>NC_135839.1:11792500-12992500 GCF_029677425.1 Wolffia australiana | reverse complement strand
CTCTTCTTGGAAGACTGCCCAGCCTCCCTATCCCTCCTTCAACCCTACCACCGCAGCCGCCGCCGCCTTGTGTCGCAGGTCTTCCACCTCCTCGTCCTTCCTCCCCCCCCTCTTCCCATCCATTCTCTCTCCCTCTCTCTCTCTCTCTCTCTCTCTCTCTCTCGCCCTCCCAGGGTTGCCCTAGGCCGCCCCTGACCGCCAATACAAGGGCCACCCAAGGCCACCCAGGTCGCCAGCCCAGGGTTGCCCCAGGCTGCCCATTTAGGGTCGTCCAAGGCCGCCCCTAGGCCGCCCTAGGCTGCCTGCCTAGGGCCGCCCAGGCCGCCCCAACCAGGGCAGCCCAAGGTCGCCCCCAAGCCGCCGAGGCTGCCCTCCAAGGACCGCCCAAAGGCTGCCCCAGGCTGCTCGCTAGGGCCACCCAAAGGCCGCCCAGGCTGCCACAACCAGGGCTGCCCAAGGCCGCCCCTAGGCTGCCCCAGGCTGCCCGTTAAGGGCCGCCCAAAGGCCGCCCCTAGGCTACCCCATGCTGCCCGCCAAGGGCCGCCCAAAGGCCGTCCTAGGCTGCCCGCCTAGGGCTGCCCAAAGGCCGCCCAGGCCGTCCCAACCAGGGCTGCCCAAGGCCACCCCCAGGCCGCCCCAGGCCGCTTGCCCAAGGACGCCCAAAGGCCGCCCCAGGCTGCCCGCCTAGGGCCGCCCAAAGGCCGCCCCAGGCTGCCCGCCTAGGGCCGCCCAAAGGCCGCCCCAGGCTGCCCGCCTAGCGCCGCCCAAAGGCCGCCCATGCCACCCAACCAGGGCTGTCCAAGGCCTTCCCTAGGCCGCCCTAGGCTACCTGCCCAGGGTCGCCCAAAGGGGAACTCCAAGGCTGCTCTAGGAAGGCCCGAACCCCAGCCTGTCCGTGCGCCCGTCTTGCCCGTGTCCGCACTCGTCGGTCTCGCTCTCTGCGAGGGCCGTACAACGCCCGAAACGCCCAAATTCCTTCGTCCAGTGGGCCGCTCAACGCCCAGATTCGCCCAATCTTGTCATGGTCAGAATTCCCCGCAACCTCTTCACGCACTACGGTGCCGAGGTATGCCTGAACTCTTTGGTGTCGAAGTATTCTCCGTCTAGTATTCCACGAGAAGTCTCCACCGCCGTCAGATTTGATTTGATTTGTATTTTTCTACAATTCTCTTCGAGAGTTTCTTTCATGATGTGAATTTGGGTATTGATTTTGGGTGCCTTGGCATCGTCACAGTGGGTGAAGACAGTACTCCCGCCCTCGACGAGGATTGGAGCTGCACCACCAGTATTTCATCGGTTTTAAACTCCGAATTCGGCCGTGTGGATTTCGGTGGTCTGTTTTATGCCTCCATACAAACCCGTCTAGCACCCTTTACCCGTCGTTGTCGTATCCACCCCCTCAGTCGCCCTTCTCAATAGCTGTCCTACATCAGAATCATGGACAGAACAAGAGGCGAAGAGGCGATATCAGATTGATACCGTGGAAAGGAAGATAGAAATACTTGGGAAATAGGTATATCCTCAGTAGTCCAATCGAGGTGATGATCAGTAGAATGCGAAATGTGCAGGAAAAATGAGGTGGTGGAGTCAAGTTGTGATAGATAGGACGTGAAGTGTGTGGAACAATGAGGTAGGTGAAGACGACGTATTTTGTGCATAGAACTTGGAGAATGACTGATGGCGCACGCCATCAAGGATCGTCATCGGCGTCACCCCCTTGCTTCCCCTTTTCTCTCCTCTCTTTTCCCCCATTTCTCTCATTTCTTTATATTCTATAATGTTCTTTTTTTCTTTGTTTGTAATAGGGGGGCCCATTTACAGAGGCTCCCCTAATGGACCTCCTAAGGCCCATATAAGGGCCCATCTCTTCTCCCCTGTTATAAGTGAAGAGAGGCCGCCCTAAGCTGTCTAGAGACCATTTTTTTCTAAGTGGCATTTCATAGAACGCTTGGTGGTCTCTCCTTCCTCGTTTTAGAAGAACAGTAAGAGAAGGAAGAAGAAGAATAGGGAAGAGGAGAAGAAGGGGATCCGCCACAGAACAGCCGGACATCGCCGCCCCGCGGTCTCAGAAACCGTCGTGCCGCTGACCATGCATGCTGCGCGACTCTAGAAGCCGCCGCCACCGTTGCCGGCCGATGCCCTCGCACTCACCTTCACGCACAGCGACACCGTGAACAAATCAGAATGATCTGACGCCATCCGTGGCCCCACGCCGACTCCCCGTTCTCTCACCCCGTGATGCAAGATGTCGTCAGCGGATGTCCTGCAGCGGGTACTGATCCGTCCGTCCTCCTAGGGGACAATCATCTTGGACTGCACGTCCCACTCTAGGTGGGTGTCCAGGAAAGATAAGTCCTGCGCAGGTCCTCAATTTGATGTGACTGAGGTGTCGCTATCTCCACAAGGTCTGTACCCACGTGATAGTCATCGAGGCGTCGGTAGGCTAACGACTGGTGGGTGGGCACATCTGGCGGGCGGCGGCAAATGCTACGGCGGCTAATGGCAGCTGAAGGCAGTGGCGGGCATCGACAGGAGGCGGCGGCCGGATGCGGCGGCGGTGGTGGCGGGAGGCGATGGTGGGCGGCGGCCGGAGGCGGCGGCGATTGGCGACCGGAGGCGGCGGTGGGGGCAGCCAGAGGCAACGGCAGGTGGTGGCGGCGGCAGGTGGTGGCGGCGGCAAGCAGCGACCAGCGAGTGGCGAGCGGCGAGTGGCGGCGGCGGTGGCGAGCGGCGGTGGCGAGCGGCGGGGGCGAGCGGCGGTGGCTGCGGCGTATGGCGGCAGTGGCGGCGGCGGCAAACGGCGACGGTGGAGTGCGGAGACGGGGGCGGCGAGCCGAAGGCGGCGGTGGTCGGCGGCTGGAGATCACGGCGGCTGGAGATCACGGCGGCAATCGAAGATGGCGGCGACGGCCCGAGATGGTGGCAGCAGTGGCCAGAGATGGCGGTGGCGGCCAGAGATTGCGGTGGCGGTGGACGAAGACAGTGGTGGTTGGCGGCCGGAGATTGCGGCGACAGCCGGAGATGGCGGCGGCGGCCCGAGCTGGCGGTTGGCGATGGCCAGAGATGGCGGTGGCGGCCGGAGATTTCAGCAGCGGCGGTAACCGGTGGCCGGCGATTGCGGCGGCAGCCAGAGATGGCGGCGGCAGACGACAGCCAGTGACGCCGGTGGCAGCCGGAGATTGCGGCGGCGGCGGCTGAAGGCGGCGGCGCCCAAAGTCTGCGGCAGCCAGAATTTGCGGCGACAACCGGATATGGCGGCGGCGCCGGATCGCCTGCGTTAGGCCATGGCTGGGTCGCGTCCACGCCCATGATCCCGTGCATCGGGCGAGGAGGCCACCTGGGCCGGCAGCGGCCCAATAAGATAGGCCCATCATGGGCTTAGGGATGACGAGACAATGCCTTGGGATGCGTGTCGAGGCGTCCAGCCGAAGCGGTGCCTCAGGACGCAGGCTGGGGTGGCTAGGGCAACCGGTGCCTTAGGGCACGGATTTACGGCGCCTTGGGGCGCGGGATCTAGGCTGGCTAGGCCTGGTTAGCTTGGTGGGCCTGGCCGACTGGCGCCGACCCAAAGGGCGTGTTGGCCCACTAGACCAGACGGGTGGGCCACCCAGGTCTGGCTGGGCCTGTTGGACAGGATCGGATGGCCGGGCTCGGTCGGGGTGTGGCTGAGTTGCAACCAAGCGCGGCACGGGGCTGGTTGGGTTGCAGCTATCCAATGGCTCAGGCGTGGTGGCTCGGTGACGCGACACAGCGACGAGCTTGAAGTGCGGCGGCGCGGCGTGGCGTGGCTTCGGGCACGGTGACGAGACTTGATGCGTAGCGGCGTGACATGGCTCGAGGCAAGGCATAGTGCAGCTCGGGCGCGAGGGCGGCACGGCTCGTGGCGTGGCAAAGTGCAGCTCAGGCACCATTTTGGACCTACGGGCGATGCGATTCTGGGCACGCGGTGGCACGACTTCAGAGCGCGCTGGCGGCGCAATTCATGGCGTGCGGCGATGTGGGACTGGTGCGCACGGGCGGCGTGTTTCTGGGCATGTGGTGGCGCGATTCTAAGCGCATGGCGGCGCGACTTAAGGGCGCACGGGTGGCGTGATTCATGGCGTGCGAAGAAGTGGGACATGCGCACATTGGTGGCGGCTTCTGGGCACATGGCGGCGCAATTCTGGGCATGCGGCGGTGCAGCTTAAGGGCGCGCGGGCGAAGCGATTCATGGCGCGCGGCGATAGGGGACGGGCGCATGCAGGCGGCGGCTTCTGGGCACGCAGGCGGCACGGCTTAGGGCATGCGGGTGGCGCAATTTTGGGTGCGCGATGGTGCGACTTCAGAGCGTGCTAGCGGCGCGATTCATGGTGCACGACGACGCGGCTTCAAGGCGTGCGGCGGCGCGGGATGGGTGCGCACAGGCGGTGGCTTTCGGGGTTCTGGGTGCGCGGGAGGCAAGATTCTAGGTGCGCGGAGCGCTATGTGGTGTTGTTCGGCGGGCACGCGCGTGGTGCAGCTGCAGTGGGCGTGCGCGGCGCGGCTGCGGGCGTGCGTGCATGCTTGGCCAGAAGGGGGGTGATGGCGGCGCTGCCGCCGACGGCTGTAGTGCCGCCTTCTTCTAGGTTTCTCTTAAACCTCTGTAGTCTCAAAAAGTTTATTTTCTCAGAAGAAAGGATCTATCTTTCTCTTAACCTAGGGGTTTTTTATATAGGCCCCATGAAGTACAAGGGAATCCTAACTAAAAAAATACGAATTTAACCTAAAACCTAGGAAAACAAACTTCGATAGTTGAGGGCTTCGCCATCACCCCGCACCGCCGCGCTGTTTGTCGCCATCAAACGCCATCGACAGTCCACTTGTTGGGTCTAACGACTGACCATTCTGACGGGGAGTAGATCCCAACTGACCAGGTGGATGATCGGTCGAGTCAACCCAATCCAATCGATTGGGCTGATCGAATCTAGTCGAACCAACCCGACCCGATCAATCAGGCTGACCCAATTTGACCCAACCGATCGCCCGCTCAGCCTGGCTGACAGGCCCTCATCAAGACAAATGAAGTGACTGGTCGTTCTGACCAACCCGATCTGGTCGTGAGACTCGGCCGACCCGATCCAGCCAATAACCTAATTGATAATCTCAATTTTAGGGTTAAAATTCGTCGTTGGTGATTGAGATTATTCAATAAAATATATTTGACCGTACTTGAAAATACGTAGTTAGTGATGAGTACGGATCGTCTCCACAGGGAACGATGATTAAGGAATTACTTTCTTAAACTAGTGATGATCAATGAGCAATCGACAAAAACACAATTCAAGGATATGAGCGAGTGATATCGATTAAGAAGTACTTAATTTATATGTTAATTTAACTTAAATAAAAGAGTAAGTGATTGTGACGGACACGATAATGAACTATGGTATGAACGAGGATAGTGGTTGGATATGGAATGGTACAATGGCAAGGATGGAGAGATGAGAGAGTGGGGACGTAAGTGAGTGAAGTGATAAATGAAACGTTGATAAAAAAAAACTATAACTATGATAACGAGGATGTTGGGAGAGAAACAACGTAAGGCGAAGACACTTACCTTAGATCCTTACGTTCCGCCAGGATCACGGCGATTTGCGAGTGCCGGTAAGCTCCCCCTCTTTTCTTTTGTCTCTTCCCACACACCCAAGACACCAAGAACACTCTTGATGGATCTCAAAACTCACTCTCTTTCAATCAGCCCACAAAAGTGGGAAGCAAGTTCAAGATGGTTTTTACAATGATCTATGCCTCTATTTATAGATTAGAGGGTATGGAGAGAAAGAGGAGGGGAAGATGAAAAGTTATGGCCGTTGGAAGTTGAAGCAATCCTAGCCTTTAATTTCTTCTCTCTCTTCATCAATGTCATCAGTTTGTGCCTGTTAAGAAGTCAAAGCATTTCGTATTCCGTGGCTTTTCATATTTCATGGCTTTTCGTATTCCGTGGCTTTTCGTATTCCGCGACTTTTCATATTCCGTGCCACATGTACATGTCAAAAGGACAAAAAACAAAGAAAAAATCTCTTTCTCAATGCTGATGTGGCGGCGCATCCGCACGCCACGTCACACTATGCCATAAAAAAACCAAAATACTTAAAATTTCATATTAAATCAAATAAAAGCCCAAAAAATACGTATAAATATATTTTTTGAATCAGAAAAATCATATCTTTCCAAATTTAATATCCAAAAATTCCATAAAAATCATATTCTTTCTCAAAAATTATATTCTTTTAGAATATACTATTAGAAAAATCCTAAAATATAGAAAAATTTCAGAAATTTGTTCTAAAAATAGATTTAATCATTTTAAGCTTGATAACATGAAAATATGAGTAATTTAATGCATAAATACGCATAAATATAATAATATAAGGCACTAAAGATGCATGTTATCACTAACCAGTTTAACCCGGAGAAGACGACCGACTACTTGTTCGTCCCAGGTTTGTCTCGCCTGCTTCAGCCGATGGAATTCAGTCGACTGCGCGTGAAGCCGCGTGCCCTACCAACCGCCAACCTCATCTACAACCAACCCTTTACGAGAAGCTCGACACCCATCACTGCATGTCGAGCCGCCGTGACCTCTCCGACACCCATTATCCAACCCGCTCCGACACCGGCCATCGTCGAATCACCGCACTACGAGCCCATCATCGAGGTACGTGGTACTCTCCGATGCTCGTTTATTTTGCTCTTTGTAGTGTATTTTCATTCCAACTCCACCGCGCTCAGGCTAGGTAGGTGAGCGAGGTTAAACGAGAGAAAATTACGAATTCGAGAGTCTTACCGGTACGGACGAGTACGTCCTTTACGTGCGAGCCCAACGGATTGAGTCTGTTCGGCCGTAGATACCTTCGTCACTCCGACGAGGTTCGAGAGGTCACCATCGCCGTCACTCGGCGACCCGTCCAAGCTAAGAGCTCGGTGCCTCCCTCGAGTCGGAGCCTGCACGTACGACACATAGAACCCTCATTTCGCATCATAGTTACATAGTCATTAGGCTAACCGTCGAACGATGACTCCGCCGTTATCCGATACCTTATCATTTATCGTTGCCGAACCATTATACTCGTTGACGACGGGACAATGTCCTAGATGCTCGTCCTGCATCAATGACTCACCCCTGTCTTGAAATAAGAGTAGACTAATGGTGAGACAAAATACATAAGTGAGATCAGTTATTTTGAGCTGATGGAACAAGGGACCCGAGTTCACTCATCACTCTACCTTTGGAGCATAGAGCTTCTACCCTAAAACTTTCCATCATCTAATAACCCACTAGACACTCTCCCCAATTTGAAATTGAACCCACATTGCTCGAAATCACGTGTTCCACCTCAAACATGCTCTTGATCCGCTCTAGGAGCTTAACTTCTCTACACATGATCCCAAACCAACGGATGAAAATTTTAATTCCTGTGTATACGTGTTAATTATTCTTATAAGCAGGTTCAATTCATGTAATATTCCTCAAAATTAAATGCATAAATCACAGTTCACCATCTAACATGAAATAGCTTTCCTCCCTACTAGAACATGCAAGGTACTCAATGCATAACTAAGAAAATAACTAAAAGGAAAATTGAGGGAGAGAATGGCAAACAGTGGGGATGGACGTGTGGCTCGCCGTTGAGATGATAGATATAAAATTGTGAATAAGTTGTGATGCGTCATACATCATGATTGCTCCAACTTGGTCAATATCCTGATAAAAAAATGAAAACACCACACCAAGACTACTAGAGATTCCACATAAAAATAAATACTTATTTTCATTGAAGAGAGCAAAATTTTAAAGAGAAATCAGATCAAGGACTCGGGTCCTAAAAGATCATGCCGTGGCTAGCTCTTCAAACCCGTTACTCTTTATAGATTGGTTGCATCCCTCAATTCCTCCTCCATGTGGATTTCACCTACTTGTTATGACAGCTAAAGAAGAAATTGGATAAAAGACGTGAAGGGGAACTGGAGAAGAATCCAAATTCCCATTACGGAATGAAAAATAAATCGACCTAATGATTATCTCAAAGCACAAAGTGAAAATCAAAGTATTATGTATAAGAAACTCAATTCCCATGTGTACGTAATTATATTTAAGAATAGGTTTCTTTGTAATTTTGGTCCACAAATGTAAAACATTAAAGAGATCAAACGCAAAGACAACCCTACTAGAATGCCATTTCAATTCGAACAAATGATCATGCCAATCTGTAAAAAGAATTTTGCATAAGGAAGGTTCAACCTTAAGTTCAGTACAGTTTTTTTTTCATCCTTGTCTTAGGTTGAACTTTAAATAATTCACCCCGCCTACTGCAAACTTCTTTTTCCATTTCTATTTTCATCAACATCATCCTCATTTAAGTCTTCACATTGCAATTTCCCTTCACATGATTTCTTTCCCCAAGAAACAACATGTAAACATCAGAGATTATTTCTTCCACTTCTTCTATTGAGATCCTTGACTCCCCAAAATTTTTCCTGCACAACTTTCCAAAAGAATCATGTCTTGAAAATTCATTCATCTCTTCTACATTCCTATTTTATATGGGTTTACATACAATTCCAGTACCCAGTGCTTCTGAAAATGGAATAGGAGGTTGATACTCTTCAAGAAGAGGATGGGAGTTTTCAAATTGACCTTCCTAATCTCTTTCAACCTTCTCTCCCATGTCACCCTAAAAAATTAACTCAGAAGCAGTATAACATTCTGATTGTTATTCCTCATACCCATGTACTTCATCTTCACAAAAATGTAAATTAAACATTTCAGCAATTTCCATCTTAATAGTTTTCACTTTTCTGAGAAAATAATCTTCCTCAAGGGGACCACTTTCAGCTAATAAATCCTTCAAAAATTTACAGACATCTTTCTCCATATGTACAATCCTTAAGAAGTATTCTCCCCTTTCATAAAAATCACTTGTTTCAGTAGGAAATCCTCTAATCATGTTATGGAGAAATATCATTTTAGAAAGACATTCATGTTTGAAAATATCCTCATATTCAAGAAAGTAATTCATCATAAATTGGTCACTATTTTCGGAGTCATCAAGTTGAGAAATTTTATGTTGAATCATTTCAAACTCATTAACAAACACATGATGATATTTGGAAAAATGAAGATGATGGATTTTGCCATGAACTTGTAGATGATAGTTCTAATGATGGTGATTGCCTGCACTCATAGTGCTGATATTCCAAAGGGGGCATGTCATGAGTGTGGAAGCTATGATCATGGGTATTATGAAGGGAAAATTCAAGGATTGTTTCCTCGATAGATTTAGGATAGTATGAATTCTCATGAAAATTGTGGAAGGCCTTGTCTGAATGGTCATAATCATACATTGGAGGATTGATGTCACAATGCAAATGTTCACCATGGTTCAATGAGTCTCTATAATCATGAAAATATTCAGATTGTGCATCTTTATAGTATAAAGTATCATGGTGATAATTTTCATGCAACTCATGATAATGAGAATTATGCCCATAATAGTAAGACATGGTTGCTTCATATGCTTAGAAATAGTTGTCTATTAGAAAATACAATGTGTTGCAAGAATATTTTATCTCAATACGTAGCACTTCCTAAGCACTAAATCAATTTTGGTGGAAGGACTCGGTGTTGAGGTCGACGATGTTGGACAACGACTAGGGATGGTCGACCGATGGCGGGTCCTACGGTAAAGACTACGATGCAATGCAATGGGTGTGTATGTTTAGTACGTGCGGTTGCAGACAAGCAAAGTGTTCCAACTCTTGGGAAGTGGACGGAGTCGCCCGGTGAAAGTCAGTAGACCTCCAGAACCTCATCCGGGTGGCACGCAAATGCTACGACATTGAATGGGAAATTTCCCGCTGGGTAGTGCTCGCACGAGACGGGCGAACCCAACTCGTACCAAACAGGTAAGACACTCAAATAGCGGTGTGTTTTCAATCAGCCTTTCACGTTCACCTATGTCTAACCTGAGCGCGGTGGAAGAAACCAAAGATGGACTGCAAGAAATAAGAGACAGGGACGGAACGATGTACCTTGCCGTCGTGCCAAGAACAGTCAACTTAGTCTCGTGCGTGGATCGGGTGCGGGTTCATGGGGCGACGATGTCACTGTAGAGAGGACAATGGTGGCTGGACGGCGGTGTTGTGCGGGCGTCGATCTTGACGGGCGCCAGTATGCGCTCGCTGGCGGAGACGTCAAGTCCTCTAGCGCTGGATGCTCAATGAACTGGACGCCAGGGTGCAGCGTTGGCAGTGACCGCGGGGCACGGGACAACACTAGTGTGCGGCGAGTGTCGGGAACTGGCAGAAGCCGATAGCACGGGCAGCCCGGGCCTGCGCAGTGTCGTAGCATGGGGGGGGTGCCAAAAGGACCCCAGGCGGCAACAGGTAGACCAGACGGCTTGGGGTGGGCATGGCCGAGGCGGCACGAGGGCCGGGCGGCATGAATGCAACTGCAGTCTGCAGCGGCACTACGAGTGGCCGGGCGTGCGTGGGCGTGATGATGCACGTTGGGTGATGAGGGCAGCCACAGGCGAAGGTGCGACTCAATGACCTGGGCATGTGGGGTGAGGCAGTACGAACACCAGAAGGTGTGGGGTAACCACGGGCGGCGGTGCAATCAGGTGTCGGTACAGAGCGCGGGGCAGCGTCACTGACAACTACGGCATAGCGGCGATCTGATGCACGGGCATGGCGAGCAGCGCAGGTGAGCATCCGCAGGCAGTGGCAACGACGGGTAGAGCTGGCGCGGTTGCGTGGGCGGCGTGGCGCAAGCGCGGTTGGGGGGCGGCGCGGTGATCTTCTCCCCTTCTTCCTCTTATTCCCTCCTTGCTCTTGAAACAGACCCTTCTCTTCTCGATGGAAATTTTCTTTGAACAAAAATAAAAGGGTACCTCTTAGGGCATCCATCATTCCCTTTTATAGGGGGACATGGATGACCCCTTAAAACCAAGTCCAAACAAACAAAGCAAAACAAAAGGGACAAATAAGAAGGGGAGAATGCCGGGAGAGAGATTGATGCCGGACGTCGTCTCAACGGCGTCCGACCGTCACCGAGGGTAGGAACTCGGTGTCGTATCACTAACTAATCGGGTTACGTCCACGACGTCAACCGATGGATATGCGGGGAACAGAAATGCACGTATGACGATAACGAGGACGATGGTTCTACGATGGTACGTGCAATGCGCCGACAAGCTACGAGAGCCGATCCGGAGCGGGGACGGGGTCACCTAGCTAGGTTGAACCAGCCCTCCAAGTCGTCCGAGGTGGGTCGAGGGCGCGCACGCCGTCGAATGGGGATAACTCCCACTGGAACGCTCACGCTGCCGGGCGCCCCGACTGCATCGGGCAGGTAAGACGCCGCGTCTTTGTTTCGTCGTTCTCTCAATCTGTCTCACTCACCTATCTAACCCGAGCGGTGGAGGCAATACGAAAGAATACTGAAGGAAATAAATGACGAAAGAGGCGAGGAAGCAGAGTACCTTCGCCGCGCTGGCGACGGATCTTCGTACCAACTGGTTCCGAGGAGGAGTTGTCGGGCGCCGGAGGTTGACTGGTGCGGAGGGGCGGTTGCGCGCAGTCGGCGCAGAGCGGTGCAGGGTGGCGTGGTCGACGGCGAGCAGTGCGGTGGGACGACGTCAAGTAGGGCCGGCTGCGTGCTGCGCGCGGCTGCGTGCTGCACGCGGTTGCGTGCTGCGTGCTGCTGTGCGCAGCGTTGCGCGCAGCGCGCGGCGCGCTGCGCTCGGTGCTGCGGCGCGGCGCAGCTGTGCGCGCGCTGCACGCGATCGCGCTGTGGCGGCGCTGCACGCGCCGCGCTGCGGCTGGCGCGGCTGCACGCTGCCGCGGCTGCAGCGGCGCGGCTGCACGCTGCCGCGGCGGCCTGCGCGCGGTTGCACGCGGCCTGGCGCGCGTGCTGCGCGCTGGCGCTCTGGCGCGGTGTGGCGCGCATACCAGACGCTGGTGCACGCGTGCGCGTGTCGCGTGCGGCTGTGCACGGCCGAGCGGCTTTGCTGCACACGGCGTGGTGGAGATGCGAGGAGTTCTGTTCTTTTGGAAGATTTGGGAAGACGATTTGAACAACAAAGGAACAAAGTTTAAACTGAAATCAAATCTAAACGAAAAATCCTCAGTGGGAAACATTGGAAGATCTTGTGACTCTTCCAACCCAACCAAAATTGTCTGAGAAGAGAGGGATTACAGGGCTGAAGCTTGCGATTTCCCCACGTCGGGTGTCACGTCCTTGCGGCGAGGCGTGGTTCTTCAATCCAAGCTATCTTCAGTCTGTTCTTCCTCTCCAACTCCAAAAGCTCATCAGCTCCTAGAGGGTGCAGAAATCCTCTTCTCCAAGCCCTAGTTTCCTTAGAGAAAATTCTGAACACCTAAACTCCTCTCTCAAGAGAGTATTTATAGGTTTTCTCTTAAGTCATGCCCAGGGGCATTTTCGTAATTTTTGCCACTTCGAATTTTTGCCCACTTCTGTTGATCCTCCTCTCTTCCTTGATCTTCTTAACCTGTTTCTGAATGTTCACTAGCCATAAACCGTCAAATATATTCCACTTGATTCAAAGAATCAAGTGGGGTTAGTGATTTCATAAAACAATACATATGCATGAACTTAGCATGAATTCACAAGATAATTGTAATGAATTTAAACTTGAGAACTTGATTATTTGATGACATATTTTAGAGGCATCAAACACTTCAACTTAGATCATTACTAGTCCCTTAGTAATGACACGCAGGTGAGAATAAAACATGATCCCAAGGTGAGTTTCGACTTCTGACACCTTTGATTCATGCTTTTCCCAAGGAGTATTTTCAGCAATTAAAATTGACCAGCGTAGAAGAAATTTAGGATCTATCTCAGCCTTAAACCTCAACTAAGTGCACATGATCTATGGAGTACATATAGTAAGTACATAGTATATGGAATAAGATCGAGTTAACACCCCAAGCGCACTACTGAACGAGGCGTGAGAGTGGCATTAATGCTAGCTCAATACTATGGCTATAGTAGCATCGGCTCAAACACACGGAGACAGCTTTTCCACCTTTATTTTATTTGGCATTTGCTGCTTGTTGGTCATTTTTTATGACAATCAACTTTAGTACTATGATGCAAGCTTTTGCTTGTTTATGCGCAGTGCAGCTTTCACTTGATAGTTTGGTGGCGCTTATCCACTACCCATGTGCCGTCCTTAGTAGACCGGCAGCTTATTCCCCCGACGGGTTATGTATCCTTCATGGGTCAGGAGCTTCACTCACGTCATAATAATACTGCCAATGAGCTAACACTAACCCTACTCTCCACTAAAGCTAAAAATTTTTGTGCATGTAAGTGCTAACTCAACCCGAGGTGGATGGTGAGGTGAGAGAAGTATAATGGTAATAGATACGACTGTCGTGGTATGGATCGTAGTGCACCTAGCTAGGCTTACTTCACCTAGGATTCCCTAGCTGGCCACTCTTGCATTTCTACCCTTTTGAAAAGAATCGAATTATCATGCATATCATTGGACAATCATCTCCTAAGATCATCAAATATCCATGGTTTGTGAATGCAAAAACGAAAAAAATTTCATGGATAATGCATGTAAATGTACTCCCCTCCCCCCCTCAATAAAAGGCATGTTCCTACATGACAAATCATAAATGAGAGAAAGGAGAAAGGAATACCAAACCATGGAAGGAAGGGCAGCGATCAGCATGCGTGTTGTCCAGTGACGTGTTAGGTGGGCGTGGATCGGAGTGGCTGCACACGAGAACAGAAACAAAAACGCAGAAAACAAAAACAAAACAAGGAAAATAACCAAGCAGAGGGAATATGAAATGTAGTAAAAACAAAAACTAATCGGATCATGAGCTATCATGCGATGGCTTTTCTAACGTAATATTCATGGGACTGTGAAGATCTTCCTCTTCTAAGTAGGGTTTGAGCCGCGTCTGCTCACAGTGAATCGCCTTTGAGACGTAGGATCTAAAATTGTAACGGCTCCATTCTCAAAAACCTGCTGAACAAGGAAGGACCATCCCATCGCGTTTCAATTTACCTGGAAAGAGTTTTAGTCTAGAGTTGTAAAGCCATACTTTTTGATTCTCCACAAAAATTCTTCTCCTCAAGCTCTTGTCATGAAACATCTTCATCTTGGCTTTATAAATCTTCGAATTCTCATAAGCCTCATTTCTTAACTCTTCCAACTCATTCAATTGAAGAAGTCTATGCTTGCCGGCTCTATCCAAATCTAGGTTGAGTTTTCTAATAGCCCAAAGGGCCTTGTGTTCTAACTCTAGTGGTAGGTGACAAGCTTTGCCAAAGATAAGGCGGAAGGGAGACATGCCGAGAGGGTTTTGTAAGCTGTCCTATAAGCCCATAACGCCTGCCTAGCTTCCTGGACCAATCTTTCCCATCTGGACGCACTATTTTCCTCAAAATTTTCTTCACCTCTCTATTGCACAATTCAACTTGTCCATTGGCTTGAGGATGATATGGGGTAGTGACTCGATGATGAACACCAAACTTTTTGAGGAGATTCCTAAAGTTGTAATTTGTGAAGTGTGAACCTCCATCACTAATGATCGCGTGGGCATCCATATCTATAAAAATGTGTTTTTCAATAAAATTGGTCACTACCTTACTGTCATTGGTTTTGGAGGAATGGCTTCTACCCATTTGGAGACGTAGTCAACAGCCATCAAGATGTATTCATAACCGTTAGAACTAGGAAATGGACCCATAAAATCAATTCCCCATAAATCAAATATTTCCACTTCTAAGATGGGTTGTAGGGGCATTCTATCTTTCCTATTGATATTGATGGATGCTTGGCATGCTAAACAACTGTTATAAAATTTCTGCGTCATGAAATAATGTAGGCCAAAAGAAACCCGATTCAACAATCTTATGAGCTGTTACCTTGGCCGAGTAGTGACCCCCTCCTGGTTTTGCGTGGCAGAATTCTAGGATGCTTCGTTGCTCGCTCTCGGGGACGCATCGTCGGAGAATTTGATCTTGTCCTTGGTGAAACAGCTCCGGATCTTCCCAAAAATAAAATCGCGCATCCTTGAGTAGCTTTTTTCTCTCGTGGGAAGTCCAACCTGTAGGAATTTGTCCTGAAACTAAAAAGTTGACAATATGTGCATACCAAGGAACGAATGTTCCTTGTGCAGTTAGGACAAATTCATCAGGAAATGCATCATTAATTTGTTCAGGTGGGGCGCCTATGATTCGTGAGAGATGGTCGGCTACTACATTTTCACACCCTTTCTTGTCTTTAATTTCCAAATCAAATTCCTGTAATAAAAGCACCCATCTAATCAATCTCGGTTTAGCCTCTTTCTTCGTCAACAAGTATCTAATAGCTACATGATCAGAATAAACAGTTATTTTACTACCTAGTAAATAAGACCTAAACTTTTCTAAAGCGAAAATAATGGCCAGCAGCTCCTTTTCGGTGGTGGTGTAATTCAGTTGTGCGTCCACTAAGGTCCTGCTGGCGTAGTAGATCACCACGGGTTTCTTATCAATTCTTTGGCCTAACACTGCACCTACTGCAAAATCAGAAGCGTCGCATATTAGTTCAAAAGGAAGGGTCCAATCGGGCCCTTGCAGGATAGGCGCATTAACCAAAGCTTCTTTCAATTTATAAAATGCATCTTTAGCCTCTAGTGTTAGTTCAAAATCATTATTTTTAGACGATAAAAGGTTTGTAAGAGGTTTAGAAATTTTAGCAAAATCAAGGATAAAACGTCTATAGAAACCCGCGTGGCGAGGAAACCCTAAGGGTTTTTAGGTTGGTTGGAGGTGGAAGGCCCTGGATGATTTCGATTTTGGCCTTGTCCACTTCCAATCCACGGTTGCTGACCGTGTGTCCCAGCACTACTCCCTCCTGCACCATGAAATGAGATTTTTCCCAACTTAGGACAAGGTTGGACTCAATGCACCTCTTCAATACTTTGGTGAGGCTTAGGAGGCAGTTCTCAAAGGTAGATCCAAATACTGAAAAATCATCCATAAATATTTCTAAACATTCGCCTACTAAATCAGAAAATAGGGCATTCATACATCGCTGAAATGTGGCGGGGACATTGCATAACCCGAAGGGCATACGCTGAAGGCATATGTCCCTACGGGACTCGTAAATGTTGTCTTCTCTTGATCATCAGGATGGATGTTTACTTGGTTGTATCCTGAATAACCATCAAGAAAACAAAAATATTGCTGCCCTGACAGTTTTTCTAGTATTTGATCTATGAAGGGTAGTGGGTAGTGATCCTTCTTTGTCGCCTTATTTAATTTCCTGTAATCAATGCACACCCTCCACCCTATGGTCAATCTTTTCTGCACCTCTTCCCTTTTTCGCTCACTTCACGGTAATTCCAGATTTCTTTGGTACCATGTGTACAGGACTCACCCATCTACTGTCGGATATAGCATAAATTATTCCTGCATTCAACCACTTAATCACTTCTTTCTCAAGAACTTCTCTCATGTAAGGGTTGAGTCTCCTTTGATGCTCTCTACAAGGTTTTACTTCCTCTTCTAAAAATATCCTATGTTCACAGATCAAAGATGGAATTCCTCTAATATCATCAAAGGTCCAACCTATGGCATTTCTATGCTCCTAAGTACCTCTAGCAAGTCCTTTTCCTGTTCAGAGGATAGTGATGAAGATATGATTACAGTAGGATTTTCTGCTCATCTAGATATGCATATTTGAGGGATGAGGCAAAGGTTTCAATTCTGGCCCTACCTCTACCGAAGGGGGTCTATGATCTCTCCTCTAGCTCTCTACCCTCTACTTGTGACAAGTATTCTTTAACCACATCCTCTCCTTCATCTTCTGCACACAATTTTAACTCCTCATTGCTTCCTACAGGACATTTAATCATTTTCGATATATCCAGTTGAACTCTCTCCTTTCCAATTTTAAACTCAACCGCCCCATTCTCCCAATCCATAATCGTTTTTGCCGTAACCAAGAATGGTCTACCTAAGATGATAGGAGCTAAACTAATGTCTCCGATATCTTTACATCTGTCACTATAAAGTCTACAGGATTTCACAATTCTCTACAGTGATCATGACATCGGTTAACCTTCCCTCGGGTTGCCTAACAGTGCCGTCAGCTAAGAGTAGGTCCATATGAATTTCCTCCAACTCTCCAAACCCACTCTCCTCATATAATGCGGTCGGAATGATACTTATGCTTGCTCCGTATCTAATAAAACTTTAGAGAAGGTGTTTCCTCCTATTTCGCATGTAATGAAAGGCTCCGGGTCTCTCATTTTGATAGGGATGGCATTAAGAATGCTAGAGGCATTTTCAGATAATTTAACCACTTCCTAGGCTTCTTAATGGTGCAAGAGTCCTTAAGGTACTTGTTTAGGAAGGTGCACACCTAAGCATATCTTCGACAGTAACAGTCATGGTGGCTTTTCTAAAATTCTCTAGCAGTCGGTTTTCATAATCAAATATCGGTTTTTTCGATTTAAAGCGGAAGGGTAGGGAACATGCTGCCCACTCGTAGAAGGTAGAGGCTCCTCCACGAGGGGGTCCTCTCCTTCTCCCTCTTGTGGTTCGGTTCCCTTCTTAGAATTCTCTATAGAAGTCCGATAGGGATCCTGAAGTTCTTTCCCATTTCTCAATTTTGAGATGGCCAGAACCTCAGGATCATCTCTATTCGTCTCATCATGAATGGAATGCTGCACATGATGCAAGTTGCATGGATTGATGGACGGTTTCGTGGAAGTTTATAAGATGTGCAAGGAGAATCTAACGGTATACCTTGGTGTTCAGATTGGACAGGTCTGAGGCTTTCTAGCATCTTCCTCATCTGCTCTTGAGCATCCAGCATTTGCTTCGCTTTGAAACTCCATCATCACTTGCATCTGCATCTCCATTTCCGCCCGCAACTTTTGATTTTGCTTTTCGATCATATCTGAAATGACGGAGTTAATGTGGAGAAATCAGGTTGAGTTTGCGATGAAACCTGATACTGTTGTGGAGGCCTGTGCTGGAATTGTTGTCTCTGCTGGAACGGGGTTGAGCTGCCAGCTTGTTTCCTTGGTGGAAGGCCTCCGCTTTGGAAATTTGACCGCTTTTGACCCGCCCACGGTTGTTGCGGCTGGTTGAAAGCCTTCACCTCTTCTTCCATGGCTTGGCAAGCTCCATCTTCATGTTCCCTGCTAAAACAGAGAGAGCAGATCTTAGCTTTAATGATGGGAGAGTTACCTAGGAAGACATTCTTCAAGGTAGAGGTGAGCTCCTCCAATTTCTGGTTGGTCTCCCTTAGGCCCGCTTGTAGCTCTCCCTCCTTGGCGTTGACCTGCAGAACTCCTGCTCTCTTGGGCTGCACATTCCTCCCATTCTGATTGGCTCCAATCTCCTGCAAATCAGTTTCTGCAACTCTCTCCAAAATATCAAAGACTTCATCCTCATATGCAGTATAAAACGTTCCACCCGTGGCGAGGTTTACCTTGTTTTTCATAAAATCAGAGAGAGACTCATAAAATATCTGAGCTAGTTGACATTGTTCAATTCCATGGTGAGGGCACTTCCTCAACAGATCATTGAACCTCTCCCATGATTCACTAAACGCCTCACCATCATGAGGATGGAAGTTGTGAATTTCCCTTCTATAAAAGTTAGTTTTGGAGAGAGGGTAAAATTTCTGCAGAAATTTTTCCTGCATCTCTTCCCATGAATTAAAAGTAATTCCTAAATTGCGGTACCAGGAAAATGCTTTATCTTTTAAGGTTAGAGGAAAATATTTCATTTTTAAAATTTCTGTAGATATCCCTGGAACGTTTTGAGATGAACACCTAATGTGAAAATCATCAAGGAATTCTAATGGGTTTTGAGCAGGCAGTCCATTAAATTCAGGTAAGGAATGAATTAATGCATTGTCGTATCGAAAGGAAATACCGTCACCGATGTTCAGATTTACATCGGTTTGACGCAAGCTTCCCGACGGTGTGGACCTATCCAGCATAGTCCTCCTCCTCTCATTCTGCTGGTGCATCTCTTCAGCCATATTTCTCTGCTGAATTTCTGGTTCTGTCACTGTAGAATCCGGAGTGGCGTCTCTAATGTCTTTTTCTGCAGACTTTTCACCAGCTCTTGAGCGTGTTACTACCATAAATCTACAGCAAACGGTTAGAATAACAATGAGCTGAGGATTGTCAAGTCCTGCAGCTCTAGAAAAATCAACAAAAATGACTGTAGATTTAGAGAAATGACAGTAGATTCACAAAAATGACTGTAGATTTACCAAAATGACTGTAGGTTTAGAGAGATAACTATAGATTCAGAGAAAATAGAATTTTCTACTGTAATACCGTGCTCAAGCAACGGCGCCAGTTGATAAGCTCAATTTTACTGTGTTTTTACTGGTTATTTATCAGTAACATGTGTGAGGATTAAGCTTATTCAACGAATTTATAAACCTCACAAGTTAGGGCGAGTGAGGGTCGATCCACGAGGAGCAAAAGAAAACAGCAGGAAATTCCTTTTCATACGTTAAAGTGCAACTTATCAAGCCGTCTACAGAGAATTTCTCAGACAGATCCTTTGCCCTTTGGGGCAAGGATCGAACACCTTGCGTCAGGTGGACAACCTGCGCGCCAAGGTGTTGCGCGCGCTTGGCGCCTCTGGCGCGACTATGCAGCCGCGGCGGCTGCCTATGCACGAATGCCTGCGCACGCAGCTGCGCGTGCGGCTGCGTGCTGCGCGCGCGGCGCGCGGCTTCGCGCTGCGTGTTGCACGCGGTTGCGTCGCTGCGTGCTGCTTGGCGCAGCAGTGCGCTGCTGCGCGGCGCGCGCTGCGTGCGCTGCGCAGCGGCTGCGCGGCTGCGCGCCGCGACGCGATCTGCGCGCTGGCGCGGCCAGACGCTGCCGCGCTGCGGGCGCTGCGCGACGCGCGCGCTGCTGTGCACGGCTGCACGCTGCCGCGGCTGCGCGGCGCTGCACGCTGCGCGGTGGCGGCTGCGGCGCGTTGCACGCGGCCAGGCGCGGCTGCACGCGGCTGCGCCGCGGCGCTTGTGTGTTGCGCGCATACGCCGGCACGCGTGCACGCGCGGCTTGTGCGGCCGTGGCACGGCCGAGCGCGGCTTTGCTGCACACGGCGTGGTGGAGATGCGGAGGAGTTCTGTTCTTTGGAAGATTTGGGGAAGACGATTTGAACAACAAAGGAACAAAGTTTAAACTGAAATCAAATCTAAACGAAAAAATCCTCAGTTGGGAAACATTGGAAGATCTTGTGACTCTTCCAACCCAACCAAAATTGTCTGAGAAGAGAGGGATTACAGGGCTGAAGCTTGCGATTTCCCCACGTCGGGTGTCACGTCCTTGCGGCGAGGCGTGGTTCTTCAATCCAAGCTATCTTCAGTCTGTTCTTCCTCTCCAACTCCAAAAGCTCATCAGCTCCTAGAGGGTGCAGAAATCTTCTTCTCCAAGCCCTAGTTTCCTTAGAGAAAATTCTGAACACCTAAAATCCTCTCTCAAGAGAGTATTTATAGGTTTTCTCTTAAGTCATGCCCAGGGGCATTTTCGTAATTTTTGCCACTTCGAATTTTTGCCCACTTCTGTTGATCCTCCTCTCTTCCTTGATCTTCTTAACCTGTTTCTGAATGTTCACTAGCCATAAAACGTTAAATATATTCCACTTGATTCAAAGAATCAAGTGGGGTTAGTGATTTCATAAAACAATACATATGCATGAACTTAGCATGAATTCACAAGATAATTGTAATGAATTTAAACTTGAGAACTTGATTATTTGATGACATATTTTAGAGTCATCATGGAGCGGACACACCGCAGGAGGATCACTACCACGGAGACGAGGAGTACGCCCTTGAGTATGGGGAGCCCGATGGTCAGATCGGGTACATACAGCTTATCGAGGCACGAGAGACACCCTCCGTGGCACCCCGTGTGTCCAACAGGCCGTTGGCCAACATCGCCACTGACACATCCGGCACCAGTAGGGCGCGACCATCACCGCAGGTTACCAACCCCGCTAGGACCCCTCCGGCTGCACCGCAGCCGGCACCATTCGTTGATGCGGCTCTCCGCACCTCAATCTTCTATACGTACGTCAAGATCAATGGCAAGGCGTGCAAGCTGATCGTGGAGAGTGGCAGTTGCATCAACGCCATCTCCAACACGATGGTCACCGGACTAGGGTTGGCCGCGATCGACCACCCTACCCCTTACGACGTCTCATGGATCGACACTTCTTCACTACCAGTGAAGCGCCAATGTCGCGTTCTGTTGAGGGTGAGCGCCTATGCCGAGGACGTCCTCTGCGATGTACTCCCCATGAGAGTGGGGAGCATCATCCTAGGCCGTCCTTGGTTGTATGACCATGATGTCACCTTAGCTAGGCGTGCGAACACCTGTTCGTTCATGTACCAGAGACGACGGGTCATATGGCACCCATATGCCATGAAGCCGGCGGGCAAGCCAGCCGCGACCAAACCCGTAGGGTTAATGGTCGTCAGAGGGCCCTTGTTCACCCATGACCTGGGTCATGAGGGTGATGACACGCCCTTGTGTCTCGCCGTCACCCTCGACGTCCCCGCCGATCCCCTAGTTACACCTCGTTCACCAAAGGTTGAGGCTCTCACATTGGAGTTCGGAGATGTCTTCCCGGATGAGCTACCAGGTGGATTGCCCCCGATGTGGAACATACAACACGCAATTGACCTAGTACCCAGCGCGTCACTACCGAACTTACCGCATTACTACATGGAGCCGCCGTAGTACGAGGAGTTACTACGGCAGGTCAGGGAGCTCTTAGAGAAGGGCCTTATTGATGGCGTAGCCCTCAAGTTATCTAGTTATTTTATTTTATTTTTTTTTTTGTTTTTCTAAGTCTAGGTTAAAATTTCCTGTTTTCGCTTAGGGTTTTTCCTTTGTAACCCAAGGGGCCTATATATAGGACCCCTAAGGTAAGAGTAAGAACAAGTCTAATTTTGAATTTTTGGAAAGAAAGATCCCGTTCCCGTTTTGAGAGAAGAGAGTAACAGAAGAAGGGCGGGACGGGCCGACTTGGCCACCCGCCGCGCCCTCCGCCCGCCCGTCCAGGACAGGCCGACGGAACCTAGGCGCCGCCGCCGTCAAGTCGGTGGAGCGCCGCCGGAGCGGAGCCCGCCGCGCCGCCGCCGCGAGTAGCGGCCGCGGCCGCCGCGCGCAGCCGCGCGCGCGCCGCGCGGCCGCCAGCAGCCGGCCGCCGCGGCGCCGCCGGCAGCGCGGCGCCCGCGCCGCAGCCGCCGCAGCGCGCAGCTGCCGGCACGCCAGGCGGCCGCGACGCATGGCCGCCGCAGCTGACGCGGCCAGCTGCAGGCCGCAGCCGCAGCGCGCGCCGCGGCAGCCGCCGCCGCGGCCGCCGCGCCGGGGCCGCGAATCGACGCCGCCGCTGAGTACCGCCGCACGCCGAGCGCCGCCGCAAGAGCGCATGGCGCCAGCGCCGCAGCCGCCGGTCGGTTGCAGCGCAGCCGCAGCCGCCGCAGCCGCCGCCGTAGCGCTAGCCACCGAGCGTTATCGCTGACAGCGCCGCAGCCGCTTAGCGGCGCCGCCGCAGCGCCGACGCGCCGCAGCTGCGCCGCAGCGGCCGCAGCGCGGCCGCAGCGCGACCGCGCAGCCAGCGACCGCCATCGCCGCGCCGCCGCCAGGGCCGCAGCCGCTGACACCGCCGCCGCGAGTACGGCCGCAGCCGCCGAGCGCCGGCGCCGCAAGAGCGGCGGCGCCGCCGCGCCAGCGCCGGTCGGCCGCGGCAGCCCGCACGGCCGTAGCCGCCGCAGCCGCCGGAGCGCCGCAGCAGCCGCCGCAACCGCCGAGCGCCCGCAGCCGCAGCAGCGCGCAGCCGCTGGAGCGCCCGCAGCGCCGCCGCGCCGCCCGGCCGGATCGGCCGCGGTAGCCCACGCCGCCGCTGCCCGCAGCCGCCGCAGCCACCCACAACCGCCGGAACCGCGACGTTGCCGCTGCACCGAAGTCGCAAGGCGCCGACGCCGCCGCGCCGCGCCCACACTGGTCAGTCCTCGCCGTGCCGACTCGCCCATTCGGCCGAGCATTATGGGTCGGTGCCTCTATTCCGGTCCAAGGCCCACTCGATGAACCGGCTCGCGTCCGCGGCCGCATCTCGCGCCTCAGCGCGCCGCCGCCTCGAATCCCCGTGAAGTCCAGCCGCCAGCCTTCGCACCTCAAACCACTCTCCGAGAAGCCCAATCGCCATGCACGCATCTCGAGGATGCCACGACAGCTCTATTCCCGTTACGGGCCTAACCTAATGGACCGCCACCATCTTGGTGGTCTGTTACCCCGAAGGAGGTCCACTACCGCGGCTCAATATCCCGGCAATCTCCGGCCGCCGCCAGTATCCGGGCCGCCGCCGCTGCCGCCATCTTGGCCGCTGCCCACCTTGGTCATCGACATCTCCGCGCGTCGCCGCCACCATCTTGGCCGCCGCGCCATCGTTGCTGACCATCGCCGCTCGCCACACGACGTCGCCTATGGCCGTCTTATGTAGCGGCTAGTTTGCCGCCGTCCTCACCATCCGGCCGGCTGAACACCCCCCCCTTCCACCGGTAGTCGGGCCCACCAACGCCCTAACGACTACCTGTGGAGCGCAGACCACGTGGAGATAGAGTCTACTTCGGCCCTCCAACGAATTGAGGACCCCAGGACAAGATCTTTCAGGGACACCCACCAACAAGGCGGGCGTGCCGCCCAAGATGAACGTCCCCGAGAGGGACGAACGGACTGCACGCTCCCGCCGCACGACGTCGACAATGTCCGTCCTGCATCACTTATCCAGGAGAGCCTTAGCCCATGTACGGTTCCGGCACTCTTAGCACCGAAGAAGTATGGCATGTGGCATATGTGCTGCGATAGTCGTGCCATCAACACGATAACGGTCAAGTACCGTTTTCCCATTCCCCGAGTCCAGGACTTATTCGACATGATGGCAGGATCTACTATCTTCTCCAAGATAGATTTGATACCATCAGGATCGGATTCATCCCGCCGACGAATGGAAGACCCCCATTCGTGTAAGATAAAGGACGGTTTATATGAGTGGAGAGTAATGCCATTCGGCCTCTCCAACGTGCCTAGTACTTTCCAGCGCCTCATGAATGAGGTAGTACGCACGCTCATGAATGACAACATCCTCGTCTACAACCGATCGAAAGACGAGCACCTTGACCATCTCTGGCAGGTTTGCACCGTCTTGCGGCACGAGCAGCTCTACGCTCACCCAAAGAAGTGCAGCTTCCTCACCGTGGAAGTTGCCTTCCTTGGATTCATCGTCTCTGTTCAGGGTGTTGCCGCGGATCCAAGTAAGGTCTGGGCCATCATGTCGTGGCCGACGCCGACTAATATGCACAACGTTAGGAGTTTCATAGGTCTCGCGACCTTCTATAGACGATTCATACAGAACTTTAGTTCCTTCACAGCTCCCATCACCGACTGCCTCAAGGAGGAGTCGTTCACTTGGACACCGGCCGCAGAACGCGCTTTCCAGCAAATAAAGCTCACGATGACACAGGCGCCGGTACTTCGCCTTCCGGACTTCGGGAAGGTATTCAAGGTCACATGTGATGACTCGGGCATCGGGATTGGAGGCGTCCTCAGCCAAGAGGGTCGCCCTGTCGAGTTCTTCAGCGAGAAGCTGAATGACGCCAAGCTGCGTTACTCCATGTACGACAAGGAGTTCTACGCCGTCATACAGGCCTTACGGCATTGGCGGCACTACCTCCTATCTTCGGAGTTCGTCCTCTTCTTGGATCACGAGGCACTCAAGTATCTGCACTCGCAGTAGAAATTGAGTGACCGACATGCCAGGTGGGTCAAGTACCTACAGGACTACACGTTCGTCATCAAGCACAAGAAGGGCAAGGACAACATCGTCGCCGACGCCCTTAGCCGAAGAAGCCATGTGCTAAACGTCATGAAGGTGACAGTCCTAGGGTTCGAGATCGTCCAAGACGGGTACGACAGCTGCCCTGATTTCACCTCAATCATCGCCAAGGTCCGACGAGGCCCGTCCCAGGACTTTAGAGACTTCGTCATCACGGATGGTGTGTCACGCCGTCGTTGCGTGACTTCCTTACTTGGGAGTGTCACGCCGGAGGACTTAGCGGCCATTTTGGCCGCGACAAGACGATTGCGGCTGTAGAGTACTAGTTCTACTGGCCTTCGCTGAAGCTAGATGTTGGCAACATAGTTGCCCAATGCCGCATATGTGCCTTGGCCAAGCAGGTCAAGAAGAGCGTCGGGTTGTATACCCGGCTACCGACGCCCAAGCGTCCCTGGGACGACGTGAGCATGGACTTCGTCCTAGGGTTGCCTTGCACTGCGAGGCACCATGACTCTATCATGGTAGTCGTCGATAGGTTCTCGAAGATGGCACACTTCATGCCTTGCGCGAAGACATCTGACGCCGTGAAGGTCACCTAGCTCTTCTTTAGGGAGATCGTGTGCCTCCACGGCCTGCCATCCTCGATCGTGTCCGATCGTGATGTACGCTTCACAAGCTACTTCTGGAGGACCTTGTGGAGCCTCTTGGGCACGAAGCTCAATTTTTCGACTGCCTACCATCCGCAGACCAACGGTCAGACGGAGGTAGTCAACCGAAGTTTGGGCAACCTTCTCCGTTCCCTAGTTGGCGAACATCTCACGTCCTGGGACCTTATCATACCACGCGTTGAGTTTGCATACAACTCCTCGGTGAACCGTACCACCGGGTTGAGCCCCTTTGAGATCGCCTACGGCCAGGCACCACATCGACCATTAGACCTAGCTCCCATAGATCCGCATGTTAGGGTTTTCGAAGACGGTCTTACATTTGCCCAGCATATTTCTGCATTACATCATCGCATTCATGATAGGATCACGCAACAAAATGCATTGTACAAGCAAGCCGCCGACTTGCATCGCCGACCCAGAGAATTTAACGTGGGAGACTTAGTGATGGTTAGACTTACCCCGGAGACGTACTCTCCCGGGACGGCTACGAAGCTGCATGCTCGTAGTGCCGGCCCGTTCCCGATCCTCGAAAGAGTGGGCGACAACGCGTATGTCGTCGAGATTCCCCCCACTTGGGGAATAGGCTCAACATTCAATGTGGCGGACCTAGCTCCGTATCGGGCCCCTTCTCACCCCCCATACCCAGCCTGTCTAGACCCCATCAGCGTGAGTAAGTTTGCAGCGACCACTCCCCCGATTGTTTCGCCCAATAGGCACGAGGCAATCGATTGTGTACTATAGGATGTAATTGACCATGCAGGTGAGGGGATATCGAGGAGGTTCTTGGTGCGCTGGGCAGGACGGACTTGCGCGGACGACACTTGGATTTCAGAGCAGGAGCTCCAGCACCTTCAACCAGATCTACTTCCACCGCTGCCGTTCATCCACCTTGACTCCTCGGAGTCGAGTCCTTTCCACCCCAGAAGGATTGATGGCACAGCACCATTCGACAACGCAGAGCCGTCACTCGAGGAGCCAGCACCATCATCGAGCCCGCCACCGACACGTGTCCAGCTGACACGACGAGCCGCTGCAGCGACGCGTGACCCCGAGTTCAGATATTCGGCGTGACGACGCCCCACCTTCGTCTTCGTATCGTTCTACTTATCCGTTTCTTATTTTCTTTCTTCGCTCTTCGTCTTTCATTTTGTCATTGTAGTGAGGGGAAGAGCCCATACGAGGACAGCTTCCCCTCCCTCCTACCTTAATGGGCCCCACAAGCCCCTTATTTTTTGTCATTTCCCCTTTCCCTTTGTTGTTTAAGGGGGCCCATTTTCATCCTTCCTATATAAGGAGGGGTGGGCGCCCCACCAAGACTTACTCTTGTTTATTTCATTGAAAAGTTATAACGTTGGAATCTCAAGAGTCACGATCGTGGAGGAAAGGAAGAAGAAGAAAGAAGAAAAAGAAGAAGAAGAAGAAGAAGAAGAAGAAGAAGGAAGAAGAAGAAGAGGAGGAAGAAGAAGAGGAAGAGGAAGAGAGAAAGGAGAAGGTCCTGATCGCTCCGCCAACCCCGCTCCAGTCGCCGACCAACCCGCCGCTGCCGACCTATCTCGTCCGCCCGGTCGGCTTTGCCAGTTTCCACTCGTCCGCCACCGTTGCCCCGACTCCGCTGCCGCCGATTGGTCTCCCCGTCATCCGACCGGCCGCATCATTGCCTCTCGCTGTTGCCTGT
This sequence comes from Wolffia australiana, assembly GCF_029677425.1. Taxonomy (NCBI): domain Eukaryota; kingdom Viridiplantae; phylum Streptophyta; class Magnoliopsida; order Alismatales; family Araceae; genus Wolffia; species Wolffia australiana. The sequence continues at coordinate 12,965,277 of NC_135839.1, read as the reverse complement.
CGCCGGGGCACCACCGTTGGTCATCGTCATCCGGCCCTGCCGCCCATGAAGGATATTCCCACTGCGTGATTGGCCTTGCGATCGTCCGCGGCGGGTTGCCTGTGAATTTGACGTGCACACAGGCCGTCGTCTCGCGGAAACCAGTCGGGTCTCCTTGGGGCCATCGTCGCTTCTAGTCCTAGTGCCAGCGCGGCAGCCTGCAGTACGCTGCGCCCGCCGAACACAAGATATTCGTCGCTAGCACGACGAAGGTACCCCCCTTACCCTGCTACCCCTTTACGTCTCTTACTTTCTTCAGTATACTTTTGTATTGCCTCCTCTGCGCTTGGGTCAGATAGGTGAGGGCGATACATGTTGAGAAAATGACGATTATCTATACGAGAGTCTTACCTGCCCGGTACGAGTCGGGTTCATCAGACGCGTGTGAGCACTTTAGAGGGGTTTCCTCGTTCGGCGACATACTCGCCCTCGACCCCCTCGGGCGAGGTTCTAGAGGTCTGTTTGACCTCACTAGACGCGACCCCGTCAATCTTTGGAACGGCAACACCGCACTTTGGCGCACGCACGTACGACAGTAGGACTTTCACGTATTCATCGTCATCATTTATACTTGCCCATCAGCATTCTTGGACGACACTGCCTGTCGTCGTCCGATTGAGATTCAGATTTGATACCGAGCCGCTACCCTCGGTGATGACCGTATGACATCTTGATGACGTCAGGCATCAGAGGGGCATATCTCTTCACCGTGGCTGACCTCACCAAGCGCGTCAAGCGGTTGCTTGCGACCACTACCTCCAATACTTGAATGCCGTACCGACACTCATGACTCCAGAGTGAGCCCACAACCAGTCCCAGGTCGCGCAACACACAAATCGTCCGAGGAGTCCCTAAAAAGATGAAGAGTATGTGGAGCATGACGGAAGGCTAAACAAGGAGCTTTGAGGTCGACCACCGGCCCAAGACCCCGCACACAAACCATTGGACATTTGTACGCGAGATAGACAATACCCACGTGATGACTTTGATTCTGGGTAGGAGTCTGACTTACCAGTCCGCCAAGACGAGTGCGTCTGGCTATTTGACCAAAGACCATAAGCTGAGATACCGGCCCGTCAAGACAACTACGTTAGGCATGAGGATCATGGTTACATCGCCGACAAACCGGCCCGCCTAGGCGCACGCACATGGTGCCATAATAAAGGTTACAAGGCCGACATACCGGCCCACAGAGACCAATATGTGTTGCACGACGACCATGGTTAGTCAGCCGACCCACCGGCCCACTAAGACAAACACGCCTGGCACCACGGTCGAGGACACGAGGCCGATCGACTAGTCTGTCGAGATGAATACCTCCGACAATATGATCCTGTGAATGATGCTGACCTAATGATGCCTACCCACTAGCTGGCCGTGACAATTACGCCCGACCCACCATTTCTAGTACGAGCAACCTAACAAGGTTCCCCGTGATGCAGGACCACGTCCGAGACGATGTCCGACAGTCACCAAGAGAAGACAATCGGTGTCGAAATCGTGTCGATGCGCGACGAATACTCTAGGGGTTCATCGGGCCAGGTCTCCTACGATGATGACTTACAATGAAATGGTCGGGTAGGGCTGTCTTACGTGCAGTTGCCGACAAACAGGGGGGTACCAGCGTTCGGGAGTCGACGAGGTCACCTGGAGATGGGGATAGACCTCCTGACCCTCGTCCGAATGGACGAGGTTGCTACGACGCCGAACGGGATTTCTCCCGCCGGAGGATGCTCGCACGAGACTAGTGAGTCGAGTTCGTACCAAACCAGGAAGGACGCTCAAGACTTCGTAACGTTCGCTCAGCCTATCACGCTCACCTATGTCTAACTCGAGGGCAGAGGAGGCAAACAAAAATATACTGCAGGAAATAAGAGACGAGCGCAGAGCGACATACCTCGTAGTCACCAGGTGATTCTATCTTGTTGCTTTCAGATTGTTGGGGTGACGTGGCGACGGTGCCGAGGAGCAGCGCGGGCGGCAGCCCCCGCGCTCAATCACAGTGCGGCGGGAGCGCGCGGTGGGCACGCGCGCACGGCAGCAGGTGGCCACGCGCACGGGTGAGGCGCGGGAATGCGCGGCTGCGCGGACGTGGCAGGGGCGCGCGCCCAACAGCAGCAAATCATGCGCGCGGCAGGAGGCGCCAAGGGTGCCAGGCGACGGTTGATGCCGGTCGGAATGCGCCACGGGGTGCAACCACGCGGTGTCTCCGAGCGGTGGCGAGGGCCTCGTGATGGCAAACGGCGATGAGGACAGATGACTGGCGAGCACTAACGGAAAAGTAGCATTGGCGCTCGGGGAAGATTTTGTGACCTCAATCGCGGCGGATCACAGACCTGTCTAAGTACAATCCCGGAGGGTGCACTGACCGTTGCGGAGAGTGATCGTTTCAGTGCACCCAGCAGCAGCAAAGACGTGAACGCCCGTCGGGCGGAAAGTTGGCCGAGTAAACGGCGGCGCGGGAATCCACCAGCAGCGGCAAAACGCGGGCGAGTGATTGGTCGGGGGAGGATCACGGGCAGGTGGTGCAGTCAGTGGCATCCGGGGCGGAAACGAAGGTGACCCCAGGTGCGGGGAGGAAACGCCGGTGGTCTGTGCAGGTGAGGAGCACGGCCCCTTCCACGGATTGCTCCAACAGGGGTCGCAAGCTGCGTTCGGCGGCGTAGGCGCGCGCTAGCAGCGCGGCTGCGCGGTCGCACGAACGAGCGCGCGCGGCACGTTGGCGTGCAGGCGGGCACGAAGGGGCGCTGCAGCACGTCGTCGGATGATCTTCTTCTCCTTTCCTGCACTTCTCTTTCCGCTGCTCCTTCTCCTTCTTCTTCTTCTTCTTCTTCTTCTGCTTCAACTGGTCGTGACCTAATTCTCCATCGAGAGGAAACAAATTTCTTCTTTAAAAAAAAACATCATCCTTGTTTAGGGAAACCCTCTTCCCTTATATAGGGGTGAAGTGGGGTGACCTGCTTACACCGAAAGAAGAAGAGAAGAAAACCTAAAGGACAACATAAAGGGAAATCCTATGACCTAGGACCAAGGAAGTGGAACAACAAGGAAGAAGAGGTTGAACGAGGGGGAAGGGAGAGGGGATCCATACAGGATTATCCTCTCGCCTTACATGTGAGCATCTCGAGTTTAAAGCGACAAACGATGAAAAGCAAGACTAAAACAACGAACAAAACGGGACATAACGATGACGATAAGGTGTCCATTACCCGGAATATTTGAATCCGGGTGCGCGTACCGTCGCCTTGGCTTGCCGAGCAGCTGAACACGTACGGATGGCGGTGTCAGGGCCGACGGTGATATTTCCAAAGACGTGTCCAGGGTTGTCGCTGGAGCTGTCGGGGATGATGATGACGTCTCCTAAGATGTTCCTGTTGCTTCTGCTGGCGCCGCGCCATTAATCCTCCCATTGTTAGAAGAACTCGACTCCGGCGAGTTAGGGATGTCGAAAGGCAGCGGCTGATGTAGATCCGGTTGAAGGTGGCAGAGCTCTACCTCTGATATCCACGTGTCATCTGCGCTGGTTCGTCCCAGCCACCGTACCAAGAACCTCCTCGATACCTCATTCCCTGCATAGTCAATTATCTCTTGCAGGACACAGTCGATTGCCTCGTGCCAATCGGGTGAAACAAATGGGGGAGTGGTCGCGGCAAGCTCACTCACACTGAAGGGGTCTAGAGAGACTTGGGTGTGGGGGTGAGAAGGGGTCCGGTATGGAGCCAAGTCCGCCACGTTGAACGTGGAGCTTATTCCTCACGTAGGAGGAATCTTGACGACGTAGGCATTTTTGTCCATCCTTCGGAGGATCGAGAACGGGCTGGCACTACGAGCATGTAGCTTTATAGCCGTCCCGGGAGAGTATCTCTCCGGTCTAAGCCTAACCATCACTAGGTCTCCCACATCGAAGACTCTGGGTTAGTGGTGCAAGTCGGCAGACTACTTGTACAATGTATTTTGGCTCGTGATCCTATCATGAATATGCTGATATGCTGGGCGAATGCAATGCCGTCCTCGGATACAATGCCATCCTCGGATACCCTAACATGCTGGGTGAATGCAATGTCGTCCTCAGATACCCTAACATGCGGGTCAACAGGTGCAAAGTCTAGTGGGCGACGAGGGGCTTGGCCATAGACGATCTCAAACGGGCTCAACCCCGTGGTGCGGTTCACCGAGGAGTTTTATGCGAACTCGGCGCGAGGGATGATCAAATCCCAAGTCGCGAGGTGTTCGCCCACTAAAGAACGTAGTAGGTTGCCCAAGCTACGATTGACAACCTCCGTTTGACCGTCTATCTGAGGATGGTAGGCAATCCAGAACTTGAGCCGTGTGCCGAGGAGACTCCATAAGGTCTTCCAGAAGTAGCTCGTGAAGCGGAAGTCTCGGTTGGACACGATCGAAGCTGGCAGTCCATGTAGGCGCACAATGTCTCGAAAGAACAGTTGTGCGACCTTCGTGGTGTTGGACATCTTCGCACAGGGCACGAAGTGCGCCATCTTTGAGAACCTGTCAACGACGACCATGATGGAGTCGTGTCGTTGTGCTGTCCGGGGGAGTCCTAGAACGAAGTCCATGCTAATGTCATCCCATGGACGCTTGGGCGTTGGTAGCGGGGTGTATAATCCGGTGCTCTTCTTGACCTGTTTGGCCAAGGCACATACGCGGCACTGGGCAATGATGTTGCCGATGTTGCATTTCAGCGACGGCCAGTAGAACTGGTATTCTACGACGGAGATGGTCTTGTTGCGTCCGAAGTGGCCGCTAAGACCACCGGCGTGACATTCCCATGTGAGGAAGTCGCGCAATGACGTGCATGGCATGTAGAGTCTGTTACGATAGAACAGGTAATCGTCCGTAGTGACATAGTCCTGGTAGTCGCGGGATGGTCCCTGTCGAACTCATGTGATAATCGGCCCGAAGTCAGGGCAGCTGTCGTATCCGTCTCTGATGGTCTCGAACCCGAGGACTTTCACCCTCATGACATTGAGCACGTGGGCTTGTCGGCTAAGTGCGTGCGATGACGTTGTCCTTGCCCTTCTTGCTCTTGATGACTAAGGAATAATCCTATAAGTACTTGATCCATCTCGCATGTCGATCGCTCAATTTCAGCTGGGAGTGTAGGTATTTGAGCGCCTCGTGATCCAAGAAAAGTACGAACTCCTTGGAGAGGAGATAGTGTCGCCAGTGTCGTAGAGCTTGAAGGACGGCGTAGAACTCCTTGTCGTACGTCGAGTAGCGTGTTCTAGCGTCGTTCAGCTTTTCGCTGAAAAACTTGACGGGGTGACCCTCTTGGCTGAGGACACCACCGATCCCGACGCCCGAGGCGTCGCAAGTAACCTCGAACACCTTCCCGAAGTCGGGTAGGCGAAGGATAGGCGCCTACGTCATCAAGAGCTTCACATGCTGGAAAGCTCGCTCGGCGGCGGGGGTCCAAGTGAGCGGCTCCACCTTGAGGCAGTCAGTGATGGGAGCCGTGACAGAACTCAAGTTCTGTACGAAGCGTCGGTAGAAAGTGGCGAGGCCGATAAAGCTCTGTACATTGTGAAGGCTGGCCAGTGACGGCCATGATGTGATGGCCTAGACCTTGTCGAGGTCCGCGGCAATGCCCTGGGTGGATACGATGAACCCGAGGAAGGAGACTTCCGATGTGAGGAAGCTACACTTCTTAGGGTGCGCATATAACTGTTCGCGCCGAAGGACGGTGCAGAGCTGTCGAAGGTGGTCAAGGTGCTCCTCCCTCAACTGGCTGTATATGAGGATGTCGTCAAAGTAGAGGATGACGAATCTCCCGATTAAGGCGCGCAATACCTCATTCATGAGGCGCTGAAAGGTGCTCAGCGCGTTGGAGAGGCCGAAGGGCATGACTCTCCACTCGTATAACCCGTCCTTTATCTTAAATGCGGTCTTCCATTCATCTCGGGGACGAATCCGAACCTGGTGGTAGCCACTCTATAGTTCTATCTTCGAGAAGATAGTGGCTCCGGCTATCATGTCAAAGAGGTCTTGGACGCGAGGAATGGGAAAACGGTATACTACCGTTATCTTGTTGATGGCACGGCTGTCGCAGCACATGCGCCATTTGCCATCCTTCTTCGGAGCTAGTAGCGCCGGCACGGCGCAAGGACTGAGGCTCTCCTGGATAAGGCCCTTCGCGAGCAGCTCGCGGACCTGTTGTATTAGCTCCTCGTATCTCTACGGCTGATGTAATATGATCGGCCAGGATCGATCGGCTCGTATTATGCCACAAGAATTCGATGAATAATTTCGTGAATGATATGAATATATGACGATGAAGAAAACGTCGAATGAGCAAGACTCGGTCGTTTACAAGCAGGGAAGAAGACCTCGCTGATCAAGGGGAAGATATTGACCCTAGATCAAGCTCCCAATGACCCTCTTGACCGACTAGACGACTACGAGGTAAGGGGCGTGTGACGGCCCTAAGATGTTCGGCGTTCAAATCAACGAATATCCTTTCAACCACAAAAATAAGATCCTATCTCTCGACGAATGTGGCTAACCCTATCCGTAGATTATTGAAAGAGGGCAGCGGACAAGATAGGGGAAGACGACACTAAAGGCGGTAATAATACTGAGAATGACGGAGGGGAGACGAGAGGGTACCTTGTATGTCGATAGTCCACGGCGTGGGAAATGGTGTCTCGACGTAGTCAAAGGCGATGGGAGATTCCGCGTGGGTAAGGTACAACAAGGGCGGAGGATGGGGTTCTTGGCTTGTAATCACCCCAAGAATGCTTCTGGATGGTGGCTCGTGTCGATTCTTGAATTTTGTGCGTAGTAGTTGATCAGGAACGCCAAGAAGGTGACGATTTCTTGAAGCCTTGATCGTTCTTGAGTGGTAGTAGATGAAGAATTCCAAGAAGGTGGTGGTTTCTTGAAACCTTGGGGTTCTTGAGCGGTAGTTGATCAAGAACGACAAGAGGGTGGCGGTTTCTTGAAATCTTGGTGGTTCTTGGTGGTTTCTCGATGTGGGGGACGCGGGCTCTACTCCACGGAGTGGTCTCGACGTGGGCGGGAATAGCCAATTCCCTCTACTGTACTCAGTACGATAGGTGGAGACAAGAGTTGTAAAAATTCTTTCAACAAATGACTCAAATGTTCCTTGGGCATGCTATCCCCTTATATAGTGAGGATAGGTGCCAAGTGAACTTGGGGAGAGGACGAACCATCGTGAGACGTGGTTTGGCCTCTCCTTACAATTTGAAAATAAAACTGAAATTTTAAAAGTAAAAGATAAAAGGCGAGGCCCAACATTGGCCCAGTCCATGAAATCCAAAGAGACGAGCAAAACATAAACAAACACAAGGGAAGGTAGAGATGCTTACGCGAGGTACTTGAACCCCGAGTGGCGAGCGTCGACACGAGCTGCTCAACGTGGCTGATGTCGTCCCGTCATGCCGTCTCCAGGATGGTCCTCCATCATTGGCTCCATGCAATAGTGTGCCAAATTCGGCAATGAGGCGCCGAGCACGAGGTCGATCACGTGCTAGATGCTACGCATCGGCGGTAGTTCGCCGGGTAGCTCCTTGGGGAACACATCACCAAACTCCGATAAAATGGCCTTGACCTCCGGGGCTCGGGGCTCTACGGGTGGATCGGCGAGACACCGAGGATGACGGCGATGCATAGGGGCGTGTCGTCGTCCTCGCGGCCCAAGTCTCGAGCAAACAAGGGGCCTCGAACAACCATGAGCCCTATGGGCTTGGTCGGGACCGGCTTGTTCGCTGGTTTCGTCGTATACGGGTGCCAAGTGACCTGTCATCCCAGGTATAAGAACGAAGATGATGCTTCCCACCTTCATGCGAAGTACGTCATAGAGGACGCTCTCATCTTATTCGCTCACCTTCAACGGTACGCGGCACTGGCTCTTCACCAGTAGCGATGAAGCATCGATCCATGACACGTCATAGGGAGTCGGATGGGGTATCGGGGTTAGCCCGATTCGGGTAACCATGGCATAAGATATGGCGTTGATGCAACTCCTACTGTCAACGCTCAGTTTACGCACCTTGTCGTTGATCTTGACATAGGTGTAAAAGATAGAGGTGCGGAGCGAAGCATCTGCCATAGGGTCCGGTCGGGGCTCCATGGGAGTGGTCCGAACAGGAGGGGCGACTCGAGGTGGTAGACGCGTCCTGCTAGCACTAGGCTGGTCAACGGCTATGTTGGCTAGCGAGCGACCTGTGACTCGTGGCGCCGGTGTCGGGGAAGCGCGAGGAACCATGATCTGGATATACCCGATCTGTCCGTCGGGTTCCCTGTACTCGATGGCGAACTCCTCGTCTCCATGATAGTGATCATCCAATGTCTCATCCACGTCTTCCGTATAGCTGGGGTTGACGTCTCCCATGTCGATCAATAGTGCTGACGATGGGCACTGACTTGCCCTGTGCCCTCTCCCTTGGTACTTGAAGCACGTTATGTGTGCTTGGCTTACGGTGATGCTACGGGTCGGAGTGTCGTTCGTGACGACCCGAGCAGGTGTGTTAGAACCCACGGAAGTGGCGGGAGCAGTTCCTTGCCCCCCGGTAGTCGGAGTAGCCCGTATGATCATGGGCGGCGTAGTCCGCGTGGGGACGGGTCGAACCGGTGTGGCTCGAGGCACGGTGGTCGCGCTAGGTGGTGTCGCCTCGTCACTCGGAGGATCCATGTGCTCATCTAGGTGATACGCCTCGTCCACCTCAGCCGGGTTGCACTTGAGAACCTCGTTGCGCAAGGCTGGTCGGAGCCCATCGGCGAACAGTCCGATGATAACTCGCGGGTCCTCCATGAATCAGCAACGCATACGACATTCCTTGAACAGCTCGATATATTCCATCACAGAGAGTCGACCTTGCGTAAGGTCAAGCCAGGTGAGGAACAACGACATCTGGTACTATCGAGAAACGTACTTGCTCCATAGCTTCTGTGCCATGTCGACCCAGGATGTGATGGGTCGTCCTCGTCGCTCGGCTGTGACGCGCTCGTTCTCCCAGAATATCTTGGCTTGTCTGCCAAGTCTCGTCTCTGTGTACTCGACGCAGAGGTCGTCGTCCATGCGGTACCACCGAAAGTAGGAGTTCATGTTCGACTCCCAGTCGATGAACTCCTTGGGTTTCTGTGAACCCTCGAAGACGGCGACGTCGGCACGTACGCTCCTCTGGATGCGAGCGCGGTGCTCCTCCCATCGTCGCTCCTCGTCATCCGAGTGCCGATCGGGTACCGGGTAGTCCTCGTGACGCAGGTCGATGCGTCGTCAAGGTGGGGTCAGCTCGCGGGCACGGTCGTCCCGAGGGCGGGGACTACTGTCGCGAGGGGCGCGGCCCTCGGGCATCGTGCGCGGGCGGATGACGTGGGACATTGTCATCCCTCTCGTACTGGCGGTGTGGTGGCCGATAGAGGTTGTCACGGCGGGCAGGTAGGTCTGCTACCTACTGGTGATCGCGAGGCCGGACAGGTTCGTCACGGTGCGCCGGGTGGTCGGCGTCCAGGTCGTGATCTCGTTGTCGGACGTAGTGGCCCGTTCGGGCCGGACGGTCGGCCATGTACTCGCGGGCATAGTCATCCCGCGGAGGTGGCCTATCCTTGGCGCGAGCGTCATACGGGTCGCGCCATGGGTCTCGATCTAGATTTTCGGGGTATGGGACGCCGTCGTAACGTTGGTCTTACGCCTCGTACATGTCTACAACTTCGTCGTAGGGGCTCCTCCGTCGTGGCACGTATCGGTCGACCCAAGGCGGGTCGTGTCGTCATCCTTGAGCGGGGAATGCTGGTCCAGGTCCGTGTACGGGGGATCGGGGGCGCTCGAGCATCCTCTCCATGCATTCCATCCGGGCGGCCATGGCGTGAAAGTACGCCCTTTGGTCTTCATGCGGGTCCTCTTGGGGTGGAAGCTGGCGGTGTACTCCTCGTCCGTGAGTAGCGGTGCTCTAGGGCGTGTCCTCGTCAATGGGAGTCTTCCCATGCGGTCGACGGTGTATGGCCGTCTCTTCATCGTAATCACTAGGGGGGGACTCGCCGCGAGGGGGTGGTAAGCCGCGCGGGGAGAACTGTAGCCCACGAGACATGCTAGTGGGATCTCGTGGTCTGGATGACTCGGGGGCACCCGTAACGGCGGGTGCAGTCCGCTCGGCTTCGATGGGCGGCGGTATCGGCCCGGCTACCGGCGTCGCGAGACGATGCTCCGAGAGGTCAGCGGCATGACCCCTCTCGTCAGGTGACAGATCCGACCGTCGCGGGGAGGTAGAACCTACGCGTTGAGCTTTCCGGCTCGATCGCGTTTTTATGGCCATCCCTAGGGGAACCTATATGCGTTTTGAAAAATGATGAAATGCGATGCGATGCGAATGCAGGTGGTGATGCGAATGCGGCGTCAGAGGCGCGTTGTATGCAACCACAGCCTGCTCTGATACTAGTTTGATGTAGGACCACGTCCGAGATGAGGTCTGGCCGTCACCGAGAGAAGACAATCGGTGTCGAAATTCTGTCGATGTGCGACGAATACTCTAGGGGTTCGTCGGGCCCAGGTCGCCTACGATGATGACCTACAATGAAATGGTCCGGTAGAGGTGTCGTACGTGCAGCTGCCGACAAACAGGGGGGTATCGGCATCAGGGAGTCGATGAGGTCGCCTGGAGATGGGTATAGACCTCCTGACCCTCGTCCGAATGGACGAGGTTGCTACGACGCCGAACGGGATTTCTCCCGCCAGAGGATGCTCGCACGAGACGAGTGAGTCGAGCTCGTACCAAACCAGGAAGGACACTCAAGACTTCGTAATGTTCGCTCAGCCTATCATGCTCACCTATGTCTAACCCGAGCGCAGTGGAGGCAAACGAAAATATACTACAGGAAATAAGAGACGAGCTCAGAGCGACGTACCTCGTAGTCACCTGGTGATCTTATCCCGTCGCTTTCAGATTTTCGGGGTGGCGTGGCGACGGTGCCGGGGAGCGGCGCAGGCGGCAGCCTTCGCGCTCAATCACGGTGCGCCAGGAGCGCACGGTGGGCACGTGCGCACTGCAGCAGGTGGCCATGTGCACGGGCGAGGCGCGGGAATGCGCGGCTGCGCGTACGTGGCAGGGGCGCGCGCCCAACAGCAGCAAATCACGCACGCGCCAGGAGGCTCCAAGGGTGCCGGGCAACGGTTCACGCCGGTGGGAATGCGCCACGACGTGCAACCACGTGGTGGCTCTGAGCGGTGGTGAGGGCCTCGTGACAGCAAACGAGGACGAGGACATATGAGTGGCGAGCACTGACGGAACAGTAGTACTGGCGCTCGGGAAAGATTTCGTGACCTCAGTCGCGACGGATCACAGACCCGTCTAAGTACAATCCCGGAGGGTGCACTGACCGTTGCGGAGAGTGATCGTTTCAGTGCACCCAGCAGCAGCAAAGACGTGAACGCCCGTCGGGCGGAAAGTTGGCCGACTAAACAGCGGCGCGGGAATCCACCGGCAGCGGCAAAACGCGGGCGAGTGAATAGTTGGGGGAGGATCACGGGCAGGTGGTGCAGTCAGTGGCGTCCGGGGCGGAAACGAAGGTGACCCCAGGTGCGGGGAGGAAACGCCGGTGGTCTGTGCAGGTGAGGAGCACGGCCCCTTCCACGGATTGCTCCGGCAGGGGTCGCAAGCTGCGTCTGGCGGCGCAGGCGCGCGCTAGCAGCGTGGCAGCTCGCTGTGGCGCGGGAGCTCGCTGATAAGCTCAATTTTACTGTGTTTTTTACTGGTTATTTATCAGTAACATGTGTGAGGATTAAGCTTATTCAACGAATTTATAAACCTCACAAGTTAGGGCGAGTGAGGGTCGATCCACAGGGAGCAAAAGAAAACAGCAGGAAATTCCTTTTCAGTATGTTAAAGTGCAACTTAATCAAGCCGTCTACAGAGAATTTCTTCAGAGACAGATCCTTTGCCCTTTGGGGCAAAGGATCGAACACCTGCGCGGAGGACAACCTGGCGCAAGGTGTTATGCTTTATGCCTCTCGCGCTGACTATGCAGGCGCGGCGGCTGCTATGCACGAATGCCTGCACGCACAATGCGCGCTGCGCGGCCGCGGCGCGGCGGTTGCGTCGCGTTGCGTGCTGCGTGGCGCAGCGCATGCGCTGCTTGCGTCGCGCGCTGGCGCCGCGACGCTGGGCCGCGTGCTGCACGCGGCCGCTGCGGCTGCGGCGGCGCGTGGCGCTGCCGCGACGCGGCTGCGCGACGGCCAGGCGGCCAGACGCTGCCAGACGCGGCTGCACGCCGGCGCGCGGCCAGTTGGCGCGTACGCGGCTGTGGCGCGGCTGCACGCTGGCTGCGCTACGGCCGGTGGCGCGTGCTGCGTCACAGCCAGACGCGGCACGCGTGCTGCGTCGCGGTTGTGCACGCTGAGCGCGGCTTTGCTGCACACGGCGTGGTGGAGATGCGGAGAGTTCTGCTCTTTTGGAAGATTTGGGGAAGACGATTTGAACAACAAAGGAACAAAGTTTAAACTGAAATCAAATCTAAACGAAACAATCCTCAGTTGGGAAACATTGGAAGATCTTGTGACTCTTCCAACCCAACCAAAATTGTCTGAGAAGAGAGGGATTACAAGGCTGAAGCTTGCGATTTCCCCACGTCGGGTGTCACGTCCTTGCGGCGAGGCGTGGTTCTTCAATCCAAGCTATCTTCAGTCTGTTCTTCCTCTCCAACTCCAAAAGCTCATCAGCTCCTGGAGGGTGCAGAAATCCTCTTCTCCAAGCCCTAGTTTCCTTAGAGAAAATTCTGAACACCTAAACTCCTCTCTCAAGAGAGTATTTATAGGTTTTCTCTTAAGTCATGCCCAGGGGCATTTTCGTAATTTTTGCCACTTCGAATTTTTGCCCACTTCTGTTGATCCTCCTCTCTTCCTTGATCTTCTTAACCTGTTTCTGAATGTTCACTAGCCATAAAACGTTAAATATATTCCACTTGATTCAAAGAATCAAGTGGGGTTAGTGATTTCATAAAACAATACATATGCATGAACTTAGCATGAATTCACAAGATAATTGTAATGAATTTAAACTTGAGAACTTGATTATTTGATGACATATTTTAGAGTCATCAAACACCCCCCAACTTAGATCATTACTAGTCCCTTAGTAATGACATGCAGGTGAGAATAAAAGATGATCTCAAGGTGAGTTTTGACTTCCGATAACTTTGATTCATGCTCTTCTCAAGGAGTATTATCAGCAATTAAAATTGACCAGCGTAGAAGAAATTTAGGATCTATCTCAGCCTTAAACCTCAACTAAGTGCACATGATCTATGGAGTACATATAGTAAGTACATAGTACATGGAATAAGATCGAGTTAACACCCCAAGCGCACTACTGAACGAGGCGTAGAGAGTGGCATTAATGCTAGCTCAAAACTATGGCTATAGTAGCATCGGCTCAAACACACGGGAGACAGCTTTTCCACCTTTATTTTATTTGGCATTTGCTGCTTGTTGGTCATTTTTGATGACAATCAACTTTAGTACTATGATGCAAGCTTTTGCTTGTTTATGCGCAGTGCAGCTTTCACTTGATAGTTTGGTGGCGCTTATCCACTACCCATGTGCCGTCCTTAGTAGACCGGCAGCTTATTCCCCCGACGAAGTTATGTATCCTTCATGGGTCAGGGAGCTTCACTCACGTCATAATAATACTGCCAATGAGCTAACACTAACCCTACTCTCCACTAAAGCTAAAAATTTTCGTGCATGTAAGTGCTAACTCAACCCGAGGTGGATGGTGAGGTGAGAGAAGTATAATGGTAATAGATACGACTGTCGTGGTATGGATCGTAGTGCACCTAGCTAGGCTTACTTCACCTAGGATTCCCTAGCTGGCCACTCTTGCATTTCTACCCTTTTGAAAAGAATCGAATTATCATGCATATCATTGGACAATCATCTCCTAAGATCATCAAATATCCATGGTTTGTGAATGCAAAAGCGAAAAAATTTCATGGATAATGCATGTAAATGTACCCTCCCCGCTCAATAAAAGGCATGTTCCTACATGACAAATCATAAATGAGAGAAAGGAGAAAGGAATACCAAACCATGGAAGGAAGGGCAGCGATCAGCATGCGTGTTGTCCAGTGACGTGTTAGGTGGGCGTGGATCGGAGTGGCTGCACACGAACAGAAACAAAACGCAGAAACAATAACAAAACAAGGAAAGTAATCAAGCAGAGAATATGAAATGTAGTAAAACAAAAACTAATCGGATCATGAGCTATCATGCGATGGCTTTTCTAACGTAATATTCATGGGGCTGTGAAGATCTTCTTCTTCTAAGTAGGGTTTGAGCCGCGTCTGCTCACAGTGAATCGCCTCTTTGAGACGTAGGATCTAAAATTGTAACGGCTCCATTCTCAAAAACCTGTTGAACAAGGAAGGGACCATCCCATCGCGTTTTCAATTTACCTGGAAAGAGTTTTAGTCTAGAGTTGTAAAGCCATACTTTTTGATTCTCCACAAAAATTCTTCTCCTCAAGCTCTTGTCATGAAACATCTTCATCTTGGCTTTATAAATCTTTGAATTCTCATAAGCCTCATTTCTTAACTCTTCCAACTCATTCAATTGCAGAAGTCTATGCTTGCGGCTCTATCCAAATTTAGGTTGAGTTTTCTAATAGCCCAAAGGGCCTTGTGTTCTAACTCAAGTGGTAGGTGACAAGCTTTGCCAAAGATAAGGCGGAAGGAGACATGCCGAGAGGGTTTTGTAAGCTGTCCTATAAGCCCATAACACCTCGTCTAGCTTCCTGGACCAATCTTTCCCATCTGGACGCACTATTTTCCTCAAAATTTTCTTCACCTCTCTATTGCACAATTCAACTTGTCCATTGGCTTGAGGATGATATGGGGTAGTGACTCGATGATGAACACCAAACTTTTTGAGGAGATTCCTAAAGTTGTAATTTGTGAAGTGTGAACCTCCATCACTAATGATCGCTCGTGGGCATCCATATCTATAAAAAATGTGTTTTTCAATAAAATTGGTCACTACCTTACTGTCATTGGTTTTGGAGGGAATGGCTTCTACCCATTTGGAGACGTAGTCAACAGCCATCAAGATGTATTCATAACCGTTAGAACTAGGAAATGGACCCATAAAATCAATTCCCCATAAATCAAATATTTCCACTTCTAAGATGGGTTGTAGGGGCATTCTATCTTTCCTATTGATATTGATGGATGCTTGGCATGCTAAACAACTGTTATAAAATTTCTGCGCGTCATGAAATAATGTAGGCCAAAAGAAACCCGATTCAACAATCTTATGAGCTGTTACCTTGGCCGAGTAGTGACCCCCTCCTGGTTTTGCGTGGCAGAATTCTAGGATGCCGTTGCTCGCTCTCGGGACGCATCGTCGGAGAATTTGATCTTGTCCTTGGTGAAACAGCTCGGATCTTCCCAAAAATAAAATCGCGCATCCTTGAGTAGCTTTTTCTCTCGTGGGAAGTCCAACCTGCAGAAATTTGACCCCAAACCAAAAAATTGACAATATGTGCATACCAAGGAACGAATGTTCCTTGTGCAGTTAGGACAAATTCATCAGAAATGCATCATTAATTTGTTCAGGTGGGGCGCCTATGATTCGTGAGAGATGGTGGCTACTACATTTTCACACCCTTTCTTGTCTTTAATTTCCAAATCAAATTCCTGTAATAAAAGCACCCATCTAATCAATCTCGGTTTAGCCTCTTTCGTTAACAAGTATCTAATAGCTGCATGATCAGAATAAACAGTTATTTTACTACCTAGTAAATAAGACCTAAACTTTTCTAAAGCGAAAATAATGGCCAGCAGCTCCTTTCGGTGGTGGTGTAATTCAGTTGTCGTCCACTAAGGTCCTGTTGGCGTAGTAGATCACCACGGGTTTCTTATCAATTCTTTGGCCTAACACTGCACCTACTGCAAAATCAGAAGCGTCGCACATTAGTTCAAAAGGAAGGGTCCAATCGGGCCCTTGCAGGATAGGCGCATTAACCAAAGCTTCTTTCAATTTATAAAATGCATCTTTAGCCTCTAGTGTTAGTTCAAAATCATTATTTTTAGACGATAAAAGGTTTGTAAGAGGTTTAGAAATTTTAGCAAAATCAAGGATAAAACGTCTATAGAAACCCCGTGGCCGAGGAAACCCCTAAGGGTTTTTAGGTTGGTTGGAGGTGGAAGGCCCTGGATGATTTCGATTTTGGCCTTGTCCACTTCAATCCACGGTTGCTGACCGTGTGTCCCAGCACTACTCCCTCCTGCACCATGAAATGAGATTTTTCCCAACTTAGGACAAGGTTGGACTCAATGCACCTCTTCAATACTTTGGTGAGGCTTAGGAGGCAGTTCTCAAAGGTAGATCCAAATACTGAAAAATCATCCATAAATATTTCTAAACATTCGCCTACTAAATCAGAAAATAGGGCATTCATACATCGCTGAAATGTGGCGGGGGCATTGCATAACCCGAAGGGCATACGCCTGAAGGCATATGTCCCTACGGGACTCGTAAATGTTGTCTTCTCTTGATCATCAGGATGGATGTTTACTTGGTTGTATCCTGAATAACCATCAAGAAAACAAAAATATTGCTGCCCTGACAGTTTTTCTAGTATTTGATCTATGAAGGGTAGTGGGTAGTGATCCTTCTTTGTCGCCTTATTTAATTTCCTGTAATCAATGCACACCCTCCACCCTGTGGTCAATCTTTTCTGCACCTCTTCCCCTTTTTCGTTCACTTCTAAGGTAATTCCAGATTTCTTTGGTACCATGTGTACAGGACTCACCCATCTACTATCGGATATAGCATAAATTATTCCTGCATTCAACCACTTAATCACTTCTTTCTCAAGAACTTCTCTCATGTAAGGGTTGAGTCTCCTTTGATGCTCTCTACAAGGTTTTGCTTCCTCTTCTAAAAATATCCTATGTTCACAGATCAAAGATGGAATTCCTCTAATATCATCAAAGGTCCAACCTATGGCATTTCTATGCTCCCTAAGTACCTCTAGCAAGTCCTTTTCCTGTTCAGAGGATAGTGATGAAGATATGATTACCGGTAGGATTTTCTGCTCATCTAGATATGCATATTTGAGGATGAGGCAAAGGTTTCAATTCTGGCCCTACCTCTACCGAAGGGGGTCTATGATCTCTCCTCTAGCTCTCTACCCTCTACTTGTGACAAGTATTCTTTAACCACATCCTCTCCTTCATCTTCTGCACACAATTTTAACTCCTCATTGCTTCCTACAGGACATTTCATCATTTTCGATATATCCAGTTGAACTCTCTCCTTTCCAATTTTAAACTCAACCGTCCCCTTCTCCCAATCCATAATCGTTTTGCTGTAACCAAGAATGGTCTACCTAAGATGATAGGAGCTAAACTAATGTCTCCCGATATCTTTACATCTGTCACTATAAAGTCTACAGGATTTCACAATTCTCTACAGTGATCATGACATCGGTTAACTTTCCTCGGGTTGCCTAACAGTGCCGTCAGCTAAGAGTAGGTCCATATGAATTTCCTCCAACTCTCCAAACCCACTCTCCTCATATAATGCGGTCGGAATGATACTTATGCTTGCTCCGTATCTAATAAAACTTTAGAGAAGGTGTTTCCTCCTATTTCGCATGTAATGAAAGGGGCTCCGGGTCTCTCATTTTGATAGGGATGGCATTAAGAATGCTAGAGGCATTTTCAGATAATTTAACCACTTCCTAGGCTTCTTAATGGTGCAAGAGTCCTTAAGGTACTTCTTTAGGAAGGTGCACACCTAAGCATATCTTCAACAGTAACAGTCATGGTGGCTTTTCTAAAATTCTCTAGCAGTCGGTTTTCATAATCAAATATCGGTTTTTTTCTATTTAAAGCGGAAGGGTAGGGAACATGCTGCCCACTCGTAGAAGGTAGAGGCTCCTCCACGTAGGGGGGGTCCTCTCCTTCTCCCTCTTGTGGTTCGGTTCCTTCTTAGAATTCTCTATAGAAGTCCGATAGGGATCCTGAAGTTCTTTCCCATTTCTCAATTTTGAGATGGCTAGAACCTCAAGATCATCTCTATTCGTCTCATCATGAATGGAATGCTGCACATGATGCAAGTTGCATGGATTGATGGACGGTTTCGTGGGAAGTTTATAAGATGTGCAAGGAGAATCTAACGGTATACCTTGGTGTTCAGATTGGACAGGTCTGAGGCTTTCTAGCATCTTCCTCATCTGCTCTTGAGCATCCAGCATTTGCTTCGTTTGAAACTCCATCATCACTTGCATCCGCATCTCCATTTCCGCCCGCAACTTTTGATTTTGCTTTTCGATCATATCTGAAATGACGGAGTTAATGTGGAGAAATCAGGTTGAGTTTGCGATGAAACCTGATACTGTTGTGGAGGCCTGTGCTGGAATTGTTGTCTCTGCTGAACGGTGGTTGAGCTGCCGGCTTGTTTCCTTGGTGGAAGGCCTCTCCGTTTTGGAAATTTGACCGCTTTTGACCCGCCCACGGTTGTTGCGGCTGGTTGAAAGCCTTCACCTCTTCTTCCATGGCTTGGCAAGCTCCATCTTCATGTTCCCTGCTAAAACAGAGAGAGCAGATCTTAGCTTTAATGATGGGAGAGTTACCTAAGAAGACATTCTTCAAGGTAGAGGTGAGCTCCTCCAATTTCTGGTTGGTCTCCCTTAGGCCCGCTTGTAGCTCTCCCTCCTTGGCGTTGACCTGCAGAACTCCTGCTCTCTTGGGCTGCACATTCCTCCCATTCTGATTGGCTCCAATCTCTTGCAAATCAGTTTCTGCAACTCTCTCCAAAATATCAAAGACTTCATCCTCATATGCAGTATAAAACGTTCCACCCGTGGCGAGGTTTACCTTGTTTTTCATAAAATCAGAGAGAGACTCATAAAATATCTGAGCTAGTTGACATTGTTCAATTCCATGGTGAGGGCACTTCCTCAACAGATCATTGAACCTCTCCCATGATTCACTAAACGCCTCACCATCATGAGGATGGAAGTTGTGAATTTCCTTCTATAAAAGTTAGTTTTGGAGAGAGGGTAAAATTTCTGCAGAAATTTTCCCTGCATCTCTTCCCATGAATTAAAAGTGATTCCTAAATTGCGGTACCAGGAAAATGCTTTATCTTTTAAGGTTAGAGGAAAATATTTCATTTTTAAAATTTCTGTAGATGTCCCGAGGACGTTTTGAGATGAACACCTAATGTGAAAATCATCAAGGAATTCTAATGGGTTTTGAGCAGGCAGTCCATTAAATTCAGGTAAGGAATGAATTAATGCATTGTCATATCGAAGGAAATACCGTCACCGATGTTCAGATTTACATCGGTTTGACGCAAGCTTCCCGACGGTGTGGACCTATCCAGCATAGTCCTCCTCCTCTCATTCTGCTGGTGCATCTCTTCAGCCATATTTCTCTGCTGAATTTCTGGTTCTGTCACTATAGAATCCGGAGTGGCGTCTCTAATGTCTTTTTCTGTAGACTTTTCACCAGCTCTTGAGCGTGTTACTACCATAAATCTACAGCAAACGGTTAGAATAACAATGAGCTGAGGATTGTCAAGTCCTGCAGCTCTAGAAAAATCAACAAAAATGACTGTAGATTTAGAGAAATGACAGTAGATTCACAAAAATGACTGTAGATTTACCAAAATGACTGTAGGTTTAGAGAGATAACTGTAGATTCAGAGAAAATAGAATTTTCTACTGTAATACCGTGCTCCCCGGCAGCGGCGCCAGTTGATAAGCTCAATTTTACTGTGTTTTTTACTGGTTATTTATCAGTAACATGTGTGAGGATTAAGCTTATTCAACGAATTTATAAACCTCACAAGTTAGGGCGAGTGAGGGTCGATCCACAGGGAGCAAAAGAAAACAGCAGGAAATTCCTTTTCAGTACGTTAAAGTGCAACTTAATCAAGCCGTCTACAGAGAATTTCTCTGTAGACAGATCCTTTGCCCTTTGGGGCAAAGGATCGAACACCTTGCGTGCAAGGACAACCTGCGCGCAAGGTGTTGCGTGCTTGGCGACCTCTGCGCGCGACTATGCAGCGGCGGCTGCCTATGCGCGGAATGCCTGCACGCAACAGCGTGCTGCGCGCGCGCTGCGCGGCTGCGTCTTGATTGCGTGCTGCGTGCGGTATGCGCAGCGATGCGCGCTGCGCTGCGTCTTGCGCGCGGCTGCGTGCTGCACGCTGCGTGCTGCACGCGGCTGCGTGCTGCGGCGGCTGCGCGCAGCTGTGCTGCGCGCTGCGCAGCGGCTGCGCTGCCAGCGCGGCTGCGCGCGCTGCACGCGCGCTGGCGCGGCTGCCGCACGCTGCTGCGCGCGCTGCCAGTATCTTGTGCGCCTGTTGTCTTGTGACTGCCGCGCTGGCGGCGCTGTCTTGCGCTGTGTGCTGCGTACAGTTGCACGCGGGTGCACGCGGCTGCGTGCTGCGTGCGGTTGTGCACGGCTGAGCGCGGCGGCTTTGCTGCACACGGCGTGGTGGAGATGCGGAGGAGTTCTGCTCTTTTGGAAGATTTGGGGAAGACGATTTGAACAACAAAGGAACAAAGTTTAAACTGAAATCAAATCTAAACGAAACAATCCTCAGTTGGGAAACATTGGAAGATCTTGTGACTCTTCCAACCCAACCAAAATTGTCTGAGAAGAGAGGGATTACAAGGCTGAAGCTTGCGATTTCCCCACGTCGGGTGTCACGTCCTTGCGGCGAGGCGTGGTTCTTCAATCCAAGCTATCTTCAGTCTGTTCTTCCTCTCCAACTCCAAAAGCTCATCAGCTCCTGGAGGGTGCAGAAATCCTCTTCTCCAAGCCCTAGTTTCCTTAGAGAAAATTCTGAACACCTAAACTCCTCTCTCAAGAGAGTATTTATAGGTTTTCTCTTAAGTCATGCCCAGGGGCATTTTCGTAATTTTTGCCACTTCGAATTTTTGCCCACTTCTGTTGATCCTCCTCTCTTCCTTGATCTTCTTAACCTGTTTCTGAATGTTCACTAGCCATAAAACGTTAAATATATTCCACTTGATTCAAAGAATCAAGTGGGGTTAGTGATTTCATAAAACAATACATATGCATGAACTTAGCATGAATTCACAAGATAATTGTAATGAATTTAAACTTGAGAACTTGATTATTTGATGACATATTTTAGAGTCATCACTCGCGCGGCCGCACAGGCGCACGAACGGACGCGCGTGGCGATGTGGCGTGCGGGCACGCACGAAGGGGCGCTACGGCACGTTGTCGGACGATGCGCTTCTCCACTCCTGCACTTCTCTTTCCACTGCTCCTTCTCCTTCTCCTTCTTCTTCTTCTTCTTCTTCTTCTTCTGCTTCAACTGGTCGTGACCTAATTCTCCATCGAGAGGAAACAAATTTCTTCTTTAAAAAAAAACATCATCCTTGTTTAGGGAAACCCTCTTCCCTTATATAGGGGTGAAGTGGGGTGACCTGCTTACACCGAAAGAAGAAGAGAAGAAAACCTAAAGGACAACATAAAGGGAAATCCTATGACCTAGGACCAAGGAAGTGGAACAACAAGGAAGAAGAGGTTGAACGAGGGGGAAGGGAGAGGGGATCCATACAGGATTATCCTCTCGCCTTACATGTGAGCATCTCGAGTTTAAAGCGACAAACGATGAAAAGCAAGACTAAAACAACGAACAAAACGGGACATAACGATGACGATAAGGTGTCCATTACCCGGAATATTTGAATCCAGGTGCGCGTACCATCGCCTTGGCTTGCTGAGCGGGCTGAACACGTACGGATGGTGGTGTCGGGGCGACGGTGATGTCTATGAAGACGTGTCTGGGGTTGTCGCTAGAGCTGCCGAGGATGATGATGACGTCTCCAAAAACGTTCCTGGTGCTGCTGCTGGCGTCGCGCCATCACCCCGGTACCTGACGTGTGATATGCCCGACATCCGCACACCGCGCTATGCTCGTCCCCAATACTCAGATGACCATGACCGCGACCCAATCCCCGCATGATGACATATCAAACCAAGTCACGAGGATCACCCGAAGCCTCAACGACATCCCAATGATGATGGACACCCACGAGAGGAGCACCGTGCTAAGATCCAGAGGAGCGTGCATGTTGTTGCTGCCATCTTCGAGGGGTCAAGAAAACCCAAGGATTTCATCGACTAGGAGGCAAGCATGAACTCCTATTTCCGATGGTACCGCATGGATGATGACTTGTGCATAGAATATGCAGAGATGAGACTTGGCGTATAGGCCAAGATCCTCTGAGAGACCGAGCGAGTCACCACTGAGCAACAAATACGGCCCATCACATCGTGGACCAAAATGGCGCTGAAGTTGAGGAGCAAGTACCTGCCATAACAGTACCAGATGTTGCTATTCCTCACGTGGCTTGACCTTAGGCAAGTTTGACTCTCCGTTACGGAGTATATTGAGGCATTCAAAGACTGCTGGATGCGGTATCGATTTGTGGAGGATCCGCGAATCATCATTGGTTTATTTCCCCACGGGCTTTGACCAACCCTGTGTTGTGAGGTTCTTAAGTGCAACCCCACCAAGGTTGATGAAGCCTACCACCTGGTGGAGCATCTAGAGCATCCGAGCGATGAAGCCCCCATGCACGCCACTCATACCGCACCCCGAGCCACATCCCTTCGCTCTTCACCGCCCCCCAGCATTCGCGCCTCCCGGACTTCCGAAGGGCAAAGAACCACCCCCGTCACCTCTATGACTTCTTCCCCACCCGCTCGGGCTGTCACAAATGATACTCTGGCCCGCATCATTACCATCAATCAAGCACCACTTAAGTGCTTCAAATGCCAAGGGAAAGGGCACCGAGCCAGCCAATGTCCATCTTCGAGTCTCTTGATCGATACAGAAGAGGCCGCACAAGACCGGACTGGAGATGGTGCGACGACGTTGACACTTTGACATTGGACGTGCTACCAGCGTCATCCAACATGCTGAGCATGCACACTCGTTGACATCAACCAAATAACCGCCAGACTTTGGACATGCCACCACCGCCTCGCGAAACGTCCTACATCATGACATGTGGTCAATGACAGATCCAAAACTGTCATTTAACGTGACTTGATTACACGTTGCCCATATTTTCTCTTTCCTCAAAGGCCTATATGAAGGCCATTGTTGTAAGAAACAACAGGCAAGTTATTTTCAAGAATTGGCTATCTTTCTTGGAAGGCTTTCCCCAACCCTAACACTGCTGAATCCTTGATAACACCCTAATTTCTGTCTCTATTTCATAATTTTAGCATGATTTTATGCATTTAAAGAGCTTAAATTGGGCTGTTATCATATATTTACATGAAAATAATGTTTTCAAGTAATCTCTGATTTTTCCATAATTTTCTGTTAATTATATGAATTTTTAAGAATTTATTGAAGCTCAAAATAATTATTTTTGAATCAAAATGACATATTTAATATTTTATTTCAACATTTATCAGCATGGGAAGAATCAGGGAATTTTATAGAATTTTTTACGAATTTTTAGGATTTTTCTGGGATTTATTTCAAGAGGAAATGCATATATTCTAAGAAGAAAAGGCATATTTATAATAGAAAAAAAATGTATTTTTATAATTTCTGAACTTCCCGGGCCTTTTTGCAACATTTTGTTGCAAAAAGACCCTGAAAACAGCTCTCGGTCGCCATTGCAGGCGTAAAGATCTAATTTAAAAGAGTTCAGGGTTTAATTGCAATTGTATTATTAATTGTTTTAATATTTTAGAGAAAAGCGGATGAGAGAGAATGCGAGAAGGGGTATATTTCTAAATATTCTTTGGGCGGCGTCGGATTGCAAGAGATTATGTTGTAAGGGACATCGCTAAAAAAAACCGCCCAAGTCCATTCCACGTGCTGACGTGGCGCAACAAGAGCCGTTGGATGAGAATCCAACGGCGTCACGCGCACGTCAGCTGCAAGAGGTAAGTTCACCCCCCGCGCTACGTGATAAATCCAAAATGATAGTAATATATATGTGCAATTTCAGCTAATTTATCTACTTCTTTATCTTTATCTGGATATATTATCAACATTTATGTTAAGTTGTAAAACATCATGAAACAAAATCACCTTTTTCTAATTTGGAGTTAATTATTATCATTTGTGGGACTAACCCCACTTAACTCAATCAGTTAAGTGGAATGAATCTCACTCTCTTCTTAGTTTATGTGGAAGATGTAGTAATTAGGTGAAACTTTCATGAATAAAGGGAATAATTAAATGAAGAGGAAGCTATTTGGACCAGAGGAGCAGGCTTAGCCACAACCAAGGGCCAAGAAAGAAGGCCCAAAGCAAGACAGTTGGCTCTAGTCTAAAGGCCCACTAAGGAAGCTCCACTAAGCCCACTATGAGAGGCATGTTGGGCCAAAGAAAGGAGGGCAAGGGGAAGGTCCAGTCATGATTATTTATGAATATTTCAGGGGCTTAAATGATGATTGGAGGAAAACCTTGGACATGGATCCAAGCCAAAGAAGAAGATCCAGCCATTCAATCCACAAAACATCCAAGGGTGGTGATAAGCTCTGATTTTATGTGTTTTTTACTGGTTATTTAGCAGTTCAGACGTGTGAGGTTCAGAGCTTATGCAACAAATTTATAAACCTCACGGCGTAAGGCGAGTGAGGGTCGATCCACAGGGAGCAGGAGAAAATAGCAGAAATTTCCTTCTTTACTCAATAGATATGTCACTTATCAATTTAAAATAAATATTAAACTCTGTTAAATGATCCTCAGGAAAATCACAGAATTCCTCTTTAATTCCCAGTTTAGTCGAAAGATTTAAGTGCTATTGCTCTGATTAAGTTAAAGATTTAACTTAATAGAGGTTGTCTACAGAGGAGTTCTCTGTAGACAGTACCTTTGCCCTTGGGGGCAAAGGATCAAACACCTTGCGTGCAGGGTACCTGCGCGCATGGTGTTTGCGTGCAGCGACGCTGTCGCGCGCGGCGTGGCTGTGCGCGACGCTGCTGCGCGCGGCGCTGCTGCGTGCAGCGGCGCTGTTGCGTGCGGCGTGGCTGCGCGCGACGCTGCTGCGCGCGGCGCTGCTGCGTGCAGCGGCGCTGTCGCGCGCGGCGTGGCTGCGCGCGACGCTGCTGCGCGCGGCGCTGCTGCGTGCGGCGGCGTTGCTGCGCGCGGCGGTGCTGCTGCGTCAAAGGGATTTTTTTGGGGAAGTTTGGGGAGGATGATCAGAACAAGAAAGAAACAAAGTTCAACTGAAATCAAATCTAAAATGAAACAATCCTCAGTTGGAAAACATTGGAAGATCTTGTGACTCTTCCAACCCAACCAAAATTGTCTGAGAAGAGAGGGATTACAGGGCTGAAGCTTGAGATTTCCCCACGTCGGGTGTCACGTCCTTGCGGCGAGGCGTGGTTCTTCAATCCAAGCTATCTTCAGTCTGTTCTTCCTCTCCAACTCCAAAAGCTCATCAGCTCCTGGAGGGTGCAGAAATCCTCTTCTCCAAGCCCTAGTTTCCTTAGAGAAAATTCTGAACAACCCAAACTCCTCTCTCAAGAGAGTATTTATAGGTTTTCTCTTAAGTCATGCCCATGGGCATTTTCGTAATTTTTTCCACTTCGAATTTTTGCCCACTTCTCTTGATCCTCTTCTCTTCCTTGATCTTCTTAACCTGTTTCTGAATGTTCACTAGCCATAAAATGTTAAATATACTCCACTTGATTCAAAGAATCAAGTGGGGTTAGTGATTTCATAAAACAATACATATGCATGAACTTAGCATGAATTCACAAGATAATTGTAATGAATTTAAACTTAAGAACTTGATTATTTGATGACATATTTTAGAGTCATCAATGAGGAATGAGACTGCACCACCATTATTTCAGTGGACTGATGTTTTTGACCCTCAACCATTCTTGCATTCTGTACCCATCGTCATCCATCCCGTCTCCTTTAGTTGTCCTCGTCCGTTCCTCTAGTTATCCTACATTAGGAGACCTGGATTCGTTACCCGATGACGATTACCCCGCAGGCGAAGAGCTCATGAGCAGGTATGACCAACCTAAGCCTCGGGTTGGGTACATCCAGGTAGTGGACACCAGCATGACCCTAGTAATAGCTCCACGCCCCACCGCTTGGCAAATCACTAGCATCGCCGCTGACCGCCTGAGCACTATTGGGACGCCCGTCCCACCTGACGAAGTATTGCAAGTTAACCTTATGCCTATCATGTAGAGGACAACCCGAGGACTGACACAACACTACGAACACCGGTCTTCAGCACGTTTGATCGGATCAACGACAAAATCTGCACATTGCCGGTGGTTAGTGGTAGTTGCGTCAAAACCATATTGGACGCGATGGTCACCTTACTAGGGTTAGCGACCATACCTCATCCTACACCCTTTGACGTGCTGTGAATCGACGCTTTGTCTCTATCAATGAAGTGACAGTGCAATGTCCCATTAAAAAATGGGGACGTATGATGAGACCATCAAATGTGACAACCAACCTATGGAAGTAGAAAGCATTATCCTAGGTCGTCCCTAGATCTATGATAATGATGTCGCCATAGCCAGCAGAGGGAACATGGTGGCGACGACGTCAACGCATCGACACAGGAAGCGCGACCACCGTCATCCAAAGTCAACACCACTGCTAAGGATATGCCGCCATCGTCATCGGGCAAAATCAACATGCCAGCATCAAGCACATCTCCACCAACGTACGCCCCTTCATACGTGCTAACACGTCGCCATACATAGGCAGATCAACAACTGCCCCTTGTAGTGATACGAACCACGTCCCTCGTCTTTATTTTTATTAACTGTATTTTTCTCTTCCATCCAAGGCCCATATGTTTAGGCCAGTATTCAAAGAAACAGTTAGGCAAGTCATAATTCAGGAATTGAGTTTTTGTGAACTCTTATTAGAGGACTTCCCTAGCCTCCCCTATCCCCTCTTCCCCTTTAGGTCGCCGCAGCCACCACCGCCTTCGTCGCCCCGCCACCACCGCCCCCCCCCCCAGGGTCACCCACGTCGACGCCCAGCACAGGCCGCCTCTCTAAGGTTGCCCGCGCCGGTCCCAGCGGAGGCTGCCCCGGCCTAGGCCGCCTGTGCCCATCAGCCCTTGCAGTGCCTGTGTGCACGAGCCCTAGTAGCGCCCACGTGCACCATTCCTGTCGGCGCTCACATGCACCAGCCGCATCGACGCCCACACGTGTGATGGAGGACCATCTCGAGGACGATGCCACGATGACGAAGAACCATCTCGAGGATGACGCGACGGGATGTCGTCAGCCACGCCGAGCAGCTCGCGCCGACGCTCGCCACCCGGGGTTTAAGTACCCCGCGTAAGAACTTTTATCTTTTTACTTATGCTCATTTTCATGTGTGTTTGTATTTTTGGATTCGTGGACTGGGCCAATGTTGTTGGGCCCCGTCCTCGTCATTTTTACTTTTTATGTTTGTATTTTGAATTTGTAAGGAGGCCAAGCACGTCTCGCGACGGTTCGTCCTCTCCCACGTTCACTTGGCACCCATCCTCACTATATAAGGGGATGGCATGCCCAAGGAACACCTTGGAGTCATTGTTGAAAAGTTTATTCACAATTCGTCTCCCCCCCTATCGTAGAGAGTACTGTAGGGGGTTTGGCTAGCCCCACCCCACGTTGAGATCACTCCGTGGGTAGAGCCCACGTCTCCCCGTCGAGATCACTGCGAGGAGATGTGTTAAAGCGCCCGTCGAGATCACTCCGTGCGAGGAAAGAGTTTCAAGAAGCCGCCGCCATCAAGAATCGAAAGAGGCCTTCGCCGAGATTACTCCGGGGTCTTGGGAGATTCAAGAAGCGTCCCCGACCCGCCCACAACCGGCCCAATCCGCTCCGTCGCGGGAGAACACCCCAGATCAGTCAAGAACTCCTCTTTCTTGCAGGGTTCTTGCTTGTTACAGTTCAAGAAAGCCATTTCTCGGTACCTTTTTCCACCCTTCCACCATTTCTTGATCGCCCACCCCTTTCCCCATCGCTTGATTCCCAACCGCCTCGTCTTGCCTTTCTTGATCGCCCACCCTCCTTTCCCCATCGCTTCTTGATTCCCAACCACCTCGTCTTTCCTTTCTTGATCGCCCCTTTCCCCATCGTTTCTTGATTCCCAATCGCCTGCCTTGCCTTTCTTGATCGCCCACCCTCCTTTCCCATCGCTTTCTTGATTCCCAACCGCCTGCCTTGCCTTTCTTGATCGCCCACCCCCCTTTCCCCATCGTTTCTTGATTCCCAACCGCCTCGTCTTGCCTTTCTTGATCGCCCACCCCTTTCCCCATCGCTTTCTTGATTCCCAACCGCCTGCCTTGCCTTTCTTGATCGCCTACCCTCCTTTCTCCCATCGTTTCTTGATTCCCAACCGCCTCGTCTTGCCTTTCTTGATCGCCCACCCTCCTTTCCCCATCGTTTCTTGATCCCCAACCGCATCCTCTTGTCTTTCTTGATCGCCCACTTTCTTTCCCCTTGATTTCTTGATTTCTTGATTTCTTGAATTCTTGATTTCATGATTTATTGATTTCTTGATCTCACCATATCTCCTTGATTCCCTTCGTTTCTCCCTTCGCCCTCATCTTTCTTGATTTCTTGATTCCCACCCTCTACGCCATAACCGGTTACTTGGTTTTCTGCCCCACCCCCACGACTATTCCCACGATACTTGGTTCGCTGGCTTGCCCGCCCACACGACTATGCCGTGCGCCAGCCGAGCGCGGCGCCTTGTGCGCCTCTGCTCCGACTTTTGTTGCACGCCACCCGTGGACTCAGCTCTCTGCTGGTAGTTACGACCGCACCGTCCGCACCCGGTTTTGTCCTCGCCAACGACACTCGTCCGCACGACCCGACACTAAGCATCCGCTCGACGACTTGGACGCCTTGGACTAAGCGATACAAAGGTCAGTCTCGTCTCCCCTCTATAAACTCCAGTATTATTATCTTCGATAGTCTCGTCTTCCCCTATCGCGTCCGCTACCGTGATATTCTCGAACATCATCGGATAGGACTAGCCACCTTGTCGAGCATAGGGATTCTTGTGGTAGACGGACTGTCATCCGACTTGGACGCCGAACGCTCTAGGGCTGTTAGATGCCCCTCGCTTAGTAGAC
The DNA here is from genome assembly GCF_029677425.1 of Wolffia australiana. Lineage (NCBI taxonomy): Eukaryota > Viridiplantae > Streptophyta > Magnoliopsida > Alismatales > Araceae > Wolffia > Wolffia australiana. Next base: position 12,936,124 of record NC_135839.1, on the reverse strand, counting down.
GTCTAGTAGGTCCAACGGGTCATTGCGAGTTTGATCTTAGGTTCACTCGTCTCTCATTGATCGGTACGGCCGACGTCGCTATCCGTCAAGTCCTTATCTGCTCATTCGTATTTTCTCATCATTCGGCTTACATCCCATACATTCGCATCATAACCCTGTGACGTGAAACGCGCCGATCGATCCCGGCCGTCGTCGTATCACATCATATCCCCTATCCCCTCTTTCCCTTTAGGTCGCCGCAGCCACCACCGCCTTCGTCGCCCCGCCACCACCGCCTCCCGTGGTCACCCGCGCCGCGCCAGACAGGCCGCCTCTCTAAGGTTGCCAGCGCCGGTCCCAGCGGAGGCTGCCCCGGCCTAGGCCGCCTGTGCCCATCAGCCCTTGCGGTGCCTGTGTGCACGAGCCCTAGTAGCGCCCACGTGCACCATTCCTGTCGGCGCTCACATGCACCAGCCTCGTCGACGCCCACACGTGCCAGCCTCGTCGGCACCCGCGTGCGCTAGTGCCTGCCGACACCAGCGCGAGCGCACGCCAGCACCCATCAGCGCCAGCGCGCACCAGCGCCTACCTACGCCAGCGCACGGTAGCGCCCACTAACGCGTGGGGTGCCCAACGCGTCAGTGCCTGTGCAAGCTCAATTGCCTCTGTCCGCCTTCTGTTCACGTTCTTCACTCCTCTATCACGCTCCTCGCTAGGACCGTTCAATGCCCCAAATGCCCAGAGATTTTTTCTAGTGGGCCGTACAACGCCCAGATCGTCCAGTCTGGTCACGACCTAAATTTCTTGCATCCTTTTCCTGCACTCCGCTGCTGAGGTACACTGAAACTCTTTGGTGTCGAGTGTTTTTCATCTAGTGCTCTGCATGAATTCGTCCACCGCGGTCCGTTTTGTTTCTGGATCTTCTTGGAATCTCAACAGCTAGTGGATTAGGTCTTCTCGTGAGATTTTCCCAAAAACATGAATTTGGAGCTTTGAATTTTTCATAATGGTTGAAGACAGTACTTCGGCCCTCGACGACGAAAGGGACTGCTGATGCGAAACGCCGACGGCTGGGATCGAGCGGCGTGTTTCGCGTCACAAGAATAATGATGATATGATGCAAACACAATGAGATTTTATGATCGAGCAGTTAAGACACAAGGAGATAACGCGATGGACGGTGACGATCACCAAATAGATTGATCCGAAAATCAGACTCCCAATGACCCTCAAGACCACTAGACATCTAGACGAGAGGGGCGTCTAACGGCCCTGATAAGTTCGGAATTTAAAGATCAAGTGACAGACTGTTTACCTCAAGAAAGTCCTGCTCCCACAACAGTGGCTGTTCCTAATCCATCGTCGAGTGATGAGTGGCGGTAGTGGATGCGATAGCGGAGGACGGCACTGGAACAGGTAATAATACTGGTTAAGGATGGAGAGGAGACGAGCTGACCTTAAAATATGTAGTCCACAGCGTATCGAAGACGGGCGTAGAGATAGCGTTCTGGGGACGGATTCGTCTTGTCGTAGGCCGGAATGCCGGGAGGGACCAACGTGGCTTGGCGCAAGTGACGGGCGGCACCGGTCGCGTCTGGCAGTGGCGGTGGCGCAGAGCCACGGTACAGGGCAGAACGGCGGCGCAGGGCGGGTTGATGACGCGGGCGGCCTCGGCGCGCGTGGAGCTACAGAGTGCGGCAGAACCGTGGCGATTGGCGGACCAGCGGCGGGCGCGAACCGCGGCGCGGTCGGATCACGGCTGGGCGCGAGTCCGCGGCGCTGGCGAAGCCGCGGCGCGGCGCGGGAGTCGCAGCGCAGAATGGGTCCGCGGCGCGGCGTGGGGTCGCGGCACGGAGCGGGTCCCCGACGTGGGCGGTGATGCGGGGTGGTCGGGAATCGGGATTCGGGGCGGGGTGGCAATGGGAGAAGTGGCGGTCGAATCAAGAAAGGGGGGGGGGGAAGCCAAAGGGTGATGCAAGAATGGGGTGGTTGTGGTCAAGAACGATGGAAGATGGCGGGGAATGGTCAAGAACGATGAGGGTGAAGAGGAAGATTCAAGAAACGATGGAAAGTGGTGGAAGATGGTCAAGAACGATGAGGGTGAGGAAGAAGATTCAAGAAACGATGGAAAGTGGTGGAAGATGGTCAAGAACGATGAGGGTGAAGAGGACGATTCAAGAAACGATGGGAGGAGAAGGGGAATGGTCAAGAACGATGAGGGTGAAGAGGAAGATTCAAGAAACGATGGAGGGATGAAGGATGGGGAGATGGACGGGTAGAGCCAAGAACCTGGCGTGGTGAGTTCTTGGTGGGTCGCGGGTGGTTCTCCTCATTGGAGATGATTTCCCGAATGCAGCGCGGCGCCGTAGTCGTCGCGAACCTTCGAGGATGCCCAGAGTGATCTCGATGGGTGCTCTCTCGATTCTTGATTTCAACAGCTTCTTGAAAATCTTTAACGTACCGGAGTGATCTCGAGGGTACGGTTGAACACGTCACGTCCGGAGTGATCTCGACGGACAGGTCGTAGGCTCTACTCCTCGGAGTGGTCTCGACAAAGAGGTGGGGCTAGCCAAACCCCCTACGCTACGACTACGATAGGGGGAAGATTCTTGAAACAATTTCAATTCAAAAACTTCCAAATGTTCCTTGGGCATGCCCTCCCCTTATATAGGGAGGAGGGGTGCCAAGAGAACGTGGGGAGAGATCGAACCGTCGTGAAACGTGGTTCGGTCTCTCCTTACAAATTCAAATACAATTCTAAAATATAGAATCAAAGCCGAGGACGGGCCCTACGATAATGGCCCAATCCATTATTTGGAAAGAAATACAACATGATGATGAAAATAATAAAATGGTAAAGCCTTGCTTACCCGGAGTACTTAAACCCCGGATGATGGACGTCGACTCGAGCGCCTCGGCGTGGCTGGTGGCGCGTCATCGTGGCATCCTCGGGTGGCGTCGTCGTCGCTGAGCCGCCATCTGCTGGATGGTCCTCCATCAACTGCACCACTAATGTTTCACCGGATTTAAGTTTTCGAAGCAGACTGTGTGGATTTTGTTGTATGATTTATCCATCCTACCCCGAATCCTTCCTACCTCCATCACCCTTTGTCATCGTACCCGTTTCATTAGTCAATGGTTCAACTTTCTCTTGAGTCGACCTGCATCAAATTGGTATCAGAGCTTAACTTGTATCAGCCTAGTCATTTGCGTCATTGTAGACATCTGTATCATCATTTCCATTGCATGCATCTACGTTCAGTTAGTGAACAGACCTACCAACTTGAAAATTAGGGTCGTGATCGGCACCGTCCTGATTGCGAAGATTGCTACCTACCAGAGCCTAGAATTTGAGATCGTGATAGGAATCATCCAGAGTTGAATCCCCCTGAAAACTCTTTCTATTGACAATTCAAAATATCAGAGTCTGAACACTAACATCGGCGATTTGCTCATAACGTTTGCGTCTAAACTCAGATTGAGCTGAAACTAGTCCCATTGGATTCGGTAGGCTGAAATCTATTGGAATCAACTCAAAGATTGCCTCAAACATATCAGTATAGCTCGTTCTGGAGAAATTTTAAGTACAAAGGTAATTTTTCATTTCGGATTTTTATTTTTTGAAATTTCAACGATATACTACACGAAGTCGTGCGAAATTCGGGTTTGAATTGTTCGTCTCGAGATGAAGATTCTTAAGGTACGTTCAGTTTTACATTTCGTATATTTTTTTCATGTGAAATCTTTGTTTTATTTATCGTTCGCCGAAAACATCACAAAAAACAAGAGAGCGGATCCTAGCTGGCCGCCTGATGTGTCACGCACGTCGAGTAGCCAGCGGGACCAGCCGAGCCCCACATCTGACGTGCTTAACCCATCAGCTGCGGGCTGTCTGGATATTATCCCATGTGTGTCCATCCAGGCCGTCGATAGCGACAGCCTGGATGGATTTAACGACAAGGAAAAAATGAAAAACAAAAAAAAAGGGAATTTAAAAAAACCCAAAAACTTCCCGTTCTTGTGCCATCGTCCACCATCATTACGGCGGGTGAAATTTGTCCGCATATCCGGACCATTGGTGTCGACAGGTGTCGCACCGCGGACGGTCCGGATGGTGGACCCACGGTGGACATCCCAGCAGTTCAAAAAATCGGACAGTTGGCGGTCAAGTTACCGCCAACGCTCAACTTTTTTTACTATTCCACTCTGTCAGACGACGAAAAAGCATTAAATGCCCTATCCTCGTCATCGTCGCCTGATATTTTTGACCATTCTCACCTATCTCTGCCGTCCGATCTACCGAGAGACCACCCGAGAGAAGGCTGCGATGCAGCCACGTCTTCGGGTACCCACCACCGCCGCAGCCCGAACGCCACGTCACCTGGGTCAATCCCAGTCGACTCTGTCGACTGGGATGACTCAGCACGCGACCAACGTTCCAGTAAAGGTCGAGTCGAACTGATCGACTCGGTATCTACTAGCCGAGTCGACCGGGTTGCGAACGACCGACTCGACCCGGTCGACTCGGTGACTCATCAACGAGTCGACCTGGTCGGGAATGACCCGGTCGACCCGTTCGATCAGGTCACGCGGGACCGAGTCGACCAGGTCGACTCGGTCATCATTGACCGAATCGACTGGGTTGACTCGCCCCTCGTCGACCGAGTCAACTGGTCAACTCGGCCAACGTCGACCTAGTCAACCGGTTGGCCGCCGACCATCCGATCCACGTTGACCATGCGGTCAATGTTGACCAAATGGTCAACTTTGACAGAATGGACAACGTCGACCCAATGGTCAACGTTGACCAAACAGTCATTGTCGACCAAATGATCAATGATGCCCAAACGGTGAACGTCGACCACTCGGTCAATGTCGGCCAGACGGTCAATGTCGGCCAGACCGTCAATGTCGGCCAGACGGTCAATGTCGACCCAATGGTCAACGTTGACCAAACGCTCAGCGTCGACCAACCGGGGAACGTTGACCAAAGGGTCAACTTTGACCAAACAGTCATTGTTGACCAAACGGTCAACATTAACCGAGCGGTCATTGTTGACCACACGGTTAACGTTGCAAAAATGATCACCACCGATCACGATGCTACTATTGACTAGCCGGTCAGCGTTGACCAATGATGTGAAACGACGACGGCCGGGATCGATCGGCGCGTTTCACGTCACAGGGTTATGATGCGAATGTATGGGATGTAAGCCGAATGATGAGAAAATATGAATGAGCAGATAAGGACTTGACGGATAGCGACGTCGGCCGTACCGATCAATGAGAGACGAGTGTTCCTAAGATCAAACTCCCAATGACCCGCTGGACCTACTAGACGTCTACTAAGTGAGGGGCATCTAACAGCCCTGGAGCGTTCGGCGTCCAAGTCGGATGACAGTCCGTCTACCACAAGAATCCCTATGCTCGACAAGGTGGCTAGTCCTATTGATGCCGGACGTCGTCTCAACGGCGTCCAACTGTCACCGAGGGTAGGAACTCGGTGTCGTATCACTAACTAATCGGTTCACATCCATGACGTCAACCGATGGATATGCGGAGAACAGAAATGTCTGAATGACGATAACGAGGATGATGGTCCTACTATGGTACGTGCAATGCGCCGTCAAGCTATGAGAGCCAACCCGGAGTGGGGACGGGGTCGCCAAGCTGGGTCGAACCAGCCCTCCAAGTCGTCCGAGGTGGGTCGAGGGCGCGCACGCCGTCGAATGGGGTAACTCCCACTGGAATGCTCACACGCTGCCGGGGCGCCCGACTGCATCGACAGGTAAGACGCTCGTCTTTGTTTCGTCATTCTATCAATCTGTCTCACTCACCTATCTAACCCGAGCGCGGTGGAGGCAATACGAAAGAGTACTGTAAGAAATAAGGAACTGAGGATCAAGTGGAGAAGCTACCTTCGTCGCGCTGGCGACGGGGCTTTGGTGCCGTTCGCCCAAGGTGGCCTGACTCGTTGGCTCGAGATGATCCGGCGCGGCAGCGCACCAGTCGTGCAGGATCACGGCGGTCGTTGCGACTTGCTCGGTGCAGGACCACGACCGGATCAGCGGAGTCCGGTGCGGGCTGGCTCGGCGCAGGCGAGGTCAGTGCCGGCTTGCGGCGGCTCGACGGCCGCTCAACGCGGCGGGCAGGTGAGCTCGGTGCAGCCTAGCTCGCAGGTCGCGAAGCAGCGGCAGCACACGCGAACGCCGACGGTGGAGACGGGTGGCGGGCGGCGCGCGACAGCACGCGCCGGCGGCGCGCGGCGGCACGCGCGCGCGGTGGTTCGCAGCGCCGGAGCGGCAGGCGCGCGCCCGCGCGCGGTGGCTCGAGCGGCGGCCGAGCGGCTGCTCGCGGATACAGGAGCGGCGGCAGGGCCGGTGGCTCGCGGCGGCGGGAGCGGGGCTGGTGCAACTCGGCTCCTCCCTGTTCTCCCTCTCCTTCTTCCTTCCCTCTCTCCTCCTCCTCCTTCTTTCTTCCTCTTCTTCTTTCTTCTCTTCTTCCTCTTCTTCTCTTCTTCTCCACGACCAGACCCTTCTTTCTCAAATCGTAATTCTTCAAAATTAGGTCAGGGTGAGGGGAAGCGCCCACCTCTTCCCCTTATATATGGGTGAAGATGGGCCCTTCCTTAAGTCAAAAAAAACAACAAAACAAAAACAAAAAAGGGAAAGGAAATAAGGAAAACAGGCTTGTCAGGCCCAACATAGAAAGGGGGGGGGGGGAAGAATTCCTCATATGGGTCCTTCCCCGCTACACGACAACACGATAAAAGCGAAAAGCTATAGAATAAAGTAACCGAAGGTGTCGGTGTGCTCCGGTGGTCGGCGTTCGCGTCATGCCGTATAACGGAATCCGGGATCCCGTGTTGCTGCGGCGGCTCGTCGTGGTGGCTGGATCCGTCTCGGTGGCGAGGTGGGTAGTGACGGCTCCTCGTGTGCTGGGTCGATGACGTCCTGCTGCTCCTCTGGTGCTGGCTCGATGACGATCGGTGGCGACGCGCCATCACCTATCCGATGATGTTCGAGAATATCACGGTAGCGGACGCGATAGGAAAGACGAGACTGTCGAAGATAATAATACTGGAGTTTATAGAGGGGAGACGAGACTGACCTTTGTATCGCTTAGTCCAAGGCGTCCAAGTCGTCGAGCGGATGCTTAGTGTTGGGTCGTGCGGACGAGTGTCGTTGACGAGGATGATGGCGCGTCACCACCGGACGTCATCGAGCCAGCAGCAGAGGAGCAGCAGAACTTCCCCGACCCAGCACCCGAGGAGCCGGCACTACCCAGCTCGCCACCGAGACGAGTCCAACCACCACGACGAGCCGCCGCAGCAACACGGGATCCCGCATTCCGTTACTCGGCATGACGCAGACGCCGACCACCAGAGCACACCGTTACACCTTCGGTTACTTTATTCTATAGCTTTTCGCTTTTATCGTGTTGTCGTGTAGCGGGGAAGGACCCATATGAGGAACTCTTCCCCCCACCCCCTTTTTATGTTGGGCCTGACAAGCCTGTTTTCATTATTTCCTCCTTTCTTGTTTTGTTTTGTTGTTTTTTTGGACTTAAGGAAGGGCCCATCTTCACCCATATATAAGGGGAAGAGGTGGGCGCCTCACTTGACCTAAATTTTGAAGAATGGTATTTTGAGAAGAAGGGTCAGGTCGTGGACAAGAATAGAATAAAGAAGAAGAAGAGGAGAAAGAAGAAGAAGAAGGGAGGAAGAGGAGAAAGGGAAAGGAAAGAGGAAGAAAGCCGCGCCGCTGCTGCCGCCGCGCCACCGCCGCTGGCTGCCGCGCCACCGCCACGCGCCGCCGCGCCATCCCAGCGCCGCGCCGCCCAGCGCCACCGCGCCGCCACCGCGCCGGCGCCCGCGCCACGCACCGTGCCGCCGCGTGCCGCCACGTGCCGCCCTGCGCGCGCCGCGCCGCGCGCCACCGCGCGCGCCGCCGCCGCGCCACCGCCAGCGCTGCCGCCACGCTTCACCGCCGGCCGCCAGGCGCGCCGCTGCGCCGCGCCGCGCGCCGCCGCGCCAGCGCGCCACCGCCGCGCGCCACGCCGCGCCGCCGCTGCCGCGCTGCCGCGCGCGCCGCGCGCTTACCGCCGCCAAGACGCCGCCGCGCGCGCGCTCGCCGCCAAGCGCGCGCCGCGCCGCACCAACCGCGCGCCGCGCCGATCGCGCCACCGTAGTCGACCACGCCTCTGCACGCCCGCGCTGATTGCGCGCAACCGCCTCCGCACCAGTCAACCTCCGCGCCCCGACAACTCCTCCTCCGGAACTAGTTGGTGCGAAAATGCCGCCAGCGCGACGAAGGTACTCTGCTTTCCCTAGCCTCTTTACGTCATTTATTTCCTTCAATATTCTTTCGCCTTGCCTCCTCCGCGCTCGGGTTAGATAGGTGAGTGGGACAGATTGAGAGAACGATGAAACAAAGACGAGCGTCTTACCTGTCCGGTACGAGTCGGGACGCCCGACGCGTGTGAGCATTCCAGTGGGAGTTACCCCATTCGACGGCGTGCGCGCCCTCGACCCACCTCGGATGACTTGGAGGGCTGGTTCGACCCAGCTTGGCGACCCCCGCCTCGCCCGGTTGGCTCTCATAGCTTGTCGGCGCATTGCACGTACCGTCGTAGAACCATCGTCCTCGTTATCGTCATACATGTATTTCTGTTCTCCGCATATCCATCGGTTGACGTCGTGGACGTAACCCGATTAGTTAGCGATACGACACCGAGTTCCTTCCTTCGGTGACGGTCGGACGCCGTTGAGACGACGTCCGGCATCAGAGGACAGAACCGGGTGCGGACGGTGCGGTCGTAACTTCCAGCAGAGAGCTGAGTCCACGGGTGGCGTGCAACAAAAGTCGGAGCAGAGGGCGCACAAGGCGCGCGCTTGGCTGGCACACGGCGTAGTCGTGTGGGCGGGCAAGACAGCGAACCAAGTATAGTGGGAATAGTCGTGGGGGTGGGGCAGAAAACCAAGTAATCAGTTATGGCGTAGAGGGTGGGAATCAAGAAATGAAGAAAGATGAGGGCGAAGGGGAGAACAAAGGGGAATCAAGGAGATATGGTGAGATCAAGAAATCAAGAAATCATGAAATCAAGAATTCAAGAAATCAAGAAATCAAGAAATCAAGGGGAAAGAAAGTGGGCGATCAAGAAAGACAAGAGGATGCGGTTGGGAATCAAGAAACGATGGGGAAAGGAGGGTGGGCGATCAAGAAAGGCAAGACGAGGCGGTTGGGAATCAAGAAACAATGGGAGAAAGGAGGGTAGGCGATCAAGAAAGGCAAGACGAGGCGGTTGGGAATCAAGAAACGATGGGGAAAGGGGGGTGGGCGATCAAGAAAGGCAAGAGGAGGCGGTTGGGAATCAAGAAACGATGGGGAAAGGAGGGTGGGCGATCAAGAAAGGCAAGACGAGGTGGTTGGGAATCAAGAAACGATGGGGAAAGGGGGGGGGGGGCGATGAAGAAAGGCAAGATGAGGCGGTTGGGAATCAAGAAACGATGAGGAGGGGGGGTATGGATCAGGAATGGTGGAAGGGTGGAAAAAAGGTACCAAGAAATGGCTTCCTTGAACTGTAACAACCAAGAACCCTCCAAGAAAGAGGAGTTCTTGATGGATCTGGGGTGTGCTCCCTCGGTGGAGCAGATTTCCCAGGTTGATGACGTGTCGGCGACGCTTCTTGAATCTCCCAAGACCCCCGGAGTAATCTCGACGAAGGCCTCTTTCGATTCTTGATGGCGGCGACTTCTTGAAACTCTTTCCTCGCATCGGAGTGATCTCGACGGCGCGCTTTAACACGTCTCCCTCGGAGTGATCTCGACGGGTGAGACGTGGGCTCTACCCACGGAGTGATCTCGACGTGGGGTGGGGCTAGCCAAACCCCCTACACTACTCTCTACGATAGGAGGGGGAGACGAATTGTGAATAAACTTTTCAACAATGACTCCAAGGTGTTCCTTGGGCATGCCATCCCCTTATATAGTGAGGATGGGTGCCAAGTGAACGTGGGAGAGGACGAACCGTCGCGAGACGTGCTTCGGCCTCCCTTACAAATTCAAAATACAAACATAAAAAGTAAAAATGACGAGGACGGGGCCCAACAACATTGGCCCAGTCCACGAATCAATAAATACAAACACACATGAAAATGAGCATAAGTAAAAAGATAAAAGTTCTTACGCGGGGTACTTAAACCCCGGGTGGCGAGCGTCGGCGCAAGCTGCTCGGCGTGGCTGACGACATCCCGTCGCGTCATCCTCGAGATGGTTCTTCGTCATCGTGGCGTCGTCCTCGAGATGGTCCTCCGTCAACCAACTGGCTAACTTGAGGTGGGACGTTCATTTTGATACTATGGACGGTGTTGACCAACAGAGTGATTTGGTCAACCATAGTACCGCATTCACCTCCACACCTTCACATCATCCGGACTAGAGAGACCATGTCCACCCTAGCCCGGTGAACGAGGCCCCCAAGCCGGTCACTACTAACGGTATAGAATCACTCCCGAGTATGACTTGGGCAGCGAGGGTGGCTGGCGTCACACATACACCAGCCACTACCTCACTCCCAAAGCCTACTCTTCCCCCTCTTTATTATAACTCGATCCCCCCTAGGGGTTATATTGACACAGAGGGTGTTCGCTTGGTTACCTTCTCCAAGGAGGAGGTAACACGTATGGCAGCGCCGTTTGCCTACACGCTGATAGGGCGGTTCATGACGAAGCGACCGCTCATCGATGACATCACGAGAGTATACGCAGCACCCGACAACTTCCTTGGATCGGTGGTCATTGGAGCACGGAATCATCGGAGTGCACTCATTCGCTTCGAGCTGGAGGATGACTTTCGACGGGCCTAGAGCCGTACGACATGGACGATCAAGGACTCCACGATGCATACCTTTCGCTGGGTGGCCGAGCAGTCAGGAAACTCACGTGATGTTTCTCCCCATTCCGTCTTGGTGTGGATAGGCTTTCCTGGCCTGCGACCACATTTGTTTACACCCGCGGCTTTAGAATCTCTAGCTAGTACGGTCGGCACTTTCAAACGAGCGGACAAAGATGTCCAACTTTTTAGCCATCCTGGATATGCCCGGGTATGTGTCGAGGTCGACCTACTCGCCCCTCTACACCGCATGGTACTGATCCGGAATGGGGATGAGATGATCTGACAGACAGTAGTATATGAAAACCTCCCGTGGTTTTGCACACACTGCACTATCTTAGGATACACCCTACATACATGTCGCCAAAAGGCGACACAAACCACCACCACGGAGGAGGAATACCTCTCGTCCTTGGCCTACGATGATTATATTGCAGCTGCTATCTCCGACACCCAGGGGCGACGCGCGAAACCGCCTCCCGGTTCCCGACCTGTGGTTACATCCGTGCAGCCCACTATTGCACCATCCCCGCCCACACGACCCAGCGGGCCCACCAAGCCCCCAGTGGCTAAGCCTGCCCCTGCCACTTCCCAGTGGGTGAGGAAGGGTACTGAGAAGTGCCCCAAATCCCCATCATGCACTAGAGTTCCCTCCTCCAGCAAGGGTAAGGAGGTCAGCGAGGACATGCGTACCTCGAACTTTTTCGCCCTACTGATGGTCCCCGATGCCCAAAGGCTAGCATCACCTCTTCCCCCACCCGATCTACCACCGCTCCTTGATCACCTGCCCCGTTCCCCACGCCTTCTTCTGCCATACCTATCGCCTCGCTATCCTCCCCGTCACCACGTCCTTCCTACACTCCCACACACAACCCCTCTTCTTCTTCCCACCTTGCTCCCGCATCCATCCCCCCCCCCCCTACATCACCCCCCGCACCCATCCCCACCACCCCTCCCGCACCCGCACCCATCCCCACCACCCCTCCCGAACCCGCTCCTACCCCCTCCCCTCACGCACCGGCTCCCGCCATCCCCACCATCGCCCCCGCACCAGCTCCCGCCCCCTCACCATCCGCACCCACTCCCGCCCCCTCCCTCACCCCTCCACATCCTCCAAGTCCTTCCCCTGCCCCCACACCACCCCTCCACCCATCGCATATTCCTTCTGAACAAGTGGAACGCTTGACAAACTGTCAAGCCCCTTTCACTAGCTCGGAGGAAAGTGCTAGTAGTACTAGCGGTCGGGATTCCATCGGCGTGGAGGATGGTATCTCCCTCTCCGAGGACTCGGATGTGGATACCCCTCTTGGCTCGAGACGCCGTTCACATGCATCACCCCCACCTTCACGCCGCACGTACTACACCCGATCTCGGGTGCGTCATGCGAGCCGATAGACTTATGAGTCCAAGTCTTGTTTGGAACTGTAGAGGGATAGGTAACCCTCTCACCCAAACCCATCTACTTACCCTTATTACTAGGCATAGATTAGGCATCGTGGGGCTACTAGAGCCGATGCTTACATCGGATCAGTCCCCAACCATCGCGAGGAAACTTGGGATGGATCATGCTTACTGCCATCCATCAAATAAACTCTGGCTTCTTTAGAAGCGAGATTATTCGATCGCACTCTTGGCCGAAGGAACACAATACGTCACTTTTGACGTGCTGTGCTCCCCAAAGCCTTATCTACTTACCATTGTGTATGCTCCGCATAGACACACTGAGCAGGAGGCCCTCTGGGAAGAACTCGCCCGCCATATTCACTCTCACTCGCAGCTAGTTGAACTCCCTTGGTTTATAGTCGGAGATTTCAAATGCATACGGGACATTAGCGAGCGCAAAGGGGCCCGCCCTCCTCGGCTACGCTCTATGCAAGCCTTCAATGATTTTATTCACAACACTTCATTAGTGGAACCACCTACCACCGGGGAGAAGTGGACTTGGTGCAATGAATGCCAAGCGGATGCGCGTATATACGAACGGCTTGACCGTTGTTTCACGAATAGCTCCGCATTGATGTAGTGCACTCTCACGATAGAGTTCCTTCCGAGACTTTACTCGGACCACACACCGATTCTCCTCCTCTCGGATTCGAGTCATCGGATCCGCCGCCCCCCATTCTGCTTCCAAACCATGTGGTTTGAGCATAGTGATTTCCATAGATATGTACGTAGTCATTGGCACGGTTCCATTTCTACGTCACCTATGGAAAACTTTAGTTACCGTCTGCGCAACCTCAAGTTCCACCTCAAATGGTGGAACCACCATGTCTTTGGAGACGTCCATTCCCCGGTCGAGGAGCTTAAACACAAATTGGTTGATGTCGACCGTCACCTATAGGAGTGTTGGACAGATGACACGGGGGAGCGACAGCTACGACTTAGAGAGCAGCTGGAGGATGCTATGCGACGACAGGAGATTTTATATCTCCAAAAATTGCGTATCCAATGGCTGCGAGAGGGTGATAGGAACACACGTTTCTTTAACGCCTCGATCCGTTAGAGAGCCCGCCCGAACTATACGACCCTCCTCGAGACGCATGGCCAGGACCCTATCCACCTAGCAGGTACAGGCGTGGAGTACTATCACTCCCTCCTCTCCTCGGCGCCCACTGTTATGAGCGAGGATATTCTCACCTCCATCCCCCCCTCAGTGACCAACCAGGAAAATGCACTTTTGCTAGCTACCCCGACGCGCGCAGAGATCAAAGAGGTAGTGTTCTCCTTGGGTCGTAACAAAGCCCCAGGACCCGATGGCTTCACTACAGAATTCTATACGGCGTGTTGGGATGTGGTAGGCATCGACTTGGTCCTAGCTATCAAGGAAGCGTTCCAACGTAAAGTCTTCGCAAAGAGTTGGAAATCCACTTTTTTGGCGCTTATTTCGAAAGTGGACACCCCCACTTCCTTCCGTGACTTTCGTCCGATCAGTCTTTGTAATATATGCTATAAAGTTGCATCAAAGATGATTACAAACCGACTTGGACGCTTCCTAGATAGACTTATCTCCACAGAACAGTGTGGCTTTGTCAAGGGTCGACAAATCCATGACAGCATCACACTAGTACACGAGCTATCCCAGTCGATAGACACTCATATTCTGGGCTCTAACGTCATCATCAAGCTTGATATGGAAAAAGCTTTTGATCGAGTTGAGTGGAACTTCCACCTCGAAGTGTTGCGCCGCTTCGGATTCACGGATGCGTTCATAGCACTGGTCGATGCTTGCATCAGGGAGAATAACTTCTCCCTCTTGATGGATGGAAATTCCACCGGCTTTTTCACGGCTACGCGGGGACTCAAGCAGGGTGACCCTATCTCACCCATCCTCTTTATATTGATGGAGGAGGTCTTTAGCCGATCGCTCACACGGGCGATCAACGAAGGCCTCATCCAACCGTACTTTACAAAGAGGGGTTGCCCGATCATCTCTCACTCCTTATTTGCTGATGATGCCATCCTGTTCCTTAAACGATCTAAAAAATCCATCAAGGAATTTATGAGTGTCCTTATAGCGTACGAGCAAGCCTCCGGCCAACTCATCAATGCTTCGAAGAGCAGCTTTATTGTGGGCCCGTCCACCACTATGAGGCGCTCTGAGATCATTCAGCACTCCACACGATACTCACGAGGACAGCTTCCATTCGACTACCTTGGATGCCCTATCTTCCTTGGCCCTACTCGTCATCATTATTTTGATGTCGTGCTAGGCAAGCTAAGGAAGAAACTGGAGGGATGGAAACTACGTTTCCTCTCCCCTAGAGGCTGCATCCAACTAATATGACATGTCCTCATGAGTATACTGCTACACACTTTAGCGGTCCACTCACTATCACTTACTGTTAGTGAGATAGTCAGCCTTATGGGCTAATGGGCCCTATTCTATAAGCCCATTAGCCCTCTTATCATTCTCTCCCTCCTAGCGTATATGTATACCCAGCCATGTACTCTATTGAGTTATGTCATTATCTTCTTCCTTCCTCTTTTGACATGGTATCAGAGCTCCAGAGCTCTTCCATCTAGGTTTTGACATCACCCTCTCGCTGTCTAGCGAACCCGAGCGTGACCGACGGATCAGCCACGGCCATGAGTCAGAGCCAGCGGAGCTTCCAGAGAACCAGCCGCAGCCGCATCCCTAGCCGAAACTGCAGGCGAGTGCCAGCCAGCGCAAGACCAGCCAAAGCCGCAGCCAAGAATCACAAGCCGCAGCTGCAGCACAAGACAGCCGCAGCCGTAGCCGCTCGCCAGCCAAAGTTGCGCGCAGCAGCAGCCAGCTGCCTCAACCGCAACCGAAGCAGCAGTAGAAGCCGCAGCAGCCGCAGCCGCAGCCGCAGCCGCCGCCGAAACAGCAGTCACAGCCAATAGCCGCAACCGCCGCCGAAGCAGCAGCCGCAGCTACTACCAGCAACCGCAGCCGCAGCACGGGCCGCAACCTCAGTCACAACAGCCGTCTCCGTAGAGACCACGGCTCTGATGTCGGAGGAACTTTACTCCACGGGCCAGACGCGTCAACTGGCCGTCCCAGATGATGGCTTCACCGATGTAGACTTTCAACAAGAACCCTTGTCACGCAAGGTTACTCATTCTCTACTGGCGGTTCCCGACACGACGTGTCTCCAGGGCCCGAATTTGTTACAGTGGCGTCACTTTGTCGAGACTACTCTCAAGGCTCGCCAACTGTTCAAGCATTGCACATAAGCCCCGCTTCCATCGACCCATCCACACTATGCGGCGTGGGAAGCCTAGGAACACTTCGTCCTTGGATGGCTCTACACAACCTCCCTGGCACCCTCGTTCCGTGAAAGGTTCCCTCGCTGCTCCACCGTGAAGGGTTTTTGGGACCAGGCCAACAAATTTTGAGGCAGCGAAGGGGACAACTGGCGCCTCTTTATGCTCGTTGCTAAAGCCAGCAACTTTCGCCAAGGCGCACTGTCCATCTCGGACTATGCGTTGGAACACAAGAAGCTGTGGGACGAGGTGGACTACTACTTGCCGACGGATGATCCGACGTGCAAGTCATTCCAGAACACTCTTCGCCTACGCCTCTTGGGGTTTCTTTATGGCCTAAACAAGGAGTATGACGACACTCGGCGCCGTGCCCTCCATCGCAAGGAAGGCCTTCCTTCCATTGATGACTTGGTGAAGGAACTCCAGGAAGATGAGAGTCATTTTCATGTCATTGGCACTCTCTCCTCGGAGGCAGCTCGTGACTCGACTGCCCTCCTTGCCCGGCCTCCCTCGCCCGCTCCTGCTCCCCCCGCGGAGGCGGCCCCCTCCGGGCTGATTTGCTCCTACTGCAGCAAGCCTGGACATCTCTACAAGTGGTGCAAGAAGCGTCAGTACGACAACCGAAAAAAAAAGGAGGCTACCGAAGGGAAAGCTATGGTTGCCTCCTCCTCTACCTCTTCTACCAGTCCGGCGACTATTGAGCAGCTCCAAGCTGACTTGGCCCGTCTCCGTGACCAAGTGGCTACTATGCAGACTCCGACTCAGTCGACGACACATTTTGGTGGATTTGGTGCGTTCTCTCTCCCTTAGTCTGAATAGTGGTATTGTGGTACGGCTTCTTACTCGCCTCTCGTATCGGATATGAGCTGGGTTCTTGATTCGGGGGCAACCGAACACATGACCCCATTCAATGACCGATTTGTATCCTACGAAAGGCAGAGTGGGGACCGTACAGTTCTTACACCCATTGGTGGACGGTTGCGTGTTGCTGGAATTGGGGCTGTGTTTGTAGATGGCCTCGGAGTGGTCAGCAATGTTCTTCATGTCCCCGCCCTGCGAGCTATACTTATGTCTCCTCAGCGTTTGGTTGACAGTTTGTCCAGTTCTTTTCACCTCCAGTCTGACAGGATGTTTCTATCTGACAAGGTGGGTCGGACTACACCGATTAGGCGAGAGAACGGGTTGTTGTTGTTAGACGATGGGGGGCGCTCTCGGTGCTTCCTGCTTCACCGCCAACTCCGACCGGCAGATGTGCAGCTTATTGGACGTCTCCAGTTGGCTCACCAACGGCTGGGTCACCCGCCATTTTTAGTTTTACAGCGTCTCTTTCCTTCGATGTGTACTGGATTGGACCTTCAGACTATCGTGTGTGATGCCTGTCAATTGGCGAAGCACTGTCGTTCATCTTTCTCTCCGTCCACCTCGCACTCCTCCACTCCATTATTTCGCATCCATAGTGATGTTTGGGGACCTGCCCCGCAGGCTAGCCTAAAGGGCCACCGATACTTTCAGATCTTTGTTGACGAGGCCACCCGCTACACATGGGTCTACTTGTTGACCGCCAAATCTGAGGTTGCTCCGACGGTCCGTCACTTCTGCACCATGGTTCGTACTCAGTTTGGCCGAGGTATTCAGCGCTTCCGCTCCGATAACGCCTGGGACTTCGTCAACACCGAGCTGGCCACGTACTTTGCTGACCATGGGATTCTCCACGATTCCTCTTGTGTGGCCACCCCAGAACAGAACGGTATGGCAGAACGTCGGATCGGGTATGTCACGTCGACCGCTCGTACCCTTCTGCTGAACTATTATGTTCCATGGGTGTATTGGGGTGAGGCGGTCTTAACGAGTACCCATCTTGTAAACCGTCTCCCCTCCCAGCCCCTCGGGTTTGTCAGCCCACTGGATCGTCTCTCCACGGCGTTCCCCATCTCTCACCGTGGACTGGACTCTCCTCGCATCTTCGGTGCACGGCGACGCCCACGATACGGCTCCCACTCGCACGAAGCTTGATGCTCGAGCTCTTCGGTGCGTCTTCGTCGGGTACGCTTCTCTCCAGAAAGGTTACCGTTGCTACCACCCTCCGTCTTGGAGATTTTTCATCTTTGCAAACGTCACCTTTGCTGAGCATGAGTCTTACTTCGGTAATTCTACCTCGCAACACCTTCTGCTGGTTGAGGCGTCTTCGACTCCTTCCTTGGAACCCTTTCCGTTTGTGGGACCCATTCCTCCACCGTCGCCGTCCCCAGCCACCTTCTCTCCCTTGCCTCCTATCGTCTCACCTCCCGGTGCACCGTATCCTCCCCCTAGTGCACCTCCTAACCCCGGGAAGTCCATCTCTCACCCCGGGGAGCTACCTCCTACTCTTGGTGCACCGTATCCTTCTCCTAGTGCACCACCTTCCTCGGGGAGCCTCCCCCTACCCCCGGGGAGCTATCTTCTTCTCCCTCCTTTGCTTCCGCTCCTCCGTCGGACGATGCGTCAACCTCGTCTACCGATGATGATGCTCAGTTGGGATGGCCTATCGCCCTTCGGAAAGGGGTGCGTTAGTGCACTTGCACACCTCTCTACCCCTTATCTCACTATCTCTCTTTTGATCGGCTAAGCCCTTCCTACCGGTCCTTTCTTTCTCACATCGAGTCGCATCCCCTCCCTCATCGCCTATCCGATGCTCTTGCTTCTCCTCATTGGAAAGCGGCGATGGATGAGGAGATGCAGTCCTTGCTCAAGAACCAAACTTGGGAAGTCGTCCCACTTCCTCCTAGCAAGAGGGCGGTGGATTGCAAGTGGATTCATGCCAAGAAGCATCATGCTGATGGTACTCTCGAGCGCCTCAAGTCTCGACTTGTGGCTCGGGGGTTTACTCAGTCGTAGGGCGTGGACTACTTCGAGACCTTCTCTCTTGTGGCGAAGATGGAAAATGTCCGTCTCCTCTTGGCGCTTGCGGCTCATTCCGATTGGCCGATACAACAGTTCGATGTGAAGAATGCTTTTCTCCACGGTGACTTGACGGAGGAGGTGTACATGCAGCCACCTCCCGGGTATACCCTTGGCCCCCCGGGCACCGTTTGCCGGCTGCGGAAGTCTCTCTATGGATTGAAACAGTCACCGCGGATGTGGTTCGGTCGGTTCTCTTTGGTCATGAAGATCGAGGGCTACACTCAGAGCAATGGGGATGCCTCCCTATTCTTCCGTCACAGTTCCACGGGTGTCTCCATCTTGGCCGTGTACATCGACGACATCCTCATCACGGGGTCCGATTCTGCAGAGGCCGGCTGCCTCAGCTCTGCGTTGGCCAAGGAGTTCGAAATCAAGGCCCTTGGGCCTCTTCGCTACTTCCTCGGCCTTGAGGTGGCCTACTCCCCCGGGGGGATCTTTGTGTCACAGCAGAAGTATGCCGTTGACCTACTGGTCTTGATCGGAATGACTGAGTGTGCACCGGTTACTACTCCCATCGACCCTAACGTCAAGTTGGGTAAGGGGGAGGACTCAGCACCGGTGAACGCATATAGGTACCAGCAGGTGGTGGGGAAACTCCTGTACTTGACCCACACCCGCCCCAACATCAGTTTCGCCGTCAACCTCCTTAGTCAGTTCATGCACTCTCCGCAGGAGATCCATCGTTAGGCGGCCAACCGGGTACTTGCGCACCTAAAGGGCTGCCTTGGGAAGGGCTTGTTCTTTCCTCGGAGTATGGAGCAGACCACGAAGGTGTACACTGATGCAGACTTTGCCAGCTCAATTGTGGACTGTCGTTCCACCACGGGGTACTGCACTTTTGTCTTCGGTAGTCTTGTCAGTTGGAAGAGCAGCAAGCAAGACAAAGTGTCCCGCTCCAGTGCTGAAGCCGAATACCGGGCACTTGCCGATGGGGACTCTGAAGGCCAGTGGATATACAGAATTCTCCATGACCTTCGTGTGGAGTATTCCGGCCCGATCCACTTCTACTACGACAACAAGTCGGCCATCGCCTTGGCAAAGAACCCTGGCCAACAAGGACGGATCAAGCATATGGAACTCCACCTCTACTTCTTTAAGGAGCGCATGGACGAGGGCATCTTTGACTTGGAATTTGTTCCATCCGCTGATCAAGTTGCTGATGTCCTTACCAAAGGACTATCTCGACCTCTCCTGCAACGTGCAGTGTCCAAGCTCGGCATGGATGACATCCATACTTCGCCATGGGGGTGTTAGTGAGATAGTCAGCCTTATGGGCTAATGGGCCCTATTCTATAAGCCCATTAACCCTCTTATCATTCTCTCCCTCCTAGGGTATATGTATACCCAGCCATGTACTCTATTGAGTTATGTCATTATCTTCTTCCTTCCTCTCTTGACACTTACGGTTCTCCGCTCTGTTTAACGCCTATGTGCACGCTTCCTATGGTCTGGTCATTTCGAGGGGGAGCGACATCACCATTGGGTTTCTTGGGAGAAAGTGTGTCGGCCGACGCTCGAAGGGGGTCTAGGGATCAGACGCCTCTCAGATGTCGAAGACATGCTTTAAAAGAAACTGGTATGGTGTATGCATACCACCCACTCCCCATTCGGGAGTTTCATCTTAGCTAAATACAAAGAATGGGCCCGACGCGAGCTTGATATTCGGGGCACCAAGCGATGGCGGACATGGCTGCGCCACTGGCTTGAGATGAGTCACGTGACCCATTGGCACATCAGCCGAGGCGACATTAGCGCTTGGTATGACACCTGATATGCTGATGCGGCGCTCGCCTCTCATCCTCAGTTCGTACCACATAGTGTGCGCCTCACAGTGGCCTAGTTGCTTAGAAGCAACACATCACACCTATGGGAGCAGCACGGCCTTCCCTTGGCCACTTTATTCGAGGTCCAGACTACCCCTCTTGACCTTAGTCCTGCTTGTGCCATCTGGACACTCACACCCCAGGGAGAATACATGTATCGTTCCTCGTGGGAGCATTTCCATGTGAAATCTCCCCCACAACACTGGGGTCAACGCATTTGGCATCCGGCGATCCATACACGTGTCTCCTTTTTCCTTTGGAGACTCCACCACCGAGGCCTCCCGACTGACGACCGAGTGGCTAGGATAGGCGGTTCTCTTAGTTCGCACTCCAACTGTTGCCCCACTCTCCCGCACACAGAGACGATAGATCATCTTTTCTTCCATAGCGAGACGGTAGTGGACTGCTGGCGTCTCATCACCGACTGTCTTCGTCCCTTGACACCGTTTGAGTGTTTCAGCAAGTTTATCCTCTCGCCGACTCGCTCTGCACGGAGCCCCATCCTCCCCATCACCATAGCTTATCTTCTACGGGAGATTTGGAAAGGGCAAAATTCGTCTCGTTTTGCAGGTACACCTATGCGAGCTGAGGACATCAGGCGTCGAGTTCAGCTGTCACTTCGACGCATTCAGCCTCTCCTCACACCGCGAGACAGCCGATCACCACTTGCATGCGACCTCC
The DNA here is from genome assembly GCF_029677425.1 of Wolffia australiana. Classification (NCBI taxonomy): domain Eukaryota; kingdom Viridiplantae; phylum Streptophyta; class Magnoliopsida; order Alismatales; family Araceae; genus Wolffia; species Wolffia australiana. Next base: position 12,915,082 of record NC_135839.1, on the reverse strand, counting down.
TCCGCTCTATTGGCATCCAGGTGACCCCCCTCGCCACCCGCATCCAGTATCGAGTAGTTTATTGGCTCCCACCGCCAGTAGGCTTTCTCAAATTGAATGTGGATGGTGCAGCAAAAGGGAACCCAGGGCCAGAAGGGGGCGGAGGTGTCCTCCGTGATCACACTGGGAGCCTCCTTCTTGCCTTCTCTTCCTTTTATTGCGTACAAACTAATACAGTAGCCGAGGCTATGGCGATACGTGATGGTCTCCTCCTCTGTGAGGAATGGAACCTTCATAATATTGTCGTGGAATCAGACTCACAAATATTACTAGATATGTTTTGTGCAGGCACATGCTCCCAGTGGTGACTACGTCGAGCGTGGAACGACATCATGCGGTGCCGCTCGCATATCGCGTGCTTTCGTCATCAGCTGAGAGAGGGAAACCAGACAGCTGATGCCCTCGCCAACCATGCGGTACACGCTCGCACCCACTCCACTCTTTTCTATTCTTGGCAGGAGCTTCCGCCCATAGCCCGAGGATGTCATCGGCTCGATCGTCTTGGCTTGCCCTCCCTCCGCATACGCCGCCTACTCGCGACGCCCACCTCGACTAGAGCGTCACTCCGCCCACTCCGAGCACACATGACGACGATGACAAAGAACCACACCGACTTGAGCGCCACCAAGCGCTACAATGACCTCGTGGAATCGCTCTGGAGAAACAACGACGAACACACTTCCTCGAGCATCTGCGAGGTATCACTCATGTATCTTTTCTTTTCCCTAACTATGGGCGTGGACGAGTGGGATCCGAGTGTAATTGGGATATATATACTCAATCCATGCCCACAAACATTGAAAAACACTACACTTTACAAATAAAACCCCCTGGGTGGCATCCAGGGCACTGCTGGATCGCACTACGGGCACAACCCTAGGGTTGGACGTACCCGGCATCGTGCTTTTTGCAATTAAAAAAATAAAATAAAAAAAGGAATCATCCAGAATTTGATGATCCCATGCAATCCAAAAATAGATCCGCGAGCAGTAATCAGAATCGTCCCGAACGAGATGATCTGATTCCTCTGGAAGTTAGATTGATAGGCTGCGATAGAAATCATCGAGACAATTACTACCAGCCTAAGCCCCAGACCCCAGGCCAAGATAGGAATCATCCCATGCGGAACGATCCCTATCCACCTGCGGATGTGAACTCAGTACATGATGGAAATCATCCACCACGTGATGATTACTATCTACCGGAGGAGAGGGTTCTAGATCGTGATAAGAATCATCCCCCGTGGAATGATCCCTATCCGTTGGACGATAGCCACCGAGGATGGAACAAGAATCGTCTAGAGCTGAATGATCCCCATCCACCCGAGGACCAAGTACCCCCTCGTGATCACCTCACGGCTGATCACGACTATCAATGGCAGCGAATTCAAAGAAGCGTCAAAAAGTCGATGTTCCATATTACGAGGGCTCTAGGAATCCTAAAGAGTATCTAGATTGGGGGTCTAAGTGGAATAGCTATTTCAAATGGTATAACATGTTTGAGTGGCAGAAAGTCCAATGCGCCGAGATGAAACTAGGAGGACAAGCAAAAATCTTTTGGGAAAATCTTGAATTTTTTATTTACAACCGACGAGAAGCACCCACAGATACTTGGCCCCAAATGAAGGACAAACTGTGTGAGAAATATGTTCCTATAGCCTACTTAGATAACCTTCTTGGTCAGTGGCATAAATTACAGCGGGGTAGACGTCCCGTCTCTGAATACACAACCTAATTCGAGGAATTCTACATGAGATGCCGAGTTGAAGAGAACCCTCGAGTTGTTATCTCCCTATTTAGAACTGACCTTAATCCGTATTTAGAGATAGAATTGCTTGTCCGCAAGGCCACTACACTTGAGCTGGCTTATCAAATCTGATGGAGGACCATCTCGAGGACGACGCCCCGATGACGAAGAACCATCTCGAGGATGACGCGACGGGATGTCGTCAGCCACGCCGAGCAGCTCGCGCCGACGCTCGCCACCCGGGGTTTAAGTACCCCGTGTAAGAACTTTTATCTTTTTACTTATGCTCATTTTCATGTGTGTTTGTATTTTTGGATTTGTGGACTAGGCCAATGTTGTTGGGCCCCATCCTCGTCATTTTTACTTTTAGAGAGTAGTGTAGGGGGTTGGCTAGCCCCACCCCACGTCGAGATCACTCTGTGGGTAGAGCCCACGTCTCTCCCGTCGAGATCACTCCGAGGGAGACGTGTTAAAGCGCGCCGTCGAGATCACTTCGGTGCGAGGAAAGAGTTTCAAGAAGTCGCCGCCATCAAGAATCGAAAGAGGCCTTCGTCGAGATTACTCTGGGGGTCTTGGGAGATTCAAGAAGCGTCGCCGACACGTCATCAACCTGGGAAATCTGCTCCGCCGAGGGAGCACACCCCAGATCCATCAAGAACTCCTCTTTCTTGGAGGGTTCTTGGTTGTTACAGTTCAAGAAAGCCATTTCTTGGTACCTTTTTCCACCCTTCCACCATTTCTTGATCGCCCACCCCCCTTTCCCCATCGTTTCTTGATTCCCAACCGCCTCGTCTTGCCTTTCTTGATCGCCTACCCTCCTTTCTCCCATCGTTTCTTGATTCTCAACCGCCTCGTCTTGCCTTTCTTGATCGCCCACCCTCCTTTCCCCATCGTTTCTTGATCCCCAACCGCATCCTCTTGTCTTTCTTGATCGCCCACTTTCTTTCCCCTTGATTTCTTGATTTCTTGATTTCTTGATTTCTTGATTTCTTGATTTCTTGAATTCTTCAATTCTTGATTTCATGATTTCTTGATTTCTTGATTTCTTGAGCTCACCATATCTCCTTGATTCCCCTTCGTTCTCCCCTTCGCCCTCATCTTTCTTGATTTCTTGATTCCCACCCTCTACGCCATAACCGATTACTTGGTTTTCTGCCCCACCCCCACGACTATTCCCACGATACTTGGTTCGCTGTCTTGCCCGCCCACACGACTACGCCGTGCGCCAGCCAAGCGCGCGCCTTGTGCGCCCTCTGCTCCAACTTTTGTAGCACGCCACCCGTGGACTCAGCTCTCTGCTGGTAGTTAAGACCGCACCGTCTGCACCCGGTTTTGTCCTCGCCAACGACACTCGTCCGCACGACCCGACACTAAGCATCCGCTCGACGACTTGGACGCCTTGGACTAAGCGATAAAAAGGTCAGTCTCGTCTCCCCTCTATAAACTCCAGTATTATTATCTTCGACAGTCTCGTCTTCCCCTATCGCGTCCGCTACCGTGATATTCTCGAACATCATCGGATAGGACTAGCCACCTTGTCGAGCATAGGGATTCTTGTGGTAGACGGACTGTCATCCGACTTGGACGCCGAACGCTCTAGGGCTGTTAGATGCCCCTCACTTAGTAGATGTCTAGTAGGTCTAGCGGGTCATTGGGAGTTTGATCTTAGGTTCACTCGTCTCTCATTGATCGGTACGGCCGACGTCGTTATCCGTCAAGTCCTTATCTACTCATTCGTATTTTCTCATCATTCGGCTTACATCCCATACATTCACATCATAACCCTGTGACGTGAAACGCGGCGATTGTCGTATCACATCAAAATCATACAGGACCTTGAGCTCTGTCAAAACCTATACCATACTCGTGTCATCAGTCGTCCTGCTCGTACAGATAGATCTCACTCATCCAATTCCGCTTACTCCAACCGTGTAGCTCCACGTCATCTACCATTAGCTCTTCCAACACCGGCACCAGTTCCCACTCGCACTCTGATGGCGAGGACGCCAATGCATCAGCCCGGGACACGTCACCGCAGGCAGTCGGGGTCAACACAGACGTTACGGATCCAAAGATAAAGTCAACAGAAGTCAACCCACCTCGGTCAACAGGAGTCAACGAAGAAGTCAACACGCCACAACCGTCGTCCGCCACGCCACCACCCGCGCACGTCTCCACGCGCGTCATGACACGACGCCAAAGGCAGATCCATAACTGCCCTTTGGCGTCACGTGATGCACGTTTTCCCTTGCGTGTCTTATTTTCTAGTTATTTTCTCTTTCCTCCAAGGCCTATATAAGGTCATTTGTTTCAAGACCTCATTAGGCAATCATAATTCAAGAATTGAGTTTTCTTTCTAAATCTTCTTTCTAACGCTTCGCGCGCGCGGGAGTTCGTCGCGCCCGACCCGGCGTCCCCGCTTCATAACGTCAACCAGGGCCGGACAACGCCCGGAGCGCCCGTTCCAGTATCACGCCGCCTTCGTCGCCACGAGCAGAATTACCTGCAGCCTCTACACGCACTACGGTGCTGAGGTATACCTGAACCCTGTGGTGTCGACGTGTTCTCCGCTCAGTATTTTCTCGGGAAGTTTCCACCGCCGTCAGAATTAGACCTGGATTTCCTCTTCTTCTCTCCTTTTCTCGAGTGTTTCTTCGCGACGTGAATTCGAGGTATTGATTTCGGTGCTTAGGCATCGTCGCGGTGGGGGAAGACAGTACTCCCGCCCTCGATAAGGGTCGGAGCTGCACCACCAGATTTCATCGGTTTTAAGTCCGAGAATCGACCGTGATTTCTGTGGATTGTTTATCCCTTACCCATTCCTACCCATAGCCTCGTCATCCGCCCTAAATCGTCCATCCCATAGTCGTCCTACGTCACACTCCCACCGAACACCAACCACCAGCTCCGACACCCTCCACCACTACTCCGATCACTCACTCATCGTCTTCCCTCAATTCCACCGCGAGAGCTCCTCCTCATCCAATCCGGCACAAATTGGTCCTTTTGGCATGACCTGTTTTAAGTGCCAAGGCCATGGATATAGAGCTTCGCAATGTCTGTCACGAGCCTTACAAATAGGAGAGGAGCCCTTTGATAGTGAGCCAACCATAGATGAGCAGCCATTGATGAGGAAGAATATACGGCAGACAGTTACATCGTGGATGAATTCGTACACGAGGAAGGATTAGTGAGTTTCATTGGAATCACGAATTGCCCACCGTCCCTTCCTCATCATGATCCATCCACGTCAGTTAGGGGAATTGTCCGTTGCAACCTTACCCAGCCGTCCATTGATAATTCTGCTTTGAGGACCTCCATATTTTACGCATATTTTAAGATTGGTCATAAGATGTGTAAGACAATCATAGATAGTGGTGGTTGCATCAATGCTGTCTCTGATATCATGACCTCTTGCTTGCGGTTGCCTCTAATCGATCACCCTAATCCATATTCGTATCTTAGATCGATGCTTCCTCAGTTCCTGCAAAGAGCCAATGCCGCCTTCCTTTAAAGGTTCAATCATACGAAGAAGAGGTATTGTGTGATGTGTTACCCATGAAGGTGGGCAGCATATCCTTGGCCGCCCATAGCTATATGATAATGATGTGCACCTTTTTGGTAGGAGAAATGATGTCGGACGTCGTCAAGACGTCGTCCGGTCGACACCGAGGGTAGCGGCTCGATATCGAATAAGTATCTTGATCGGACGACGACTCTCAGCGGCACGATCATTGGTGGAGCATCGGCGGAGTCGTCGGCGGCGGTGTGCGGACCAGCGGCGGCACGCGGGCGGCTCGAGCACTGGCATTGTCGCACGGACAAGGGCGACGGTGCAAGGGCGGTGGCAAATTTTGTTGTGGCCGACGGCGGGAGGGCGGCGGTGCAAGGGCGGCGGCGAACGGTGCTGCGGCCATCGGCGGGAGGGCGGTGTTGCAAGGGCACCGGCGAACGGTGCTGTGGCCGACGGCGGGAGGGTGGAGGTGTAGGGCGGCGGTGACCTTCTTCTCCTCCCTCTCTTCTTGTCTTCTTTCCTACTCCCTCTTCTTCCTTCTTCTTTCTCTTCTTTCTTCTTCTTCTTCTTCTTCTTTCCTCTTCTTCTTCCTCCGCGAACGTGACTCTTCAACTTCTAACGTTATAATTTCATAGAAAATCCAAGAGTGAGTCTTGGGGGGGCGCCCACCCCTCCTTATATAGAAGGATGAAAATGGGCCCCCTTAAACAACAAAGGGAAAGGGGAAATGAAGGAAAATAAGGGGCTTGTAAGGCCCATTAGCGTAGGTGGGAGGGGAAGCTGTCCTCATATGGGCTCTTCCCCTCACTACAACGACAAAATGAAAGACGAAGGGCGAAGAAAGAAAATAAGAAACGGATAAGTAGAAAGATCCGAAGATGAAGGTGGCGCATCGTCACGCCGAATATCTGAACTCGGGGTCGCGTGTCGCTGCTGCGGCTCATCGAGTCGGCTGGACACGTGTCAGTGGCGGGCTCGATGACGGTGCTGGCTCCTCGAGTGACGGCTCCACGATGTCAGACGGTGCTGCGCCATCAATCCTCTCGTGGTGGAAAGGACTCGACTCCGGCGAGTCAGGGTGGATGAACGGGAGCGGTGGAAGTAGATCTGGCCGAAGGAGTTCGAGCTCCTACTCTGATATCCAAGTGTCGTCCGCGCAAGTCTGTCCCGGCCAACGCACTAGGAATCTCCTCAATATCCCCTCACCTGCATGGTCAATTACCTCTTGTAGTACACAATCGATTGCCTCGTGCCTATCAGGTGAAACAATCGGGGGAGTGGTCGCGACAAACTCACTCACGTTGATGGGGTCTAGAGAGGTTGGGTCTGCGGGGTGAGAAGGGGCCTGATACTGAGCTAGGTTTGCCACATTGAATGTTGAGCCTATTCCCCATGTGGGGGGAATCTCGACGACATACGCGTTGTCGCCCACTCTTCGGAGGATTGAGAACGGGCCAGCACTACGAGCGTGCAGCTTCGTAGCCATCCCGGGAGAGTACCTCTCCGGCCTAAGTCTAACCATCACTAAGTCTCCGACGTCAAATTCTCTGGGTCGGCGATGCAAGTCGGCGGCTTGCTTGTACAATGCATTTTGCTGCGTGATCCTATCATGAATGCGATGATGTAATGCAGAAATATGCTGGGCAAATGCAAGAGCGTCTTCTGAAACCCTAACATGCTGATCTATGGGAGCTAGGTCTAATGGTCGACGGGGTGCCTGGCCATAGGCGATCTCAAAGGGGCTCAACCCGGTGGTACGGTTCACCGAGGGGTTGTATGCGAACTCAGCGCATGGTATGATAAGATCCCACGGTGTGAGATGTTCGCCAATTAGGGAACGGAGAAGGTTGACCAAACTTTGGTTGACTACCTCCATCTGACCGTCGGCCTACGGATGGTAGGCAGTCGAAAATTTGAGCTTCGTGCCCAAGAGACTCCACAAGGTCCTCCAGAAGTAGATTGTGAAGCGTACGTCACGATCGGACACGATCAAGGATGACAGGCCATGGAGGCGCACAATCTCCCTAAAGAAGAGTTGGGCGACCTTCACGGCGTGCGATGTCTTCGCGCAAGGCACGAAGTGGGCCATCTTTGAAAACCTATCTACGACTACCATGATGGAGTCATGGTGCCTCGCGGTGCGAGGGAATCCCAAGACAAAATCCATGCTCACGTCATCCCACGGACACTTGGGCGTTGGTACCGGGGTATGCAGCCTGGCGCTCTTCTTGACCTGCTTGGCCAAGGCACATACGCGGCATTGGGCAACTATGTTGCCGACATCGCGCTTCAGCGAAGGCCAGTAGAACTAGTACTCTACAGCCGCAATCGTCTTGTCGCGACCAAAATGGCCGCTAAGTCCTCCAGCGTGACACTCCCAAGTGAGGAAGTCACGCAACGACGTGCGTGGCACGCATCATATGTTCTTGTAGAACAGATATCCATCCGTGAGTACGAAGTCTCTATAGTCCTGGGACGTGCCTTGTCGGACCTCGGCGATGATCGAACTAAAATTGGGGCAGCTGTCATACCCATCTCGGATGGTCTCAAACCCTAGGACTGTCACCTTCATGACGTTGAGCACGTGAGCTCTCTGGCTGAGGGCATCGGCGATGATGTTGTCCTTGCCCTTCTTGTGCTTGATGACGAACGCGTAGTCCTGTAGGTACTTGACCCACCTAGCGTGTCGGTCACTCAGTTTTTGCTGTGAGTGCAGATACTTGAGTGCCTCATGATTCGAGAAGAGGACGAACTCCGAAGATAGGAGGTAGTGCCGCCAATGCCGTAAGGCCTATATGACGGTGTAGAAATCCTTATCGTACGTGGAGTAATGCAGCTTGGCGTTATTCAGCTTCTCGCTGAAGAACTCGAGAGGGCGACCCTCTTCGCTGAAGATGCCTCCAATCCCAATGCCTGAGGCATCACATGTGACCTCGAATACCTTCCCGAAGTCGGGAAGGCAAAGTATCAGAGCATGTGTCATCATGCGCTTTATCTGCTGGAAAGCTTGTTCTGCAGCCAGTGTCCAAGTGAACGACTCCTCCTTGAGGTAGTCGGTGATGGGAGCTGTGACAGAACTACAGTTCCGTATGAATCGTCTATAGAAGGTCACGAGACCTATGAAACTCCTAACGTCATGCATATTGGCTGGCGTTGGCCACGACGTGATGGCCCATACCTTCCCTGGGTCCGTGGCAACGCCCTGAGCAGAGATGATGAATCCAAGGAAGGCAACTTCCACGGTGAGGAAGCTGCACTTGTTTGGGTGAGCGTAGAGCTGCTCGCGCCTCAAGACGGTGCAAAACTGTTGGAGATGGTCGAGGTGCTCGTCTTTTGATTGGCTGTAGACGAGGATGTTGTCAAAGTAGACGACTATGAACTTCCCTATGAACGCGCGTAGTACCTCATTCATGAGGTGCTGGAAAGTACTAGGCACGTTGGAGAGGCTGAATGGCATTACTCTCCACTCATATAAACCGTCCTTTATCTTAATGGCGGTCTTCCATTCGTCACTGGGATGAATCTGAACCTGATGGTATCTGCTCCTCAAGTCTATTTTGGAGAAGATACTAGATCCTGCCATCATGTCGAATAAATCCTGGACTCGGGGAATGGGAAAACGGTACTTGACCATTTTCTTGTTGATGGCACGACTATCGTAGCACATACGCCACGTGCCATCTGATGTGAAACGACGATGGCCGGGATCGATCGGCGCGTTTCACGTTACAGGGTTATGATGCGAATGTATGGGATGTAAGCCGAATGATGAGAAAATACGAATGAGCAGATAAGGACTTGACGGATAACGACGTCGGCCATACCGATCAATGAGAGACGAGTGATCCTAAGATCAAACTCCCAATGACCCGCTGGACCTACTAGACGTCTACTAGGTGAGGGGCATCTAACAGCCCTGGAGCGTTCGGCGTCCAAGTCGGATGACAGTCCGTCTACCACAAGAATCCCTATGCTCGACAAGGTGGCTAGTCCTATCCGATGATGTTCGAGAATATCACGGTTGCGGACGCGATAGGGGAAGACGAGACTATCGAAGATAATAATACTGGAGTTTATAGAGGGGAGACGAGACTGACCTTTGTATCGCTTAGTCCAAGGCGTCCAAGTCGTCGAGCGGATGCTTAGTGTCGGGTCGTGCGGACGAGTGTCGTTGACGAGGACAAAACTGCGCGGACGGTGCGGTCAGAACTACCAGCAGAGAGCTGAGTCCACGGGTGGCGTGCAACAAAGTCGGAGTAGAGGGCGCACAAGGCGCGCGCTGGCTGGCTGGCGACGGCGAGTCGTGTGGGCGGGCAAGACAGCGAACCAAGTATCGTGGGAATAGTCGTGGGGTGGGGCAGAAAACCAAGTAATCGGTTATGGCGAGAGGTGGGAATCAAGAAATCAAGAAAGATGAGGGCGAAGGGGAGAACGAAGGGGAATCAAGGAGATATGGTGAGATCAAGAAATCATGAAATCAAGAAATCAAGAAATCAAGAATTCAAGAAATCAAGAATTCAAGAAATCAAGAAATCAAGAAATCAAGAAATCAAGAAATCAAGAAATCAAGAAATCAAGAATTCAAGAAATCAAGAAATCAAGAAATCAAGGGGAAAGAAAGTGGGCGATCAAGAAAGACAAGAGGATGCGGTTGGGGATCAAGAAACGATGGGGAAAGGAGGGTGGGCGATCAAGAAAGGCAAGACGAGGCGGTTGGGAATCAAGAAACGATGGGAGAAAGGAGGGTAGGCGATCAAGAAAGGCAAGACGAGGCGGTTGGGAATCAAGAAACGATGGGGAAAGGGGGGGGGGCGATCAAGAAAGGCAAGACGAGGCGGTTGGGAATCAAGAAACGATGGGGAAAGGAGGGTGGGCGATCAAGAAAGGCAAGACGAGGCGGTTGGGAATCAAGAAACGATGGGAAAGGAGGGTGGGCGATCAAGAAAGGCAAGACGAGGCGATTGGGAATCAAGAAACGATGGGGAAAGGGGGGGGAGATCAAGAAAGGAAAGAAGAGGGGGGAGGGAGTGACGAAACGGGGGGGAAAGGAGGGTGGGCGATCAAGAAAGGCAAGACGAGGCGGTTGGGAATCAAGAAACGATGGGGAAAGGGGGGTGGGCGATCAAGAAATGGTGGAAGGGTGGAAAAAGGTACCAAGAAATGGCTTTCTTGAACTGTAACAACCAAGAACCCTCCAAGAAAGAGGAGTTCTTGACGGATCTGGGGTGTGCTCCCTCGACGGAGCAGATTTCCCCGTTGATGGCGTGTCGGCGACGCTTCTGAATCTCCCAAGACCCCGGAGTAATCTCGAAGGCCTCTTTCGATTCTTGATGGCGGCTTCTTGAAACTCTTTCCTCGCACCGGAGTGATCTCGACGGCGCGCTTAACACATCTCCTCGGAGTGATCTCGACGGGGAGACGTGGGCTCTACCCACGGAGTGATCTCAACGTGGGGTGGGGCTAGCCAAACCCCCTACAGTACTCTCTACGATAGGGGGGGAGACGAATTGTGAATAAACTTTTCAACAATGACTCCAAGGTGTTCCTTGGGCATGCCATCCCCTTATATAGTGAGGATGGGTGCCAAGTGAACGTGGGAGAGGACGAACCGTCGCGAGACGTGCTTCGGCCTCCCTTACAAATTCAAAATACAAACATAAAAAGTAAAAATGACGAGGACGGGGCCCAACAACATTGGCCCAGTCCACGAATCCAAAAATACAAACACACATGAAAATGAGCATAAGTAAAAAGATAAAAGTTCTTACGCGGGGTACTTAAACCCCGGGTGGCGAGCGTCGGCGCGAGCTGCTCGGCGTGCCTGATGACATCCCGTCGCGTCATCCTCGAGATGGTTCTTCGTCATCGTGGCGTCGTCCTCGAGATGGTCCTCCATCACCATCCTTCTTCGGTGCTAAGAGTGCCGAAACCACACATGGGCTAAGGCTCTCCTAGATAAGGCCCTTCTCTAAGAGCTCCCTGACCTGCCGTAGTAACTCCTCGTACTTCAGCGGCTCCATGCGGTAATGCGGTAAGTTCGGTAGTGATGCGCTGGGTACTAGGTCGATTGCGTGCTGTATGTTCCGCATCGGGGTCAATCAACCTGGTAGCTCATCCGGGAAGACATCTCCGAACTCCGATATGAGAGCCTCGACCTCTGGTGAATGAGGTGTAACTAGGGGGTCGGGGGCGACGTCGAGGGTGACGACGAGACACAAGGGAGTGTCGTCACCCTCACCACCCAGGTCACGAGCGAACAAGGGCCCTCTGACGACCATTAACCCTAAGGGTTTGGTCGCGGCTGGCTTGCCCGCCGGCTTCATGGCATATGGGTGCCATGTAACCCGTCATCCCTGGTACATGAACGAACAGGTGTTCGTACACCCAGCTAAGGTGACATCATGGTCATACAACCAAGGACGACCTAGGATGATGCTCCCCACTCTCATGGGGAGTACGTCGCAGAGGACCTCCTCGGCATAGGCGCTCACCCTCAACGGAACGCGACATTGGCGCTTCATTGGTAGTGAAGAAGCGTCGATCCATGAGGCATCGTAAGGGGTAGGGTGGTCGATCGCGGCCAACCCTTGTCCGGTGACCATCGTGTTGGAGATGGCGTTGATGCAACTGCCACTGTCCACGATCAGCTTCCACGCCTTGCCATTGATCTTGACTTACGTATAGAAAATCGAGGTGCGGAGAGCCGCATCAACGAATGGTGCCGGCTACGGTGCAGCCGGAGGGGTCCTAATGGGGTTGGTAACCCGCGGGGATGGTCGCGCCCTACTTGTGCCGGATGTGTCAAAGGCGATGTTGGCCAACGGCCTGTTGGACACACGGGGGGCCACAGAGGGTGTCTCTCGTGCCTCCATGAGCTGTATGTACCCAATCTGACCATCGGGCTCCCCATACTCGAGGGCGTACTCCTCGTCTCTGTGGTAGTGATCCTCTTGTGGTGTGTCCGTTCCATCAATGTGATCCTGTTCAACATCTCCGGCGTCGATCAAAAGTGTTGAAGAGAGGCATTGATGGGCCCGGTGTCCTCTTCCTTGGCACTTGTAGTACATCATGTGTGCTTGGCTAACGACGGCGCTCCGGGCTCGTAAGTCGCTAGCGGCGGCCCGAGCTAGTGGGGTGGACCCCACAGAAGTTACGGGGGCGGTTCCTTGCGCCCCGGTGGTCGGAGTAACCTGTGTGGTTGCGGGTGGTGGGGTACGAGCAGGAATGGTCCAGACGGGTGGAATCCGAGGTGCAGTTTTCGCGCTCGATGTCGGGGTGTCGTTGGCGCGAGGGTCCATATGTTCCACTAGGTGGTAAGCCTCGTTGACTTCGGCCGGTTGGCACTCGAGGACCTTACTGCGCAAGGCATGTCTGAGGCTATGGGCGAAAAGTCCGATGATAATCTGTGGGTCCTCCACAAAGCGGTAGCGCATCCGACATTCCTCGAAGGCTTCGATGTACCCTGTCACCGGGAGTCAACCCTGCTTGAGGTCGAGCCACGAGAGGAAGAGGGACATCTAATACTGCTAAGGAACGTACTTGCTCCTTAACTTCTGCGCCATTTCCACCCAGGACGTGATGGGTCGTCCTCGTCGCTCGGCGGCGACTCGCTTGTTCTCCCAAAAGATCTTGGCCTGTCCGCCAAATCGTGTCTCCGCATACTCGACACAAAGGTCGTCATCCATGCGATACCACCTGAAGTAAGAGTTCATGTTCGACTCCCAATCGATGAACTCTTTGGGCTTCCGAGAGCCCTCAAAGATGGCAATGTCGGCGTGCACGCTTCTCTGGATGCGTGCACGGTGCTCCTCATGACGTTCGTCATCGTCAAAGTGCCGTTCGGGCACGGGGTAGTCTCCACGTCATGGCTCCAAGTGGCGACGGTGCGGGATCGGTTCGTAACCGCAGTTACCCAAAGGTGGGGAGGACCATCCCGAGATGCGCGGTCGATATTGATCGCGCGATGTGGGGGTAGGGGGACGTCGTCAAACCCCATAGTGTCGTGGTGGAGGCGGCCAGAAATAGTCATCACGGCACACAGGTGGGTCAACTATCCGAGGTTCTCGGGGCTGGATGGGGTCGCATCGACGGACCGGATAGTCGTGGCCCATGTCGCGTTCATATTGACGGACGTAAGGGTTTGGGCAGATCGGTCGGTCCGCGTCGTACCCGCGGGCGAGGTTGTCCCGCGGGTGCTGCCTACCCCAAGCACGAATATCCTGGGGCTCTCCTGCTGGCTCTGTAATTAGGCGCCCTTGCGGAGGGATGCCATCTGGTCGGTGGTCAAATCCTTCGTAATCGTCGTCGAAGTAGTCGATGAGTCTCCCTTGGGATCCTTGTCCAGCAACCCATGACAGGTTGCGAGGTCGCCCTTGGGCGGCCAGACCCACGTCAGCTCCTTGCGCAGATGTCCATTGGGCGGCGAACATACGCTCCATGCTTTCCATCCTCGCAGTCATGGCGCGGAAGTAGGCTCCCTACTCGTCTGGTAGCTCCTCTCGAAGCGGATGCTGGCGTGGTGCTCCTCCCCGTCCTCGTCCTCGACCCCGTGTGGGGCTCGCTTGGGGGGTGTAATCGACAACGGGAGACTTCCCATGGGGTCGTCGACCTACGGTCGCCCTATCCTTGTAATTGCGAGGTGAGGCATCGTCGAGGTATCGCGGTCAGTCGCGTGGAGAGTGCTACGGCTTGCAGGACGCACCGGGAAGTTTCGGTGGGCCTGATTGATATGCTCAAAATATGAATGTTTTTACTGGTTATTGACTGGTTAATCGTGTGAGGATTCGAGCTTATGCAACAATATTTTTAACCTCACAGCCTTAGGGCGAGTAAGGTGTCGATCCACAAGGAGCAAATAAAACAATAGCAATTAAATTCAACTCAGTTTGCACTTTTGGATTTAAATATTCAGGTGTAAAGATAGGCTAAATAATCTTCAGTAAAGTCTACAGGGAATTCTCTAAAAAATTTCAGTCCAGCAGAATCTTCGGTAAAGCTTAGCTTTACTTACGGGTTCTACCTTGCTCTTGAGACAATTCCACAAACACCCAATGGGTGTTTGTGCACGCTGGCGCTCCTGCGTGCGGGCACGGCCTGTGCGCTGGACCTGCTGCGCGTGGGCTGCTGCTTGCGCGCAAGGGCGCTAACTCGCAGCACCGGGTCTGCTCACCGCGTGCTTGCGCGCAGTCCTAGCAGCCTGGGCTGCTGGTAGCTTGTGCTGCTAGCGGCCTTGGCTGCTGGCAGCTTGCGCTGCTGGCGGCCTTGGCTGCTGGCGACGTGGGCTACTGGCAACGTGCGCTGCTGGCGGCCTTGGTTGCCCGCGGCCTAGGCTGCTGGCGGCCTAGGCCGCTGGCTGCTTGTGCTGCTAGCTGCCTTGGCTACTCGCGGCCTAGGCTGCTGGCGGCTTGGGCTACTCGCGGCCTTGGCCACTGGCAACCTAGGCTGTTGCCTTGGTGGCTGGCTGCCTTAACTGCTGCTACAGAAGATGATTTCACACTTGATTGTGAAGAACAACAGTGGTTTTTTTAGGAGAATGAAAGGAAGATAGATTTGAACAAACAATGAACTCAAAATCAAACTAGAACAAAGAACAATCTTGTCTGGAATGACTGGAAGCACTGCTGAGTACCTTCCAGTCCCAAATTCGATTGTCTTAGGAAGGAGAAGAAGACCAGAACTGAAACTAGAACCCTCACACCTCCTTGTGTCACTCCCTTCCGGCAAGGCGATGATCGTCGTGCTCTAGCTATTCCTCAGCTTGCTTCTCTCCCAGCTCCAATGCTCATCAGCTCTTGGAGGGTGCAGAACCCTTCTTCTCCAAGCCCTAGCTTGCTCAGGTGGAAATTTGATAAGCTCAATTTTAGGGCGTTTTTTACTGGTTATTTAGCAGTTCAGACGTGTGAGGTTCAGAGCTTATGCAACAAATTTATAAACCTCACGGCGTAAGGCGAGTGAGGGTCGATCCACAGGGAGCAGGAGAAAACAGTAGAAATTTCCTTCTTTATTCAATAGATATGTCACTTATCAATTTAAAATAAATATTAAACTCTGTTAAATGATCCTCAGGAAAATCACAGAATTCCTCTTTAATTCCCAATTTAGTCGAAAGATTTAACTGCTATTGCTCTGATTAAGTTAAAGATTTAACTTAATAGAGGCTGTCTATAGAGGAGTTCTCTGTAGACAGTACCCTTGCCCTTGGGGGCAAGGATCAAACACCTGCGCGGCAGGGTACCTGCGCAAGGTGGTGTTTGCGCAGCGGGCGCTGCCGCGTGGGCGTGGCTGCGACGCTGCCGCTGCTGCGTGGCGTTGCTGCGGCAGCAGCGCTGTTGCGCGGCTTGGCGTGGCTGCGCGCGCGACGCTGCTGCGTGCAGCGCAGGCTGCGCGCTGCGGGCGTGGCTGCGCGCGGGCGCTGTGCAGGCAACAGCGGGCGCTGTGGCGCGTGCTGCGGCGCGACGCTGCGTCTTGGCGGCGCTGCGCGCTGCAGCGGCGCTGTCGCATGGCGTGGCTGCGCGGCGCTGCTGCGGCAGCGGCGCTGTTGCGCGCGGCGTGGCTGCGTGCGGCGGCGTTGCTGCGCGCGGCGGTGCTGCTGCGTCAAAGGGAATTTTTTTGGGGAAGTTTGGGGAGGATGATCAGAACAAGAAAGAAACAAAATTCAACTGAAATCAAATCTAAAATGAAACAATCCTCAGTTGGAAAACATTGGAAGATCTTGCGACTCTTCCAACCCAACCAAAATTGTCTGAGAAGAGAGGGATTACAGGGCTGAAGCTTGAGATTTCTCCACGTCGGGTGTCACGTCCTTGCGGCAAGGCGTGGTTCTTCAATCCAAGCTATCTTCAGTCTGTTCTTCCTCTCCAACTCCAAAAGCTCATCAGCTCCTGGAGGGTGCAGAAATCCTCTTCTCCAAGCCCTAGTTTCCTTAGAGAAAATTCTGAACACCTAAACTCCTCTCTCAAGAGAGTATTTATAGGTTTTCTCTTAAGTCATGCCTAGGGGCATTTTCGTAATTTTTGCCACTTCGAATTTTTGCCCACTTCTGTTGATCCTCCTCTCTTCCTTGATCTTCTTAACCTGTTTCTGAATGTTCACTAGCCATAAAACGTTAAATATATTCCACTTGATTCAAAGAATCAAGTGGGGTTAGTGATTTCATAAAACAATACATATGCATGAACTTAGCA
The DNA here is from genome assembly GCF_029677425.1 of Wolffia australiana. NCBI lineage: Eukaryota > Viridiplantae > Streptophyta > Magnoliopsida > Alismatales > Araceae > Wolffia > Wolffia australiana. The sequence continues at coordinate 12,898,600 of NC_135839.1, read as the reverse complement.
TGATTTCACAAGATAATTGTAATGAATTTAAACTTGAGAACTTGATTATTTAATGACATAATTTAGAGTCATCAAAATTCTGGACAACCTAAAATGAACCTTCAAGAGGCTATTTATAGGTTTCTCTCATTTGTGCCTCTTGGGGAGTTTTAGGGCTTTTTCTTCGTTAGAGTTTTTTGCCAGCTCCTCTTAGTCAAATGCATTTCTCTTGATGCTTGATCCATATCTGAACTCATTAAATCCAATAAGTGAGATCTAATCCACTTGATTCAAAGAATCAAGTGGGGTTAGTAAGTATGAAAATAATGTACATGGAATATAACCAATATGGATTAAATGGATGCAAATGATACTTTAATTCTCAAGAAATTCTTAATAATCGATGACATATTGAGAGTCATCACCGATGTACCGGGAGCACCCGCACCGTCGGGTGTGGTCCGCGCAGCCTTGACATGCGGTAGGACGGGGTCGGCTACCGGGGTCGCGGGTTGGGGTCCTGGGAGGGAAATCTCATTCCCCCCCTCGTCGTGCGACGGTTCGATTCATCTCAGGGAGGTAGAACCTCCGCATTGTGCCATCCGTGTGGATCGCGTACGGCCATTCCTAGGGATCCTATATGAATGTTCGAAAAGACGATGTAATGCGAATGCAACTATATGCGATGCAGAGTCGGAGACGTGCTGTGGGCGACAACAGCCGGGCTATGATACCAATTTGATACTGGACGTCGTCAAGACATCATCAGGTCGACACCGAGGCTAGCGCCTCGGTATCAAATCAGGATCTCGATCGGACGACGACGTTCAGCATCATCCGAGCAAGGCAGATGGGCAAGTATATAAAATGACGATGTTGCGTGAAAGTCCCTACTATGGTACGTGTGTGCGCCGAAATGCGGTGTTGCCGTCGAGAGAATGATGGGATCGCTTCTAGTGAGGTCAAACGGACCTCCCGAACCTTGCCCGAGGGGGTCGAGGGCGAATACGTTGCCGAACGGGGATACCCCACTGATATGCCCACACACGTCGGGAGAACCCGACTCGTACCACGCAGGTAAGACTCTCATGTGAATTCATCATTTTCTCAACCTGTCCCTCTCACCTATATCTAACCCGAGCGCAGAGGAGGCAAATCGAAGGTATACTAAAGAACGTAAGAGACGAAAGGGCAGCAGATAGGGGAAGTACCTTCGTCGCGCTGGCAACAACTATCTTGTATCACTGGAGATCCGGAGAGCACGGCCAGGCCGAGGGGGCACCGACGTGGAAGCGCGATCACCCGTCAAGCGGGCAGCGAACGGGCGTGGTAGGATAAGCGGGCTCCGCGCAGGGTGGCGTTGCGCGCAGCAACCAGGTGCGCAGTCAGCGCGCGGGGTGGGCGCACGGCGTTGGCGCACGGCAGCGTCGGTCGATTGTTGACAAATGCCGGTAGCGCATGGGCGGACTCACGACAGCACAAGGCAGCGTAGGGGCGCATGGGGCGGGCACGCAACCGCGGGTTGCATGGAAGCGCACAAAGGTCGTGGGCAGCTGTGCGCGGGAGACGGCAGTGAGGGCACGAGCCCGCGGGGTAGGGGCGAGTCCGGTGGCACGATTGTTGGCAGAGCGTTGGCGGATTCGTCAGTAGTGTGCAGACCAGCGGGGCGCGCGGGCGGCTCGAGCACTGGCGCAGTTGCGCGGACAGTGCGGGAGCGGCCCAGGCGGGCATCCGGTGTCGGGGCAGGGACGGAAGCTGTGCACGGACCAGCGGCAGCGCGCGGGCGGATCAAGCACTGGCACAGACGCGCTGATGAAGGCGTCGTGCGTGCAGGCGACTGCGCGGGCACCATGATGGCGGCGGTGGAGGGAGCCGCGGGCGACGGCGGTAGGGCGGAGGTGCAAGGGTGACGGCAACTGGAACCGCGGGCAACGGCGGGTAGGCAGATGTGCAAGGGCAACGGGGAATGGGACTACGGCCGATGGCAGGAGGGCGGCGGTGCAAGGGCAGCGGCGAACGGTGCTGCGGCGATGAGTGGGAGGGCGGCGGTGCAAGGGTGGCGAACGGTGTTGTGGCCGACGGCGAGAGGGCAGTGGTGCAGGGCGGCGGGGAACTTCTTGATGAAACATGATCGGGTCTCGGATCAAACGACTTGTGTTACGCCAAAGGAAGGGATAGTGAGATCATATCATAGAGCAGAGACGAGTAATGATGATGTCATGTTAATGATGATACGACAATAAACTCGATGAGAAGAATGAATTTGGCGTCGACATGCACCAACACCCACTAGGTTACGGCAAGCAGGACCTGGGAATGCCACTAGGCTCCCGATGATCCGGATATCGGGTTGAAGGCCAACGTTGTGAGCTCGGCTACTATCGCTTTTGAACACACCCTCGACAGTCCCAACTAAGGACGTCCCAAAGAAAATCCTAACCCTCAGGATGCGAGTCCTATCTACCGCTAATCTAACCCCTACGGTGGAGAAAACTTTCGAAGGCAGTGAAAGAAATAATATAACGCCGATTGGGAAGTCAAAGAGCGTACCAGGAATGGTAGGCTTTGGGGGGGGGTGTCTTCTTCGGCAACCGTGAAGGGCGAGCAACAGGGTGCGGCGGTACCACGATCAACCGAGATTGGGTGCTGGGGCTGACCGAGGCGCGGCCACGGGGGCGGGCGCAAGGCGTCCAAAGGGGGAATGTGGGGCAGTCGTAGGATTGGACGGCACGTCCGAGAGAATGGCGGCAGGATGGCTGAGGGGCGGTTTTGGGCCCGCCGATCTAGGGACGGCGTCCACGGTCGGCCCTGGGGGCGCGGTTGGCTTGGGCGGCCGCGGATGCCTGGGCGGCCGCGGTCACCGCTAGTGGCCGCGGAAGCTTGGGCGCCGCGCCGCCCCGGCGGCCGCGGTTGGCCCAGCGGCCACTGAGCCGCTGGCGATCGCGAGGCTTGGCGGCGCGGTGGCTCGGGCGGCCACGTTGGCTCGGGCGGCCCCGGAGGCTTGGGCGGCCACGGTTGGCCCTGGCGGCCGCAGTTGGTTCCGCGGCCTTGGCGACCGTGGGGGCCGCTGGCGGCCCTCGGCAGCTGTTGGCGGTCGCTGAAGGCCTGGAGGGGCCGCTGGCGGCACTGAAGAGCCTCAAGAGCGGTTGCCAGAGCTCCGGCGACACTGACGGAGATGGCGGTTGCCGACGATAGCGGCGGCGGTTTCCGGCAAACTTTAGGGTTTCCTCTCTCTCTCCTAATTTTATAGTGGCATTTTCGTAAATATGTCAAAAACTAAAAAAACCCTAAAAATTAGAAAAAATAGCTAAAAATCACATTTTCTTGAATCTTCTCTTTTTCTTCTCCCTTCCTATGGGCGGCCCTTACCTTTTATAGGGACAAATATGGGCCTTGTCCCCTAAAAACTAAAGGAAAAAAAGGCCCAATTAAAAATTAGGGCCCCCTAATAGGAGAGAGAGTGGCACATGACTATACCTACTCGTGCGCTAACACACACGCAACTTGCAGGTTTGTACAACCGTTCAGACATGCGTGAATAAACAAAAACAAACAAATAATTGGCCGACGTACATGGCCAACTAAACGAGAAAATGCAAGTAAAGATAGCGTCAAACCTTCTTGGGCCGTTGACGAGGCCGGGTACTCCGAAGGCTGGGTCTTATGCGTGAGCCTTCACATGACAAAGTGGATGAACAAGGGCTTCGGCGTTGGATGGTCCCCCATCATTTCTTCTCCTCTCTCTCTTCTTCTCTTTTTTCCTCCTCCCTCTTCTTCTTTCTTCTTTCCTCTTCTTCTTCCTCCGCGAACGTGACTCTTCAACTTTTAACGTTATAATTTTATAGAAAATCCAAGAGTGAGTCTTGGGGGGGCGCCCAACCCTCCTTATATAGGAAGGATGAAAATGGGCCCCCTTAAACAACAACGGGAAAGGGGAAATGAAGGAAAATAAGGGGCTTGTAAGGCCCATTAGGGTAGATGGGAGGGGAAGATGTCCTCATATGGACTCTTCCCCTTACTACAACAACAAAATGAAAGACAAAGGGCAAAGAAAGAAAATAAGAAACGGATAAGTAGAACGATCCAAAGATGAAGGTGGCACGTCGTCATGCCAAATATCTGAACTCGGGGTCGCGCGTCGCTGCTGCGGCTCATCGTGTCGGCTAGACACGTGTCGGTGGCGGGCTCGCTGACGATGCTGGCTCCTCGAGTGACGGCTCCGTGATGTCGGACGGTGCCGCGCCATCAAGAAATACCTGCTCGTTTAGCCATTAGGGTAAGAAAATAATGTGGCATCCTTACACTCATACCTCGCAAAAATCATCACCAAAATCTACATCCTTAGGTCTACGTATTATTAGCGGTCACCAATTCCAGCAGGAAAAAGATAGTGAGATGTCCATCTGCCTCATCCTGATTCCCAATCACTCTAGTGAAATCTTGTCAACCTCACCACCCAAAATTTCTCAATTACTTAGTGAATTCAAGAGTGTCTTCCCCGAGGATTTACCCACTGACCTACCCTTGATGCGGCAAATTCAGCACGCCATCGACCTCATTCCTGGATGTCCCTACCTCATTACCGAATGGATCCCACCAAGTACAAGAAACTTCAGCGCCAGGTCCAATAACTTTTGGACAAGGGATTCATTCAGGTGAGTTTTAGTCCATGCGCCCTACCCACATTACTAGCTGCCTAAAAGGATGGGAGTTGGCGCATGTGCATTGATAGTAGAGGCATCAACAAGATCACGGTCAAATATAGGTTTCCCATTCCTTGCATCGACGACATGTTTGCCATGATAGCATGATGACATCTTTGATCTTAAGAGTGGATATCAACAAAGCCCGAATCCGTCCCAGAGATGAGTGAAAAACTGCCTTAAAAACTAAGGTCATGCGCTTTGGCTTATCGAACGCACCAAGCACCTTTGAATGGTTAATGAACCACATTCTTAGGCCGTTCTTATGTAACTTATTCATAGTTTATTTTAATGATATACTCATCTACAGCAAATCCAAACCTGACCATGTCCATAAATTACGTCAAGTTTAGAAAGTCTTAAAAGCCGAGCAATTATATGCTCACCCAAAAAAATGCTCCTTTCTTTTTTTGATCACGCTTCATTCTTAGGTTTTATCTTCTCTACCAAAGGCATATCTGTCCATCCAGCCAAAATTGACACCATAACTCAATGGTGGACTCACAAAAGTACCCACGACGTTCGTAGCTTCCACGGTCTAGTGACCTTCTATAGACGATTCATTTCCATCTTTAGTACCATCATGGCACCCATAACCGAATTTTGATGATATATACTTATTTACAGAAAATCCAAACCTGACCATGTCCATAACGTACGTGTAGTTTGCGAAGTCTTAAAAGCCGAGCAGTTATATGCTCACCCCAAAAAATGCTCCTTTCTTTTTTATCACATTTCGTTCTTAGGTTTTATCTTCTCTGCCAAAGGTGTATCTGTCCATCCGGCCAAAATTCACACCATAACTCAATGGCGGACTCACAAAAGTGCCCATGACGTTCGTAGCTTCCACGGTCTAGTGACCTTCTATAGACGATTCATTTCCAACTTTAGTGGACTATATTAACGCAGAAGTCTTTTGAAAACATTAAACTTAAGATGACTCAAGCTCCCATCCTGCATTTACCTGTTTTTGATAAAGTATTCGAGGTCGCTTGTGATGCGTGAGGGATAGGAATTGGCGGATTCTTGAGTCTCGAAAATCACCCTATAGCATTCTTTAGTGAAAAGTTGAACAACACCAAACTCAAATATTCCACCTATGACAAAGAGTTTTATGAAAAGTTGACCAACACCAAACTCATTGAAAATGGAATTTTGTTCTATGACCACCGCCTATGCACTCCTCAGTCTTCCCTCACGGATTTCCTCGTATGGGAAACGCATGCCGGAAGTCTTAGTGGTCATTTTGAGAGAGATAAAACCATCGCCATGGTAGAGCATAGGTTCTTTTAGCCATCTTCAAGCAAGAATGTTCAAGTGTCATGATTATATCATGGTGGTTGTAGATCGTTTCTCGAAAATGGCTCATTTCGTTCCTTATTTTAAAACTTCGGATGCTTCTCGTATCACCCAACTTTATTTTAATGAAGTTGTTCGTCTACATGGGCTTCCCGAGATCATAGTATCCGACGGAGATGTCCGATTTCCTAGCTACTTCTAGAAGACCCTCTGGCATCTTTTGGAGACAAAGCTTAAATTCTCCACGGCTTTTCATCCCCAGACTGGTGGGCATACTGAGGTCGTTAATAGAAGCCTTGGCAATATATTACGATCGTTGGCTGGGGACAACCTTAAGTATTGGAATTCTGTCATTCCGCGTGCCGAGTTTGCCTATAACGCGTCGGTCAATCGTACCATTGGCATGAGTCCCTTTGAGATTGTACATAGTCATCCACCCCGCACGCCCACTGACCTCATACCCATGTTGCTGCAAGCTAGAGCCTCAGATGATGGTCAAGAGTTCGCAAATCACATTAGAGGTTTGCATGAGGACATTCATAAACGCACCATTAGTAACACCTCATATAAACAGACCGCAGATATACACCGTCGTTTTCGTGAATTTAAATAGGGTGACTTGGTAATGGTGAGAGTTAGGCTGGAGAGATTCTCTTGCAAACAGGCTACAAAGCTTCATGTCATAGTGCTGGGCCGTTCCCAATCCTCAAACGAGTAGGAGAAAATGCCTATGCCGTTGACCTGCCCTCTACTTGGGGGATATGCACCATGATGTAATACGACCTGCCGTGATCGGTCGGCTCATATTACGCCACAAGAATTGATGGGTGAGTTCGTGAATGATATGAAAAGTATGATGATGCTGAAACGTCGAATGAGCAATGAATCGGTCATTCACGAATGGGGAAGAAGACCCTTGTCGATCAAGGGGAAGATATCGATCCGAGATCAAACTCCCAATGACCCAGTAGACCAACTAGACGACTAAGAAGAGAGGGGCATTTGGCGGCCCGGGTGAAGTTCTTCGTCTAAAACGGTAATTACCCCGTACCACAAAGAAGATCCTACCTTTCGACGAAAAAGTGGCGATCCTACCGAGGAGTGTAGTAATGGGGCAGCGGACAAGATAGGGGATGACGAGACTGTAGAAAATAATGATACTAGTAAGATGGAGGGGAGACGAGTAAGTACCTGATTCGTCGTTAGTCCACAGCATCGTCGTGTACGAGTCGGTGTCGATGATAATGAACAGTAACGATTGGACAGGTGTCGGATGATGGACATGTTCGGTGGATGGTCGGAGCCAGATGGGCAGAGCCGAGGGCGAATGGGGTGCGGGTGCGCGCGGGCGAGAGGGCCGCGTGGGCATGGGGTTGCGCAAGCGCAGGAGAGAGCTAGGGCGGCGACGCGCGGGCGCGGCGGCGTGCAGGCACGGCTAGTGGGTGTGCGGGGCGGCAGGCAAGAACGGGCGCGCGAGCACGGGGCGCCCGGGCGAGACGGCGCTCCGGCGCGGGGTGCGCGGGGTGCACAGGCGAGGCGACGCGCAGGCGCGGGGGCGCGTGGGCAAGGGCAAAGTGCGGGTGCGGGCGCGGGCAGCGTGCGGGAGCAGGCGCTGGCAGGAGCCGGGGTCAACGGCGGTGGAAGGCGTCGGGGGCGGAGACAGTGGCGGCAGAGCAGATCTTGAGCCCAACGAGGAGTATGTTTTTGGAGCTGTAACCGCCCCAAGAAACCTACAAGAAGATGGTTTCTTGGGGTTTTCTTGGGAACCTTGGTGGGATTTTGAATAATCCCGTGGAAGGCGATCGTCGACGTCGAACCTGCAGCCTTGGACTCCCTCGGAGTGATCTCGACAAAGGTTTCTTCAGCTCTAGACGGCAATGACTTCTTGGATTCTTTACTCGTCCCGGAGTAATCTCGACGGAACGCTTGGACATGTCGTCACAGAGTAATCTCAACATGACGACGAGGGCTCTAACCACGGAGTGATCTCGACGTGGGCGAGGCTAGCCGGACCTCTCTACTCTCTATTCCCTACCATAGTGGAGACACAAGTTGGATTTCTTTTTCAACAAATGACTCAAGTGTTCTCTTGGGCATGCTATCCCCTTATATAGTGAGGGTAGGTGCCAAGTGAACGTGGGGAGAGGACGAACCGTCGCGAGACGTGGTTCGGCCTCTCCTTAAAATTTGAAAATAAAATTGAAAAATAAAAGTAAAAGATGAGGATGAGGCCCAACACCGGCCACGTCCGTGAAGTCCAAAAACACAAACAAAAACATAAAAAAAAGCAAGTAAGATAGGGATGCTTATGCAGGTACTTAAACCCCGGGTGGCGACCATCGTCGTGAGCAGCACGGCGAGTGATGGAGGACCATCTTGAGGAAGACGCCACGATGACGAAGAACCATCTCGAGGATGATGCGATGAGACACCGAGCAGCTCGTCAGCCATGCCGAGCAGCTCGCGCCGACGCTCGCCACCCGCGTAAGAACTTTTATCTTTTTACTTATGCTCATTTTCATGTGTGTTTGTATTTTCGGATTCGTGGACTAGGCCAATGTTGTTGGGCCCCGTCCTCGTCGTTTTTATTTTTATGTTTGTATTTTGAAATTGTAAGGAGAGGCCGAACCACGTCTCGCGATGGTTCGTCCTCTCCCACATTCACTTGGCACCCATCCTCACTATATAAGGGGATGGCATGCCCAAGGAACACCTTGGAGTCATTGTTGAAAAGTTTATTCACAATTCGTCTCCCCCCTATCATACAGAATAGTGTAGGGGGTTTGGCTAGCCCCACCCCACGTCGAGATCACCTGGTAGAGCCCACGCCTCCCGTCGAGATCACTCAGAGGGAGACGTGTTAAAGCGCATCGTCGAGATCACTCCGTTGCGAGGAAAGTGTTTCAAGAAGCCGCCGCCATCAAGAATCGAAAGAGGCCTTCGTCGAGATTACTATGGGGGTCTTGGGAGATTCAAGAAGCGTCGCCGACACGTCATCAACCGGGAAAATCTGCTCCGCTGAGGGAGCACACCCCAGATCCATCAAGAACTCCTCTTTCTTGGAGGGTTCTTGGTTGTTACAGTTCAAGAAAGTCATTTCTTGGTACCTTTTTCCACCCTACCACCATTCCTGATCCATACCCTCCCCTTCTCTTCGTTCTTGATCCACCTCACCACCGTTCTTGAACATCCTCCCACATTTTTGAATTTCCCCTCTTTCCCCTCCCCCACGTTTTCTTGATTCCTTCCCCTCGTCCCGTTTCTTGATTCTACCACGCCCCACACATTTTCTTGAACTTCTTGATCCGTCCCTTCACGTTCTTGCCCCCCCCCCCCCCCCATCTTGTTCTTGAACCGCCCCTCCACGTTCTTGAACACTCCCCATCTCGTTCTTGATCCTTCCTCCCACGTTCTTGATCCATTTCCCCGCGTTCTTGATCCCTTCTTCCACGTTCTTGAACCCTTCTTCCACGTTCTTGATCCCTTCTTCCACGTTCTTGATCCCTTCTTCCACGTTCTTGATCCATTTCTCCGCATTCTTGATCCCTTCCTCCCACGTTCTTGACCATTTCTCCCCCCCCTTCCCCCACGTTCTTGAACTCTTGAAATCTTGAAACGTCAACCTTCCGCCCTCACTTTCTTGATCTGTCATCCACCCCTCGTTCTTGAATTCTTGAAATCTTGAATCCTCAACCCTCCGCCCTCTCTTTCTTGATCTACCACCATTCTTCCCTTCCATTTCTTGGCTTCCCATCACACCCCCCTCCCCAACCCCCTCTTGGTCGCCCTCCCCGCCAACATCGCCATTTCGCCCCCCCCCCCCTAGTCCAATCACTGCCGCCTTCGCCCCCCCTCGTTGCCACGCATTCACGTGGGCGTTTACACGCCCGCCAACGCCCGCAAGCGGCGGCTACCTCTGCCCGCTCGCTCGCGCGCCGTAGACGAAGCTGGAGTGCCCGCCCTGCCCGCGCTCGCCGCACGCGGCGAGTCTCCCAGCCCGCGTGCGCTGTGCGCGCACCTCACGCCCTTGCCAACCGCACGCCCGCCCACTGTGCACCGTCGACCCTGCCCGCCAGAGTCATCCCGCATCCACTGACCACGCCGCTGGGAGTCAGCCGCATCCAAATCGTCGTCTCCAACGATTCGTCTGCACATCCTTATCAGTTGGGACGATTCTCTACGCCATGGACTAAGCGACCCAAAGGTCAGTCTCGTCTTCCCTCCATATTTCCAGCATTATTATCTTCTCTAGTCTCGTCACTGACAATCTCAGTTTTGGGGTGTTTTTACGGGGTATTTATCGGTCTAATCGTGTGAGGACTGAGCTTATCTAACACAATTTATAACCTCACAGCCTTAGGGCAAGTGGGGTGTTGATCCACAGGGAGCAGGTAAATTCAGAATATTTTCCTTTTTTTTAATTCGAAGTATATTAAAACTCAGACTGCTAAGTTCAGTTCTATAATTCAGTTAAATTGTTATCAGTTAGTTTCTACAAGTAAACTTTATAGAATTTAACTGAGTAGGCCAGTCAGCAGAGAATTTATCTGCTGACAGTGTATCTTTGCCCCTTGGGGCAAATAAGCAAGCACCCTGCGTGCAGGTAGGCCTGAACGCAGGCTCTTACTTGCACGTAGGCTTGCACGTTGCCACCCAGCGCAAGCGAGCGCTGCTCGCGGCGCTGCTGTGGGTAGGCAAGCCTGCTCGTGGCGTCTCAGCGCACTAGTGAGCCTGCTGCAGCGCTGCTGCGCGCGGGCGAGCCTCCTCGCGGCGCTGCTGCGCGCGGGCGAGCCTGCTCGCGGCGCTGCTACGCGCGGCGAGCTCTGCTCGCTGTGCTGGTGCGCGCGGGTGAGCTTGTTGCACGCAGCGCTGCTGCGTACGGCGTTGTTCCCCGCGGCTTGGATTGCTGGCAACCTAGGCTGTTGCCTGGGTTGCTAGCTGCTTGGAATTTCTACAGGGATGGATTTCACGATCTGATGTGGAGAACGATGGAATTTTTGCTAGAACAGAATGGAAAACGATTCAATCAAATATGAGATTCGAAATCAAGCATAACCAGAGGAACAACAGAAATTGGAAATGCAAAAGACACAGCTTGTGATCTTCAGCCCAACTCTGATTGTCTTAGAAGGGAGAAGAAGATTGCATTAAAACTGAAACACTCACGCCTCCTTGTGTCACTCCTTCCGGGCAAGGCGATGATCGTCGTGCTCCAGCTACTCCTCAGCTTGCTTCTCTCCCAGCTCCAATGCTCATCAGCCTTGGAGGGTCTGCAGAAATCCTTTCTCTCCAAGCCCTAGCTTCCTTGAGAGAAATTCTGGACAACCTCAAAATGAACTCTCAAGAGAGTATTTATAGGTTTCTCTAAACACATGCCCCGGGGGCATTTTTGGAATTTTCTTCTTCTTGAATTTTCGCCAACTCCTCTTGATTCTTGTCGTCCTCCTTTGGTTGTCTTAACCTGTTTCTGAACTTACTAACCAAAAAATGTCAAATATAATCCACTTGATTCGAAGAACCAAGTGGGGTTAGTAATTTTATAAAATAATGCATATGCATGACAACTCACATGAATTAACTAAATATTCTTGATGCTTTGATACTTAAAAGTCTAAATATTTGATGACTTATTGAGAGTCATCAGTCACCCGCTATCGCGTCCTCTGCCCAACTTTCCTCTACACTGATAGGATAGCCACCATTGTCGAGAGTAGGGAATTCTTGTGGTTGAAAGGATATTCATTTGACTAGGACGCCGAACACTCCAGGGCCGTCATACGCCCCTCACCGCTTAAGCGTCTAGTTGATTTCGCGGGTCATTGGGAGTTTGATCTTAGGATCATTCTTCTCTCGTTGATCGACACGGCTGACGCCGTTATCCGTCGATTCCCTAACTGCTCATTCACCGTTTTCTCATTACTTGAATTACATCTCACATCATTCGCATCATAATTGCTGTGACGTAATACGAGCCGATCGATCCCGGCCGACATCATTTTACATCAGCAAGGCTGATGTCGTCCGGTCGTGACGTCTCCGGGATGGTCCCCCATCACACCACCTTCATTATTTTGGATTTGGTCACATTCAAAGCCCCACCTTTTTCATCAAATGACCCATTTCTACCAAAGGACTTTCCTGTGAGTAAGCTTGACTTGTTCAACCCCGCTTCATTACCTTCCGATTGGCAAGAGAACCTCAAGGCGGTACTAGATGAAGTAATCACCATTACCAAAGGTGGAACGGTGCAGAAGTTTCTTGTTCATTGGTAGGGCAAACCGATGACGATTGACACGTGGATCATAGAGGAGGACCTGGCTCATCTGCGCCCCAACTTGGTGATTTTGCTGGAGCATTTTGACCCTGACTCAATGGAGTCAAGTTCTTCACACCCCAAGGGAATCGGTGGCAACGACATCAACGCGTCGACACCAAAAGCGCCACCACTGACATCCGAAGTCAACGCCACTACTAAGGACATGCCGCCATCATCACCGGGCAAAATCAACATGCCAGCATTAGGCACGTCTTAACCAACGTACGCCCCTTCACTTGGCTTGACATGTCGCCAAAGGCAGATCAACAACTGCCCCTTGACGTGACACGAACCACGTCCCTCATCTATATTTTTATTAACTGTATTTTTCTTTTCCCTTCAAGGCCTATATGTATAGGCTAGTGTTCCAAGAAACAATTAGGCAAGTCATAATTCAGTAATTGAGTTTTTGTTCACTCTTCTTGGAGGACTTGCCACAACCTCCCCTGTCCCCTCTTCCCCTTCAGGGTGCCACCATCTTCGTCGTCCTACCAGCGCTTGTCGCCCACCTAGGGCTGCCCGCGCCATCGCCCAGCGCAGGCTGCCTGTCCAAGGTTGCCCGCGCTGGTCCCAGCGCAGGCCACCCCGGCCTAGGTCGCCTACGGGCACCAGCCCTGTTGGTGCCCATGTGCACCAGCCCTGGCGCCGCTCGCGTGCACCCTTCTTGCCACCGTTCGCATGCAATAGCCTCGTCGGTGCCCGCGCGCACCAGCCTAGGCGGCGCCCGCACGCACTAGTGCCTGCCAGCACCAGCGCACTCTAGAGCCCGCCGCCACTAGCGCTCACCAGCGCATGCCAACGCCTGCTGGTGCCAGCGCCTGCCAGTGCCCGCAAGCGCCCACGTTCTCCAGCGCCCATTGACGCCTGGGGTGCAAACCCATCGGTGCCCGTGCATGCTCACTTGCCTCTGTTCGCCCTCCGTTTGCGTTCTTCGCTCCTCTGTCATGCTCCTCGCTAGGGCTAGTCAATGCCCTGAATGCCCAGAGATTTTGTCCAATGGGCCATACAACGCCCAAATTGTCCAGTCTCGTCACGACCTGAATTTCCAGCATCCTCTTCACGCACTTCCATGCCAAGGTACACCTGAACTCTTTGGTGTCATCTATTTTTTGTCTAGTGCTCTACGAGAATTCATCCGCTGCGGTCCGATTTGTTTCTAGATCTTCTTGGAATCTCAACAACTAGTGGTTTAGGTCTTCTCGTGAGATTTTCCCAGAAACATGAATTCGACATATTGAATTAGGAGCTTTGAATTTGTTGCATTGGTTGAAGATAGTACTCCCGCCCTCGACGAGGAAAGGGACTCCACCACTAGTGTTTCACCATATTTAAGTTTTCGAAGCTGATTGTGTGGATTTATGGCCTGATTTTGATGCATGACGACTAAGGGAGCTGGCAACTAAGGAGACGGGAATGACGAAGACAGGTGGAAGGTACAAGATGGGCTAGGGTAGGAATAAGAGGTCACAAATCCACACGATCGAGTTCGGAATTTAAAACTGATGAATTAATGGTGGTGCAGCATCGTTCCTCGTCGAGGCGGGAGTACTGTCTTCAACCACCGTGAGGATGCCGAAGCACCAAGTCCAATACTCAAATTCACATCCGCGGGGAAATCTCATGAGCGAAAGGATTTACGTGGATTATCCAAATCAAATTAAATCCATTGGCGGTGGAGAGTTCTCTTAGAATACTGAACGAAGAACACTTCGACACCAAAGAATTCAGGTATACCTGAACACCGAAGTGCCAAAAGAGATCACGGGAAATTCTGATCGAGTCAGACTGGATGATCTGGGCATTGTAAGGCCCACTAGACGAGAAGGTCTAGGTATTTCGGGCGTTGTATGACCCTGGCTGAAATGCGACGAATGGTTGGGACACGGACAAGGCTGGTGTGCGCAGGCACTAGCGTGGATGATACACCCTAGGTGACCTTGGGCGGCCTAGGGTGGCGGCCTTGGGCGGCCCTGGGCAGCAGACTTGGGCGGCCTAGGGCGGTTGCATTGGGTGGCCTGGGGTGGCAGCCTTGGGCGGCCTAGGGCGGCTGCCTTAGGCTATCTGGTAAGCGATCCATGGGCAGCCTGGGGTGGCAGCCCTAGGTGGCCTATGGTGGCAGCTTTGGGTGCCCTAGGGCAGCTGCCTTGGGCGGCCTGGGGTGGCAGCCTTGGGTGGCCTAGGGCGGCTGCCTTGGGAGGCGTGAGGTGGTGACCCTGGGTGGCCTGAGGTGGCGACCTTGGGCGGCCCTAGGTGGCAGCCTTGGGTGGCCTAGGGCGGCTGCCTTGGGCGGCTTGGGGTGGCAGCCCTAGGCGGCCTGGGGTGGCAGCCTTGCACCGCTTAGGACGAGTGCCTTGGGCAGCCTTGACTGGCGACCTTGGGTGGCCTGGGTTGGCGACCTTGGGTAGCCCTAGGCGGCAGCCCTGGGTGGCTTGGGCAGGCTGCCTTGGGCGGCCTAGGGTGGCAGCCGTGGGCGGCTTGGGAAGGTGGCCCTAAGCAGCCTAGGGTTGGCAAGATTGGTGAAGGAATGTGAGAGGAGAAGGAGAATGGGAGGAGAGAGAGAGAGACAAACGAAGAAGAAGAAGAAAGAGCGGGAGGGAGGCTGATGACAACGACGGCGACAGCGGCGGCGGCTGTAGGGGTGGAGATGAGATAGGGGAGGTTGGGCAACGCTCCAAGAAGAGTTAAACAAACTCAATTCTTGAATAATGACTGCCTGACTATTTCTTGAATTAATGGCCTACACATATAGGCCTTCGAGGGAAGAGAAAATACAGTTAAAAGAAATCAAAATAAAGATGAGTGACGTGGTTTCATGTCACGTCAAAGGACAGTTCTGGATCTGCCTTTGGCGATGTGTCAGGATGCGCGAAGGAGTGTGCGTGGGTGGACACGTGCCTGACGAAGGCTCGTTGACTTGATCTAGTGACGATGGTGGCATGTCTTCAGCGATCGCGTTGACCTCAGATGATGGCATGTCGATGCGTTGACGTCGTCACCACCAATTCCCTTGTGGTGGGAGGTACTCGACTCCGTCGAGTAGGCATCAGAAGACTCCAGCGGGGGCACCAAGTTGGGGCATAGGTGAGCCAAGTTCTCTTCCGTGATCCACGTGCCATCTATCAATGATGACTTTAATTACGTCATAAAATAATCAGATAATTGCCATTAATCAAATCATTATTTGCATGCATTATTTCCATATTTACCATTTCAAATATGATTTTTACTAACCCCACTTGATTCAGAGAATCAAGTGGATTGGATCTTATCTTTCAATTAAATGAATACAAATGGAGATGAAATCCAACAAAGAAGGCACCTAATTAAGCAAGATTGAGTTACAAGATCTACAATATGAAGGCAAATTCTCAAAAGACTGAAAGTCACTCACTTGGACCAGCCCTAAAAGCCCAAGAAGCCCAAAAGGCCCAAGAAATATGCTCAAGAGAGGAAACCTATAAATACTCCTTCAAGGAGTCATTTGGGGCTGTCTAGAATTTCTGCCTAAACAGGTTAGGGTTTGGAGAAGAAGAGTTCTGCAAACCTCCAAGAGCTGATGAGCATTAGAGCTGGGGAGGAGAAGCAAGCTGAGGCATAACGAGAGCAAGACGATCACCACCTCGCCAGAAGGGTCGTGACACAAGGTTGGTGTGATTGTTGTGATTTCAGAGATTGTGTTCTTCTCCCTCTAAGACAATCCAGGTTGGTTTGGGAAGCATCAATCAGTGTATTTCCAACATTTTCCATGTGACATTGTTGTTTGTTCTAAGTTGATTTCAGATTTGTTTCTTCAAAGTGTGTTCTCTTTTGATCGTTCCTTCCCTAGTCCCTCTTCCTCCATCAAAAGTTTCAAGCACAGTCCTTGTGCTCAGGGTGTCGCAAGCAGCCAAGAAGCCACGCACAACACTCTGCGCACAGAGCGTTGTGCGCAGGCATGCCAACGCGCAAGACGCGTGCAGCTCCGCGTGTAGGCGAGCCCGCACGCAAGCCGCGCGCAGCTTTGCTCACAAGTGAGTCCGCGCGCAGCCTTGCTCCCAGGAAACTGCGTGCAGCCTCGTGTGCAGTCCTGCACGTAGGAAGCAGCTGCAGCAAGCTGTGCGCAGCCTCGTGCGCAGTCATACCCCGCGTGCAGAAGCCCTACACAGAAGATGCCATTGCAGCAAGGCCGCGCGCAGACAATAAGCTGCGTGCTTGGCTAATTCTCACTTAGAGCTACAAGCGCAAACCTGTAACGGAGTAGTTCCTCTGAATATTAGATTTTACAAATTTAATCTTCTGACGAAATTCTCTAATTGCATTGAGATCATTCTATAAGTTACTTACTGAAGATTATTTTATAAAGTATTGCTGAAGATCTTATAATCTACTATTAACATAAATTATAAAAAGTTGATAAGACAAGCTAAACTGAAATGAATTACTATTTCATTACCTGCTCCTTGTGGTTCAACTCCTTAGTCTCTCTATAGCTGTGAGGTTAATTTAATTGTTGATTGCCTCAATACTCACATGACTAACTAGTAAAAACCAGTAAAAAAAGTATCATAAATTGAGAATACTAGTCGATGGTTTGCCCTACCAACAAACAAGTAACTTCCGCACCGTCCCACCCTTGGTGAAGGTGATTACTTCGTCCAGTATATCCTCGATGTTCTCATGCCAATCAGAAGGTAGTGATGGGGGAGTCGACAAGTCAAACTCACTCACCGAAAAGTTTGAGGGTAGAATAGGGTCATTAGATGAAAGAGGTGGGGCTTTAAACGTGACTAAATCCAAAATGTTCATAGTAGTGCTTATCCCCCACGTGGAGGGTATGTCGACAGCATAGGTATTTTCCCCTACTCGCTTGGGATTGGGAACGTCCGGGCACTACGAGCCTGAAGCTTAGTAGCCCGCTTGGAAGAGAATCTCTCTGGCCTAACCCTCACCATCACCATGTCACCTTCTTTAAATTCGCAAAAATGACGGTGTAAATCTGCTGTCTATTTATATGAGGTGTTGCTATTTATGATGCGTGTATGGATTTCCTCATGCAGACTCCTAATATGACTGGTGAACTCATGACCATCATTTGATAATCTAGTATGTGGTTACATGGCGATAAGGTTGCTGGGTGTACGAGGTGGATGACCATGCACTATTTCAAAGGGACTCATGCCAGTAGTACATTTGACCGACGCATTGTAGGTGAACTCGGCACGCAGAATGATAGAACTCCAAGACTTAAGGTTGTCCCCAACCAACGATCGTAACAGGTTGTCGAGGCTTCTATTAACGACCTTAGTTTGCCCATTAGTCTGGGATGAAAAGCTGGGGAGAACTTAAGCTTTGTTCCTAGCAGATGCCAGAGGGTTTTCCACAAGTAGCTAGCAAACCAGTCATCTCTGTCCGATACTATCCTCTTGGGAAGCCCATGTAGACAAACAAGTTCGTTAAAATAAAGTTGGGTGACATGAAATGCTTCAGAAGTTTTAAAGCAATGGATAAAATGAGCCATTTTTGAGAAGCGATCTACAACCATTATGATAGAATCATGACCCTTGACCGTTCTCGGGAGACCTAATGCAAAGTCGATGCTCACCTCATCCCAAGGCTTTTGCGTGACAGGTAGAGGAGTATAGAGGCCAGTGTTTTGCTTAGTTTGCTTGGCGAGGGCGCATACACAACATTGGGAACTGATGCTAGGTACGTCTCGCTTGAGGGATGGCCAAAAGAACCTATGCTCTACCATGGCGATGGTTTTGTCCCTCCCAAAATGACCGCTAAGACCCCCGGCATGCATTTCCCATAAGAGGAAATCTCCGATGGAAGATTATGGGATGCAGAGGCGACGATCATAAAATAGAGAACCTCCCTCTAGGATATAGTCTTGGGTTTCGGGAGTGGGATGTTTTCCTAGAACCAGGATAATAGGTGCAAAGCCCGGGAATCGGGATAAAGATCTTTCATCTGTTCAAAACCAAGGAATTCATCTTTCATTATGTTCACGAGGTGGACACATCTACTATGAGCATCAGCCACTCGGTTTTTGACTCCCCTCTTATGTTTGAGGACGAAGGTATATGACTGGATGAATTTGACCCATTTAACATGTCTAGAATTTAATTTATGCTAAGAGTGGAGATACTTCAAGGCTTCATGATCGGAGTAGGGAACAAATTTCTTAGATAGCAAGTAGTGACGCTAATGTCGTAAAGATTGAACAATTGCATAGAACTCTTTGTCATAAGTAGAATATTTGAGCCTAGCATCGTTCAACTTTTCACTAAAGAAAGCTACGGGATGATTCTCTTGACTGAGAACTCCGCCGATTCCTAATCCCGATGCATCACAGGCGACCTCAAACACTTTATCAAAATCGGGTAAACAGAGAATAGGGGCCTTAGTCTTTCTACGTTTGATCTCATCAAAGGATTTCTGCGTTGCTGTAGTCCATCCAAAATGATTTCCTTTAAGACAGTCAGTTAGGGGCGCCATGATGGTACTAAAGTTGGATATAATTCGCCTATAGAAGGTGGCTAATCCGTGAAAACTTTGAACATCATGGGCATTTTTGGGAGTCGGCCATTGGGTTATGGCGTCAATTTTGGCCAGATCAACATATACACCTTGGGCAAACAAGATGAAAGCTAGGAACGAGACATGATCAACAAGAAAGGAACATTTTTTTGGATGAGCATATAATTGCTCGGTTTTTAGTACTTTGCAAACTAGACGTAGGTGATGAATATCATCGAGTTTGGATTTGTTGTAAACAAGAATGCCATCAAAATAAATTACGACAAAGTTTCCTATGAATGGCCTAAGAATGTGGTTCATCAGTCTCTGAAAGAGCTTGGTGCGTTTGATAAATCAAAGGGCATGACTTTCCATTCATATAATCGATCTTTGATTTTAAAGGCAGTTTTCCACTCATCTCCCAGACGGATATGGACTTGGTGATAACCACTTTTAAGATAGATTTTGGAGAAAATCCTCGAACCAGCCATCATATCAAACACATCATCAATGCGAGGAATAGGAAACCTATATTTGACCGTAATTTTATTGATGGCTCTACTATCAATGCACATGCACCAACTCCCATCCTTTTTGGGAGCTAGTAGTGCGGGTACGGCGCATGGGCTACGTGATGCAGGATGGATGTCGTCGACTTCCTGCGGTAGGAGTGCGGTCCATTCGTCCTTCTCTGAGGACGATCATCTTGGACTGCACATCCCGCTTTTCGGTAGGTGTCTCGGAAAGATCTTGTCCTGGGGTTCTCAATTCGTTGGAGGGCCGAAGTAGACTCTATCTCCACATGGTCTGCGCTCCACAGGTAGTCGTCCGGGCATTGGTGGGCCCGACTACCGGTGGAAGGGGGCTGTTCAGCCGGCCGGATGGCGAGGACGACGGCGAACTAGCAGCTGCATAAGACGGCCATAGGCGACGTCGTGTGACGAGTGGCGATGGTCAGCAACAGTGGGGGTGGCGGCAGCCGAAGATGGCAGAGGCGACCGCCGGAGATGTCGACGACCGAAGGTGGGCAGCGGCCAAGATGGCGGCAGCGGCGGCAGCCGGATATAGCGGCGGCGGTGGCCGGAGATTGCCGGGATATTGAACCGCGGAAGAGAGCCTCCTTCGGGGTAACAGACCACCGAGATTGCGGCGGTCCATAAGGTTAGGCCCGTAACAGGCATAGGGCTGTCGTGGCATCCTCGAGATGCTTGCATGGCGATTGAGCTTCCCGGAGAGTGGATTGAGGCGCGATGGCTGGCGGCTGGACTTCGCGGGGATTCGGAGGGCGGCGACGGCGCTTTGAGGCGCGGGATGTGGCACCTCGGGATGCGAGAGCCGGTTCATCGAGCGGGCCCCTTGCACAAGAATAGATGCACCGACCCATAATGCTCGGGCCCAATGGGCGGAGTCGGCACAGCTGAGGAGTGACCAGTGTGGGGCGCGGCGCGGGCGGCCGTGCGAGGGTGCCTTCCAACCCGATGCAGCGGCAGCGTGCGCAGTTCTGGTGGTTGCGGGTGGCTGCGGCGATCGCGCCATCGCGGCTACCGCGTCGATCCAGCCGCGGTGGCCGCGCCGCACGGCGCCCGGCGGCTGCGTGCTACGCACCGCTCCGACGGCCGCGGGCCGCTCAGGTTGCGGGTAGCGGCGCTCGGCAGCTATAGGCGGCTGCGGGCTGCTACGGCTGACCTGGCGGCTGCGGGCGGTTGCGGCCACTACGGGCTGCTGCGGGGTGGCAGCCGCTCAGCGGCTGCGGCCGGTACTCGCGCCGGCGGCCGCAGTCATGGGGCTGCGGCCCCTGAGGGTGGCGGCGGCCGCTGAGGGCGGCGGCGATTGCTGCGCAGCTGCGGCCGCTACGAGCGGCTTTGCCGCTGGCGCTACGCCGCGATCGGGCTGCAGCCGCAAAGGGCGGCCACGGCTGCTTTGGGCGGCTTCAGCCGCTGGGGGTGGCCACGGCCGCTTCGGGCGGCTGGGGCCACTACGGGCGCTTGCGGCCGCTGCGGGCGCCTGCGGGGGCCTACGGCCGACGGGCTGCGCGCCGCGGCGGCGACCGCCGCTCGGCGGCTGCGGCCGCTACTCGCGGCGGCAGCCCCTGCAAGGGCGGCGGCTCCGCGATCCGGGCCTTGCTTCAGCGACCTAGGACCCCAGCGGCGGCGGCCGCCTAGGGTTTCGTCGGTCTGTCCTGACGGAACGGGGGAGGGGCGGAACGGGACAGGCGGCCAAGGTCGACCCTGTCCTGTCCGCCCTTCACTCTCTTACTCTCTTCTCTCAGAACGGGAATGGAGCGGGACTCTTCTCTTTTCCAAAAATTTAGGATGGACTTACTCCGTCGGGCGCCCTCTCCTTCCGTTATGTAGGGAGGATCATGGGCCCTTAGGAGTGGTCCAAGATAGGGAACCCATTAGGAAAGGGTCCCCCTCTTAAGACCACTAGTACAAGGTTTATTTAAATATAAAACCCTAACCAAACCTAGAAAAAAAAATGTTGATACGTTGAGGGCTTCGCCATCACTAAGGCTCTCCTATATGAATCCCTTGTCAAAGAGTTCTTGGACCTGGCACTGAAGTTCCTTGTATTGTGTGGGATCCATACGATATGGAGGATCCTTTAGGTTTGGTATGCAGGATCTTGGAACGAAATCAATGGCGTGCTGAATCTGGCGCATGGGTGGTAAATCATTGGGTAGATCCTCGAGAAGATGCTCTCAAATTCGGCTAATATTTGGGAGATCGCCGGTGAAAGAGGCATGGGATCCTTGGATGAATGATCAGGAATCATGGCTAAACAGATCGACATCTCACTATCTATCTCCTTCTGAAACTGACGTCCGTTGAGAATGCAAAGACCTAAAGATGGAGACATTGGTGTAGGTTTTTGTGGGTAGTGCGTATCTGGGTGCCATGTGATTTTCTTGCCTTGACAAAGGAATGAAGACGTATTACTCCTACCGAAGATATGTACGTCATTATCATATAACCACGGATGACCTAGAATGATGCTTCATACCTTCATGGGCAATACAACACATAGCACTTCTTCCTCGTATGATTGAACCTTTAGAGGAAGAAGACACTGATTTTTCACAGGGATTGAGGTAGCATCGATCCAAGATACGAAATATGGGTGAGGATGATCAATCAAGGGTAATCCCAAACGTGACGCCATGATATCAGATATGGCCTTGACACAACCACCGCTCTCTACGATCGTCTTACACATTTTATCACTAATTTTAAAATATGTGTAAAATATGGATGTCCTCAAAGCAGAATTATCGGTGGAAGGTTGGGTAAGGGTGTATCGGACAACTCCCCTAACTGACGTAGATGGTAATACCAATGAAGCCCACCAAATCTTCTTAATGCACGAATTCATCTTCGACATAACGATCTACTCTATATTCCGCCTCTTCGATAGGCTGCTCATCTATGATAGGGATGTTATCAGAGGGTTCCTGACCTATATGTAGGGCTCGTGATGGGCATTGGGAAGCTCTATGACCGCGTCCCAAGCATTTAAATCAAGTCAAGCTAGAGGGACTGATTTCTGCGGGATTGGGTTGAGGAGGGGCTCTAGCAGTGGAATCGAGGGAGGACGATGTACAAGCATTTGGCGTAGTGGAGGAGGGTGTCAAAACTAGAGGACGACACTCGGTGGGAGTGCGAGTGTGAGTGGGAACTGGTGGAGGTGCCGGGAGAGCTAATGCGGGATTGGGCTGGGCCACACGATTGGAATAAGGAGAATTGGATGAATCAAACCGATCGGTAAGAGCAAGGCGACTGTAGACAGGAGTATGGTATAAGTTTTGACAGAGCTCTAGATCTTCTACGATTTGAAAAGCATACTCTAGGGTAGTGGCCTTGCGGACAAGTAATTCGGTCTCCAAATAGGGATTAAGACCGGTTCTAAACTGGGAAATAACAATTCAGGGGTTCTCCTCAACTGGGCACCTCATGTAGAATTCTACGAATTGTGCAATATATTCAAAAACAGGACGTCTACCCTGTTGTAGTTTATGCCACTGTTCAAGAAGGTTATCTAGGTAAGCAACGGGAACGTACTTCTCATGTAGTTTGTCATTCATTTGTGGCCAAGTATCTATGGGTGCCTCTCGACGGTTATAAATAAAAAATTCAAGGTTTTCCCAAAAGATTTTTGCTTGCCCTCCTAGTCTCATCTCGGCGTATTGGAGTTTCGGCCTCTCAAGCATGTTATACCATTTGAAATAACTATTCAATTTAGACTCCCAATCAAGATATTCTTTAGGATCCCTAGATCCCTCGTAGTACTGAACATCGACTTTGACACTACGTTGGATTTGCTACCACAGATTATCGTGATCCGCACGGCGGTGATCGCAAAGGGGTGCCACATCCTTGGGTGGATAAGGATCGTTCCTATCCGGACCATTCCCATTCCCCCCTCGGTGTCTATCGTTAGGCGGATAGGGATCATTCCGAGGAGGATGATTCATATTGTGCTCTAAGACCCTCTCCTCCAGTAGATGGTAATCGTCTTGTGGCGGATGATTTCCATCGTATACCGTGTCTCTATCCACAGGTGGATAGGGATCGTTCCTGGGGGGACGATTCCTATATTGACCTAGGGTTCTAGGCTCCGGCTGATAGTAATCGTCTCGATGATTCCTATCATGGACTGGAGTTTGAGCATCCGGAGGAATCGGATCGTCTCGTTCGGGATGGTTCTGATTTTGACTCCTGGATCTATTCTTGGGTCGTATAGGATCATCGTAGTCATAATGATTCCTATCTCGATCTCGAGGTCAAGGTTCAGGTGGATAGTGCTATTCGCGATCGCGTCGATTTTGATCACGACCTTGACTCTCAAGTTGGTAAGTCCGTTCACTAACTACATCGATCGAACTAGTTAAACGGTTGTCCATGTTGGTAATCTGTGTATTCACATCATGAAATCCATTCTAGACAGCGTCTAACACGTGATCGATCTCCCCACATGAGGAGGTTGGTGGGACAAATGAGGACAACTCTTGGACGGGGATGGATACCTCATGACCATCTTGGGTTTGGTCTGTCATTGGAGCAAAAACTCGTTTGTCTGAACGTAGATGTATGCAATGGAATGATGAAGGAAGACGTCTACAATAGTGGAAGTGACTAGGCTGAACAGGTTAGGCTTTGATACCAGTTTCATGCAAGATGACTAAGGGAGCTGGCGACTAAGGAGAAGGGAATGACGAAGACGGGTGGAAGGTACAGGATGGGCTAGGGTAGGAATAACAGGTCGCAAATCCACACGATCGAGTTTGAAATTTAAAACCGATGAAATAATGGTGGTGCAGCCCCGTTCCTCGTCGAGGGCGGGAGTACTGTCTTCAACCACCGTGATGATGCCCAAGCACCAAATCCAATACTCGAATTCACGTACATGGGGAAATCTCAGGAGCGAAAGGATTTACATGGATTATCCAAATCAAATCAAATCCGTCGGCGGTGGAGAACTCTCTCAGAATACTGGACAAAGAAAACCTTGGCACCAAAGAGCTCATAAATACCTCGGCACCGAAGTGCGTGAAGAGATCACGGGAAATTATGATTGAGTCAGATTTGATGAGAAGGTCTGGGCATTCTGGGCATTGTACGGCCCTAGTTGAAGCGTGATGAATGATCGGGACACGGACAAGGCTGTGGGCAGCCTCGGGTGGCAGCCGTGGGCGGCCTGGGGTGGCAGCCTTGGTTAGCCTAGGGCGGCTGCCGTGGGCGGCCTAGGGCGGCTGCCGTGGGCGGCCTAGGGCGGCTGCCGTGGGCGGCCTAGGGCGGCTGCCTTGGGCGACCTGGGTAGCGGTCCTTGGGTGGCTTGGGGTGGCGGCCCTAGGTTGCCTGGGGTGGCAGCTTTGGGCAACCTAGGGCGGCTGCCTTGGGCGGCCTGGGGTGGGGACCTTGGGCGGCCTAGGGTGGCAGCCTTGGGCGGCCTAGGGCGGCTGCCTTGGGCGGCCTGGGGTGGCGACCCTAGGTGGCCTGGGGTGGCAACCTTGGGTGGCCCTAGGTGGCAGCCTTGGGTGGCCTAGGGCGGCTGCCTTGGGCGGCTGGGGTGGCGGCCTTGGGTGGCCTGGGGTGACAACCTTGGGCGGACTAGGGCGGCTGCCTTGGGCGGCCTGGGGTGGCGACCCTGGGCGGCCTGGGCTGGCAGCCTTGGGCAGCCTAGGGCGGCTACCTTGGGCGGCCTGGGGTGGCGACCCTAAGTGGTCTGGGGTGGCGACCTTGGGCGGCCCTAGGAGGCAGCCCTTGACGGCTTGGGCGGGCTGCCTTGGGAAGATGCCCTTGGGTGGCCTAGGGTTGGCGAGATTGGTGAAGGAAGGAGAGAGGAGAAGGAGAAGGAGAAAGAATGGGAGGGAGGCTGACGTTGACGACGGTGGCGGCGTCGGCGGTAGTGGAGGTGGAGATGAGATAGGGGAGGCTAGGCAGCCCTCCAAGAAGAGTTAAACAAAATCAATTCTTGAATAATGACTGCCTAACTGTTTCTTGAAACAATGACCTATACATATAGGCCTTTGATAAACTCGATTTTAGTGGTTTCTACTGGTTATTTATCAGTTAATGCCTATGAGGATTGAGCTTATACAACGAAATTTATAACCTCACAGCTTAGGGCGAGTGAGGGTCGATCCACAGGGAGACGACAAAAAAACAGCAGAAGAATTCTGTCTTTCAAATCAGTTCTTTTAAATCTCAATACTCAAGTATAAACGCTGGTGAATGATCTTCAGTACAAATGACAGAGTTTTCTTTAAAAGTCTCGGTGCAGCAAATATTCAGTAAGGATTTCACATCGAGGATTTGCCCTTGCCCTTTGGGGCAATTTCACAAACACCCAGTGGGTGTTTGTGCACACGCGAGCGCTTGCGCGTGGCTGCTGCCGCCGGCGTGTGCGCGCAGGCAGTTGCTGCTAGCGCGCGCCAGCGCGGCGTGCTGCGCGACGCCGCTGCAAGCGCAGCTGGCGAGGGCGTGCTCGCGCGATGCTGCTGCATGCGGCAGCTGTGCGCGGGCAGCGCTGCGCGCGCTGGCGTGCCTGCGCGGGCGTGCTGCGCTGGCGAAGCTCGCATGCGCCGCTGCTGCAAGTGACGGCTGCGCTGGCGAAGCTGCGGCGCCGCGCTGCTGCAAGTGGTGCGGCGGGCTTGCTTACGCACAACGCTGCTGCAGGCAGCGTTTGCGCGCGGGCAGTTGCTGCGCACGTAGTGCTGCTAGCAGCTTGAGCCGCTGGCGACCTAGGCTGAGGCCTGGGTCGCTGGCGGTTTGATTGCTGGCTGCGTGTGAGAAATTCTAGTGCAAATTCAGTAGAGGGCTATAGATTTTTCGAGGAAAAACAAGAAGTAGGATGAATTGAACACAAAAAAAATTTGGATTAACTAAAACATAAACAACTCTGGTTGGAGATTGCTGAAGAACCTTGCAGGTTGCTTCAAGCCCAACCGAGGTTGTCCAAGAGGGAGAAGAATACGAAGCTGAACCAGCTCAATCACTCTGGCTTCGTGTCACGTCCTGTCCGGCAAGTCGGCGATCTTCTTGAGCAGGTACTCTTCAGCTTGCCTCTCCTCCCAGCTCCAATGGCTCATCAGCTACTAGAGGGTCTGCAGAACACCTTCCTCTCCAAGCCCTAGCTTCCCTAGAGAAAATTCTGGACAACCTAAAATCAACTCTCAAGAGAGTATTTATAGGTTTCTCTTAAGTCATGCCCAGGGGCATTTTCATAATTTCTGCTTCTTTGAATTTTTGCCCGCTCCTCTTGATCCTCGTCTCTTTCCTTGATCTTCTTAACCTGTCTCTGAATGTTTACGAACCATAAAATGTTAAATATCTTCCACTTGATTCAAAGGATCAAGTGGGGTTAGTGATTTCATAAAATGATGCATATGCATGATATTAGCATGAATTAACATTATAATTTTGATGAATGA
This sequence comes from Wolffia australiana, assembly GCF_029677425.1. Taxonomy (NCBI): domain Eukaryota; kingdom Viridiplantae; phylum Streptophyta; class Magnoliopsida; order Alismatales; family Araceae; genus Wolffia; species Wolffia australiana. Next base: position 12,871,875 of record NC_135839.1, on the reverse strand, counting down.
AAACTAAAAAGTTTAATTATTTGATGACATATTTGAGAGTCATCAGCCTTGGAGGAAAGATAAAATACAGTTAAAAGAAATTAAAAATAAAGACGAGTGACGTGATGAGCGATGTGGTTTTGTGTCATGTCAAAGGGCAGTTCTGGATCTTCCTCTGGTAACGTGTCAGGACACGCAAAGGAGTGTGCATGGGCGGTAACGGGCCTGACGTAGGCTCGTTGACTTGATACGGTGACGACGGCGACATGTCTTCAGCGGTTGTGTTGACTTCAGATGACGGTGGTGACGCGTCCGGTGTTGATGCGTTGACGTCGTCGTCACCAGATTTATCCATCATACCTCTAACCCTTCTTGCCTCCATCATCCTCTGTCATCTTACCCGTCTCCTTGGTCAATCGTTTGAGTTTTTCTTGAGTTGTCCTGTATCAGAACCCATGTTCATTTTTGCACAAGGGAAGATGGGTCACGTGGTACCCTTACACCATGAAGACAGCAGCGAAGAGTACCCCGACTACGGTGGTCGGGCTAATGACCGTGCTGCACATCAGAGACCCCGCGCCGCCCATCATCAGACCCGTGCCACTTATAGTGCCACTAGAGCCCTTCCTCCAGCTACACAAGCCTCCTGCACTAGTCACCTGTGCCACTCGCCCGAAGATGACATGTAGCGTTCTCACTAGCTTTGTCCATGATTTAGCTCGGCCCGGTGCGGACCCTGCACTCTTGCACCACCCAGATGATGAGCGGCGAACGCTTAGCGCCTAGCACACCATCCGCAAGGTATCAGCCAATCGCATTTTCCTTACCGAGCGCACCAAGCACGTGCTTATCTGTTGGGAGGCCCACGCCGTCGGGTTGAGCCCACCTGAGATTGTACATGGCCAAGTCTCATCACAACTCCAACCCCTAGCACCCGTAGTGGTCCCTCATTTCACATTCGCTCAGCATGTTTTGTCACTACATCATGATCATCATGATAGGTCATCATTTTGGCATGCACAGTACAAGCAGGCTGTCAACTTGCAAAGCCGACTCTGAGTGACGGACATGGGAAACCAAGTGTCGGTGAGAATCTGGCGGGTGTGTTATTCTCCCGGGCCAGCCACAATGCTACATGTTTGTAGCGCCGGCTCGTTCTCGACCCTACGACGAGTGGGCAGATACGCCTACGTATCCGAAGTCCCTCCTTCGTGGGGAACCTGATCCCATATCGAGCGCCTTCTCTCCCCCCTACCCTAGCCTTTCTACACCCAATTGATGTGAGCAAGTTTGCCACGACCACCTCCCGCGTAAACATGACTAATTGGCATGAGTCGGACGATCGTATATTTCTTGGGGTAATTAACGATGCAAGGGACAGGGTACAGCGAAGAACTTTTTGTGGAGATGCGGGAGCCCTGGTCACCTTGGAGTGCGATGCATGCCAGCGATGACCAGACCCTCGCCGGACGTTGCCGCCACCTACCCTAACTCAACGGAGCCAAGATCTTGCAACCTCGGGAGGATTGATGGCGCACGCCATCAAGAGTCGTCATCTGGGTTGCGTGACCTTGAAGTTGAAGACTAGGTGAAGCTCCTCAGTTATCCTTTTTGTTTTTCTCATCTTTCTCTCTCCCTCTTGTGTTTTTCTTTTCTGTTCTAGTCCATCCCGTTTTTATCGTTTCTTGTTGCGTTTACAACATCTATCCTGCGTCCACCGTTTGCCGTCAAGGGGGATGGACTTCTCTCTAACCCCTCCCCCTTGCCTCTCCCCCTCTTGATGGAGGACCATCGTGCCGACGACGACCTGATGACGACGACGACATCAGCCGGACAACTGACGACGACTCGCCAGCAGCCACGTCAGACAGCTCGTGCCGACGTCCGCAACCCGGGGTTTAAGTACTCTGGGTAGGTTCGAACAATTTATGTTTTTTCTATGTGTATTTTCTATGCATTTCGAATTATGGATTGGGCCAGTATCGTAGGGCCCATCCTCGTCTTTATTTTCATTTTAAGATTGTATTTTGATTTTGTAAGTAGAGGTCGAACCACGTCTCATGACGGTTCAACCTCTCCCCACGTCTCCTTGGCACCCCTCCTCCCTATATAAGGGGAGGGCATGCCCAAGGGACTACTTGGAAGTTTTTGAATTGAAATTGTTTCAAGAATCTTCCCCCTATCGTAGTCGTAGCGTAGGGGGTTTGGCTAGCCCCACCTCTTCGTCGAGACCACTGCGAGGAGTAGAGCCCACGTCCTGTCCGTCGAGATCACTCCGGCGTGGCGTGTTCAACCGCACTGCCGAGATCACTCCGGTACGTTGAAGATTTTCAAGAAGCTGTTGAAATCAAGAATCGAGAGAGCACCCATCGAGATCACTCTGGGCGTCCTCGAAGGTTCGCGACGACTACGGCGCCGCGCTGCATTCGGGAAATCATCTCCAACGAGGAGAACCACCCGCGACCCACCAAGAACTCACCACGCCAGGTTCTTGGCTCTACCCATCCCCCCCCCCCCCCCCTTCTCCTTCATCCAGCCCATCTCGCCCACATTTCCTTGGACGCCACCCATTCACCCTCGCTTCTTGATCATCTAACCCCATTTCTTGATCTTTCCCGCCGATTCTTGAACACCACCCATTCCCATTTTCTTGAAATTCTTGATCGCCCAACCGCTTCCCCTACCCTTTCTTGATCGCCCTTTCCCCTTCCCCTGCCCTTCTTGATCGCCCAACCAACTCTTCTTGCCTTTCTTGATTGCCCTCCCCCTACCCTGCCTTTCTTGATCGCCCACCCTCCTTTCCCCTTCGTTTCTTGATTCCCAACCGCCTCCTCTTGCCTCTCTTGATCGCCCATCCTCTTTTCCCCATCGTTTCTTGATTCCCAACCGCCTCCTCTTGCCTTTCTTGATCGCCCACCCTCCTTTCCCCATCGTTTCTTGAATCTTCCTCTTCACTCTCATTGTTCTTGACCATTCCCCACCATCTTCCATCGTTCTTGACCATAACCACCCCATTCTTGCATCACCCTTTGGCTTCCCCCCCCCCTTTTTCTTGATTCGACTGCCACTTCTCCCATTGCCGCCCCGCCCCGAACCCCGATTCCCGACCACCCCGCATCATCGCCCGCGTCGGGGACCCGCTCTGTGCCGCGACGCCACGCCGCGCCGTGGACCCATTCCGCACCGCGACTCCGCGCCCGCGCGCGCTCCGCGCCGCGCGCGCGCTCCGCGCCGCGCCAGCCGCCAGCGCCGCGGACTCGCGCCCAGCCGTGATCCGACCGTGCGCCGCGAGTTCGCGCCCTGCCGCGGGTCCGCCAATCGCCACGGTTCTGCCGCACTCTGTGGCTCCACGCCGCGCCGAGGCTTCGCCCCGCATCATCACCCCCCCTGCACCGCCGTTCTGCCCTGTACCGTGGCTCTGCGCCACCGCCACTGCCAGTTGCGACCGGTGCCGCCCCGTCACTTGCGCTAAGCCACGTTGATCCCTCCCGGCATTCCGGCCTACGACAAGACGAATCCGTCCCCGGAACGCTATCTCTACGCCTGTCTTCGATACGCCGTGGACTACATATTTTAAGGTCAGCTCGTCTCCTCTCCCTCCTTAACCAGTATTATTACCTGTTCCAGTGCCGTCCTCCGCTATCGCATCCTCTGCCACCACTCATCACTCGACGACGGATTAGGAACAAGCCACTGTTGTGGGAGCAGGACTTTCTTGAGGTAAACGGTCTGTCACTTGATCTTTAAATTCCGAACTTATCAGGGCCGTTAGACGCCCCTCTCGTCTAGACGTCTAGTGGTCTTGAGGGTCATTGGGAGTCTGACTTTCGGATCAATCTATTTGGTGATCGTCACCATCCATCGCGTTATCTCCTTGTGTCTTAACTGCTCGATCATAAAATCTCATTGTGTTTGCATCATATCATCATTATTCCTGTGACGCGAAACGCGCCGCTTGATCCCGGCCGTCGGCGTTTCGCATCACCTCTTCACTTCTTATTTCCCCTTTAATTTCCCCTTTTTATCTCCTTTGTTTTCCTCTATGTTGTAAGGTGGAGCCCATTTAAAAGGGCTCCCAAAGTGGACCCTTTAAGTCCTACTTAGGGCCCCAAAATGGCCCTAAGTTCTCAGACCAGTAATGTTCATTGAGGCACTTCATAGAATGAGTTGCTGGTCTCCCTTCCTCGTCAAGAGAAGAACAGAAGGGAAGGAGAAGAGAAGGAAGACGAAGGAGAGGAGAAGGAAGAGGAAGGAAAAAGGAACAAGGAGAAGAGGGGAGGGTGCTCAGCGCCGCTAGGTGCCAGCTGTTGCCTTCGCACACCCCCTATTCCCTTGTGCGCAGACACAACGCGCACATTCATGACGCCACCAGCCCACCACCGTCAACACGCCCACCGGCCACACGCCACGCCAGTAGCCCGTGCAGGAGCCGCAGCTCCGCCACCACACCTAGCGTGGTCAACGGGCGATCGACCCGACCAGCATGACTGGTGGAACCGACCCGTCCAATCGACCCATGATGTAGTACAAAGAGCACTGGGATCGGACGGCTCGTATTACATCACAGTAATGATAATGAGTTGAGTTCATAGGCTTGTTTAAGTGAAATGCATGTCGTGAGAAAAATGCCCCGGACGAGCAATATAGGACATCTACGACTAAGGTGAATTGATCAGAGACCTTTCAATGAGGAAGATATTGATCAATCTCAGACTCCCAATGACCCTCAAGGCCACTTATGATGACTGCGTTGTAAGGGTCATCTAAGAGCCCTGAATTGTTCCAGCCTAAAGATCAACGATTACACCCCAAGAATTCCTATCTCTCGTATTAAGTGACTATCCTATTTCAGGCAACGTCTCGGCCTAGGCTACGGAATTAATAGGAAGGGACGGCATTACAATAGGTAATAATACTGGGAATTAATGCAGGGGAGACGAAGCTCGATTCGAAACCAGGCTATCCAAGGAGACTAGAGGAAAGTGACTGTGATGGCGCAGCCCCGGACACGTCGTCAGAATCGTCACCGTCGCCCCCGACAGCACGTGCTCCAGCACCAAGCTCGTCTTCGGAGACATCGCTGCCACCCCGGACAGCTCCAGCCACCCGCGTTCAGCCCGCCCGGCAAGCTAGGGCGTCGGTACGTATGCCCGAATTCAAGTATTCTGGGTAATGGACGCCGTATCATATCTTTATGACTTTTGTTTACTCGTCGTTTTGTTTTATTTTTCGTCGTTCGTCATTTTCCCGACTCATGACAGTCTACTGTAAGGGACGGAGGTTCATCATATAAGGATCTCCCCCTCCCCCCTCCCCCCTAGTTATCGTCCGTCGATTTCCTCGAGTCGTCTTCGTCTCCTTGAAGTCATAGATTAGCTGTTAAATTTCCAGTATTTGCTTTGTTTTTTGGGATTAATGGGCCAACCCCACTTGCCCCCCTATATAAGGGAAGTAGGGTTGCCCTAAGAGACTCACGATGTTGTTGAATTCTGAAGTATCGTTCCTTTTGAAAACTGTTTCTTCCCCAATGGCTTAGGGTTAGGGTCATGACCAACAGGAGAAGAAGAAGGCGCAAGTGAAGAAGATACTGAAGGAATCGAAGGAGAGGTGGACTGAGCCACCAGAAAATGGTAGCAGAGGCGGGGACGTGGGGTTGGACTACTCGTGCTCCTCGGCGTCAGACGCAGCCGCCGTCGGCGCCTACGCGAATGCGCGGTACCCGCGTAGCGCCGCGCTATTGCACCACGAGACTGCACCCGCACGGACGGCGCCCGAATCTCCCTTGCACTCCGTCTGGGCCTCCTGCAGAGGACGCCGCGCCCACGGGTTAGTCTCTCTGGTGTATATCCTGGTGCAACAACTAACGTCGCCTCCCCCGAGCCTCCCACGCCACGACGGTCCCAGCCGTTGCAACCCGGTGTGGCCGGTCGGATCCCGCGGGCACTTGAACCTCACCTCACGGGGCGGCCACCGCTCGATTGTCGCCGCTGCTCAGCGCCACCTCGGCCCGAAATCAACACCCACCCCGCGCTCTTGGTGCTGTTGACTCGAGCGGCCAGCGACCATCTCCCGGACGCTTCCGCCGGTCGCCCATCCTCTCAGACCCGCGAAAATCTTCTTTCCCTTGGAGTTGACCTCGCCGAGACTCTCGGACAAGCGTCCGCCTGGGCCAGCGCTCCGGCCCGTTCGTCCCTTTCCTCCGGGGCTGACCACGCCACTTGTGCCAGGGGCATGACCCTGACTCGCGCCAGGCGCTGCCACTACCTGTAGGATCACGCACTGTCTTACTCGGACCCCGTGCTGACCAGGCGGAGCCGCTGAGCTACCCCGCGGATCCACCATGCGGTCTTCCCTTTGGACGACAACCCGGTTCGTCTCTCCCCTTGCCCGTCTTTTATTTCTTTTAGTGCGTTTTCGATTGCCTCCACCGTGCTCGGGTAAGACGTAGGTGAGCGAGACAGGACGAGTGAAAATGTACGTTATACGGAGCGTCACACCTGGTTCTGGTGCGAGTCGGTTCGTCCGTCACGTACGGGCAATCTCCGATGGGAAATTCCCGTTCGGCGACCTAGCAACCGCGTCCATCCGGACGAGGGTCGGAAGGTCCCCTCCCGTCTCTGGGTGACCCGGTCAACCCCGATCGTCGGCCTCCTCTTGTTCGTCGGCAGCTGCACGTACTACACACCACCCTGAGCATTCCCATTCTAGATCATCTTCGTAGGATTCTCTGCCCGACGAATCCCGGCACTTCTTCGCGCACCGACGCGTCTTCGACACCGAGTACGAACACTCGGTGATAGCAGGACTTTGTCCCGGACACGGTCCTGCATCAGACTGGCTTGTGGACGCCGGAGGTCTGATGGAGCTTGTCGATGAAACAGGCCGACTGCATGTGCAGGGGCACTCGTACACAGGGTTGCGGTTGTGGGCGTAGGCCCTGAGCGCGGGTGCGCGTGCGTGCGCGCGGTGCACAGGTGCGCAATGGCACGTGGCGCACAGGCGTGAGCGGTGTGCAGACGCGCTGCGCGCTGGCAATGAGCGGCGCTCGAGCGCGCGACGCACGGCCTACGAGGGCGTGGCGGCGCGAGGGCACACAAGGCAGGTGTGAGCGCGTGCGTTCGCAAGATGGGCGAAGGCGGGGATCCAGTGCCTAACGAAAGGCGGGGCCCCAGGGCGGTGGCTGGCATGGGTGGCGGGATGCGAGGCGAAGCGTGGGCAATGCAGCGGCGACACCCTGAAATTGGGTTTCTTGAAAAGTTACCACCCAAGAACCCGGAAGGAGACGGCGGTTTTCTTGATCTTGGAGGGTTCTTGCAGGCAAGAACAATGATCCATGGGTGCCGAAGTTCGACATCATGTCCCCGGAGTAGTCTCAATGAGGAGGTGGGTCGACAACGACGGTCACGGCTGATAAATCTTGGTTCTTCACGGGAGACCTCGGAGTAGTCTCGACGAGGAATTCGATGAGAGGCCCAAGAGATGCCAATTCTTGAATTCTTTAAATCCAACCTCGTAGTAGTCTCGATGAGGGCAGCGGCAATGAATCACTAAGTAGTCTCGACGTAAAGACGTGTGGCGATAACCCATGGAGTAGTCTCGACATGGGACGAGAATAGCCACGTTCTCTCTACTCTCTAATTCCTATCTATCCATCTCTCTAAATGCTAAGGTAGAAAAGAAACACAATTTTCCAATTCAACAAAAGCCTATTCCACTGGGGCATGCTATACCCTTATATAGTGAGGATAGGTGCCAAGTGACGTCGTGTAGAAGACAAACCATCGCGAGACGTGATTTGACCTCTATTCAATAGTTACAAGAGAAAAAGAAAACACAACACAGACGAGGCCCAAAACACCGACCTAGTCAAACAATCAAACAATAGAATATAAAAAAATGCGAAAATGGCAAGATACTTGGGCGGAGTATTTAAACCCTAGATGGCGAGTGTTGATGAGAGCAGCCCAGTGTGGTTGGACTCGTTCTGTCCCGGTGTCAACTGGATGGTCCCCCATCAACCCAACTGGTCAGTCTGATCAAGGCGACCGACCCTGACCAGCCAAACTGATCGGCCCGATCGACCTGACCTGCCAATTCGACTGGCTCAATCGACCCTACCGACAGAACTGACCAGCCCGATCATTCTAACCGAATGAATTGATAGACCTGGCCTATTGTCCTGCCCAATCCTCTACTAGTGGGAGATGCATTTGCCGCAAAACTTGTCATCAGCCCTACCGCCAACCCTTAGCATCACTCCAGCATCAAACGCTGCACGTCTAGGTGCTGTGTCCGCTCCGGCGTCCGTCCACTCCACCCACTATGAATCGCCACTGACAATACAAAGTCCGGCAATATGAGCGATCGTCGACAAGGTATGCTGTCCTCTCATGTCGCTCATTTCATTATTCTCTTGCCATATACTTTTGTCTAGATTCCATCGTGCTCAGGTTATGTAGGTGAGAGAGGATCAAACAAGCGACAACTACAAATTGTTAGTGTCTTACTGGTACATACAAGTACGTCCATTACGTGCGAGCTCTATGGATAGATTCTGTTCAGCCATAGATGCCTTAGTTGCTTCAACAAGAGTCGAGAGGCCACAATTGCCATAGCTAGCGACCTCGTCCAAGCTTGAAGCTTGGCGCCTGCACATTCGACATGTAGGGTAGTCAATGCATCATAGTTACATCTACCTATTAGGGTTTTGATCCGTCGGACGACGACACTGCCTTAGTCTGATACTACCATCACTTACTGTCATCAAGCCATCATATTTGGTGATGGTTGAACGACGTCACCGATGACGTCCGACATCACAAATTTCAACTGGACGAGCATTTGCTTGATAGGAACCCACTCGGTGATGACCCAATCAAGATCAGGAAACAGATTGAACATTAATTTAGTCTAGGATGAGAATCAGCTTGGCCATGGCTCAGAGCGGACTAGGAATCTGGCCAGATTGGAAGCTCATTCAGCTGAGAATCTATTTCCATCACAATGTTTTTGCCACTCTGTGGTACCCTTCCGGGTTGAGGTACTTCTTGCAACAACGCAACAGCCCAATGGTATTGTGAGTCCTCCACAAATGAACCCATTCCCGTCTGCTCTCCGTAGCTCCCCCTCGCGTCGGTGTTATGAGTCCTCCACAAATGTTCTGACTACGACCAGATGTCGCCTTGAGCCACGAACGCTCCCACCCTCATGTTCTTCTCTCCGCCCTTTACCACTCGCTCTAGCATCGCCCTTTTCTCCTCGAGCCACCGTGATCTCTACTGCGACACCCGCACTGATCATCGTTGACTGTCGACAACACTGCAAAAAGAGCCACACGCCCACGAGGTATGTCGTCCTCTCCCCTTGCTCATTTAATTACCCTGTACAGTAAACTTTCATCTTGATTTCACCGTAGTCGGCCTAGGTAGGTGAGAGAGTAACGAGTGAGAAACCATGAACACTTTGAGCATCTTACTTGTACGAACGAGTCCGTCCTATACGTTTGAGCCCTACGAAATGATTCTATTTGGCCAAAGACACCTTGGCCGCACCAATGAGGTTTGAGAGGCCTTTATCGCTGTCACCGATGACCTCGTCCAAGCTTACAGCTCGGTGCCTCTCTCGAGTGAGAGCCTGCACGTACGACATAGAGGATGCATCTCATAATGTCACAGTTACATAACCCGTTGGGGTTGCATCTGTCAAACAACAAAACCATCACCCTCTGATACCATCATCAATTATCCGCACCGAGCCATCATACTCATCGACCAGACAACGTCCTAGACGATGTCCAACATCACCATGGCTGGAGACTTTAAAACTTGGACAATCGTGGGAAATTGGAGATGCCCAGATCATCACAACGCCACCCTCTGGCCCGAGTCAGTGCACAAATCAGCAAATTGGAGCTTGCTGGCGAATGGATTTATCACATCCATATTCATGTTGATGGTGTGCAGGGGTGTTCACCAAATACAAAGTAAGTTCCGTCGGCGACTAAGTCATATCGGCTTGGCAGTTAATGCCACTACCATGGGGTTGGTGCTTCACCAGGAAGACAAGTTGTCAATGTAGTTCAATAGACCGAACTGCGCCCAGATTCCTGTGTCTGCATGGTGCTTGCAGGTGACCAAATTAGCGCCCCCCAATCGTGTTGCCCAATCGCTCTCTGAGAACTATCACATGGTCGAATGCCACTCTTGTCATGATCAGCGACTCCTTTAGGCTGGTAAATGTTTGATCAACCTCTCGTGACAGCGTCGCCGCCCATATACCAGTGTTGGTAGTGTTTGCCAAACAGCAAGATGAGCACCTGATGGAGGACCATCTCGAGGACGACGCCACGATGACGAAGAACCATCTCGAGGATGACGCGACGGGATGTCGTCAGCCACGCCGAGCAGCTCGCACCGACGCTCGCCACCCGGGGTTTAAGTACCCCGCGTAAGAACTTTTATCTTTTTACTTATGCTCATTTTCATGTGTGTTTGTATTTTTGGATTCGTGGACTAGGCCAATGTTGTTGGGCCCCGTCCTCGTCATTTTTACTTTTTATGTTTGTATTTTGAATTTGTAAGGGAGGCCGAACCACGTCTCGCGACGGTTCGTCCTCTCCCACGTTCACTTGGCACCCATCCTCACTATATAAGGGGATGGCATGCCCAAGGAACACCTTGGAGTCATTGTTGAAAAGTTTATTCACAATTCGTCTCCCCCCCTATCGTAGAGCGTAGTGTAGGGGGTTTGGCTAGCCCCACCCCACGTCGAGATCACTCCGTGGGTAGAGCTCACGTCTCTCCCGTCGAGATCACTCCGAGGGAGACGTGTTAAAGTGCGCCGTCGAGATCACTCCGGTGCGAGGAAAGAGTTTCAAGAAGTCGCCGCCATCAAGAATCGAAAGAGGCCTTCGTCGAGATTACTCCGGGGGTCTTGGGAGATTCAAGAAGCGTCGCCGACACGTCATCAACCTGGGAAATCTGCTCCGCCGAGGGAGCACACCCCAGATCCATCAAGAACTCCTCTTTCTTGGAGGGTTCTTGGTTGTTACAGTTCAAGAAAGCCATTTCTTGGTACCTTTTTTCCACCCTTCCACCATTCCTGATCCATACCCCCCCTTCTCTTCGTTCTTGATCCACCCCACAACCGTTCTTGAACACCCTCCCACATTTCTTTAATTTCCCCTCTTTCCTCCTTTCCCCATCGTTTCTTGATTCCCCACCGCCTCGTTTTGCCTTTCTTGATCGCCCACCCTCCTTTCCCCATCGTTTCTTGATTCCCAACTGCCTCGTCTTGCCTTTCTTGATCGCCCCCCCCTTTTCCCCATCGTTTCTTGATTCCCAACCGCCTCGTCTTGCCTTTCTTGATCGCCCACCCTCCTTTCCCCATCATTTCTTGATTCCCAACCACCTCGTCTTGCCTTTCTTGATTGCCCCCCCCTTTTCCCCATCGTTTCTTGATTCCCAACCGCCTCGTCTTGCCTTTCTTGATCGCCCACCCTCCTTTCCCCATCGTTTCTTGATTCCCAACCGCCTCCTCTTGCCTTTCTTGATCGCCCACCCTCCTTTCCCCATCGTTTCTTGATTCCCAACCGCCTCGTCTTGCCTTTCTTGATCGCCTACCCTCCTTTCTCCCATCGTTTCTTGATTCCCAACCGCCTCGTCTTGCCTTTCTTGATCGCCCACCCTCCTTTCCCCATCGTTTCTTGATTCCCAACCGCATCCTCTTGTCTTTCTTGATCGCCCACTTTCTTTCCCCTTGATTTCTTGATTTCTTGATTTCTTGAATTCTCGATTTCATGATTTCTTGATTTCTTGATCTCACCATATCTCCTTGATTCCCCTTTGTTCTCCCCTTCGCCCTCATCTTTCTTGATTTCTTGATTCCCACCCTCTACGCCATAACCGATTACTTGGTTTTCTGCCCCACCCCCACGACTATTCCCACGATACTTGGTTCGCTGTCTTGCCCGCCCACACGACTACGCCGTGCGCCAGCCAAGCGCGCGCCTTGTGCGCCCTCTACTCCGACTTTTGTTGCACGCCACCCGTGGACTCAGCTCTCTGCTAGTAGTTACGACCGCACCGTCCGCACCCGGTTTTGTCCTCGTCAACGACACTCGTCCGCACGACCCGACACTAAGCATCCGCTCGACGACTTGGACGCCTTGGACTAAGCGATACAAAGGTCAGTCTCGTCTCCCCTCTATAAACTCCAGTATTATTATCTTCGACATTCTCATCTTCCCCTATCGCGTCCGCTACCGTGATATTCTCGAACATCATCGGATAGGACTAGCCACCTTGTCGAGCATAGGGATTCTTGTGGTAGACGGACTGTCATCCGACTTGGACGCCGAACGCTCTAGGGCTGTTAGATGCCCCTCACTTAGTAGACGTCTAGTAGGTCCAGCGGGTCATTGGGAGTTTGATCTTAGGATCACTCGTCTCTCATTGATCGGTACGGCCGACGTTGTTATCCGTCAAGTCCTTATCTGCTCATTCGTATTTTCTCATCATTCGGCTTACATCCCATACATTCGCATCATAACCCTGTGACGTGAAACGCGTCGATCGATCCCGGCCGTCGTCGTATCACATCATATTGGTATCAGAGCCGGTCGTGTTAGCTTTCGCTTAACACGGTGAGTAGCATATCACTAAAGAAATTTTATTGGATTGTGCACGTCATTATTTTGAAAATCATTTACATCATATTGTGCACATCCTATTGGTTCATCGGCATTTCACACGTCATAACATTTCATCCATCACGCGCATACCCCTAGGCATTTTTTAGGCCATGAATGGTTGACCATAGGATGGTTCATACACGATCACCTCAAGCATCTGAATACCGGAGATCTTCTACCGCTATCCCTACTCGTAGGACACCGGTAGACGAGGCCTATGACGAGCCCTTGGCTCGAGATGTTTCCCGACGACCGGGAAAAGCTCCCATGCATGAGCATTCTGCCCCGGAGTACCGACCTCGAGGCCCCGAGGTCCCACCTCCTCGATACCAACGAGCTGACGAATGGGAGTATGACCGTGATGACCGCCGACGATCCCCTCCCCGGGAGTATCACCGCGACGACTGACGAGGATCCCCGCCACGGGAGTACGACCGCAAAGACAGGTGGAGATCCCCACCACGGGAGGATAGGCCAGCACCCCGCTACTATGACGACCGTTCCTATCGTCCGGATAGGAACTACTATCCACCCGAGACTAGAGGTTCTTGGCGTCACGACTACCCAGAGGACGGGGTGCTCAACCCCAACCGCATACCGGTGCGAGATGCATCGCACTATTCTTCCCGCCCGGGTAGCCCACGATCACCACCTGTCGCACGTCGATCGAACGTCGCCACTTATGGCGACAGTTCCGCTTACCGGCCACACTATCGGGCTGCACCCACTCATGCCCGGGACCCATACGAGGAGGCCCCGGCACCACCTCGAGTGGCGCCGAGATACACAGTGGATTATGACCGCCCCCCTGGTTGGGATTATACCCCCGACAATTTGTCTCGACCAAGGAGGCCCACGGCATATTCCCCTCACCGGGTGCGTGCTTATCCAGCACACTCCCCGTTGCCACCGAGACGACCTCATCCCAACGGATACCCAGAGGAGCGGCCACCCTATCAACCGGCATCCTCGCGAGATGGCCAACAACCCTAATCAGATACCGGTACCGAACTCTCCACGGTATCACCGCACTACTCGTCGCCCGGAGGCAGCCACATATGGTGGTAGTTCTGCCCACCCGCACTATTACGGGTCGACGCACGTACCCGCACTTGGCCAATACCAGGAGCCTCTAGCACCATCTCGAGCACCACCAAGGAGGCTGAACCCTACCCACCTCATATACCACAGTCATCCTACTTACCGTTTGCGCCCTCATTGAGTTGTGCGACACACGAGCCCCTTGCACACCATTCAAGACAACCAACTAAGCTGGCATCATGTGATTCATACATGTCACCTGCTCACTATGGACAGCCCCCTCCACTAGTGTCAAGTGCAAAAGAATCTGGGGAACCACTTAGCTCACAACATGTTAGGCAAACCAAGTGTGCCCATCATCAGCATGATGACATTGATAGGAGATGTCGAGACAATGCACCCACTAGAAAGATACATCTAGTGACTCCATTCATTACCTTAGCCCAACACATGATGCACCTTCACGGTTATCCTGTCGATATGTCATCCGACCGTCGAACGTCACAATATAATGAAAGGAGACTCATTCTAGAGGTACTATCGGGAGCCCACCGACCCGCCCCGTTGCCAGATCCACCACCGCCTTCACCATTCCTTCGTCCTTTCGCTATCCCGCAGCCTCTGGGGCTCTTCTTCACACGCAGCGTCCAAACAACTCACCCCTCAACGCGATTTCTAGTATTTTTAAATTTGCACTGGATTTATATTACATTCCAAGGAATGTACTGCAGTCCACCGTGGGTCTATACCCCCCACATACTAGGATGTTTACCTCGCATGGATCGAGTTCACTGTTTGCCCAATGGTGAACCGTACTAGTTTGGCATTGTTTGAAACTAAACTATGGTCAATCACTTCATGGACACTAGATATCATTCATGTAGGTAATCATACTAACTGTTTGGATTCCGTTCTTCGTACATGCATTAAGTAGTAGAACATGCATCATTGCATCCATTTGTTTTTTTTTACATTGCATCCATGAATGAGCAGTATAAGGCATCAGCGGGTAAGGGTCGTAGGTCCATGTCGTTCTCTGAGGGAGAACTGGTCCTGGTCAGATTGAGGCCCGAGAGGTTCTCTCCTGGGGTCACTACGAAGCTCCATGCTCGTAGCGCCGGGCCTTTCCCGATTGCCCAACAGATCAACGACAACGCCTATGTCGTGAGCATCCCGCCAAATTGGGGGATTAGTTCGACGTTTAACGTCAGTGACTTATCGCGATACCAGCCTTCGCCACCCATCATCGAGCCTCACAGCCAATTGAGCCTTAATAGTAGTGAAAGTGAGAGCAAACCCACTCCTTCTCCGTTTCCCCTCCTTGTACGGCAAGACGCGATAGAAACGATACTACAGGAGGTAATTCACGCTGAGGGGGAGCGAGTTGGCCGTTCTTTCCTAGTCCATTGGCAGGGGCGACCATCATTCGATGACACGTGGATCTCTCAGGACAACCTTCGCCGACTTCGACCGGACCTGCTGCCTCCACTTGAAGACCTTGCTGAGCTTTGCTCGCCGGAGTCGAGCTCCTCCCACCTCGGGACGATGATGGAGGACCATCTCGAGGACGACGCCACAATGACGAAGAACCATCTTGAGGATGACGCGACGGGATGTCGTCAGCCACGCCGAGCAGCTCGCACCGACGCTCGCCACCCGGGGTTTAAGTACCCCGCGTAAGAACTTTTATCTTTTTACTTATGCTCATTTTCATGTCTGTTTGTATTTTTGGATTCGTGGACTAGGCCAATGTTGTTGGGCCCCGTCCTCGTCATTTTTACTTTTTATGTTTGTATTTTGAATTTGTAAGGGAGGCCGAACCACGTCTCGCGACGGTTCGTCCTCTCCCACGTTCACTTGGCACCCATCCTCACTATATAAGGGGATGGCATGCCCAAGGAACACCTTGGAGTCATTGTTGAAAAGTTTATTCACAATTCGTCTCCCCCCCTATCGTAGAGCGTAGTGTAGGGGGTTTAGCTAGCCCCACCCCACGTCGAGATCACTCCGTGGGTAGAGCCCACGTCTCTCCCGTTGAGATCACTCCGAGGGAGACGTGTTAAAGCGCGCCGTCGAGATCACTCCGGTGCGAGGAAAGAGTTTCAAGAAGTCGCTGCCATCAAGAATCGAAAGAGGCCTTCGTCGAGATTACTCCGGGGGTCTTGGGAGATTCAAGAAGCGTCGCCGACACGTCATCAACCTGGGAAATCTGCTCCGCCGAGGGAGCACACCCCAGATCCATCAAGAACTCCTCTTTCTTGGAGGGTTCTTGGTTGTTACAGTTCAAGAAAGCCATTTCTTGGTACCTTTTTTCCACCCTTCCACCATTCCTGATCCATACCCCCCCCTTCTCTTCGTTCTTGATCCACCCCACCACCGTTCTTGAACACCCTCCCACATTTCTTGTAAAGTCTTGTAAATTTGTCCTTAAACATAAGAGGGGAGTCAAAAACCGAGTGGCTGATGCCCTTAGTAGATGTGTCCACCTCTTGAACGTAATGAAGATTGAACAGATGATGGACCTTTATCCCAACTGCTTGGACTTTGCACACATTGTCCAGACCATAGGCAATTACCCGAATCCGAGAACCCAAGATTATATCTTAGAAAAAGGACTTTTATTTTATGACCGTCCCTTATGCATTCCAAAATCTTCCCTCAAGGATTTCCTTGGTTGGGGACACATGCCGGAGGCCTAAGTGGTCATTTTGGTAGAGATAAAACCCTCGCCACTGTAGAGAATAGATTCTTCTGGCCGTCCCTAAAGTGGGATGTAGCTAATATCATTTCCCAATGTTGTGTATTTGCTCTCGCCAAACAGGTTAAGCAAAACACAAGCCTCTACACTCCTTTACCGGTCCCTCATAAACCTTGGAATGATGTGAGCATCGACTTTGTTCTAGGACTTCTGAGAACTCTCAGGCGTCATGATTTCATCATGGTGGTCATAGATTGCTTTTTAAAAATGGCTCATTTCATTCCATGTTTGAAAACTTCTGATGCTTCCCACATCACCCACCTTTATTTTAGTGAAGTTGTCCATCTACATGGGCTTCCCAAGATAATAATGTCGGACAGAGATGTCAAATTCAATATTTATTTTGGGAAGGCCCTTTGGCGTCTTTTGGGGATGAAGCTTAAGTTTTGAACGGCTTTTCATTCCCAAACTAACGGCCAAACTGAAGTCGTTAATAGAAGCCTTGGCAATCTATTACGATCTTTGGTTGGGGACAACCTCAAATCTTGGGACACCATCATTCCACGTGCCGAGTTTGCCTATACCACTGACGTGAGCCCTTTCGAAGTCGTCCATGGTCATTCCCCTCATAACCTACCAATCTCATACCTATGTTGCCGCATGCTAGAGTCTCAACCTATGGTCATGAATTTGTGAATCATATTAGAAGTTTGCATGAGGATATTCATAAATGCATCATTAGTAGCAACACCCCATATAAAGAGACCGCAGATTTATGCTGTCATTTCACAAATTAAAAGAAGGTGACTTGGTGATGATGAGGGTCAGGCCGGAGAGATTCTCTTCCAAGCGGGCTACCAAGCTTCATACTTGTAGTGTCGGGCCGTTCCCAATCCTCAAATGAGTAGGGGAAAATGCTTATGCCGTCGACATACTCTCCACATGGGGGATCAGCACTACTCTCAATATTTTGGATTAGGTCACCTTTAAAACCCCACCTCCTCCATCTATTGACTCTTTTCTACCCATGAACTTTCTGGTGAGTGAGTTTGACTTGTCCACCCCTCTCTCACTACCTTCCGATTGGCAAGAGAACATCGAGGCTATACCGGACGAAGTAATCACCCTCGCCAAAGGTGGGATGATGCGGAAGTTTCTTGTTCGTTGGCAGTGAAACCGTCGACGGACGACATGTGGATCACAGGAGAGGACCTGGCTCACCTACGGCCCGACTTGGTGACCCCGCTGGAGTCTTATGACACTAACTCGATGGAGTTGACTTCTTCTCACTCCGGGGGAATTGGTGGCAACGATGTCAATGCATCGACACAAGACGCACCACCACCGTCATCCGATGTTGACGCTACTACTGAGAACACGCCATCAGCGTCAGTCGATCGAGACATGACACCTCACCAATGACAGATTCTGAACTGCTCATTGACGTGACACGAAACCATGTCACCCATCTTTATTTTTATTAACTGTATTTTTATCTTTCCTCCAAGGCCTATATAGGCCAATGTTCCAAGAAACAGTTAGGCAAGTCATAATTCAAGAATTGAGTTTCTTCAACTCTTCTTGGAAGACTGCCCTAGCCTCTGTTTCTCCTTCAGATCGCCACCGTTGTCGCCACCATCGTCTTTGCCGCCAGCTACCACCTATCTCTCTCCCCTCTTGCCCGTCCTCTCCCTCTCCTGTCCTTCTGTCTTTCTTTCCGTCTCTCTCTTCCGCCAACACTAGGATACCTAGCGCCAGCCGCTCGCTCAAGGCCAACCACGCCAGACGCCTAGGGCCGCCCATGCCACATGCCCAGCGCAGGCCACCCTGGCTAAGGCTGCCCGCACCAAACGCCAGCACCAGCCGCCCCGCTAAGGGTTGCCCGTGCCACACGCCAGCGCCGGCCACCCTGCTAAGGGCCACCACGCCAAACGCGACTGCCACCCGCCTTGCTTAGGGCAGCCAGCGCCAAACGACAGTGCCAGCGGCCCCACTAAGGGCCGCCCGCGCTGGACGCTAGCATTGGCCACCCCCACTAAGGGCCGCCTGCGCCAGGCGCTCAGCGCTGGCCACCCCGCTCAAGGCCACCCGCTCCAAACACCAACGCCGGCCACCCCGCTAAGGGCCACCCGCGCTAGACGCCCAGCACCAGCCGCCTAGCGCTGGCCGCCCACGCAGGCGCCTGCGCCTGTCACCGTTTGCTGGCACCTTCACACGCCTGCATTCACCTGCTTCGTCTCTTCCTCCAAGTGCCTCGACACATCGAGCAACCCGTCCAGCTCGATCGACTTACTAGCAGGGCCGCTCAAGGCACAGAATGCCCAGATATTTATCTTGTGGGCCATACTCTGCCCGGATCGCCCAGCCACGTCACGACCTGAATTTCCCGCAGCCTCATTATACACTTTTGTGCTGAGGTATGCCTAAACTTTTTGGTGTCGTGTGTTGTTCATCCAATGTTCCACGAGGATTCTTCCACCGCCGTTAGATTTGATTTGAATTTCTTAGAATTTCAACGATTAGTGGATTAGGTCTTTTCGTTATATTTCTCGCAGACGTGAATTCAAAGTATTAGATTTGGTGCTTTGGCATCGTTGCGATGGTTGAAGACAGTACTCCCCCCCTCGACGAGGAATGGGGCTGCACCACCATTGTTTCATTGGCTTTATGTTTTTTAATTCGATCATGTGGATTTGTGGCCCATTACATCCCTCTACCCAAAACCCATTCTGCATCCACCACCAGTCATTGTCATACCCGTGTCCCTAGATGCCTGCTACTGACTCGTAGTGGTGGGTGATTTTGTTGAGTCCGGGGGTACGTCACTCACCGCGAGTCGGCCTTTTCACCTAGGGAGGGGTAGTCCATGCTTCCCGAACCTCATCCGACGGTTCGAGAAAGACTACACGGCCGAATGGAGGATCCCCATAGGACGTGCTCACACGGGACGGGCAAACCCGACTCGCACTGAACAGGTAAGACTCTCATCTATTCCTTTGACATTTTCTCAACCTGTCCCTCTCACCTACGTCTATCCTGAGTGCGGTGGAGGAAAAAGAAAGTGCATTGGACTGGAAGTGGACAAGGCAAAAATAGAAGTCATCTAGTGCCTTCGACTTCCCACAAATCTAAATACCCTTAGAGGGTTCCTCGGCCATGCAGGTTTCTATCGGAGGTTCATTCTAAACTTTGTTCAAAGTTTGAAACCTCTTATTAATTTCCTATCTAGTAAAACTAATGAAATCATTTTGGATAAAAGTGTTATTTCTGCTTTTGAAGAGCTGAAGGCCCTCACACATGCACCTATTTCGCAAGCTCCAGATTGGAGCTTGCCATTTGAAATCATGTGTGATGCCTGGGATCTTGCTGTAGGGGCAGTCTTAGAACAGAGGAAATAGAAGAAACCTGTGGTCATATCTTATGCTAGCATGACTTTAATTGATGCACAACTCAATTACACTACCACAGAAAAATAACTGCTAGCTGTTATTTTTGCTTTAGAAAAATTTTGACCTTATTTTCTTTGTAGTAAAATAATAGTTTATACTGATCATGCGGCATTAAAATATCTTTTTTCTAAAAAGGAAGCTAAATCTAGGCTCATCAGATGGATTTTATTATTACAAGAATTTGACATAGAAATTAAAGATAAAAAGGGCTGTGAAAATTATGTTGCTGATCATCTTTCTAGGATCAAAGTAAATGACTCCTCACTTATCCATGAAGCATTTCCGGATGAACAAATTCTGGCCATCCAGACCGAAAAGGTTCCATGGTTTGCAAATATTGTCAATTTTTTGGTGACAGGAAGGGTCCCTTCAAGATGGAGCTACAATGAGAGAAAGAAGTTCTTCAAGGACATGCGAGATTACTTTTGGGAAGAACCAGAGCTATTCCATCAAGGAGCTGATCTAATTCTTAGAAGATGCGTACCTGCAGAAGAACAGAACAACATCCTTGAATTCTGCCATTCCAACCCAAGAGAAGGTTGCTATTTGGCTAAGGTAACAGCCCATTGGGTAATGGAAAGTGGGTTTAATTGGCCAACTTTATTTAAAGATGCACATGAATTTTATTTGAAATGTTTAGCATGTGAACCATCCATAAATATTGATAGAAAGAAACACATGCCTCTAAAACCCATTTTAGAAGTAGAAATCTTTGATTTATGGGGAATTGATTTCATGGGATCATTTCCTAATTCTAATGGATATGAGTACATTTTAATGGCTGTAGACTACGTCTCAAAGTGGGTAGAAACCATAACCACTAGGACCAATACTAGTAAAGTCGTCACTGGTTTTGTAGAGACTTACATCTTTTGTAGATATGGATATCCTATGGCTATAATTAGTGGTGGGGGGTCACATTTTGTAAATTTTAATTTTAGACATCTTTTGTAAATATGGTGTACAACATAGAGTAACCACCCCATATCACCCGCAAGCTAATGGGCAGGTTGAAATATGTAACAGAGGAATTAAGAAAATCCTTCAAAAAATTGTGAAGCCCAATAGGAAAGATTGGCCATACAAACTAAATGAAGCATTATGGGCCTATAGAACAGCCTACAAAACACCCTTAGGAATGTACCCCTTGGGGTTGATATTTGGAAAACCATGCCATCTACCGTTGGAGTTGGAATATAAAGCTTCATGGGCCATTAAAAAGCTAAATCTTTCTTTAGATGAAGCAGGAAAATGCAGGTTGCTCCAGCTCCAAGAATTTGAAGAAATCAGGAATGAGGCTTATGAAAACTCTACGATTTACAAAGCCAAGATGAAGGCCCTCCACAACAAAAATATCATAACAAGGACCTTTGTCAAAGATCAAAAGGTAAGGCTTTACAATTCAAGATTAAAACTCTTTCCTGGTAAGTTAAAAGGTAGATGTAATAAACCTTATTTGGTAGTATAATCATATGAAAATGGGGCCATTTTAATTTCGGATCATAGAACCCAGAAAAAATTTGCAGTAAATGGGCAAAGGCTGAAGCCTTACCTACATGATGATCCTCCTCATCAACCCTTAAGCATGATCTTGGAAAAACCTGCAGGTTAGTAACATCTATAGAGCCGCATGAAAGCTTTTATTTCTATTTGTTACCTTTCTTCTTTTCTTTCATTTCTTTTATTTCTTTTCTTTTCTTTTCTTTGGTTTCAGAAAATATCAACCACCAATACATGACATGGATGTGAAGGAACCTGCATGAAAGAGCTCAACCCACTGTTTGCGCCCTCTAAACTCCTTTTTATATTTTCTGATGTATTGAGGACTATGCAATTACTATGTGGGGGGGAGATTCAATCCTCCTTAAATTTTTTTTATTTTTTCTGATTTCTCAGTGTTTTTGTAAATAAGTTGGGGGGTATAAAAAATTCTCGAATTCAACATCATGCCATAACCAAACTTTGGACAACCCCTCTTATCTTTTTGCCCTAGAAGAAAATGTTGAGAAGCTAGGCTCACTGATGGCGAGGACGCCAACATCTAATCGACAAACGCATCACCATGGTCAACTGGAGTCAACACGCATGCTTTGGACCACGGTCAATCAGAGTCAACCGAAGTCAACCCACCACGGTCAACCGACGTCAACCCTAAAGCCGACACGCCACAACTGCCAACTTGCACGTCTCCACCTGCGCACGCCTCTACGCGCGTCATGACACGACGCCAAAGGTAGATTCACAACTGCCCTTTGGCGTGACACGGGGCACGTCTTTATTTTCTCGTCTTTAGTTTCTCATCAATTTCTCTTTCCTCCAAGGCCTATATAAAGGCCATCGTTTTCAAGAAACTTTTAGGCAGTCATAATTTCAAGAATTGAGTTTCAGTTTAACTCTTCTTGGAGGACTGCCCAGCCTCCCCTACCGCTCCTAACCCTAGCCGTCGCCGCCACCGCCACCACTGTCGTTGCCACTGTCGGCGCCACCGTCGCTGCCACCGTCGCCGCCGTTGCTGCCGCCAACAACGTCGGCCTTCCACCCTCTCTCCTTTCTCTCTCTCTTTCTCCCTCTCCCTCTCACCCTCTCTCTCGCCCAAGGCCGCCCAGCCCAGGTAGCCCCGCTAGGGCCACCCAAGCCGCCCTAGCCAACGCCGCCCAAGGCCGCCCAAGCAGCCCCGCTAGGGCCGCCCAGGCCGCCCCAGCCAAGGCCGCCCAAGTAGCCCTGCTAGGGCCCCCAGGCCGCCCCAGCCAAGGTCGCCCAAGCAGCCCCGCTAGGGCCGCCCAGGCCACCCCAGCCAACGCCAGCCAAGCAGCCCCGCCAGGGCCGCCCAAGCTGCCCTAGCCAAGGCCGCCAAGCAGCCCCGCTAGGGCTGCCCAAGCCAACCCCAGCCAAGACCACCACAGGGCCGCCCAGGCAGCCCCACCAGGGCCGCTCCGGCCATCCATCCTGGGATCGCCCCGGGCTGCCCCTAGTCGCTTGCGCACGCCGCGCTTCGATTGCTTGTCCGCGTCGCGCACGTGGCTGCCCGCCACATCACACGCCGGCCACCAACGTCGTCGAGGCTATCTAATAGTTCATCGTCGACGCCGTGGACACTTCGCGCACGCGGGTATTCGCCCACGCCTGACTCTACGACAACATCATCTAGTCTCAACCAGGGCCATTCAACGCCCGGAGCGCCCAGGATCATCCCGTCCAGTGGGCCGCTCAACGCCCGGATTCGCCCAACCTCATCACGATCAAAATTTCCCGCATCCTCTTCACGCACTACGATGCCGAGGTACGCCTGAACTATTTGGTGTCGAAGTGTTCTCCGTTCAGTGTTTTCTCGAGAAGTTTCCACGGCCGTCAGAATTAGATTTGGATTGGGATTTTCTACTTCTTTTCCCTCTTTCTCAAGTGTTTCCTCGCGACGTGAATTCGGGTGTTGATTTCGGTGCTTCGGCATCGTCGCGGTGGGGGAAGGCAGTACTCCCGCCCTCGATAAAGCTGCATCACCAGATTTTCATCGGTTTTAAAGTCTGAAATCAATCGTGTGAATTTCTGTGGATTGTTTTATCCCCCCCTAAAAACCCGTCTATCACCGTTTACCCGTCGTCAACCCATCCGTCTCCTCAGTCTCCCTATTCCATAATCGTCCTACGTCACTCACTGAGCGCATCATGGTCATATTATAGGGGCATCAATGTTGATTTTTAGGTAGTACATGATCTTATCACCAAATGGCGAGAGCACATGGTAGGGTGAAGGACAGATCTGAAAATCAAAATGTGTATACCCCATAGATAGGGATTTGAGTGTTGAGTGAAAGTGTGACACCCCCACTACACCCCTAGTTTGATTTAACCGAACCTATCTATGCGAATGACTACCTATCAGCCTAATCATATGCTGGATAGTGAGATGCATTTCTTCAAGTCTTGAGCACATGACACATCCATCTGATACCCTCTATAAAAAATCTTCATCCCACAATTCTTCATTTGCCATCTTCATCCATCTATGTTTACTTACCTTTTACCACCTTTACCTCGCCGTACCTATATAGGACACCTCCTCCACCTCATTGTTTATGAAATGCCTTACTCCCAAGTCGTTCTACCTCTCTTAACTTTAAAAACAATATCACATTGATAATTGTCATCCAATTTTAAATCTTTTCCATTAATATCCACTCTACATCTTCTCAATCTATTTATTCTTTTTGATCCTCAAAGTTCATAAAAGTTTCTTAATTCAGACTTTGCCCATTCTCCTTAAACCATCCTTCTCGTCACTCTTGAACCTTAGAGTAGATAGGAAGCCAGATCTCAAACACCTTGTTACCTTGTGCTCATACTGAGAGGAGAATATTTGCATACTCTCTATTTCAGGTCTGATAAAGCTTGTAGGGACATCACCACTTACGTAGCCCTTTCTCCTGTGAGAAAGTGAACCAAGAGAGGTGAGGCCCAGTTCGATGAGTGAAGTGAGAAAATCTCTTTTTTATGGTGTTGAACCTGGACCTTGAGCAAAAACGTTCATGTATCCCTGCAAAGGTTTTGACATAGATGGTCGAAGGAAAATGCTCATCTAGATATGTGATTGATAAACTTAACGCTTCATGCAGATACCTTCTTGGTGTAAAGCCGAAAGGGAAAGTCCAAAGAGAATCTAAGGGCATTGCTAAGGGACTAGCAACGATCTAAGTTGGGGAGTATTTGATAAATCCAAAATGATAGTAATATACATATGCAATGCTAGCTAATTTATCTTCTTTATCTTTATCTGGATATATTATCAATATTTATGATAAGTTGTGCACCAACATGGAATAAAATCACCTTTTTCTAATTTGGGGTTAATTATTGTCATTTGTGGGCCTAACCCCACTTACTCAATGAGTTAAGTGGAATAAATCTCACTCTCTTCTTAGTTTATGTGAAAGATGCACGAATTAAGTGAGACTTTCATGAATAATAGGGATAATTAAATGAGGGAGAAGCTATTTGGCCCAAAGGAGCAGGCCCAGCCACAACCCTGGGCCAAGAAAAGAGGCCCAAATCAAGAGAGCTGGTTCTAGTCTAAAGGCCCACTAAGGAAGCTCCACTAAGCCCACTATGAGAGGCATCTTGGGCCAACGAAAGGAGGGCAAGGGGAAGATCCAGTGGTGATTATGTATGAACATTTTAGGTGATTAGATGCTGATTGGAGGACACCTTTGGACGTGGATCCAAGGCAGAGAAGAATATACAACCATTCAATCCATAAAACATCCAAGGGTGGAGACTTAAAGATAGTACCTTTAATGCTAATTAAGGAAAGAAGTCTTGAACATCCCTGGGGTATTTAAAAGGTTTCAATGCTGATTGGAGGACCATAATGGACATGGATCATGACCCATAAAAGAAGATGTGGCCATCCATTGTATTACAAATCCAATGGCTTTTATTTTCTCTCTCCCTACATAAACCCCTTCACCCTAGTGTAATATTCATCTTGTGATTCAATCCAAAGTAATGTTTGGTGGCCTAAGTGCAATTGAGGCATAGATCCATTCACCGTAGTGAGTGTCAGGCTGAGCAGGAAGCATCCAGGGCTGAAGAAGCTGGTGGAAAGTAGAAGAAGATGCCCCTTGGGCCTTGGAGGGTGTGACAAAGAGGTTACCTTCTTATTTCTCCTTTTTCACTCTTACCTGTTCGTCTTTTGTCTTTTGACTTTAAATTACTCCTAAAAAATTCCTAAAAAGTATTTTCTACGTACTAATGTTATTATACATGATATAATTATATTTTTATCTTTCTTTGTTTTGTATTTTTATTTAATTAGTTATATATCTTCATATGTAGTAAACTTACATCTAAAATTAATAATAAATATATAAGTAAAACAGAAATTCATTAGGAAAAACCCTTGCTCCCTATGAGTCAACCCTTCCTCTCCCTACCCTAGTAAGGTTATTGTAAATTTTTGATTTTTTAATTCGGATAAACCAACGACGAATTAGTGAAGTTAGCTTATCACTAATTACGTAACAAAATTGAATTATTAGTTCGTCATCATGATTGAGGGTACGAGACTAACATACCTGCCCGCCGAGGTGACTACATTAGGTGTGACAATTGTATGTACCCGACCAACCTACCAGCTGCCGTAATGAATTTTTCTGATCCCATGATCATGAACATGAGGCTGACTTCTCCACCCGTCGAGATGACTATGTCCGAGAAGATGACCATGGTTATGGGGCCGACCCACCGGCCTGCCAAGGTGAACATGTCCTGCGCCATGATCGAAGATACGAGGACAACTGACCGGCTCATCAGGATTAATACGCCTGGGGTCATGATAGTGAGTACGACGCCGACCTACTGACGCACAGTGATGACTACATCCTGCCCCACAATCATCGACACAATGCAAACCCACCATTCTAACATTACAATCACGTTTGGCTCCACCTTTGGCGGTACAATGAACCTGATGAGGTTCCATGATATTTGCCATGCACGCTGCCTGACATCCGTGCACCGTGCAAAGGTCATCCCTAGCACTCGGATGACCACCACTGTGACCCGATACTACCTCTATGGCGCATCGACCCGTGTTACTAGGATCACTCGGTGGCTGAAGAGCACCCAGACGATGTCGAATGCCCACGAGAGAAACATTGCGCTTAGATACAGAAGATCATGTGTGCCGACGTTGCCATCTTTGAGGGTAGAGAAAACCCAAGGAATACATAGATTTGTAGTCGGGCAAAACTCTTACTTCTGGTGATAGCACATGGACGACGACTTTTGCATGGAATATATGGAGACAAAACTAGCAGACATGCCAAGCTCTTTTGGGAGAATGAGCATGTCATCACTAAGCAATGAGGATGACCCATCACATCTTGGGCCAAAATGACGCTGAAACTGAGGAGTAAGTACGTGCCGTGACAATACAAGACGTCACTGTTTCTCGCATTCCTCAACCTTAGGCATGGTCAACAATTCACAACGGAATATATTGAGGCATTTGAGGAGTACCATCTGCGGTGTCGATTTGTGGAGGATCCAGGAATCATCGCTGGTCTATTTGGCCACGGTCTTCGGCCGACCCTGTATTAAGCACAAGCCCTGGAGAGGTCGATGAAGCCTACCACTTAGTGGAGCACTTGGAGCATCTGAGCGACGATGTTTTCGTGCACACCCCTCACACTGTGCCCTGAGCTACCCCTGCTCACATAGCACCCTCTCTATTATCAGGCTTCCCAAAACACTAGGGGGCAAGGAATCACCCCCCTCACCTCTGTGGGTTCTACCCCACCTGCTCGGGCCGACATGTGTGATACTACGGCCCACAGCACTACGGTCGGCCAAGCACCACTTACGTGCTTCAAGTGCCATGGGAAAGGGCACAGAGCTAGCCAATGTCTGTCTTTGGCTCTCCCGATCGATACAAAAGGGACCGAACAGTGCTCAAATGGAGAACATGATCCTTTACCTAGTGATGAC
Source organism: Wolffia australiana (assembly GCF_029677425.1). Taxonomy (NCBI): domain Eukaryota; kingdom Viridiplantae; phylum Streptophyta; class Magnoliopsida; order Alismatales; family Araceae; genus Wolffia; species Wolffia australiana. The sequence continues at coordinate 12,844,536 of NC_135839.1, read as the reverse complement.
TATTGTGTAGACGAGGAGATCATGAATGCATACGAGTCACCCGACCCCCAGGTTGGGTACATCCAAATAGTGGATGTTGGAATGACTCCGGCAACCACTCCACGCCCTAGCGCTTGGCGACCCGCTAGCATCGTCACCGACCACCCAAGTACTAGTGGGACGTCTGCCCCACCTTACAATATCTCACAGGCAACTCCTACGCCTGTTCTACGGAGGGCAGTGATAACATGCATTTTTAGTGCCTTATATTATTACATTTATGTGTCTTTATGCATTAAATTACTCATATTTGCATGTTATCAAGCTTAAAATGATTAAATCCATTTTTAGAACAAATTTCTGAAATTTCTGCATTTTTTAGCATTTTTCTAACAATATTTATAAAAGAATATAAATTTTGGAACACAATATGATTTTTCTGGAAGTGTTTGATAATAATTTTGGAAAGATATGATTTTTTTGAGTCAAAATATATATTTATACGTATTTTTTTGGGCTTTTATTTTATTTAATATGAGATTTTAAATATTATGGTTTTTTATGGCATACAGTAACGTGGCTCCCCGATGCGCCGCCACGTCAGCATCGAGAAAGATATTTTTTCTTTGTTTTTTGTCACTTTTGTCATGTACATGTGGCATGGAATGCGAAAAGCCATGGAATACGAAAAGCCACGGAGTGCGAAAAGCCACAGAATATGAAAAGCCATGGAATATGAAAAGCCATGGAATACAAAAAGCCATGGAATACGAAAAGCCATAGAATAAAAAAAGCCACAGAATATGAAAAGCCATAGAATGTCAAGTGGTTTGACTTCTTAACTTCCAACAGCCATAACTATTGATCCTCCCCTCCTCTTTCTCTCCATACCCTCTCATCTATAAATAGACGCGTGGATCATTGTAAAAATCATCTTGAACTTGCTTCCCACTTTTGTGGGATGATTGAAATAGAGTGAGATTTGAGGTCCATCAAGAGTGTTCTTGGTGTCTTGGGTGTGTGGGAAGAGACAAAAGAGAAGAGGGGGAGCTTACCGGCACTCACAAACCGCCGTGATCCTGGCGGAATGTAAGGATCTAAGGTAAGTGTCTTCGCCTTACGTAGTTTCTCTCCCAACATCATCGTTATCATAGTTCTAGTTTTCATTATCACCGTTACATTTATCACTTCATACGTTCCCATTCTCTCATCTCTCCATCCGTGCCATCATATCACTCCATATCCCACCACTATCCTCGTCTATCCCATCGTTCATCCTCATATCCATCAAAATCACTTACTGTTTACTTTAAGTTAAATTAGCTTATAATTACATTTCTTTTATCTACATCACTAGCTGACGTCCTCAAATCTTGCTTTCGTCGATCCTCTCGTCCATCATCACTAGTATAAGAAAGTAAATCCTTAATCATCGTTCCCTGTGGAGACGGTCTGTACTCGTCACTAACTAAGTATTTTTAAGTACGGTTAAATATATTTTTATTGAATAATCTCAATCACCAATGAAAAATTTAACCCTAAAATTGAGATTATCAATTGGCGCCGTTGCCGGGAACAGTGGCCATTAGGGATTTATTTTCTTTCTAGTAACTTTTTTACACTAATATCTTCTAAGGGTTATTAAGTATGAAAAGGACGAGGAAATTATCATTCTCAGGTATGAAATTTTTTCCAAATGCTGAAGATAACTCTTAGATGTCTTTTTGGAATTTTGTGTTTGATAGCATATTATGATTTCAAATCTTCCTAATCAATATTATAAATTTCAGAAGAGGATATATGAAAGAAATTTGGATCTACGTTTACGTGAACCATTTCATGTTGATTTTCATTCCTCTCGATAAAATTTTACTAATGTCCCTAGAGAGTTTTAAACCATGAAACTTCTTATTGTCATCATCTTCAATCTTGTCATAATAGCCAAATGCATGAATATTCTAAAAGTGTGTATAATGAGTATGCATCGATTCAAAATAGAATTTCACAACTTGATGATTCGGATGAAAGTGATCAATATTTAATAGAATATTTTAAGAAGTACAAGGAGGAATTTAAATATAAATGTATTTTCAAAATGAGAGTACTTCATAATATGGTTAGAAATATATTTCTTGAAATTGACATTTACAAGAAAGGAGAATACTATGAAAAAATTATGAACTTTTTAGAAGATATCAATTCTTTATTGTCGAGATTGTTCGAAGAGTGCAGTGACATTGAGGTATTTTATTTCACAAGAAAAATTAACAAGATAAAATTGGAGATTTGTTTTGGTAGACCATATTCATATAATTGTGAAGAATCAGACGAGGACTACTTTGAAGAAGATTTGGTTGAATTTAATACAAGCAACTGTGTTAAGATTTCTTATCATCTGGTTGATAATGAAATTTCTATTCCAAGTGATATGATCTCAAATGAAGAAAATGAAGTTTTTGAACATAAAGATGAAACTATTTCATCTCCTTTTGTTGAAACTTTGAACATTCAATTTCTACTTTCAGATGTTCCTTCCATGGATAAAACTTATGAAAATGATATATGTTCAACAAAAGAATATTTTGATGAGAATATTTTGTGCCCCTTTGGTGATACCTATAATTTTCAGATGTTATTTTTTGATGATCACAATGTTATTTCTAACGATGAATATCATGGGAAAGATACATGCTCAAGAAAAGATGAAAATGTGAATTCACATAGTGCATGTAATTCTGATGATAATTTTGATATTCAGCTATTATTTATGGATAATCAAGATGATACTTCAATTGATCAGTCTTGTGATAAACCTCTGAATATAAGTAAAAGTTTTGAAGTTTTTGATGAATTTATTGATGAGATACATGATCATGAAAGTTTTAAAGTCTTCATTGAGCGAGGAGAAGTAACCTTAAAAAAGGGGTGGGAAGCAATACTAGAGAGAATAAATTTGAACAAAATCTTTTTCACCGATTGGCATGATCATATATTTGATATCCATTTGAAAAGTATTTTCTTTGAATATTTATGGAGTACGAATGAACATATGGTTGAATTGAATGGGGATAACATATATTTGACATATTGGTATTACAACTTCATGGATTTTGAAAATATTTTAATGAGGTTGTATTTGTGCTTGAATTATGTGTTTCATACATATATTACATTGTTATCCAAATCAGTATCAAAGCCAACCTTGAAATATAAACTTATGCACATTGGTGTTGAAAATCTCATATGCAAGATTAGTGGTATCATAGTCATGATGACTTTTGTTTTTATGAGGCTTCTAGCTTCTTTATTTTCAATTTAATAATCACTTATAGTTATTTGCTTTAAATAATACTTTTTGTCTTGTTGCTTTAAATAATTGGCTATCACATAGCCAAGATGATCTCATTGACTCGCTTTCTAGATAATATTGGTTTTAGGAGAATAAATTACGCGGAGGCAGCCGTACTAAGCACAAGGATCCATGGCAAGACAATGACATCGGACGCAAAAGAATCACGGTTAGACTATCATCTTCCTTCTGTTTTTATTTTCTTGCATTAGGGACAATGCATATTTTAAGTGGGGGGGGGGAAACTTTGGTTCCGAAAATATTTTTATTCCTTACATCTTTTCAAGTTGGGGGGTAGATAATTGTATGAATTTAATCATACCCATCTTGGAGAAGCAGTCACCCCGTGTCCTAGCGACATGAGTATAGAAGTTAGGCTCGTGTCGCGGATCAAATACATCTCTTAATGGTATGAACTATGATCTAGATGCATGTGTTTTTCTTCCAAATGGTTAGGATATCTGGTAGGGTGAGGAACAGACATGAAAATCAAAGGGTTGAAGTACTATCGTCTTAGGGGAATGCCGAGTGAACCACCATCATCCACCCACCAATGAGTGAATCAAGTCTAAAGTTTGAAATCTCCACTAGGTGAATCTCTCTTGAGGTAAAAGTGGTCATATTTCAAATTCTTAAGCACAGAATCACCTTTCCTTGGCCCACCTTGAACTACCTTTTGAAACCTATATGTGTATCCTCTTCACCCATTTTCCCTAGCTTACCCATACCATAAACCCAATTTCATTTATTCTTATAGGTGCCCATCTATTCTCCACTAGTCCTAGATGCTTATGATATCTTACTCCCAAGTTTGCTCTTATCTTCCCCTTGTGATTCACCCTTTCATATCTTTTCCTTTGTATACCTCTCTTTGTTTATGTCTACGTCTTCTCTTCTGAGCTCATCTTCATGGTACTAGCCTGGAATGCGTCAAATGTTGTGTAGTGATCAACCATTATTCATTCCCATATTAAGCTTCCATTTATGTTCACCCCTGTTAAAAAAAAAAAAAAAGAAAAAAAAGAGAAAAAAGAAGAAATAGAAAAAGAAAAAAACATTGGGGGTTTTCTTGTTATGTTGGAAGCATCTATGTTTACTTGTTATGAATGTTGATTAAATTATCACCCAAGCTTAGTCGATAACCTTCATCTTCACTCATTCTCTCATACCATTCTACTATTTTGTCTATCTGGGAGTAAGCTATCTTTAGTATTCTAATCCCATCAATCATCCTTAACATACCTTTCACCCATTCTTTTGAGCCATTCATCATTCTCTTCTCTCTTTACACATAGTTAGATAGGAGCCTCATCACACGTGATTCCATGATACACAATTGATATTCTGTGTTTACATGAGAAGTGAATAATGACTATCTTTTACTCTTAGGAGGGAGCAAACTTAGTGGGGGAACCATCATGTGTGAGTGAGTGATGTGAGAAAGCGAGGGAAAGCATTACCTAGGTTGTCGTATCATACCCGACGAGAAGTAGGCTACACTCCTCATGACCACCAGCTCTTTCCAAAACCACAAGGGAGTCTCTCATACGCATTCTAGCATTACATGGCTATAATCATACTTAGAGGTGTAATTGATATCATTATTACTTCAGACTCATGTTGCTAAGCCTATAAGGTGAATGTATCAACCAAGAGATTTAAAATGCCATTGCTAAGGGACTAGCAATGATTTAACTTGGGGGGTCTGATAACATACATTTTTAATGCCTTATATTATTACATTTATGTGTCCTTATGCATTAAATTACTCATATTTGCATGTTATCAAGCTTAAAATGATTAAATCCATTTTTAGAACAAATTTCTGAAATTTCTGCATTTTTTAGGATTTTGCTAACAATATTTCTAAAAGAATATAACTTTTGAAACAGAATATGATTTCTCTGGAATTTTTTGATAATAATTTTGGAAAGATATGATTTTTCTGAGTCAAAATATATATTTATACGTATTTTTTTGGGCTTTTATTTTATTTAATATGAAATTTTAAATATTCTGGTTTTTTATGGCATACGGTGACATGGCGCCCCGATGCGACGCCACGTCAGCATCGAGAAAGATATTTTTTTCTTTCTTTTTTATCCTTTTGTCATGTACATGTGGCATGGAATGCGAAAAGCCATGAAATACGGAAAGCCACGGAATGCGAAAAGCCATGGAATATGAAAAGCCATGGAATATGAAAAGCCATGGAATACAAAAAGCCATGGAATACGAAAAGCCACATAATACAAAAAGCCACGGAATATGAAAAGCCACTGAATATGATGTAACACGATCGGGTTCTCGGATCGAACGACTCGTATTACACAAAAGGAGGGGCTAATGCGGTCATATCATAGAGCAAAGACGAGTAACGATGATGTCATGATAGTGATAATACGACAATAAACTAGATGAGAAGTATGAACTCGGTGTCGACAAGCGCCAACACCCACTAGGCCACAACAAGCAGGACCTGGGAATGCCACTAGGCTCCCGATGATCCGGATATCGGGTTGAAGGCCGACGGTGTGAGCTCGGCTACTGCCGCTTTTGCACACACCCTCGACGGCCCCAACAAAGGACGTCTCGAAGGAAATCCTAACGCTCAGAGTGTGAATCCTATCTATCACTAGCCTAACCCCGGCGGTGGAGAAAACGTTCGGAGGCACTGAAAGAAATAATATAACGATGATGGGGAAGTCAAAGAGCATACCAGGAAAGATAGGCTAGGGGGTGTCTTCTTCGGAAGCCGTGGAAGGCGACCAGCAAGGTGCGGCGGTACCACGATCAACCGAGATTGGATGTTGGGGCTGACCTAGGCGCGGCCGTGGGGGCGGGCGCGAGGCGTCCAAAGGGAGACAGTGGGGCGCCCGTAGGATTGGACGGTGCCTGCGAGAGAATGGCGGCCGGATGGCCGAGGGGCGGTTGCAGGCCCGGCGATCTAGGGACGGTGTCGACGGTCAACCCTGGCGGCGCGGTCAGCATGGTAGCCGTGAAGTTTCGGGCGGCCCTAGTGGCTTGATCATATGCGTGAACCTTCCCATGACGAAGTGGATGAATGAGGGCTTCGAAGTGGATGGTCCCCCATCAGAATGCCAAGTGCTTTGACTTCTTAACTTCCAACAGCGATAACTTTTGATCTTCCCCTCCTCTTTCTATCCATACCCTCTCATCTATAAATAGAGGCGTGGATCATTGTAAAAATCATCTTGAACTTGCTTCCCACTTTTGTGGGCTGATTGAAAGAGAGTGAGTTTTGAGATCCATCAAGAGTGTTCTTGGTGTCTTGGGTGTGTGGGAAGAGACAAAAGAGAAGAGGGGGAGCTTACCGGCACTCACAAACCGCCGTGATCCTGGCGGAATGTAAGGATATAAGGTAAGTGTCTTCGCCTTACGTTGTTTCTCTCCCAACATCATCGTTATAATAGTTCTAGTTTTCATTATCACCGTTTCATTTATCACTTCATACGTTCCCATTCTCTCATCTCTCCATCCGTGCCATCATATCACTCCATATCCCACCACTATCCTCGTCTATCCCATCGTTCATCCTCATATCCATCACAATCACTTACTGTTTACTTTAAGTTAAATTAGCTTATAATTACATTTCTTTTATCTACATCACTAGCTCACGTCCTCAAATCTTGCTTTCGTCGATCCTCTCGTCCATCATCACTAGTATAAGAAAGTAAATCCTTAATCATCGTTCCCTGTGGAGACGGTCCGTACTTGTCACTAACTAAGTATTTTTAAGTACGGTTAAATATATTTTTATTGAATAATCTCAATCACCAACGACAAATTTTAACCCTATAATTGAGATTATCAGGCAGCACCGATGGCTGAAAGGCACTACGAACATTTGTCTTGTACACATTTATAAAGATTAATGACAAAGCGTGTAAGTGGTCAATGGATAGTGGTAGTTCTGCCAATACCATTTCAGACACAATGTTTGCCTGACTAGTGTTGGTGACCATACCTTCCCCTACACCATTTGAGGTGTGATGGGTTGACGCTTCATCACTATCAACTAAGTGACAATGCCGCGTTGCATTAAAAATGGGAGCGTATGATGAGACCATCGTGTGTGACATTGATTGATGGTGAGGACGCCAACACACCACCGTCGAACGCGTCGCCACTGTCAACCAGAGTCAACACGCCTGCTATGCGCCCAACGACAAAGTCAACTGAAGTCAACCCTCCATGGTCAACTGAAGTCAACACCAAAGTCAACACGCCGCAGCCGTCGACAAGCACGTCCCCACGCGAGCCCGTCCCTACGCGCGTCATGATACGACGCTAGAGGCAGATCCACAACTGCCCTTTGGCGTGACACGACGCACACCTTTACTTTCTCGACTTTAATTTCTCGTCATTTTCTCTTTCGTCCAAGGCCTATATATAGGCCATTATTTTCAAGAAACATTAGGCAGTCATAATTCAAGAATCGAGTTTTTGTTTAACTCTTCTTGGAGGACTGCCCAAGCCTCCCTATCCCTTCTTCAACCCTACCCCGCCGCCTCCGACGCCGCCGCCACCACCACCCCTTGCGTCGTCGGTCGTCTTCGCTGGCCATCTCTTCCTCTTCCTCATCTCATCTCTCTCTCTCTTTCTCTCTCAAACCTGCCATCCCTAGGCCGCCTAGGCTACCCAGCAAGAGCCGCCCAGGCTGCCCTACCAGGCCGCCCGAGCAGCCCTAGCCCGCCCAACAGGTCGCGCAAGATCGCCAGGCCGCCCTTGCTAGGGCCATCCAAGGCGCCCAGGCTGCCCTTGCCAGGGCCACCCACGAGCAGCCCTAGGCCGCCGCTAGGCCGCCAGGCCATCCCAGTCCCAGCGGCTGCCGCCTGCAGCCCAAGGCCGCCGCCTAAACCCCAGTGCCACCAAGGCAGCCCAAGGTCGCCGCCTAGGCCGCCCACGCTGCCGTCAAAGGCAGTCATAGGCCGCCGCCCAGAGCACCCCAGGCCGTCGGTCGTTGTCGACGCCGTCCGATGCTTCGAGCCGTGCGCGATACGCACGCTCCGGGTGCGCTGTGCGCCCTCCGCACGTGCGCCTCGGCGCTCCGCGTGCTCAGCGCCCACACGCGCTGCTCCGCGCGCTCCGTGCGCTCCGCACACCCTACGCGCGCTTTGCACGCGCGGGTAGTCGCCTATGCCTGACTCTGCGATAACGACATCTACTCACTACCAAGGCTGTTCAACGCCCAGAATGCCCAGAATCTTCCTCGTCCAGTGGGCCACTCAATGCCCCGATTCGCCCAGCCTGGTAACGATCTGAATTCCCCTCAACCTCTTCACGCACTACGGAGCCGAGGTACACCTGAACTCTTTGGTGTCGAAAGTGTTCTCTGTCCAGTATTTTCTCGAGAAGTTTCCATCGCCGTCAGAATTAGATTTGGTTTGGATTTCCCACTTCCTCCCTCTCTTTCGAGTGTTTATTCATGACGCAAATTTGGATATTGATTTCAGTGCTTAGGCGTTGTTGCGGTGGGTGAAGCAGTACTCCCGCCCTCTACAAGGGTCGGAGCTGCACCACCAGTTTTTCATCATTTTTAAAGTCTGAATCCAACCGCGTGTATTTCTGTGGCTGTTTTATCCCTCCCTACAAACCCGTCTATTAGCCTTTACCCGTCATCATCCATCCATCCATCCCCTCAGTCACCTTTGCCGTAGTCGTCCTACGTCATTGATGTTGGACATCGTCGAGGCGCTGTCCGATCGACACCGAGTTTGATGGCTCGGTGCCAATAAGTGATAATGGTGTCGAACGTCGACACTGTCATCGTTTGACAGATCTAAAACCCTAACGAGTCAACGTATCTACGATGGGATGAATGTCCTACATGTCGTACATGCAGGTTTTGACTGAAGGGAGGCATCGAGCTCCAAGCTTGGATAGGTCGCTGGGTGGTGATGATGGTGGCCTTTCAAACCTCGTTTGAGCAATGAAGGTGTATATGGACAAACAACATCTATCCATGAGTGATGGCGCGCCACCGCCGGGCGATCATCGAAAGCCAGCAGCAGAGAGGGAGCAGCAGGCGGGACTTCGACCCGACCAACACCCGAGGCCGGCACTGACTACCCAGCCTGCCATCGAGGGCGAGTCAACCGCCCACGACCCGACGAACGCCGCGTATAGCTAGCTTACGGGATCCGCGGCGTTCCGGCTACTCAGCATGACGCGAATGTGACCCACCACCGGAGTTAATAACTGCTACACCTTCGGGTTGTATTCTATAGCTAACCTTTGTCCGGGTTGTCGTGTAGCGAGAGGACCCATATGAGGAACTCTCTTGCCTTTTATGTTGGGCCTGACAAGCCTGTTTTCAAATATTTCTCCTTTCTTGTTTTGTTTTGTTGTTTTTTTGCACTTAAGGAAGAGGGTCATCTTCACCGCATATATATAAGAGGAAGAGGTGGGCGCTTCCTCACTTGACCTAAATTTTGAAAGAATGGTATTTTTTGAGAAGAAAGGGCTCAAGCCGTAAGTAGAGAAAGAATAGAAAAAGAAGAAGTGTAAAAGAGGAAAGAGAAGAAGAAGAAGAAGAGGAAGGAAGGAGCAAAGGGAAGAAAGAAAGGAAAGAGGAAGAGCCGCTACCGCCTTACCATGCGCAAGGTACTTTCACCAGTCCCCGCCTGTCGCTGCCCCAGATCGCGCCGCCGCCGGCTCGCGGCCACCGTCCCAGCACTTCGCCGCCTTATATGCGCCGCGCGCCGCACCGCTGCAGGCGCCCAGCACCGCGCCGACCATGCCCCGCCACGTGCCGACCCTACATTGCCCTCGCCTGCGCCTGGGCCACCGCTGCTGGCGCCCACGCGCCAAGGCAACGCGTCGCGTACTGCCCAGCGGCGCCTCGCCGCGCCGCTAGACGCCCGCGCGCACGCTCGCCCCGCCGCGCCAGCGCCACGCTGATCAAGCAGTATTTTCGCGCCGCTGCCCCGCACAACCGCGCGCACAGACGCACCGCGCGCTTCGCTGCGTCGACCCCGCCTCCCTGCGCCACCGCTGCTGACTACGGCTGTGACGCTCGCGCTGATTAAGTGCTGCAACCGCCTTTCTCCGCACTGTGTCACCTCGCGCCCCGACAACCCCCCGAACCAGTTGGTGCGAAATCCCAGCTCGCCACGATTTGCCGTACTCTGCTTTCTCTATTTCGCCCGGTGTTCTTTGATGCACTCCACGGCGCTCGGGTTAGATAGGTGAGTGGGACAGATTGAGAAACGACGGAAACAAAGGCAGCGTCTTACCTGTCGATGCAGTCGGGGCGCTTGCGGCCAGCGTGTTTCGATCTTCTTGGAATCTCAACAACTAGTGAATTAGGTCTTCTCATGAGATTATCCCACAAATGTGAATTCAGACTTATTGAACTCAGAGATTTGAATTCGTCTTGGTGGTTGAAGACAGTACATCCGCCCTCGATGAGGAAAAGAATTGCACCACTACTGTTCCACTAGATTTATGTTTTCGAAGTCGAATGTGTGGATTTCGTGGTCTGATTTATCCATCCTACCCCGAACTCTTCCTGCCTCCATCACCCTTTGTCACCACTAGTATTTCACGTGGGATGTTGGGCGCTAATGGGTAGTGCGACTACCCCTCATCTTACGCATTTGATTTTAGTTCAAAGGGATGTTGGGAAGTCGATCGTGTCCAGTTGAAATTTGCCAATTTAGCTGATCATCACACTTTGTTAGTTATACTCGTTATACTTGTCATTATTTTCTCAGAGTTTCATCATATCATATCATTAATTCGCGGATCCACTGTCTTCATTTGTGGTGTGTCTGAGCCAATCGATCGCGGTTGAGGTGTATTACATCAAGATCGGATGCCACTTAATGCAGCTGCTGCGGGGTTGGTGCTTCTCTCAGGTGACAAGTGGTCAACATAGTTTAGCTAACCGACTATCCTCGACTCCTACAACCGCACGATGCTCACTAGTGACCAAATTTGCGCGCCCAATCCTGCTTCCCAATCACGCTCCGAGAACCATGATTTGTTCAAATGCCACTCTTGTCATGATCAGCGACATGTCTAGGCTGGTAAACACTCGATCAACCTCGAGTGACAGTGTCCCCACCCATATAATAGTGCAGGAAATTACATGGGCACCGTTAAACTTTGCTAAACGGCAAGATGAGCACCATGCGTTACAAGGGCACGTCATTTTGACTAATCAACGGGAGGCCAATTCTTCCCACTAATCCAATTATGTCAGGCCCTCGGTACATGCCCAGAGGCAGACCAGGCGGCCTGGTCTCCTACTATCCTTTTTGTGGTACTCTGACGAGGCATCCAACATGGAGCAACAGATTGCCGGCCCATCAGCTGCCCCTAGTCGCGCGCAAGGCGCTACTACCATGGTTGTTGTTAGCTCGCCTCCACTGTACACCCATGTCCGAATCATTATATGACCCACACGCATAGTTAGACCTAGTGGTTGTTTGAGCCGCACTGGCTCTAGTCTTCCTTCTCATCCCATCTCCGACTCCTCCAACCTTTACGTATTGCTCCATCGTCAACTTGTGCATCGAGCTGCCGTCTTCTCTTCAACGTCTCTCCGTTCCACCTGCACTAAGTCACTGCCAACTTCAACAAAATTCTGCACCACAAGCCATGCTAATGAGGTGCACCACCCTCCCCCAACGCTCATTTATGTACCTTCTGTAGTATACTTTCATCTCGACACCACCATGCTCGTGCTAGGTAGGTGGGAGATGCAAATTGAGAGAAAATTACGACTCTATGAGTGTCTTACTTGTACGAACGAGTACGTCCATGACGTGCGAGCTCGACGGATAAATTCCATTCAACTGTTGCGTACATCAGTCTAACAATGTTTGAGAGCCCACTATAGGAGTCACCTGACAACGCCATCCAAGCTTGGAGCTGGGTGCCTCCCTCGTGTCGGATCCTGCACGTACGACACGTACGACACCCATTCATCACGACATAGTTACATAACCTATTAGGGTTTCATTCGTCGGACGATGACACCCTCGACGTTTGATACCACCATCACTTATTGCTACTGAACCATCATACTCGGTGCTGACCGAGCGACGTCCCACATGACGTCTCACATCAAAATGTCAGATTGTGAGTCAAAATCAAAATGCAATGGTAATTTACATTCAAATCAACGTCATGGGCATGTACATTTTGGTTGTGATGACATCATCGTATCGACACCAGATGCGTCACCACCATCATCTGACGTCAACACGACCATGCCGCCATCGTCACCAGATCAAGTCAACAAGCTAGCGTCAGGCACGTCTCCACCCATGCACACCCCTTTGCGCATCCTAACACGTCGCCTAAGGCAGATCCAGAACTGCCCTTTCACGTGACACGAAACCACATTGCTCGTCATGTCACTCGTCTTTATTTATATTTATTTTAATTGTATTATCTCTTTCCTCCAAGGCCTATCTGTATTGGCCATTGTTTGAAGAAATAGCTAAGCAGTCATTATTCAAGAATTGAGTTTATTTTTAACTATTCTTGGAGGACTTCCCAGCCTCTCCTATCCCTTCTCCACCCCTACCGCCGCCGCTGCCGTCGCCACCACCGTCGCCGCCTCACAACGCCGGCCACCCTCCTTCCCTTCCTCCTTCATCTCTTCATCTCTCTCTATCTCTCTCTCTCTCTCATTCTCTCTCTCTCTCTCGTCATTGCCATTTGCCCAGGACAGCCCTAGGCCGCCCGCCCAGGGCCGCCCAAGACAGCCCAAGCCTCCCACCCACGACTGCCCCAGGCCACCCCAGGCCACCCGCCCGTGGTCGCCTAAACCAACCCAGGCTGCCGCCCGAGGCTGCTACCACCCAGCCGCCGCCCGTGGCCGCCCAAGGCCGCCCCAGGCCGCACGCCCAAGGCCGTCCAAGGCCACCCCAGGCCGCCCGCAAATGGCCGCCCTAGGTCACCCAGGCCGCCCGCCCGCGCCACGCATGCAGCCGCCGCACACGCTTGTGCTACCAACGCCGATCATCATCAGCACCGTCCAAAGCTTCAAGCCGCGCATGCTCCACGCGCTCTGGGTGCGCTGCATGCCCTCCACACTCTCCGCGTGCTCATAGGCACTCCACGCGTTCAGCATCTACGCGCGCTGCTCCGCGCACTCCATGCGCTCAACACACCCTACTCACACTTTGCGCGCATGGGTATTCGCCTATGCCTGAATCTTTGACAATAACATCAACTCAATACCAGGACTGTTCAATGCCCGTAACGCCTAGACCCTCTCGTCCAATGGGCCATTAAAATGCCTAGAATCGCCTAGTCTCGTTGCAATCAGAATTCCTGCAACCTCTTCATGCACTACGGTGCCGATGTACGCCTGAACTCTCTGGTGTCGACGTTTTCTTCATCCAGTGTTCCGCGAGAATTCTCCACTACCGACAGATTTGGTTGGATTTGAAACTCCCTAAAATTCTCTCTATCATGAGTTTCCCTCATGACCCCCCCTCGACGACAAAAGGGACTGCACCACCAGTATTTCATCAGTTTTAAGTTCCGAATTCGATTGTGCGGAATTATGTGGTCTGTTTTATCCAATCACCCCAACCCGTCTAGTGCCCTCCACCCATCATCGTCATTCACGTCTCCCTTAGTTGTCGTGCATCACATTTTGCCCATGCCATGGCGTTTTAGAATCGTTCAAAAATAAGGTTAAAAGCAAAATAGAAACTTACAACTTTCAATAATGAACCAAGATCCTTCCTGGTCAATTCCTTGGGAGAAATTTTAAAATTGAATTTCCCTTCTCCCCAACCATTTGAAAATCCAACAATCTTGATCGTAAAGGGTAAAACGAAAAATATACCCTTCAAATTTGAGCTCCATCAGACAGGTAGATCTCACAAGATCCCCACGAATACAATTTGAGAGATGTGTGAAGTGAAGGAGAGAATGAGACCCAAAAATGGGGAAAGAAAGTGAGAGGATAGGTGTAGTGATAAGCTTGCAAATTAAGGTATTGATATGTAATTTGTAGTTTCTAGATTTTTCTACTAAAATAGAAACCTGAACTCAATTGAATAAATTTATCCGATGATGAGTTTGAATCATCTTTATATAGAATGGTAATTAATGATTTTTATTTTTTATATTGTTATTGGTGAGATGGGATAATATGGGTACAAAAATATGGGGTTGAGCGATAATGAAATTCAAGCAAATAAGGTAATAGACTCGAGATGATTATAGTAAATAGGGAGTAGTTATAATTAGAATTTTGAAAGAACAAGTAAGAGCGAGAATGAAGTGATGCTAACAAGAAAACATGAGAGCAACATTATGAAAATCGTGAGCCATGTAAGAGGGATGGCGGCTGAGATATAGATGAAATGATGACCAGAAAATGGTATAAGGTAATTGAATGGTGAAAATATGCAATGCAATGGTGGAACATGATGGTGAATACTTATCATAGATCCTTACATTTTACCAGATCACACTGATTTGGTTGTACACGTAAGCTCCCACTATTCTCTGTTACCTCTTCTCACACACCCAAGACACCAAGGACGCACATGATGGATCTCATAAACTCAATAGCTTTCAATCAGCTGATAAACTCAAATAAGGGTAGTTATTTCTATGCATTAATCATCTTATATCTTCTAAAAGTAAGTACACCATTGCCAAAACTGCTTGTTTTTGCATAGTAATGAGATCATGCCTTTTCACTACCCTAAAGATGAAAAAACTTACATTTCTACTTAATTAGTGTTTCCATCAATGATTTGACATGAATTTCACAAGTTAAACAGTTCTGGATTTACTCTTAATTGGATTTGAGGGATATTTCTAACCCCCACTTGACTCATTGAGTCAAGTGGGATATGAATCTAACGATTTCCCTAGTGTGTTGACTTTTCAGGTCAAGGTTGACTTTTGATGGTCATAAAATTACGAAATTTTATGGGAAAGTCAAGAAAGTAGTCTGAAAGCTTGGGACAAAAATTCAAGTCAAAAGGAGCAAAGATAAAAAAGATACACGCTGACCAGTGGAGCTGACTCAATTGATAGGCTTGGTGCAAAGGAGCTTAAAGGAGACCTTCTAGAATGTCCTTGGAGGCTTCCAGGTTGATCAAGACATATGGGGGTAACTCCAGATGGCAGATCCTGGTTGGATGAGAGCCCAAGGTCGAGATCCAAGCCAGGATCCATGAGGTGGAACCCATCCATCCATCCATTCCAGCCCAAATCCAAGGGCTAGAGATGATTTGTAACAAACTCTAACCAACTCTAACCAACTTGTTCTGTTCCCTCCAAATTCGACATGGGGGAAAAGAATCTGGTTGGTTGGGGTCTGTTTACCTGGATTGAAGCTTTAAGAAATCAATCCTGGACGTTCATCCATGATCCAACCACCAAGAATGACTGAAACAAACACATGTACCCCTATAAAAGGGCCCCCCTCACCCTCTTTGAGGGCATCCAAGAATTGAGTATTGTTTTCTTTACTTTGCGTCTTTCTTGAGCTTGTTCCTGGGTCCATCTTCATTCAGAAGGTGCAAGGAGTCTTCTAGAAGTGTCCTGGATCTTGAAGCCAGTTGGTAGGGAGTTGGAGCAACAATCTTGGGCCATTTGTGGTGTGACAAAAAGGTTACGCTGTTCTTTCCACCCTATCTCCTTTGAGAATTCTCTTAAGCTTCTTGGCTATACTTAGGCAGATAGCCAACGTCTCAAGCTTTCCAACGCCTACTCACACGTGTCAAACCGATATCTGGAACTCCAGATATCCTCATTTTGGTCCATAGCACGTGAGAGGACCTCCGCACGCAGCGGAGCGGCAAAGCCCAACGCACAAGCTGTGGCGGAAGCGCCCAGGCTTGTGCGCTATCTCTCTCCTCCTCTTCTTTTTTCCATTCAATTAATTCAGAATTTTTTATCTCTCTCTAGAGACGATAAAAAATTCTGAAAAAATTCTCAAAAATCATTTTTAATCTAAACTTTCTACGGAAATTTTTTTACACTTGGTAAAATTCATATCATCCTTCTTAATTGAACGTTTACCTTCATAATCACTAAAAGCTTTACAAAAAAGGTTATATGAATCTTGAACTTGCAATACTAGTTGAAAATCTTTCTAACTAACTACCTAGCTCCCTGAGGGATCGACCCTTACTAAAATACTACTAGTAAGGAAATTAAATTGTTGATTGGTACTTAACTATCCTTACAAACGACTCTCAATCAAATTGTACCCCTTAGTTAGGACCAATCATCAGCCCACAAGTTTAGGATGAAATTTTAACAGTAAATTTAATAAGGATCCATCTCTATTTATAGATTGCATGGCATGGATAGAAACAAGGGGTGGACAAAGAGACCAAAAAAGTTCAGCTAAATCAGTCTTCTAGATCGTCAGATATCCAACTATGGATTTGGAGAAGCCTTGCACGTTGTCGCTTCTTGATTTTTCTTTGGAAGTTCAAATTCTTAAAAGCCCTCATTTCCCATTGCCAAAATCTTGTCGTCTTGTATGAATGATGAATTTGAAAGTGCAATGTATCCCCACACGGATAAAAAGACAAAAGTAGTTTTGCATTATAGTTTGATCATTGTGATGTGGCACCCCGTCGTCAGGAATCACATCGCCACTTTTCTTCTGGTTCCCTGTTTCTAATAATGATTTAATTATACTTGTTATTCACACGAGGAAAATAAAAAGAGAGCTAACCATTCTAACGTAGGACGACTAAGAAAAAAGGGCGATTGAGGAGATGAAGGGATGACGACGGGTAAAGGGTGGTAGACGGGTTTGTAGGGAAGGATAAAACAACCCACAGAATTCACACGGTCGGATTCGGACTTTAAAACCGATGAAAATATGGTGGTGCAACTCCGACCCTTATCGAGGGCGGGAGTATTGTCTTCCCCCACCGTGATGATGCCTAAGCACCAAAATCAATACCCAAATTTGCGTCGCGAGGAAACACGCTAGAAAGAGATAGAGGAAATGGAAAATCCAAACCAAATCTAATATTCTAACGGTGGTGGAAACTTCTCGAGAAAATGCTGGGCCAAGAACACTTTGACACCAAGGAGTTCAGGCGTACCTCAGCACCGTAGTGCGTGAAGAGGTTGCGGGGAATTCAGATTGTGACGAGGCTGGGCGAATCCAGGCATTGAGAGGCCCACTGGACGAGGAAGATTCTGGGCATTCTGGGCGTTGAACAGCCCTGGTAGAGAGTAGATGTCGTTGTCGTAGAGTCAAGCGTAGGCAAATATCCTCGCGTGCAGACTGCGCGGATGGCGTGCAGCGCACCCGGAGCGCACGTAGCGCGCGCGGCTCGAATCGTCGGTCGACGTCGATGACGACCGACATCGGTGGCACAAGTATGCGCAGCACTGACTAGCAGCCTGGGGTGCTCTAGGCGGCGGCCTGGTGCTGCCTTGGGCGGCAGCGTGGGGCGGCCTAGGGAGGCAGCCTTGGGCTGCCTTGGGCAGCGACTGGGGTGGCACTGGGGCAGCGCGCAGGGCGGCCTGGGCGGCCTAGGGCGGCGGCCTAGGGCTGCCAAGGGCGGCAGCCTAGGGCGGCCTGGAGCGACGGCCTTGGGCTGCCTTGGGCGGCAACCTGGGGCGGCCTGGGTCGGCGGCCTTGGGTTGCCAAGGGCGGCAGCCTCGGCCAACCTGGGGCGGCGGCCTTGGGTTGCCTTGGGCGGTAGCCTAGGGCGGCCTGGGTGGTGGCCTAGGGCTGTCAAGGGCGAAGGACAAGAAGGGAGAGAAAGGGAGAGAAGAGGAAGGGGAGGAATGGAGAGGAGGAGGAGGATGACGACCGGCGACCGAGGCGGTGGTGGCGACGACGAAGGCGGCGGGGTAGGGTTGAAGAAGGGATAGGGAGGCTTGGGCAGTCCTCCAAGAAGAGTTAAACAAAAACTCGATTCTTGAATTATGACTGCCTAAATGTTTCTTGAAAACAATGGCCTTTATATATAGGCCTTGGAGGAAAGAGAAAATGACGAGAAATTAGAGATGAGAAATTAAAGACATGCTTCATGTCACGCCTAAGGGCAGTTGTTGATCTGCCACTGGCAACGTGTCATGACACGCGTAGGGGCGTCTTGTGGTGGAGACGTGTGTGATGATGGTTGCGGCGTGTTCGTGGCAGAGATGTTGACTTTGGTTGACTTCATCGTTGTGATGCAGGACGGATGTGGTCGACATTCTGCTGCGGGAGTGCTCATCCGTTCGTCCTTTTCTGAGGACGGTCCTCTTGGACGGCACGCCCCGCTCTATGTGGGAGTCCCGAAAAGAACATCTAATATGAAAATCATCTAAAAATTCTTAAGGATTTTGTGAAGCATATCCATTGAATTCAAGTATCCGTTTGCCTTATGCTTCCTGATGGTGTTGATCTATCAAGCATTGTTCTCCTTCGGTCTTGATGAGGAAATCCTTCTTCCACCATGCTGTGCTTCTCTGGATCCTGTTCTGTAATTGATGAATTTGGAGATGAGTCTTTTGGTTGAGTCACTCCTTCTAATCTTCTACAAGCTTTAGACCTTGTTACTACCATAAATCTCAACCCAAAATGTTATAAATATAATGAGCTGAAGGATTATTAATCCTTTAGCTTATAAAATAAACAGAAATAACTGAACAGAAATAATTTTCACTGATTAACCGTGCTCTCCGGCAACGGCGCCAGTTGATAATCTCAAATTTTGATATTTTAAATAATAGTTTCAGGACTTGATAATCTTATCAATGTGTGAGGATTCGAGATTATTCAACAAATAAAATTACCTCGCTAACCTAGGGTAAGTAAGGGATCGAACCACAATGAGCAGATATTTCAGTTAAATTTATATTTCCATTTAATCAATGATTGTTTAAAAGTGGTTTCGAGATTTCAAGTTTTTAAATAAGAGTAAATATTTAACTATTTCTGAAATCGACATTTTATTTATTTAAGATTTGTTAATTCAAAATTTAAATTCGAATCTCATACAGATCTGGACTTAGTCAAAATCCAGATCTCTATGAGATGAGCAATAACTTTGAAATAAGAATTTTTGGAACAGATTTAATTGGATATCTTGGAAAGTTACAATCCTGTACTTTCCAACCTAATTGAATCTGTCTTAAAAAGGAATGATTAAGCAATTTACTGAACTCTAAAAAATCACATTTACCTTGTGTCACACCCTTAATCGGCTGGTAAACGATCCTCCTCCTTAGAGTCTTCTCAGCGTTACTTCTTCACTCCACTCAATTGTTCATCAACAATAGAGGGTCTACAGAACTTTCAGAACAAACAACACTCCACTCTTTCCATAAAAATTCTAGACAATCTTCTCTAAAAACTGCTTGGATAATTTGAATCGTCCAGCTTGATTTGTGATATCCAGTTGATGTGGATAATCTACATGCAGAACTGCCTTGGTCTGGACGCCCCTCCTGGTTAATAGGCTTGATTTGACTTGGTCTAGGTGCCTCCTCCTGATTAATAGGCTTGATTTGACTTGGTCCAGGCGCCTCCTCCTGATTAATAGGCTTGATTTGACATGGTCCAGGCGCATCCTCCTAATTAATAGGATTGATTTGACTTGGTCCAGGCACCTCCTCCTGATCCATAGCTTTGATTTGACTTGGTCCAGTCGCCCCTCCTGATCCAAAGCTTTATCTCCAACTAAATATCTGTACTTATTAAACAAAGATGAGATCTAATCCACTTGACTCATAGAATCAAGTGGGGTTAGTCAAAAGAAACATATATTGAATATAAGTACATAAAAATTCATCAATATATATCTTTAAATAATGACATAATAACATTTATCAGCCGCTGCGAGCGGCTGCGGCCACTTGGGCTGCTACGGCCGCTTCTACGGCTGCGGGCGATTGCGGCTGCTACGGGCGGTTGCGGCCGCTGCGGGCGGTTGCGGCCGCTGCGGGCGGCTGCGGCTTCGGCGGCTGGTGTGCTACTCATGAAGCGATGCAGTCGGGCGGCTGCGGCCTTGCTCGAGCGCGGCTCCGCGATCGGCGGTTCCCTCGACCTAGGACCCGGCAGCGGCGGCGCCTAGGGTTCTGTCGGTCTGTCCTAACGAACGGGGTGGAATGGGACGGGTGGCCAAAGTCGGCCCCATCCCGTCTGCCCTTCACTCTCCTACTCTCTACTCTCAAAATGGAACGGGACTTTTTTTTTCCGAAAATTCAAAATAGACTTAGGAGAACGGGCGCCCTCTCTGTCCCTTATGTAGGGAGAATAATGGGCCCTAAGGAGGGATCAAAAGAGGGGGAACCCATTAGGAAAGGGTCCCCTCTTAAGACCACTAGTACATGGTTTATTTAAACATGAAACTTTAACTAAACCTAGGAAAAAATACTAGATATTAGAGGGCTACGCCATCACGTTGTGTCTGTAGTAGAGATGTTGACCTTGGTTGATGGCGGTGGCGCGTCCGGTGTCAAAGCATTGGCATCTACGCCACCAATTCCCCGGGGGTGCGAAGAACTAAACTTCGTCGAGTAGGCGTCTGGAAGCTCCAGTGGGGTCACCAAGTTGGGGTGCATGCAAGCCAGGTCGTCCTCCGTAAT
Organism: Wolffia australiana; assembly: GCF_029677425.1. NCBI lineage: Eukaryota > Viridiplantae > Streptophyta > Magnoliopsida > Alismatales > Araceae > Wolffia > Wolffia australiana. The sequence goes on along the minus strand of NC_135839.1, from coordinate 12,823,640 downwards.
ACATGTGTCGTCCATCGATACTTTTCCCTGCTAACGAACAAGAAACTTCCGCACCATCCCACCTTTGGTGAAGGTGATTACCTCGTCTAGTATTTCCTTGATGATTTCATGCCAGTCAGAAGGTAGTGATGGGGGAGTGGACAAGACAAACTCGCTCCCCAGAAAGTCCGAGGGTAGAACAGGGCCTTTAGATGAAGGAGGTGGGGCTTTAAACGTGACCAAATCCGAGATATTAAAAGTGGTGCTTATTCCCCACGAGGAGGGTATGTCAACGGCATAGGCATTTTCCCCAACTCGTTTGAGGATCGGAAACGGCCCGGCAGTACGAGCATGAAGCTTAGTAGCCCCTTTGGAAGAAAATCTTTCTGGCCTAACCCTCACAATCACCATTTCACCTTCTTTAAATTCGCGAAAATGACGTTTGAAAATCTGTGGCCTGTTTTTATGAGGCATTACTATTAATGATGCGTGTATGAATTTCCTCATGTAGACTTTTAATATGATCGGCGAACTCATGACCATCATCTGAGACTCTAGTATGTGGTAACATAGGTATGAGGTCGGTAGGAGTACGAGGAAGATAACCATGCACAATCTCAAATGGACTCATGCCAGTGGTATGGTTGACTGACGTGTTGTAAGCAAATTTGATGCAGCGAATGACAGAATCCCAAGACTTGAGGCTATCTCCACTAGCGATCGTAATAGGTTGCGAGTGATGTGAAACGCGGCTCGGCGGGATCGATCCTCGCGTTCACGTCACGAATGTTATGATGCGAATGATGTAAGCGAATGATGAGAAAATACAAATGAGCAGATAAGGACTTGACGGATAGCGGCGTCGGCCGTACCAATCAATGAGAGGACGAGTGAACCTAGATCAAACTCCCAATGACCCGCTGGACCTACTAGACGTCTACTAAGTGAGGGCATCTAACAGCCCTGGGCGTTCGCGTCCGTCGGATGACAGTCCGTCTACCACAAGAATCCCTATGCTCGACAAGGTGGCTAGTCCTATCCGATGATGTTCGAATATCACGTAGCGGACGCGATAGGGGAAAACGAGACTGTCGAAGATAATAATACTAGAGTTTATAGAGGGAGACAAGACTGACCTTTGTATCGCTTAGTCCAAGGCGTCCAAGTAAGTCGAGCGGATGCTTAGTGTCGGGTGCGTGCGGATGAGTGTCGTTGGCGAGACAAACAGTGCGGGCCGGTGCGATCGTAACTACTAGCAGAGAGCTGAGTCCACGGGTGGCGTGCAACAAAGTCGGAGCAGAGGCGCACAAGGCGCGCTGGGCGCGCGCGGCGGCGTAGTCGTGTGGGGCGGGTAAGACAGCGAACCAAGTATCGTGGGAATAGTCGTGGGTGGGGCAGAAAACCAAGTAATCGATTATGGCGTAGGGTGGGAATCAAGAAATCAAGAAAGATGAGGCGAAGGAGAGCGAAGGGAATCAAGGAGATATGGTGAGATCAAGAAATCAAGAAATCATGAAATCAAGAATTCAAGAAATCAAGAAATCAAGAAATCAAGAAATCAAGGGAAAGATAGTGGGCGATCAAGAAAGACAAGAGGATGCGGTTGGGGATCAAGAAACGATGGGGAAAGGAGGGTGGGCGATCAAGAAAGGCAAGGCAGGCGGTTGGGAATCAAGAAACGATGGGAGAAAGGAGGGTAGGCGATCAAGAAAGGCGAGGCAGGCGGTTGGGAATTAAGAAACGATGGGGAAAGGGGTGGGCGATCAAGAAAGGCAAGGCGAGGCGGTTGGGAATCAAGAAACGATGGGGAAAGGAGGGTGGGCGATCAAGAAAGGCAAGGCGAGGTGGTTGGGAATCAAGAAACGATGGGGAAAGGGCGATCAAGAAAGGCAAGGCGAGGCGGTTGAGAATCAAGAAGCGATGGGGAAAGGAGGGTGGCGATCAAGAAAGGCAAGACGAGGTGGTTGGGAATCAAGAAACGATGGGGAAAGGGGGTGGGCGATCAAGAAATGGTGGAAGGGTGGAAAGGTACCAAGAAATGGCTTTCTTGAACTGTAACAACCAAGAACCCTCCAAGAAAGAGGAGTTCTTGACGGATCTGGGGTGTGCTCCTCGACGGAGCAGATTTCCCGGTTGATGGCGTGTCGGCGACGCTTCTTGAATCTCCCAAGACCCCCGAGTAATCTCGGCGAAGGCCTCTTCGATTCTTGGCGGCGGCTTCTTGAAACTCTTTCCTCGCACTGGAGTGATCTCGGCGGCGCGCTTTAACACATCTCCTCGGAGTGATCTCGACGGGGAGGCGTGGGCTCTACCCACGGAGTGATCTCAACATGGGGTGGGGCTAGCCAAACCCCTACACTACTCTCTACGATAGGGGAGACGAATTGTGCATAAACTTTTCAACAATGACTCCAAGGTGTTCCTTGGGCATGCCATCCTTATATAGTGAGGATGGGTGCCAAGTGAGCGTGGGAGAGGCCGAACCGTCGCGAGGCGTGGTTCGCCTCCCTTACAAATTCAAAATACAAACATAAAAAGTAAAAATGACGAGGACGGGGCCCAACAACATTGGCCCAGTCCACGAATCCAAAAATACAAACACACATGAAAATGAGCATAAGTAAAAAGATAAAAGTGCTTACACGGGGTACTTAAACCCCGGGTGGCGAGCGTCGGCGCGAGCTGCTCGGCGTGGCTAACGACATCCCGTTGCGTCATCCTCGAGATGGTTCTTCGTCATCGTGGCGTCGTCCTCAAGATGGTCCTCCATCACCGAGGCTCCTATTAACGACCTCGGTCTGTCCATCAGTTTGGGATGAAAAGCCATGGAAAATTTTAGCTTCGTCTCCAAAAGATGCCAAAGAGTCTTCCAAAAGTAGCTAGTGAATCGGACATCTCTGTTCGATACTATGCTTTTTGGAAGTCCATGGAGACGCACCACTTCGTTGAAATATAATTGAGCGACATGAGAAGCATCAGAAGTTTTAAAGCACGGCATGAAATGAGCCATCTTCAAGAAACGATCCACAACCACCATGATGGAATCATGGCATTTGTTCGTCCTCGAAAGCCCTAGCACAAAGTCGATGCTCACATCGTCCCAAGGTTTTTTGGGGACCGGAAGAGGGTTGTAAAGGCCGGTGTTTTGTTTAACCTGCTTGGCAAGGGAACATACATGACATTGGGAGACTATGTTAGGTACGTCTTGCTTAAGGGATGGCCAGTAGAATCTGTGCTCGACCATAGCAATTGTTTTATCTCTCCCAGAATGACCACTAAGGCCTCCGGCATGTGTCTCCCACACAAGAAAATCCCTAAGAGATGACTGTAGGATGCATAGGCGACGATCATAAAATAAGAATCCATTCTCTAAGATATAATCTTAGTTATCAGGGTTCGGGTACTCTCCTAAGATCTATAAAATGGGAGCAAAATCTGGGCAATCAGGATATAGGTCTTTCAAATGATCAAACCCAATAACCTCGACTTTCATAATATTCAACAAATGGACTCTTCTACTCAAAGCATCGGCGACTCGGTTCTCAACTCCCCTTTTGTGTTTAAGGATGAAGGTATATGACTGAATAAATTCAACCCACTTAACATGTCTAGAATTTAATTTCTGCTGAGAATGGAGATATTTCAAAGCCTTATGATAAGAGTAGAGAACGAATTCCCTAGAGAGCAAGTAGTGATGCCAATGACGTAAAGATTGAACAATTGTGTCGAACTCTTTGTCATAGGTAGAATACTTAAGCTTAGCATCATTCAACTTCTCACTAAAGAAAGCGATGGGGTGATTTTCTTGACTCAGGACTCCTCCTATTCCTAACCCTGAAGCATCACAGGCAACCTTGAATACTTTATCAAAATCAGGTAAACAGAGAATAGGGGCCTGAGTCATTCCAAGTTTGATCTCCTCAAAGGATTTCTGCGCTTCTATCATCCATTCAAAATGATTTCCCTTAAGGAATTCAGTCAAGGGTGCCATGATGGTGCTAAAGTTGGATATGAATCATCGGTAGAAAGTTGCTAGATCGTGAAAACTACAAACATCATGGGTATTTCTAGGCGTTGGCCATTGTGTTATGGCGTCAATTTTGGCTGGATCAATGGATACGCCTTGGCCAGATAGGAAGAAACCTAAGAACGAGACATGACTGACAAGAAAGGAACATTTTTTTGGGTGAGCATACAACTGCTCGGTTTTCAATACTTCGCAAACTAAACGTAAGTGATGGAGATGATCAGGTGTGGATTTGCTATAAATAAGAATATCATCAAAATATACGATGACGAAATTTCCCATGAACGGTCTAAGTATGTGGTTCATCAATCGCTGAAAGGTGCTAGGTGCGTTGGATAAACCAAAGGGCATGACTTTCCACTCATAGAGTTCGTCTTTGATCTTAAAGGCAGTTTTCCATTCGTCTCCTGGTCGGATACGAACTTGGTAATAACCGCTTTTAAGATCAATCTTGGAGAAAATTGTCGAACCTGCCATCATATCAAACATGTCGTCGCTGTAGGGAATAGGAAACCTATACTTGACCGTAATCTTATTTATAGCTCCACTCTCAATGCACATTCGCCAACTCCCATCCTTTTTGGGAGCCAGTAGTGCAGGTACGGCACACGGGCTAAGGCTCTCTTGGATGAACCCCTTGTCCAAGAGTTCTTGGACTTGGCGATGTAATTCCTTGCACTGCGTAAGGTCCATCCGATAGTGAGGGAGGTTAGGTAATGACGACCCTGGAATGAAATCCATAGCGTGCTGAATAGCACGCATCGGGGGTAGGTCATTGGGCAAATCATTAGGGAAAACACTTGCAAATTCCTCGAGTAGTTGAGAAATATTAGGGGGCGGGGTGGAGGAATCCTCGGAGGAGTGATCAGGTATCATAGCCAAGCACATAGTCATTTCACTATCGAGTTCCTTTTGAAATTGATAACCACTAACAACACAAAAGCCTACGGATGGGGATTTTGGTGAGGCTCTTGATGACTCTAAAATATGTCATCAAATAATCAAGTTCTTAAGTTTAAATTCATTACAATTATCTTGTGAATTCATGCTAAGTTCATGCATATGTATTGTTTTATGAAATCACTAACCCCACTTGATTCTTTGAATCAAGTGGAATATATTTAACATTTTATGGCTAGTGAACATTCAGAAACAGGTTAAGAAGATCAAGGAAGAGAGGAGGATCAAGAGAAGTGGGCAAAAATTCGAAGTGGCAAAAATTACGAAAATGCCCCTAGGCATGACTTAAGAGAAAACCTATAAATACTCTCTTGAGAGAGGAGTTTAGGTTGTTCAGAATTTTCTCTAAGGAAACTAGGGCTTGGAGAAGAGGATTTCTACACCCTCCAGGAGCTGATGAGCTTTTGGAGTTGGAGAGGAAGAACAGACTGAAGATAGCTTGGATTGAAGAACCACGCCTCACCGCAAGGACGTGACACCCGACGTGGGGAAATCTCAAGCTTCAGCCCTGTAATCCCTCTCTTCTCGGACAATTTTGCTGGGATGGAAGAGTCACAAGATCTTCAATGTTTCCCAACCTAGGACTGTTTCGTTTTAGATTCGATTTCAGTTGAACTTTGTTTCTTTCTTGCTCTGATCATCCTCCCCAAACCTCCCCAAAAATCCCTTTGATATAGCAGAACCACTGCGCGCAGTAGCACCGCCGTGCGCAGCAACGCCGCCGCACGCAGCAGCCCCGCGCGCAGCCACGCCAAGACGCAGCAGCGCTGCTGCCGCACGCCAGCGCGCGCCACAACGTCGCCCAGCGCAGCCACGCCGCGCAGCAGCGCCGGCTGCGCATAAACACCTTGCGGCAGGTACCCTGCATAAGGTGTTTGATCCTTTGCCCCCAAGGGCAAAGGTACTGTCTACAGAGAACTCCTCTATAGACAGCCTCTATTAAGTTAAATCTTTAACTTAATCAGAGCAATAGCAGTTAAATCTTTCGACTAAACTGGGAATTAAAGAGGAATTCTGTGATTTTCCTGAGGATCATTTAACAGAGTTTAATATTTATTTTAAATTGATAAGTGACATATCTATTGAATAAAGAAGGAAATTTCTGCTGTTTTCTCGTGCTCCCTGTGGATCGACCCTCACTCGCCTTACGCCATGAGGTTTATAAATTTGTTGCATAAGCTCTGAACCTCACACGTCTGAACTGCTAAATAACTAGTAAAAAATACATAAAATCTGAGCTTATCAACTGGTGCCGCTGCCGGGGAGCACGGTATTACAGTAAAAATTTTCATTTTTTTCTGAATCTACAGTTATCTCTCTAAACCTAGAGTTGTTTTTGTGAATCTACAGTCATTTTTGTTGATTTTTCTAGAGCTGCAGGACTTGACAATCCTCAGCTCATTGTTATTCTAACCGTTTGCTGTAGATTTATGGTAGTAACACGCTCAGGAGCTGGTGAAAAGTCTGTAGAGAAAGACATTAGAGACGCCACTCCGGATTCTACAGTGATAGAACCAGAAATTCAACAGAGAAATATGGCTGAAGAGATGCACCAGCAGAATGAGAGGAGGAGGACTATGCTGGATAGGTCCACACCGTCGGGAAGCTTGCGTCAAACCGATGTAAATCTGAACATCGGTGACGGTATTTCCTTTCGATATGACAATGCATTAATTCATTCCTTACCTGAATTTAATGGACTGCCTGCTCAAAACCCATTAGAATTCCTTGATGATTTCCACATTAGGTGTTCATCTCAAAGCGTTCGAGGATATCTACAGAAATTTTAAAAATGAAATATTTTCCTCTAACCTTAAAAGATAAAGCATTTTCCTGGTACCGCAATTTAGGAATCACTTTTAATTCATGGGAAGAGATGCAGGGAAAATTTCTGCAGAAATTTTACCCTCTCTCCAAAACTAACTTTTATAGAAGGGAAATTCACAACTTCCATCCTCATGATGGTGAGGCATTTAGTGAATCATGGGAGAGGTTCAATGATCTGTTGAGGAAGTGCCCTCACCATGGAATTGAACAATGTCAACTAGCTCAGATATTTTATGAGTCTCTCTCTGATTTTATGAAAAACAAGGTAAACCTCGCCACGGGTGGAACGTTTTATACCGCATATGAGGACGAAGTTTTTGATATTCTGGAGAGAGTTGCAGAAACTGATTTGCAGGAGATTGGAGCCAATCAGAATGGGAGGAATGTGCAGCCCAAGAGAGCAGGAGTTCTGCAGGTCAACGCCAAGGAGGGAGAGCTACAAGCGGGCCTAAGGGAGACCAACCAGAAATTGGAGGAGCTCACCTCTACCTTGAAGAATGTCTTCCTATGTAACTCTCCCATCATTAAAGTTAAGATCTGCTCTCTCTGTTTTAGCAGGGAACATGAAGATGGAGCTTGCCAAGCCATGGAAGAAGAGGTGAAGGCTTTCAACCAGCCGCAACAACCGTGGGCGGGTCAAAAGCGGTCAAATTTCCAAAACGGAGAGGCCTTCCACCAAGGAAACAAGCCGGCAGCTCAACCCCCGTTCCAGTAGAGACAACAATTCCAGCACAGGCCTCCACAACAGTATCAGGTTTCATCTCAAACTCAACCTGATTTCTCTACATTAACTCCCGTCATTTCAGATATGATCGAAAAGCAAAATCAAAAGTTGCGGGCGGAAATGGAGATGCGGATGCAAGTGATGATGGAGTTTCAAACGAAGCAAATGCTGGATGCTCAAGAGCAGATGAGGAAGATGCTAGAAAGCCTCAGACCTGTTCAACCTGAACACCAAGGTATACCGTTAGATTCTCCTTGCACATCTTATAAACTTCCCACGAAACCGTCCATCAATCCATGCAACTTGCATCATGTGCAGCATTCCACTCATGATGAGACGAATAGAGATGATCTTGAGGTTCTAGCCATATCAAAATTGCGAAATGGAAAAGAACTTCAGGATCCCTATCGGACTTCTATAGAGAATTCTAAGAAGGGGACTGAACCACAAGAGGAAGAAGGAGAGGACTCCCCTACGTGGAGGAGCCTCTACCTTCTACGAGTGGGCAGCATGTTCCCTATCCTTCCGCTTTAAATAGAAAAAAACCGATATTTGATTATGAACATCGACTGCTAGAGAATTTTAGAAAAGCTACCATGACTGTTACTGTCGAAGATATGCTTAGGTGTGCACCTTCCCTAAAGAAATACCTTAAGGATTCTTGCACCATTAGGAAACCTAGGGAAGTGGTTAAATTATCTGAAAATGCTTCTAGTATTCTTAATGCCATCCCTATCAAGACGAGAGATCCCGGAGCCCCTTTCATTACATGTGAAATAGGAGGAAATACCTTCTCTAAAGTTTTATTAGATACGGGAGCAAGCATAAGTATCATCCCGGCGGCATTATATGAGGAATGCGGGTTTGGAGAATTAGAGGAAATTCATATGGACCTACTCCTAGCTGACGGCACTATTAGGCAACCCGAGGGAAGGTTAACCGATGTCATGATCACTGTAGAGAATTGTGAAATACCTGTAGACTTTATAGTGACAGATGTAAAGATATCGGGAGACATTAGTTTAGCTCCTATCATCTTAGGTAGACCATTTTTAGTTAAGGCAAAAACGATTATGGATTGGGAGAAGGGGACGTTGGAGTTTAAAATTGGAAAGGAGAGAGTTCAACTGGATATATCAAAAATGATGAAATGTCCTGTAGGAAGCAATGAGGAGTTAAAGTTGTGTGCAGAGGATGAAGGAGAGGAAGTGGTTAAAGAATACTTGTCACAAGTAGAGGGTAGAGAGCTACAGGGAGAGATCATAGATCCTTCTTCGATAGAGGTAGGGCCAGAATTGAAACCTTTGCCCTCATCCCTCAAATATGCATATCTAGATGAGCAGAAAATCCTACCGGTAATCATATCTTCATCACTAACCCCTGAACAGGAAAAGGACTTGCTAGAGGTACTTAGGGAGCATAGAAATGCCATAGGTTGGACCTTTGATGATATTAGAGGAATTCCATCTTTGATCTGTGAACATAGGATATTTTTAGAAGAGGAAGCAAAACCTTGTAGAGAGCATCAAAGGAGACTCAACCCTTACATGAGAGAAGTTCTTGAGAAAGAAGTGATTAAGTGGTTGAATGCAGGAATAACTTATGCTATATCCGACAGTAGATGGGTGAGTCCTGTACACATGGTACCAAAGAAATCTGGAATTACCGTAGAAGTGAACGAAAAAGGGGTAGAGGTGCAGAAAAGATTGATCACAGGGTGGAGGGTGTGCATTGATTACAGGAAATTAAATAAGGCGACAAAGAAGGATCACTACCCACTACCCTTCATAGATCAGATACTAGAAAAACTGTCAGGGCAGCAATATTTTTGTTTTCTTGATGGTTATTCAGGATACAACCAAGTAAACATCCATCCTGATGATCAAGAGAAGACAACATTTACGAGTCCCGTAGGGACATATGCTTAGGCGTATGCCCTTCTGGCTATGCAATGCCCCGCCACATTTCAGCGATGTATGAATGCCCTTTTTTCTGATTTAGTAGGCGAATGTTTAGAAATATTTATGGATGATTTTTCAGTATTTGGATCTACCTTTGAGAACTGCCTCCTAAGCCTCACCAAAGTATTGAAGAGGTGCATTGAGTCCAACCTTGTCCTAAGTTGGGAAAAATCTCATTTCATGGTGCAGGAGGGAGTAGTGCTGGGACACACGGTCAGCAACCGTGGATTGGAAGTGGACAAGGCCAAAAGCGAAATCATCCAGGGCCTTCCACCTCCAACTAACCTAAAAACCCTTAGGGGTTTCTCAACGCCTGGGTTTCTATAGACGTTTTATCCTTGATTTTGCTAAAATTTCTAAACCTCTTACAAATATTTTATCGTCTAAAAATAATGATTTTGAACTAACACTAGAGGCTAAAGATGCATTTTATAAATTGAAAGAAGCTTTGGTTAATGCGCCTATCCTGCAAGGGCCCGATTGGACCCTTCCTTTTGAACTAATGTGCGACGCTTCTGATTTTGCAGTAGGTGCAGTGTTAGGCCAAAGAATTGATAAGAAACCCGTGGTGATCTACTACGCCAGGACCTTAGTGGACGCACAACTGAATTACACCACCACCGAAAAGGAGCTGCTGGCCATTATTTTTGCTTTAGAAAAGTTTAGGTCTTATTTACTAGGTAGTAAAATAACTGTTTATTCTGATCATGCAGCTATTAGATACTTGTTAACGAAGAAAGAGGCTAAACCGAGATTGATTAGATGGGTGCTTTTATTACAGGAATTTGATTTGGAAATTAAAGATAAGAAAGGGTGTGAAAATGTAGTAGCCGACCATCTCTCACGAATCATAGGCGCCCCACCTGAACAAATTAATGATGCATTTCCTGATGAATTTGTCCTAACTACACAAGGAACATTCGTTCCTTGGTATGCACATATTGTCAATTTTTTAGTTTCAGGACAAATTCCTACAGGTTGGACTTCCCACGAGAGGAAAAAGCTACTCAAGGATGCGCGATTTTATTTTTGGGAAGATCCGGAGCTGTTTCACCAAGGACAATATCAAATTCTCTGACGATGCATCCCCGAGAGCGAGCAACGAGGCATCCTAGAATTCTGCCACGCAAAACCAGGAGGGGGTCACTACTCGGCCAAGGTAACAGCTCATAAGATTGTTGAATCGGGTTTCTTTTGGCCTACATTATTTCATGATGCGCAGAAATTTTATAACAGTTGTTTAGCATGCCAAGCATCCATCAATATCAATAGGAAAGATAGAATGCCCCTACAACCCATCTTAGAAGTAGAAATATTTGATTTATGGGGAATTGATTTTATGGGTCCATTTCCTAGTTCTAACGGTTATGAATACATCTTGATGGCTGTTGACTATGTCTCCAAATGGGTAGAAGCCATTCCCTCCAAAACCAATGACAGTAAGGTAGTGACCAATTTTATTGAAAAACACATTTTTTATAGATATGGATGCCCACGAGCGATCATTAGTGATGGAGGTTCACACTTCACAAATTACAACTTTAGGAATCTCCTCAAAAGTTTGGTGTCCATCATCAGTCACTACCCCATATCATCCTCAAGCCAATGGACAAGTTGAATTGTGCAATAGAGAGGTGAAGAAAATTTTGAGGAAAATAGTGCATCCAGATGGGAAAGATTGGTCTAGGAAGCTAGACGAGGCGTTATGGGCTTATAGGACAGCTTACAAAACCCTCTCGGCAAGTCTCCCTTCCGCCTTATCTTTGGCAAAGCTTGTCACCTACCACTTGAGTTAGAACACAAGGCCCATTGAGCTATTAGAAAACTCAACCTAGATTTGGATAGAGCCGGCAAGCATAGACTTCTTCAATTGAATGAGTTGGAAGAGTTAAGAAATGAGGCTTATGAGAATTCGAAGATTTATAAAGCCAAGATGAAGATGTTTCATGACAAGAGCTTGAGGAGAAGAATTTTTGTGGAGAATCAAAAAGTATGGCTTTACAACTCTAGACTAAAACTCTTTCCAGGTAAATTGAAAACGCGATGGGATGGTCCCTTCCTTGTTCAGCAGGTTTTTGAGAATGGAGCCGTTACAATTTTAGATCCTACATCTCAAAGACGATTCACTGTGAACGGGCAACGGCTCAAACCCTACTTAGAAGAAGAAGATCTTCACAGCCCCATGAATATTACGTTAGAAAAGTCATCGCATGATAGCTCATGATCCGATTAGTTTTTGTTTTTACTACATTTCATATTCCCTCTGCTTGGTTATTTTCCTTGTTTTGTTTTTGTTTTCTGCGTTTTTGTTTCTGTTATCGTGTGCAGCCACTCCGATCCACGCCCACCTAACACGTCACTAGACAACACGCATGCTGATCGCCGCCCTTCCTTCCATGGTTTGGTATTCCTTTCTCCTTTCTCTCATTTATGATTTGTCATGTAGGAACATGCCTTTTATTGAGAGGGGGGGGGAGTACATTTACATGCATTATCCATGAAATTTTTTTCGTTTTTGCATTCACAAACCATGGATATTTGATGATCTTAGGAGATGATTGTCCAATGATATGCATGATAATTCGATTCTTTTCAAAAGGGTAGAAATGCAAGAGTGGCCAGCTAGGGAATCCTAGGTGAAGTAAGCCTAGCTAGGTGCACTACGATCCATACCACTACAGTCATATCTATTACCATTATACTTCTCTCACCTCACCATCCACCTCGGGTTGAGTTAGCACTTACATGCACGAAAATTTTTAGCTTTAGTGGAGAGTAGGGTTAGTGTTAGCTCATTGGCAGTATTATTATGACGTGAGTGAAGCTCCCTGACCCATGAAGGATACATAACTTTGTCGGGGGAATAAGCTGCCGGTCTACTAAGGACGGCACATGGGTAGTGGATAAGCGCCACCAAACTATAAAGTGAAAGCTGCACTGCGCATAAACAAGCAAAAGCTTGCATCATAGTACTAAAGTTGATTGTCATAAAAAATGACCAACAAGCAGCAAATGCCAAATAAAATAAAGGTGGAAAAGCTGTCTCCCATGTGTTTGAGCCGATGCTACTATAGCCATAGTATTGAGCTAGCATTAATACCACTCTCTACGCCTCGTTCAGTAGTGCGCTTGGGGTGTTAACTCAATCTTATTCCATATACTATGTACTTACTATATGTACTCCATAGATCATGTGCACTTAGTTGAGGTCTAAGGCTGAGATAGATCCTAAATTTCTTCTACGCTAGTCAATTTTAATTGCTGAAAATACTCCTTGAGAAGAGCATGAATCAAAGTTATCGGAAGTCAAAATTCACCTTGAGATCATCTTTTATTCTCACCTGCATCTCATTACTAAGGGACTAGTAACGATCTAAGTTGGGGGGTGTTTGATGACTCTAAAATATGTCATCAAATAATCAAGTTCTTAAGTTTAAATTCATTACAATTATCTTGTGAATTCATGCTAAGTTCATGCATATGTATTGTTTTATGAAATCACTAACCCCACTTGATTCTTTGAATCAAGTGGAATATATTTAACATTTTATGGCTAGTGAACATTCAGAAACAGGTTAAGAAGATCAAGGAAGAGAGGAGGATCAAGAGAAGTGGGCAAAAATTCGAAGTGGCAAAAATTACGAAAATGCCCCTAGGCATGACTTAAGAGAAAACCTATAAATACTCTCTTGAGAGAGGAGTTTAGGTTGTTCAGAATTTTCTCTAAGGAAACTAGGGCTTGGAGAAGAGGATTTCTACACCCTCCAGGAGCTGATGAGCTTTTGGAGTTGGAGAGGAAGAACAGACTGAAGATAGCTTGGATTGAAGAACCACGCCTCACCGCAAGGACGTGACACCCGACGTGGGGAAATCTCAAGCTTCAGCCCTGTAATCCCTCTCTTCTCAGACAATTTTGGTTGGGATGGAAGAGTCACAAGATCTTCCAATGTTTTCCAACTGAGGATTGTTTCGTTTTAGATTTGATTTCAGTTGAACTTTGTTTCTTTCTTGCTCTGATCATCCTCCCCAAACCTCCCCAAAAATCCCTTTGATATAGCAGAACCACTGCGCGCAGTAGCACCGCCGTGCGCAGCAACGCCGCCGCACGCAGCAGCCCCGCGCGCAGCCACGCCGCACGCAACAGCGCTTTGCAGCGGCTGCAGCGCCGCTGCAGCCACGCCACAAGGCTGGCCAATGCACGCGAACACCTTGCGCGGTACCCTGCACGCAAGATGTTTGATCCTTTGCCCCAAAGGTACTCTCTGAAGAACTCCTCTATAGACAGCCTCTATTAAGTTAAATCTTTAACTTAATCAGAGCAATAGCAGTTAAATCTTTCGACTAAACTGGGAATTAAAGAGGAATTCTGTGATTTTCCTGAGGATCATTTAACAGAGTTTAATATTTATTTTAAATTGATAAGGGACATATCTATTGAATAAAGAAGGAAATTTCTGCTGTTTTCTCGTGCTCCCTGTGGATCGACCCTCACTCGCCTTACGCCGTGAGGTTTATAAATTTGTTGCATAAGCTCTGAACCTCGCACGTCTGAACTGCTAAATAACTAGTAAAAAATACATAAAATCTGAGCTTATCAGCTCTCTGTGGACTATAAGTGTAAGGGTGCCATGTGATATTCTTGCCCTGATGGAGGAAAGAACAGGTATTGCTCTGACCATAGAGGTGTACACCATTATCATACAACCAAGGACAGCCGAGGATAATGCTGCCCACCTTCATGGGTAAGACATCACACAATATCTCCTCTTCGTAGGATTGAACCTTCAAAGGGAGACGGCATTGGCTCCTCACAGGGATGGAGGTAGCATCGATCCAAGACACAAAATATGGATGAGGGTGATCAATCAAAGGTAATCCCAAACATGATGTCATAACATCGGAGGCGACATTAATACAACTACCACAGTCTACGATCATCTTACACATCTTATCACCAATTTTAAAATGTGTAAAATATGGATGTCCTCAATGCAGAATTATCAGTGGAAGGCTGGGTGAGGTTGCAGCGGACAATCCCCCTAACTGATGAAGATGGGTCGTGACGAGGAGGAGACGATGGATAGTCCGTGATGCCAATGAAACTCACTAATCCGTCATCATGCACAAATTCATCGACAAGATAATCTTTAACTCGATACTCCTCATCAATAGGTGGCTCGTTTACGGGGGGGTCACTATCGAAGGGTTCCTGTCCTATGTGTAAGGCTCGTGATGGATATTGGGAAGCTCTATGGCCACGACCCTAGCATTTAAAGCAAGTAAAGTCGGAAGGACCGACATGTGCAGGATTGGACTGGGGAGGGGCTCTAGCTGTGGAATCAAAGGGATGACGAGGTACGAGCATTTGGCGTAGTAGTGGATGGTGTCGGAGCTGGTGGACGGTGTTCAGTCAGAGTTTGAGTGGCGGTAGGAACTGGTGGCGATGGTGCCGGAAGGGCTAAGGGAGGATTACGCTGGGTCGCACGATTAGAATAAGAAGGATTAGATAAGTGCGACCGATCAGAGAGAGCAAGGCGATTGTACACGAGAGTATGATATAAATTCTGACATAGCTCTAGGTCTTCTATAATCTGATAGGCCTGCTCTAGGGTGGCGACTTTGGGGACTAGCAGTTGCGTCTCAAGATAAGGGTTATGACCGGTTCTAAATCAAGAAATGACAATTCGGGGCTCTCCTCGACAGCTCATATAGAATTCCTTGAATTGGGTAATATACTCGGAGACCGGACGTCTACCCTGCTACAGTTTATGCCATTGATCTAGTAGATTGTCTAAGTAAGCTAGTGGGACATATTTCTCACGCAGTTTGTCCTTCATCTAGGGCCAAGTGTCTATGGGTGCCTCACGACGGTTATAAATCAAAAATTCCCAAAAGATTTTTGCTTGTCCCTCTAATCTCATCTCGGCATACTGAACTTTCTGCCACTCTAACATATTGTACCACTTAAAATAGCTGTTTAATGTAGATTCCCAATCAAGATAATCCTTAGGGTCCCTAGATCCCTCGTAGTATGGAACATCGACTTTGACGCTACGCTGAATTTTCTGCCATTAGTTGTCGTGATCCGTACGGCGGTGATCACGAGGGGGAACCACATCCTCGGGTGGGTAAGGATCGTCCCTGTCCGGACGATTCCCATTCCATCCACGATACCTATCGTTAGGCGGATAAGGATCATTCCGTGGGGGATGGTTCCTATCGCGCTCTGGGATCCTCTCCTTTGGTGGATGGTAATCGTCTTGGGGTAAACGATTTCCATCATGCACCGAGGCTCTATCCACAGGCGGACAGGGATCATTCCATGGGGGACGATTCCTGTCCTGGCCTGGGGTCTTAAGCTCGGGCAGATAGTAATCGTTCCATGGGAGACAATTACTATCACGGACCGGAGTGCGAAACTCAGGAGGAATCTGATCATCTCGCTCAGGATGACTCTGATTTTGGCTCCTGGATCTATCCTCGGGTCGTATAAGATCATCCTGGTCACGATGATTCCTCTCACAAACTCGAGGTCTGAAGTCAGGCGGATAGTGGTCTTCACGATCCCGGTAATGGCGGTCACGACCTCTATTCTCGAGTTGGTAAGTCCGTTCACTCACCGCATCGATCGAACTCGTGAGACGGTTATCCATATTGGTAATTCGTGTATTCACATCACAGAAACCATAATGGACAGCATCTAAAACGTGATTGATGTCCCCTCGAGAAGAGGTCGGTGGGGCGGACGATGACAGCTCATGGACGGGGACGAACACTTCACGACCATCTTGGGGTTGGTTTATCATCGGAGCGAAGACTCGTTTGCCTGAACGTAAATGCATGCAATGGGACTCCCTAATGACGACGTCTACGTTTTCGAAAACCAGTGGGCTGACATGTTAGGCTCTGAAGAGGGGATAGGGAGGCTTGGGCAGTCCTCCAAGAAGAGTTAAACAAAAACTCGATTCTTGAATTATGACTGCCTAAATGTTTCTGTAAAACAATGGTCTTTATATATAGGCCTTGGAGGAAAGAGAAAATGACGAGAAATTAGAGATGAGAAGTTAAAGACGTACTTCATATCACGCCAATGGGCAGTTGTTGATCTGCCTCTGGTGACGTGTCATGACGCGCGTAGGGACGTGCGCGGGTGGAGGCGTGTGTGATGATGGTTGCGACGTGTTCGTGATGGAGATGTTGACTTCGGTTGACTTTGCCGTTGTGTCAGTAGCGGAGATGTTGACCTTGGTTGATGGCGGCGGCGCATCCGATGTCAAAGCATTGGTGTCCATGCCACCACATTCCATGAGCTGGTGACATGATTTTGATAACATCAACTCTGCCACTTTTTCTAAATTATACACAAATCATTTTCACTCAACATTTGAATCACACTCATTAGGATTTGAAACATCTTTTTTTATTGGGCTGTCTCGCCATATAAATTAAGAACAATGAAATGTCTTAGTAATTATTGGACACTATGGCAGTCCTACCACCTATTTTTGCTTCCACTAGCATGACCAACCCACCTGTCTTCACCCCCAGCCAATGGTCCATCTAGGCCTGATTAGTTTTCAACTCTTCCCTGGTCCATGGTATCACAACCCAATCAACGATCAAAGCAGACCTTATGAATGATCAATGGTCTATTGTCAACACTAACTCGATCAATCTTCAATTGTCAACCCTAACTCAATCAATGGTCAACTCATACCCTGTCAATGGTGAACTCAGACCCCTGCTAAAAATCCTCCATAACGCCATGAAGGGTCTACCTAAATCTAGTTATCAACCATGCAATTCACAAGCAATGTTCGCCAATAGTTCTATTTGTGTATTGGCTAATTTTGCCCTTATTTCTTTGAGTATTTTCTTGCATTTCACTACTGTCATCAGATGTCCTCCAGCATCTTCAAAATTAAAGAAAACTTCAAGTATTGAAATCTAAGGCTGTCAACTGACACAATGGACTATATCATCACTAATAATCCTGGTCTTGAATAATTCAAATCAACACAATGGCTTGTTTTCATGAACCTGATGGCATCATTATCAGCCCTACATGTATCCCTCATAGGTGTCCTTCGTCAAATTGGTATCAGTATCAAACATGTGCTAGTCAACCCATACTGCAGACTAGATCTCATACTCCATTTCGTATTAAATGGAACTGCATGCAGCCAACTAGGTCACCATCATTCATGATCTGCCCCAAGATGCCAATGCAGATTTTGCCTTCAACGAGTACTAATAACATGCAAATAAGAGCTGATAAATTGTTAATTTCTTTATATTATGGGCTTTTAATCCATAAAACATTAATTTTTAATGCACGTTATCATGATTTTAGGTTAAACTAATAATTTTCTTGATTTCAAGTTAAAGAATAATTTTAATCAATATTTAGGTCTATTTTTACACTATAAATGTTTTTAAAATGAATTTTAAATGAAAATAAGTGACTAATTGATGCCGGACTTCGTCAAAACGTCTTCTGGTTGTTGCCTAGGATAGCAACTCGGTATCGATAATGGAGCTCTATCGGAACACGGTGGTATGCGTGTCTGACAATGCAGATAAACAGATATGAAATATGACAAAAATACGAAAGATCCAGATGTGGTATGTGCAAGTGCCGACTCGAGGGTGTGTGCCATTCCTGGGGTCCAACGGGGTCGCCCAAGGAGTGTAGTCCAGGCCTCCCGAACCTCGTCCGAGGGGTCGAGGACAACTACGCGGCCGAACGGGAATATCCCACGAAGTTGCTAAACGCGATGGGCGTACCCGACTCGCACAGGCAGGTAAGACCCTCGTGTGTTCTTTCGTCATTTTCTCAGCCTGCCTCTCTCACCTACGACTAACCTGAGTGCGGCGGAGGCAAACAAAAGTGCACTGAAAAAAATAAAACACAAAGGCCGAGTGGGGTACCTCTCGTCGCGTCAGGCAACAGCTATATTGATGACACTCGAGGCGGCTTCGTCGTTGTGGGAATCTGGAGTACACACAGATTGGTAAAACGAGGGCAGGTGTGGGCGGCCGTGGGGACGACCAGAGGTTCACGGCTTGATAGCACGCGCGGGTGAGTTGACTAGCGATGACGACTCGGGTGGTCGGGCGGGCACGAGCAGAGCACGTCCTAGGCGCAGATGGCCACGATGGAAATGCCACGTGCGTGCACTAGCGGCGACGGCTGTGCGATTCCACGACGGGGTGACCGGGTTGGATCAGCGGCCCGGTGTGCATACGATGCGACCGTTGGAGAAACGCGCTACGCCATAGGCGAGTTCGATGACTTGGCACACAGGCGGAGCGGCGCGACCGAAGGGTGCACGGGGCACGGTGACGCGAGCGAAGGCGACGAGGTACTGGGTGGCGAGAGGAGATGCTGGCGGCGGTCGTGGACCCTAGTGGTCAACGGGCGTGGCGTGGGTTCAGGAGCGGGTCCAAATGGGGCCCGGAACGCGATGGCGTCACAAGATCAGGCGCGCAGATGGCGCGTGTGACGGTTGGGCAGCTCGGGCAATGGGGTTTGCATGGCGCGGCAGACGGCGGCTCAGCGTGGCGGTGATGTTCTGGCGGCGCGGCGGCAATGACTGTGGCAGGGTGCTTCTCCTCTCTCTTCCTCTTCCTCCCTTCTCCTCCCTCTCCTTCTTCTTCTTCCTCTTTTTCTGGATCGTGCAACTCTTCAACTTCTAACGATATTTCTTCTCAACATAAATTCAAGAGTGAAAAGTTGAGGCGCCCACCCATTACCTTTATAGGAGAGAGGTGGATGGGCCCTTGAAACTACAAAGATAATGAAAAGGACTATTGGGGCTTAGGCCATGAACAGGAGAGGAAGATATCCTCATACAGAACTTCCTCACTACAACGCAGTTACGAAAACAGAAGATTACGAAAGAAAACATAAATGCGGAAAACAAAAGCGGTAAACGGGATCAAGATGGCGCGTCGTTACCCGGATATTTGAATCTGGCTGCACGCGTCCTCGCTTTGGCTTGTCGTATGGCTGGACGCGAATCAGTGGCGGGGTCGATGCCGACTCCATGAACGATGGTCATGCGGTCTCGGACTGTGCTGCGCCATCACTAATTGACCTATTTCTATAAATAAAGAGACAATATGGAAATTAAACGAACTTTAGAAAATAATAAAATCATTTTTTGGTATTAATATATATTTTTGGGGTTTATTTTAGGTGTTTCTCCATTTAAAAAAGGTTTTTAATCAAGACTGGTTCTTATTGGGCCAGTTATAGTGCTCACCTATCTGCAAGTGGCGCTCAGTGCACGAACGACACGTTTTGCATGCAGCGCCACATAAGCAAATCAGGAGAAGAGTTCGCTACGTCAGCGAGTGACACACATGTACCCGATTTCGTGTGTGTCGCACATGGAATGGAGACACGGAGAGGCACCACGAGCCAATCGTGTCGCATTGTATGCTCAATGTACAACGCCAAAAAGATAAAAAAATTAACGGAATAGGAAGAAGCTCTTCTTCTGATCTCGTGGCCATAACAAGAGAAAATGAGAGATTGAAGAGGCTGTTCTTGATTTTGAAGCTCTACGAAGGATCACCTACCTTCCTAAAAGATTCAAGACCCTTCTTGGAGAAATTTGGAGCTAATTTTGAAGAAGAAATTGATGATCCGTCCACCATTCTTCCCCAGACCCAATCTTCAAATATGCGGAAATATGGTGTTTTTCATTGCGCGAATTCCGCTCAAATAGAGCCATATCTCTTCGTTGTGCGAATCGGCACAACGAACACCACCAAATTTCTGCACATTGGAAGACTAGGTCTGGGGAAGAACGGTGGCCGGATCGTCGATTTTGTCTTCAAAATTAGCTCCAAATTGCTCCAGGGAGGGTCTTGAGTCTTCTAGGAAAGTAGGTGCTACTTGATATTTCAGATTTTAAGGGTAATTAGTGATGAGGTAACTTCACTTAATTACTATCATTGGTTTACCCGAATTAATAACCTTACTAGCGTAGGGAGAGTAAGGGTCGATCCACAGGGCGCAAGGGTTTTTCCTTAAGAATTTGTGCTTTGGTTATATAATTTTTTAATAATTTTAATAGGTTTATTACATATGAAGATAAATAACTATTTAAAAAAAATATATAAAACAAAGAAAATTAAAAATATATTATCATATTATAATAATATTAGTAGGCTGAAAATAATTTTTTTCGGAATTTTTAGGAGTATTTGAAAGCCAAAATAAAATAGGAAATGAAACAGGCTGGCGCTCTGGACTTAGTCAAAATTTGTCGAAGTCCAGATGCCAAATGGGGAAAGTGGCTTGGTGGAGGAGAGAGAAAAAATGGACTGCACTAAATTCACTCTAGAATGAGTTTTAGAATGAATTTTAGAGCGTGGTTTGATGCATTGGAACCGTCTGGATATTGGCTAGCTGACCCAAGACTAACTCAAAGGCAAAAGATTAACAGAAAAGAGTGAAAAATGAGAAATAAGAAGGTAATCTCTTTGTCACACCCTCCAAGGGCCAAGGGACTTCTTCTTCTTTCCACCAGCTTCATCAGCCCTAGATGCTTCCTGCTCAGCCTGGCACTCATTGAGGTGAATGGATCTATGAATCAATTGCACTCAGGCCACCAAACATTACTTTGGATTGAATCACAAGATGCCTATTACAATAGGGTGAGGGGGTTTATATAGGGAGAGAGAGCAAATGAGAGCCATTGGACTTTTAATACAATGGATGGCCAGATTTTTAATACAATGGATGGCTTGGATCCCCGTCCAAGGGTGTCCTCCAATCAGCATCTAAGCACATAAAATGGGCATAAATAATCAGGACTGGACCTCCCCCTTGCCATCCTTTCTTTGGCCCAAGATTCCTCTCATAGTGGGCTTAGTGGAACTTCCTTATTGGGCCTTTGGAGTAGAGTCGGCTGTCTTGATTTGAATCTCCTTTCTTGGCCCAGGGTTGTGGCTGGTCCTGCTCCTCTGGGCCAAATAGCTTATCCTTCATTTATTTATCCCCTTTGTTCATGAAAGTTTCACCTAATTTCTGCATCTTCCACATAAACCAAGACGAGAGTGAGATTCATTCCACTCAACCCATTGAGTTCAGTGGGGTTAGTCCCACAAATGACAATAATTTACTCAAAATTAGAAAGAGTTGAATTTATTTCATCATTTTTCAGAACTTAACATAAATGTTTATAATATATGCAGATAAAGATAAAGAAGTAGATAAATTAGCTAGAATTGCACATGTATATTACTATCATTTTGGATTTATTTTATACTTTCTAGAGCTTCAAAATCAAGAACAGCCTCTTCAATCTCTCATTTTCTCCTTTTATGGCTGTGGGATCAGAAGAAGAGCTTCTTCCGATTCCGTTAAATTTTTTATCTTTTTGGCGTTGTACGTTGAGCATACAATGCAACACGATTGGCCCGTGGTGCCTCTGCGTGTCTCCATTCCATGCGCGACATGCACGAAATTGCGTATGTGCATGTCACTCACTGACGGCCTGAACTCCTCTCCTGATTTGCTTATGCGGCGCTGCATGCGGATCACATCGTTCGTGCGCCGAGAGCCACTTGCAGATAGGTGAGCGCTACAACTGGCCCAATAAGGGCCAGTCTTCTTTAAAGAACGTTTTTAATGGAAAAATACCTAAACTAAATGCTAAAAATATGTATAAATACCAAAAAAATGATTTTATTATTTTATTAAGTTCTTTTATTTACTGCCTTTCTTTTTTATTATATAAATAGGTCAATTAATCATTTAATTTCATTTATAATTCATTTTAATAACATTTAAAGTGTAATAAATGACCTAAATATTGATTAAAATAATTATTTAACTTGAGATTCAAGGAATTTATTATAATAACCTAAAATCACTATAACATGTGTTAACAGTTAATGTTTTATGTATTAGAAGCTCTAAAATACGATCAAATTAACAGTTTATCAGCTCTTAATTGCATATTATCAATTACCGACCGTAATTCCTTTCTTACTCTCTCCCTGAAACAAAATATTACAGTGCAGCTTGAGAGTATTCATGAGATCAATACTTGCATGACCAACATGGATAGACACCTTACTGATAACATGTTTCTTTTGCATTCATTTATATCATCCACCTCTCTATTAAATTCTTAAATCTTGTGATTATGATGCACTTTGTCATTATATTATATTATTTTCTGAATCACCATGCCATTTTCATAATTATTAATTTTTACATTATTATAGCGTAAATTATATTGGTTTTCATGTTTCACCACTCTATGGTCAAACCATTTAAGCTTAACCACATTTATTGAGTTCAGTTCTTTTTGGAATTATGTGGATGAACAATAAAACAAAGAGAAAAAGGCAAATCTTAGAAGAATCAAAATAAAAATCAAATTTCAAAATTTTCCTATTGATTTATGTAAACTAACCCCCTTTTGGTTTTATTAGTTATTTTAGGATGCATGGGTGAAAGCAAGAGTATTAAAATGACAGCATACATGATGCAAATTTGATTAAAATGTCCGCACATTAAGAAACATAATTTTTCTTAGATGTATTATTTATTTAATAATTTAATAGTTTTTAGACCCTAAAAAGCATGGGCAATGATAACAGTTGATGCGGGTGCACCTACGAGTAGGTGTTTCAACCAGCCAGCACAAATACACAGGTCTAGTGCATTGCGTGCACGGCACAGGTAGGCCAAGAATAGTTTTTTTATAATAGTAATCAATATCACCCTTCTTCAGCCTTCAAGGAGTTTAAATATTTCCATATGGGATATACTATAGTAGAGTTATATCTAGGCACACGTAGAAAACATGAGTCAAAGGATAAAGATCTAATGATCAAGACTTGTTTGAAGAGGTGAATCCCATGGATGCCATGATATGGGGGATGTGGCCTCTGCTGTGATGCCAAGTGTCATCAGCTTTAATGTCATTTTTACTATAAAAAAATGGTGGCCAAGATCTTTCCCATTTATAGGAATACAGTCAACTTTTTTCTGTCTTCATAGCAAATTTCATAGAGAAATCCAATATCAATCAAGAGTTTACTATCATATTTTTTTCATAAATACGTTACTTGAGTACATAAATATCGTCAATCCTTCAAAAGAGAAGAAAGACTTATCGCCAGCATGCCAGTATACTCCACATGCCAGGAATGATGTCATTATTCAACTTTAAACTTGTTTTATAGCCTTTTTATGAACTGTGACACTCACTTGAGTACATAAATATCGTCAATCCTTCAAAATAAAAGAAAGACTTATCGCCAACATGCCAGTACACTACACGGGCCAGGAATGATGTCATTATTGAACTTTAAACTTGTTTTATAGCCTTTTTATGGACTCTAACTTGAAAGGTGTAATCATTGTTGCTTTTATTTGGAATAAACTAGTTTTATTGATATCAGAACATTACACATATTTTGATTGAATCCCTGTCATTTCATTCAATCCCCGCCATTTTTCCTCAAGTGCCTTCTAAAATGTTATGGACGCTTCAGTAACATTTAACATTTAAGTTATGGAAATCTAGT
This sequence comes from Wolffia australiana, assembly GCF_029677425.1. Taxonomy (NCBI): domain Eukaryota; kingdom Viridiplantae; phylum Streptophyta; class Magnoliopsida; order Alismatales; family Araceae; genus Wolffia; species Wolffia australiana. Next base: position 12,799,603 of record NC_135839.1, on the reverse strand, counting down.
GGTTTAAGTGAAAATTATTTGGCCTCCTTCATGTAGGTATATTATAATTTTATATTTTATTGATATCTTGATATGTAAATATTCATTTGAGAACTGTATTCTCATACAAGTCGCTATTTTTGGGCACTGAAATTCGAAATGCAAATCTCAGGTCGAAATTCATGACTTAGTATCATTCGAATCTTTGTTTCTGAGAAATGTATCCATGACTCATGGGTCCAATCATGATCTCAGTTGCTCGTTGAATTTCTTGACTTTGACCAGATCATAAATCAGTTCATTTTCAAAGCATTGAGTTCAAATTTTTATTTAAATTTACACCTGATCTCTAAAATTTCCAATACATAAATAATAATTATCATCTCTTTCTCTTTTCTAAGATGGTATTTTATTAATAAATCATGGCTTCACAAAGTGAATGATTTGAATTGTGGACTTATTTTCTTCTTATATTAAAATTATGGAAATGAGGAACAAATATTTCTAATAATCCGATTTATGTTATGTTCAAAAACAAAATCATCAAAATTCTCCCTCAAAAGCTAATGAACTGACATGGTCATTATTGATCATTTATTTTTAATCTGATTGTGATCTGTTTAAAATTAATTGGATCATAATATTTCTTAAATATAATTATGTAATTATTAGTATAGATGTTGTGTTTAAAAAATAAATACATAATATTTATATAATTATATTTATGTGAATATAATTAAATAAGTATTAGTTTCATCCAACTTGACCTAGTTTGACCAAGAAAACCATTTATACAACTAAACTCTAACTCTATGTGGATTGATGCGTACTCATCATCCTTATTGTGTCTAAGCATTTCATTTGGTTTGGAGTTGTTTTATTGAAAAAGGCTCTCAAAAATACTGCTCCATTTGTTGACATCAGTTATCCTTCCCCCGAGGCCATTGTATACAACAATTTAGAAAGAAGGGGCTCATCATTTAACACCATACCCACTATAGGATCGACCTTTGAGTCCCAAAAATTCACAAGTCTACAGTTTTCAAAATTGTTTTGAGTCTTGAGCCATTGATTACTTAGATCGAGATCTCCCTTCTGTCCACTCAAGTTATCAAGTAGGACAATCAAGTTATGAAGCACAAACATAAATCTTAGACCAGGGGCAGAAATTAGGACAATGTTATCAAGTATTTCACTCAATTTAAAAAATATTACATGATATGTAAGATGAAGGATGATCCTCGAATCATTATTTCCAAAATCCAGATAGGACTCACTTCCTATCTTGAGATCAAAATATTCATTCACAATGCAGCAAAACTCAAAAAAGCCTACCAAACTATCGAGGATCTAGAGCTATGCCAGATTAAATGGAACTGAAACATTAGTGGAACTGCCCTAACAAAAACACCTATTCATCCCCTTTGACTAGAAATCTACAAACAACCCTCAACTTATACTATACCTTAATACATAGATAATAACATCATGGATTGTTTAACTGCCAAATATATAAGTTAACGAGTCATTCAAAGAGCCTAACCATTCCCGCTTATTTTATACCATATCTACTAAACCCAAACGGTCTAGGCTTCTAAAAACAAGGCGATTATTCGGTTAGTAGTATTAACTTTAAAGTTGTTTTTCTAAATTAAATGCTCACCTGTGATTGTTATCAAGTCTTAAAGATCAAAAAGTGTATTTTTTGATTTGTTGGGGTCAATGGTTATTTTAGTGGCTTTTGAAAACATCATATTCTAAATATATTTTTTATGAGAACAGGTATATTTTGTATGTGTTGTTTGACATTATTTCAGAAAACTATTATCTTTATTAGTTGGAAACTAATTTTTGTATCATTCTTGAGAATGATATTTTCTTTAATAGACTTTATTTAATGCTTTTTGATCTTACATTTTACACATCCACCCACCATATTAATGTTTTTGGCAATGATTAGTGCATATAATTATTTATAAAAATGTGTCATTATGGTGTCGAAAATTGTAATGCTATAAAGAGGAATGATTAGATGTCATACTTTTAATTTTTATTCCATGTGGAGATGCAGACCAAACCAATGATTAAAATTTCAATAAATGCATTTGTGGAATGATTACAGACAAAAAAAAACACAGTAAAGTGTCATCACAATCCGTATTCACTATCAAGTTTTTTGTTTACAGATGTGAACTCGCATCTGGGAGTCTTATGGAAAAATGAAACCTGTTGATGTCACGTGCGGTGTTGCACTGTCGTGCCACATGTTAATTATTAATATATGGTAGCTTTTCTTTTACTTTTTTTTATAGCAGGACGATTGTCGTTCTAATAGGTACTGATCACAGATGAGAAGGAAAACATGCCAAAAACTCAAAAAAGATAGACAACAAGTCGAATACAATAATTAATGAGTAGTTTAACAGTAGGACAATGGTATGAAGGTGGTAGGACATAATTTGGTGGATGTATGGAAGTAGTGTGATGATGATATGTGATTGTGGAAACGAACAAACCTACCAATGATGTCGAGAAAGAGAGATGTGAGGTGAAGATGCTTACCATGGATCCTTAGGTTCCGCTAGGACCATTATAATTTATGAGCCCAGGTAATCTGCCCCTATTGATGCATGTAAAAAACTCACTATCTTTAAAGCAGCCCACAAAAGTAGGTACAAAGTTTAAGGGTGATTTTTATTGTGATATATACCTATATTTGTAGATCAGAGGATATGAATGGAAGGAGGCTTGGGTGACAAAGCATTATTCAAAAATCTCAACTCAATCAGACAGGATGTCATGTTTTGAACTTGGAGTAATCCAAACCATTTATTTTCTCTCTTCTCATTATTGGCACTAACACTTCTGCTTTTTCTTCTTTTGGTTAAGCTGTCCAATTTTCTCATGAACGTGTCCATTTCAGATATTCTCATGAACGTAATTGACTCACCTTCTGCGTTCACGCGGTTCAAAGTCACAATGTGTACCTGTAGGTAAGACGATGAAATCTTTTTTCTACATCTTTATATAATTCTGATGTGGCGACATGTTGCCATGCGCCACATCGATTCTTCTCTATGTTCATCTATTTCTTAATGATTGACACTGGCACGTGTCATTTACGCCATAAACAGGGAAATATTCCCCAAAGATTGCCTGACATCTTGTGCTTTTCCATATGAAATGTCCAGATCATCCCTCATTTCTTATCAATCGCAATAGTACATGTGTGCATCACGCGTACCGTCGCACTTTTTGAATTTTGTTGAACAAATTTTATATTATAAACCTACTCAATATGGAAATTAGATTCATTAGGATTTAAATTGTTTCATTTTCCTATTGCTCCACATTGCCTTCTGTGAAAAGTGTGTCAGTTTGTCAGACAATGATTGGCACATTATGGCATCCGATTGATGATGCCATACTTACACGTTTTGCAATGATTTGTGCAGTTAATCCTTGGAGAAACTTGTGATTGGTCACAATTTGATGAATCAAATGGGAACATGTGGTAGACACATTAAAACTGAAAAAAAAAGATTATAAATCCTTATAAATTATATACTGAGTCATGAAATATGTTAATTATGCAGGTTGACTTAGAAAATTCATGTATATCCCAAATACAAGCCGAGAAATTACAAAAAACATATTCTAAATCAGATACTTAATTTCTTTTAGGATTCAACGTCAGAAAAAATATATACTAAAACCTGCTTAGATCACCGTCAGAGTATCAATCCAAAAGTAGGTTTAATCATTTAAAAACTGATAGCACGCATTTATATTTATTTTAATGCAATAAATGTAATATGTGTCTCGATTTGCAACTTATTTATTTCCAATTTTCATTTTATGCATCGTATAATATGTATAAATAAATATATAAAAGATAAGACAATCAGACATTTATAAATTTCATGACAACCTATTTGATGTTATTATGAGGCGAGGCGGTAATAACTCTGAATAGGATTAAGATACTATTAGTGTTAATTGTAGTCAAAATAAGATAATGATCATTTAAAAAAAAAAGACTCACATGTTATATGAATCGGCTCATGTTTTACAACAAAAGAATAAGGTTGAATAGCGAGAATATAAAACAGTCCATATGATTTTGGGACCATATAAACTATCTAACTCGTAGTCTTCCACAATACTTTTTCCAACATGCATTCATGTTGAATTAGATTCTCCATGCGTGGAAGTTACAAACCAACTTGTGAGTTGAAATGAATATCAGATCGATCTGTTTTCTTTGACTACATCTCCATCCACGTAAACTATTTTCATGGCTTAAAAACAGGTAAAATTTTCATGATCTTGATGTTTTATTAGATCAAAATATTTTTCTTTATGATTTGTCATATGCTAAATGCAAAAAACAATTTGATAAACCATGAACCAACTCCATAAATTCTTATCATTTCACACGCGCTTACTCAACACCCAAAATGAAAACGGCGAATTATTCAGCGTCACATACTCCTCCTGAGAGAAGTTAATCTAATGACACAACCCGACTGAGCTCCGGATCCAATTCGAGCAGGGCCATAGCTTCGGGCGAAAGGCTGACCTCGAAGTCGATGGCACCGCCGCCTTCCCTGCCTGGATACGCCAAAATCACCCCATCGTGCTTCTCCGCGATACCGCTGCGCACGGCCACCGGCCTCCCCCAACCAAAGTCGCACCCGTACTTGTCAAACCTCGGCGAGCTTCCAACGAACGTGCCACACGCTTCCATGATCGAAAAAGTGTACACTATCGGAGCCTCTATCCACCTCTTAAGCTCCTCCCTGATCGTCTCATCGCCATGGCGGGTAACTGCTTCGTGGATTAGTTCCGCGGCCCAGCCGACTCCGCGGCTCAGAAGCTCGCCGGCGGTGGCTGAGGCGATGATCGGGGAGATAGCGCAGCCGAAGTACGTTTCCGGCAGCCGCGGGCTAAGTCGCCTCCGGTCGTCCGCGATTAGCCCGCATTGTACGGTATCCTTTTCAGGGATACGACGCGCCCGGGTAATGCACCGCCACATGCACGCCGTGAGAGCCTGCAAAGACGAGATCTTGTCCGAGCCCAACTCGTCGTTTGCCTCCGCCTTGAGCCGCGCGATGGCAACAGCCGAGAACCGGAAGAATTTATCTCTCAGCGGCGGAGCCGAGATCCTCTGAATGAACTCATCTTCGTGAGCAAAGGGCAACCTTGTTGGCGGCGTAAAACCGTCAGGAAACCACCGATCCAGCACCGGCTCGGCCTGTAGACGAAGATGGGACGTTTGAGAACGCGAAATCTCAGCCCAGGCGTTGAAGAAGTTCCAGAAGGCGGTTCCATCGCCGACGACGTGATTGAAAGAGCAGCTGAGAAAGACTCCGTCCTCCAGCTTCGTCAACTGGACAGCGAGCAGATGAAGGGAAACGCCATCGTAGTTGATGGCGTCATTGCGTAGGAATAAGTTACTGAGAAAGGCAGGGACGTCTTCCGACTTGGCCTCCACATCTGCCGCGTAAACACCGTCCGCGGCGGCGAGGCGAAAAGCGGCGCCGCGGTCGTCGCAATCGATATAGACGGAGATGCCGCCGCCGTTTTCGTGCTTGTCGACGCTTAAGCGGCCGGCGAGGGGCCGAAAATGTGTGAGGGTAGTCGATAGTGAGGACGTGACGCGTTCGACGAGGTTTTCCATGAGAGCGCCTGACGGGATGGAGAAGAGGAGGCCATACTGGATGTTGCAAAATGAGACCAGGGCCAAGTCCCACGGTGACAATTCGCAGCGGGACTTGCCTTCGGCGGGTGCCCTCTCAGAAGGATAGACGATGCTCTCGGACAAGACGCGTATGGGGGACATGGAGACGAAGATTGGATGCTCTTCAGATTTCGTAGTATGTACCATAGATCAACAGGGTGCCATAGATCAACAGATTTCTGTGAGGCCGCCAATCTCGAAGTATCATCTCACGATGAAGACTTGAGTTTGGTCAAGGGTTCATTAAAGGGGGAGAAGATGCAACCAGATAGGCAGCGGCGTGAGAGAGAAGGGAAAGGAGAACAAGTCAAACAAGGTAGCGGATGGCGGAGAGAGTGAGCAAATGAATGGAGGAGAGAGGAGAAAGGAGAGGAAGTCGTGAAGACCCCGGAGAAGGTAGGCTGTCGAATCTGAAAAGAGACAACAAGAGAAATGAGGTGGCTGGGGATTTAATAACTTGACTGGCAAACGTCATCCACCACGCTATTTGTCAAGATGATGGATCTGTGATGGATGACGTGACGGTGAGGGATGACTATTTTTAACCCCTGGCAGAAAGCCCATGATGGGTGACGTGACGGTGAGAGAGTGATGCCGGACGTCGCTGGGACGTCATCCGGTTATCACCGAGTATGATGGCTTGGTGTCGATGACAGTTTGCGGTATCGGTCTACAGAGGTGGCATAGTCCTAGAGTGACTCCTAACGATGGAGAACTATGACGACAATGCAAGATGCAATAACCTCTAGTAAGTGCAAGTGCCCACTCATGGTGAACTCTGACTCTCAGGGATCGATGGAGTCGCCCGGGGTAGTATGTTAGACCTTTTGAGCCTCGTCTGAGGGGACGAGGTCGATTACGGCGCGGGTGGCGGACCCCACCACGCCTCCCTCTCACGGGACGGGCAAATCTGATTCGTACCAAATCAGTCAGATGCTCGTGTATTCGTGCGTTATTCGCTCAACCTGTCCCTCTCAGCTACGCCTAACCCCAGCGCGGAGGAGGCAATACGAAAATGAACTGAAGGAAATAAGAGATGGTGGCAGAGTAGACATACCTTTTCAGTATCTGCAGAAGATGTTCTCGGCTTTGTGCGTTCGACCCGCAGTGCAGCAACGTCAGAGATGAGGAGGGTGGACGCCCACTGGGCGAGGAGAGACTCAGTCGGATGCACGATGATGGCAACGACGTTGAGCATGTGTTCGGATGGTGGCCAAGGCCGACAGCAACTGGAGTGGACGGATAGGCACAAAGGCGACGGTGGTCAGGCATCACACAGTCTTGCAGCAAGCAAGGGGCTCACAAACAAGCGGGGAGGCATGTGTAGTGCACGAGGGTGCCAAGCGCAGAGGCGGCGGAGGCGGCGAGCACTAACAGCGATCGGGGTGACCGGTCGAGTGCAGGATGACTCACGGGCGTGGGGCGGGCATAGGGAAACCTCGCGACGCGACGCGCGGCGGTACACGGGTGACTACGCCGGTGAAATCACGCGAGCAGCGCTCGGTGTGTGCAAACGACTTTGGGCGCGACCGTAATGAGCAACAGCAGTCGGCCGGCCCGCAATGGTCGCGTCTGGCGAGTGAGCGACGCCAGCGCCGCGAGTAAGCGAGCGGCGCGCCTCAATGCCTTTGTGCCAGCCGTGTGGATGCGCGGGTGGCGAGAACGGCGGCATTAGCTCCCTTCCCCCCTTTCTTCTTTTTTCCCTTCCTTCTTCATTCTCCCTCTTGAATCATGACCCTTCAACTTCCAACAATTCTTATTAAATTAAAAGACTAGTCAAAAGGGTACCTGTTGAGGCGCCCACCCTTTCCCTTTCATAGAAGGGAAGGTGGATGGGCCCTTAACAAGCTAACAAAATAGAAAGAGAGGGGTTCTCGGGCCATTACAGGGTGGAGGAAAAAATCCTTATAGGTGGGATTTCCCCTTGCTACAATGGATAATTGAGGGCGACAGAGATGAAAAAAAAAGGAAAACGAGAGATAACCAGCTCTGGAAAACGTGAGAAATGTGGGTATAGGTTCGAATGAAATGACGAAAGAGATGATGTTGGCGCGTTCGTTACCTGGGAGATTTGAATCTGAGTGTGCCTATCAATGCCTTGGCTTGCCGGTCAGGCTGGGCGTGAATTGGCAGTGATGTTGATGAGGATGGTGACGTCCTCAAAGATGATCCGGGGGGCTCGGGCTGCGTCATGCCATCAGCCCTCTCAGGGTCGGAAGAACTCGACTCCGTTGAGTAAGGACCGATGAAGGGCAGTGGCTGGAGTAGATCTAGTTGAAGGCAGCGGAGCTCGTCCTCTGATATCTAGGTGTCGTCTGTGCTGGTTAGTCCCACCCACGGCACTAGGAACCTCTCTATACTTCGTCCCTTGCATAGACAATTATCTCTTGTAGTACACAGTCGATTGTAATGCAGCACAACTAGGGGAGCAAACGACTACGGAGATAGGAATGACAACGATGGGTGGAGGATGCAGGAAGGGTCTTGGATAGAGGGATAAAACAGACCACAAATCTACACGATCGATTTGGAAAACTTAAAGCCAATGAAATAATGGTGGTGCAACCATGTTCCTCGTTGAGGGCGAGAGTACTGTCTTCAACCACCATGACGATGCCAAAGCACCAAATCCAATACCTTCAAATTCGTGTTCGTGGGGAAAACTAACAAGAAGACCTAATCCACTAATTTGTTGAAATTCAAAGAAATCAAAGCAAGTCCGATGGCGGTGAAAGATTTCTCATGGAATACTGGACGGAGAACACATGACACCAAAGATTTCAGGCGTACCTCAGAACCGGAGTGCGTGTTGAGGTTGCGGGAAATTCTGATCATAATTTGGCTCGGCGTTCCGGGCATTGCGTGGCCCACAGGATGAGATAACTGGGAGTTCCGGGCATTGACTGGCCCAGGAAATGACTTGATATTTCTGGGCATTCTGGGCATTGAGCGACCCTAGCGATGGACGTGACGGACGAGCAGCAGGTGTGGATAGATGAGCACTAATGTCATTGTCGCAGATTCAAGCGTAGGTGATTTCCAGCATGCGCGGAGCGCTCGTAGGGCACACACAAGGCAAGGAGTGCGCACAACAGCGCGTGGGGGCACTGAGCGTGCAGAGCGCCAACGCGCGCGCGGAGAGCGTGGAGGGCGTGCAGCGCACACGGAGTGCGCGGAGCACGCATGACACAAAGCATTGGATGGCGTCAATGATGACCGGTGCGGGTGGCTAGGAGGCAGCCAGTGCGGGTGGCTGTAAGGCGGCCGGCGTGGGCAACTGGGAGGCGGCCTATGCGGGTGGCCGTAGTGCGGCCTGCGCAGGCGGCCTTTGCGGGCAGCCAGAAGGTGGCCTATGCAGGCAGCCGGAGGCAGCCTGTCGCGAGCAGCCGAGAGGCACCTGCACGGCGGTCCCTGGCTGCCGCGCGGTGGCTGGGAGGCAGCCTGCGCGCGTGGCCGAGAGGCAGCCTGCGCGGGCGGCCGAGAGGCGGTCTGCGCGGGTGGCCGGGATGCGGCCTACGCGGGCGGCCAAGAGGCAGCCTGTGCAGGCAGCCGAGAGGCGCCATGGCGTGGCGGCCTGGGGTTGCGGCCTGCGAGGTTATGAGGGTAGAATGCATGGTGGACCAGCGAAGGCTGTGGGCACAAGCAAGAAGGGCGACAAAGGAGACGCCGTCGAGGATCGGCGGCAGCGGCGACGACAATCTAGCTAGAAGATGGCTAGGGCAAGTCATCCAAGAAGAGAAAACTCAATTCCTGAATATAACTTTGCTTAGTTTTTCTTACAACATTGGCCTTCATATAGGCCTTGGAGGAAAGAGAAAATACGAAAATGACGTAAAGTAAACGTGGGAGACGTGTAATCATGTCAGATCAAGGGGCATTTCTGGATTTGTCGTTGATGACGTGTCATGACGTGGGACGTATCGAGAGGTGGTGTTGGCACATCCGAAGTCTCGTGGTTATTGGGTTCATGTTGATGTCAATTCAGCATGCTCGATGTGTCGAATGATGTTGGTGGCGCGTCCGGTGTCGATACGTTGACGTCGTCATCACCAGTTCCCCCCGGGTGAGAAGAACTTGACTCCGTTGAGTCAGCTTTAAAAGACTCTAGTGGGATCATTAAGGCGGGGAGTGGACGAACCAGGTCCTCTTTCGTGATCCACGGGTCATCTGTCGATGGTTTGCCCTGCCAATGAACAAGAAACTTACGCACCGTTCCACCATTGGTGAAGGTGATTATTTCGTCCAGTATAGCCTCAATCTTCTCTTGCCAATCGGAAGGTAGTGAGGAAGGGGTGGACAAGTCAAACTCACTCACTAGGAAGTCCATGGGTATAAAAGGGTCAATAGATGAGAAAGGTGGGGCTTTAAACACGACCAAATCCAAAAGATTGAAAGTAGTGCTTATCCCCCACGTGGATGGTATGTCAACGACATAGGCATTTTCCCCTACTTGTTTGAGGATTGGGAACAGCGCGACACTACGAGCTTAAAGCTTGGTAGCCCACTTGAAAGAGAATCTCTCTGGCCTAACCCTCACCATCACCATTTCACCTTCTTTAAATTCACGAAAACGATGGCGTAAATCTACAATCTCTTTATATGCGGTGTTGCTACTAATGATGTGTTTATGAATGTCCTCATGCAAACTTCTAATATGATTCGCAAATTCATGACCATTGTCTGAGACTCTAGCATTCGGCAACATAGATATGAGATCAGTAGGTTGACAAGGGGAATGACCATGGATGACTTCAAAAGGACTCATGCCAGTGGTACGATTGACTGATGCGTTATAGGCAACCTCAGCGCGTAGAATGAGAGTGTCCCAAGATTTGAGGTGGTCCCCAACCAAAGATCGTAATAGATTGCTGAAGCTTCTATTAACAACTTCAGTTTGGCCGTCGGTTTGGGAATGAAAAGCCGTTGAAAACTTAAGCATTGTCCCCAAAAGATGCCAAAGGGTCTTCCAAAAATATCTAGGGAATCTGACATCTCTGTCTGACACTATGCTCTTGGGATGCCCATGTAGATGAACAACTTCATTAAAATAAAGCTGGGCGACGTGTGAAGCATCAAAAGTTTTACAACACGGAATGAAATGAGCCATTTTTGAAAAGCGATCTACGACGACCATGACATAATCACGACGAATGAGAGTTCTCAGAAGTCCTAAAACAAAGTCGATGCTCACATCATCCCAAGGCTTATTAGGGACCGGTAAAGGAGTGTAGAGGCTTGTGTTTTGTTTAACCTGTTTAACGAGAGCAGATACGCGACATTGGAAAACAATATTAGCTACATCTCGCTTCAGGGATGGCCAAAAGAACTTATGCTCTACTGTGGTGATGGTCTTATCTCTCCCAAAATGACCACTAAGGCCTCCCAGATGCATTTCCCATACTAGGAAATCCCTGATGGAAGACTGTGGAATGCATAGGGGGCGGTCATAAAATAAAAATCCATTTTCTAGGATATAGTCCTAGGTTTTAGGATTTGGGTAATTTCCTATGGTCTGGATAATGGGTGCAAAGTCCGGGCAGTCGGGATAAAGGTCCTTCATCTTATCAAAACCAATAACTTCTATCTTCATTACGTTCAAGAGGTGGACACATCTACTAAGGGCATCGGCCACTCGGTTCTCTACCCCTCTCTTATGTTTAAGGTTGAAAGTATAAGACTGGATGAATTCAAACCATTTAACATACCTATGGTTCAACTTCTGCTGAGAGTGGAGATACTTCAATGCTACGTGATCGGAGTAGAGGATGAATTCTTTAGCTAGTAAGTAATGACGCCAATGACATCAGGACTGGACGATAGAATAGAACTCTTTGTCATAGGTGGAATATTTGAGTTTGGGGTCGTTCAACTTTTCACTAAAGAATGCTATGGGATGATTCTCTTGACTCAGTACTCCGTCAGTTCCTAATCCCAATGCATCATAGGAGACCTCAAATACTTTATCAAAATCAGGTAAATGCAGGATGGGGGCTTTTGTCTTCTTATGTTTAATATCATCAAAAGATTTCTGCGCTATGCATTCCATTTGAAGTGGTTCCCCTTTCAACACTCAGTCATGGGTGCCATTATAGTACTAAAATTAGAGATGAATCGCCTATAAAAAGTGGCTAGACCGTGGAAGCTACATACATGGACGTTCCTAAGGGTCGGCCATTGGGTTATGGCATCTATTTTGGCCGGATCGACAGAAACTCATTGTGTTGACAAGATAAAACCTAGGAAATTGACATAATCAACAATAAACGAACATTTTTTGGGATGTGCATATAATTGTTCAGTCTTCACGACCTCACACACTAGACGTAGATGTTGGACATGGTCGTGCTTGGAGTTGCTATATAATGTAATACGAGGGAAGTGTCGGGATCGGATGGCTCGTGTTACGTCACAGGGGCAATGATGAGTGAATTCGTAGCTAATTATATGAAATGAATGTCAGTTTAGAAACCATTGATGAGCAATAGGAGACGACTACGATGAGGAGTGATGATCGATTTTGTCCACCAAGAAAGATATTGATTGGGTTAGACTCCCAATGACCCTTTCTAAGACCAACTGAGACGTCTACGAGTGAGGGCGTTCGACGGCCCTGGGTTGTTCTACGTCTAAGGATTAACGAGTAATCGTCTCCACGAGAAATCCTATCTCTCGACACAGTGGTTATTGATAACTTGCAAATTAACATGATTAATTAATGAATTTTACATTATATTTATGTGTTTTAATGACTATATTTCCATGTTGTCATATTAAAATAAAGATAAATCACTTACACTTTCATTTTATTATTATTTCTGATTTTTTATCATTTATCACATGGAATTTAACCTCATTTTAGTGAAGCAATATTTTTTGTGGGACCTTAAATATTTGGCTAAAGGTTGGTAAGGGTTTTTCTAATTTTTCTGGAATTGTCCCATATTTTTATATAATTTTTTGGCCATTATATAGCCAATAAATGATTTTTATATATTTAAATAATACATATTTTTATTTGGCATTTTATAATATATTTATATATATATTAAGGGCATCCAAGTCATTCGCCCAAAATTCGGGCGAATGAATGGATAATTATTATTAAATAATAAGAGAGAGAGAGAGTGATTTTATTAAAAAAAATAATAAAACAAGTTGTTAGCGTGTGCATTTAATGCACGCGCTAACCAACATTTCTTTTAGGAATCGACATTTTACGGTGTCGATTTTCCGCATACACGCGGAAATCGACGCCGTAAAACAATTAAAAATATTAAAACGGTAAGCTCACCGCTTTTTTTTAATGTAAGACAGGTCAAACATTGCGGCTCAATGAGAAATATATATATATATATATATATATATATATATGTATTCCTTTACTTTTTTTTAGACAGGGCAACGTGGCATTCTCTCAACCATCCAAAAAGGGGCATTATGCACCAATGATTGTGCGCTGATGACGCGGACAATCACATGTCAGGACGCGATCCGAGTCAGCAAAAAACGAGAAAGAATAATGCCGGCCAATCAGAAAATGCTGATTTTTTAGATATTTTGAAGAGAGATAAAAGATCCAACGGTCCAAATTTATCCTCACTAAAACCTTGAGATCTAGACGTCCGATTGGGCTGAAATTTTGAGGGTAGGTTCGTCTTTTCCGCCTCTACAATACAGACGGTTGGATCTTTAAATAGAGGTCTGGAAATGGGCAAAAATTACTTTTGGAGGCTCTCCCCAAGCATTTGGCTAGGAAGGACACAGGAGGGATTCTTGAAGTCAACAGATCTTGCTTCTACACTCAAATTTTTAAGTTTCTGATTTGTATTTAAATCATGTTCTTGAACGATTCTAAAACGCCAAGGCATGTGCGAAATGTACATGCCCTAGAAGTTTGTTTTGAATGAAATTAGCACTTCATTTTTCTTCTGATTCAAGATCTGATTTTTTATCCTTAATTCTACATCAATTTAGAACATTTCTGCGTCATTAGATTTTAATTTAGGTTTGGATTTCATCTTTTCCCCAAATTCTTTACTTTCTCTCGCTAGGTTAATTTGTCTAGTTTCTCTGTCTAGATTTTGATTTTTATTGTTTCGGAATTTAATTGAATATATAAAAAACTAAAAATAAAATTTGATTTGAAAATTCATCTATCTTGAAGTCCAATTTAAAAATCCCTTTCTTGATTATTTAAATTCCCAATATTAATTCATAAAAAATATTTTAAAATTTTATAATAATTTGGAAATTAATAATATTAATTAATCTGATCTTAAAATTAAAATTATCCTATCTTGAGCGTGTTAACCGAAAATATTTAAAATCGAAATTAAGTTTTTACTTAATTTTGATTGATTAAAACACAATTAAATATAATTAAGGTTTATAATTTGCAAAATTAATTCATCTTTAAATTAATTCATGAAAATTGGATAAAAATTCTTATGTGTTGCCTCCCTATGGTTTGACCCTTTGCTTGCTCTATATTCTCTATATTTAGAGATTAAGGGAAATTATATATTTTATTGTATAAGTAGAAACGTCAAACCAACAACAAAATTACGTCCGTTTTTAGGCTTATCAATTGGCGCCCTTGTCAGGGAGGCACGGTTTGAATTTTAAAAATTCTAGTTTGTAGTGATCATCAATTTTTACAAATTTTTGAATTGAATTGAATTTTGCAATTGTTTTACACGCATATTTGAAATTACACAAATTATCATTTCTCTCTATCTTTTATTTGATTTTTCTTGTTCGTTTAAGCTGATTGTCTTGCTAATCGTGTGTTTGACATTGCATGAATGGTAGGAGGTCCTTAAAACCCTATCTAGTGAACCTTGAGACAATCAGTAGAAGTCATAGTCTTGATTATATTTTTGAGAGCTCCGAAGGGGAAAATTAACAATTTGTGAGAGAATGGAGGATAACCAAAATTGTATAGCTGAACAAGGAATTATAAGAATGAGATTGAGAGAGTTTTCTGATCGTGTAGAGAGTGAAACCTACACTAAAATTTTTGCTCCTTTACCTGAAAATGTTAACTTTAGAATCGACCCGAATATGATCAATCAATTACCTACGTTTTATGGACGATTTAATGAGGAGCCTTATGAGTTTTTAGAAGAGTATAACCAGATATCTTCTGCTTATAGTTTTCGTACAATAACCGAAATGCAGGTCCAAAGCGTGGAGGAATCATTGATGTTAAAACAGTTGAGCCGGAGATCAGAATGGATAAGCTGGAAAGAAACATGAGCAAGATTGGTAAAAAAATAGAAGATACGAGCAATAATTTTAAATTTTTTTTGCAGGAAACTAAAGGAAAGGTGAATACATATGAGGGCAACAATTCCACTAACACCCCTTGTTTTTGTTCTAGTGAAGAACATTCTGATGAGTCTTGTCCTATGGTTGAACAGGTTAACGCATTTGGAAGACAAGATGCACAACATACCCAATGGAATGAAAGACCTAATCAGGGGTGGAGCAAAGGAGGAAACAACAACTTTGCATCAAAGAAATTTACTCCGCAGCCATATCCGCAAAATTTTCAAATTTTTTCTAAGCCTTTTTACTCTCATCCTAACAACAATAACGATAGCACTAATTCAACTTTAATGGATTTTATCGGGGAAATGCATGAAGAGAGAACGAGCATGCATTAAGAAAGGAAGATGTTGATGCAGACCTTAGAAGAAGACAAAAAAGAAATTGAAATGCTCAAGCGAGGTCAAGGCGTTCAAGCATAACAACCTACTCTCAGAATGAAAGGTAAATCAGAAGAAATCCTTCTAAGAAGGACATCCAGGTCAACTCCCTACCCAACTTAATATTAATCCCAAGAATATCATGTTGTGTGTAGATAGGAATTTAGAATCATCATGTTTTGTATCTTTTGAAAATACGAATTAATCTTGCATTATAGAAAATAATAATGTTGCATCATGCACTGGTTTTTCAAATAATTTTTTACTTAGTTGTCAAGAAGATACGAATGATGAGCAAGTGCATGCAATTTCAAAACTTAGGAGTGGAAATATTTTGTTGGATCCTCATGAAAAGGGTGTATGATTGCATAAAGCTAAAGATAAAGAAAATGGAGAGATTGAAAATGATCAACGAGATAAGGGTTGCCAAGATGAGGAAAGGAATCCAAGAATGTCAGACCCAAATCCAGTTGATTATAGACCACCTATTCCATTTCCTAGTGCATTAAATATAACCAAGCAAAAACCAGAAAATTCTCATTTGCTTGAAATATTTTAAAAAATGCAACCATAACGACTCCCCTTACTTAAGCAATACAAAATATTCCTTCCTGCGCAAAATATGTGAAGGATTTGTGCACCCCTTCTAGGAAGCAGAAAAGGGTACAACCAACTTTCTGAAAATATTAGTTCAACTTTATTGAATGATATTCCTAGAAAAAGAAGAGATCCAGGGGCTCCTCTCATTAAATGTGAAATAGGAGGAATGGTTTTTAGCAAATCACTTCTTGATTCAGGTGCTAGTGTTAACATAATGCCTAGAGCTTTGTATGATAAACTTAAATTTGGTGAACTTTAACCTATTTTTCTTGAATTACAATTAGCCGATGGATCAATTAGGCAACCTTATGGAAAATTAGAAGATGTTATTGTGAAAGTAGAGAACTGTAAATTTTCTGTTGATTTCATAGTTGCAGATATGAAAATAACAGGAAATTTGAGCCATGCTCCTTGATAACACCCTGATTTTGGTCTTTATTTCATGTTATTAGCATGATTTCATGCATTTAAAGAGCTTAAAACTGGGCGGTTATCATATATTTGCATGAAAATAATGTTTGCAAGTAATTTCTGATTTTTCCCTAATTTTCTGTTAATTATATGAATTTTTAAGGATTTATTGAAGCTCGAAATAATTATTTTTGAATTAAAATGACATATTTAATATTTGTTTTCGACATTTATCAGCATGGGAATGAATCAGGGAATTTTCTAGAATTTTCTAGAATTATTTACAAATTTTTAGGAATTTTCTGGGATTTATTTCAAGAAAAAATGCATTTATTCTATTAAAAAGGGGCATATTTATAAGAGAAAAAAATGTATTTATGCAATTTCTAGACTTTTCGGGGCCTTTTTTGCAACGTTTCGTTGCAAAAAGACCCTGAAAACAGCTCTCGGTCGCCACGGCAGGCGTAAAGATCCTATTTAAAATCATTCAGGGTTTTATTACAATTCCATTTTTAATTGTTTTAATATTTTAGAGAAAATTGGAGGAGAGAGAAGGCGAAAATGATATATGTATAAATACATTTAAGCGGCGTTTATTTGCAAAAGAATGATTTGTAAGGGGTTTCGCGCAAAAAAAGTCGGAAAGAAGGTTGGCAGGGGCGACGTGGCGCATCGGTGGCTATCGGATGCGGATCGAATGGATTTTGAAGAAAGAGAGGGTGCGAACGGTAAGATCACCATCCGTGCAGCGCATGCGAAGCGCTCGCATGGGGGATGACGTGGCGACTTCTCAGTGGGTCTTCCTGCAACCAGACGCACGCAAAGGCGCACAGCAATACGTATGCATTTTTCGCACTTTCGATTTTTCTTATGTTTTCTTTTTTTTCGCAGGGGGTACATGGCGCCACGAGAGAGCATCCGCCAAAAAAAGATTTAAAACGTCGCAGCCAATGGGCTGTCGACACGTCATGGCGTGTATTATTAAATAAATCAAACTTTAATCCAATGGCTAAAATTGGTTAAAATTGATTTATTAATAACTTTTGATCCTGAAGTCCGATTGAGATGATTTTTTTATGGATTTGCGCGTCCTGATCCCCTCTTTCTATATGTATGGTTAGATCATTCAGATCTAGCCTACATTCATAGATAAAAATTAATTACTAAATGGGGGTAAAATGGTGATTTTCACCATGTGACCTAGGTATAAAAGCTGAATTCCAAGAGAAGGGGCTCATTCTGGAGGGTGCTTCATCACACTTGCAAGACAGAGAGGAGTCCCAGCCTAGATCAAGAGTTTTGGTATTTTTTTTCTTTCATTGTATTCAAACTTTTGTGCATTTTGAATGAAATAGGTTAAGTTGTTTGTTTCTTAATCTCCATTCTAGTCTGAACTTCTAAATCGCTTGGCTTGAGCGGCATGTACAAGCCCGGTTTAGGATTGAGAGGAGAAATTGAGAAATTTTACCTGGGCATTCAATTGCATTACAAATTAAAATTATAAAAAAATTTAGTTTTAATTCTTAGAATTCTCAATTTCCCCATTTTAGTTCTGAATTATCAATCAGCAAAAATCAACCCAACTCATTTTAAGAACCCTCTTTCAACCTCTCTAAATGATTTCTTGGATCCTTTAATTAGGATCAAAGAAGGAAATTTAGAGCCCTTAATTCTTCTAGTCTTCTCATCTCTTCTATCCCCCTCTCTAAATTCTCACCTAATTAGGGTGACTTGATCCTCATTGAAGATCAAATTCACTCTACTTAGGATCTAAAACACCAAAAATAGAATCAAATTGAAATTCCTACTTGCCTCCCTTGGACGACACTCATACTTATCACTATACATATTAAGTAGAGTTTTATAAATTTTATTGCATAAGCCAAAAAGTCACAACGACAAGGGCTAAAAATTTTGCGTAATTTTCATCCCTATTTTCGGCTTATCACTCCTATTGTTTTAGGTAGAACATTCCTAACTATGGCAAAAGCCATTATGGATTGGGATAAGGGTACTATGGAACTCAAGATAGGAGATGAATAAATTGAACTATCTATTTCAAAATTAATGAAATACCCAAAAGACACAAGCGAGGATGTTTGTTTTCTAGGGTTGGTAGAAGAAGATGATTTTGATTTTGATCCATGCTCTTATGATTTATTTTCTTGTGAATCTAATGAATGTTTAAATGAAAAATCTTCTATGCCAGCAAATATTTCATTACATTCTGAGATTGAACTTAAACCTTTACCTTCGCCATTGAAGTATGCTTATTTAGGACCATGCAATTCGTTTCCCCTAATTATATCATCATTGTTATCATCTGAGCAAGAATTAGAGCTTTTAGATGTTTTATCTACTTACAAATCTGCTATAGGATGGACAATTGATGGCATTAAGGGCATTAGTCCAAGCATTTGTGAGCATAGAATTTTCTTAGAAGAAAATTCTAAAGCAACAAGACAACCTCAAAGGCGACTCAATCCGCACATGTTGGAGGTTGTTAAGAAAGAAATAATGAAATGGCTAAAAGCTGATTTCATATATGCCATTTCAGATAGCCCATTGGTAAGTCCTATACATGTAGTGCCTAAGAAAACAAGAATAATAGTGACAAAGGATGAGAATGGAAATGAAGTTCAAACTAGAGTGGCTTCTAGTTGGAGAGTATGCATAGATTATAGGAAGCTTAACTCCGTGACAAAGAAAGATCATTATCCATTACCATTCATTGATCAGATTCTTGAAAGACTTTCAGGTCAAAACTTTTATTGTTTTCTAGATGGATATTCATGATATAACCAAATTGAAATTAACAAAAGTGATCAAGAGAAAACAACATTTACATGTCCAGTAGGTACTTTTGCATTTAAAAGGATGCCTTTTGGGTTATGCAATGCACCAGCTACTTTTCAAAGATGTATGACTGCTATGTTTTCTGATTTAGTAGGGGATTGTTTATAAATTTTTATGGATGATTTTTCAGTGTTTTGTTCATCATTTGATAGTTTTCTATCTAATTTAACCAAGGTGTTGTAGATATGTGTACAGAACAATGTGGTGCTATGTTGGGAGAAGTCCCACTTCATGGTGGAGGGAATTGTCTTAGGGCACCATATCAGCAATGATGGGCTAAGGGTGGACAATGCCAAGGTCGAGGTTATCCAGAACCTCCCCCTGCCCACACCCCTAAAGCAACTTAGGAGATTTCTAGGGCATGTTGGCTTCTACAGAAGATTTATTAAAGATTTTACTAAAATTTCTAAACCCTTAGCTAATTTACTTTTAAAAGATACATTGTTTGTTTTTGATGAAAATGCTAAAGCATCCTTCTTGCAGATTAAAGAGGCTTTAATTCAAGCACCAATATTACAAGCTCCATATTAGAGTAAGCCTTTTGAGATTATGTGTGATGCCTCTAACAGTGCAGTGGGAGCTATTTTAGGACAAAGAATTGACAAGAAGCCAGTTGCCATCTACTATGCAAGCAAAACTTCAGGAGGAGCATAGGTAAATTACTCAACAACTAAAAAAGAATTGCTTGCTATTATTTTTGCCTTAGAAAATTTTCGTTCTTATTTGTTAGGTAGTAAAATAATTGTGTTTTCAGATCATGCAGCTTTAAAGTTTTTATTAAACAAAAAAGAAACCAAACCTAGATTAATACGGTGGATTTTACTTTTACAAGAATTTGATTTAGAAATCAAGAATAAACGTGGAATAGATAATACAGTTGCAGATCATCTTTCTAGATTATCCACTGAATTATCTATGCCTATCCATGATGATTTTCTCGATGAATATATTTTTGAAATTCAAAGTAAAAAGCTTCCATGGTATGCTCATATTGTAAGTTTTCTTGTCACAGGGTTAGTACCTAATAATTGGGATGTTAATGATAGAAAGAAGTTTTATAAATATATTAATTACTACTATTATGATGAACCTGAACTTTTAAAATTAGGTGTTGATCGTGTGTTTAGAAGGTGTGTACACGAGTAAGAACAATGGAGCATATTACATGTTAGCCATTCTTCTTTATGTGGTGGACATTATGCTCCAAAATTAACTGCATTTAAAGTTTTAAATAGTGGATTATTTTGGGCAGGCTTATTTTCGGATGCTTTTAAGTTCTGCTCTAGTTGTTTAAAATGTCAAGCTGTGGTAAATATCAAAAAGAATGATAGAATGCCACTACAGCCCATAATTGAAGTAGAAATATTTGACCTATGGGGGATTGATTTTATGGGGTGATAAGCCAAAAATAGGGGTAAAAATTATGCAGTTTTTAGCCCTTATCATTGTAAATTTTAGCTTATACAATAAAACTTATAAAACCTCACTTAAGATACACATGATGAGTGAAGGTATCGTCCAAGGGAGGCTAGTAAGGTGTTCAATTCGATGATTTTCTATAATTAGGACCACTTACTCTTCAATGAGGAGCAATTTAACCTAATTGGAAAGAATATTGAGAGAGGAAGATAGAGGAGATGAGAAGAGTGGAAGAATTTAGGGGACTCTAAGCTGAATTAATTGATCCAAAGAAGAGGATCAAGGAATTCACTTTAGAGGGACTTAAGAAGAAGGTTTTTTACTTGTTTTGTTTATTTTGTGGATTAGATAATTCAGAACTGACTAGAACACTATGTGATAAAGATAAAAGAAACTAAATTTTTAATATCCTAGAATTCAAATTTAATTTTTTAGAGTTTTTCTTTGGGAATGCAGTTGAATGCCTAGTTAAAAATCCCTCAATTTCTCCTCTCAATCCTAATCAGGGCTTGTACATGCCGCTCAAGCCAAGCGATTTAGAAGTTCAGATCAGAATCAAGAAGAACAAACAAGAAATTGAACTAATTTCATTTAAAATGCACCAAAATTCAAATACAAAGAAGGGAAATGTACCAAACAGGTTGATCCAGGCTGGGGCTCCTCTCTGTCTTGAAGCTGTCATAGAGAACATCAAGAATGACCCCCCTCCTCTCAAAATTCGGCTTTTACACCTAGGTAAAATAGAATAAATTACCATTTTACCCCTAATTGGTTATTAATTTATATCTATCAATGCATGATTGATTTCCATGATCCAACCATACAGATAGAAAGAGGGGATCAATACGAGCAAATCCATAAAAAAGTCATCTCAATCGGACTTCTGGATCAAAAGTTATGAATAAACGAATTTAAACCAATATTAGCCATTTGATTTAAATCCATTTATATATATATATATATTACTATGCGCTGATGTGTCGCCCTCCTAAGGGCTAGTGACTTTTCAACTTCTCCAAGCGGGCTTCTTCCCGTTGCGCCACGTACCCCCTGGCGAAAACAAAACCAAAACAAAACATTCAAAAGTCGGAAATTGCATACGTTTCGATGTGCACCTTTGTGTGCGTCTGGGGTTGAATTCTTCAAATGATAATCTGCCATGTCACCGCCTGTGCGTGCGCTTCGCATACGTCGCAGGGGCGGTAATCTTACAACAAGTGGCCTCTATCACTGGCCGCCGTCAGATTTTCATTCGACGGTCGTGATGAGGCCACGTCGTCGCTTCCAGATATCGCCCTGAAATTTACATACAAGTCCTTTGCGAAATAAACATTTGTTGTCCGATGCCGCCCAAAAATAATTATAGATATACCCCTTGCATATTCTCTCTCCTCCGTTTTTTTCTAAAATATTAAAATAATTAACAAACCATTTGCAATCAAACCCTAGAAGATTTTAAATTACATCTTTACGCCTGTAGTCATGACCGAGAGCTTGATGGAGGACCATCCAGCAGATGGCGGCTCAGCGACGACGACGCCACCCGAGGATGCCACGATGACGCGCCACCAGCCACGCCGAGGCGCTCGAGTCGACGTCCGTCATCCGGGCTTTACCATTTTATTATTTTCATCATCATGTTGTATTTCTTTCCGAATTATGGATTGGGCCATTATCGTACGGCCCGTCCTCGTCTTTGATTTTATATTTTAGAATTGTATTTGAATTTGTAAGGAGAGATCGAACCACGTTTCACGACGGTACGATCTCTCCCCACGTTCTCTCGGCACCCCTCCTCCCTATATAAGGGGAGGGCATGCCCAAGGAACATTTGGAAGTTTTTGAATTGAAATTGTTTCAAGAATCTTCCCCCTATTGTAGTCGTAGCATAGGGAGTTTGGCTAGCCCCACCTCTTCGTCGAGACCACTCCGAGGAGTAGAGCCCACGTCCTGTCCGTCGAGATCACTCCGGGTGTGACGTGTTCAACCGTACCGTCGAGATCACTCCGGTACGTTAAAGATTTTCAAGAAGCTGTGGAAATCAAGAATCGAGAGAGCACCCATCGAGATCACTCTGGGCGTCCTCGAAGGTTCGCGACGACTACGGCGCCGAGCTGCATTCGGGAAATCATCTCCAACAAGGAAAACCACCCGCGACCCACCAAGAACTCACCACGCCAGGTTCTTGGCTCTACCCGTCCATCTCCCCATCCTTCATCCCTCCATCGTTTCTTGAATCTTCCTCTTCACCCTCATCGTTCTTGACCATCCCCCACCACTTTCCATCGTTTCTTGAATCTTCCTCTTCACCCTCATCGTTCTTGACCATTCCCCACCATCTTCCATCGTTCTTGACCATAACCACCCCATTCTTGCATCACCCTTTGGCTTCCCCCCCCACCCCCTTCTTGATTCGACCGCCACTTCTCCCATTGCCGCCCCGCCCCGAACCCCGATTCCCGACCACCCCGCATCACCGCCCGCGTCGGGGACCCGCTCCGTGCCGCGACCCCACGCCGTGCCGCGGACCCATTCTGCGCCACGACTCCCGCGCCGCGCCGCGGCTCCACCAGCGCCGCGGACTCGCGCCCAGCCGTGATTCAACCGCGCGCCGCGAGTTCGTGCCGCGAGTTCGCGCCCCGCCGTGGTTCCGCCAATCGCCACGGTTCTGCCGCACACTGTGGCTCCATGCCGCGCCGAGGCTTCGCCCCGCGTCATCAACCCGCCCTGCGCCGCCGTTCTGCCCTGTATCGTGGCTCTGCGCCACCGCCACTGCCAGTCGCGACCGGTGCCG
The DNA here is from genome assembly GCF_029677425.1 of Wolffia australiana. Lineage (NCBI taxonomy): Eukaryota > Viridiplantae > Streptophyta > Magnoliopsida > Alismatales > Araceae > Wolffia > Wolffia australiana. The sequence goes on along the minus strand of NC_135839.1, from coordinate 12,776,091 downwards.
CCCCGTCACTTGCGCCAAGCCACGTTGATCATTCCTGGCATTCCGGCCTACGACAAGATGAATCCGTCCCCGGAATGCTGTCTCTACGCCCGTCTTCGATACGCCGTGGACTACATATTCTAAGGTCAGCTCGTCTCCTCTCCATCCTTAACCAGTATTATTACCTGTTCCAGTGCCGTCCTCCACTATCGCGTCCTCTGCCGCAACTCATCACTCGACGACGGATTAGGAACAGCCACTATTGTGAGAGCAGGACTTTCTTGAGGTAGACGGTCTGTCACTTGATCTTTAAATTCCGAACTTATCAGGGCCGTTAGACTCCCCTCTCGTCTAGACGTCTAGTGGTCTTGAGGGTCATTGGGAGTCTGACTTTCGGATCAATCTATTTGGTGATCGTCACCGTCCATCGCGTTATCTCCTTGTGTCTTAACTGCTCGATCATAAAATCTCATTGTGTTTGCATCATATCATCATTATTCCTGTGACGTGAAACGCGCCGCTCGATCCCGGCCGTCGGCGTTTCGCATCAGAGCTGTTTTGAGGGTCTTTTTTAAAAAAAACTTTTCAAAAAGGCCCTTCAAAGTTTGAAAATGATGTCAATACGTTTTTTTCTCTTATAGATATATCCTTTTTTCTTAGAATAAATGCATTTCCTCTTCAAATAAATCTCAGAAAAATCCTAAAAATTCGTAAAAATTCTGGAAAATTCTAGAAAATTAACTTATTCATCCAAATACTGATAAATCACGAAAGTAAATATTAAACTTGCCATTTTCATTCAAAAATTGTTATTTCGAACTCCAATAAATCCTTTAAAATTTATAGAATTAACAGAAAATTAGGAAAAAATCAGAAATCACTTGAAAAAAATATTTTCATGTAAATATATGATAAGAACCCCATTTTAGGCTCTTTAAATGCATAAAATTGTGCTAATAACATGAAATAAAGACCGAATTTAGGGTGTTATCATGGGGCCATTCCCAAATTCAGATGGACATGAGTACATCTTGATGGGAGTTGATTTTCTTTCCAGATGGGTTGAAGCAATCCCCACTAAGTCAAATGATCATAAGTAGTAGTGCTTAAATTCATTCAACAACATATATTTTGCAGGTTTGGTTGTCCTAGAGCAATTATTAGCGATGGAGGAAGTCATTTAATAATTCTCAATTCAAGACCATGCTTAAAAAAATATGGGGTTCAACATTGAATCACTACCCCATATCATCCATAAGCCAATGGTCAAATTGAGAAGTCGAATAGAGAGATTAAGAAGATTATTAAAAAGATTATTAGGCCTGATGGGAAAGATTGGTCAAGTAGATTATATGATGCTCTTTGGGCATATGGAACTGCTTACAAAACACCCTTAGGGATGTCTCCTTATAGCATTGTTTCTTGTCAAGCATGTCATCTTCCAATGGAAATAGAACATAGAGCTTATTGGGCTATTAAGAAACTTAATTTCTCTTTAGATGCAGCAGGAAAACAGCGTTTATTGCAGATGCACGAACTCTAGGAGCTGAGGAATGAAGATTATGAATATTCAAGAATCTATAAAGCCAGGATGAAGCATTTGCATGACAAGAACATTAATCGTAAGCACTTTCAGAAACATCAAAAGGTATGGCTTTATAATTCAAGGTTAAAACTTTTTCCAGGGAAGTTAAAATCAAGATGGGATGGACCATTTATAATTACTGACATATATGATAATGGAGCAGTTTTGATTTTGGATCCTAAGACAGGGAAGGAGTTCATAGTAAATGGTATGTGATTAAAACTGTATGTGGAAGCAGAAGATTTATTGCAACCCACACCAACAATATTGCTAAATCCGATTGAGCCCACCGAACAGGAAGCACCAACCTAGGATTTGGATTCTAGAACTTTTGTCTTTTTATTGCATTTTTATTTCGCAAATAATGGGAATTAACCTAATTCCCTAGCTCTTAATTTTTCTTGCTTATTTTGTTTTCAGTTTATAGCTTTTTCAAGAATTAAGAAGAAGAAGAAGAAGTACAATTCACACACAAAATGATATGTCGGCTGATCATTAGTAAGTTCTTTAAAGATCACGTCTAAATAGGTTTGCAATTCTGAACTTCTGAATTACAATTATGATCGATTCCCATGCATTGAGGACATTGCATAATTTAGTGGGGGGGAGAACATTTCATGTGTTTAGGAGTGCAAGTGATGGCGCAGCACCACCGGACGTCATCGAGCCAGCACACGAGGAGCCACCGTCGTCATCGAGCCCACCACCGACACGTGTCCAGCCGACACGACGAGCCGCCACAGTGACACGCGACGCCGAATTCAGATACTCGGTGTGACGTACGCATCGTCTCACCATCGGAGCATTCCACCTATCTTCCCTTTGTTTTGATTTCGCTTCTTATTTCCCTATCTTAGTGTTTCTTATGTTGTCGTGTAGTGAGGAGAAGAGCCCATATGAAGACATCTTCCCCTCACATGGGCCTGACAAGCCCATTTCATTTTCCTACCTCTTATTTTCCTTTGTTGCTTGAAAGGGGGCCCATCTTCACCCATTACATAAGGGGGGGGGGGGGGGGCGTCCTAAGACTCACTCTTAAATTTTAAGTTATACAAGTTAAAAAATTTGAAGAGTCACGATCGCGCGAGCAGGGAGAAGGAAGGAAGAAGAAGAAGAAGAAGAGGAAGGAGAAGAAGAAGAAAGGAGAGAAGAAATAAGGGGAAAGAGAGCCGCCGTCCGCCGCCCAGCCACCGCCGTTTGCCGCCGCCGTTTGCCACCCGACTGCCGCTTGCGGTCGTTGCCACCGTCTACGCCGTCGCCGCCGTTTACTGCCACCGCTCGCACCGTCCCCGCACCTCCCGTCGTCACCCACACCCTCTGCCCGCTCCTCTCTAGCCGCCCCCGCTCGTCCCGTAGCCCCTGCCACCCTCCGTCGCCCCATAATTCCCGCGCGGCCGTTGCACATCGCCCGGTCACGCCTGCCCATTTTTCCACCTCCGCCCTCGCTGCTTCCCTCTCCTCCCGTCGCCCACACCACTTTTCTACCTTCCTGTCCCCACCTGCGATCTCCCGCGCCTCCTACCGCCCCCCATTTTCCCTCCCGCAAAATCGCCATCGCTGTTCCCCGCCGTGCCCTCTCTCTCACCCGTCTCCGCCCGCGCCGCGCCGTCGTTCTCTCTTTGTTCGGCCGCGCGTCACCCATCACCGTTAGACCTCCCCAGCGCCCACGCTCCCCTACCCTTGCACCCGCCAATTGCCCACCTCCCTCTACCTCTCCCTAACCACGCCCAACGACCCTGTTCATCCGCCAGCGACGACCCATTCCGCTACCGTTCCCTCGCCGCCCGCGGGCGATTCTATCACGCTGGTAGACGTTCTGCGTGCACGGCTCTGTGAACGCGTTCAGGCCTTGGCAATCTGCACTGCTACAACCTCACGCCTCCTGTCCAAGGGCGACCTGCCGCCGACAGTGATCACTCCTGCGCCCTCGTTCTCAACGGCATCGCCCCATCGTTCAGGACTCCCGCATTCTTACGGATCTCCGGATACGCATATCTGTCGCCAGTGCGACATCGATACCCTCACTCGCTCTCCTTTTGTTTACGTCCTTTACTTTCTTCAGTGCACTTTTGGTTTGCCTCCTCCGCGCTCGGGTTAGATAGGTGAGCGTGAGACAGGTTGAGAAAATGACAAACATTTCACGAGAGTCTTTACCCGTCCGCTACGAGTCGGGAAATCCCGACGAGTGTGAGCACTTCAGCAGGAATTCCCCGTTCGGCGACGTACTCGCCCTCGACCCTCTCGGGCGAGGTTCAGGAGGCCCGGTAGGCTTCACTCAGGCGACCCGTCACTTCTCTGGAATGGCATTCATTGCTAGTCAGCGCACGCACGTACGATATTAGGACTTTTATTAGTTTCAGGAAAAATTCCTATAGGCTGGACGTCTCACGAGAGGAAGAAGCTGTTGAAAGATGCACGGTTCTACTTTTGGGAAGACCCGGAGTTGTTTCACCAAGGGCAGGATCAAATCTTAAGGCGGTGTGTCCCCGAGAACGAGCAACAGAGCATCTTGGAATTCTGCCATGCAAAACCCGGAGGAGGGCACTACTCGGCTAAGGTAACCGCTCATAAAATCGTCGAATCTGGTTTCTTTTGGCCTACTCTATTTCATGATGCCCAGAAATTTTATAATACGTGTTTAGCATGCCAAGCATCCGTCAACATAAACAAGAAAGATAGAATGCCTCTACAACCCATCCTAGAAGTGGAAATCTTTGATTTGTGGGGGATTGATTTTATGGGTCCCTTTCCTAATTCTAACGGGTATGAATACATATTGATGGCAGTTGACTACGTGTCCAAATGGGTAGAAGCCATTCCCACAAAAACCAATGATACCAAAGTAGTGACCAATTTCATAGAGAAAAATATTTTTTATCGTTATGGATGCCCACGGGCCATTATTAGTGATGGAGGTTCCCATTTTACCAATTATAACTTTAGAACTCTCCTTAAGAAATTTGGTGTGCATCATAGAGTCACTACCCCATATCACCCTCAAGCCAATGGTCAAGTCGAATTGAGCAATAGGGAGGTAAAGAAGATTTTGAGGAAAATAGTGCGTCCGGATGGGAAGGATTGGTCTAGGAAACTCGACGAAGCATTATGGGCTTATCGGACAGCGTACAAAACACCCCTAGGAATGTCTCCATTTAGACTAACTTTTTGAAAGGCCTGTCACTTACCTCTTGAATTAGAACACAGCTCTTTGGGCCATTAGGAGACTAAATCTAGCCTTAGATCAAGCAGGCAAGCAAAGACTTCTTCAACTACATGAATTTGAAGAACTCCGCAATGAAGCCTATGAGAATTCAAAGATTTATAAGGCCAAAATGAAAAACTTCCATGATAAAAGCTTGAGGAGAAGAGCATTTGTAGAGAATCAGAAGGTGTGGCTCTACAACTCTAGGTTGAAATTATTCCCGGGGAAACTGAAAACTAGGTGGGATGGACCCTTCATTGTGCAACAGGTTTTTGAGAATGCAGCAGTTATAATTTTAGATCCTGCTTCTCAAAAACAATTCACTGTTAATGGGCAACGGCTCAAACCCTACCTAGAAGAAGAAGATCTACATAGCCCCGTGAGTATCACCTTGGAGAAGCCACCACACGATAGCAGCATGATTGGATAATATTTTTATTCTATTTCTTATTTTCTCTATTTTGTTATTTGGTTCTGTTTTTGTTTTCTTCGTTTCTGTTTTTGTCTTCATGTGCAGCCAGACCTATCCAAGCCCACCTACACCATAAATGGACAACTCTCATGCCGGTCGCACTCTCAATACCATGGTTTGATCTCCTTTCTCCTTCCTCTTAATTACGTCCTGTCATGTAGGAACATGCCTTTTGTTGAGGGGGAGAGGGGAGTATAGTTGCATGCATCATCCATGAAATTTTTTTTCATTTTTGCATTACCCAAACCATGGATATTCAATGATCCTAGGAGATGTTTGCACAATGATACGCATGATACTTAGATTCCTTTTCAAAGGTGTTGCAAGTGAAAGACTGGCCAGCTAGGGAATCCTAGGTGAAATAAGCCTAGCTAGGTGCACTATGATCCGTACTTTTACAGCCACATCTCTTACCATTATACTTCTCTCGCCTCGCCATCCACCTCGGGTTGAGTTAGCACTTACATGCACGAAATTTTTAGCTTTAGTGGAGAGTAGGGTTAGTGTTAGCTCAGTGGCAGTATTATTATGACGTGAGTGAAGCTCCATGAACCAAGAAGGATACAAAACTTCGTCGGGGGAATAAGCTGCCGGTCTACTAAGGATGGCACATGGGTAGTGGATAAGCACCACCAAACTACAAAGTGAAAGTTGTAATGCACAAAAACAAGCACAAGCTTGCATCATAAGTACCAAAGTTGATTGTCATAAAAAATGACCAACAAGCAGCAAATGCCAATGAAAATAAAGGTGGAAAAGCTGTTTCCCATGTGTTTAAGCCGATGCTACTATAGCCATAGTATTGAGCTAGCATTAGCACCGCTCTCTACGCCTCGTTCAGTAGTGCGCTTGGGGTGTTAACTCGACCTTACTCCATATACTATGTACTTACTATATGTACTCCGTAGATCAAGTGCACTTAGTTGAGGTAGAAGGCTGAGATAGATCCTAAGTTTCTCCTACGCTGGTCACGTTCAATTGGTGAAAATACTCCTTGAAAGGAGCATGAATCAAAGTTATCGGAAGTCAAAAGTCAACTTGAGATCATCTTTTATTCTCATCTGCATTTCATTACTATGGGACTAGTAATGATCTTAGTTGGGGGGTGTTTGATGACTCTCAAACATGTCATCAAATATGTAATCTTTTGAGTGTTAATTCCTTAAAATTATTGTGTTAATTCATGTGAGTATCATGCATATGCATCATTTTGTGAAAGTACTAACCCCACTTGATTCTTTGAATCAAGTGGATTATATTTAACATTTTATGGTTAGTAAACATTCAGAGACAGGTTAAGACGATCAAGGAAGAAGACGAGGATCAAGTGGAGCGGGCAAAAATTCAAAGAAGGAAAATTAAGAAAATGCCCCTAGGCAGGAGTTAAGAGAAACCTATAACTACTCTCTTGAGAGTTCATTTTAGGGGGTCAGAATTTTCTCTAAGGGAACTAGGGCTTGGAGAAGAAGGATTTCTGCACCCTCCAGGAGCTGATGAGCTTTTGGAGTTGAAGAGGAAGATCAGACTGAAGATAGCTTGGATTTAAGACCTCCGCCTCGCCGCAAGGACGTGACACCCGACGTAGGGAAATCTCAAGCTTCAGCCCTGTAATCCCTCTCCTTTTCAGACAGTTTTGGTTGGGTTGGAAGAATCACCAGATCTTCCAATGTTTTCCAACTGAAGATTGTTTTGTTTTGATTTGATTTGCAAAGTTTAGGTTTGTCGAATCTGTCTTCCTCTAGTTTATCCTAAAAATCTACAGTTATCTCTTGATTCTTTGAATATGCATCCTTGAGCAACATCTAGTGGAGCAGCCAGCGACCCAGGCTCTCGCCGAGGTCACCAGAAACCCACAGGCAAAGCCACCTAGCTGGTGGCCAGGCTGCACACCATCTGCCGCCCACCGGGACCTGCACGCGGGCAACCCGCGCGCAGACGGCCGCCTGAGCAGCGTCCGCGCGCTGGCAGATCGCGCATAGGCAGGTCGCCTGCACGCGGACTCCCGCGCACGGTAGCTGCTGCAGAGGCACCGCGCGCAGCACCCGTGCGGAGGTCCCTTCCGCGTGCGGCGATATCTGCGCGCAGCCTCAACCTGTGCGTAGACAACTGCCTTGGCAGTGTTCGCGCGCGGGCAGGTCGCCCGTAGGCAGCCTCCCGCGCACGATAGCTGCTGTAGAGGCGCAGTGCACAGCTCCCACACGCAAGTTGCTTCAGCGTGCGGCGATAGCTGTGCGCAGGCTCATCCCACGGCAGTCCCTCTCTTCGGCAGAACGACCTTGTGTGCACGCACACAAGGTGTTCGTTGTTTTGTTTTCTTCACAGGTGTGAACCTGCGAGTGAAATAAACAACCTAAGAGACTATCTTACCTGAGCAATATTAAGAGGGGAATCCTTATTTGCTGAAGAGCAATTACACACTTTGGAGGGAACCCATTGACAACTCTGAAGATAAATTCATTGCTGGATTAAAGTGAACATAGAGACCTGAACATACCAATTGAACACCAAATTCTTCTCTGCTGTATTCCTTGCTCCTCGTGGATCGACCCTTACTTGCCCTAGGGCTGTGAGGTAAAAATTATTGTTGAATAAGCTCAATCCTCACACTACATTTCTGCTAAATAACCAGTAAAAAATCACCCCAAAATTGAGTTTATCAATCTACCTTGCCTTGCCATTCCCCTATGTCATTCCATTTGTTATACCATGTATCATTCATTTGTTCAACCATGAGCCATATACCTATCCACTTTCTTGAACTTTTCTCTAACCAAACAGCCTTTCATGGATGGTAGCCATCTCCCAAGCCATTCTATCTCCCTTTCGATGGGATCACCTTTATCCCATCTCTATCACCATTTCTGTCTAATTTCGCTCTTCAAATTCTTATTACCTCTTCTTCTCTTCAATGAATTTTAATAATGCCCTTATTAGAGTCAATGATAATCATTTCTGTTTTCTCTTTCACAATGTTTAGTATTTTCTTTACCCAAAAAAAAACGAGAAGGTCCTCAAGTTCAAGCAAAACATGAGGAAAACTAAAAAAAAAAAATTTTAAAAGTTGGGGATTTTTGTGATAGCAATTGTTAGTACATTAAATTTGTTTCAAGTTATTGAATCCAGTAAGGGCATTACACATGATTTCTTTCTATTTCTATCTCATTCATCTAAGTCTTGGGAGAAGGCAACCTCAAATGATATATCCTCGATAAAACTTTCATTCAAAACCCATCACTTCCCCTTTGACATGCTATCTTTTGTTCATTCTTATTCTCTTACCCATGCCATCACACTATTTGATATTCTGTGCTAATTGGGAGGCGGAGAATGTCTAGATTTCATCTTATAGTTGGAGGAAACTTCGTGGAGAATTTTAACACAAGTAGCCGCTACCCGGAAGAGAGTGATCTTGATATGAGAGGCGAGAGGTCCACCACTTGAAGAGTGCAGTGAGGAGCATTCTAGATCATAGTGTAATATCCGGAGAGAAGTACATCTTTCTATTCATTTCATTAGCTCTATCCAAAACCAAGAGGATGGCACCCATATTCCTAACAAGGTGGAATCCAAATTATCGAGGAGAGTTTTGTTTGAGCATGTTATTGATAATTCTAACACTTCATGCAGATGAATGAGGATTGATGGATGAAGAAGTCATCTAAAGAAATAATGGTACATTGCTAAGGGACTACCAATGATTTAAGTTGGGGGGTATGATAACTTGCAAATAAACATGATTAAGTAATGAATTTTACATTATATTTATGTGTTTTAATGACTATATTTGGATGTTATCATATTAAAACAAAGATAAATCACTTACACTTTCATTTTATTATTATTTCTGGTTTTTTATCATTTATCACATGGAATTTAACCTCATTTTAGTGAAGAAATATTTTTTGCAAGACCTTAAATATTTGGCTAAAGGTTGGTAAGGGCTTTTCTAATTTTTCCGGAATTTTCCCATTTTTTTTATATAATGTTTTGACCATTATATAGCCAATAAATAATTTTTATATATTTAAATAATACATACTTAATTTATTTGGCATTTTATAATGTATTTTTATATATATAAAGGGTATCCACGTCATTCGCCCAAAATTTGGGCGAATGAGTGGATAATTATTATTAAATAATAAGAGAGGGAGTGATTTTATTAAAAAAAATAATAATAAAACAAGTCGTTAGCGCGTGCATTTAATGAACGCGCTAACCGACATTTCTGTCAGGAATCGACATTTTCTGGCGTCGATTTTCCGCGTACACGCAGAAATCGACGCCGTAAAACAATGAAAAAAATTAAAACGGTAAGCTCACCGCTTTTTTTTAATGTAAGACAGATCAAACATTGCGGCTTGACGAAATATATATATATATATATATATTCCTTTACTTTTTTTTTTAGACAGGGCGACGTGGCATTCTCTCGACCATCCAAAAAGGGGCACTACGAACCAATGATTGTGCGCTGATAACGCGGACAATCACATGTCAAGACGCAATCCGAGACAGTGAAAAACGAGAAAGAATAATGTCGGCCAATCAGAAATTGCTGATTTATCCTATCTAAAACTTTGATATCTTGAGATCTAGACGTCCGATTGGGCTGAAATTTTGAGGGTAGGTTCGTCCTTTCCGCCTCTACAATATACCGTTTGGATCTTTTTCTGGAAATGGGCGGAAATTACTTTTGGAGGCTCTCCCCAAGCATTTGGCCAGGAAGGACACAGGAGGGGTTCTTGAAGTCAACAGATCTTGCTTCTGCACTCAAATTTGTAAGTTTCTGATTTGTATTCCGATCATCTTCTTGAACGATTCTATAACGCCAAGGCATGGGCGAAACGTACATGCCATAGAAGTTTATTTTGAATGAAATTAGCACTTCATTTTTATTCTGATTCAAGATCTGATTTTTTATCCTTAATTCTACATCAATTTAGAACCTTTCTGCATCATTAGATTTGTAATTTAGGGTCGGATTTCATATTTTCCCTGTCAGCGGAAGGAGTCCACTCGAACTTCTCACTCTTTAATATATCGGTGATAGGTGTCGTGACTGCGCTAAACTCCAGGATAAACCTGCAATAGAACGTTGCTAGTCCAATAAAACTACGGATGTCGTGGATGCTCTTTAGTTTCAGCCATGCAGTAATGGCGTCGACTTTAGCCAGATCGGCGGCTACTCCACGCGAGGATACAATGAATCCAAGAAAAGAGACCTCGGTGGTGAAGAAGCTGAACTTCTTGGGGTGTGCATACGACTTTTCTTGGCGTAGTGCAGCACACACGTATCATAGGTGCTAGATGTGGTCATCTCGAGTTTTGCTGTATACTAAGATATCATCGAAGTATACAATACGAATTTGCCAATGAATGACCGTAGCACTTCGTTCATGAGTCGTTGGAAGGTGCTAAGAGCGTTGGATAGCCCGAAGGGCATGACATTCCACTCGAAGAGGCCGTCTTTGATCTTAAAGGCCGTCTTCCACTCGTCCTCTGGTCGGATTCGTACCTAGTGGTATCCACTTTGCAAGTCTATCTTAGAAAAAATAGACGCGCCAATTATCTCATCGAAAAGGTCTTGGACTCTTTGTATTGGAAAACGGTACTTAACCGTAATTTTGTTTTAATGGCTCGAGAGTCACAACATATTCTCCAAGTTCCATCTTTCTTGGGAGCAAGCAAGGCCGGCACGGCACAGGGGCTGAGGCTTTCACGGATTAAGCCCTTAGCCAGTAATTCCTTTACTTTACCATGTATCTCCTCATACTTAACCGAATCCATCCGGTAGTGTGGGAGGTTTGGGAGTGTTGCTCTTGGGACCAAGTCGATGGCGTGCTGAATATTCCGAAGGGGTGGGAGCTCATCTAGGACTTCCATAGGGAACACGTCAGCGTACGCGCTGATGAGTTGAGTAACCTCCAGGGTTTGGTTCCCGTCACCCAAATTGGTGACTCCGTCAGATAGAATTACCGCATAGCACACGCAGGTGTGCTCACGGTCATGTTCTAGCTCTCGCCGGAAGATGCAGCCATTGGTGATAATGGCGGTGTGCGTAGCGCGCGATGGGATCCTCATGGACTGAGTTGGTAACGGCGGCAATCGCACAACGGGTACCAAATCAGGCGTCGTCTGCCGTAGATGAAAGAGCAAGTGTTTGCTTGACCCGCCAACTGAACGTCATGGTCATATAACCATGGCCGACCAAGAACAATTGATGTAAAACGACGACGGCCGGGATCGATCGGCGCGTTTCACGTCACAGGGTTATGATGCGAATGTAAGGGATGTAAGCCGAATGATGAGAAAGTATGAATGAGCAGATAAGGATTTGACGGATAGCGACATCGGCCGTACCGATCAACGAGAGAGGAGTGATCCTAAGATCAAACTCCTAATGACCCGCTGGACCTACTAGATGTCTACTAAGTGAGGAGCGTCTAACAGCCATGGAGCGTTCGGTGTCCAAGTCGGATGACAATCCGTCTACCACAAGAATCCCTACGCTCGACAAAGTGGCTAGTTCTATCCGATGATGTTCGAGAATATCACGGTAGCGGACGCGATAGGGGAAGACGAGACTGTCAAAGATAATAATACTGGAGTTTATGGAGGGGAGATGAGACTGACCTTTGTATCGCTTAGTCCAAGGTGTCCAAGTCGTCGAGCGGATGCTTAGTGTCGGGTCGTGCGGACGAGTGTCATTGACGAGGACGAAACCGAGTGCGGACGGTGCGGTCATAACTACCAGCGGAGAGCTGAGTCCACGGGTGGCGTGCAGCAAGAGTCAGAGCAGAGGGCGCACAAGGCGCGCGCTTGGCTGGCGCACGGCGTAGTCGTGTGGGCGGGCAAGACAGCGAACCAAGTGTCGTGGGAATAGTCGTGTGGGTGGGGCAGAAAACCAAGTAAGCAGTTATGGCGTAGAGGGTGGGAGTCAAGAAATCAAGAAAGATGAGGGCGAGGGGAGGGCGAAGGGGAGGACGAAGGGGAATCAAGGAGATATGGTGAGATCAAGAAATCAAGAAATCATGAAATCAAGAAATCAAGAATTCATGAAATCAAGAAATCAAGAATTCATGAAATCAAGAAATCAAGAAATCAAGGGGAAAGAAAGGTGGGCAATCAAGAAAGACAAGAGGAGGTGGTTGGGAATCAAGAAACGATGGGGAAAGGAGGGTGGGCGATCAAGAAAGGCAAGACGAGGTGGTTGGGAATCAAGAAACGATGGGGGAAAGGAGGGTAGGCGATCAAGAAAGGCAAGACGAGGCGGTTGGGAATCAAGAAGTGATGGGGAAAGGGGGGTGGGCGATCAAGAAAGGCAAGACGAGGCGGTTGGGAATCAAGAAACGATGGGGGAGGGGAAAGAGGGGAAATTCAAGAAATGTGGGAGGATGTTCAAGAACGGTGGTGGGGTGGATCAAGAACGAAGAGAAGGGAGGGGTATGGATCAGGAATGGTGGAAGGGTGGAAAAAGGTACCAAGAAATGGCTTTCTTGAACTGTAACAACCAAGAACCCTCCAAGAAAGAGGAATTCTTGATGGATCTGGGGTGTGCTCCCTCGGCGGAGCAGATTTCCCCGGTTGATGACGTGTCGATGATGCTTCTTGAATCTCCCAAGACCCCCGAAGTAATCTCGACGAAGGCCTCTTTCGATTCTTGATGGCGGCGGCTTCTTGAAACACTTTCCTCGCAACGGAGTGATCTCGACGATGCGCTTTAACACGTCTCCCTCGGAGTGATCTCGACGGGAGAGACGTGGGCTCTACCCACGGAGTGATCTCGACGTGGGGTGGGGCTAGCCAAATCCCCTACACTACTCTCTACAATAGGGGGGAGACGAATTGTGAATAAACTTTTCAACAATGACTCCAAGGTGTTCCTTGGGCATGCCATCCCCTTATATAGTGAGGATGGGTGCCAAGTGAACGCGGGAGAGGATGAACCTTCGCGAGACGTGTTTAGGCCTCTCCTTACAAATTCAAAATACAAACATAAAAAGTAAAAATGACGAGGACGGGGCCCAACAACATTGGCCCAGTCCACAAATCCGAAAATACAAACACACATGAAAATGAGCATAAGTAAAAAGATAAAAGTTCTTACGCGGGGTACTTAGACCCCGGGTGGTGAGCGTCGGCACGAGCTGCTCGGCGTGGCTGACAACGCCCCGTCGCGTTATCCTCGAGATGGTTCTTCGTCATCGTGGCATCGTCCTCGAGATGGTCATCCATCAATAATACTACCAATCTTTATCGGTAGCACGTCACACAACACCTTCTCATCGTATGTTCTCAGGTTTGATAGTAGTTCTTATCCGGTGGATAGGAACGGTCATCGTGATATCTCGGTGCGTGATACTCTTTCGGTTGCGGCGGAGTCCTTCGGCGTTCTCCATAGTCATCCTCCCAATCTGGTGGCCTGTTGTAGCGGGGCAGGTGCATCGGTGGATCCTGCGGTCGGTGCGTCAGAGTGGGAAGGTCCGGCATTAGGGCCTTGCCGGGACGTTGGGGAACCTTGCTGGTCAGGGGGACACTATAGTGCTCGTTCACCGAGGGCCTACGGGTAGGTGCTGCGGTGATGGAATGTCGGTCTTCGGATGTCCGAGATGCAGGTGGCCCCGCTTCGTCGGGAGGCACCGAAACCCGTGGAGCGGGTTCCCTAGGCGGCGGAGGAGGTGAAGCTACTTCCTCGTTTTCCAAATGGTCTGTCTGAAATTTTTTGCCTAATGGATCATCGGTTAGAAGATCCCCTATGATGAGATCATTATGATAATCTTCGTCGCGTTCAGCTATGTTGGCATTCGGACACTAGGTTCGCGTGTGAACCATCCTATGGTCAACGATCTACTAATACAGTTTATGCGGGTTTAACTAATGATGAATGCAATGAAATGACGTGGTATAGATGCAAATGAATTTTGAGATATGGCGTGCGTAAATTGAATAAAAATCTCGAGTGATATGCTACCGACCGTGTTAAGCAAAAGCTAACACGACTGACTCTGATACCAATATGATGTAATACGAGGGAAGTGCCAGGATCGGACGGCTTGTATTACGTCACAGGGGAAATGATGAGTGAATTCATAGCTAATTATATGAAATGAATGTCCGTTTAGAAACCCTTGATGAGCAATAGGAGACTACTACGATGAGGAGTGATGTTCAATTTCGTAAACCAAGAAAGATATTGATCGGGTTAGACTACTGATAGACTCAATTTTTTAGGTGTTTTTTACTGGTTGTTTAGCAGTTAATACGTGTGAGGATTGAGCTTATACAATGATATTTATAACCTCACAGCTTAGGGTGAGTGAGGGCCGATCCACAGGGAGACGGCAAAAAACAACAGAATAATTCTTTCTATCAAATCAGTTCTTTTGGATCTCAATACTCAAGTATAAACTCTGGTAGACGATCTTCGGTACAAACGACACAGCTTTCTTTAAAAGTCTCGGTGCAGCAAATCTTCAGTAAGGCTTTCCTTACTGAGGATTTGCCTTTGCCCTTTGGGGCAATTTCACAAACACCCAGCGGGTGTTTGTGCACGCGCGAGCGCCTGCGTAGGCGAGCCTGCTCGCGGCGCTGCTGCACGCGGGCAACCCTGCTCGCGGCGCTGCTACGCGCGGGCGACCCTGCTCGCGGCGCTGCTGCGCGCGGGCGACATGATGCATTTCTCAATTTTGAGATTGCTAGAACTTCAGGATTGTCTCCATTCGTCTCATCGTGAATGGAGTGCTACACATGATGCAAGTTGCATGGATTTACTAATGGTTTCGTGGGAAGTTTATACGATGTGCACGGGAATTCTGGAGTTATACCTTGGTGTTCAGGTGGTGCAGGTCTGAAGCTCTCTAATAGCTTCCTCATCTGCTCTTGAGATTCCAGCACTTGCTTTGTTTGAAATTCCATCATCATTTGCATCTTCATCTCCATCTCCGCCCGCAACTTTTGGTTTTGCTTCTCAATCAAATCTGAAATGACGGGGGTAAGTGATGAAAAATCAGGTTGGTTCTGAGATGGAACCTGGTACTGCTGTGGAGGCCTGTGCTGGAATGGTTGTCTCTGCTGGAACGGAGGTTGAGCTGCCGGCTTGTTCCCTTGGTGGAAGGTCTCTCCGTTTTGGAAATTTGGCCTCTTTTGACCTGCCCACGATTGTTGCGGCTGGTTGAAGGCCTTCACCTCTTCTTCCATGGCTTGGCAAGCTCCATCTTCATGTTCCCTGCTGAAGCAGAGAGAGCAGATCTTAGCTTTAATGATAGGACAGTTACCTAAAAAGACATTCTTCAAGGTGGAGGTTAGCTCCTCCAATTTCTGGTTAGTCTCCCTTAGGCCCGCTTGTAGCTCTCCCTCCTTGGCGTTAACCTGTAGAACTCCTGCTCTTTTTGGCTGCAGGTTTCTCCCATTCTGATTGGCCCCAATCTCCTGAAAGTCAGTTTCTGCAACTCTCTCCAAAATATCGAAAACTTCATCCTCATATGCGGTATAAAACGTTCCACCCGTAGCGAGATTTACTTTGTTTTTCATAAAATCAGAGAGAGATTCATAAAATATTTGGGCTAGTTGACATTGCTCAATGCCATGGTGAGGACATTTCCTCAACAAATCATTGAATCTCTCCCATGACTCACTAAAGGCTTCTCTGTCATGAGGATGGAAATTGTGAATTTCTCTTCGATAAAAATTCATTTTGGATAGAGGGTAAAATTTCTGCAGAAATTTTCCTTGCATCTCTTCCCACGAATTAAAAGTGATTCCTAGATTACGATACCATGCAAACGCTTTATCTTTAAGACTTAGAGGAAAATATTTCATTTTTAACATCTCTGTAGATATTCCAGGAACATTTTGAGAAGAGCATCAAATATGAAAATCATCAAGGAATTCTAAAGGATTCTGTAATCCGTTAAATTCAGGTAATCCGGGCAGCTGTTGCGCGCGGGCGTGCCTGCGCACGGGCGTGCCTGCGCGCGGGCGTGCCTACGCGCGATGCTGCTACAAGCGGCAGCTGCACGCGGGCAGCTGATGCACGTGGGCTTCCCTGCGCGCGGGCGAGCCTGCGTGCGCCGCAGCTGCAAGTGGCGGCTGCGCGGCGAGCTGCGTGCGCGCGCGCTGCAAGTGGCGATCGTGCGCGGGCGAGCTGCGGCGCCATCGCTGCAATCGGCGCCGCGGGCGAGCCTGCGTGCGCCGCTGCTGCAAGTGGCGCCTGCGCGCGGGCTTGCTACGCACTATGCTACTACAGGCAGCGTTTGCGCGCGGGCAACTGTTGCGCACGCAGTGCTGCTAGCAGCTTGAGCCGCTGCCGACCTAAGCTAAGGCCTGGGTCGCTAGCGGTTTAATTGCTGGCTGCGTGTGAGAAATTCTAGTGCAAATTCAGTAGAGGGCTATAGTTTTTTTGAGGGAAAACAAGAAGTAGGATGAATTGAACACAAAAAACTTTGGATTAACTAAAACATAAACAACTCTGGTTGGAGATTGCTGAAGAACCTTGCATGTTGCTTCAAGCCCAACCGAGGTTGTCCAAGAGGGAGAAGAATACGAAGCTAAACCAGCTCAATCACTCCGGCTTCGTGTCACGTCCTGTCTGGCGAGTCGGCGATCTTCTTGAGCGGGTACTCTTCAGCTTGCCTCTCCTCCCAGCTCCAATGGCTCATCAGCTACTGGAGGGTCTGCAGAACACCTTCCTCTCCAAGCCCTAGCTTCCTTAGAGAAAATTCTGGACAACCTAAAATAAACTCTCAAGAGAGTATTTATAGGTTTCTCTTAAGTCATGCCCAGGGGCATTTTCGTAATTTCTGCTTTGAATTTTTTCCCGCTCCTCTTGATCCTCGTCTCTTTCCTTGATCTTCTTAACCTGTCTCTGAATATTTACTAACCATAAAATGTTAAATATATTCCACTTGATTCAAAGGATCAAGTGGGGTTAGTGATTTCATAAAATGATGCATATGCATGATATTAGCATGAATTAACATTATAATTTTGATGAGTGAAAACTAAAAAGTTTAATTATTTGATGACATATTTGAGAGTCATCAGCCCACTATGAGAGTCGTGTTGGGCCAAAGAAAGGAGGGCAAGGGGAAGGTCAAGTCATGATTATTTATGAATATTTCAGGGGCTTAAATGGTGATTGGAGGACAACCTTGGACGTGGATCCAAGCCAGAGAAGAAGATCCAGGCATTCAATCCACAAAACATCCAAGGGTGGAGACTTAAAGATAGCACCTTTAATGCTAATTAAGGAAAGAAGCCTTGAACATCCAGGGGGTATTTCAAAGGTCTCAATGCTGATTGGAGGACCATAATGGACGTGGATCATGACCTGAAAGGAAGATCTGGCCATCCATTGTATTAAAAATCCAATGGCTCTCCTTTGCTCTCTCTCCCTATATAAACCCCTTCACCGTATTGTAAAATTCATCTTGTGATTCAATCCAAAGTAATGTTTGGTCGCCTAAGTGCAATTGAGTCATAGATCCATTCACCTCAGTGAGTGCCAGGCTGAGCAGGAAGCATCTAGGGCTGAAGAAGCTGGTGGAAAGGAGAAGAAGAAGTCCCTTGGACCTTAGCGGGTGTGACAAAGAGGTTACCTTATTATTTCTCCTTTTTCATTATTTTCTATTCGTCTTTTGTCTTTTGGTTAGTCTTGGATCATCTAGCCAATATCCAGAAGGTTCCAGTGCATCCAACCATGCTCTAAAATTCGTTCTAGAACTCATTCTAGAGTGATTTTAGTACAGTCCATTGTTTCTCTCTCCTCCACCAAGGCACCTTCCCCATTTGGCATCCGGACTTAGCCAAATTTTGACTAAGTCCAAAGCGCCAAACTGTTTCATTTCCTATTTTGTTTTAGTTTTCAAATATTCCTAAAAAATACCAAAAAATTATTTTCTGCCTATTAATATTATTATAATATTATAATAATATTTTATTTTTCTTTGTTATATATTTTTATTTAATTAGTTATTTATCTTCATATGTAGTAAACCTACCTCTAAAATTATTAAAAAATACATAACTAAAGCACAAATTCCTAAGAAAAAATACCCTTGCTCCCTGTGGATCGACCCTTACTCTCCCTACGCTAGTAAGGTTATTATAAACTTTTGTTGTTTTAATTCGGATAAACCAACGACACTAATTAGTGAAGTTAGCTCATCACTAATTACCCCAAAATCTGAAATATCAGCAGCCTATTGGTTGCCGCATTTCAAATTTCTTTGGCGGGCTCTCTCTCAGTGCGCCACGTACCCCACCTGCGAAAAAAGAATAAACAAAAGAAAATCGAAAAGCAGGATTTGCATATGCATCGCTACGCATGTACCGGTGCGTTTCTTTATACCATATCCATTAAACTGTCACCACGTCACCACCCATGCACGCGCGTTGTATGCGCTGCACGGGCAGTGTACTTACCTCCTGCGTGTAGTGCACATCTCATATCCTTTGGATTTTAATCCAACGGCTATGATTTCGCCACGTCGACGCGGCGGAAGGCACCGGCGCGCTTTTTCAACAAAGCCCTTCATAAAACAGATTATTGATATCTGACGCCGCCCAGAGGTATTTGTATATATGTCCTTTCGGCACTCTCTCTCCTCCGATTTTCTCTAAAATTAATAATGCAATTGCAAATAAACCCTGAATGATTTTAAATTGGATCTTTACGCTTGCCATGGCGACCGAGAGCAGTTTTCAGGGTCTTTTTGCAACGAAACGTTGCAAAAAGGCCCCAAAAAGTCTAGAAATTGCATAAATACATTTTTTTCTCTTATAAATATGCCCTTTTTAATAGAATAATTGCATTTCTTCTTGAAATAAATCCCAGAAAATTCCTAAAAATTCGTAAAAAATTCTAGAAAATTCCCTGATTCATTCCCATGTTGATAAATGTCGAAATAAAATTTTTAATGTGCCATTTTCATCCAAAAATAATTATTTCGAGCTTCAATAAATCCTTACAAATTCATATAATTAACAGAAAATTAGGGAAAAATCAGAAATTACTTGAAAGCATTATTTTCGTGTAAATATATGATAACAACCCAATTTTAAGCCTTTTAAATACATAAATCATGCTAATAACATGAAATAAAGACCGAAATTAGGGTGTTATCATATACCCCCCTACTTAGACATTCCTAGTCCCTTAGCAACATCTAAGTACTTTGCTGAATTATCATCTCTTTCATCCTGTAAGTCAGACAACAAGTGTGGGAAGTGTTAGGTGTATCAATCACAAGCCGAACTAAAACACTAAATGACATTTTGAGCTCCAACCTTTTCAGGAATGTGGGGTTTCTTTCTCCTTGGCTTGGATGCCTAAGTGGATGAGAAGGGAGTGTACTTGTTTCTAGGTATGACGCTATACTCCTCAGGTAAACTCTCTCCACTCATGTGGAGCTGACCTCACATCTCTAGCGAGCAAGATCACTCTCTCCCGGGGTGGCGGCCACCTAGTACTTGCTTCTCCATTAGCCTTTTCTCTTTCCTAAGAATAGAAGAAGCCATTTCCTCCTCCTGTTGAGCACAGAATATGGAACACAACGAGAAGAATCTATGATAGAGTTGCGATGGGGGAGAATAAGACTTTGTGAAAGAATAAGGGTGAGCATGAACAATGAGAGATTTATGGTCCAACGGGTGCGGTGCTACCTTGGATAACCTACTCCCAAGATTTTTAGAAGAAGTGAGGGAGATAGAAGAGATGAGACCAATGTGATGATATAGAGAAGAAAGACAATCTTGCCCTGAATTGAAAGTCAAAACCAGAAATGGTGCAAGTCAAACCCCTCCTTTCTCTTTGTCTTCTTCTCATTCCTTTTGTCTTTTTTTTTTTTTTTTCAAACTCTTTTTTTTTTTCGCTTCTTCTTTGTTTTTTTTTGTTTTTGTTTTTTTTTTTTGGTATATCAAACAAGGAGGATAACATCAAATGAAACACTTTCCATGACTTGAATGGTTTTTCAAATATTTTATCGCAACTAGCATGAGTGTCATAACAATCACATTGGTCTAGGGAGAAGAGATAGAAGAACGAGATTTAGATGATGCAAAGCGAATTATTGATAGAAAAGATACAAAGAGGCAATATCGTAGTGATACCGTGGAAAGGGAGATAGACGTACTTGGGAGATAAGCATATCCTCGGTAGTGGAAGCAAGGTGGTGGAGTCAAGTTGTGATGGATATGGCGTGAAGCGTGTGGAACAATAAGGTGAATGAGGTGGTGGATTCCGTGCATAGGACTCGGAGAATGGCTGCTCACTATTTTGGAATGAAAGTAGGCTAATGGGGAGACGAAATGCGTAAGTGGGATCGGCTATTAGAGTTGATGGAATGGGGGCTCTCAGTTCGCTCATCACTCCCCTTTGAAGCATAGAGCTTCTACCCTTGACTTTCCATCGTCTAATCACCTACTAGACACCCTCCTCAATTTGAAATTGAATCCACATCGCCCAAAATCACTTGTGTTGCACCTCAACATGTTCTTGATCCGCTCTAGGAGCCTAACTTCTCCACACTTGTTCCCAAACCATTGGATGAAAGAAAATTAATTCATGACTATGCATGCTAAAGATTGTTAGAAAAACAGGTTCACTTCATGTAGAATTCTGTAAAATTAAATGCATGAACCATAGTTTGTCACCTAAAAATGAACTATCTCCCCCCCACCAAAACCTGCATTGTCCTCAATGCAAAGCTACTAAAATCATGAAGAATAAAATTGAGGTTAGAGGGGCAAATAGTGATATGGAGGATATGGGGCCCTTTAGCATTATGAACAAGAGATCCTGGCGATAACTCAGATTTGCTGAATTATATACTCCCGCAACCTGGTCAAAGTTACCAC
Organism: Wolffia australiana; assembly: GCF_029677425.1. Lineage (NCBI taxonomy): Eukaryota > Viridiplantae > Streptophyta > Magnoliopsida > Alismatales > Araceae > Wolffia > Wolffia australiana. Next base: position 12,754,995 of record NC_135839.1, on the reverse strand, counting down.
AAGAGATGCAACAAAAGTAAGGAGCTATAATAGTAAAAGAAAATAATGCAAAGAAAAAATGAATCCTAAAATGTAATGAAAAGAAAACAAATCTTATTGATGCTCTTAAGTAGAGGGTGATGTCGCCGCTTCTAAAGAAATGTCTTCATTAGGGGGGTGCGGCTCGTGTTCAAGGAAGGGTTTCAAACGCTGCCCATTGACCTTGAATTCATCTCCATGTGTTGGATCTCGAAGGAGAACAGACCCATTGTCGAAATGTTGACATACTACATAAGGTCCATCCCATCTTGATTTAAGCTTTCCTGGAAACAGTTTAAGTCGAGAATTATATAACCATACTTTTTGGCCATGGGCAAAAACCTTCCTGTGTATGTGTTGATCATGGAATGCTTTTGATGGCGCGTCACCACCGGACGTCATCGAGCCAGCAGCAGAGGAGCAGCAGGACTTCCCCGACCCAGCACCCGAGGAGCCGGCACTACCCAGCTCGCCACCGAGACGAGTCCAGCCACCACGACGAGCGCGCGGCAACACGGGATCCGCATTCCGTTACTCGGCATGACGCGGACGCCACCACCGGAGCACACCGACACCTTGGTTACCCTATTCTATAGCTTTTCGGGTTTATCGTGTTGCCGTGTAGCGGGGAAGGATCCATATGGGGAACCCTTCCCCCCCCCCCCCCCTTTTTATGTTGGGCCTGACAAGCCCGTTTTCATTATTTCCTTTCCTTTCCTTGTTTTGTTTTGTTGTTTTTGGACTTAAGGAAGGGCCTATCTTCACCCATATATAAGGGGAAGAGGTGGGCGCCTCCTGATGGCACGTCACCACCGGACGTCATCGAGCCAGCAGCAGAGGAGCAGCAGGACTTCCCCGACCCAACACCCGAGGAGCCGGCACTACCCAGCTCGCCACCGAGACGAGTCCAGCCACCACGGCGAGCCGCCGCAGCAACACGGGATTCCGCATTCCGTTACTCGGCATGACGCGGACGCCGACCACCGGAGCACACCGACACCTTCGGTTACCTTATTCTATAGCTTTTCGGTTTTATCGTGTTGTCGTGTAGCGGGGAAGGCTCCACATGAGGAACTCTTTCACCCCCCCCTCGTTATGTTGGGCCTGACAAGCCCGTTTTCATTATTTCCTTTCCTTACCTTGTTTGTTTTGCTGTTTTTGGACTTAAGGAAGGGCCTATCTTCACCCATATATAAGGGGAAGAGGTGGGCGCTTCCCCTTACTTTGACCTAAATTTTGAAGATTGGTATTTTGAGAAGAAGGGTCAGGTCGTGGAGGAGAATAGCAGAAAGAAGAAGAAGAGGGGAAGGAAGAGGAAGAGGGGAGGAAGAGGAGAAGGGGGAGAAGAAGGAGGAAGGGCAGCCGCCGCCCCAGCCGCCGCCGCGCACCCGCCGCCGCACGCTCGCTGGCCGCCACGCGCCGCCATCCGCCCGCGCCCGCGCGCTGCGCGCGCGCCGCGCCGCCGCCTGCCGCGCGCCGCCGCCGCAAGCCCGCCGCCGCGCGCCCGCCGCCGCGCGTGCCGCCGGCAGCGCCGCGCCGCCACGCGCCGACGCTGCGGCCGCCACGCGCCGTCACGCGCCGTCCGCGCGCGCCGCCGCGCTCACCGCCAGCGCGCCGCCGCGCGCGCCGATCGCGCCCGGTCGCGTGCCGCCTCGCGTGCCGCCGCCCGCGCGCCATCGCCGCGCGCGCCGCGCCGCGCCGCCGCGCGCGCGCGCCGTCGCCAAGCGCCCGCCGCCGCGCGCCGCGCTATCGCCCGCGCGCCATCGCCAAGCGCCACCGCCGCGCGCCGCCGCGCGTCGCCGCCGCCCGCCGCCCGCGCCGCGCCACCGCCCGCGCGCTCGCGCGCTGCCCGCGCGCCGCCGCCGCGCGCTGCCGCCGCGCGCCGCGCGCACGCCCGCCGCCGCGCTGACCGCGCGCCCGCCGCCGCGCCGACCGCGCACCCACCACCGTCGACCACATCTCCCCGCATCGCTCCGCGCTGACTGCGCACGACCGCCCCTCCGCACCAATCAACCTCCGGCGCACCCGACAACTCCCTCCTCCGGAACCAGTTGGTGCGAAAATCCCGTCGCCAGCGCGACGAAGGTACTCTGCTTTCCCTAGCCTCTTTACGTCATTTATTTCCGTCAGTATCCTTTCGTATTGCCTCCACCGCGCTCGGGTTAGATAGGTGAGTGGGACAGATTGAGAGAACGACGAAACAAAGACGAGCGTCTTACCTGTCCGGTACGAGTCGGGACGCCCCGACGCGTGTGAGCATTCCAGTGGGAGTTACCCCATTCGACGGCGTGCGCGCCCTCGACTCACCTCGGACGACTTGGAGGGCTGGACCGACCCAGCTTGGCGACCCCGTCCCCGCTCCGGGTTGGCTCTCGTAGCTTGTCGGCGCATTGCACGTACCGTTGTAGAATCATCGTCCTCGTCATCGTCATACATACATTTCTGTTCTCCGCATATCCATCGGTTGACGTCGTGGACGTAATCCGATCAGTTAGCGATACGACACCGAGTTCCTTCCTTCGGTGACGGTCGGACGCCGTTGAGACGACGTCCGGCATCAAATTGGTATCAGAGCCAGGCTGTGGTCGCCCACAGCACGTCTCCGACTTCGCATCGCATCGCATCGCATCGCATCTAGTGCATCGCATCCATCGATTTTACGTGCATCCATATCGGTATCCAGGGAATGGCCGTAGAGACGCGATCCGCACGGATGGCGCAACGCGGAGGTTCTACCTCCCCGCGACGAGTCGAACCGTCGCGAGACGAGAGAGGCAACGAGATTGACCTCTCGGGACCTCAACCGGCCTCGCCGGTTGCGGAACCTACCTTACCCCATATCGAGGACACGCCGGTCCCACCCGACGTCACGGGTGCTCCAGGCGCATCGAAATCACCGGCATCGCCCGGTGGTTCACGCCGATCCCAGCACTCCCCACGCGGCACACCGCGCGTCCTCGACGACTCGGTCGGTGACTACGAACCGGGATACTACGCGGCGACCACACACGGAAATCTCCCGTCGGCGAGTACTCCCCTAGAGCGACCCCTGCACGGGGTAGAGGACGAGGACGACGAAGCGCCACTCGCCAGTACCCGCCAAGAGAAGAACTTCCGGAAGACCAAGGAGCTCAACGTCGCGCATCGGCAGCCAGGACGGAGCGCTTGGAGCGGATGCTCACCGACGCCCGAGTGTCCGAGCACGGAGTTGAGGCGGGACCGGTTGCACGAAGCCCCCCTCGCCCCCCTTACGGGGCTGGTAGGCCCGAATACCGTGGTCACCCGACCCGACCTTGCTGATGATTACGAGGCCCTGATCGCCCGTTTACGGCGTCACCACCGGTACGCCTAGCCAGGGAGCCCATACGCGACCTACAGGATGTCCGCGCTTGGGACATGCATCGCCCGCGGGATGACTACACCCGTGGCCACGACGGGGTCCCTTATGCTCGACCTGATCTCCCTATACGTCAGTACGAGCGCGACCCGAGCCGTGACTATCCGGCCCGTCGGTTCGACCCCGTTCCTCCCCGTGGTCCGCGGTTCGACGAGCCACCGGCACGACGCGAGGACTACCCACGGCCGCCACCCCCGCCATATTACGGGGCTGACGGTGCATGCCCACCACCACATCACCCGGTGCCTTGGGACCGAGCACCGCGGGATGGTCGTCTCTACCACGGGGACGACCGCGGACACGACCCATTCCCGCCCCGTCGCCCCATGGACCCGCGACGAGGAAACTACCCCGTGCCCGAGCGGCACTATGATGACGACGAGCGTCGGCGTGAGGAGCATCGTGCACGCATCCAGAGGAGCGTGCGCGCCGACGTACCCGTCTACGAGGGCTCGAGGAAGCCCAAGGAGTTCATTGACTGGGAATCAAAAATGAACTCGTATTTCAGGTGGTACAGGATGGATGACGACCTTTGCGTCGAGTACGCAGAGACACGGCTTGACGGACAAGCCAAGATCTTCTGGGAGAATGAGCAATTCTCGGCCGAACGACGAGGACAGCCCATTATGTCATGGGCAGAAATGGCGCGGAAGCTAAGGAACAAGTACGTTCCTCGTCAGTACCAGATGACACTCTTCCTCTCGTGGCTCGACCTTAAGCAAGGTCGACTCCCGGTGTCGGAGTACATCGAGGCTTTCGAGGAATGCCGGATGCGTTGCCGTTTCGTGGAGGACCCCCGCGTCATCATCGGCCTCTTTGCCCACGGCCTTCGGCCCGCCTTGCGCAGCAAGGTCCTTGACTGCCAACCGGCAGAGGTCGATGAGGCATACCACCTAGTGGAGCACATGGATCCACCTGTCGAAGACACCCCGGCGCCCAACGCGCACACCACGCCGCGAGTTCCTACGGTTCGGCTTGCACCCGCTCGTTCCACCCTACCCGCGACCACTCGGGTCGCACCGTCACCGGGGCCAAGGAACGACCCCAACCACCTCAGTGGGGTCTACCCCGCAAGCCCGGGCCTCGACCGGCGATGCCCCGGCCCGTAGCGTTGCACCAAGTCAAGCACACATCACGTGCTACAAATGCCAAGGACGAGGGCACCGGGCACACCAATGCCCATCTACACTTTTGATTGATGTCGGGGAAGCCGAACAGGATTATTGCGATGGAGCCGACGCGTACCCCAGGAGGACCACTATCACGGAACGAGGAATGCGCGCCCTTGAGTGCGAGCCCGATGGACAGATAGGGTTCATCCAGATCATCGAGGCGCGAGGAGCCCCACCGTGACAGGCCGTGCGTCCGTCGGCCGTTAGCCAACATCGCTGTCGACACCCCGGCAGCGGTAGAGATAGGATATCACCGCGGGTTGACAACTCCGCTAGACTGCCACGGGCCGCTCAACAGCCGACACCGTTCGATGATGCGGCCATCCGTACGTCGATCTTCTACACGTACATCAAGATCAACGGCAAGGCATGTAAGGTGATCGTGGATAGCGGTAGTTGCATCAACGCGATCTCAGATACTATGGTCAGCGGCTTAGGGTTGACTTCGATAGAGCACCCCACGCCGTACGACGTTTCATGGATCGACGCTTCATCACTATCTGTGAAGCGTCAGTGCCGCGTCCCCCTGAAGGTGAACACATACGCCGAGGACGTACTCTGTGATGTACTACCCATGAAGGTGGGTAGCATCATCCTCGGTCGGCCGTGGTTATATGATCACGACGTCACCTTAGCAGGGCGCGTGAACACCTGCTCCTTTATGCACCAGGGGCGACGAGTTACGTGGCACCCGTACACCACGAAGCCGGCCAGCAAGCCGGCCGCGACCCGACACGTAGGGTTAGTGATAGTCCGAGGACCCTTATTCACTCGCGACCTTGGCCGCGAGGGTGACGATACACCTATGTGTCTGGCCGTCACCCTTGACGTCCCTGCTGACAGTGCAGTGACCCCTCGCACCCCAGAGGTTGAGGCTCTCATATCGGAGTTCGGAGATATCTTCCGGAAGAGCTACCAAGCGGATTACCCCGATGAGGAACATACAGCATGCCATCGACTTGGTGCCCGCGCGTCGCTTCCAAACCTACCGCATTACGCATGGAGCCGCTGGCACGAGGAGTTGCTACGGCAAGGGAGGGAGCTTGTGGGGAAGGGCCTCATCCAGGAGAGCATGAGCCCCTGCGCGGTACCCGCTCCCCTAGCGCCGAAGAAGGATGGCACGTGGCGCATGGGTTGCGATCGCCGTGCCATCAACAAGATAACGGTCAAGTACCGTTTTCCCATTCCGTGTGCAGGATCTATTCGACATGATGGCGGGATCCACTATCTTCTCCAAGATAGACTTGAGGAGTGGGTACCATCATACGGATCCGTCCGCGACGAATGGAAGACCGCCTTTAAGATAAAGGACGGTTTATATGAGTGGAGGGTTATGCCTTTCGGCCTCTCCAATGCGCCCAGTACCTTCCAACGTCTCAGGAACGAGGTACTGCGCGCCTTCATAGGGAAGTTCGTGGTCGTCTACTTCTACGACATCCTCGTCTATAGCAGAGCCAGAGACGAGCATGCAGACCACCTTCGGCAGGTCTGCACCATCCTCTGGCAGGAGCAGCTCACGCCCACCCCAAGAAGTGTAGCTTCCTAGCGTCGAGGTTGCCTTCTTAGGGTTCATCGTGTCCGCCCAGGGCGTAGCCGCCGACCAGGAGAAGGTCCGGGCCATCACGTCGTGGCTGCACCCGGCAAACATGCACGACGTTAGGAGTTTCATAGGACTGGCGACTTTCTATAGACGATTCATACGGAACTTCAGTTCCGTTACGCCCCATCACCGATCGCCTCAAGGAGGAGTCGTTCGCCGACACCAGCAGCAGAGAGCTTTCCAGCAGATAAAGCTCATGATGACACAGCGCCGGTACTACGGCTTCCGACTTTGGGAAAGTGTTCGAGGTTACATGCGATGCCTCAGGTATCGGCATCGAGGCGTCCTCGGCCAGGAGGGCCACCGCGTGGAGTTCTTCAGCGAAGCTGAACGATGCCAGGCCGATACTCCACGTCACGACAAGGAGTTCTACGCGGTCATCCAAGCCTTACGGCATTGGAGACACTACCTCCTATCATCGGAGTTCGTGCTCTTCTCGGATCACGAGGCGCTCAAGTACCTGCACTCGCAGAAATCGAGCGATCGGCACGCCAGGTGGGTCGAGTACCTACAGGACTACACCTTCGTCATCAAGCACAAGAAGGGCAAGGACAACGTCGTAGCCGACGCCCTCAGCCGGAGAACTCACGTGCTCAACGTCATGAAGGTGACAGTCTTGGGGTTCGAGACCATCCGAGATGGGTACGATAACTGCCCTGATTTCGGCCCCATCAACGCGGAAGTCCGACGAGGACCATCCCACGATTACAAGGACTATGTCCTTACTGACGGATACCTGTTCTTTAAGAACAGATTGTGCGTACCTCGCACATCACTACGTGACTTCCTCACTTGGGAATGTCACGCCGGAGGCCTTAGCGGTCATTTTGGCCGCGACAAGACGATCGCCGCCATGGAAGGCCAATTCTACTGGCCTTCCCTAAAGCGCGATGTTGGCAACATAGTTGCCCAGTGCCGTGTATGTGCCTTGGCCAAGCAGGTCAAGAAGAGCGCCGGACTTTATACCCCATTGCCGACGCCGAGGCGTCCCTGGGACGACGTGAGCATGGACTTCGTCTTGGGACTGCCCCGCACCGCGAGGCACTACGACTCCGTCATGGTAGTCGTGGATAGGTTTTCGAAGATGGCCCACTTCGTGCCCTGCGCGAAGACGTCTGACGCCGTGAAGGTCGCCCAGATCTTCTTCCGAGAGATCGTGCGCCTCCATGGCCTGCCATCCTCGATCGTGTCCGATCGTGACGTGCGCTTCACGAGTTACTTCTGGAGGACCCTGTGGAGCCTCTTGGGCACGAAGCTCAAGTTCTCGACTGCCTACCATCCGCAGACCGACGGTCAGACGGAGGTGGTCAATCGTAGCTTGGGCAACCTACTACGTTCCCTCGTAGGTGAACACCTCGCGTCTTGGGATCTTGTCATACCACGCGCTGAGTTCGCATACAACTCCTCGGTGAACAGAACCACCGGGTTGAGCCCCTTTGAGATCGCCTACGGCCAGGCACCCGTCGACCCTAGACCTAGCTCCCATAGATCCTCATGTTAGGGTTTCCGAGGACGCACTTGCATTTGCCCAGCATGTCTCTGCATTACATCATCGCATTCATGATAGGATCACGCAGCAAAATGCATTGTACAAGCAAGCCGCCGACTTGCATCGCCGACCCAGAGCATTTGACGTGGGAGACCTAGTGATGGTCAGACTCAGGCCGGAGAGATACTCTCCCGGGACGGCAACGAAGCTGCATGCTCGCAGCGCCGGCCCGTTCCGGATCCTCCGTAGAGTGGGCGACAACGCGTACGTCGTCGAAATTCCTCCTACGTGGGAATAGGCTCTACATTCAATGTGGCGGACCTAGCTCGATACCGGGCCCTTCTTCCTCCCCACCCCCAACCTCTCTAGACCCCTTCAACGTGAGTGAGTTTGCCGACACCACTCCCCCAATTGTTTCACCCGATAGGCACGAGGCAATCGATTGTGTACTGCAGGAGGTAATTGACCATGCAGGTGGGGAAGCATCGAGGAGATTCCTAGTACGTTGGGCGGGCCACACCTGCGCGGGACGACACGTGGGTCACAGGACGGGGGCTCCGACGCCTCCGTCCCGCCCTCCTTCCACCGTCGCCGATCCTCCCCCCTGACTCGCCGGGGCCGCGTCCTTCCCACCCCGGGAGGGTTGATGGCGCGTCACCACCGGACGTCATCGAGCCAGCAGCAGAGGAGCAGCAGGACTTCCCCGACCCAACACCCGAGGAGCCGGCACTACCCAGCTCGCCACCGAGACGAGTCCAGCCACCACGGCGAGCCGCCGCAGCAACACGGGATTCCGCATTCCGTTACTCGGCATGACGCGGACGCCGACCACCATAGCACACCGACACCTTCGGTTACCTTATTCTATAGCTTTTCGGTTTTATCGTGTTGTCGTGTAGCGGGGAAGGCTCCACATGAGGAACTCTTTCCCCCCCCCCTCGTTATGTTGGGCCTGACAAGCCCGTTTTCATTATTTCCTTTCCTTACCTTGTTTGTTTTGCTGTTTTTGGACTTAAGGAAGGGCCTATCTTCACCCATATATAAGGGGAAGAGGTGGGCACTTCCTTACTTTGACCTAAATTTTGAAGATTGGTATTTTGAGAAGAAGGGTCAGGTCGTGGAGGAGAATAGCAGAAAGAAGAAGAAGAAGAGGAAGGAAGAGGAAGAGGGGAGGAAGAGGAGAAGGGGAGAGAAGAAGGAGGAAGGGCAGCCGCCCGCCAGCCGCCCGCGCACTCGCGCCGCCGCCGCCGCGCGCCAGCGCCATCCGCCAAGGCGCCGCGCTGCTGCCGCGCCCTGCCGCGGCCGCGCCCTGCCGCGCACGCGCCCGCCACGCGCCGCGCCGCCGCGCGCCGTCACGCGCCGCGCCCGCCGCGCTCACCGCCAGCGCTGCCACGCCCGCGCCAGCGCTCACCGCCGCGCCGCGCCCACTGGCCGCCAGCGCCCGCTGCGCCATCGCCGCCGCTGGCCAGCCGCGCGTGCGCGCGCCTCGTGCCGCGCGCCGCCATCGCCGCGCCGCCGCCACAGGCGCGCCCGCGCCGCCGCCCGCCGCGCAAGGCCGCGCCACCGCCAGCCGCCCGCCGCCGCGCCGCGCCGCCGCTGGCGCGCTGGCCGCTGCCACAAGGCTGCGCGCCTGCCACAAGGCCAGCCGCCTGCGCGCTGCCGCGCACGCCGCACGCGCCGCCGCCGCGCGCGCCAGCGCTGACCGCCGCGCCGCGCCCGACCGCACCACTACCGTCGACCACATCTCCCGCGACGCTCGCGCTGACTGCGCACGACCGCCTCCCTCGCACCAATCAACCTCCGGCGCACCCGACAACTCCCTCCTCCGGAACCAGTTGGTGCGAGCATCCCGTCGCCAGCGCGACGAAGGTACTCTGCTTTCCCTAGCCTCTTTACGTCATTTATTTCCGTCAGTATCCTTTCGTATTGCCTCCACCGCGCTCGGGTTAGATAGGTGAGTGGGACAGATTGAGAGAACGACGAAACAAAGACGGCGTCTTACCTGTCCGTGCAGTCGGGACGCCGACGCTGCGTGTGAGCATTCCAGTGGGAGTTACCCCATTCGACGGCGTCGCGCCTCGACTCACCTCGGGCGACTTCGAGGCTGGACCGACCAGCTTGGCGACCCGTCCCGCTCGGGTTGGCTCGTAGCTTGTCGGCGCATTGCACGTACCGTTGTAGAATCATCGTCCTCGTCATCGTCATAAATACATTTCTATTCTCCGCATATCCATCGGTTGACGTCGTGGACGTAATCCGATCAGTTAGCGATACGACACCGAGTTCCTTCCTTCGGTGACGGTCGGACGCCGTTGAGACGACGTCCGGCATCACTTCCCCTCACTTGACCTAAATTTTTGAAGAATGGTATTTTGAGAAGAAGGGTCAGGTCGTGGAGAAGAATAGAAGAAAGAAGAAGAAGAGGAGAAGGAAGAAGAAGAAGGGAGGAGGAGGAGAAAGGGGAGGAAGAGGAAGGGAAGCCGCGCCACCGCTGCCGCCAGCGCGCCGCGCCGCCGCCGCCCGCCGCGGCTGCCGCCAAGGCGCCAAGGCCGCGCCCGCCGCGCCGCCGCGCTGGCCGCCGCCGCCGCTGCCGCAGCGCGCCGTCGCGCGCCGTGGTCGCGCCGCCGCGCTGCTGCCAGCGCGCGCGCCACCGCCGCGGGCCACCGCGTCGCCGCGCGCGCCGCCCGCGCCCGTCGCGTGCGCCGCTGCCGCCACCGCCGCGCGCCCACCGCCGCGCCGCCGCGCCGCTGCTGCGCGCCATCGCCGCCGCGCTGCGCCGCGCCGCGCGCTTATCACCGCGCCGCCGCCACGCCGCTCCGCCGCTGCCGCGCCACCGCCAAGGCGCCGCTGCCGCGCGCTGCGCCACGCGCCGCCACTGCGCCACGCGCCGCGCCGATCGCGTACCGCCGCCCCGCCAGCGCGCCGCGCCGCACCAACGCGCCCGCGCGCCGCTGCGCTTCCGCGCCGACCACGCCTCCCTGCATCGCCCGCTGACTGCGCACCCGCTCCTCCGAACCAGTTGGTGCGAAAATCCCGTCGCCAGCGCGACGAAGGTACCCTGCTTTCCCTAGCCTCTTTACGTCATTTATTTCCGTCAGTATTCTTTCGTATTGCCTCCACCGCGCTCGGGTTAGATATGTGCGTGGGACAGATTGAGAGAACGACGAAACAAAGACGAGCGTCTTACCTGTCCGGTACGAGTCGGGACGCCCCGACGCGTGTGAGCATTCCAGTGGGAGTTACCCCATTCGACGGCGTGCGCGCCCTCGACCCACCTCGGACGACTTGGAGGGCTGGTCCGACCCAGCTTGGCGACCCCGTCCCCGCTCCGGGTTGGCTCTCATAGCTTGTCGGCGCATTGCACGTACCGTTGTAGAACCATCGTCCTCGTTATCGTCATACATGTATTTCTGTTCTCCGCTTATCCATCGGTTGACGTCGTGGACGTAACCCGATTAGTTAGCGATACGACACCGAGTTCCTTCCTTCGGTGACGGTCAGACGCCGTTGAGACGACGTCCGGCATCAGCTTTCATCTTGGCTTTGTAGATGAGTGAATTTTTGTATGCTTCGTTACGCAACTCCTCCAATTCATGTAGCTGCAATAAGCGATGGTCACCTGCATCATCTAACGATAAGTTAAGTTTCTTGATAGCCCATAAAGCGCGATGTTCAATCTCTAAAGGGAGATGACAAGCTTTTCCAAACACCAACCTGAATGGCGACATTCCTAACAGGGTTTTATATGGCGTCCGATATGCCATAACGCATCCGGCAACTTGCTCGACCAATCCATTCCATTAGGATTAATAATATTCATCAAGATTTTTTAAATTTCTCTATTGGAGACTTCCACTTGGCCATTGGCTTGAGGATGATACGGAGTGGTAAGCCGATGATGAACTCCATATCGTTTTAACAATTCTTTAAAGACTTTGTTATTGAAATGAGTTCCACCATCGCTAATAATGGCTCGTGGGCATCCAAACCGAGAAAAAATATTATCCTTGACAAATTTAACAACTTCTTTATGATCATTTTTTCGTGTTGGTATGGCTTCTACCCACTTAGAGACATAATCAACATGTACCAAAATATATTCATAGCCCAAAGAAGGAGGAAAGGGTCCCATGAAATCAATGCCCCAAAGATCAAACAACTCAACTTCAAGGATAGGGTTTAAAGGCATAGAGGCATTGTGACTTACATTGACCACCGCTTGACATCGAATGCATCTCTTGCAGAATTCATATGCATCCCGATGAAGATGAGGCCAATAAAATCCACATGGTAGGACCTTATGTGCCGTTATCTTGGAGGCGTAGTGTCCTCCGCACAAGGACGAGTGACACGATTCCAAGACTCTCCATTGTTCATCCTCGGGTATACATCTCCTAAAAATTTGATCGACGCCCAATCTAAATAATTCAGGCTCATCCCAATAGTAATACTTGATATCCTTAAAAAACTTTTTTCTATCATCATAATCCCAACCTTGTGGCAATTGCCCGGTTACTAAGTAGTTTACTATATGAGCATACCAAGGAAATTTCCGTGTAGAAATTTCTAAAATATGCTCGTCAGGAAAAGAATCTGTGATGGGAGTTAGGTCTGGCAATGATAGGCGGGAGAGGTGATCAGCCGCACCATTATCCACTCCTTGCATGTCTTTAATTTCAATGTTGAATTCTTGCATAAGTAGGATCCATCTCATTAATCTAGGTTTTGTCTCTTTCTTACTTAACAAATGTTTAAGTGCAGCATGATCTGAAAAGATTATAATCTTACTCCCTATTAGGTAAGATCAAAATTTATCCAAAGCAAAGACAATTGCAAGTAATTCTTTCTCTATGGTAGAGTAATTTACCTGAGCGGCGTCGAGAGTCTTACTTGCATAATAAATAGCTGTCGGTTTCTTGTCTTTGCATTGTCCCAAAACAGCTCCCACTGCATAATCTGAAGCATCACAAAAAATCTCAAAGGGTTCACTCCAATTTGGAGCTTGTAAGATGGGAGCCGTAACTAATGCTTCTTTAATCAAATTAAAAGCCAAATTGCATTCATCATTCAAAATAAGTTCTTTGTCTTTAGATAGAAGGAAAGTGAGAGGTTTAGCCACTTTGGAAAAATCTTTAATAAAGCGACGATAAAAGCCGGCATGGCCCAAAAAACCCCTAAGTTGCTTTAGGGTCGATGGAAGTGGAAGCTCCTTGATGTCTCGATCTTTGCCTTATCCACAGCCAGCCCCTCCTTGCTGATATGATAACCTAGGACGATCCCCCTGTCCGCCATAAAATGGGATTTCTCCCAACTGAGCACTAACTTGTTTTCTTCGCAAATCTGTAACACTTTATCCAAGTTAGACAAACAAGATTCAAAAGATTCACCAAACACGGAAAAGTCATCCATGAAAACTTCAAGACATGTACCAATTAGATCAAAAAACATTGCACTCATACACCTTTGAAAGGTTGCTGGTGCATTACAAAGTCCAAATGGCATTTTTCTAAAAGCAAATGTTCCCAAAGGACACGTGAACGTAGTTTTATCTTGGTCACTTTCATGAATGCTAATTTGATTATATCCTGAGTACCCATCCAAGAAACAATAAAAACTCTATCCAGCTAATTTTTCAAGTATTTGATCAATAAAAGGTAGAAGATAATGGTCTTTTTTTGTTGCTAGATTTAACTTTCGGTAATCTATGCATACTCGCCAACTCGATGCTACACTCATCTGGATCTCTTCTCCATCCTGATTTTTTTGGACAATAATCCCTGTTTTTTTAGGTACTACATGAATTGGACTCACCCACTTACTATCTGAAATTGGGTAAATGAATCTTGCTTTCAGCCATTTGGTAATCTCCTTTGACACCACATCGTAAAGATAAGGATTTAATCTACGTTGATGCTGAACTGATGGTTTGGATCCTTCCTCGATAAAAATTCTATGCTGATAGATATCAGGACTAATTCCTTTGATGTCGTCTATGGTCCATCCAATAGCGCTCTTATGCTGTCGTAATACATCTAATAGGTTAACTTCCTGCTCTAAAGTGAGGGTTGAAGAGATGATTAATGGATATGTCTTTCTTGGACCTAAAAAACATATTTAAGGTGAGAAGGAAGAGGTTTCAATTCTATTTCGTCAGTGGGCGTAGATTTGTAGTTATTCATGTTTTCACCCTTCATTTCACCATGGTCATCCTTCTCCCCCTCATAAGCACTCTCATTCACCGCCATCACCTCATATATTACTTTCCCTATAGCATGGCATTCATCATTTTCATCATCTAGGGAACATGTATAAATGTCTTCCTGGCTACTATTGGGATACTTCATCAATTGAGAGATTGGTAACTCAACCTCTTCTTTTCCCATGTGCAATTTAATTTTTCCTACATTCCAATCTGTGTTCACTCTTGCGGTAGCTAGGAATGGCCATCCTAAAATAATCGGTGCATGACTAATTTTTTCTGAAATTTTTACATCCACTACTATAAAATTGACAGGAAATGAACACTTTTCTACTTTCATCACCACATCCACCAACTGTCCACACGGTCTTCTAATTGATCCGTCCGCTAACTGCAATTCTAAATTTACAGGTTGTAATTCACCAAATTTAAAAGTATCAAATAAGGCCTTAGGCATGATATTCACACTTGCTCCTGAATCAAGTAAGGCTTTGGTGAATACTTCCCCCCTAATTTTGCATTTGATAACTGGTGCTCCCGGATCCTTGCGCTTTTGAGGTAATTCATGCAGAAAAATTGAACTAATATTCTCAGAAAGTTGAATCCTGATGGCGAGGACGCCAATGCATCAGCCCGGGACACGTCACCGCAGGCAGTCGGGGTCAACACAGACGTTACGGATCCAAAGATGAAGTCAACAGAAGTCAACCCACCTCGGTCAACAGGAGTCAACGAAGAAGTCAACACGCCACAACCGTCGTCCGCCACGTCACCACCCACGCACGTCTCCACGCGCGTCATGACACGACGCCAAACGCAGATCCACAACTGCCCTTTGGCATGACGTGATGCACGTTTTCCCTTGCGTGTCTTATTTTCTAGTTATTTTCTCTTTCCTCCAAGGCCTATATAAGGTCATTTGTTTCAAGAACTCATTAGGCAATCATAATTCAAGAATTGATTTTTCTTTCTAACTCTTCTTGGAGGATTGCCCTACCCCTCATCTTGCGCTAACCTTTCCCGTCGGCGTCGTCGTCGTCGTCCCCGTCGTCGCCGCCGCCGCCACCGCCGCGGCTGCTGCCGCCGTCGTCATCACCGCGGCAGCGCCAGCGCGGTCTGCCGCGACCGCACGCCCGCTGCGTGCCATCCCCAGCGCCGCCCGTGCTCGCGCCTCCGCGCGCCGATCGCGGGCGCTCGCGCCGTCGGCGGCGCCTCAAGCAGCCGCGAAGTCGCTCAGCGCTCCGCGCACTCGGCGCTGTGCGCCTCCGCGCTCGCGGGAGTTCGTCGCGCCCGACCCGGCGTCCCCGCTTCATAACGTCAACCAGGGCGGGACAACGCCCGGAGCGCCCGTTCCAGTATCACGCCGCCTTCGTCGCCACGAGCAGAATTACCTGCAGCCTCTACACGCACTACGGTGCTGAGGTATACCTGAACCCTGTGGTGTCGACGTGTTCTCCGCTCAGTATTTTCTCGGGAAGTTTCCACCGCCGTCAGAATTAGACTTGGATTTCCTCTTCTTCTCTCCTTTTCTCGAGTGTTTCTTCGCGACGTGAATTCGAGGTATTGATTTCGGTGCTTAGGCATCGTCGCGGTGGGGGAAGACAGTACTCCCGCCCTCGATAAGGGTCGGAGCTGCACCACCAGATTTCATCGGTTTTAAGTCCGAGAGTCGACCGTGATTTCTGTGGATTGTTTTATCCCTTAACCCATTCCTACCCATAGCCTCGTCATCCGCCCTAAATCGTCCATCCCATAGTCGTCCTACGTCAAATCCTCTTTTGCTTCCTAGGAGGTGTACACAGGTTTTTCACAAATTTAGAATAATCAGGGATGTACTGGATCGCATCTAAAACATGAATTTTGACCGTAGCCTCTTTCAAATACTCAAGAAGTGGGCTGTCTTTCGATTTTTCCTTCTTCACTTGTAAGGCACTAGGGAAAGGGATAGGTGGGCAATATGTTTTGGGGTTGGGTTCCTTTTCCAGATTTTCCTCTACCCCTTCATCCTCATCCTTTTCTACTTCCTCCAACTTATCCTCCACTTCATTTCGTTTCCCTATAGCTGCAAATGGATTAGCCAACTCTTTCCCACTCCTAAGTTTTGATATAGCACTCAGCTCTCCTATTTCTTGTTGTTCAGTCAATGCATGCACGTCATGAATATGCACATTAACTACACTACACATGTCATCAACAAAAAGTAAATTGCTAGGATTAATACAGGCCTGAGTAGGGAGTTTACCTGATTTGGCGCCCATCTTCATAGGGTCTTCACACGTACCTTGCGGTGCTCCCCCGTGCACAAATTGCTGACCACTGTGAAGGCAGATCTCCGCATTGAGCTTATCCATCTCCCTCCGATGCCTCTCCTCCATTTCTTCAAAAAGCTTGAGCATCCTCTTCTTGTCTTCTTGCAGCTCCTCGATGACCTTGGTGAGTGTCGCATTAGTGGGATCTGAAAAATTTCGGTAAGGTTGATAATGTTGTTGGTGGTGGGGATTGTTCGCCTTGGATTGGAACTGCTGTTGGGGTGGTCGGTTGTTGTTGTTCCATCCCTGTCCTCCTAAGTTTCCTCTAGTTCCCCATTGGACATTGCTCCCTTCTTGCCTGCCTATAGCATTCACTTCTGATATCATAGGGCATTCTTCTCCGGTGTGGCTATCACTTGAGCACATTTCACATCGATTTATTTGTTTGGGTGCTCCTCCGCTATTCTGACCTTGCCATAGTGAGATCATTTTTTCATTCATCTTTTCCATGGCTTTTCCCATCATTACACCTATCTGTTTTTCAGTTCTATCCATAGTAATCTAGGGTTCAACCCCTCTAACATCCAACAGTCCACCTTTCCGAGGGGTAACCCTAACATGATCGGAGGCATCTTGGTGATAGGCTAAATTATCGGACATTTTTTGTAGTAGTGCCATAGCTTCATCTTCATACATGTCAGCTATTGCTCCTCCACTTGAGATATCAACTCTGCCTTTCTCCACATCATTCAAGCCTTCATAAAAAATTTGCACTAACTCCCATTTTTGAATGCCATGGTGGGGGCACTTCCTAATGAGCCCCATCAATCTCTCCCATGCTTCGCTAAATGTATAATTTCCCTGCTGAAAATTTCTAATCTCTCTTCTGAAAGAATTTGTCCTAGCCACTGTATAATATCTTTTTAAGAAGCTCTTCTCCATATCATTCCATGATTCAAAATTTGTTCCCAATGTTCTAAACCAATCCTTGGCTCTATCCTTAAGGGCATGAGGGAATAGTTTCATTCTCACAACTTCCTTGGAAATTCTGGGGTAAGTGCAACTATCACATGCTTCGTAAAATTTTTCTAAGAAGTCATAGGGCTCTTCGTTTGCCTTCCCCAAAAAGGACGGTAATAGCTCAAATTGGTGTGGATCGATTCTAAACATCACATCTTCTCCAATCGGGGCAGATATCCTGGTTAAGATGGGGGTTTCTACTGGTGTGGAATACTCTCTAATCCTCCTCCTTCCATCGTTAACTACCTCAGGGTTTCCTGTTCCATTACCTATTGGGTCCATTGGTACGGGTCTAATCAATATCTCCTCTATGAATGTGGGTTCGGTGAAAGATGACTCGGGTGTGGTGGAATCTACTATAGGGGGATTTCTATCACTACTCGCTGATTCAAATCCGGACCTAAGCTTCATACAAAACCACTAATTCAAACACAACACTCGTTAGTCGTTAAAAACCAAATACCGTCTTAAATCAAAATCAATAATAAGGAGACTTAACAAACTCGTGAGCAACAATTGACCAATGTGTTTACCAATAAAAATATGTTGAATTCCTAAGTGTTGCCTCCCCGGCAACGGCGCCAATTGATAAGCCGAAAATAGGGGTGAAAATTATGCAAATTTTTTTAGCCCTTGTCGTTGTGAATTTTTGGCTTATGCAATAAAATTTATAAAACTCTACTTAATATGTATAGTGATAAGTATGAGTGTCGTCCAAGGGAGGCAAGTAGGAATTTCAATTTGATTTTAGTTTTTGTGTTTTAGATCCTAATTAGAGTGAACTTGATCTTCAATGAGGATCAAGTGACCCTAATTTGGTGAGAATTTAGAGAGGGGGATAGAAGAGATGAGAAGACTAGAAGAATTAAGGGCTCTAAATTCTCTTCTTTGATCCTAATTAAAGGATCCAAGAAGTCATTTAGAGAGGATGAAAGAGGGTTCTTAAAATGAGTTGGGTTGATTTTTGCAGATTGATAATTCAGAACTAAAATGGGGAAATTGAGAATTCTAAGAATTAAAACTAAATTTTTTAGAATTTTCTTTTGTAATGCAATTGAATGCCCAGGTAAAATTACTCAATTTCTCCTCTCAATCCTAATCAGGGCTTGTACATGCCGCTCAAGCCAAGCGATTTAGAAGTTCAGACTAGAATGGAGATGAAGAAACAAACAACTTAACCTATTTCATTCAAAATGCACAAAAGTTTGAATACAATGAAAGAAAAAAATACCAAAACTGTTGATCCAGGCTGGGACTCCTCTCTGTCTTGCAGCTGTGATGAAGCACCCTCCAAAATGAACCCCTCCTCTCGAAATTCAGCTTTTATACCTAGGTTACATGGTGAAAATCACCATTTTACCCCGGTTTAGTAATTAATTTTTATCTATCAATGTAAGCTAGATCTGAAGGATCCAACCAAACAGATAGAAAGAGGGGATCAAGAAGAGCACATCCATAAAAAAATAATCTCAATCGGACTTCAGGATCAAAAGTTATTAATAAATCAATTTTAACCAATTTTAACCATTGGATTAAAATTGATTTATTTCTTAATTCACGCAATGACGTGTCGGCAGCTGATAAATCCAAAATGATAGTAATATATATGTGCAATGTCAGCTAATTTATCTACTTCTTTATCTTTTTTTGTATATATTATCAACATTTATCTTAAGTTGTGAAACATCATGAAAGAAAATCACCTATCGCATTCCCTGGCCACTTAGCCTCGTCAAAGTCTCCTATAGGCCGCCACTTTCACTGAGTGAGATAGGATCTTTTGTGACGATTGATGACCCATCATCATCGTTGTGGGGGAACTCCTGCGGGCGATAAAACGCCTCTCACGCCTAGCTCGATCGTGAGATCTCGAGGGTCACCCGGAGTCGAGCCGGACTTAGTCGTTGTTGAAGAGTTACTGGATTATCGTCCCACCTTCGGATCGTCCTTTCTAGTTCCCAAGGGTTATTTTAAACGAGCATTCTTCTTCTTAATTGTCACGCATCGTACATCGTTGTGACGTAACACGCCCCGTCGATCCCGGCCGTACCGTGTTACATCATGTCTGTTCCTAACCAGGATTCTTCTCCACCTGCTGCCCCGTCCTCCTTATGCGAGATGTGGACCGCATGTTAGATGCTGTCCAGAATGGTTTTCGTGATGTTAATGCACGATTAACCAACATGGACAACCCTTTAACCAATTCTATCGATGTGGTTAGCAAGCGAATCTCTCAATTAGAAAATTGAGGTCGTGATAGGCATCACCGTGATCACGACGATCCATACCCGCTTGAGCCCAGATATCGGGAACAACCTGATATTAGATCCAGGGGATGCGACCCAAATGGTCTTGAATGGGACAATCTCGTTCCTCTCGAGAATTCTACGCCAGCCCCCAATAGGAATCGTCGAGACAATTACTATCCGCCTGAGCCTGGAAACCTAGGCAAAGATAGGAATTGTCCCCCGCGGAACGATCCCTATCCACCTCTGGATAGAACCCGATATATGATGGAAGTTGTCCACCGCGTGATGATTACTATCTACTGGAAGAGAGGATCCCAGATCATGATAGGAATCATCCCCCCCGGAATGATCCCTATCCGCCTGACGATAGACACCGAGGGTGGAATGGGAATCGTTTGGACAGGAAATTTCCTTATCCACCCGAGGATGAGTAATGGCACAACCCCGGCGACAACCCCGGACACGCCTTCGGAGTCATCATCGTCACCCCCGACAGCACCAGCTCCAGCCCCGGATATGTCTCCGGAGACGTCACCACCGCCCTCGGCGGTGCCGGCCGTCACGTTCAGCCAGCTCGGCAAGCCAAGGCATCGATACGCACTCCGGATTCAAGTATTCCGGGTAATGGACACCGTATCGCTATCTTTACGTCTTTTCTTTACTCGTCTTTTGCTTTTAATCATTGTCGTTCGGCATTTACCGACTCGTCATGATCGTATGTAAGGAGGGAGGTTCGTCCTATAAGGATCGCCCCTCCCGCATCTTCGTTCTTAGTCGTGTTTTCTTTTCGTCAAGGTCATAGGTTAGTAGCCTGTTATCTTTTGGGTTTTTCGGTCTAATGGGCCAACCTTCTCTTCCCCTATATAAGGGAAGAGAGTTGCCCTAAACTGGGCACGATGTTGTTTTGATGAAATTTGAAACTTGTTGTTTGGAAAAAGCTATTTCTCCCGGATGAGTTAGGGTTACGACTAGAAAGAAGAAGGAAGGGAGAAGACAAGGAAGCCTCACTAGGGAAGAGAAGGAGCCGAGTCTCCCTGCTTCCCCGCCGTCAGGCCGCCAGGCCTTTCCTCACCGCCACCTGAGCTCTCTTTGAGATTCACCTGTCGGCCCGTCGTGAGGCTGAACACCCATGAGTTACCGCAGGTGAACCGCAGTTGCACCGGCGGTCGCTGTACACCCTCGCGCGGGCCTACGCGGCGACTCCCCTGCATCAGACCCGACATAACCATCGCCCTGGGGGTCTTCCCCCTTTTCTTGAGGCCGGCCTCCCGTTCCCCTCTCGGACAGGGCTCCCGATACCGACATCAGAGTTGCACCCTGCGCTCCCTGCTGACGGCAGACTCAGCCGCTCAGCCGGTGCCAGCAGTCCGTGGGTGTGGTGTAACCGCGCCATAGTCCCCCCTTCGGGCCCCAACCGCCACAGCCGCTTGGTTGCCCATCCCCGGCTCCTCCGACCAAACCGTACTGCGGACCGTGGACTCGCTCCCGCACTTTGGCCAGTGAGTTAACTCAGGGCTCCCATGGACATTCCCGGTAGGTCCGAGGTCCGCCCATCTACGCCTAGTGCAAACGCCGAATTGTGCCGTAGGCGTCTACCATGTCGCACGTCACGGGGTCTCCAATCGCCTGCCCGTTTGGAGCTAGATACCCTTGCCGCAACGCCCCACTTCCGGGCGTTCCCGTGTGTGCGCTCTTGCGGCACGCGCCATCCCTGCGCGCGCGCCGCGCCCTCTGTCAGACGCTATTGCGCTCGCCCCTGTCGCCCCGCTCACCCAGCCTCCTACGACCCCGCTGCACGCGACCTCTTCCACGCCCAGTCCACACGTCTTTGTCGTGCCCCCTGCACCGACTCTAGCCTGTTGCTACTTGCATCGAGACGATTTGCCTCGGACAAACACGAGATACCCCATCTCTAACCCATCTCTTATTTTCTATAGTATCCTTTCGGTTGCCCCCACCGCGCTCAGGTTAGACATAGGTGAGTGGGACAGGACGAGTGAAGAATACGTATATCTGAGCGTCTTACCCAGTTTGGGTATGAGTCGACTCGCCCGTCATGTGCGAGCAACCTCTGGCGGAAGAAATTACGTTCGGCATTGTAGCAACCCCGTCCATCCGGACGAGGGTCAGGAGGTTTACCTCCCGTCTCCAGGCGACCCCATCCACCCCCGGACATCGGCTTCCCTCTGTTCGTCGGAAGCTGCACATACTACACCCCCTCCCGGGTCATCTTCATCGGAGCTCACCTTCGCAGGATTTCTGTGCCCGACGAACCCTCGAGCATTCGTCGTGCACCGACATGATCTCGCCACCGAGTATCTTCTCTTGGTGACGGCCGGACGTCGTCTCGGACGTGGTCCTGCATCAATGAGGTACCCCCTCGTGATCACTGTTGTGGGGAAAACAACAATCAGTGGCAATAAATTCAAAGAAGTGTCAAAGTCGATGTTCTGTACTATGAGGGATCTGGGGACCCTAAAGAGTATATTGATTGGGAGTCTAAGTTAAACAGTTATTTCAAATGTTACAACATGCTTGAGTGGTAGAAAGTTCGGTACGCCGAGATGATACTAGGAGGTCAAGCCAAAATCTTTTGGGAAAAGCTTAAATTTTCAATCATAAACAACGAGAGGCACCCATAGATACTTGGCCCCAAATGAAGGACAAATTGTGTGAGAAATACGTCCCTCTTGCATATTTAGCTAATCTCTTAGATCAATGGCATAAATTACCGCAGGGTAGATGTCCCTTCTCCAAACACATTACTCAATTTGAAGAATTCTACATGAGATGCCAAGTTGAGGAGAACCTCCGAGTTGTTATCTCCCGATTTAGAACTGGCCTTAATCCATATTTAGAGACCGAAATACTTTTCTGCAAGGGCACTACATTTGAGCAAGCTTATAAATTGTAGAAGACCCTGAGCTCTGTCAAAGCCTATACAAAACACCCGTCATCAGTCGATCTGCTCTCACTGATCGAGCTCACTCCTCCAATCCCTCTTACTTCAACCATTTAGCTTCGCGTAACCCATCGTTAGCTCTCCCGGCACCGACACCAATTCCCACTCGCGCCCCCACCGAGCACCATCCTCCAGCTCTTACACTATCCTCCGCTACTCCAAACACCCGTACGTCGTCTTCCCTCGATTCCACTATGAGAGCTCCCCCACAATCGAATCCAGTGTAGATCAGTCCTTTGGGCATAACCTGCTTCAAATGCCAAAAACGTGGTCACCGAGCCTCCCAATGCCACACACGAACCTTACACATAGGACAGGAGCCATTCAACAGTGAGCCCACCATAGATGAGCAGCCTATTGATGAGGAAGAGTATAGACTAGAGATTTACATCGTGGATGAATTAGTAAGTTTAACTGGCATCACTGACTGCCCACCATCCCTTCCTCGCCATGATCCATCTAGGTCAGTTAGGGGAATCTTTTGTTGCAACCTTACCCAGCCTTCCACTGATATTCTGCTTTGAGGACTTCCATATTTTACACATATTTTAAGATTGGTAATAAGATGTGTAAGACGATCAAAGACAGTGGTAGTTGTGTCAACGTCGTATCCGATGTCATGGTGTCACATTTTGGATTACCTTTGATTGATCATCTTCAACCATATTGTGTATCTTGAATCGATGCTACCTCGATCCGTGTGAAAAAATAGAGTCTCCTTCCTCTAAAGGTCCAATTATACTAGGAAGATGTACTATGTGATGTGTTACCCATGAACGTAGGAAGCATCGTCCTAGATCGCTCATGGTTATATGATAATGACGTACATATCTTCGGCAAGAGTAACACTTGCTCATTCATCTATCAGGGCAAGAAAATTACATGGTGCCCATATATGCACAACCCATAGAAACCTGCACAAAAGTTTCCTTTTTTAGTTAAATGCATTCTCAACGGGCGTCAATTTCAGAAGGAAATAGATAGTGAAATGTCTATTTGTTTAGCCATGATTCCTGATCATTCCTCTGAGAGTTCCACACCCCCATCACCGAAGGCCTCCCAATTATTAGTTGAATTCAAGGGTGTCTTCCCCAAGGGTCTTTACAATGATTTACCACCTCTAGGCCAGATTCAGCGTGCCATTGATTTCATTCCCGGATCCTCCTTTCCAAACCTTCCCCATTATCGTATGGATCCCATGCAGTACAAGGAACTTAAGTGCCAGGTCCAAGAACTCTTGGACAAGGGATGTATTAAGGAGAGCCGTAGCAAATGTGCCATACCCGCATTACTAGCTCCAAAAAAGGATGGGAGTTGGCACGTGTGCGTTGATAGCAGAGCCATCAATAAAATCACCATCAAATATATGTTTCCCATTCCTTGCATCGATGATATATTTGAGATGATGGCTGGTTCAAGATAATAGATCTCAAGAGTGGCTATCATCAAGTCCGAAACCGTCCCGGTGATGAGTGGAAAACCATATTTAAAATTGAGGATGGATTATATGAATGGAAAGTGATGCCATTTTGTTTGTCAAATGCACCTAGTACCTTCTAGCGTTTGATGAATCATATTCTTAGACCCTTCATAGGATGCGTTGTCGTAGTTTATTTTGATGATATCCTTATTTATAGCAAGTCCAAACACGACGATGTCCAACACCTATGTCTAGTGTGTGAGGTCCTGAAGACCGAACAATTATATTCACATCCAAAAAAAATATTTGTTTCTTGTGGATCATATCTCATTCCTAGGTTTTATCTTTTCAGCACAAGGAGTTCTTGTTGATCCACCCAAAATAGATGCCATAACCCAATGGCTGACTCCTAGAAATGTCCATGATGTTTATAGCTTCCAAGGTCTAACCACTTTCTATAGACGATTCATTTTAAATTTCAGTACTATAATGGCACCCATGACCAAGTTCCTGAAGGGAAATCACTTCAAATGTACTGCATTAGCCCAGAAATCATTTGATGATATTAAACTTAAGATGACACAAGCCCCCTCCTACGATTACCCGATTTTGATAAAGTATTTGAGGTCGCATGTAATGCATCATGATTAGAAATTGGAAGAGTACTGAGTCAAGAGAATCATCCCATAGCATTCTTTAGTGAAAAGTTGAACGACGCCAAACTCAAATATTCCACCTATGACAAAGATTTCTATGCTATCATCCAATCCTTACATCATTGGAGTCATTACTTGCTCTCTAAAGAATTTGTCCTCTACTCCGATCACGAAGCATTGAAATATCTCAATTCCCAGAAGAAGTTGAACCATAGACATGTTAAATGGGTTAAATTTATAAAGTCTTGTAAATTCGTCCTTAAACATAAGAGGGGAGTCAAAAACCGAGTGGCCGATGCCCTTAGTAGATGTGTCCACCTCTTGAACGTAATGAAGATTGAACAGATGATGGACCTTTATCCCAACTGCTTGGACTTTGCACACATTGTCCAGACCATAGGCAATTACCCGAATCCGAGAACCCAAGATTATATCTTAGAAAAAGGACTTTTATTTTATGACCGTCCCTTATGCATTCCAAAATCTTCCCTCAAGGATTTCCTCGGTTGGGGACACATGCCGGAGGCCTAAGTGGTCATTTTGGTAGAGATAAAATCCTCGCCACCGTAGAGAATAGATTCTTCTGGCCGTCCCTAAAGTGGGATGTAGCTAATATCATTTCCCAATGTTGTGTATTTGCTCTCGCCAAACAGGTTAAGCAAAATACAAGCCTCTACACTCCTTTACCGGTCCCTCATAAACCTTGGAATGATGTGAGCATCGACTCTGTTCTAGGACTTCTGAGAACTCTCAGGCGTCATGATTTCATAATGGTGGTCATAGATTGCTTTTTAAAAATGGCTCATTTCATTCCATGTTTGAAAACTTCTGATGCTTCCCACATCACCCACCTTTATTTTAGTGAAGTTGTCCATCTACATGGGCTTCCCAAGATAATAATGTCGGACAGAGATGTCAAATTCAATATTTATTTTGGGAAGGCCCTTTGGCGTCTTTTGGGGATGAAGCTTAAGTTTTGAACGGCTTTTCATTCCCAAACTAACGGCCAAACTGAAGTCGTTAATAGAAGCCTTGGCAATCTATTACGATCTTTGGTTGGGGACAACCTCAAATCTTGGGACACCATCATTCCACGTGCCGAGTTTGCCTATACCACTGACGTGAGCCCTTTCGAAGTCGTCCATGGTCATTCCCCTCATAACCTACCAATCTCATACCTATGTTGCCGCATGCTAGAGTCTCAACCTATGGTCATGAATTTGTGAATCATATTAGAAGTTTGCATGAGGATATTCATAAATGCATCATTAGTAGCAACACCCCATATAAAGAGACCGCAGATTTACGCTGTCATTTCACAAATTAAAAGAAGGTGACTTGGTGATGATGAGGGTCAGGCCGGAGAGATTCTCTTCCAAGCGGGCTACCAAGCTTCATACTTGTAGTGTCGGGCCGTTCCCAATCCTCAAATGAGTAGGGGAAAATGCTTATGCCGTCGACATACTCTCCACATGGGGGATCAGCACTACTCTCAATATTTTGGATTAGGTCACCTTTAAAACCCCACCTCCTCCATCTATTGACTCTTTTCTACCCATGAACTTTCCGGTGAGTGAGTTTGACTTGTGCACCCCTCTCTCACTACCTTCCGATTGGCAAGAGAACATCGAGGCTATACTGGACGAAGTAATCACCCTCGCCAAAGGTGGGATGATGCGGAAGTTTCTTGTTCGTTGGCAGTGAAACCGTCGACGGACGACATGTGGATCACAGGAGAGGACCTGGCTCACCTATGGCCCGACTTGGTGACCCCGCTGGAGTCTTATGACACTAACTCGATGGAGTTGAGTTCTTCTCACTCCGGGGGAATTGGTGGCAACGATGTCAATGCATCGACACAAGACGCACCACCACCGTCATCCGATGTTGACGCTACTACTGAGAACACGCCATCAGCGTCAGTCGATCGAGTCAATGCGCAAGCATTAAGCACATCTGCACCTAAGCATGCCCCGTCACGCGTCATGACACCTCACCAATGACAGATTCTGAACTGCTCATTGACGTGACACGAAACCATGTCACCCATCTTTATTTTTATTAACTGTATTTTTATCTTTCCTCCAAGGCCTATATAGGCCAATGTTCCAAGAAACAGTTAGGCAAGTCATAATTCAAGAATTGAGTTTCTTCAACTCTTCTTGGAAGACTGCCCTAGCCTCTGTTTCTCCTTCAGATCACCACCGTTGTCGCCACCATCGTCTTTGCCGCCAGCTACCACCTATCTCTCTCCCCTCTTGCCCATCCTCTCCCTCTCCTGTCCTTCTTTCTTTCTTTCCATCACTCTCTTCCGCCAACACTAGGATACCTAGCGCCAGCCGCTCGCTCAAGGCCAACCACGCCAGACGCCTAGGGCCGCCCACGCCACATGCCCAGCGCAGGCCACCCTGGCTAAGGCTGCCCGCACCAAACGCCAGCGCCAGCCGCCCCGCTAAGGGTTGCCCGTGCCACACGCCAGCGCCGGCCACCCTGCGAAGGGCCACCACGCCAAATGCGACTGCCACCCGCCTTGCTTAGGGCAGCCAGCGCCAAACGATAGTGCCAGCGGCCCCACTAAGGGCCGCCCGCGCTGGACGCTAGCATTGGCCACCCCCACTAAGGGCCGCCTGCGCCAGGCGCTCAGCGCTGGCCACCCCGCTCAAGGCCACCCGCTCCAAACACCAACGCCGGCCACCCCGCTAAGGGCCACCCGCGCCAGACGCCCAGCACCAGCCACCTAGCGCCGGCCGCCCACGCAGGCGCCTGCGCCTGTCAGCGTTTGCTGGCACCTTCACACGCCTGCATTCACCTGCTTCGTCTCTTCCTCCAAGTGCCTCGACACATCGAGCAACCCGTCCAGCTCGATCGACTTACTAGCAGGGCCGCTCAAGGCACTGAATGCCCATATATTTATCTTGTGGGCCATACTCTGCCCGGATCGCCCAGCCACGTCACGACCTGAATTTCCCGCAGCCTCATTATACACTTTTGTGCTGAGGTATGCCTAAACTTTTTGGTGTCGTGTGTTGTTCATCCAATGTTCCACGAGGATTCTTCCACCGCCGTTAGATTTGATTTGAATTTCTTGGAATTTCAACGATTAGTGGATTAGGTCTTTTCGTTATATTTCTCGCAGACGTGAATTCAAAGTATTAGATTTGGTGCTTTGGCATCGTTGCGATGGTTGAAGACAGTACTCCCCCCCTCGACGAGGAATGGGGCTGCACCACCATTGTTTCATTGGCTTTATGTTTTTTAATTCGATCATGTGGATTTGTGGCCCATTACATCCCTCTATCCAAAACCCATTCTGCATCCACCACCAGTCATTGTCATACCCGTGTCCCTAGTTGCCTGCTACTGACTCGTAGTGGTGGGTGATTTTGTTGAGTCCGGGGGTACGTCACTCACCGCGAGTCGGCATTTTCACCTAGGGAGGGGTAGTCCATGCTTCTCGAACCTCATCCGACGGTTTGAGAAAGACTACATGGCCGAATGGAGGATCCCCATAGGACGTGCTCACACGGGACGGGCAAACCCGACTCGCACTGAACAGGTAAGACTCTCATCTATTCCTTTGACATTTTCTCAACCTGTCCCTCTCACCTACGTCTATCCTGAGTGCGGTGGAGGAAAAAGAAAGTGCATTGGACTGGAAGTGGACAAGGCAAAAATAGAAGTCATCTAGTGCCTTCGACTTCCCACAAATCTAAATACCCTTAGAGGGTTCCTCGGCCATGCAGGTTTCTATCGGAGGTTCATTCTAAACTTTGTTCAAAGTTTGAAACCTCTTATTAATTTCCTATCTAGTAAAACTAATGAAATCATTTTGGATAAAAGTGTTATTTCTGCTTTTGAAGAGCTGAAGGCCCTCACACATGCACCTATTTCGCAAGCTCCAGATTGGAGCTTGCCATTTGAAATCATGTGTGATGCCTGGGATCTTGCTGTAGGGGCAGTCTTAGAACAGAGGAAATAGAAGAAACCTGTGGTCATATCTTATGCTAGCACGACTTTAATTGATGCACAACTCAATTACTCTACCACAGAAAAATAACTACTAGCTGTTATTTTTGCTTTAGAAAAATTTTGACCTTATTTTCTTTGTAGTAAAATAATAGTTTATACTGATCATGCGGCATTAAAATATCTTTTTTCTAAAAAGGAAGCTAAATCTAGGCTCATCAGATGGATTTTATTATTACAAGAATTTGACATAGAAATTAAAGATAAAAAGGGCTGTGAAAATTATGTTGCTGATCATCTTTCTAGGATCAAAGTAGATGACTCCTCACTTATCCATGAAGCATTTCCGGATGAACAAATTCTGGCCATCCAGACTGGAAAGGTTCCATGGTTTGCAAACATTGTCATTTTTTTGGTGACAGGAAGGGTCCCTTCAGGATGGAGCTACAATGAGAGAAAGAAGTTCTTCAAGGACATGCGAGATTACTTTTGGGAAGAACCAGAGCTATTCCATCAAGGAGCTGATCTAATTCTTAGAAGATGCGTACCTGCAGAAGAACAGAACAACATCCTTGAATTCTGCCATTCCAACCCAAGAGAAGGTTGCTATTTGGCTAAGGTAACAGCCCATTGGGTAATGGAAAGTGGGTTTAATTGGCCAACTTTATTTAAAGATGCACATGAATTTTATTTAAAATGTTTAGCATGTGAACCCATTTTAGAAGTAGAAATCTTTGATTTATGGGGAATTGATTTCATGGGATCATTTCCTAATTCTAATGGATATGAGTACATTTTAATGGCTGTAGACTACGTCTCAAAGTGGGTAGAAACCATAACCACTAGGACCAATACTAGTAAAGTCGTCACTGGTTTTGTAGAGACTTACATCTTTTGTAGATATGGATATCCTATGGCTATAATTAGTGGTGGGGGGTCACATTTTGTAAATTTTAATTTTAGACATCTTTTGTAAATATGGTGTACAACATAGAGTAACCACCCCATATCACCCGCAAGCTAATGGGCAGGTTGAAATATGTAACAGAGGAATTAGAAAATCCTTCAAAAAATTGTGAAGCCCAATAGGAAAGATTGGCCATACAAACTAAATGAAGCATTCTGGGCCTATAGAACAGCCTACAAAACACCCTTAGGAATGTACCCCTTGGGGTTGATATTTGGAAAACCATGCCATCTACCGTTGGAGTTGGAATATAAAGCTTCATGGGCCATTAAAAAGCTAAATCTTTCTTTAGATGAAGCAGGAAAATGCAGGTTGCTCCAGCTCCAAGAATTTGAAGAAATCAGGAATGAGGCTTATGAAAACTCTACGATTTACAAAGCCAAGATGAAGGCCCTCCACAACAAAAATATCATAACAAGGACCTTTGTCAAAGATCAAAAGGTAAGGCTTTACAATTCAAGATTAAAACTCTTTCCTGGTAAGTTAAAAAGTAGATGTAATAAACCTTATTTGGTAGTATAATTATACGAAAATGGGGCCATTTTAATTTCGGATCATAGAACCCAGAAAAAATTTGCAGTAAATGGGCAAAGGCTGAAGCCTTACCTACATGATGATCCTCCTCATCAACCCTTAAGCATGATCTTGGAAAAACCTGCAGGTTAGTAACATCTATAGAGCCGCATGAAAGCTTTTATTTCTATTTGTTACCTTTCTTCTTTTCTTTCATTTCTTTTATTTCTTTTCTTTTCTTTTCTTTGGTTTCAGAAAATATCAACCACCAATACATGACATGGATGTGAAGGAACCTGCATGAAAGAGCTCAACCCACTGTTTGCGCCCTCTAAACTCCTTTTTATATTTTCTGATGTATTGAGGACTATGCAATTACTATGTGGGGGGGAGATTCAATCCTCCTTAATTTTTTTTTATTTTTTCTGATTTCTCAGTGTTTTTGTAAATAAGTTGGGGGGTATAAAAAATTCTCGAATTCAACATCATGCCATAACCAAACTTTGGACAACCCCTCTTATCTTTTTGCCCTAGAAGAAAATGTTGAGAAGCTAGGCTCACTGATGGCGAGGACGCCAACATCTAATCGACAAATGCATCACCATGGTCAACTGGAGTCAACACGCATGCTTTGGACCACGGTCAATCAGAGTCAACCGAAGTCAACCCACCACGGTCAACCGACGTCAACCCTAAAGCCGACACGCCACAACTGCCAACTTGCACGTCTCCACCTACGCACGCCTCTACGCGCGTCATGACACGACGCCAAAGGTAGATTCACAACTGCCCTTTGGCGTGACACGGGGCACGTCTTTATTTTCTCGTCTTTAGTTTCTCGTCAATTTCTCTTTCCTCCAAGGCCTATATAAAGGCTATCGTTTTCAAGAAACTTTTAGGCAGTCATAATTTCAAGAATTGAGTTTCAGTTTAACTCTTCTTGGAGGACTGCCCAGCCTCCCCTACCGCTCCTAACCCTAGCCGTCGCCGCCACCGCCACCACTGTCGCTGCCACCGTCGGCGCCACCGTCGCTGCCACCGTCGCCGCCGTTGCTGCCGCCAACAACGTCGGCCTTCCACCCTCTCTCCTTTCTCTCTCTCTTTCTCCCTCTCCCTCTCACCCTCTCTCTCGCCCAAGGCCGCCCAGCCCAGGCAGCCCCGCTAGGGCCACCCAAGCCGCCCTAGCCAACGCCGCCCAAGGACGCCCAAGGCTGCCCAAGCAGCCCCGCCAGGGCCGCCCAGGCCGCCCCAGCCAAGGCCGCCCATGCAGCCCTGCTAGGGCCCCCTAGGCCGCCCCAGCCAAGGTCGCCCAAGCAGCCCCGCTAGGGCCGCCCAGGCCACCCCAGCCAACGCCAGCCAAGCAGCCCCGCCAGGGCCGCCCAAGCTGCCCCAGCCAAGGCCGCCAAGCAGCCCCGCTAGGGCCGCCCAGGCCAACCCCAGCCAAGACCACCACAGTGCCGCCCAGGCAGCCCCACCAGGGCCGCTCCGGCCGTCCATCCTGGGGTCGCCCCGGGCTGCCCCTAGTCGCCTGCGCACGCCGCGCTTCGACCGCTTGTCCGCGTCGCGCACGTGGCTGCCCGCCACATCACACGCCGGCCACCAACATCGTCGAGGCTGTCTAATAGTTCATCGTCGACGCCGTGGACGCTTCGCGCACGCGGGTATTCGCCCACGCCTGACTCTACGACAACATCATCTAGTCTCAACCAGGGCCATTCAACGCCCGGAGCGCCCAGGATCATCCCGTCCAGTGGGCCGCTCAACGCCCGGATTCGCCCAACCTCATCACGATCAAAATTTCTCGCATCCTCTTCACGCACTACGATGCCGAGGTACGCCTGAACTCTTTGGTGTCGAAGTGTTCTCCGTTCAGTGTTTTCTCGAGAAGTTTCCACCGCCGTCAGAATTAGATTTGGATTGGGATTTTCTACTTCTTTTCCCTCTTTCTCAAGTGTTTCCTCGCGACGTGAATTCGGGTGTTGATTTCGGTGCTTCGGCATCGTCGCGGTGGGGGAAGACAGTACTCCCGCCCTCGATAAAGCTGCATCACCAGATTTTCATCAGTTTTAAAGTCTGAAATCAATCGTGTGAATTTCTGTGGATTGTTTTATCCCCCCCTAAAAACCCGTCTATCACCGTTTACCCGTCGTCAACCCATCCGTCTCCTCGGTCTCCCTATTCCATAGTCGTCCTACGTCACTCACTGAGCGCATCATGGTCATATTATAGGGGCATCAATGTTGATTTTTAGGTAGTACGTGATCTTATCATCAAATGGCGAGAGCACATGGTAGGGTGAAGGACAGATCTGAAAATCAAAATGTGTATACCCCATAGATAGGGATTTGAGTGTTGAGTGAAAGTGTGACACCCCCACTACACCCCTAGTTTGATTTAACCGAACCTATCTATGCGAATGACTACCTATCAGCCTAATCATATGCTGGATAGTGAGATGCATTTCTTCAAGTCTTGAGCACATGACACATCCATCTGATACCCTCTATAAAAAATCTTCATCCCACAATTCTTCATTTGCCATCTTCATCCATCTATGTTTACTTACCTTTTACCACCTTTACCTCGCCGTACCTATATAGGACACCTCCTCCACCTCATTGTTTATGAAATGCCTTACTCCCAAGTCGTTCTACCTCTCTTAACTTTAAAAACAATATCACATTGATAATTGTCATCCAATTTTAAATCTTTTCCATTAATATCCACTCTACATCTTCTCAATCTATTTATTCTTTTTGATCCTCAAAGTTCATAAAAGTTTCTTAATTCAGACTTTGCCCATTCTCCTTAAACCATCCTTCTCGTCACTCTTGAACCTTAGAGTAGATAGGAAGCCAGATCTCAAACACCTTGTTACCTTGTGCTCATACTGAGAGGAGAATATTTGCATACTCTCTATTTCAGGTCTGATAAAGCTTGTAGGGACATCACCACTTACGGAGCCCTTTCTCCTGTGAGAAAGTGAACCAAGAGAGGTGAGGCCCAGTTCGATGAGTGAAGTGAGAAAATCTCTTTTTTATGGTGTTGAACCTGGACCCTGAGCAAAAAAGTTCATGTATCCCTGCAAAGGTTTTGACATAGATGGTCGAAGGAAAATGCTCATCTAGATATGTGATTGATAAACTTAACGCTTCATGCAGATACCTTCTTGGTGTAAAGCCGAAAGGGAAAGCCCAAAGAGAATCTAAGGGCATTGCTAAGGGACTAGCAACGATCTAAGTTGGGGAGTATTTGATAAATCCAAAATGATAGTAATATACATATGCAATGCTAGCTAATTTATCTTCTTTATCTTTATCTGGATATATTATCAATATTTATGATAAGTTGTGCACCAACATGGAATAAAATCACCTTTTTCTAATTTGGGGTTAATTATTGTCATTTGTGGGCCTAACCCCACTTACTCAATGAGTTAAGTGGAATGAATCTCACTCTCTTCTTAGTTTATGTGAAAGATGCACGAATTAAGTGAGACTTTCATGAATAATAGGGATAATTAAATGAGGGAGAAGCTATTTGGCCCAAAGGAGCAGGCCCAGCCACAACCCTGGGCCAAGAAAAGAGGCCCAAATCAAGAGAGCTGGTTCTAGTCTAAAGGCCCACTAAGGAAGCTCCACTAAGCCCACTATGAGAGGCATCTTGGGCCAACGAAAGGAGGGCAAGGGGAAGATCCAGTGGTGATTATGTATGAACATTTTAGGTGATTAGATGCTGATTGGAGGACACCTTTGGACGTGGATCCAAGGCAGAGAAGAATATACAACCATTCAATCCATAAAACATCCAAGGGTGGAGACTTAAAGATAGTACCTTTAATGCTAATTAAGGAAAGAAGTCTTGAACATCCCTGGGGTATTTAAAAGGTTTCAATGCTGATTGGAGGACCATAATGGACATGGATCATGACCCATAAAAGAAGATGTGGCCATCCATTGTATTACAAATCCAATGGCTTTTATTTTCTCTCTCCCTACATAAACCCCTTCACCCTAGTGTAATATTCATCTTGTGATTCAATCCAAAGTAATGTTTGGTGGCCTAAGTACAATTGAGGCATAGATCCATTCACCGTAGTGAGTGTCAGGCTGAGCAGGAAGCATCCAGGGCTGAAGAAGCTGGTGGAAAGTAGAAGAAGATGCCCCTTGGGCCTTGGAGGGTGTGACAAAGAGGTTACCTTCTTATTTCTCCTTTTTCACTCTTACCTGTTCGTCTTTTGTCTTTTGACTTTAAATTACTCCTAAAAAATTCCTAAAAAGTATTTTCTACGTACTAATGTTATTATACATGATATAATTATATTTTTATCTTTCTTTGTTTTGTATTTTTATTTAATTAGTTATATATCTTCATATGTAGTAAACTTACATCTAAAATTAATAATAAATATATAAGTAA
The DNA here is from genome assembly GCF_029677425.1 of Wolffia australiana. Lineage (NCBI taxonomy): Eukaryota > Viridiplantae > Streptophyta > Magnoliopsida > Alismatales > Araceae > Wolffia > Wolffia australiana. The sequence goes on along the minus strand of NC_135839.1, from coordinate 12,720,699 downwards.
AACAGAAATTCATTAGGAAAAACCCTTGCTCCCTATGAGTCAACCCTTCCTCTCCCTACCCTAGTAAGGTTATTGTAAATTTTGATTTTTAATTCGGATAAACCAACGACGAATTAGTGAAGTTAGCTTATCACTAATTACGTAACAAAATTGAATTATTAGTTCGTCATCATGATTGAGGGTACGAGACTAACATACCTGCCCACCGAGGTGACTATATTAGGTGTGACAATTGTATGTACCCGACCAACCTACCAGCTGCCGTAATGAATTTTTCTGATCCCATGATCATGAACATGAGGCTGACTTCTCCACCCGTCGAGATGACTATGTCCGAGAAGATGACCATGGTTATGGGGCCGACCCACCGGCCTGCCAAGGTGAACATGTCCTGCGCCATGATCGAAGATACGAGGACAACTGACCGGCTCATCAGGATTAATACGCCTGGGGTCATGATAGTGAGTACGACGCCGACCTACTGATGCACAGTGATGACTACATCCTGCCCCACAATCATCGACACAATGCAAACCCACCATTCTAACATTACAATCACGTTTGGCTCCACCTTTGGCGGTACAATGAACCTGATGAGGTTCCATGATATTTGCCATGCACGCTGCCTGACATCCGTGCACCGTGCAAAGGTCATCCCTAGCACTCGGATGACCACCACTGTGACCCGATACTACCTCTATGGCGCATCGACCCGTGTTACTAGGATCACTCGATGGCTGAAGAGCACCCAGACGATGTCGAATGCCCACGAGAGAAACATTGCGCTTAGATACAGAAGATCATGTGTGCCGACGTTGCCATCTTTGAGGGTAGAGAAAACCCAAGGAATACATAGATTTGTAGTCGGGCAAAACTCTTACTTCTGGTGATAGCACATGGACGACGACTTTTGCATGGAATATATGGAGACAAAACTAGCAGACATGCCAAGCTCTTTTGGGAGAATGAGCATGTCATCACTAAGCAATGAGGATGACCCATCACATCTTGGGCCAAAATGACGCTGAAACTGAGGAGTAAGTACGTGCTGTGACAATACAAGACGTCACTGTTTCTCGCATTCCTCAACCTTAGGTATGGTCAACAATTCACGACGGAATATATTGAGGCATTTGAGGAGTACCATCTGCGGTGTCGATTTGTGGAGGATCCAGGAATCATCGCTGGTCTATTTGGCCACGGTCTTCGGCCGACCCTGTATTAAGCACAAGCCCTGGAGAGGTCGATGAAGCCTACCACTTAGTGGAGCACTTGGAGCATCTGAGCGACGATGTTTTGGTGCACACCCCTCACACTGTGCCCTGAGCTACCCCTGCTCACATAGCACCCTCTCTGTTATCAGGCTTCCCAAAACACTAGGGGGCAAGGAATCACCCCCCTCACCTCTGTGGGTTCTACCCCACCTGCTCGGGCCGACATGTGTGATACTACGGCCCACAGCACTACGGTCGGCCAAGCACCACTTACGTGCTTCAAGTGCCATGGGAAAGGGCACAGAGCTAGCCAATGTCTGTCTTTGGCTCTCCCAATCGATACAAAAGGGACCGAACAGTGCTCAAATGGAGAACATGATCCTTTACCTAGTGATGACTATTGTGCAGACGAGGAGATCATGAATGCATACGAGTCACCCGACCCCCAGGTTGGGTACATCCAAATAGTGGATGTCAGAATGACTCCGGCAACCACTCCACGCCCTAGCGCTTGGCGACCCGCTAGCATCGTCACCGACCACCCAAGTACTAGTGGGACGTCTGCCCCACCTTACAATATCTCACAGGCAAATCCTACGCCTGTTCTACGGAGGGCAGTGATAACATGCATTTTTAGTGCCTTATATTATTACATTTATGTGTCTTTATGCATTAAATTACTCATATTTGCATGTTATCAAGCTTAAAATGATTAAATCCATTTTTAGAACAAATTTCTGAAATTTCTGCATTTTTTAGCATTTTTCTAACAATATTTATAAAAGAATATAACTTTTGGAACACAATATGATTTTTCTGGAATTGTTTGATAATAATTTTCGAAAGATATGATTTTTTTGAGTCAAAATATATATATTTATACGTATTTTTTTGGGCTTTTATTTTATTTAATATGAGATTTCAAATATTATGGTTTTTTATGGCATACAGTAACGTGGCTCCCCGATGCGCCGCCACGTCAGCATCGAGAAATATATTTTTTCTTTGTTTTTTGTCACTTTTGTCATGTACATGTGGCATGGAATGCGAAAAGCCATGGAATACGAAAAGCCACGGAATGCGAAAAGCCACCGAATATGAAAAGCCATGGAATATGAAAAGCCATGGAATACAAAAAGCCATGGAATACGAAAAGCCATAGAATAAAAAAAGCCACGGAATATGAAAAGCCGTAGAATGTCAAGTGCTTTGACTTCTTAACTTCCAACAGCCATAACTATTGATCCTCCCCTCCTCTTTCTCTCCATACCCTCTCATCTATAAATAGAGGCGTGGATCATTGTAAAAATCATCTTGAACTTGCTTCCCACTTTTGTGGGTTGATTGAAAGAGAGTGAGATTTGAGGTCCATCAAGAGTGTTCTTGGTGTCTTGGGTGTGTGGGAAGAGACAAAAGAGTAGAGGGGGAGCTTACCGGCACTCACAAACCGCCGTGATCCTGGCGGAATGTAAGGATCTAAGGTAAGTGTCTTCGCCTTACATTGTTTCTCTCCCAACATCATCGTTATCATAGTTCTAGTTTTCATTATCACCGTTACATTTATCACTTCATACGTTCCCATTCTCTCATCTTTCCATCCGTGCCATCATATCACTCCATATCCCACCACTATCCTCGTCTATCCCATCGTTCATCCTCATATCCATCACAATCACTTACTGTTTACTTTAAGTTAAATTAGCTTATAATTACATTTCTTTTATCTACATCACTAGCTCACGTCCTCAAATCTTGCTTTCGTCGATCCTCTCGTCCATCATCACTAGTATAAGAGAGTAAATCCTTAATCATCGTTCCCTGTGGAGACGGTCCGTACTCGTCACTAACTAAGTATTTTTAAGTACGGTTAAATATATTTTTATTGAATAATCTCAATCACCAACGAAAAATTTAACCCTAAAATTGAGATTATCAATTGGCGCCGTTGCCGGGAACAGTGGCCATTAGGGATTTATTTTCTTTCTAGTAACTTTTTTACACTAATATCTTCTAAGGGTTATTAAGTATGAAAAGGACGAGGAAATTATCATTCTCAGGTATGAAATTTTTTCCAAATGCTGAAGATAACTCTTAGATGTCTTTTTGGAATTTTGTGTTTGATAGCATATTATGATTTCAAATCTTCCTAATCAATATTATAAATTTCAGAAGAGGATATATGAAAGAAATTTGGATCTACGTTTACGTGAACCATTTCATGTTGATTTTCATTCCTCTCGATAAAATTTTACTAATGTCCCTAGAGAGTTTTAAACCATGAAACTTCTTATTGTCATCATCTTCAATCTTGTCATAATACCCAAATGCATGAATATTCTAAAAGTGTGTATAATGAGTATGCATCGATTCAAAATAGAATTTCACAACTTGATGATTCGGATGAAAGTGATCAATATTTAATAGAATATTTTAAGAAGTACAAGGAGGAATTTAAATATAAATGTATTTTCAAAATTAGAGTACTTCATTATATGGTTAGAAATATATTTCTTGAAATTGACATTTACAAGAAAGGAGAATACTATGAAAAAATTATGAACTTTTTAGAAGATATCAATTCTTTATTGTCGAGATTGTTCGAAGAGTGCAGTGACATTGAGGTATTTTATTTCACAAAAAAAATTAACAAGATAAAATTGGAGATTTGTTTTGGTAGACCATATTCATATAATTGTGAAGAATCAGACGAGGACTACTTTGAAGAAGATTTGGTTGAATTTAATACAAGCAACTGTGTTAAGATTTCTTATCATCTGGTTGATAATGAAATTTCTATTCCAAGTGATATGATCTCAAATGAAGAAAATGAAGTTTTTGAACATAAAGATGAAACTATTTCATCTCCTTTTGTTGAAACTTTGAACATTCAATTTCTACTTTCAGATGTTCCTTCCATGGATAAAACTTATGAAAATGATATATGTTCAACAAAAGAATATTTTGATGAGAATATTTTGTGCCCTTTGGTGATACCTATAATTTTCAGATGTTATTTTTTGATGATCACAATGTTATTTCTAAGGATGAATATCATGGGAAAGATACATGCTCAAGAAAAGATGAAAATGTGAATTCACATAGTGCATGTAATTCTGATGATAATTTTGATATTCAGCTATTATTTATGGATAATCAAGATGATACTTCAATTGATCAGTCTTGTGATAAACCTCTGAATATAAGTAAAAGTTTTGAAGTTTTTGATGAATTTATTGATGAGATACATGATCATGAAAGTTTTAAAGTCTTCATTGAGCGAGGAGAAGTAACCTTAAAAAAGGGGTGGGAAGCAATACTAGAGAGAATAAATTTGAACAAAATCTTTTTCACCGATTGGCATGATCATATATTTGATATCCATTTGAAAAGTATTTTCTTTGAATATTTATGGAGTACGAATGAACATATGGTTGAATTGAATGGGGATAACATATATTTGACATATTGGTATTACAACTTCATGGATTTTGAAAATATTTTAATGAGGTTGTATTTGTGCTTGAATTATGTGTTTCATACATATATTACATTGTTATCCAAATCAGTATCAAAGCCAACCTTGAAATATAAACTTATGCACATTGGTGTTGAAAATCTCATATGCAAGATTAGTGGTATCATAGTCATGATGACTTTTGTTTTTATGAGGCTTCTAGCTTCTTTATTTTCAATTTAATAATCACTTATAGTTATTTGCTTTAAATAATACTTTTTGTCTTGTTGCTTTAAATAATTGGCTATCACATAGCCAAGATGATCTCATTGACTCGCTTTCTAGATAATATTGGTTTTAGGAGAATAAATTACGCGGAGGCAGCCGTACTAAGCACAAGGATCCATGGCAAGACAATGACATCGGACGCAATAGAATCACGGTTAGACTATCATCTTCCTTCTGTTTTTATTTTCTTGCATTAGGGACAATGCATATTTTAAGTGGGGGGGGGGAAACTTTGGTTCCGAAAATATTTTTATTCCTTACATCTTTTCAAGTTGGGGGGTAGATAATTGTATGAATTTAATCATACCCATCTTGGAGAAGCAGTCACCCCGTGTCCTAGCGACATGAGTATAGAAGTTAGGCTCGTGTCGCGGATCAAATACATCTCTTAATGGTATGAACTATGATCTAGATGCATGTGTTTTTCTTCCAAATGGTTAGGATATCTGGTAGGGTGAGGAACAGACATGAAAATCAAAGGGTTGAAGTACTATCGTCTTAGGGGAATGCCGAGTGAACCACCATCATCCACCCACCAATGAGTGAATCAAGTCTAAAGTTTGAAATCTCCACTAGGTGAATCTCTCTTGAGGTAAAAGTGGTCATATTTCAAATTCTTAAGCACAGAATCACCTTTCCTTGGCCCACCTTGAACTACCTTTTGAAACCTATATGTGTATCCTCTTCACCCATTTTCCCTAGCTTACCCATACCATAAACCCAATTTCATTTATTCTTATAGGTGCCCATCTATTCTCCACTAGTCCTAGATGCTTATGATATCTTACTCCCAAGTTTGCTCTTATCTTCCCCTTGTGATTCACCCTTTCATATCTTTTCCTTTGTATACCTCTCTTTGTTTATGTCTACGTCTTCTCTTCTGAGCTCATCTTCATGGTACTAGCCTGGAATGCGTCAAATGTTGTGTAGTGATCAACCATTATCCATTCCCATATTAAGCTTCCATTTATGTTCACCCCTGTTAAAAAAAAAAAAAGAAAAAAAAAGAGAAAAAAGAAGAAATAGAAAAAGAAAAAAAAATTGGGGGTTTTCTTGTTATGTTGGAAGCATCTATGTTTACTTGTTATGAATGTTGATTAAATTATCACCCAAGCTTAGTCGATAACCTTCATCTTCACTCATTCTCTCATACCATTCTACTATTTTGTCTATCTGGGAGTAAGCTATCTTTAGTATTCTAATCCCATCAATCATCATTAACATACCTTTCACCCATTATTTTGAGCCATTCACCATTCTCTTCTCTCTTTACACATAGTTAGATAGGAGCCTCATCACACGTGATTCCATGATACACAATTGATATTCTGTGTTTACATGAGAAGTGAATAATGACTATCTTTTACTCTTAGGAGGGAGCAAACTTAGTGGGGGAACCATCATGTGTGAGTGAGTGATGTGAGAAAGCGAGGGAAAGCATTACCTAGGTTGTCGTATCATACCCGACGAGAAGTAGGCTACACTCCTCATGACCACCAGCTCTTTCCAAAACCACAAGGGAGTCTCTCATACGCATTCTAGCATTACATGGCTATAATCATACTTAGAGGTGTAATTGATATCATTATTACTTCAGACTCATGTTGCTAAGCCTATAAGGTGAATGTATCAACCAAGAGATTTTAAATGCCATTGCTAAGGGACTAGCAATGATTTAACTTGGTGGGTCTAATAACATACATTTTTAATGCCTTATATTATTACATTTATGTGTCCTTATGCATTAAATTACTCATATTTGCATGTTATCAAGCTTAAAATGATTAAATCCATTTTTAGAACAAATTTCTGAAATTTCTGCATTTTTTAGGATTTTGCTAACAATATTTCTAAAAGAATATAACTTTTGAAACAGAATATGATTTCTCTGGAATTTTTTGATAATAATTTTGGAAAGATATGATTTTTCTGAGTCAAAATATATATTTATACGTATTTTTTTGGGCTTTTATTTTATTTAATATGAAATTTTAAATATTCTGCTTTTTTATGGCATATAGTGACATGGCGCCCCGATGCGACGCCACGTCAGCATCGAGAAAGATATTTTTTTCTTTCTTTTTTGTCCTTTTGTCATGTACATGTGGCATGGAATGCAAAAAGCCATGGAATACGGAAAGCCACGGAATGCGAAAAGCCATGGAATATGAAAAGCCATGGAATATGAAAAGCCATGGAATACAAAAAGCCATGGAATACGAAAAGCCACATAATACAAAAAGCCACGGAATATGAAAAGCCACTGAATATGATATAACACGATCGGGTTCTCGGATCGAACGACTCGTATTACACAAAAGGAGGGGCTAATGCGGTCATATCATAGAGCAAAGACGAGTAACGATGATGTCATGATAGTGATAATACGACAATAAACTAGATGAGAAGTATGAACTCGGTGTCGACAAGCGCCAACACCCACTAGGCCACAGCAAGCAGGACCTGGGAATGCCACTAGGCTCCCGATGATCCGGATATCGGGTTGAAGGCCGACGGTGTGAGCTCGGCTACTGCCGCTTTTGCACACACCCTCGACGGCCCCAACAAAGGACGTCTCGAAGGAAATCCTAACGCTCAGAGTGTGAATCCTATCTATCACTAGCCTAACCCCGGCGGTGGAGAAAACGTTCGGAGGCACTGAAAGAAATAATATAACGATGATGGGGAAGTCAAAGAGTGTACCAGGAAAGATAGGCTAGGGGGTGTCTTCTTCGGAAGCCGTGGAAGGCGACCAGCAAGGTGCGGCGGTACCACGATCAACCGAGATTGGATGTTGGGGCTGACCTAGGCGCGGCCGTGGGGGCGGGCGCGAGGCGTCCAAAGGGAGACAGTGGGGCGCCCGCAGGATTGGACGGTGCCTGCGAGAGAACGGCGTCCGGATGGCCGAGGGGCGGTTGCAGGCCCGGCGATCTAGAGACGGTGTCGACGGTCAACCCTGGCGGCGCGGTCAGCATGGTAGCCGTGAAGGTTCGGGCGGCCCTAGTGGCTTGATCATATGCGTGAACCTTCACATGACGAAGTGGATGAATGAGGGCTTCGAAGTGGATGGTCCCCCATCAGAATGCCAAGTGCTTTGACTTCTTAACTTCCAACAGCGATAACTTTTGATCTACCCCTCCTCTTTCTATCCATACCCTCTCATCTATAAATAGAGGCGTGGATCATTGTAAAAATCATCTTGAACTTGCTTCCCACTTTTGTGGGCTGATTGAAAGAGAGTGAGTTTTGAGATCCATCAAGAGTGTTCTTGGTGTCTTGGGTGTGTGGGAAGAGACAAAAAAGAAGAGGGGGAGCTTACCGGCACTCGCAAATCGCCGTGATCCTGGCGGAATGTAAGGATCTAAGGTAAGTGTCTTCGCCTTACGTTGTTTCTCTCCCAACATCATCGTTATCATAGTTCTAGTTTTCATTATCACCGTTTCATTTATCACTTCATACGTTTCCATTCTCTCATCTCTCCATCCGTGCCATCATATCACTCCATATCCCACCACTATCCTCGTCTATCCCATCGTTCATCCTCATATCCATCACAATCAATTACTGTTTACTTTAAGTTAAATTAGCTTATAATTACATTTCTTTTATCAATATCACTAGCTCACGTCCTCAAATCTTGCTTTCGTCGATCCTCTCGTCCATCATCACTAGTATAAGAAAGTAAATCCTTAATCATCGTTCCCTGTGGAGACGGTCCGTACTCGTCACTAACTAAGTATTTTTAAGTACGGTTAAATATATTTTTATTGAATAATCTCAATCACCAACGACAAATTTTAACCCTATAATTGAGATTATCAGGCAGCACCGATGGCTGAAAGGCACTACGAACATTTGTCTTGTACACATTTATAAAGATTAATGACAAAGCGTATAAGTGTTCAATGGATAGTGGTAGTTCTACCAATACCATTTCAGACACAATGTTTGCCTGACTAGTGTTGGTGACCACACATTCCCCTACACCATTTGAGGTGTGATGGGTTGACGCTTCATCACTATCAACTAAGTGACAATGCCGCGTTGCATTAAAAATGGGAGCGTATGATGAGACCATCGTGTGTGACATTGATTGATGGTGAGGACGCCAACACACCACCGTCGAACGCGTCGCCACAGTCAACCAGAGTCAACACGCCTGCTATGGACCCAACGACGAAGTCAATCGAAGTCAACCCGCCATGGTCAACCGAAGTCACCACCAAAGTCAACACGCCGCAGCCGTCGACAAGCACATCCCCACCCGAGCCCGTCCCTATGCGCGTCATGATACGACGCTAGAGGCAGATCCACAACTGCCCTTTGGCGTGACACGACGCACACCTTTACTTTCTCGACTTTAATTTCTCGTCATTTTCTCTTTCGTCCAAGGCCTATATATAGGCCATTATTTTCAAGAAACATTAGGCAGTCATAATTCAAGAATCGAGTTTTTGTTTAACTCTTCTTGGAGCACTGCCCAAGCCTCCCTATCCCTTCTTCAACCCTACCCTGCCGCCTCCGACGCCGCCGCCACCACCACCCCTTGCGTCATCGGTCGTCTTCGCTGGCCATCTCTTCCTCTTCCTCATCTCATCTCTCTCTCTCTTTCTCTCTCAAACCTGCCATCCCTAGGCCGCCTAGGCTACCCAGCAAGAGCCGCCCAAGGCCGCCCCAGGCTGCCCCTACCAGGGCCGCCCCCGAGCAGCCCTAGCCCGCCCCAACAGGGTCGCGCAAGATCGCCCAGGCCGCCCTTGCTAGGGCCATCCAAGGCCGCCCCAGGCTGCCCTTGCCAGGGCCACCCACGAGCAGCCCTAGGCCGCCCCTGCTAGGGCCGCCCAGGCCATCCCAGTCTGGCCCAGGCTGCCGCCTAAGGCAGCCCAAGGCCGCCGCCCTAGGCCACCCCAGGGTGCCACCCAAGGCAGCCCAAGGTCGCCGCCCTAGGCCGCCCCACGCTGCCGTCAAAGGCAGTCATAGGCCGCCGCCCAGAGCACCCCAGGCCGTCGGTCGTTGTCGACGCCGTCCGACGCTTCGAGCCGTGCGCGATACGCACGCTCCGGGTGCGCTGTGCGCCCTCCGCGCGTGCGCCTCGGCGCTCCGCGTGCTCAGCGCCCACACGCGCTGCTCCGCGCGCTCCGTGCGCTCCGCACACCCTACGCGCGCTTTGCACGCGCGGGTAGTCGCCTATGCCTGACTCTGCGATAACGACATCTACTCACTACCAAGGCTGTTCAACGCCCAGAATGCCCAGAATCTTCCTCGTCCAGTGGGCCACTCAATGCCCCGATTCGCCCAGCCTCGTCACGATCTGAATTCCCCTCAACCTCTTCACGCACTACGGAGCCGAGGTACACCTGAACTCTTTGGTGTCGAAAGTGTTCTCTGTCCAGTATTTTCTCGAGAAGTTTCCATCGCCGTCAGAATTAGATTTGGTTTGGATTTCCCACTTCCTCCCTCTCTTTCGAGTGTTTATTCATGACGCAAATTTGGATATTGATTTCGGTGCTTAGGCGTTGTTGCGGTGGGTGAAGCAGTACTCCCGCCCTCTACAAGGGTCGGAGCTGCACCACCAGTTTTTTATCATTTTTAAAGTCTGAATCCAACCGCGTGTATTTCTGTGGCTGTTTTATCCCTCCCTACAAACCCGTCTATTAGCCTTTACCCGTCATCATCCATCCATCCATCCCCTCAGTCACCTTTGCCGTAGTCGTCCTACGTCATTGATGTTGGACATCGTCGAGGACGCTGTCCAGTCGACACCGAGTTTGATGGCTCGGTGCCAATAAGTGATAATGGTGTCGAACGTCGACACTGTCATCGTTTGACAGATCTAAAACCCTAACGAGTCAACGTATCTACGATGGGATGAATGTCCTGCATGTCGTACATGCAGGTTTTGACTGAAGGGAGGCGTCGAGCTCCAAGCTTGGATAGGTCGCAGGGTGGTGATGATGGTGGCCTTTCAAACCTCGTTTGAGCAATGAAGGTGTATATGGACAAACAACATCTATCCATGGGTGATGGCGCGTCACCACCGGACGTCATCGAGCCAGCAGCAGAGGAGCAGCAGGACTTCCCCGACCCAACACCCGAGGAGCCGGCACTACCCAGCTCGCCATCGAGACGAGTCCAACCACCACGACGAGCCGCCGCAGCAACACGGGATCCCGCATTCCGTTACTCAGCATGACGCGGACGACGACCACCGGAGCACACCGTTACACCTTCGGTTACTTTATTCTATAGCTTTTCGCTTTTATCGTGTTGTCGTGTAGCGGGGAAGGACCCATATGAGGAACTCTTCCCCCCCCCCCCCTTTTTATGTTGGGCCTGACAAGCCTGTTTTCATTATTTCCTCCTTTCTTGTTTTGTTTTGTTGTTTTTTTGCACTTAAGGAAGGGCCCATCTTCACCCATATATAAGGGGAAGAGGTGGGCGCTTCCCCTCACTTGACCTAAATTTTGAAGAATGGTATTTTGAGAAGAAGGGTCAGGTCGTGGAGAAGAATAGAAAAAAGAAGAAGAAGAGGAGAAAGAAGAAGAAGAAGGGAGGAAGAGGAGAAAGGGAAAGGAAAGAGGAAGGGAGCCGCCGCCACCGCCGCCGCCGCGCCACGCGCCGCGCCTACAGTCCCGCGCGCGCCGCTGCCGTCCCAGCGCGCCCGCGCGCGCGCCCACCGCCGCGCGCCCACCGCCGCGCGCCCACCGCCGTGCGCCCAGCACCGCGCCGACCATGACCCGTCACGCGCCGACCCTACGTGCCCGCCGCCGCGCGCGCCCACCGCCGCGCGCCACCGCCGCGCCGTCGCGTGCTGCCCCGCGCCCGCCGCCGCGCCACGCCTACCGCCGCGCCGCGCGCCACGCCCGCCGCGCTGACGCGTACCCGCGCCGCGCGATCCCGCGCCCGCCGCGCGCAACCGCCCGCCGCCGCGCCGACCGCGCGCCCACCGTAGTCGACCACGCCTCCCTGCATCGCTCCGCGCTGATTGCGCGCAACCGCCCCTCCGCACCAGTCAACCTCCGGCGCTCCCGACAACTCCCTCCTCCGGAACTAGTTGGTGCGAAAATCCCGTCGCCAGCGCGACGAAGGTACTCTGCTTTCCCTAGCCTCTTTACGTCATTTATTTCCTTCAGTATTCTTTCGTCTTGCCTCCACCGCGCTCGGGTTAGATAGGTGAGTGGGACAGATTGAGATAACGACGAAACAAAGACGAGCGTCTTACCTGTCGTGCAGTCGGGACGCCCGACGCGTGTGAGCATTCCAGTGGGAGTTACCCCATTCGACGGCGTGCGCGCCCTCGACCCACCTCGGACGACTTGGAGGGCTGGTTCGACCCAGCTTGGCGACCCCGTCCCCGCTCCGGGTTGGCTCTCATAGCTTGTCGGCGCATTGCACGTACCGTCGTAGAACCATCGTCCTCGTTATCGTCATACATGTATTTCTGTTCTCCGCATATCCATCAGTTGACGTCGTGGACGTAACCCGATTAGTTAGCGATACGACACCGAGTTCCTTCCTTCGGTGACGGTCGGACGCCGTTGAGACGACGTCCGGCATCAATGGGGCTCACACATAACGGATGTACTGGTGGCGATGACACCAACGCATTGACACCAGAAGTGCCACCACCATCATCCGAAGTCAACGCCACTACTAAGACATGCCGCCATCATCACCGAGCCAAATCAACACGTCAGCATTAGGCACGTCTCTACCAATGCACGCCCCTTCACGTGTCCTAACACGTCGCCAAAGGCAGATCAACAACTGCCCCTTGACGTGACACGAACCACGTCCCTCATCTTTATTATTATTAACTGTAATTTTCTCTTTCCTCCAAGGCATATGTGTATAGGCCATTGTTTAAAGAAACAGGTAGGGAAATCATAATTCAGGAATTGACTTTTTGTTAACTCTTCTTAAAGGACTTGCCCTAGCCTCCCCAATCCCCTCTTCCCCTTCAGGTCACCGCCGCCGTTGCCGCCATCGTCACTGCCGCCGTCTACCATCTCTTTCTCTCTCATCCATCCTCTCCTTCTCCTTTCCCTCCACCCTACCTTTCCTTATCTTTCTTTCCCTTTGATATCTTCTCCTTCACCCTCCTAAGGCTGCTTGCGCCAAGCACCAGCACCGGACACGCGCCCAGGACAGCCCGTGCGGCGCCAGCGTAGGCCGCCCGACCAAAGCTGACCGCACCAAGCACAAGTGCTGGCCGCCCGCCAGGGCCGCTGCACCAGCACTCGCGCAGGCCGCGCGCCAAAGCCACCTGCGCCAAACGCCAGCGCCAGCCACTGCCTAGGGCCGCCCGTGCTAACGCCAGCGCAGGCCACCTGTCCAAGGTTGCTTGCGCCGGTCCCACAGTAGGCCGCCCCAGTCTACGCTGCCTGCGCGCACCAACCTCACTAGTGCCTGCGTGCATCAGCCGCGCCGGCGCCCGCGTGCACCATTCTTGCCAGCGCTCACGCGCACCAGCTTCGTCGTCGCCTGCCCTGCCGGCGCCCGTGCGCACCACTGCTTGGCGGCGCTAGTGCCTGCCGATGCCAGCGCACATCATTCCCCTCTAGTGCTAGTGCATGCCAGCACCTATCGGCGCGCTTAGCGCCGCGAAGCGCGCCGCCCGTCCGCCAGCGCCCAGCGCTGGTGCCAACCTGTCGGTGCCTGTGCATGCTCAATTGCCTCTGTTTACCCTTCATCCGCGTTCTTCGCTCCTTTGTCACGCTCCTTGCCAGGGCCGTTCAATGCGGGGAACGCCCGGAGATGTTGTCCAGTGGGTCGTAAAATGCTCAGATCTTCTTGTCTCGTCACGAGCTGAATTCGTGGTACAACGCACTCTGGTGCCGAGGCACCTGAACTCTTTGGTGTCGAGTGTTTTTCATCTAGTGCTCCATGAGAATTCATCCACCGCCGTTGGATTTGTTTCTCGATCTTCTTGGAATCTCAACAACTAGTGAATTAGGTCTTCTCATGAGCTTATCCCACAAATGTGAATTCAGACTTATTGAACTCAGAGATTTGAATTCGTCTTGGTGGTTGAAGACAGTACATCCGCCCTCGATGAGGAAAAGAATTGCACCACTACTGTTCCACTAGATTTATGTTTTCGAAGTCGAATGTGTGGATTTTGTGGTCTGATTTGTCCATCCTACCCCAAACTCTTCCTGCCTCCATCACCCTTTGTCACCACTAGTGTTTCACGTGGGATGTTGGGCGCTAATGGGTAGTGCGACTACCCCTCATCTTACGCATTTGATTTTAGTTCAAAGGGATGTTGGGAAGTCGATCGTGTCCAGTTGAAATTTGCCAATTTAGCTGATCACCACACTTTGTTAGTTATACTCGTTATACTTGTCATTATTTTCTCAGAGTTTCATCATATCATATCATTAATTCGCGGATCCACTGTCTTCATTTGTGGTGTAATACGAGCCAATCGATCGCGGTTGAGGTGTATTACATCAAGATCGGATGCCACTTAATGCAGCTGCTGCGGGGTTGGTGCTTCTCTTAGGTGACAAGTGGTCAACATAGTTTAGCTAACCGACTATCCTCGACTCTTACAACCGCACAATGCTCACTGGTGACCAAATTTGCGCGCCCAATCCTGCTTCCCAATCACGCTCCGAGAACCATGATTTGTTCAAATGCCACTCTTGTCATGATCAGCGACAGCTCTAGACTGGTAAACACTCGATCAACCTCGGGTGACAGCGTCCCCACCCATATAATAGTGCAGGAAATTACATGGGCACCGTTAAACTTTGCTAAACGGCAAGATGAGCACCATGCGTTACAAGGGCACGTCATTTTGACTAATCAACGGGAGGCCAATTCTTCCCACTAATCCAATTATGTCAGGCCCTCGGTGCATGCCCAGAGGCAGACCAGGCGGCCTGGTCTCCTGCTATCCTTTTTGTGGTACTCTGACAAGGCATCCAACATGGAGCAACAGATTGCCGGCCCATCAGCTGCCCCTAGTCGCGCGCAAGGCGCTACTACCATGGTTGTTGTTAGCTCGCCTCCACTGTACACCCATGTCCGAATCATTATATGACCCACACGCATAGTTAGACCTAGTGGTTGCTTGAGCCGCACTGGCTCTAGTCTTCCTTCTCATCCCATCTCCGACTCCTCCAACCTTTACGTATTGCTCCATCATCAACTTGTGCATCGAGCTGCCGTCTTCTCTTCAACGTCTCTCCGTTCCACCTGCACTAAGTCACTGCCAACTTCAACAAAATTCTGCACCACAAGCCATGCTAATGAGGTGCACCACCCTCCCCCAACGCTCATTTATGTACCTTCTGTAGTATACTTTCATCTCGACACCACCATGCTCGTGCTAGGTAGGTGGGAGATGCAAATTGAGAGAAAATTACGACTCTATGAGTGTCTTACTTGTCTGACGAGCACGTCCATGACGCGTCTGAGCTCGACGGATAAATTCCATTCAACTGTTGCGTACATCAGTCTAACAATGTTTGAGAGCCCACTATAGGAGTCACCTGACAACGCCATCCAAGCTTGGAGCTGGGTGCCTCCCTCGTGTCGGATCCTGCACGTATGACACCCATTCATCACGACATAGTTACATAACCTATTAGGGTTTCATTCTTCGGACGACGACACCCTCGACGTTTGATACCACCATCACTTATTGCTACTGAGCCATCATACTCGGTGCTGACCGGGCGACGTCCCACATGACGTCTCACATCAAAATGTCAGATTGTGAGTCAAAATCAAAATGCAATGGTAATTTACATTCAAATCAACGTCATGGGCATGTACATTTTGGTTGTGATGACATCATCGTATCGACACCAGATGCGTCACCACCATCATCTGACGTCAACACGACCATGCCGCCATCTTCACTCGATCAAGTCAACACGACCATGCCGCCATCGTCACCAGATCAAGTCAACAAGCTAGCGTCAGGCACGTCTCCACCCATGCACACCCCTTTGCGCATCCTAACACGTCGCCTAAGGCAGATCCAGAACTGCCCTTTGACGTGACACGAAACCAAGTTGCTCGTCATGTCACTCGTCTTTATTTATATTTATTTTAATTGTATTATCTCTTTCCTCCAAGGCCTATCTGTATTGGCCATTGTTTCAAGAAATAGCTAAGCAGTCATTATTCAAGAATTGAGTTTATTTTTAACTATTCTTGGAGGACTTCCCAGCCTCTCCTATCCCTTCTCCACCCCTACCGCCGCCGCTGCCGTCGCCACCACCGTCGCCGCCTCACGTCGCCGGCCACCCTCCTTCCCTTCCTCCTTCATCTCTTCATCTCTCTCTATCTCTCTCTCTCTCGTCATTGCCATTTGCCCAGGACAGCCCTAGGCCGCTCGCCCAGGGCCACCCAAGACAGCCCAAGCCTCCCACCCAGGGCTGCCCAAGGCCACCCCAGGCCGCCCGCCCCAGGGTCGCCCAAGGCCGCCCGCCCAGGGCCGCCCTAGGCCAACCCAGGCTGCCCGCCCAGGGCTGCCCTAGGCCACCCCAGGCCGCCCGCCCCAGGGCCGCCCAAGGCCGCCCCAGGCCGCACGCCCAAGGCCGTCCAAGGCCACCTCAGGCCGCCCGCAAATGGCCGCCCTAGGTCACCCAGGCCGCCCGCCCGCACCACGCATGCAGCCGCCGCACACGCTTGTGCTACCAACGCCGATCATCATCAGCACCGTCCAAAGCTTCAAGCCGTGCATGCTCCACGCGCTCTGGGTGCGCTGCATGCCCTCCACACTCTCCGCGTGCGCATAGGCACTCCACGCGTTCAGCATCCACGCGCGCTGCTCCGCGCACTCCATGCGCTCAACGCACCCTACTCACACTTTGCGCGCATGGGTATTCGCCTATGCCTGAATCTTCGACAATAACATCAACTCAATACCAAGACTGTTCAATGCCCGTAACGCCTAGACCCTCTCGTCCAATGGGCCATTCAATGCCCAGAATCGCCTAGTCTCGTTGCAATCAGAATTCCCTACAACCTCTTCATGCACTACGGTGCCGATGTACGCCTGAACTCTCTGGTGTCGACGTTTTCTTTGTCCAGTGTTCCGCGAGAATTCTCCACTGCCGACAGATTTGGTTGGATTTGAAACTCCCTAAAATTCTCTCTATCATGAGTTTCCCTCATGACCCCCCCTCGACGACAAAAGGGACTACACCACCAGTATTTCATCAGTTTTAAGTTCCGAATTCGATCGTGCGGAATTATGTGGTCAGTTTTATCCAATCACCCCAACCCGTCTAGTGCCCTCCACCCATCATCGTCATTCACGTCTCCCTTAGTTGTCGTGCATCACATTTTGCCCATGCCGTGGCATTTTAGAATCGTTCAAAAATAAGGTTAAAAAGCAAAATAGAAACTTACAACTTTCAATAATGAACCAAGATCCTTCCTGGTCAATTCATTGGGAGAAATTTTAAAATTGAATTTCCCTTCTCCCCAACCATTTGAAAATCCAACAATCTTGATCGTAAAGGGTAAAACGAAAAATATACCCTTCAAATTTGAGCTCCATCAGACAGGTAGATCTCACAAGATCCCCACGAATACAATTTGAGAGATGTGTGAAGTGAAGGAGAGAATGAAACCCAAAAATGGGGAAAGAAAGTGAGAGGATAGGTGTAGTGATAAGCTTGCAAATTAAGGTATTGATATGTAATTTGTAGTTTCTAGATTTTTCTACTAAAATAGAAACCTGAACTCAATTGAATAAATTTATCCGATGATGAGTTTGAATCATCTTTATATAGAATGGTAATTAATGATTTTTATTTTTTACATTGTTATTGGTGAGATGGGATAATATGGGTACAAAAATATGGGGTTGAGCGATAATGAAATTCAAGCAAATAAGGTAATAGACTCGAGATGATTATAGTAAATAGGGAGTAGTTATAATTAGAATTTTGAAAGAACAAGTAAGAGCGAGAATGAAGTGATGCTAACAAGAAAACATGAGAGCAACATTGTGAAAATCGTGAGCCATGTAAGAGGGATGGCGGCTGAGATATAGATGAAATGATGACCTGAAAATGGTATAAAGTAATTGAATGGTGAAAATATGTAATGCAATGGTGGAACATGATGGTGAATACTTATCATAGATCCTTACATTTTACCAGATCACACTGATTTGGTTGTACACGTAAGCTCCCCCTGTTCTCTGTTACCTCTTCTCACACACCCAAGACACCAAGAACGCACATGATGGATCTCATAAACTCAATAGCTTTCAATCAGCTGATAAACTCAAATAAGGGTAGTTATTTCCATGCATTAATCATCTCATATCTTCTAAAAGTAAGTACACCATTGCCAAAACTGCTTGTTTTTGCATAGTAATGAGATCATGCCTTTTCACTACCCTAAAGATGAAACAACTTACATTTCTACTTAATTAGTGTTTCCATCAATGATTTGACATGAATTTCACAAGTTAAACAGTTCTGGATTTACTCTTAATTGGATTTGAGGGATATTTCTAACCCCCACTTGACTCATTGAGTCAAGTGGGATATGAATCTAACAATTTCCCTAGTGTGTTGACTTTTCAGGTCAAGGTTGACTTTTCATGGTCATAAAATTACGCAATTTTTTGGGAAAGTCAAGAAAGTAGTCTGAAAGCTTGGGACAAAAATTCAAGTCAAAAGGAGCAAAGATCAAAAAGATACACGCTGACCAGTGGAGGTGACTCAATTGATAGGCTTGGTGCAAAGGAGCTTGAAGGAGACCTTCTAGAATGTCCTTGGAGGCTTCCAGGTTGATCAAGACATATGGGGGTGACTCCAGATGGCAGATCCTGGTTGGATGAGAGCCCAAGGTCGAGATCCAGGCCAGGATCCATGAGGTGGAACCCATCCATCCATCCATTCCAGCCCAAATCCAAGGGCTAGAGATGATTTGTAACAAACTCTAACCAACTCTAACCAACTTGTTCTGTTCCCTCCAAATTCGACATGGGGGAAAAGAATCTGGTTGGTTGGGGTCTGTTTACCTGGATTGAAGCTTCAAGAAATCAATCCTGGACGTTCATCCATGATCCAACCACCAAGAATGACTGAAACAAACACATGTACCCCTATAAAAGGGCCCCCCTCACCCTCTTTGAGGGCATCCAAGAATTGAGTATTGTTTTCTTTACTTTGCGTCTTTCTTGAGCTTGTTCCTGGGTCCATATTCATTCAGAAGGTGCAAGGAGTCTTCTAGAAGTGTCCTGGATCTTGAAGCCAGTTGGTAGGGAGTTGGAGCAACAATCTTGGGCCATTTGTGGTGTGACAAAAAGGTTACGCTGTTCTTTCCACCCTATCTCCTTTGAGAATTCTCTTAAGCTTCTTGGCTATACTTAGGCAGATAGCCAACGTCTCAAGCTTTCCAACGCCTACTCACACGTGTCAAACCGATATCTGGAACTCCAGATATCGTCATTTTGGTCCATAGCACATGAGAGGACCTCCGCACGCAGTGGAGCGGCAAAGCCCAACGCACAAGCTGTGGCGGAAGCGCCCAGGCTTGTGCGCTATCTCTCTCCTCCTCTTCTTTTTTCCATTCAATTAATTCAGAATTTTTTATCTCTCTCTAGAGACGATAAAAAATTCTGAAAAAATTCTCAAAAATCATTTGCAATCTAAACTTTCTACGGAAATTTTTTTACACTTGGTAAAATTCATATCATCCTTCTTAATTGAACGTTTACCTTCATAATCACTAAAAGCTTTACAAAAAAGGTTATATGAATCTTGAACTTGCAATACTAGTTGAAAATCTTTCTAACTAACTACCTAGCTCCCTGAGGGATCGACCCTTACTAAAATACTACTAGTAAGGAAATTAAATTGTTGATTGGTACTTAACTATCCTTACAAACGACTCTCAATCAAATTGTACCCCTTAGTTAGGACCAATCATCAGCCCACAAGTTTAGGATGAAATTTTAACAGTAAATTTAATAAGGATCCATCTCTATTTATAGATTGCATGGCATGGATAGAAACAAGGGGTGGACAAAGAGACCAAAAAAGTTCAGCTAAATCAGTCTTCTAGATCGTCAGATATCCAACTATGGATTTGGAGAAGCCTTGCACGTTGTCGCTTCTTGATTTTTCTTTGGAAGTTCAAATTCTTAAAAGCCCCTCATTTCCCATTGCCAAAATCTTGTCGTCTTGTATGAATGATGAATTTGAAAGTGCAATGTATCCCCACACGGATAAAAAGACAAAAGTAGTTTTGCATTATAGTTTGATCATTGTGATGTGGCACCCCGTCGTCAGGAATCACATCGCCACTTTTCTTTTGGTTCCCTGTTTCTAATAATGATTTAATTATACTTGTTATTCACACGAGGAAAATAAAAAGAGAGCTAACCATTCTAACGTAGGACGACTAAGAAAAAAGGGCGATTGAGGAGATGAAGGGATGACGACGGGTAAAGGGTGGTAGACGGGTTTGTAGGGAAGGATAAAACAACCCACAGAATTCACACGGTCGGATTCGGACTTTAAAACCGATGAAAATATGGTGGTGCAACTCCGACCCTTATCGAGGGCGGGAGTACTGTCTTCCCCCACCGTGATGATGCCTAAGCACCGAAATCAATACCCGAATTTACGTCGCGAGGAAACACGCTAGAAAGAGATAGAGGAAATGGAAAATCCAAACCAAATCTAATATTCTAACGGTGGTGGAAACTTCTCGAGAAAATGCTGGGCCGAGAACACTTTGACACCAAGGAGTTCAAGCGTACCTCAGCACCGTAGTGCGTGAAGAGGTTGCGGGGAATTCAGATTGTGACGAGGCTGGGCGAATCCAGGCGTTGAGAGGCCCACTGGACGAGGAAGATTCTGGGCATTCTAGGCGTTGAACAGCCCTGGTAGAGAGGAGATGTCGTTGTCGTAGAGTCAAGCGTAGGCAAATATCCTCGCGTGCAGACTGCGCGGAGGGCGTGCAGCACACCTGGAGCGCACGTAGCGCGCGCGGCTCGAGGCGTCGGTCGACGTCGATGACGACCGACATCGGTGGCACAAGCGTGCGCAGCGGTGACTAGCAGCCTGGGGTGCTCTAGGCGGCGGCCTGGTGCTGTCTTGGGCGGCAGCGTGGGGCGGCCTAGGGAGGCAGCCTTGGGCTGCCTTGGGCAGCAGCCTGGGGTGGCCTGGGGCAACGCTGCAGCGGCGGCAGCCTGGGGCGGCCTAGGGCGACGGCCTAGGGCTGACAAGGGCGGCAGCCTAGGGCGGCCTGGAGCGGCGGCCTTGGGCTGCCTTGGGCGGCAACCTGGGGCGGCCTGGGTCGGCGGCCTTGGGTTGCCAAGGGCGGCAGCCTCGGCCAACCTGGGGCGGCGGCCTTGGGTTGCCTTGGGCGGTAGCCTAGGGCGGCCTGGGTGGTGGCCTAGGGCTGTCAAGGGCGAAGGACAAGAAGGGAGAGAAAGGGAGAGAAGAGGGAAGGGGAGGAATTGAGAGGAGGAGAAGGATGACGATCGGCGACCCGAGGCGGTGGTGGCGACGACGAAGGCGGCGGGGTAGGGTTGAAGAAGGGATAGGGAGGCTTGGGCAGTCCTCCAAGAAGAGTTAAACAAAAACTCGATTCTTGAATTATGACTGCCTAAATGTTTCTTGAAAACAATGGCCTTTTTATATAGGCCTTGGAGGAAAGAGAAAATGACGAGAAATTAGAGACGAGAAGGTAAAGACGTGCTTCATATCACGCCAAAGGGTAGTTGTTGATCTGCCTCTAGTGACGTGTCATGACGCGCGTAGGGACGTGCGCGGGTGGAGACGTGTGTGATGATGGTTGCGGCGTGTTCGTGGCAGAGATGTTGACTTTGGTTGACTTCATCGTTGTGATGCAGGACGGATGTGGTCGACATTCTGCTGCGGGAGTGTTCATCCGTTTGTCCTTTTCTGAGGACGGTCCTCTTGGACGGCACGCCCCGCTCTATGTGGGAGTCCCAAAAAGAACATCTAATATGAAAATCATCTAAAAATTCTTAAGGATTTTGTGAAGCATATCCATTGAATTCAAGTATCCATTTGCCTTATGCTTCCTGATGGTGTTGATCTATCAAGCATTGTTCTCCTTCGGTCTTGATGAGGAAATCCTTCTTCCACCATGTTGTGCTTCTCTGGATCCTGTTCTGTAATTGATGAATTTGGAGATGAGTCTTTTGGTTGAGTCACTCCTTCTAATCTTCTACAAGCTTTAGACCTTGTTACTACCATAAATCTCAACCCAAAATGTTATAAATATAATGAGCTGAAGGATTATTAATCCTTTAGCTTATAAAATAAACAGAAATAACTGAACAGAAATAATTTTCACTGATTAACCGTGCTCCCAAACAGCGGCGCCAGTTGATAATCTCAAATTTTGATATTTTAAATAATAGTTTCAGGACTTGATAATCTTATCAATGTGTGAGGATTCGAGATTATTCAACAAATAAAATTACCTCACAAACCTAGGGTAAGTAAGGGATCGAACCACAATGAGCAGATATTTCAGTTAAATTTATATTTCCATTTAATCAATAATTGTTTTAAAATGGTTTCGAGATTTCAAGTTTTTAAATAAGAGTAAATATTTAACTATTTCTGAAATCGACATTTTATTTATTTAAGATTTGTTAATTCAAAATTTAAATTCGAATCTCATACAGATCTGGACTTAGTCAAAATCCAGATCTCTATGAGATGAGCAATAACTTTGAAATAAGAATTTTTGGAACAGATTCAATTGGATATCTTGGAAAGTTACAATCCTGTACTTTCCAACCCAATTGAATCTGTCTTAAAAAGGAATGATTAAGCAATTTACTGAACTCTAAAAAATCACATTTACCTTGTGTCACACCCTTAATCGGCTGGTAAACGATCCTCCTCCTTAGAGTCTTCTCAGCGTTACTTCTTCACTCCACTCAATTGTTCATCAACAATAGAGGGTCTACAGAACTTTCAGAACAAACAAGACTCCACTCTTTCCATAAAAATTCTAGACAATCTTCTCTAAAAACTGCTTGGATCATTTGAATCGTCCAGCTTGATTTGTGATATCCAGTTGACGTGGATAATCTGCACGCAGAACTGCCTTGGTCTGGACGCCCCTCCTGGTTAATAAGCTTGATTTGACTTGGTCCAAGTGCCTCCTCCTGATTAATAGGCTTGATTTGACTTGGTCCAGGCGCCTCCTCCTGATTAATAGGCTTTATTTGACATGGTCCAGGCGCCTCCTCCTAATTAATAGGATTGATTTGACTTGGTCCAGGCACCTCCTCCTGATCCATAGCTTTGATTTGACTTGGTCCAGTCGCCCCTCCTGATCCAAAGCTTTATCTCCAACTAAATATCTGTACTTATTAAACAAAGATGAGATCTAATCCACTTGACTCATAGAATCAAGTGGGGTTAGTCAAAAGAAACATATATTGAATATAAGTACATAAAAATTCATCAATATATATCTTTAAATAATGACATAATAACATTTATCAGCCGCTGCGGCCGCTTGCGCTAGGCTGCTACGGCGCTTCTGCTGGCGATTGCGGCGCTGCGGCGGTTGCGGCGCTGCGCGGTGATTGCGGCCGCTGCGGCGCTATGGCTTCGGCGCCGCTGCATACTGATAAGCCTAAATTTTACGGTTTATAATCGCTAATTTGTCGTTGTTTGATTAGGCTTATGCAATGAAATTTATAATTCCTTTCTCAATTTAGATTTTAGTAAAATGATGCGTAAGGAGTCGAACCCTAGAGAGGCAGTCTGCAAGAATTTCTGAGTGAATTAGTGAATTTAAGTGGAATTTCAATGTAAGAGACTTGAAGAGAGAGAAAATTAAGAGAGTTTATGAAATTTTTAGGATTAAGGTATTGAATGAGAGAATTTTTGAATGAAATTTTGCGTGGAAGTTCAGATTGATGAGAATTAAAGAATTGAAACTTGAATTTTGAATTTGAGAGAGAGAAAGTGAAAGTTTGATCTAGAGAGAGAAAGTGCATGAAATTTGGGGATTTTTTGTCTAAACAGTCAGATCTGTCAAAAATGACAGATCTAACTGATAGAAAATGTTGAATTATGATTAGATCTAACTCCTAAGATAGAATTTTTGGTTTCTAACCAAAGATCCTCTGCTTCTCTCTAAAAATTCATGAATCTAGGGCATATACCTTTCGCCTATGCCTTGGCGTGTTAGAACTTCAAGAAATCACGAATCTGAAGAGGTATGAAGACTTACAAGACTTTGGAGAGGCCCCAATCCGGATCTGAACTGTTGAAATAAGCTGTGTCCTCCAGGCCAATTGTATTGGAGCTCCAAATCAAAGTTCTCTTTCGCCACCTTTCTGAGCCCAATTTATAGTGTTCTTGGCTCAGAAAGGTGGTTAGGATTATTACAAACAAACCCTGAAAATTTCAGGTCATTTGTATGTCAGGGTGAAAAGTTATGATTTTTTGAAGATTTAGGCCTATTTTATAATTTCTCTCTCCTCAGGTTGTTAGCCGATCCACGTGGCGCGCTCTGATTCGCCGCGCGGTGGGCCCTTTGTTCAAGCGCTAAGCCTCCAATTTGCGCCACGTACCCCTTCATAACAGAAAATTTTCAGTTAGTGATAAGTGTGCTTTGCACACTAGAGGTGAGTACAAAGCGCTCAAGGCACGAGAGCTCGACACGTGGCCCTCTGTGCGTGGCGCGCACCGCGCTATGCATAGAGGGCAGAAATATTTTTTTTATTAAAAAATAGCCGATTTTCTCTGAAAATGAACAGTAACGGGTGACGTGGCGCGTTCTGGTTGCGCCACGTAACTCGTTTATTTTTTATTATTATTATTATTATTTTTTTTTTTTAAGGAAAAGCGAAATTTTTCCGCTTTGTAACAGTAGAGGGCGACGTGGCCTTCTGCGGAAGTGCCACGTACCCTTGGAAAATCAAAGAAAAACCATAGAAATCGCCTGGAAAATTGTAAAAAAAACCTCGCGGTTTAAAAAATCAAAAATTGCCCTTAAAACAATAAAAATTTGATATTTACGCCTGTGATGAATAAAAAAAGTCCGAGAATGATTTTTTTTATGAAATAAATTTCATTTCTTGCTCTAAATCATTCCAGAAAATTCTAAAAAAATGTGAGAAAATCAGAAAAATTATAAGAATATATTTTCAACTGAAATAAATTCATTTGAAAATATATTTTGACTTTAAAAATCATTTTTCCATAAAAATAAAATCAGAAAATTGTGCATAATTAACTAAAAATTCATAAAATTGTAAAAAATCAACTTTTTTTGGAAATTGCTTCTATTTTCATAATGATAACATGCAATATTAATGTTTTAGGTGAAAATTTCTTATAAATTCCATGATTTTGCATGATAAAATTGCATGTTATCAGCTACTCGCGGCAGCGGTCGCGGGTCAGGCGGCCCTTGCTCGGGCGGCTCCGCGATCCAGGCGGTTCCCTCCGACCTAGGACCCCGGCAGCGGCGGCCGCCTAGGGTTCTGTCGGTCTGTCCTAACGGAACGGGGGGGTGGAATGGGACGGGTGGCCAAAGTCGGCCCCATCCCGTCTGCCCTTCACTCTCCTACTCTCTACTCTCAAAATGGAACGGGACTTTTTTTTCCAAAAATTCAAAATAGACTTAGGAGAACGGGCGCCCTCTCTGTCCCTTATGTAGGGAGAATAATGGGCCCTAAGGAGGGATCAAAAGAGGGGGAACCCATTAGGAAAGGGTCCCCTCTTAAGACCACTAGTACATGGTTTATTTAAACATGAAACTTTAACTAAACCTAGGAAAAAATACTAGATATTAGAGGGCTACGCCATCACGTTGTGTCTGTAGTAGAGATGTTGACCTTGGTTGATGGCGGTGGCGCATCCGGTGTCAAAGCATTGGCATCTACGCCACCAATTCCCCGGGGGTGCGAAGAACTAGACTTCGTCGAGTAGGCGTCTGGAAGCTCCAGTGGGGTCACCAAGTTGGGGTGCATGCAAGCCAGGTCATCCTCCGTAATACATGTGTCGTCCATCGATACTTTTCCCTGCCAACGAACAAGAAACTTCCGCACCGTCCCAACTTTGGTGAAGGTGATTACCTCGTCTAGTATTTCCTTGATGATTTCATGCCAGTCAGAAGGTAGTGATGGGGGAGTGGACAAGACAAACTCGCTCCCCAGAAAGTCCGAGGGTAGAACAGGGCCTTTAGATGAAGGAGGTGGGGCTTTAAACGTGACTAAATCCGAGATATTAAAAGTGGTGCTTATTCCCCACGAGGAGGGTATGTCAACGGCATAGGCATTTTCCCCAACTCGTTTGAGGATCGGAAACGGCCCGGCACTACGAGCATGAAGCTTAGTAGCCCCTTTGGAAGAAAATCTTTCTGGCCTAACCCTCACAATCACCATTTCACCTTCTTTAAATTCGCGAAAATGACGTTTGAAAATCTGTGGCCTGTTTTTATGAGGCATTACTATTAATGATGCGTGTATGAATTTCCTCATGTAGACTTTTAATATGATCGGCGAACTCATGACCATCATCTGAGACTCTAGTATGTGGTAACATAGGTATGAGGTCGGTAGGAGTACGAGGAAGATAACCATGCACAATCTCAAATGGACTCATGCCAGTGGTATGGTTGACTGACGTGTTGTAAGCAAATTTGGTACGCGGAATGACAGAATCCCAAGACTTGAGGCTATCTACCACTAGCGATCGTAATAGGTTGCCGAGTGATGTGAAACGACGACGGCCGGGATCGATCCTCGCGTTTCACGTCACAGGGTTATGATGCGAATGTATGGGATGTAAGCCGAATGATGAGAAAATACGAATGAGCAGATAAGGACTTGACGGATAGCGACGTCGGCCGTACCGATCAATGAGAGACGAGTGAACCTAACATCAAACTCCCAATGACCCGCTGGACCTACTAGACGTCTACTAAGTGAGGGGCATCTAACAGCCCTGGAGCGTTCGGCGTCCAAGTCGAATGACAGTCCGTCTACCACAAGAATCCCTATGCTCGACAAGGTGGCTAGTCCTATCCGATGATGTTCGAGAATATCACGGTAGCGGACGCGATAGGGGAAGACGAGACTGTCGAAGATAATAATACTAGAGTTTATAGAGGGGAGACGAGACTGACCATTGTAT
Source organism: Wolffia australiana (assembly GCF_029677425.1). NCBI lineage: Eukaryota > Viridiplantae > Streptophyta > Magnoliopsida > Alismatales > Araceae > Wolffia > Wolffia australiana. The sequence goes on along the minus strand of NC_135839.1, from coordinate 12,693,610 downwards.
CGCTTAGTCCAAGGCGTCCAAGTCGTCGAGCGGATGCTTAGTGTCGGGTCGTGCGGACGAGTGTCATTGGTGAGGACGGTGCGGACGGTGCGATCGTAACTACCAGCAGAGAGCTGAGTCCACGGGTGGCGTGCAACAAAATTCGGAGCAGAGGGCGCACAAGGCGCGCGCTTGGCTGGCGCACGGCGTAGTCGTGTGGGCGGGCAAGACAGCGAACCAAGTATCGTGGGAATAGTCGTGGGGGTGGCGCAGAAAACCAAGTAATCGGTTATGGCGTAGAGGGTGGGAATCAAGAAATCAAGAAAGATGAGGGCGAAGGGGAGAACGAAGGGGAATCAAGGAGATATGGTGAGATTAGGAAATCAAGAAATCGTGAAATCAAGAATTCAAGAAATCAAGAAATCAAGAAATCAAGAAATCAAGAAATCAAGGGGAAAGAAAGTGGGCGATCAAGAAAGACAAGAGGATGCGGTTGGGGATCAAGAAATGATGGGGAAAGGAGGGTGGGCGATCAAGAAAGGCAAGACGAGGCGGTTGGGAATCAAGAAACGATGGGAGAAAGGAGGGTAGGCGATCAAGAAAGGTAAGACGAGGCGGTTGGGAATCAAGAAACGATGGAGAAAGGGGGTTGGGCGATCAAGAAAGGCAAGACGAGGCGGTTGGGAATCAAGAAACGAAGGGGAAAGGGGGGGGGGCGAACAAGAAAGGAAAGACGGGGCGGTTGGGAAGCAAGAAACGAGGGGGAAGGGGGGGGGCGATCAAGAAAGGCAAGACGAGGTGGTTGGGAATCAAGAAACGATGGGGAAAGGAGGGGGGCGATCAAGAAAGGCAAGACGAGGCGGTTGGGAATCAAGAAACGATGGGGAAAGGGGGGTGGGCGATCAAGAAATGGTGGAAGGGTGGAAAAAGGTACCGAGAAATGGCTTTCTTGAACTGTAACAACCAAGAACCCTCCAAGAAAGAGGAGTTCTTGACGGATCTGGGTGTGCTCCTCGACGGAGCAGATTTCCCGGTTGATGGCGTGTCGCGGCGCTTCTTGAATCTCCCAAGACCCCGGAGTAATCTCGGCGAAGGCCTCTTTTGATTCTTGATGGCGGCTTCTTGAAACTCTTTCCTCGCACCGGAGTGATCTCGACGGCGCTTTAACACCTCTCCCTCGGAGTGATCTCGACGGGGAGACGTGGGCTCTACCCACGGAGTGATCTCAACGTCGGGTGGGGCTAGCCAAACCCCCTACACTACTCTCTACGATAGGGGGGGAGACGAATTGCGCATAAACTTTTCAACAATGACTCCAAGGTGTTCCTTGGGCATGCCATCCCCTTATATAGTGAGGATGGGTGCCAAGTGAACGTGGGAGAGGACGAACCGTCGCGAGACGTGGTTCGGCCTCCCTTACAAATTCAAAATACAAACATAAAAAGTAAAAATGACGAGGACGGGGCCCAACAACATTGGCCCAGTCCACGAATCCAAAAATACAAACACACATGAAAATGAGCATAAGTAAAAAGATAAAAGTTCTTACACGGGGTACTTAAACCCCGGGTGGCGAGCGTCGGCGCGAGCTGCTCGGCGTGGCTGACGACATCCCGTCGCGTCATCCTCGAGATGGTTCTTCGTCATCGTGGCGTCGTCCTCGAGATGGTCCTCCATCACCGAGGCTCCTATTAACGACCTCGGTCTGTCCATCAGTTTGGGATGAAAAGCCATGGAAAATTTTAGCTTCGTCTCCAAAAGATGCTAAAGAGTCTTCCAAAAGTAGCTAGTGAATCGGACATCTCTGTTCGATACTATGCTTTTTGGAAGTCCATGGAGACGCACCACTTCGTTGAAATATAATTGAGCGATATGAGAAGCATTAGAAGTTTTAAAGCACGGCATGAAATGAGCCATCTTCAAGAAACGATCCACAACCACCATGATGGAATCATGGCATTTGTTCGTCCTCGAAAGCACTAGCACAAAGTCGATGCTCACATCGTCCCAAGGTTTTTTGGGGACCGGAAGAGGGTTGTAAAGGCCGGTGTTTTGTTTAACCTGCTTGGCAAGGGAACATACATGACATTGGGAGACTATGTTAGGTACGTCTTGCTTAAGGGATGGCCAGTAGAATCTGAGCTCGACCATAGCAATTGTTTTATCTCTCCCAGAATGACCACTAAGGCCTCCGGCATGTGTCTCCCACACAAGAAAATCCCTAAGAGATGACTGTAGGATGCATAGGCGACGATCATAAAATAAGAATCCATTCTCTAAGATATAATCTTAGTTATCAGGGTTCGGGTACTCTCCTAAGATCTATAAAATGGGAGCAAAATCTGGGCAATCAGGATATAGGTCTTTCAAATGATCAAACCCAATAACCTCGACTTTCATAATATTCAACAAATGGACTCTTCTACTCAAAGCATTGGCGACTCGGTTCTCAACTCCCCTTTTGTGTTTAAGGATGAAGGTATATGACTGAATAAATTCAACCCACTTAACATGTCTAGAATTTAATTTCTGCTGAGAATGGAGATATTTCAAAGCCTTATGATCAGAGTAGAGAATGAATTCCCTAGAGAGCAAGTAGTGATGCCAATGACGTAAAGATTGAACAATTGTGTAGAACTCTTTGTCATAGGTAGAATACTTAAGCTTAGCATCATTCAACTTCTCACTAAAGAAAGCGATGGGGTGATTTTCTTGACTCAAGACTCCTCCTATTCCTAACCCTGAACCATCACAGGCAACCTCGAATACTTTATCAAAATCAGGTAAACAGAGAATAGGGGCCTGAGTCATTCCAAGTTTGATCTCCTCAAAGGATTTCTGCGCTTCTATCATCCATTCAAAATGCTTTCCCTTAAGGCATTCAGTCAAGGGTGCCATGATGGTGCTAAAGTTGGATATGAATCATCGGTAGAAAGTTGCTAGATCGTGAAAACTACAAACATCATGGGTATTTCTAGGCGTTGGCCACTGTGTTATGGCGTCAATTTTGGCTGGATCAATGGATACGCCTTGGCCAGATAGGAAGAAACCTAAGAACGAGACATGACTGACAAGAAAGGAACATTTTTTTGGGTGAGCATACAACTGCTCGGTTTTCAATACTTCGCAAACTAAACGTAAGTGATGGAGATGATCAGGTTTGGATTTGCTATAAATAAGAATATCATCAAAATATACGATGACGAAATTTCCCATGAACGGTCTAAGTATGTGGTTCATCAATCGCTGAAAGGTGCTAGGTGCGTTGGATAAACCAAAGGGCATGACTTTCCACTCATAGAGTTCGTCTTTGATCTTAAAGGCAGTATTCCATTCGTCTCCTGGTCGAATACGAACTTGGTAATAACCGCTTTTAAGATCAATCTTGGAGAAAATTGTCGAACCTGCCATCATATCAAACATGTCGTCGCTGCAGGGAATAGGAAACCTATACTTGACCGTAATCTTATTTATAGCTCCACTGTCAATGCACATGCGCCAACTCCCATCCTTTTTGGGAGCCAGTAGTGCAGGTACGGCACACGGGCTAAGGCTCTCTTGGATGAACCCCTTGTCCAAGAGTTCTTGGACTTGGCGGTGTAATTCCTTGCACTGCGTAGGGTCCATCCGATAGTGAGGGAGGTTAGGTAATGACGACCCTGGAATGAAATCCATAGCGTGCTGAATAGCACGCATCGGGGGTAGGTCATTGGGCAAATCATTAGGGAAAACACTTGCAAATTCCTCGAGTAGTTGAGAAATCTTAGGGGGCGGGGTGGAGGAATCCTCGGAGGAGTGATCAGGTATCATAGCCAAGCACATAGTCATTTCACTATCGAGTTCCTTTTGAAATTGATAACCGCTAACAACAGAGAAGCCTACGGATGGGGATTTTGGTGAGGCTCATGATGACTCTAAAATATGTCATCAAATAATCAAGTTCTTAAGTTTAAATTCATTACAATTATCTTGTGAATTCATGCTAAGTTCATGCATATGTATTGTTTTATGAAATCACTAACCCCACTTGATTCTTTGAATCAAGTGGAATATATTTAACATTTTATGGCTAGTGAACATTCAGAAACAGGTTAAGAAGATCAAGGAAGAGAGGAGGATCAAGAGAAGTGGGCAAAAATTCGAAGTGGCAAAAATTACGAAAATGCCCCTGGGCATGACTTAAGAGAAAACCTATAAATACTCTCTTGAGAGAGGAGTTTAGGTTGTTCAGAATTTTCTCTAAGGAAACTAAGGCTTGGAGAAGAGGATTTCTGCACCCTCCAGGAGCTGATGAGCTTTTGGAGTTGGAGAGGAAGAACAGACTGAAGATAGCTTGGATTGAAGAACCACGCCTCGCCGCAAGGACGTGACACCCGACGTGGGGAAATCTCAAGCTTCAGCCCTGTAATCCCTCTCTTCTCAGACAATTTTGGTTGGGATGGAAGAGTCACAAGATCTTCCAATGTTTTCTAACTGAGGATTGTTTCGTTTTAGATTTGATTTCAGTTGAACTTTGTTTCTTTCTTGTTCTGATCATCCTCCCCAAACCTCCCCAACAATCCCTTTGATATAGCAGAACCATCGCAAGGCAGCAAAGACCGCCGCAGCAGCACCGCCGTCTTGCAGCACACCGCTGTAGCAGCACCGGCCGCAGCAACGCCAAGACGCAGCAGCGCCGCCGCGCAGCCACGCCGCATGCAACAGCTGCTGCCGACGCGTCGCACAAGCAGCCCACGCCACGCTGCAGCGCTAGACATAAACACCTTGCGCGCAGGTACCCTGCACGCAAGGTGTTTGATCCTTTGCCCCCAAGGGCAAAGGTACTGTCTATAGAGAACTCCTCTGTAGACAGCCTCTATTAAGTTAAATCTTTAACTTAATCAGAGCAATAGCAGTTAAATCTTTCGACTAAACTGGGAATTAAAGAGAAATTCTGTGATTTTCCTGAGGATCATTTAACAGAGTTTAATATTTATTTTAAATTGATAAGTGACATATCTATTGAATAAAGACGGAAATTTCTGCTGTTTTCTCGTGGTCCCTGTGGATTGACCCTCACTCGCCTTACGCCGTGAGGTTTATAAATTTGTTGCATAAGCTCTGAACCTCACACGTCTGAAGTGCTAAATAACCAGTAAAAAATACATAAAATCTGAGCTTATCAACTGGCGCCGCTGGCGGGGAGCACGGTATTACACTAGAAATTTTTATTTTTTTCTGAATCTACAGTTATCTCTCTAAACCTAGAGTTGTTTTTGTGAATCTACAGTCATTTTTGTTGATTTTTCTAGAGCTGCAGGACTTGACAATCCTCAGCTCATTGTTATTCTAACCGTTTGCTGTAGATTTATGGTAGTAACACGCTCAGGAGCTGGTGAAAAGTCTACAGAGAAAGACATTAGAGACGCCACTCCGGATTCTACAGTGATAGAACCAGAAATTCAGTAGAGAAATATGGCTGAAGAGATGCACCAGCAAATGAGAGGAGGAGGACTATGCTGGATAGGTCCACACCGTCGGGAAGCTTGCGTCAAACCGATGTAAATCTGAACATCGGTGACGGTATTTCCTTTCGATATGACAATGCATTAATTCATTCCTTACCTGAATTTAATGGACTGCCTGCTCAAAACCCATTAGAATTCCTTGATGATTTCCACATTAGGTGTTCATCTCAAAACGTTCCAGGGATATCTACAGAAATTTTAAAAATGAAATATTTTCCTCTAACCTTAAAAGATAAAGCATTTTCCTGGTACCGCAATTTAGGAATCACTTTTAATTCATGGAAGAGATGCAGGAAAATTTCTGCAGAAATTTTACCTCTCTCCAAAACTAACTTTATAGAAGGAAATTCACAACTTCCATCCTCATGATGGTGAGGCATTTAGTGAATCATGGGAGAGGTTCAATGATCTGTTGAGGAAGTGCCCTCACCATGGAATTGAACAATGTCAACTAGCTCAGATATTTTATGAGTCTCTCTCTGATTTTATGAAAAACAAGGTAAACCTCGCCACGGGTGGAACGTTTTATACCGCATATGAGGACGAAGTTTTTGATATTCTGAGAGAGTTGCAGAAACTGATTTGCAGGAGATTGGAGCCAATCAGAATGGGAGGAATGTGCAGCCCAAGAGAGCAGGAGTTCTGCAGGTCAACGCCAAGGAGGGAGAGCTACAAGCGGGCCTAAGGGAGACCAACCAGAAATTGGAGGAGCTCACCTCTACCTTGAAGAATGTCTTCCTAGGTAACTCTCCCATCATTAAAGCTAAGATCTGCTCTCTTTGTTTTAGCAGGGAACATGAAGATGGAGCTTGCCAAGCCATGGAAGAAGAGGTGAAGGCTTTCAACCAGCCGCAACAACCGTGGGCGGGTCAAAGCGGTCAAATTTCCAAAGCGGAGAGGCCTTCCACCAAGGAAACAAGCCGGCATCTCAACCCCCGTCCCATTAGAGACAACAATTCCAGCACAGGCCTCCACAACAGTATCAGGTTTCATCTCAATCTCAACCTGATTTCTCTACATTAACTCCCGTCATTTCAGATATGATCGAAAAGCAAAATCAAAAGTTGCGGGCGGAAATGGAGATGCGGATGCAAGTGATGATGGAGTTTCAAACGAAGCAAATGCTGGATGCTCAAGAGCAGATGAGGAAGATGCTAGAAAGCCTCAGACCTGTTCAACCTGAACACCAAGGTATACCGTTAGATTCTCCTTGCACATCTTATAAACTTCCCACGAAACCGTCCATCAATCCATGCAACTTGCATCATGTGCAGCATTCCACTCATGATGAGACGAATAGAGATGATCTTGAGGTTCTAGCCATATCAAAATTGCGAAATGGAAAAGAACTTCAGGATCCCTATCGGACTTCTATAGAGAATTCTAAGAAGGGGACTGAACCACAAGAGGAAGAAGGAGAGGACTCCCCTACGTGGAGGAGCCTCTACCTTCTACGAGTGGGCAGCATGTTCCCTATCCTTCCGCTTTAAATAGAAAAAAACCGATATTTGATTATGAGCATCGACTGCTAGAGAATTTTAGAAAAGCTACCATGACTGTTACTGTCGAAGATATGCTTAGGTGTGCACCTTCCCTAAAGAAATACCTTAAGGATTCTTGCACCATTAGGAAACCTAGGGAAGTGGTTAAATTATCTGAAAATGCTTCTAGTATTCTTAATGCCATCCCTATCAAGATGAGAGATCCCGGAGCCCCTTTCATTACATGTGAAATAGGAGGAAATACCTTCTCTAAAGTTTTATTAGATACGGGAGCAAGCATAAGTATCATCCCGACGGCATTATATGAGGAATGCGGGTTTGGAGAATTAGAGGAAATTCATATGGACCTACTCCTCGCTGACGGCACTATTAGGCAACCCGAGGGAAGGTTAACCGATGTCATGATCACTGTAGAGAATTGTGAAATACCTGTAGACTTTATAGTGACAGATGTAAAGATATCGGGAGACATTAGTTTAGCTCCTATCATCTTAGGTAGACCATTTTTAGTTACGGCAAAAACGATTATGTATTGGGAGAAGGGGACGGTGGAGTTTAAAATTGGAAAGGAGAGAGTTCAACTGGATATATCAAAAATGATGAAATGTCCTGTAGGAAGCAATGAGGAGTTAAAGTTGTGTGCAGAGGATGAAGGAGAGGAAGTGGTTAAAGAATACTTGTCACAAGTAGAGGGTAGAGAGCTACAGGGAGAGATCATAGATCCTTCTTCGGTAGAGGTAGGGCCAGAATTGAAACCTTTGCCCTCATCCCTCAAATATGCATATCTAGATGAGCAGAAAATCCTACCGGTAATCATATCTTCATCACTAACCCCTGAACAGGAAAAGGACTTGCTAGAGGTACTTAGGGAGCATAGAAATGCCATAGGTTGGACCTTTGATGATATTAGAGGAATTCCATCTTTGATCTGTGAACATAGGATATTTTTAGAAGAGGAAGCAAAACCTTGTAGAGAGCATCAAAGGAGACTCAACCCTTACATGAGAGAAGTTCTTGAGAAAGAAGTGATTAAGTGGTTGAATGCAGGAATAATTTATGCTATATCCGACAGTAGATGGGTGAGTCCTGTACACATGGTACCAAAGAAATCTGGAATTACCGTAGAAGTGAACGAAAAAGGGAAAGAGGTGCAGAAAAGATTGACCACAGGGTGGAGGGTGTGCATTGATTACAGGAAATTAAATAAGGCGACAAAGAAGGATCACTACCCACTACCCTTCGTAGATCAGATACTAGAAAAACTGTCAGGGCAGCAATATTTTTGTTTTCTTGATGGTTATTCAGGATACAACCAAGTAAACATCCATCCTGATGATCAAGAGAAGACAACATTTACGAGTCCCGTAGGGACATATGCCTTTAGGCGTATGCCCTTCGGGCTATGCAATGCCCCCGCCACATTTCAGCGATGTATGAATGCCCTTTTTTCTGATTTAGTAGGCGAATGTTTAGAAATATTTATGGATGATTTTTCAGTATTTGGATCTACCTTTGAGAACTGCCTCCTAAGCCTCACCAAAGTATTGAAGAGGTGCATTGAGTCCAACCTTGTCCTAAGTTAGGAAAAATCTCATTTCATGGTGCAAGAGGGAGTAGTGCTGGGACACACGGTCAGCAACCGTGGATTGGAAGTGGACAAGGCCAAAATCGAAATCATCCAGGGCCTTCCACCTCCAACCAACCTAAAAACCCTTAGGGGTTTCCTCGGCTGTGAGTTTCTATAGACATTTTATCCTTGATTTTGCTAAAATTTCTAAACCTCTTACAAACCTTTTATCGTCTAAAAGTAATGATTTTGAACTAACACTAGAGACTAAAGATGCATTTTATAAATTGAAAGAAGCTTTGGTTAATGCGCCTATCCTGCAAGGGCCCGATTGGACCCTTCCTTTTGAACTAATGTGCGACGCTTCTGATTTTGTAGTAGGTGCAGTGTTAGGCCAAAGAATTGATAAGAAACCCGTGGTGATCTACTACGCCAGCAGGACCTTAGTGGACGCACAACTGAATTACACCACCACCGAAAAGGAGCTGCTGGCCATTATTTTTGCTTTAGAAAAGTTTAGGTCTTATTTACTAGGTAGTAAAATAACTGTTTATTCTGATCATGCAGCTATTAGATACTTGTTAACGAAGAAAGAGGCTAAACCGAGATTGATTAGATGGGTGCTTTTATTACAGGAATTTGATTTGGAAATTAAAGATAAGAAAGGGTGTGAAAATGTAGTAGCCGACCATCTCTCACGAATCATAGGCGCCCCACCTGAACAAATTAATGATGCATTTCCTGATGAATTTTTCCTAACTGCACAAGGAACATTCGTTCCTTGGTATGCACATATTGTCAATTTTTTAGTTTCAGGACAAATTCCTACAGGTTGGACTTCCCACGAGAGGAAAAAGCTACTCAAGGATGCGTGATTTTATTTTTGGGAAGATCCGGAGCTGTTTCACCAAGGACAAGATCAAATTCTCTGACGATGCGTCCCCGAGAGCGAGCAACGAGGCATCCTAGAATTCTGCCACGCAAAACCAGGAGGGGGTCACTACTCGGCCAAGGTAACAGCTCATAAGATTGTTGAATCGGGTTTCTTTTGGCCTACATTATTTCATGATGCGCAGAAGTTTTATAACAGTTGTTTAGCATGCCAAGCATCCATCAATATCAATAGGAAAGATAGAATGCCCCTACAACCCATCTTAGAAGTAGAAATATTTGATTTATGGGGAATTGATTTTATGGGTCCATTTCCTAGTTCTAACGGTTATGAATACATCTTGATGGCTGTTGACTACGTCTCCAAATGGGTAGAAGCCATTCCCTCCAAAACCAATGACAGTAAGGTAGTGACCAATTTTATTGAAAAACACATTTTTTATAGATATGGATGCCCACGAGCGATCATTAGTGATGGAGGTTCACACTTCACAAATTACAACTTTAGGAATCTCCTCAAAAAGTTTGGTGTCCATCATCGAGTCACTACCCCATATCATCCTCAAGCCAATGGACAAGTTGAATTGTGCAATAGAGAGGTGAAGAAAATTTGGAGGAAAATAGTGCGTCCAGATGGGAAAGATTGGTCTAGGAAGCTAGGCAGGCGTTATGGGCTTATAGGACAGCTTACAAAACCCCTCTCGGCATGTCTCCCTTCCGCCTTATCTTTGGCAAAGCTTGCCACCTACCACTTGAGTTAGAACACAAGGCCCTTTGGGCTATTAGAAAACTCAACCTAGATTTGGATAGAGCCGACAAGCATAGACTTCTTCAATTGAATGAGTTGGAAGAGTTAAGAAATGAGGCTTATGAGAATTCGAAGATTTATAAAGCCAAGATGAAGATGTTTCATGACAAGAGCTTGAGGAGAAGAATTTTGTGGAGAATCAAAAGTATGGCTTTACAACTCTAGACTAAAACTCTTTTCAGGTAAATTGAAAACGCGATGGGATGGTCCCTTCCTTGTTCAGCAGGTTTTTGAGAATGGAGCCGTTACAATTTTAGATCCTACATCTCAAAGACGATTCACTGTGAACGGGCAACGGCTCAAACCCTACTTAGAAGAAGAAGATCTTCACAGCCCCATGAATATTACGTTAGAAAAGCCATCGCATGATAGCTCATGATCCGATTAGTTTTTGTTTTTACTACATTTCATATTCCCTCTGCTTGGTTATTTTCCTTGTTTTGTTTTTGTTTTCTGCGTTTTTGTTTCTGTTCTCGTGTGCAGCCACTCCGATCCACGCCCACCTAACACGTCACTGGACAACACGCATGCTGATCGCCGCCCTTCCTTCCATGGTTTGGTATTCCTTTCTCCTTTCTCTCATTTATGATTTTTCGTGTTGGAACATGCCTTTTATTGAGAGGGGGAGTACATTTACATGCATTATCCATGAAATTTTTCGCTTTTGCATTCACAAACCATGGATATTTGATGATCTTAGGAGATGATTGTCCAATGATATGCATGATAATTCGATTCTTTTCAAAGGGTAGAAATGCAAGAGTGGCCAGCTAGGGAATCCTAGGTGAAGTAAGCCTAGCTAGGTGCACTACGATCCATACCACTACAGTCATATCTATTACCATTATACTTCTCTCACCTCACCATCCACCTCGGGTTGAGTTAGCACTTACATGCACGAAAATTTTTAGCTTTAGTGGAGAGTAGGGTTAGTGTTAGCTCATTGGCAGTATTATTATGACGTGAGTGAAGCTCCCTGACCCATGAAGGATACATAACTTTGTCGGGGGAATAAGCTGCCGGTCTACTAAGGACGGCACATGGGTAGTGGATAAGCGCCACCAAACTATAAAGTGAAAGCTGCACTGCGCATAAACAAGCAAAAGCTTGCATCATAGTACTAAAGTTGATTGTCATAAAAAATGACCAACAATCAGCAAATGCCAAATAAAATAAAGGTGGAAAAGCTGTCTCCCATGTGTTTGAGCCGATGCTACTATAGCCATAGTATTGAGCTAGCATTAATACCACTCTCTACGCCTCGTTCAGTAGTGCGCTTGGGGTGTTAACTCAATCTTATTCCATATACTATGTACTTACTATATGTACTCCATAGATCATGTGCACTTAGGTGAGGTCTAAGGCTGAGATAGATCCTAAATTTCTTCTACGCTAGTCAATTTTAATTGCTGAAAATACTCCTTGAGAAGAGCATGAATCAAAGTTATCGGAAGTCAAAATTCACCTTGAAATCATCTTTTATTCTCACCTGCATGTCATTACTAAGGGACTAGTAACGATCTAAGTTGGGGGGTGTTTGATGACTCTAAAATATGTCATCAAATAATCAAGTTCTTAAGTTTAAATTCATTACAATTATCTTGTGAATTCATGCTAAGTTCATGTATATGTATTGTTTTATGAAATCACTAACCCCACTTGATTCTATGAATCAAGTGGAATATATTTAACATTTTATGGCTAGTGAACATTCAGAAACAGGTTAAGAAGATCAAGGAAGAGAGGAGGATCAAGAGAAGTGGGCAAAAATTCGAAGTGGCAAAAATTACGAAAATGCCCCTAGGCATGACTTAAGAGAAAACCTATAAATACTCTCTTAAGAGAGGAGTTTAGGGTTGTTCAGAATTTTCTCTAAGGAAACTAAGGCTTGGAGAAGAGGATTTCTGCACCCTCCAGGAGCTGATGAGCTTTTGGAGTTGGAGAGGAAGAACAGACTGAAGATAGCTTGGATTGAAGAACCACGCCTCGCCGCAAGGACGTGACACCCGACGTGGGGAAATCTCAAGCTTCAGCCCTGTAATCCCTCTCTTCTCAGACAATTTTGGTTGGGATGGAAGAGTCACAAGATCTTCCAATGTTTTCTAACTGAGGATTGTTTCGTTTTAGATTTGATTTCAGTTGAACTTTGTTTCTTTCTTGTTCTGATCATCCTCCCCAAACCTCCCCAACAATCCCTTTGATATAGCAGAACCACTGCGCGCAGCAGCACCGCCGTGCGCAGCAGCACCGCCGCGCGCAGCAGCACCGCCGCGCGCAGCAACGCCGCCGCACGCAGCAGCGTCACGCGCAGCCACGCCGCACGCGACAGCGCTGCTGCCACGCAGCGTCGCTACAGCCACGCCCGCGCGACAGCGCCAAGACTGCGCATAAACACCTTGCGCGCAGGTACCCTGCACGCAAGGTGTTTGATCCTTTGCCCCCAAGGGCAAAGGTACTGTCTATAGAGAACTCCTCTGTAGACAGCCTCTATTAAGTTAAATCTTTAACTTAATCAGAGCAATAGCAGTTAAATCTTTCGACTAAACTGGGAATTAAAGAGAAATTCTGTGATTTTCTTGAGGATCATTTAACAGAGTTTAATATTTATTTTAAATTGATAAGTGACATATCTATTGAATAAAGAAGGAAATTTCTGCTGTTTTCTCGTGCTCCCTGTGGATCGACCCTCACTCACCTTACGCCGTGAGGTTTATAAATTTGTTGCATAAGCTCTGAACCTCACACGTCTGAAGTGCTAAATAACCAGTAAAAAATACATAAAATCTTAGCTTATCAGCTCTCTGTGGACTATAAGTGTAAGGGTGCCATGTGATATTCTTGCCCTGATGGAGGAAAGAACAGGTATTGCTCTGACCATAGAGGTGTACACCATTATCATACAACCAAGGACAGCCGAGGATAATGCTGCCTACCTTCATGGGTAAGGCATCACACAATATCTCCTCTTCGTAGGATTGAACCTTCAAAGGGAGACGGCATTGGCTCCTCACAGGGATGGAGGTAGCATCGATCCAAGACACAAAATATGGATGAGGGTGGTCAATCAAAGGTAATCCCAAACATGATGTCATAACATCGGAGGCGACATTAATACAACTACCACAGTCTACGATCATCTTACACATCTTATCACCAATTTTAAAATGTGTAAAATATGGATGTCCTCAATGCAGAATTATCAGTGGAAGGCTGGGTGAGGTTGCAGCGGACAATCCCCCTAACTGATGAAGACGGGTCGTGACGAGGAGGAGACGATGGATAGTCCGTGATGCCAATGAAACTCACTAATCCGTCATCATGCACAAATTCATCGACAAGATAATCTTTAACTCGATACTCCTCATCAATAGGTGGCTCGTTTACGGGGGGGTCACTATCGAAGGGTTCTTGTCCTATGTGTAAGGCTCGTGATGGATATTGGGAAGCTCTATGGCCACGACCCTAGCATTTAAAGCAAGTAAAGCCAGAAGGACCGACATGTGCAGGATTGGACTGGGGAGGGGCTCTAGCTGTGGAATCAAAGGGATGACGAGGTACGAGCATTTGGCGTAGTAGTGGATGGTGTCGGAGCTGGTGGACGGTGTTCAGTCAGAGTTTGAGTGGCGGTAGGAACTGGTGGCGATGGTGCCGGAAGGGCTAAGGGAGGATTACGCTGGGTCGCACGATTAGAATAAGAAGGATTAGATAAGTGCGACCGATCAGAGAGAGCAAGGCGATTGTACACGAGAGTGTGATATAAATTCTGACATAGCTCTAGGTCTTCTATAATCTGATAGGCCTGCTCTAGGGTGGCGGCTTTGGGGACTAGCAGTTCCGTCTCAAGATAAGGGTTATGACCGGTTCTAAATCAAGAAATGACAATTCGGGGGCTCTCCTCGACTCGACAGCTCATATAGAATTCCTTGAATTGGGTAATATACTCGGAGACCGGACGTCTACCCTGTTGCAGTTTATGCCATTGATCTAGTAGATTGTCTAAGTAAGCTAGTGGGACATATTTCTCACGCAGTTTGTCCTTCATCTAGGGCCAAGTGTCTATGGGTGCCTCACGACGGTTATAAATCAAAAATTCCCAAAAGATTTTTGCTTGTCCCTCTAATCTCATCTCGGCATACTGAACTTTCTGCCACTCTAACATATTGTACCACTTAAAATAGCTGTTTAATGTAGATTCCCAATCAAGATAATCCTTAGGGTCCCTAGATCCCTCGTAGTATGGAACATCGACTTTGACGCTACGCTGAATTTTCTGCCATTAGTTGTCGTGATCCGCACGGCGGTGATCACGAGGGGGAACCACATCCTCGAGTGGGTAAGGATCGTCCCTGTCCGGACGATTCCCATTCCATCCACGATACCTATCGTTAGGCGGATAAGGATCATTCCGTGGGGGATGGTTCCTATCGCGCTCTGGGATCCTCTCCTTTGGTGGATGGTAATCGTCTTGGGGTAAACGATTTCCATCATGCACCGAGGCTCTATCCACAGGCGGATAGGGATCGTTCCATGGGGGACGATTCCTGTCCTGGCCTGGGGTCCTAAGCTCGGGCAGATAGTAATCGTTCCATGGGAGACAATTACTATCACGGGCCGGAGTGCGAAACTCAGGAGGAATCTGATCATCTCGCTCAGGACGACTCTGATTTTGGCTCCCGGATCTATCCTCGTGTCGTATAGGACCATCCTGGTCACGATGATTCCTCTCACAAACTCGAGGTCTGAAGTCAGGCGGATAGTGGTCTTCGCGATCCCGGTAATGGCAGTCACGACCTCTATTCTCGAGTTGGTAAGTCCGTTCACTCACCGCATCGATCGAACTCGTGAGACGGTTATCCATATTGGTAATTCGTGTATTCACATCACAAAAACCATTATGGACAGCATCTAAAACGTGATTGATGTCCCCTCGAGAAGAGGTCGGTGGGGCGGACGATGACAGCTCGTGGACGGGGACGAACACTTCACGACCGTCTTGGGGTTGGTTTGTCATCGGAGCGAAGACTCGTTTGCCTGAACGTAAATGCATGCAATGGGACTCCCTAATGACGACGTCCACATTTTTGAAAACCAGTGGGCTGACAGGTTAGGCTCTGAAGAGGGGATAGGGAGGCTTGGGCAGTCCTCCAAGAAGAGTTAAACAAAAACTCGATTCTTGAATTATGACTGCCTAAATGTTTCTTGAAAACAATGGTCTTTATATATAGGCCTTGGAGGAAAGAGAAAATGACGAGAAATTAGAGATGAGAAGTTAAAGACGTACTTCATATCACGCCAATGGGCAGTTGTTGATCTGCCTCTAGTGACGTGTCATGACGCGCGTAGGGACGTGCGCGGGTGGAGACGTGTGTGATGATGGTTGCGACGTGTTCGTGATGGAGATGTTGACTTCGGTTGACTTCGCCGTCGTGTCAGTAGCGGAGATGTTGACCTTGGTTGATGGCGGCGGCGCATCCGATGTCAAAGCATTGGTGTCCATGCCACCACATTCCATGAGCTGGTGACATGATTTTGATAACATCAACTCTGCCACTTTTTCTAAATTATACACAAATCATTTTCACTCAACATTTGAATCACACTCATTATGATTTGAAACATCTTTTTTTATTGGGCTGTCTCGCCATATAAATTAAGAACAATGAAATGTCTTAGTAATTATTGGACACTATGGCAGTCCTACCACCTATTTTTGCTTCCACTAGCATGACCAACCCACCTGTCTTCACCCCCAGCCAATGGTCCATCTAGGCCTGATTAGTTTTCAACTCTTCCCTGGTCCATGGTATCACAACCCAATCAACGATCAAAGCAGACCTTATGAATGATCAATGGTCTATTGTCAACACTAACTCGATCAATCTTCAATTGTCAACCCTAACTCGATCAATGGTCAACTCATACCCTGTCAATGGTGAACTCAGACCCCTGCTAAAAATCCTCCATAACGCCATGAAGGGTCTACCTAAATCTAGTTATCAACCATGCAATTCACAAGCAATGTTCGCCAATAGTTCTATTTGTGTATTGGCTAATTTTGCCCTTATTTCTTTGAGTATTTTCTTGCATTTCACTACTGTCATCAGATGTCCTCCAGCATCTTCAAAATTAAAGAAAACTTCAAGTATTGAAATCTAAGGCTGTCAACTGACACAATGGACTGTATCATCACTAATAATCCTGGTCTTGAATAATTCAAATCAACACAATGGCTTGTTTTCATGAACCTGATGGCATCATTATCAGCCCTACATGTATCCCTCACAGGTGTCCTTCGTCAAATTGGTATCAGTATCAAACATGTGCTAGTCAACCCATACTGCAGACTAGATCTCATACTCCATTTCGTATTAAATGGAACTGCATGCAGCCAACCAGGTCACCATCATTCATGATCTGCCCCAAGATGCCAATGCAGATTTTGCCTTCAACGAGTACTAATAACATGCCAATAAGAGCTGATAAATTGTTAATATCTTTATATTATGGGCTTTTAATCCATAAAACATTAATTTTTACTGCACGTTATCATGATTTTAGGTTAAACTAATAATTTTCTTGATTTCAAGTTAAAGAATAATTTTAATCAATATTTAGGTCTATTTTTACACTATAAATGTTTTTAAAATGAATTTTAAATGAAAATAAGTGACTAATTGATGCCGGACTTCGTCAAAACGTCTTCTGGTTGTTGCCTAGGATAGCAACTCGGTATCGATAATGGAGCTCTATCGGAACACGGTGGCATGC
This sequence comes from Wolffia australiana, assembly GCF_029677425.1. Classification (NCBI taxonomy): domain Eukaryota; kingdom Viridiplantae; phylum Streptophyta; class Magnoliopsida; order Alismatales; family Araceae; genus Wolffia; species Wolffia australiana. The sequence continues at coordinate 12,676,588 of NC_135839.1, read as the reverse complement.
GTGTCTGACAATGCAGATAAACAGATATGAAATATGACAAAAATACGAAAGATCCAGATGTGGTATGTGCAAGTGCCGACTCGAGGGTGTGTGCCATTCCTGGGGTCCAACGGGGTCGCCCAGGGAGTGTAGTCCAGGCCTCCCGAACCTCGTCCGAGGGGTCGAGGACAACTACGCGGCCGAACGGGAATATCCCACGAAGTTGCTAAACGCGATGGGCGTACCCGACTCGCACAGGCAGGTAAGACCCTCGTGTGTTCTTTCGTCATTTTCTCAGCCTGCCTCTCTCACCTACGACTAACCCGAGTGCGGCGGAGGCAAACAAAAGTGCACTAAAAAAAATAAAAGACAAAGGCCGAGTGGGGTACCTCTCGTCGCGTCAGGCAACAGCTATATCGATGACACTCGAGGCGGCTTCGTCGTTGTGGGAATCTGGAGTACACACAGATTGGTAAAACGAGGGCAGGTGTGGGCGGCCGTGGGGACGACCAGAGGTTCACGGCTTGATAGCGCGCGCGGGTGAGTTGACTAGCGACGACGACTCGGGTGGTCGGGCGGGCACGAGCAGAGCACGTCCTAGGCGCAGATGGGCACGATGGAAATGCCATGTGCGTGCACTAGCAGCGACGGCTGTGCGCTTCCACGACGGGGTGACCGGGTTGGATCAGCGGCCCGGTGTGCATACGATGCGGCCGTTGGAGAAACGCGCTACGCCATAGGCGAGTTCGATGACTTGGCACACAGGCGGAGCGGCGCGACCGAAGGGTGCACGGGGCACGGTGACGCGAGCGAAGGCGACGAGGTGCTGGGTGGCGAGAGGAGATGCTGGCGGCGGTCGTGGACCCTAGTGGTCAACGGGCGTGGTGTGGGTTCAGGAGCGGGTCCAAATGGGGCCCGGGAACGGCGATGGCGTCACAAGATCAGGCGCGCAGATGGCGCGTGACGCGGGTTGGGCAGCTCGGGCAATGGGGGGGTTTGCATGGCGCGGCGGACGGTGGCTCAGCGTGGCGGTGATGTTCTGGCGGCGCGGCGGCAATGACTGTGGCAGGGTGCTTCTCCTCTCTCTTCCTCTTCCTCCCTTCTCCTCCCTCTCCTTCTTCTTCTTCCTCTTTTTCTGGATCGTGCAACTCTTCAACTTCTAACGATATTTCTTCTCAACATAAATTCAAGAGTGAAAAAGTTGAGGGCGCCCACCCATTACCTTTATAGGAGAGAGGTGGATGGGCCCCTTGAAACTACAAAGATAATGAAAAGGACTATTGGGGCTTAGGCCCGTGAACAGGAGGGGAAGATATCCTCATACGGGAACTTCCCCTCACTACAACGCAGTTACGAAAAACAGAAGATTACGAAAGAAAACATAAATGCGGAAAACAAAAGCGGTAAACGGGATCGAAGATGGCGCGTCGTTACCCGGGATATTTGAATCTGGCTGCACGCGTCCTCGTTTTGGCTTGTCGTGCGGGCTGGACGCGAATCAGTGGCGGGGTCGATGCCGACTCCATGAACGATGGTCATGCGGTCTCGGACTGTGCTGCGCCATCACTAATTGACCTATTTCTATAAATAAAGAGACAATAGGGAAATTAAACGAACTTTAGAAAATAATAAAATCATTTTTTGGTATTAATATATATTTTTGGGGTTTATTTTAGGTGTTTCTCCATTTAAAAAAGCTTTTTAATCAAGACTGGTTCTTATTGGGCCAGTTATAGTGCTCACCTATCTGCAAGTGGCGCTCAGTGCACGAACGACACGTTTTGCATGCAGCGCCACATAAGCAAATCAGGAGAAGAGTTCGCTACGTTAGTGAGTGACACACATGTACCCGATTTCGTGTGTGTCGCACATGGAATGGAGACACGGAGAGGCACCACGAGCCAATCGTGTCGCATTGTATGCTCAATGTACAACGCCAAAAAGATAAAAAAATTAACGGAATAGGAAGAAGCTCTTCTTCTGATCTCGTGGCCATAACAAGAGAAAATGAGAGATTGAAGAGGCTGTTCTTGATTTTGAAGCTCTACGAAGGATCACCTACCTTCCTAAAAGATTCAAGACCCTTCTTGGAGAAATTTGGAGCTAATTTTGAAGAAGAAATTGATGATCCGTCCACCATTCTTCCCCAGACCCAATCTTCAAATATGCGGAAATATGGTGTTTTTCATTGCGCGAATTCCGCTCAAATAGAGCCATATCTCTTCGTTGTGCGAATCGGCTGTGAACACCACCAAATTTCTGCACATTGGAAGACTAGGTCTGGGGAAGAACGGTGGCCGGATCGTCGATTTTGTCTCCAAAATTAGCTCCAAATTGCTCCAGGGAGGGTCTTGAGTCTTCTAGGAAAGTAGGTGCTACTTGATATTTCAGATTTTAAGGGTAATTAGTGATGAGGTAACTTCACTTAATTACTATCATTGGTTTACCCGAATTAATAACCTTACTAGCGTAGGGAGAGTAAGGGTCGATCCACAGGGCGCAAGGGTTTTTCCTTAAGAATTTGTGCTTTGGTTATATAATTTTTTAATAATTTTAATAGGTTTATTACATATGAAGATAAATAACTATTTAAAAAAATATATAAAACAAAGAAAATTAAAAATATATTATCATATTATAATAATATTAGTAGGCTGAAAATAAAATTTTTTGGAATTTTTAGGAGTATTTGAAAGCCAAAATAAAATAGGAAATGAAACAGGCTGGCGCTCTGGACTTAGTCAAAATTTGTCGAAGTCCAGATGCCAAATGGGGAAAGTGGCTTGGTGGAGGAGAGAGAAAAAATGGACTGCACTAAATTCATTCTAGAATGAGTTTTAGAATGTATTTTAGAGCGTGGTTGGATGCATTGGAACCGTCTGGATATTGGCTAGCTGACCCAAGACTAACTCAAAGGCAAAAGATGAACAAAAAAGAGTGAAAAATGAGAAATAAGAAGGTAATCTCTTTGTCACACCCTCCAAGGGCCAAGGGACTTCTTCTTCTTTCCACCAGCTTCATCAGCCCTAGATGCTTCCTGCTCAGCCTGGCACTCATTGAGGTGAATGGATCTATGAATCAATTGCACTCAGGCCACCAAACATTACTTTGGATTGAATCACAAGATGCCTATTACAATAGGGTGAGGGGGTTTATATAGGGAGAGAGAGCAAATGAGAGCCATTGGACTTTTAATACAATGGATGGCCAGATTTTTAATACAATGGATGGCTTGGATCCCCGTCCAAGGGTGTCCTCCAATCAGCATCTAAGCACATAAAATGGGCATAAATAATCAGGACTGGACCTCCCCCTTGCCATCCTTTCTTTGGCCCAAGATTCCTCTCATAGTGGGCTTAGTGGAACTTCCTTATTGGGCCTTTGGAGTAGAGTCGGCTGTCTTGATTTGAATCTCCTTTCTTGGCCCAGGGTTGTGGCTGGTCCTGCTCCTCTGGGCCAAATAGCTTATCCTTCATTTATTTATCCCCTTTGTTCATGAAAGTTTCACCTAATTTCTGCATCTTCCACATAAACCAAGACGAGAGTGAGATTCATTCCACTCAACCCATTGAGTTCAGTGGGGTTAGTCCCACAAATGACAATAATTTACTCAAAATTAGAAAGAGTTGAATTTATTTCATCATTTTTCAGAACTTAACATAAATGTTTATAATATATGCAGATAAAGATAAAGAAGTAGATAAATTAGCTAGAATTGCACATGTATATTACTATCATTTTGGATTTATTTTATACTTTCTAGAGCTTCAAAATCAAGAACAGCCTCTTCAATCTCTCATTTTCTCCTTTTATGGTCGTGGGATCAAAAGAAGAGCTTCTTCCGATTCCGTTAAATTTTTTATCTTTTTGGCGTTGTACGTTGAGCATACAATGCAACATGATTGGCCCGTGGTGCCTCTGCGTGTCTCCATTCCATGCGCGACATGCACGAAATTGCATATGTGCATGTCACTCACTGACGGCCTGAACTCATCTCCTGATTTGCTTATGCGGCGCTGCATGCGGATCACGTCGTTCGTGCGCCGAGAGCCACTTGCAGATAGGTGAGCGCTACAACTGGCCCAATAAGGGCCAGTCTTCTTTAAAGAACGTTTTTTAATGGAAAAATACCTAAACTAAATGCTAAAAATATGTATAAATACCAGAAAAATGATTTTATTAAGTTCTTTTATTTACTGCCTTTCTTTTTTATTATATAAATAGGTCAATTAATCATTTAATTTCATTTATAATTCATTTTAATAACATTTAAAGCGTAATAAATGACCTAAATATTTATTAAAATAATTATTTAACTTGAGATTCAAGGAATTTATTATAATAACCTAAAATCACTATAACATGTGTTAACAGTTAATGTTTTATGTATTAGAAGCTCTAAAATACGATCAAATTAACAGTTTATCAGCTCTTATTTGCATATTATCAATTACCGACCGTAATTCCTTTCTTACTCTCTCCCTGAAACAAAATATTACAGTGCATCTTGAGAGTATTCATGAGATCAATACTCGCATGACCAACATGGATAGACACCTTACTGATAACATGTTTCTTTTGCATTCATTTATATCCTCCACCTCTCTATTAAATTCTTAAATCTTGTGATTATGATGCACTTTGTCATTATATTATATTATTTTCTGAATCACCATGCCATTTTCATAATTATTAATTTTTACATTATTATAGCGTAAATTATATTGGTTTTCATGTTTCACCACTCTATGGTCAAACCATTTAAGCTTAACCACATTTATTGAGTTCAGTTCTTTTTGGAATTATGTGGATGAACAATAAAGCAAAGAGAAAAAGGCAAATCTTAGAAGAATCAAAATAAAAATCAAATTTCAAAATTTTCCTATTGATTTATGTAAACTAACCCCCTTTTGGTTTTATTAGTTATTTTAGGATGCATGGGTGAAAGCAAGAGTATTAAAATGACAGCATACATGATGCAAATTTGATTAAAATGTCCGCACATTAAGAAATATAATTTTTCTTAGATGTATTATTTATTTAATAATTTAATAGTTTTTAGACCCTAAAAAGCATGGGCAATGATAACAGTTGATGCGGGTGCACCTACGAGTAGGTGTTTCAACCAGCCAGCACAAATACACAGGTCTAGTGCATTGCGTGCACGGCACAGGTAGGCCAAGAATAGTTTTTTTATAATAGTAATCAATATCACCCTTCTTCAGCCTTCAAGGAGTTTAAATATTTCCATATGGGATATACTATAGTAGAGTTATATCTAGGCACACGTAGAAAACATGAGTCAAAGGATAAAGATCTAATGATCAAGACTTGTTTGAAGAGGTGAATCCCATGGATGCCATGATATGGGGGATGTGGCCTCTGCTGTGATGCCAAGTGTCATCAGCTTTAATGTCATTTTTACTAAAACAAAATGGTGGCCAAGATCTTTCCCATTTATAGGAATACAGTCAACTTTTTTCTGTCTTCATAGCAAATTTCATAGAGAAATCCAATATCAATCAAGAGTTTACTATCATATTTTTTTCATAAATACGTTACTTGAGTACATAAATATCGTCAATCCTTCAAAAGAGAAGAAAGACTTATCGCCAGCATGCCAGTATACTCCACATGCCAGGAATGATGTCATTATTGAACTTTAAACTTGTTTTATAGCCTTTTTATGAACTGTGACACTCACTTGAGTACATAAATATCGTCAATCCTTCAAAATAAAAGAAAGACTTATCGCCAACATGCCAGTACACTACACGGGCCAGGAATGATGTCATTATTGAACTTTAAACTTGTTTTATAGCCTTTTTATGGACTCTAACTTGAAAGGTGTAATCATTGTTGCTTTTATTTGGAATAAACTAGTTTTATTGATATCAGAACATTACACATATTTTGATTGAATCCCTGTCATTTCATTCAATCCCCGCCATTTTTCCTCAAGTGCCTTCTAAAATGTTATGGACGCTTCAGTAACATTTAACATTTAAGTTATGGAAATCTAGTGGTTTAAGTGAAAATTATTTGGCCTCCTTCATGTAGGTATATTATAATTTTATATTTTATTGATATCTTGATATGTAAATATTCATTTGAGAACTGTATTCTCATACAAGTCGCTATTTTTGGGCACTGAAATTCGAAATGCAAATCTCAGGTCCGAAATTCATGACTTAGTATCATTCGAATCTTTGTTTCTGAGAAATGTATCCATGACTCATGGGTCCAATCATGATCTCAGTTGCTCGTTGAATTTCTTGACTTTGACCAGATCATAAATCAGTTCATTTTCAAAGCATTGAGTTCAAATTTTTATTTAAATTTACACCTGATCTCTAAAATTTCCAATACATAAATAATAATTATCATCTCTTTCTCTTTTCTAAGATGGTATTTTATTAATAAATCATGGCTTCGTCAAAGTGAATGATTTGAATTGTGGACTTATTTTCTTCTTATATTAAAATTATGGAAATGAGGAACAAATATTTCTAATAATCCGATTTATGTTATGTTCAAAAAAACAAAATCATCAAAATTCTCCCTCAAAAGCTAATGAACTGACATGGTCATTATTGATCATTTATTTTTAATCTGATTGTGATCTGTTTAAAATTAATTGGATCATAATATTTCTTAAATATAATTATGTAATTATTAGTATAGATGTTGTGTTTAAAAAATAAATACATAATATTTATATAATTATATTTATGTGAATATAATTAAATAAGTATTAGTTTCATCCAACTTGACCTAGTTTGACCAAGAAAACCATTTATACAACTAAACTCTAACTCTATGTGGATTGATGCGTACTCATCATCCTTATTGTGTCTAAGCATTTCATTTGGTTTGGAGTTGTTTTATTGAAAAAGGCTCTCAAAAATACTGCTCCATTGTTGACATCAGTTATCCTTCCTCCGAGGCCATTGTATACAACAATTTAGAAAGAAGGGGCTCATCATTTAACACCATACCCACTATAGGATCGACCTCTGAGTCCCAAAAATTCACAAGTCTACAGTTTTCAAAATTGTTTTGAGTCTTGAGCCATTACTTAGATCGAGATCTCCCTTCTGTCCACTCAAGTTATCAAGTAGGACAATCAAGTTATGAAGCACAAACATAAATCTTAGACCAGGGGCAGAAATTAGGACAATGTTATCAAGTATTTCACTCAATTTAAAAAATATTACATGATATGTAAGATGAAGGATGATCCTCGAATCATTATTTCCAAAATCCAGATAGGACTCACTTCCTATCTTGGGATCAAAATATTCATTCACAATGCAGCAAAACTCAAAAAAGCCTACCAAACTGTCGAGGATCTAGAGCTATGCCAGATTAAATGGAACTGAAACATTAGTGGAACTGCCCTAACAAAAACACCTATTCATCCCCTTTGACTAGAAATCTACAAACAACCCTCAACTTATACTATACCTTAATACATAGATAATAACATCATGGATTGTTTAACTGCCAAATATATAAGTTAACGAGTCTTTCAAAGAGCCTAACCATTCCCGCTTATTTTATACCATATCTACTAAACCCAAACGGTCTAGGCTTCTAAAAACAAGGCGATTATTCGGTTAGTAGTATTAACTTTAAAGTTTTTTTTCTAAATTAAATGCTCACCTGTGATTGTTATCAAGTCTTAAAGATCAAAAAGTGTATTTTTTGATTTGTTGGGGTCAATGGTTATTTTAGTGGCTTTTGAAAACATCATATTCTAAATATATTTTTTATGAGAACAGGTATATTTTGTATGTGTTGTTTGACATTATTTCAGAAAACTATTATCTTTATTAGTTGGAAACTAATTTTTGTATCATTCTTGAGAATGATATTTTCTTTAATAGACTTTATTTAATGCTTTTTGATCTTACATTTTACACATCCACCCACCATATTAATGTTTTTGGCAATGATTAGTGCATATAATTATTTATAAAAATGTGTCATTATGGTGTCGAAAATTGTAATGCTATAAAGAGGAATGATTAGATGTCATACTTTTAATTTTTATTCCATGTGGAGATGCAGACCAAACCAATGATTAAAATTTCAATAAATGCATTTGTGGAATGATTACAGACAAAAAAAAACACAGTAAAGTGTCATCACAATCCGTATTCACTATCAAGTTTTTTGTTTACAAATGTGAACTCGCATCTGGGAGTCTCATGGAAAAATGAAACGTGTTGATGTCACGTGCGGTGTTGCACCGTCGTGCCACATGTTAATTATTAATATATGGTAGCTTTTCTTTTACTTTTTTTTATAGCAGGACGATTGTCGTTCTAATAGGTACTGATCACAGATGAGAAGGAAAACATGCCAAAACTCAAAAAAGATAGACAACAAGTCGAATACAATAATTAATGAGTAGTTTAACAGTAGGACAATGGTATGAAGGTGGTAGGACATAATTTGGTGGATGTATGGAAGTAGTGTGATGATGATATGTGATTGTGGAAACGAACAAACCTACCAATGATGTCGAGAAAGAGAGATGTGAGGTGAAGATGCTTACCATGGATCCTTAGGTTCCGCTAGGACCATTATAATTTATGAGCCCAGGTAATCTGCCCCTATTCTTTTTTGCTTTTTCTCACGCACCCAGGGCAGCAAGAACACTATTGATGCATGTAAAAAACTCACTATCTTTAAAGCAGCCCACAAAAGTAGGTACAAAGTTTAAGGGTGATTTTTATTGTGATATATACCTATATTTATAGATCAGAGGATATGAATGGAAGGAGGCTTGGGTGACAAAGCATTATTCAAAAATCTCAACTCAATCAGACAGGATGTCATGTTTTGAACTTGGAGTAATCCAAACCATTTATTTTCTCTCTTCTCATTATTGGCACTAACACTTCTGCTTTTTCTTCTTTTGGTTAAGCTGTCCAATTTTCTCATGAACGTGTCCATTTCAGATATTCTCATGAACGTAATTGACTCACCTTCTGCGTTCACGCGGTTCAAAGTCACAATGTGTACCTGTAGGTAAGACGATGAAATCTTTTTTCTACATCTTTATATAATTCTGATGTGGCGACATGTTGCCATGCGCCACATCGATTCTTCTCTATGGTCATCTATTTCTTAATGATTGACACTGGCACGTGTCATTTACGCCATAAACAGGGAAATATTCCCCAAAGATTGCCTGACATCTTGTGCTTTTCCATATGAAATGTCCAGATCATCCCTCATTTCTTATCAATCGCAATAGTACATGTGTGCATCACGCTGCATCGCACTTTTGAATTTTGTTGAACAAATTTTATATTATAAACCTACTCAATATGGAAATTACATTCATTAGGATTTAAATTGTTTCATTTTCCTATTGCTCCACATTGCCTTCTGTGAAAAGTGTGTCAGTTTGTCAGACAATGATTGGCACATTATGGCATCCGATTGATGATGCCATACTTACACGTTTTGCAATGATTTGTGCAGTTAATCCTTGGAGAAACTTGTGATTGGTCACAATTTGATGAATCAAATGGGAACATGTGGTAGACACATTAAAACTGAAAAAAAAAGATTATAAATCCTTATAAATTATATACTGAGTCATGAAATATGTTAATTATGCAGGTTGACTTAGAAAATTCATGTATATCCCAAATACAAGCCGAGAAATTACAAAAAACATATTCTAAATCAGATACTTAATTTCTTTTAGGATTCAACGTCAGAAAAAATATATACTAAAACCTGCTTAGACCACCGTCAGAGTATCAATCCAAAAGTAGGTTTAATCATTTAAAAACTGATAGCACGCATTTATATTTATTTTAATGCAATAAATGTAATATGTGTCTCGATTTGCAACTTATTTATTTCCAATTTTCATTTTATGCATCGTATAATATGTATAAATAAATATATAAAAGATAAGACAATCAGACATTTATAAATTTCATGACAACCTATTTGATGTTATTATGAGGCGAGGCGGTAATAACTCTGAATAGGATTAAGATACTATTAGTGTTAATTGTAGTCAAAATAATATAATGATCATTTAAAAAAAAAAGACTCACATGTTATATGAATCGGCTCATGTTTTACAACAAAAGAATAAGGTTGAATAGCGAGAATATAAAACAGTCCATATGATTTTGGGACCATATAAACTATCTAACTCGTAGTCTTCCACAATACTTTTTCCAACATGCATTCATGTTGAATTAGATTCTCCATGCGTGGAAGTTACAAACCAACTTGTGAGTTGAAATGAATATCAGATCGATCTATTTTCTTTGACTACATCTCCATCCACGTAAACTATTTTCATGGCTTAAAAACAGGTAAAATTTTCATGATCTTGATGTTTTATTAGATCAAAATATTTTTCTTTATGATTTGTCATATGCTAAATGCAAAAAACAATTTGATAAACCATGAACCAACTCCATAAATTCTTATCATTTCACACGCGCTTACTCAACACCCAAAATGAAAACAGCGAATTATTCAGCGTCACATACTCCTCCTGAGAGAAGTTAATCTAATGACACAACCCGACTGAGCTCCGGATCCAATTCGAGCAGGGCCATAGCTTCGGGCGAAAGGCTGACCTCGAAGTCGATGGCACCGCCGCCTTTCCTGCCTGGATACGCCAAAATCACCCCATCGTGCTTCTCCGCGATACCGCTGCGCACGGCCACCGGCCTCCCCCAACCAAAGTCGCACCCGTACTTGTCAAACCTCGGCGAGCTTCCAACGAACGTGCCACACGCTTCCATGATCGAAAAAGTGTACACTATCGGAGCCTCCATCCACCTCTTAAGCTCCTCCCTGATCGTCTCATCGCCATGGCGGGTAACTGCTTCGTGGATTAGTTCCGCGGCCCAGCCGACTCCGCGGCTCAGAAGCTCGCCGGCGGTGGCTGAGGCGATGATCGGGGAGATAGCGCAGCCGAAGTACGTTTCCGGCAGCCGCGGGCTAAGTCGCCTCCGGTCGTCCGCGATTAGCCCGCATTGTACGGTATCCTTTTCAGGGATACGACGCGCCCGGGTAATGCACCGCCACATGCACGCCGTGAGAGCCTGCAAAGACGAGATCTTGTCCGAGCCCAACTCGTCGTTTGCCTCCGCCTTGAGCCGCGCGATGGCAACAGCCGAGAACCGGAAGAATTTATCTCTCAGCGGCGGAGCCGAGATCCTCTGAATGAACTCATCTTCGTGAGCAAAGGGCAACCTTGTTGGCGGCGTAAAACCGTCAGGAAACCACCGATCCAGCACCGGCTCGGCCCGTAGACGAAGATGGGACGTTTGAGAACGCGAAATCTCAGCCCAGGCGTTGAAGAAGTTCCAGAAGGCGGTTCCATCGCCGACGACGTGATTGAAAGAGCAGCTGAGAAAGACTCCGTCCTCCAGCTTCGTCAACTGGACAGCGAGCAGATGAAGGGAAACGCCATCGTAGTTGATGGCGTCATTGCGTAGGAATAAGTTACTGAGAAAGGCAGGGACGTCTTCCGACTTGGCCTCCACATCTGCCGCGTAAACACCGTCCGCGGCGGCGAGGCGAAAAGCGGCGCCGCGGTCGTCGCAATCGATATAGACGGAGATGCCGCCGCCGTTTTCGTGCTTGTCGACGCTTAAGCGGCCGGCGAGGGGCCGAAAATGTGTGAGGGTAGTCGATAGTGAGGACGTGACGCGTTCGACGAGGTTTTCCATGAGAGCGCCTGACGGGATGGAGAAGAGGAGGCCATACTGGATGTTGCAAAATGAGACCAGGGCCAAGTCCCACGGTGACAATTCGCAGCGGGACTTGCCTTCGGCGGGTGCCCTCTCAGAAGGATAGACGATGCTCTCGGACAAGACGCGTATGGGGGACATGGAGACGAAGATTGGATGCTCTTCAGATTTCGTAGTATGTACCATAGATCAACAGGGGCCTGTGGCTGTGAGGCCGCCAATCTCGAAGTATCATCTCACGATGAAGACTTGAGTTTGGTCAAGGGTTCATTAAAGGGGGAGAAGATGCAACCAGATAGGCAGCGGCGTGAGAGAGAAGGGAAAGGAGAACAAGTCAAACAAGGTAGCGGATGGCGGAGAGAGTGAGCAAATGAATGGAGGAGAGAGGAGAAAGGAGAGGAAGTCGTGAAGACCCCGGAGAAGGTAGGCTGTCGAATCTGAAAAGAGACAACAAGAGAAATGAGGTGGCTGGGGATTTAATAACTTGACTGGCAAACGTCATCCACCACGCTATTTGTCAAGATGATGGATCTGTGATGGATGACGTGACGGTGAGGGATGACTATTTTTAACCCCTGATAGAAAGCCCATGATGGGTGACATGACGGTGAGAGAGTGATGCCGGACGTCGCTGGGACGTCATCCGGTTATCACCGAGTATGATGGCTTGGTGTCGATGACAGTTTGCGGTATCGGTCTACAGAGGTGGCATAGTCCTAGAGTGACTCCTAACGATGGAGAACTATGACGACAATGCAAGATGCAATAACCTCTAGTAAGTGCAAGTGCCCACTCATGGTGAACTCTGACTCTCAGGGATCGATGGAGTCGCCCGGGGTAGTATGTTAGACCTTTTGACCCTCGTCTGAGGGGACGAGGACGATTACGACGCCGAATTGGCTGACCCCACCAGGCCTTACTCTCACGGGACGGGAAAATCTGATTCGTACCAAATCAGTCAGATGCTCGTGTATTCGTGCGTTATTCGCTCAACCTGTCCCTCTCAGCTACGTCTAACCCCAGCGCGGAGGAGGCAATACGAAAATGAACTGAAGGAAATAAGAGATGGTGGCAGAGTAGACATACCTTTTCAATATCTGCAGAAGATGTTCTCGGCTTTGTGCGTTCGACCCGCAGTGCAGCAACGTCAGAGATGAGGAGGGTGGACGCCCACTGGGCGAGGAGAGACTCAGTCGGATGCACGATGATGGCAACGACGTTGAGCATGTGCTCGGATGGTGGCCAAGGCCGACGGCAACTGGAGTGGACGGATAGGCACAAAGGCGACGGTGGTCAGGCACCACACAGTCTTGCAGCAAGCAAGGGGCTCACAGACAAGCGGGGAGGCATGTGTAGTGCACGAGGGTGCCAAGCGCAGAGGCGGCGGAGGCGGCGAGCACTAACAGCGATCGAGGTGACCGGTCGAGTGCAGGATGACTCACGGGCGTGGGGCGGGCATAGGGGAAACCTCCGCGAACGCGACGCCGCGGCGGGTACACGGGTGAATGCGCGGTGAAATCACGGCGTAGCAGCGCTCGGGTGTGTGCAAACGACTTTGGGCGCGACCCCGTAATGAGCAACAGCAGTCGGCCGGCCCGCAATGGTCGCGTACGCGAGTGAGCGACGTCAGCGCGCGAGTAAGCGAGAGCGGCGCCGCTCAATGCCTTTGTGCCAGCCGGTGTGGATGCGCGGGTGGCGAGAACGGCGGCATTAGCTCCCTTCCCCCCTTTCTTCTTTTTTCCCTTCCTTCTTCATTCTCCCTCTTGAATCATGACCCTTCAACTTCCAACAATTCTTATTAAATTAAAAGACTAGTCAAAAGGGTACCTGTTGAGCTGCCCACCCTTTCCCTTTCATAGAAGGGAAGGTGGATGGGCCCTTAACAAGCTAACAAAATAGAAAGAGAGGGATTCTCGGCCCATTACAGGGTGGAGGAAAAAATCCTTATAGGTGGGATTTCCCCTTGCTACAATGGATAATTGAGGGCGACAGAGATGAAAAAAAAAGGAAAACGAGAGATAACCAGCTCTGGAAAACGTGAGAAATGTGGGTATAGGTTCGAATGAAAAATGACGAAAGAGATGATGTTGGCGCGTTCGTTACCTGGGAGATTTGAATCTGAGTGTGCCTATCAATGCCTTGGCTTGCCGGGCAGGCTGGGCGTGAATCGGCAGTGATGTTGATGAGGATGGTGACGTCCTCAAAGATGATCCGGGGGGCTCGGGCTGCGTCATGCCATCAGCCCTCTCAGGGTCGGAAGAACTCGACTCCGTTGAGTAAGGACCGATGAAGGGCAGTGGCTGGAGTAGATCTAGTTGAAGGCAGCGGAGCTCGTCCTCTGATATCTAGGTGTCGTCTGTGCTGGTTAGTCCCACCCACAGCACCAGGAACCTCTCTATACTTCGTCCCTTGCATAGACAATTATCTCTTGTAGTACACAGTCGATTGTAATGCAGCACAACTAGGGGAGCAAACGACTACGGAGATAGGAATGACAACGATGGGTGGAGGATGCAGGAAGGGTCTTGGATAGAGGGATAAAACAGACCACAAATCTACACGATCGATTTGGAAAACTTAAAGCCAATGAAATAATGGTGGTGCAGCCATGTTCCTCGTTGAGGGCGAGAGTACTGTCTTCAACCACCATGACGATGCCAAAGCACCAAATCCAATACCTTCAAATTCGTGTTCGTGGGGAAAACTAACAAGAAGACCTAATCCACTAATTTGTTGAAATTCAAAGAAATCAAAGCAAGTCCAATGGCGGTGAAAGATTTCTCATGGAATACTGGACGGAGAACACATGACACCAAAGATTTCAGGCGTACCTCAGAACCGGAGTGCGTGTTGAGGTTGCGGGAAATTCTGATCATAATTTGGCTCGGCGTTCCGGGCATTGCGTGGCCCACAGGATGAGATAACTGGGAGTTCCGGGCATTGAGTGGCCCGGGCAATGACTTGATATTTCTGGGCATTCTGGGCATTGAGCGACCCTAGCGATGGACGTGACGGACGAGCAGCAGGTGTGGATAGATGAGCACTAATGTCATTGTCGCAGATTCAAGCGTAGGTGATTTCCAGCATGCGCGGAGCGCTCGTAGGGCACACACAAGGCACGGAGTGCGCACAACAGCGCGTGGGGGCACTGAGCGTGCAGAGCGCCAACGCGCGCGCGGAGAGCGTGGAGGGCGTGGAGCGCACACGGAGTGCGCGGAGCACGCATGACACAAAGCATTGGATGGCGTCAATGATGACCGGTGCGGGTGGCTAGGAGGCAGCCAGTGCGGGTGGCTGTAAGGCGGCCGGCGTGGGCAACTGGGAGGCGGCCTATGCGGGTGGCCGTAGTGCGGCCTGCGCAGGCGGCCTTTGCGGGCAGCCAGAAGGTGGCCTATGCAGGCGGCCGGGAGGCAGCCTGTGCGAGCAGCCGAGAGGCACCCTGCACGGGCGGTCCCTGGCTGCCCGCGCAGGTGGCCGGGAGGCAGCCTGCGCGCGTGGCCGAGAGGCAGCCTGCGCGGGCGGCCGAGAGGCGGTCTGCGCGGGTGGCCGGGATGCGGCCTACGCGGGCGGCCAAGAGGCAGCCTGTGCAGGCAGCCGAGAGGCGGCCATGGCGTGGGCGGCCTGGGGTTGCGGCCTGCGAGGTTATGAGGGTAGAATGCATGGTGGACCAGCGAAGGCTGTGGGCACAAGCAAGAAGGGCGACAAAGGAGACGCCGTCGAGGATCGGCGGCAGCGGCGACGACAATCTAGCTAGAAGATGGCTAGGGCAAGTCATCCAAGAAGAGAAAACTCAATTCCAGAATATAACTTTGCTTAGTTTTTTTTACAACATTGGCCTTTCATATAGGCCTTGGAGGAAAGAGAAAATACGAAAATGACGTAAAGTAAACGTGGGAGACGTGTAATCATGTCAGATCAAGGGGCATTTCTGGATTTGTCGTTGATGATGTGTCATGACGTGGGACGTATCGAGAGGTGGTGTTGGCACATCCAAAGTCTCGTGGTTATTGGGTTCATGTTGATGTCAATTCAGCATGCTCGATGTGTCGAATGATGTTGGTGGCGCATCCGGTGTCGATACGTTGACGTCGTCATCACCAATTCCCCCCGGGTGAGAAGAACTTGACTCCGTTGAGTCAGCTTTAAAAGACTCTAGTGGGATCATTAAGGCAGGGGAGTGGACGAACCAGGTCCTCTTTCGTGATCCACGGGTCATTTGTCGATGGTTTGCCCTGCCAATGAACAAGAAACTTCCGCACCGTTCCACCATTGGTGAAGGTGATTATTTCGTCCAGTATAGCCTCAATCTTCTCTTGCCAATCGGAAGGTAGTGAGGAAGGGGTGGACAAGTCAAACTCACTCACTAGGAAGTCCACGGGTATAAAAGGGTCAATAGATGAGAGAGGTGGGGCTTTAAACGCAACCAAATCCAAAAGATTGAAAGTAGTGCTTATCCCCCACGTGGATGGTATGTCAACGACATAGGCATTTTCCCCTACTTGTTTGAGGATTGGGAACAGCCCGACACTATGAGCTTAAAGCTTGGTAGCCCACTTGAAAGAGAATCTCTCCGGCCTAACCCTCACCATCACCATTTCACCTTCTTTAAATTCACGAAAACGATGGCGTAAATCTACAGTCTCTTTATATGCGGTGTTGCTACTAATGATGTGTTTATGAATGTCCTCATGCAAACTTCTAATATGATTCGCAAATTCATGACCATTGTCTGAGACTCTAGCATTCGGCAACATAGATATGAGATCAGTAGGTTGACAAGGGGAATGACCATGGATGACTTCAAAAGGACTCATGCCAGTGGTACGATTGACTGATGCGTTATAGGCAACCTCAGCGCGTAGAATGAGAGTGTCCCAAGATTTGAGGTGGTCCCCAACCAAAGATCGTAATAGATTGCTGAAGCTTCTATTAACAACTTCAGTTTGGCCATCGGTTTGGGAATGAAAAGCCATTGAAAACTTAAGCATCGTCCCCAAAAGATGCCAAAGGGTCTTCCAAAAATATCTAGGGAATCTGACATCTCTGTCTGACACTATGCTCTTGGGATGCCCATGTAGATGAACAACTTCATTAAAATAAAGCTGGGCGACGTGTGAAGCATCAAAAGTTTTACAACACGGAATGAAATGAGCCATTTTTGAAAAGCGATCTACGACGACCATGACATAATCAGGACGAATGAGAGTTCTCAGAAGTCCTAAAACAAAGTCGATGCTCACATCATCCCAAGGCTTATTAGGGACCGGTAAAGGAGTGTAGAGGCTTGTGTTTTGTTTAACCTGTTTAACGAGAGCAGATACGCGACATTGGAAAACAATATTAGCTACATCTCGCTTCAGGGATGGCCAAAAGAACTTATGCTCTACTGTGGTGATGGTCTTATCTCTCCCAAAATGACCACTAAGGCCTCCCAGATGCATTTCCCATACTAGGAAATCCCTGATGGAAGACTGTGGAATGCATAGGGGGCGGTCATAAAATAAAAATCCATTTTCTAGGATATAGTCCTAGGTTTTAGGATTTGGGTAATTGCCTATGGTCTGGATAATGGGTGCAAAGTCCGGGCAGTCGGGATAAAGGTCCTTCATCTTATCAAAACCAATAACTTCTATCTTCATTACGTTCAAGAGGTGGACACATCTACTAAGGGCATCGGCCACTCGGTTCTCTACCCCTCTCTTATGTTTAAGGTTGAAAGTATAAGACTGGATGAATTCAAACCATTTAACATACCTATGGTTCAACTTCTGCTGAGAGTGGAGATACTTCAATGCTACGTGATCGGAGTAGAGGATGAATTCTTTAGCTAGTAAGTAATGACGCCAATGACATCAGGACTGGACGATAGAATAGAACTCTTTGTCATAGGTGGAATATTTGAGTTTGGGGTCGTTCAACTTTTCACTAAAGAATGCTATGGGATGATTCTCTTGACTCAGTACTCCGCCAGTTCCTAATCCCAATGCATCATAGGAGACCTCAAATACTTTATCGAAATCAGGTAAATGCAGGATGGGGGCTTTTGTCTTCTTATGTTTAATATCATCAAAAGATTTCTGCGCTATGCATTCCATTTGAAGTGGTTCCCCTTTCAACACTCAGTCATGGGTGCCATTATAGTACTAAAATTAGAGATGAATCGCCTATAAAAAGTGGCTAGACCGTGGAAGCTACATACATGGACGTTCCTAAGGGTCGGCCATTGGGTTATGGCATCTATTTTGGCCGGATCGACAGAAACTCATTGTGCTGACAAGATAAAACCTAGGAAATTGACATAATCAACAATAAACGAACATTTTTTGGGATGTGCATATAATTGTTCAGTCTTCACGACCTCACACACTAGACGTGGATGTTGGACATGGTCGTGCTTGGAGTTGCTATATAATGTAATACGAGGGAAGTGTCGGGATCGGATGGCTCGTATTACGTCACAGGGGCAATGATGAGTGAATTCGTAGCTAATTATATGAAATGAATGTCCGTTTAGAAACCATTGATGAGCAATAGGAGACGACTACGATGAGGAGTGATGATCGATTTTGTCCACCAAGAAAGATATTGATTGGGTTAGACTCCCAATGACCCTTTCTAAGACCAACTGAGACGTCTACGAGTGAGGGCGTTCGACGGCCCTGGGTTGTTCTACGTCTAAGGATTAACGAGTAATCGTCTCCACGAGAAATCCTATCTCTCGACACAGTGGTTATTGATAACTTGCAAATTAACATGATTAATTAATGAATTTTACATTATATTTATGTGTTTTAATGACTATATTTCCATGTTGTCATATTAAAATAAAGATAAATCACTTACACTTTCATTTTATTATTATTTCTGATTTTTTATCATTTATCACATGGAATTTAACCTCATTTTAGTGAAGAAATATTTTTTGTGGGACCTTAAATATTTGGCTAAAGGTTGGTAAGGGTTTTTCTAATTTTTCTGGAATTGTCCCATATTTTTATATAATTTTTTGGCCATTATATAGCCAATAAATGATTTTTATATATTTAAATAATACATATTTTTATTTGGCATTTTATAATATATTTATATATATATTAAGGGCATCCAAGTCATTCGCCCAAAATTCGGGCGAATGAATGGATAATTATTATTAAATAATAAGAGAGAGAGAGTGATTCTATTAAAAATAATAATAAAACAAGTTGTTAGCGTGTGCATTTAATGCACGCGCTAACCAACATTTCTTTTAGGAATCGACATTTTACGGTGTCGATTTTCCGCGTACACGCGGAAATCGACGCCGTAAAACAATTAAAAATATTAAAACGGTAAGCTCACCGCTTTTTTTTAATGTAAGACAGGTCAAACATTGCGGCTCAATGAGAAATATATATATATATATATATATATGTATTCCTTTACTTTTTTTTAGACAGGGCAACGTGGCATTCTCTCAACCATCCAAAAAGGGGCATTATGCACCAATGATTGTGCGCTGATGACGCGGACAATCACATGTCAGGACGCGATCCGAGTCAGCGAAAAACGAGAAAGAATAATGCCGGCCAATCAGAAAATGCTGATTTTTTAGATATTTTGAAGAGAGATAAAAGATCTAACGGTCCAAATTTATCCTCACTAAAACCTTGATATCTTGAGATCTAGACGTCCGATTGGGCTGAAATTTTGAGGGTAGGTTCGTTTTTTCCGCCTCTACAACACAGACGGTTGGATCTTTAAATAGAGGTCTGGAAATGGGCAAAAATTACTTTTGGAGGCTCTCTCCAAGCATTTGGCTAGGAAGGACATAGGAGGGATTCTTGAAGTCAACAGATCTTGCTTCTACACTCAAATTTGTAAGTTTCTGATTTGTATTTAAATCATCTTCTTGAACGATTCTAAAACGCCAAGGCATGTGCGAAATGTACATGCCCTAGAAGTTTGTTTTGAATGAAATTAGCACTTCATTTTTCTTCTGATTCAAGATCTGATTTTTTATCCTTAATTCTACATCAATTTAGAACATTTCTGCGTCATTAGATTTTAATTTAGGTTTGGATTTCATCTTTTCCCCAAATTCTTTACTTTCTCTCGCCAGGTTAATTTGTCTAGTTTCTCTGTCTAGATTTTGATTTTTATTGTTTAGGAATTTAATTGAATATATAAAAAACAAAAATAAAATTTGATTTGAAAATTCATCTATCTTGAAGTCCAATTTAAAAATCCCTTTCTTGATTATTTAAATTCCCAATATTAATTCATAAAAAATATTTTAAAATTTTATAATAATTTGGAAATTAATAATATTAATTAATCTGATCTTAAAATTAAAATTATCCTATCTTGAGCGTGTTAACCGAAAATATTTAAAATCCAAATTAAGTTTTTACTTAATTTTGATTGATTAAAACACAATTAAATATAATTAAGGTTTATAATTTGCAAAATTAATTCATCTTTAAATTAATTCATGAAAATTGGATAAAAATTCTTATTTGTTGCCTCCCTATGGTTTGGCCCTTTGCTTGCTCTATATTCTCTATATTTAGAGATTAAGGGAAATTATATATTTTATTGTATAAGTAGAAACGTCAAACCAACGACAAAATTACGTCCGTTTTTAGGCTTATCAATTGGCGCCCTTGTCAGGGAGGCACGGTTTGAATTTTAAAAATTCTAGTTTGTAGTGATCATCAATTTTTACAAATTTTTGAATTGAATTGAATTTTGCAATTGTTTTACACGCATATTTGAAATTACACAAATTATCATTTCTCTCTATCTTTTATTTGATTTTTCTTGTTCGTTTAAGCTGATTGTCTTGCTAATCGTGTGTTTGACATTGCATGAACGGTAGGAGGTCCTTAAAACCCTATCTAGTGAACCTTGAGACAATCAGTAGAAGTCATAGTCTTGATTATATTTTTGAGAGCTCTGAAGGGGAAAATTAACAATTTGTGAGAGAATGGAGGATAACCAAAATTGTATAGCTGAACAAGGAATTAGAAGAATGAGATTGAGAGAGTTTTCTGATCGTGTAGAGAGTGAAACCTACACTAAAATTTTTGCTCCTTTACCTGAAAATGTTAACTTTAGAATCGACCCGAATATGATCAATCAATTACCTACGTTTTATGGACGATTTAATGAGGAGCCTTATGAGTTTTTAGAAGAGTATAAACAGATATGTTCTGCTTATAGTTTTTGTACAATAACCGAAATGCAGGTCCAAAGCGTGGAGGAATCATTGATGTTAAAACAGTTGAGCCGGAGATCAGAATGGATAAGCTGGAAAGAAACATGAGCAAGATTGGTAAAAAAATAGAAGATACGAGCAATAATTTTAAATTTTTTTTGCAGGAAACTAAAGGAAAGGTGAATACATATGAGGGCAACAATTCCACTAACACCCCTTGTTTTTGTTCTAGTGAAGAACATTCTGATGAGTCTTGTCCTATGGTTGAACAGGTTAACGCATTTGGAAGACAAGATGCACAACATACCCAATGGAATGAAAGACCTAATCAGGGGTGGAGCAAAGGAGGAAACAACAACTTTGCATCAAAGAAATTTACTCCGCAGCCATATCCGCAAAATTTTCAAATTTTTTCTAAGCCTTTTTACTCTCATCCTAACAACAATAACGATAGCACTAATTCAACTTTAATGGATTTTATCGGGGAAATGCAGGAAGAGAGAACGAGCATGCATTAAGAAAGGAAGATGTTGATGCAGACCTTAGAAGAAGACAAAAAAGAAATTGAAATGCTCAAGCGAGGTCAAGGCGTTCAAGCATAACAACCTACTCTCAGAATCAAAGGTAAATCAGAAGAAATCCTTCTAAGAAGGACATCCAGGTCAACTCCCTACCCAACTTAATATTAATCCCAAGAATATCATGTTGTGTGTAGATAGGAATTTAGAATCATCATGTTTTGTATCTTTTGAAAATACGAATGAATCTTGCATTATAGAAAATAATAATGTTGCATCATGCACTGGTTTTTCAAATAATTTTTTACTTAGTTGTCAAGAAGATACGAATGATGAGCAAGTGCATGCAATTTCAAAACTTAGGAGTGGAAATATTTTGTTGGATCCTCATGAAAAGGGTGTAGGATTGCATAAAGCTAAAGATAAAGAAAATGGAGAGATTGAAAATGATCAACGAGATAAGGGTTGCCAAGATGAGGAAAGGAATCCAAGAATGGCAGACCCAAATCCAGTTGATTATAGACCACCTATTCCATTTCGTAGTGCATTAAATATAACCAAGCAAAAACCAGAAAATTCTCATTTGCTTGAAATATTTTAAAAAATGTAACCATAACGACTCCCCTTACTAAAGCAATACAAAATATTCCTTCCTGTGCAAAATATGTGAAGGAATTGTGCACCCCTTCTAGGAAGCAGAAAAGGGTACAACCAACTTTCTGAAAATATTAGTTCAACTTTATTGAATGATATTCCTAGAAAAAGAAGAGATCCAGGGGCTCCTCTCATTAAATGTGAAATAGGAGGAATGGTTTTTAGCAAATCACTTCTTGATTCAGGTGCCAGTGGTAACATAATGCCTAGAGCTTTGTATGATAAATTTAAATTTGGTGAACTTTAACCTAGTTTTCTTGAATTACAATTAGCCGATGGATCAATTAGGCAACCTTATGGAAAATTAGAAGATGTTATTGTGAAAGTAGAGAACTGTAAATTTTCTGTTGATTTCATAAATGCAGATATGAAAATAACAGGAAATTTGAGCCATGCTCCTTGATAACACCCTGATTTTGGTCTTTATTTGATGTTATTAGCATGATTTCATGCATTTAAAGAGCTTAAAATTGGGCTGTTATCATATATTTGCATGAAAATAATGTTTGCAATTAATTTCTGATTTTTCCCTAATTTTCTGTTAATTATATGAATTTTTAAGGATTTATTGAAGCTCGAAATAATTATTTTTGAATTAAAATGACATATTTAATATTTTTTTTCGATATTTATCAGCATGGGAATGAATCAGGGAATTTTCTAGAATTTTCTAGAATTATTTACGAATTTTTAGGAATTTTCTGGGATTTATTTCAAGACGAAATGCATTTATTCTATTAAAAAGGGGCATATTTATAAGAGAAAAAAAATGTATTTATGCAATTTCTAGACTTTTCGGGGCCTTTTTGCAACGTTTCGTTGCAAAAAGACCCTGAAAACAGCTCTCGGTCGCCACGGCAGGCGTAAAGATCCTATTTAAAATCATTCAGGGTTTTATTACAATTCCATTTTTAATTGTTTTAATATTTTAGAGAAAATTGGAGGAGAGAGAAGGCGAAAATGATATATGTATAAATACATTTAAGCGGCGTTTATTTGCAAAAGAATGATTTGTAAGGGGTTTCGCGCAAAAAAAGTCGGAAAGAAGCTTGGCAAGGGCGACGTGGCGCATCGGTGGCTGTCGGATGCGGATCGAATGGATTTTGAAGAAAGAGAGGGTGCGGACGGTAAGATCACCATCCGTGCAGCGCATGCGAAGCGTTCGCATGGGGGGTGACATGGCGACTTCTCAGTGGGTCTTCCTGCAACCAGACGCACGCAAAGGCGCACAGCAATACGTATGCATTTTTCGCACTTTCGATTTTTCTTATGTTTTCTTTTTTTTCGTAGGGGGTACGTGGCGCCACGAGAGAGCATCCGCCAAAAAAAGATTTAAAATGTCGCAGCCAATGGGCTGTCGACACGTCATGGCGTGTATTATTAAATAAATCATTCAGATCTAGCCTACATTGATAGATAAAAATTAATTACTAAATGGGGGTAAAATGGTGATTTTCACCATGTGACCTAGGTATAAAAGCTGAATTCCGAGAGGAGGGGCTCATTCTGGAGGGTGCTTCATCACACCTGCAAGACAGAGAGGAGTCCCAGCCTGGATCAAGAGTTTTGGTATTTTTTTTCTTTCATTGTATTCAAACTTTTGTGCATTTTGAATGAAATAGGTTAAGTTGTTTGTTTCTTAATCTCCATTCTAGTCTGAACTTCTAAATCGCTTGGCTTGAGCGGCATGTACAAGCCCGGTTTAGGATTGAGAGGAGAAATTGAGAAATTTTACCTGGGCATTCAATTGCATTACAAATTAAAATTATAAAAAAATTTAGTTTTAATTCGTAGAATTCTCAATTTCCCCATTTTAGTTCTGAATTATCAATCTGCAAAAATCAACCCAACTCATTTTAAGAACCCTCTTTCAACCTCTCTAAATGATTTCTTGGATTCTTTAATTAGGATCAAAGAAGGAAATTTAGAGCCCTTAATTCTTCTAGTCTTCTCATCTCTTCTATCCCCCTCTCTAAATTCTCACCTAATTAGGGTCACTTGATCCTCATTGAAGATCAAATTCACTCTACTTAGGATCTAAAACACCAAAAATAGAATCAAATTGAAATTCCTACTTGCCTCCCTTGGACGACACTCATACTTATCACTATACATATTAAGTAGAGTTTTATAAATTTTATTGCATAAGCCAAAAAGTCACAACGACAAGGGCTAAAAATTTTGCGTAATTTTCATCCCTATTTTCGGCTTATCACTCCTATTGTTTTAGGTAGAACATTCCTAGCTATGGCAAAAGCCACTATGGATTGGGATAAGGGTACTGTGGAACTCAAGATAGGAGATGAATAAATTGAACTATCTATCTCAAAATTAATGAAATACCCAAAAGACACAAGCGAGGATGTTTGTTTTCTAGGGTTGGTAGAAGAAGATGATTTTGATTTTGATCCATGCTCTTATGATTTATTTTCTTGTGAGTCTAATGAATGTTTAAATGAAAAATCTTCTATGCCAGCAAATATTTCATTATATTCTGAGATTGAACTTAAACCTTTACCTTCGCCATTGAAGTATGCTTATTTAGGACCATGCAATTCGTTTCCCCTAATTATATCATCATTGTTATCATCTGAACAAGAATTAGAGCTTTTAGATGTTTTATCTACTTACAAATCTGCTATAGGATGGACAATTGATGACATTAAGGGCATTAGTCCAAGCATTTGTGAGCATAGAATTTTCTTAGAAGAAAATTCTAAAGCAACAAGACAACCTCAAAGGCGACTCAATCCGCACATGTTGGAGGTTGTTAAGAAAGAAATAATGAAATGGCTAAAAGCTGATTTCATATATGCCATTTCAGATAGCCCATTGGTAAGTCCTATACATGTAGTGCCTAAGAAAACAGGAATAATAGTGACAAAGGATGAGAATTGAAATGAAGTTCAAACTAGAGTGGCTTCTAGTTGGAGAGTATGCATAGATTATAGGAAGCTTAACTCCGTGACAAAGAAAGATCATTATCCATTACCATTCATTGATCAGATTCTTGAAAGACTTTCAGGTCAAAACTTTTATTGTTTTCTAGATGGATATTCATGATATAACCAAATTGAAATTAACAAAAGTGATCAAGAGAAAACAACATTTACATGTCCAGTAGGTACTTTTGCATTTAAAAGGATGCCTTTTGGGTTATGCAATGCACCAGCTACTTTTCAAAGATGTATGACTGCTATGTTTTCTGATTTAGTAGGGGATTGTTTATAAATTTTTATGGATGATTTTTCAGTGTTTTGTTCATCATTTGATAGTTTTCTATCTAATTTAACCAAGGTGTTGTAGATATGTGTACAGAACAATGTGGTGCTATGTTGGGAGAAGTCCCACTTCATGGTGGAGGGAATTGTCTTAGGGCACCATATCAGCAAGGATGGGCTAAGGGTGGACAATGCCAAGGTCGAGGTTATCCAGAACCTCCCCCTGCCCACACCCCTAAAGCAACTTAGGAGATTTCTAGGGCATGCTAGCTTCTACAGAAGATTTATTAAAGATTTTACTAAAATTTCTAAACCCTTAGCTAATTTACTTTTAAAAGATACATTGTTTGTTTTTGATGAAAATGCTAAAGCATCCTTCTTGCAGATTAAAGAGGCTTTAATTCAAGCACCAATATTACAAGCTCCATATTGGAGTAAGCCTTTTGAGATTATGTGTGATGCCTCTAACAGTGCAGTGGGAGCTATTTTAGGACAAAGAATTGACAAGAAGCCAGTTGCCATATACTATGCAAGCAAAACTTCAGGAGGAGCACAGGTAAATTACTCCACAACTAAAAAAGAATTGCTTGTTATTATTTTTGCCTTAGAAAATTTTCGTTCTTATTTGTTAGGTAGTAAAATAATTGTGTTTTCAGATCATGCAGCTTTAAAGTTTTTATTAAACAAAAAAGAAACCAAACCTAGATTAATACGGTGGATTTTACTTTTACAAGAATTTGATCTAGAAATCAAGAATAAACGTGGAATAGATAATACAGTTGCAGATCATCTTTCTAGATTATCCACTGAATTATCTATGCCTATCCATGATGATTTTCTCGATGAATATATTTTTGAAATTCAAAGTAAAAAGCTTCCATGGTATGCTCATATTGTAAGTTTTCTTGTCACAGGGTTAGTACCTAATAATTGGGATGTTAATGATAGAAAGAAGTTTTATAAATATATTAATTACTACTATTATGATGAACCTGAACTTTTAAAATTAGGTGTTGATCATGTGTTTAGAAGGTGTGTACACGAGTAAGAACAATGGAGCATATTACATGTTAGCCATTCTTCTTTATGTGGTGGACATTATGCTCCAAAATTAACTGCATTTAAAGTTTTAAATAGTGGATTATTTTGGCCAGGCTTATTTTCGGATGCTTTTAAGTTCTGCTCTAGTTTTTTAAAATGTCAAGCTGTGGTAAATATCAAAAAGAATGATAGAATGCCACTACAGCCCATAATTGAAGTAGAAATATTTGACCTATGGGGGATTGATTTTATGGGGTGATAAGCCAAAAATAGGGGTAAAAATTATGCAGTTTTTAGCCCTTGTCATTGTAAATTTTAGCTTATACAATAAAACTTATAAAACCTCACTTAAGATACACATGATGAGTGAAGGTATCTTCCAAGGGAGGCTAGTAAGGTGTTCAATTCGATGATTTTCTATAATTAGGACCACTTACTCTTCAATGAGGAGCAATTTAACCTGATTGGAAAGAATATTGAGAGAGGAAGATAGAGGAGATGAGAAGAGTGGAAGAATTTAGGGGACTCTAAGCTGAATTAATTGATCCAAAGAAGAGTATCAAGGAATTCACTTTAGAGGGACTTAAGAAGAAGGTTTTTTACTTGTTTTGTTTATTTTGTGGATTAGATAATTCAGAACTGACTAGAACACTATGTGATAAAGATAAAAGAAACTAAAGTTTTAATACCCTAGAATTCAAATTTAATTTTTTAGAGTTTTTCTTTGGGAATGCAGTTGAATGCCTAGTTAAAAATTCCTCAATTTCTCCTCTCAATCCTAATCAGGGCTTGTACATGCCGCTCAAGCCAAGCGATTTAGAAGTTCAGATCAGAATCAAGAAGAACAAACAAGAAATTGAACTAATTTCATTTAAAATGCACCAAAATTCAAATACAAAGAAGGGAAATGTACCAAACAGGTTGATCCAGGCTGGGGCTCCTCTCTATCTTGAAGCTGTCATAGGGAACATCAAGAATGAGCCCCCTCCTCTCAAAATTCGGCTTTTACACCTAGGTAAAATAGAATAAATTACCATTTTACCCCTAATTGGTTATTAATTTATATCTATCAATGCATGATTGATTTCCATGATCCAACCATACAGATAGAAAGAGGGGATCAATACGAGCAAATCCATAAAAAAGTCATCTCAATCGGACTTCTGGATCAAAAGTTATGAATAAACGAATTTAAACCAATATTAGCCATTTGATTTAAATCCATTTATATATATATATATATATATACATTACTATGCGCTGATGTGTCGCCCTCCTAAGGGCTAGTGACTTTTCAACTTCTCCAAGCGGGCTTCTTCCCGTTGCGCCACGTACCCCATGGCGAAAACAAAACCAAAACAAAACATTCAAAAGTCGGAAATTGCATACGTTTCGATGTGCACCTTTGTGTGCGTCTGGGTTGAATTCTTCAAATGATAATCTGCCATGTCACCGCCCGTGCGTGCGCTTCGCATGCGTCGCAGGGGCGGTAATCTTACCACAAGTGGCCTCTATCACTGGCCGCCGTCAGATTTTCATTCGACGGTCGTGATGAGGCCACGTCGTCGCTTCCAGATATCGCCCTGAAATTTACATACAAGTCCTTTGCGAAATAAACATTTGTTGTCCGATGCCGCCCAAAAATAATTATAGATATACCCCTTGCATATTCTCTCTCCTCCGTTTTTTTCTAAAACATTAAAACAATTAACAAACCATTTGCAATCAAACCCTAGAATATTTTAAATTACATCTTTACGCCTGTAGTCATGACCGAGAGCTTGATGGAGGACCATCCAGCAAATGGCGGCTCAGCGACGACGACGCCACCCGAGGATGCCACGATGACGCGCCACCAGCCACGCCGAGGCGCTCGAGTCGACGTCCGTCATCCGGGGTTTAAGTACTCCTGGTAAGCAAGGCTTTACCATTTTATTATTTTCATCATCATGTTGTATTTCTTTCCGAATTATGGATTGGGCCATTATCGTAGGGCCCGTCCTCGTCTTTGATTTTATATTTTAGAATTGTATTTGAATTTTTAAGGAGAGACCGAACCACGTTTCACGACGGTTCGATCTCTCCCCACGTTCTCTCGGCACCCCTCCTCCCTATATAAGGGGAGGGCATGCCCAAGGAACATTTGGAAGTTTTTGAATTGAAATTGTTTCAAGAATCTTCCCCCTGTCGTAGTCGTAGCGTAGGGACTTTGGCTAGCCCCACCTCTTCGTCGAGACCACTCTGAGGAGTAGAGCCCACGTCCTGTCCGTCGAGATCACTCCGGGCGTGACGTGTTCAACCGTACCGTCGAGATCACTCCAGTACGTTAAAGATTTTCAAGAAGCTGTGGAAATCAAGAATCGAGAGAGCACCCATCGAGATCACTCTGGGCGTCCTCGAAGGTTCGCGACGACTACGGCGCCGAGCTGCATTCGGGAAATCATCTCCAACAAGGAGAACCACCCGCGACCCACCAAGAACTCACCACGCCAGGTTCTTGGCTCTACCCGTCCATCTCCCCATCCTTCATCCCTCCATCGTTTCTTGAATCTTCCTCTTCACCCTCATCGTTCTTGACCATCCCCCACCACTTTCCATCGTTTCTTGAATCTTCCTCTTCACCCTCATCGTTCTTGACCATTCCCCACCATCTTCCATCGTTCTTGACCATAACCACCCATTCTTGCATCACCCTTTGGCTTCCCCCCCCCCCTTCTTGATTCGACCGCCACTTCCCCCATTGCCGCCCCGCCCCGAACCTCGATTCCCGACCACCCCGCATCACCGCCTGCGTCGGGGACCCGCTCCATGCCGCGACCCCACGCCGCGCCGCGGACCCATTCCGCGCAGCGACTCCCGCGCCACGCCGCAGCTCCGCCAGCGCCGCGGACTCGCGCCCAGCCGTGATTCGACCGCGCGCCGCGAGTTCGCGCCCCGCCGCGGTTCCGCCAATCGCCACGGTTCTGCCGCACGCTGTGGCTCCATGCCGCGCTGAGGCTTCGCCCCGCGTCATCAACCCGCCCTGCGCCGCCGTTCTGCCCTGTACCGTGGCTCTGTGCCACCACCACTGCCAGTCGCGACCGGTGCCGCCCCGTCACTTGCGCCAAGCCACGTTGATCCCTCCTGGCATTCCGGCCTACGACAAGATGAATCCGTCCCCGGAATGCTGTCTCTACGCCCATCTTCGATACGCCGTGGACTACATACTCTAAGGTCAGCTCGTCTCCTCTCCATCCTTAACCAGTATTATTACTTGTTCCAGTGCCGTCCTCCGCTATCGCGTCCTCTGCCGCAACTCATCACTCGACGACGGATTAGGAACAGCCACTGTTGTGAGAGCAGGACTTTCTTGAGGTAGACGGTCTGTCACTTGATCTTTAAATTTCGAACTTATCAGGGCCGTTAGACTCCCCTCTCGTCTAGACGTCTAGTGGTCTTGAGTGTCATTGGGAGTCTGACTTTCGGATCAATCTATTTGGTGATCGTCACCGTCCATCGCGTTATCTCCTTGTGTCTTAACTGCTCGATCATAAAATCTCATTGTGTTTGCATCATATCATCATTATTCCTGTGACGTGAAACGCGCCGCTCGATCCCGGCCGTCGGCGTTTTGCATCAGAGCTGTTTTGAGGGTTTTTTTTTTATAAAAAAACGTTTCAAAAAGGCCCTTCAAAGTTCGAAAATGATGTCAATACGTTTTTTTCTCTTATAGATATATCTTTTTTTCTTATAATAAATGCATTTCCTCTTCAAATAAATCTCAGAAAAATCCTAAAAATTCTAGAAAATTCTAGAAAATTCTAGAAAATTCTAGAAAATTCTAGAAAATTCACTTATTCATCCAAATACTGATAAATCACGAAAGTAAATACTAAACTTGCCATTTTCATTCAAAAATTGTTATTTCGAACTCCAATAAATCCTTTAAAATTCATAGAATTAACAGAAAATTAGGAAAAATCAGAAATCACTTGAAAATAATATTTTCATGTAAATATATGATAAGAACCCCATTTTAGGCTCTTTAAATGCATAAAATTGTGCTAATAACATGAAATAAAGACCGAATTTAGGGTGTTATCATGGGGCCATTCCCAAATTCAGATGGACATGAGTACATCTTGATGGGAGTATATTTTCTTTCCAGATGGGTTGAAGCAATCCCCACTAAGTCAAATGATCATAAGTAGTAGTGCTTAAATTCATTCAACAACATATATTTTGCAGGTTTGCTTGTCCTAGAGCAATTATTAGCGATGGAGGAAGTCATTTAATAATTCTCAATTCAAGACCATGCTTATAAAAATATGGGGTTCAACATTGAATCACTACCCCATATCATCCATAAGCCAATGGTCAAATTGAGAAGTCGAATAGAGAGATTAAGAAGATTATTAAAAAGATTATTAGGCCTGATGGGAAAGATTGGTCAAGTAGATTATATGATGCTCTTTGGGCATATGGAACTGCTTACAAAACACCCTTAGGGATGTCTCCTTATAGCATTGTTTATTGTCAAGCATGTCATCTTCCAATGGAAATAGAACATAGAGCTTATTGGGCTATTAAGAAACTTAATTTCTCTTTAGATGCAGCAGGAAAACAGCATTTATTGCAGATGCACGAACTCTAGGAGCTGAGGAATGAAGATTATGAATATTCAAGAATCTATAAAGCCAAGATGAAGCATTTGCATGACAAGAACATTAATCGTAAGCACTTTCAGAAACATCAAAAGGTATGGCTTTATAATTCAAGGTTAAAACTTTTTCCAGGGAAGTTAAAATCAAGATGGGATGGACCATTTATAATTACTGACATATATGATAATGGAGCAGTTTTGATTTTGGATCCTAAGACAGGGAAGGAGTTCATAGTAAATGGTATGTGATTAAAACTGTATGTGGAAGCAGAAGATTTATTGCAACCCACACCAACAATATTGCTAAATCCGATTGAGCCCACCGAACAGGAAGCACCAACCTAGGATTTGGATTCTAGAACTTTTGTCTTTTTATTGCATTTTTATTTCGCAAATAATGGGAATTAACCTAATTCCCTAGCTCTTAATTTTTCTTGCTTATTTTGTTTTCAGTTTATAGCTTTTTCAAGAATTAAGAAGAAGAAGAAGAAGTACAATTCACACACAAAATGATATGTCGGCTGATCATTAGTAAGTTCTTTAAAGATCACGTCTAAATAGGTTTGCAATTCTGAACTTCTCAATTACAATTATGATCGATTCCCATGCATTGAGGACATTGCATAATTTAGTAGGGGGGAGAACATTTCATGTGTTTAGGAGTGCAAGTGATGGCGCAGCACCACCGGACGTCATCGAGCCAGCACACGAGGAGCCACCGTCGTGATCGAGCCCACCACCGACACGTGTCCAGCCGACACGACGAGCCGCCACAGTGACACGCGACGCTGAATTCAGATACTCGGTGTGACGTACGCATCGTCTCACCATCGGAGCATTCCACCTATCTTCCCTTTGTTTTGATTTCGCTTCTTATTTCCTTATCTTACTGTTTCTTATGTTGTCGTGTAGTGAGGAGAAGAGCCCATATGAAGACATCTTCCCCTCACATGGGCCTGACAAGCCCATTTCATTTTCCTACCTCTTATTTTCCTTTGTTGCTTGAAAGGGGGCCCATCTTCACCCATTACATAAGGGGGGGGGGGGGGGGCGTCCTAAGACTCACTCTTAAATTTTAAGTTATACAAGTTAAAGAATTTGAAGAGTCAAGATCGCGCGAGCAGGGAGAAGGAAGGAAGAAGAAGAAGAAGAAGAGGAAGGAGAAGAAGAAGGAGAAGAAGAAGGAGAAGAAAGGAGAGAAGAAATAAGGGGAAAGAGAGCCGCTGTCCGCCGCCCAGCCACCGCCGTTTGCCGCCACCGTTTGCCACCCGACTGCCGCTCGCGGTCGGTGCCACCGTCTACGCCGTCGCCGTCGTTTACTGCCACCGCTCGCACCGTCCCCGCACCTCCCGTCGTCACCCACACCCTCTGCCCGCTCCTCTCTCGCTGCCCCCGCTCATCCCGTAGCCCCTGCCACCCTCCGTCGCCCCATAATTCCCGCGCGGCCGTTGCACATCGCCCGGTCACGCCTGCCCATTTTTCCACCTCCGCCCTCGCTGCTTCCCTCTCCTCCCGTCGCCCACACCACTTTTCTACCTTCCTGTCCCCACCTGCGATCTCCCGCGCCTCCTACCGCCCCCCATTTTCCCTCCCGCAAAATCGCCATCGCTGTTCCCCGCCGTGCCCTCTCTCTCACCCGTCTCCGCCCGCGCTCGCCGTTCTCTCTTTGTTCGGCCGCACACCCATCACCGTTAGACCTCCCCAGCGCCCACGCTCCCCTACCCTTGCACTCGCCAATTGCCCACCTCCCTCTACCTCTCCCTAACCACGCCCAACGACCCTGTTCATCCGCCAGCGACGACCCATTCCGCTACCGTTCCCTCACCGCCCGCGGGCGATTCTATCACGCTGGTAGACGTTCTGCGTGCACGGCTCTGTGAACGCGTTCAGGCCTTGGCAATCTGCACTGCTACAACCTCACGCCTCCTGTCCAAGGGCGACCTGCCGCCGACAGTGATCACTCCTGCGCCCTCGTTCTCAGCGGCATCGCCCCATCGTTCAGGACTCCCGCATTCTTACGGATCTCCGGACACGCATATCTGTCGCCAGTGCGACATCGATACCCTCACTCGCTCTCCTTTTGTTTACGTCCTTTACTTTCTTCAGTACACTTTTGGTTTGCCTCCTCCGCGCTCGGGTTAGATAGGTGAGCGTGAGACAGGTTGAGAAAATGACGAACATTTCACGAGAGTCTTTACCCGTCCGCTACGAGTCGGGAAATCCCGACGAGTGTGAGCACTTCAGCGGGAATTCCCCGTTCGGCGACGTACTCGCCCTCGACCCTCTCGGGCGAGGTTCAGGAGGCCCGGTAGGCTTCACTCAGGCGACCCGTCACTTCTCTGGAATGGCATTCATTGCTAGTCAGCGCACGCACGTACGATATTAGGACTTTCATTAGTTTCAGGAAAAATTCCTATAGGCTGGACGTCTCACGAGAGGAAGAAGCTGTTGAAAGATGCACGGTTCTACTTTTGGGAAGACCCGGAGTTGTTTCACCAAGGGCAGGATCAAATCTTAAGGCGGTGTGTCCCCGAGAACGAGCAACAGAGCATCTTGGAATTCTGCCATGCAAAACCCGGAGGAGGGCACTACTCGGCTAAGGTAACCGCTCATAAAATCGTCGAATCTGGTTTCTTTTGGCCTACTCTATTTCATGATGCCCAGAAATTTTATAATACGTGTTTAGCATGCCAAGCATCCGTCAACATAAACAAGAAAGATAGAATGCCTCTACAACCCATCCTAGAAGTGGAAATCTTTGATTTGTGGGGGATTGATTTTATGGGTCCCTTTCCTAATTCTAACGGGTATGAATACATATTGATGGCAGTTGACTACGTGTCCAAATGGGTAGAAGCCATTCCCACAAAAACCAATGATACCAAAGTAGTGACCAATTTCATAGAGAAAAATATTTTTTATCGTTATGGATGCCCACGGGCCATTATTAGTGATGGAGGTTCCCATTTTACCAATTATAACTTTAGAACTCTCCTTAAGAAATTTGGTGTGCATCATAGAGTCACTACCCCATATCACCCTCAAGCCAATGGTCAAGTCGAATTGAGCAATAGGGAGGTAAAGAAGATTTTGAGGAAAATAGTGCGTCCGGATGGGAAGGATTGGTCTAGGAAACTCGACGAAGCATTATGGGCTTATCGGACAGCGTACAAAACACCCCTAGGAATGTCTCCATTTAGACTAACTTTTTGAAAGACCTGTCACTTACCTCTTGAATTAGAACACAGCTCTTTGGGCCATTAGGAGACTAAATCTAGCCTTAGATCAAGCATGCAAGCAAAGACTTCTTCAACTACATGAATTTGAAGAACTCCGCAATGAAGCCTATGAGAATTCAAAGATTTATAAGGCCAAAATGAAAAACTTCCATGATAAAAGCTTGAGGAGAAGAGCATTTGTAGAGAATCAGAAGGTGTGGCTCTACAACTCTAGGTTGAAATTATTCCCGGGGAAACTGAAAACTAGGTGGGATGGACCCTTCATTGTGCAACAGGTTTTTGAGAATGGAGCAGTTATAATTTTAGATCCTGCTTCTCAAAAAAAATTCACTGTTAATGGGCAACGGCTCAAACCCTACCTAGAAGAAGAAGATCTACATAGCCCCGTGAGTATCACCTTGGAGAAGCCACCACACGATAGCAGCATGATTGGATAATATTTTTATTCTATTTCTTATTTTCTCTATTTTGTTATTTGGTTCTGTTTTTGTTTTCTTCGTTTCTATTTTTGTCTTCATGTGCAGCCAGACCTATCCAAGCCCACCTACACCATAAATGGACAACTCTCATGCCGGTCGCACTCTCAATACCATGGTTTGATCTCCTTTCTCCTTCCTCTTAATTACGTCCTGTCATGTAGGAACATGCCTTTTGTTGAGGGGGAGAGGGGAGTATAGTTGCATGCATCATCCATGAATTTTTTTTTCATTTTTGCATTACCCAAACCATGGATATTCAATGATCCTAGGAGATGTTTGCACAATGATACGCATGATACTTAGATTCCTTTTCAAAGGTGTTGCCAGTGAAAGACTGGCCAGCTAGGGAATCCTAGGTGAAATAAGCCTAGCTAGGTGCACTATGATCCGTACTTTTACAGCCACATCTCTTACCATTATACTTCTCTCGCCTCGCCATCCACCTCGGGTTGAGTTAGCACTTACATGCACGAAATTTTTAGCTTTAGTGGAGAGTAGGGTTAGTGTTAGCTCAGTGGCAGTATTATTATGACGTGAGTGAAGCTCCCTGAACCAAGAAGGATACAAAACTTCGTCGGGGGAATAAGCTGCCGGTCTACTAAGGACGGCACATGGGTAGTGGATAAGCGCCACCAAACTACAAAGTGAAAGCTGCACTGCGCAAAAACAAGCACAAGCTTGCATCATAAGTACCAAAGTTGATTGTCATAAAAAATGACCAACAAGCAGCAAATGCCAATGAAAATAAAGGTGGAAAAGCTGTCTCCCATGTGTTTGAGCCGATGCTACTATAGCCATAGTATTGAGCTAGCATTAGCACCGCTCTCTACGCCTCGTTCAGTAGTGCGCTTGGGGTGTTAACTCAACCTTACTCCATATACTATGTACTTACTATATGTACTCCGTAGATCAAGTGCACTTAGTTGAGGTAGAAGGCTGAGATAGATCCTAAGTTTCTCCTACGCTGGTCACGTTCAATTGGTGAAAATACTCCTTGAAAGGAGCATGAATCAAAGTTATCGGAAGTCAAAAGTCAACTTGAGATAATCTTTTATTCTCATCTGCATTTCATTACTATGGGACTAGTAATGATCTTAGTTGGGGGGTGTTTGATGACTCTCAAACATGTCATCAAATATGTAATCTTTTGAGTGTTAATTCCTTAAAATTATCGTGTTAATTCATGTGAGTATCATGCATATGCATCATTTTATGAAAGTACTAACCCCACTTGATTCTTTGAATCAAGTGGATTATATTTAACATTTTATGGTTAGTAAACATTCAGAGACAGGTTAAGACGATCAAGGAAGAAGACGAGGATCAAGTGGAGTGGGCAAAAATTCAAAGAAGGAAAATTAAGAAAATGCCCCTGGGCAGGAGTTAAGAGAAACCTATAACTACTCTCTTGAGAGTTCATTTTAGGGGGTCAGAATTTTCTCTAAGGGAACTAGGGCTTGGAGAAGAAGGATTTCTGCACCCTCCAGGAGCTGATGAGCTTTTGGAGTTGAAGAGGAAGATCAGACTGAAGATAGCTTGGATTGAAGACCTCCGCCTCGCCGCAAGGACGTGACACCCGACGTAGGGAAATCTCAAGCTTCAGCCCTGTAATCCCTCTCCTTTTCAGACAGTTTTGGTTGGGTTGGAAGAATCACCAGATCTTCCAATGTTTTCCAACTGAAGATTGTTTTGTTTTGATTTGATTTGCAAAGTTTAGGTTTGTCGAATCTGTCTTCCTCTAGTTTATCCTAAAAATCTACAGTTATCTCTTGATTCTTTGAATATGCATCCTTGAGCAACATCTAGTGGAGCAGCCAGCGACCCAGGCTCTCGCCGAGGTCACCAGAAACCCACAGGCAAAGCCACCTAGCTGGTGGCCAGGCTGCACACCATCTGCCGCCCACCGAGACCTGCACGCGGGCAACCCGCGCGCAGACGGCCGCCTGAGCAGCGTCCGCGCGCTGGCAGATCGCGCATAGGCAGGTCGCCTGCACGCGGACTCCCGCGCACGGTAGCTGCTGCAGAGGCACCGCGCGCAGCACCCGTGCGGAGGTCCCTTCCGCGTGCGGCGATATCTGCGCGCAGCCTCAACCTGTGCGTAGACAACTGCCTTGGCAGCGTCCGCGCGCGGGCAGGTCGCCCGTAGGCAGCCTCCCGCGCACGATAGCTGCTGTAGAGGTGCAGTGCACAGCTCCCACACGCAAGTTGCTTCAGCGTGCGGCGATAGCTGTGCGCAGGCTCATCCCACGGCAGTCCCTCTCTTCGGCAGAACGACCTTGTGTGCACGCACACAAGGTGTTCGTTGTTTTGTTTTCTTCACAGGTGTGAACTCACAGTGAAATAAACAACCTAAGAGACTATCTTACCTGAGCAATATTAAGAGGGGAATCCTTATTTGCTGAAGAGCAATTACACACTTTGGAGGGAACCCATTGACAACTCTGAAGATAAATTCATTGCTGGATTAAAGTGAACATAGAGACCTGAACATACCAATTGAACACCAAATTCTTCTCTGCTGTATTCCTTGCTCCTCGTGGATCGACCCTTACTTGCCCTAGGGCTGTGAGGTAAAAATTATTGTTGAATAAGCTCAATCCTCACACTACATTT
Organism: Wolffia australiana; assembly: GCF_029677425.1. Taxonomy (NCBI): domain Eukaryota; kingdom Viridiplantae; phylum Streptophyta; class Magnoliopsida; order Alismatales; family Araceae; genus Wolffia; species Wolffia australiana. The sequence goes on along the minus strand of NC_135839.1, from coordinate 12,639,259 downwards.
CTGCTAAATAACCAGTAAAAAATCACCCCAAAATTGAGTTTATCAATCTACCTTGCCTTGCCATTCCCCTATGTCATTCCATTTGTTATACCATGTATCATTCATTTGTTCAACCATGAGCCATATACCTATCCACTTTCTTGAACTTTTCTAACCAAACAGCCTTTCATGGATGGTAGCCATCTCCCAAGCCATTCTATCTCCCTTTCGATGGGATCACCTTTATCCCATCTCTATCACCATTTCTGTCTAATTTCGCTCTTCAAATTCTTATTACCTCTTCTTCTCTTCAATGAATTTTAATAATGCCCTTATTAGAGTCAATGATAATCATTTCTGTTTTCTCTTTCACAATGTTTAGTATTTTCTTTACCCAAAAAAAAACGAGAAGGTCCTCAAGTTCAAGCAAAACATGAGGAAAACTAAAAAAAAAAAATTTTAAAAGTTGGGGATTTTTGTGATAGCAATTGTTAGTACATTAAATTTGTTTCAAGTTATTGAATCCAGTAAGGGCATTACACATGATTTCTTTCTATTTCTATCTCATTCATCTAAGTCTTGGGAGAAGGCAACCTCAAATGATATATCCTCGATAAAACTTTCATTCAAAACCCATCACTTCCCCTTTGACATGCTATCTTTTGTTCATTCTTATTCTCTTACCCATGCCATCACACTATTTGATATTCTGTGCTAATTGGGAGGCGGAGAATGTCTAGATTTCATCTTATAGTTGGAGGAAACTTCGTGGAGAATTTTAACACAAGTAGCCGCTACCCGGAAGAGAGTGATCTTGATATGAGAGGCGAGAGGTCCACCACTTGAAGAGTGCAGTGAGGAGCATTCTAGATCATAGTGTAATATCCGGAGAGAAGTACATCTTTCTATTCATTTCATTAGCTCTATCCAAAACCAAGAGGATGGCACCCATATTCCTAACAAGGTGGAATCCAAATTATCGAGGAGAGTTTTGTTTGAGCATGTTATTGATAATTCTAACACTTCATGCAGATGAATGAGGATTGATGGATGAAGAAGTCATCTAAAGAAATAATGGTACATTGCTAAGGGACTACCAATGATTTAAGTTGGGGGGTATGATAACTTGCAAATAAACATGATTAAGTAATGAATTTTACATTATATTTATGTGTTTTAATGACTATATTTGGATGTTATCATATTAAAACAAAGATAAATCACTTACACTTTCATTTTATTATTATTTCTGGTTTTTTATCATTTATCACATGGAATTTAACCTCATTTTAGTGAAGAAATATTTTTTGCAAGACCTTAAATATTTGGCTAAAGGTTGGTAAGGGCTTTTCTAATTTTTCCGGAATTTTCCCATTTTTTTTATATAATGTTTTGACCATTATATAGCCAATAAATAATTTTTATATATTTAAATAATACATACTTAATTTATTTGGCATTTTATAATGTATTTTTATATATATAAAGGGTATCCACGTCATTCGCCCAAAATTTGGGCGAATGAGTGGATAATTATTATTAAATAATAAGAGAGGGAGTGATTTTATTAAAAAAAATAATAATAAAACAAGTCGTTAGCGCGTGCATTTAATGAACGCGCTAACCGACATTTCTGTCAGGAATCGACATTTTCTGGCGCCGATTTTCCGTACACGCAGAAATCGACGCCAGAAACAATGAAAAAAATTAAAACGGTAAGCTCACCGCTTTTTTTTAATGTAAGACAGATCAAACATTGCGGCTCGACGAAATATATATATATATATACATATTCCTTTACTTTTTTTTTTAGACAGGGCGACGTGGCATTCTCTCGACCATCCAAAAAGGGGCACTACGCACCAATGATTGTGCGCTGATAACGCGGACAATCACATGTCAAGACGCAATCCGAGACAGTGAAAAACGAGAAAGAATAATGTCGGCCAATCAGAAATTGCTGATTTATCCTCACTAAAACCTTGATATCTTGAGATCTAGACGTCCGATTGGGCTGAAATTTTGAGGGTAGGTTCGTCCTTTCCGCCTCTACAATATACCGTTTGGATCTTTTTCTGGAAATGGGCGGAAATTACTTTTGGAGGCTCTCCCCAAGCATTTGGCCAGGAAGGACACAGGAGGGGTTCTTGAAGTCAACAGATCTTGCTTCTGCACTCAAATTTGTAAGTTTCTGATTTGTATTCCGATCATCTTCTTGAACGATTCTATAACGCCAAGGCATGGGCGAAACGTACATGCCATAGAAGTTTATTTTGAATGAAATTAGCACTTCATTTTTATTCTGATTCAAGATCTGATTTTTTATCCTTAATTCTACATCAATTTAGAACCTTTCTGCATCATTAGATTTGTAATTTAGGGTCGGATTTCATATTTTCCCTGTCAGCGGAAGGAGTCTACTCGAACTTCTCACTCTTTAATATATCGGTGATAGGTGTCGTGACTGCGCTAAACTCCAGGATAAACCTGCAATAGAATGTTGCTAGTCCAATAAAACTACGGATGTCGTGGATGCTCTTTAGTTTCAGCCATGCAGTAATGGCGTCGACTTTAGCCAGATCGGCGGCTACTCCACGCAAGGATACAATGAATCCAAGAAAAGAGACCTCGGTGGTGAAGAAGCTGAACTTCTTGGGGTGTGCATACGACTTTTCTTGGCGTAGTGCAGCACACACGTATCATAGGTGCTAGATGTGGTCATCTCGAGTTTTGCTGTATACTAAGATATCATCGAAGTATACAATACGAATTTGCCAATGAATGACCGTAGCACTTCGTTCATGAGTCGTTGGAAGGTGCTAAGAGCGTTGGATAGCCCGAAGGGCATGACATTCCACTCGAAGAGGCCGTCTTTGATCTTAAAGGCCGTCTTCCACTCGTCCTCTGGTCGGATTCGTAACTAGTGGTATCCACTTTGCAAGTCTATCTTAGAAAAAATAGACGCGCCAATTATCTCATCGAAAAGGTCTTGGACTCTTTGTATTGGAAAATGGTACTTAACCGTAATTTTGTTGATGGCTCGAGAGTCACAACATATTCTCCAAGTTCCATCTTTCTTGGGAGCAAGCAAGGCCGGCACGGCACAGGGGCTGAGGCTTTCACGGATTAAGCCCTTAGCCAGTAATTCCTTTACTTTACCATATATCTCCTCATACTTAACTGAATCCATCCGGTAGTGTGGGAGGTTTGGGAGTGTTGCTCTTGGGACCAAGTCGATGGCGTGCTGAATATTCCGAAGGGGTGGGAGCTCATCTGGGACTTCCATAGGGAACACGTCAGCGTACGCGCTGATGAGTTGAGTAACCTCCAGGGTTTGGTTCCCGTCACCCAAATTGGTGACTCCGTCAGATAGAATTATCGCATAGCACACGCAGGTGTGCTCACGGTCCTGTTCTAGCTCTCGCCGGAAGATGCAGCCATTGGTGATAATGGCGGTGTGCGTAGCGTGCGATAGGATCCTCATGGACTGAGTTGGTAACGGCGGCAATCGCACAACGGGTACCAAATCAGGCGTCGTCTGCCGTAGATGAAAGAGCAAGTGTTTGCTTGACCTGCCAACTGAACGTCATGGTCATATAACCATGGCCGACCAAGAACAATTGATGTAAAATGACGACGGCCGGGATCGATCAGCGCGTTTCACGTCACAGGGTTATGATGCGAATGTAAGGGATGTAAGCCGAATGATGAGAAAGTATGAATGAGCAGATAAGGATTTGACGGATAGCGACGTCGGCCGTACCGATCAACGAGAGAGGAGTGATCCTAAGATCAAACTCCTAATGACCCGCTGGACCTACTAGATGTCTACTAAGTGAGGAGCGTCTAACAGCCATGGAGCGTTCGGTGTCCAAGTCGGATGACAATTCGTCTACCACAAGAATCCCTACGCTCGACAAAGTGGCTAGTCCTATCCGATGATGTTCGAGAATATCACGGTAGCAGACGCGATAGGGGAAGACGAGACTGTCGAAGATAATAATACTGGAGTTTATGGAGGGGAGATGAGACTGACCTTTGTATCGCTTAGTGCAAGGCATCCAAGTCGTCGAGCGTATGCGTAGTGTCAGGTCGTGCGGACGAGTGTCATTGACGAGGACGAAATCGGGTGCGGACGGTGCGGTCATAACTACCAGCGGAGAGCTGAGTCCACGGGTGGCGTGCAGCAAGAGTCGGAGCAGAGGGCGCACAAGGCGCGCGCTTGGCTGGCGCACGGCGTAGTCGTGTGGGCGGGCAAGACAGCGAACCAAGTGTCGTGGGAATAGTCGTGTGGGTGGGGCAGAAAACCAAGTAAGCGGTTATGGCGTAGAGGGTGGGAGTCAAAAATTCAAGAAAGATGAGGGCGAGGGGAGGGCGAAGGGGAGGACAAAGGGGAATCAAGGAGACATGGTGAGATCAAGAAATCAAGAAATCATGAAATCAAGAAATCAAGAATTCATGAAATCAAGAAATCAAGAAATCAAGGGGAAAGAAAGGTGGGCGATCAAGAAAGACAAGAGGAGGTGGTTGGGAATCAAGAAACGATGGGGAAAGGAGGGTGGGCGATCAAGAAAGGCAAGACGAGGCGGTTGGGAATCAAGAAACGATGGGGGAAAGGAGGGTAGGCGATCAAGAAAGGCAAGACGAGGCGGTTGGGAATCAAGAAGTGATGGGGAAAGGGGGGTGGGCATTCAAGAAAGGCAAGACGAGGCGGTTGGGAATCAAGAAACGATGGGGGAGGGGAAAGAGGGGAAATTCAAGAAATGTGGGAGGATGTTCAAGAACGGTGGTGGGGTGGATCAAGAACGAAGAGAAGGGAGGGGTATGGATCAGGAATGGTGGAAGGGTGGAAAAAGGTACCGAGAAATGGCTTTCTTGAACTGTAACAACCAAGAACCCTCCAAGAAAGAGTAATTCTTGATGGATCTGGGGTGTGCTCCCTCGGCGGAGCAGATTTCCCCGGTTGATGACGTGTCGATGATGCTTCTTGAATCTCCCAAGACCCCCGGAGTAATCTCGACGAAGGCCTCTTTCAATTCTTGATGGCGGCGGCTTCTTGAAACACTTTCCTCGCAACGGAGTGATCTCGACGATGCGCTTTAACACGTCTCCCTCGGAGTGATCTCGACGGGAGAGACGTGGGCTCTACCCACGGAGTGATCTCGACGTGGGGTGGGGCTAGCCAAATCCCCTACACTACTCTCTACAATAGGGGGGAGACGAATTGTGAATAAACTTTTCAACAATGACTCCAAGGTGTTCCTTGGGCATGCCATCCCCTTATATAGTGAGGATGGGTGCCAAGTGAACGCGGGAGAGGATGAACCTTCGCGAGACGTGTTTAGGCCTCTCCTTACAAATTCAAAATACAAACATAAAAAGTAAAAACGACGAGGACGGGGCCCAACAACATTGGCCCAGTCCACAAATCCGAAAATACAAACACACATGAAAATGAGCATAAGTAAAAAGATAAAAGTTCTTACACGGGGTACTTAGACCCCGGGTGGTGAGCGTCGGCGCGAGCTGCTCGGCGTGGCTGACAACGCCCCGTCGCGTTATCCTCGAGATGGTTCTTCGTCATCGTGGCATCATCCTCGAGATGGTCCTCCATCAATAATACTACCAATCTTTATCGGTAGCACGTCACACAACACCTTCTCATCGTACGTACTCATCTTCAAAGGTACGTATATCTAGGACACATTGTACACATTGTACGGAGTAGTAGATGTACGTGTAAAAGATGGACGTACGCTGGGCTACATCAATGGGTCCGGGCGATGTGGAGGCCGTGGGCGTTAGTGATGTCTGTCCGGTCACGTTGGTGCTCCATTGATCTGTAGTCTCTTGCTGGATTCCCAACGTGATGATAGGGTGCATCGAGGGTGGAATGATCGATGTGATCTGGATATATCCAAGAGGATCATCAATATCCTCGCCATCGGGACATTCAGCCAGATATTCATCCACCTCAAGGTCATCCTCTGGTTGCTCTTCCATCGGATTCCCACGTATATCCATGTGGAGGAGGGTGTGACGGTCGGTACGGCAATGCCCAAAACCTTTGCACTTGAAACACTAGAAGGGCTCTCGAGGGGCATTCAGAGCCCTAGCGGTGGATATAGCCGAAGAGGTGAAAGGTGCAGGCGTAGTGACTGGTGTCGTCGTAGGGGCAACTGTGCGTGGAGCTGTTGTGCTTCCTCGGTTCCAAGTCGATGTAACTCGCGTAGTTGAGGAAGCGGACACTATGGTTGGAGCCGCTCGTGGAGCGGCGGGAGCGGATGGCATGATGTCATCGGGGCTAAGCTCATTCCTTTTCACGAGACTGTAAGCGAGGTCTACGGTCATTGGGTTCTGCTCTAAGACTCGTACTCCCAAATCAGGGCGAAACCCGTGGATAAAGAATGCGATTTGAATTTGTGGACTCTCCATAAATTTGCATCTCATTCTATACTCCTCGAAATCCTCGATGTAATCGCTGACCCTACGCTTCCCTTGCTTAAGATCCATCCATTTTAGCAAGAGGCAGGTCATGTAGAGCTTTGGGATATACTTATCCTTGAGCTTCTGTGACATCGCGTCCCATGTGATGGGAGGATCGCCTCGTCCTCGTGCTGCCTCCTTCTTGTTCTTCCAAAAAAATTTTGGCTCGGCTTTCTAGGCGAGCCTCAACAAAGGACACACACAGATCATCATCCATGTCATACCATTGGAAATAACTTTCCAAATCTGACTCCCAATCAGCGTAGTCCTTCGAGTTTCGTGACCCTTCAAAGATAGGCACCTCTATTCGTACGCTCTTCTGGATCATGGCATGGTGCGCCTCTCTCTGTCGCTCGTGTTCATCCCCGTGGTGACGAGCACGTGGCCGACGGGGTGCATCTCGCCAGTAAGCATGATCCTGGTACTCCAGATAATATGCAACTTGGGGAGCTGCCTGGGGATAGTATGGACACTCATCCGGATGTCCATAGTGATGGTAGTGCCTCGGAGGTGCTGGGGGTGGCACCGGTTGTGCATACCCCTGATGCAGCAGGTAAGGGTTCAACCTCCTCGGTCGATTAATCTCTTCAAGTGGGTATACTGGAGGTGGTGCGGGCTGGTAATCCGTGGTGTATCTTGGTACCGTCGTAGGTGGCGCCGGGGGCTCCTCGTATCAGACGGGTGCGGGTGCGGGGGCCGACCCATAGTAGGGTGGGTGATCGGAGTTACCGCAATATGCGGTTGCCTCCGGCCTGCAGGTAGTGGGAGGGTACCGTGGACCGCCCGGTACGGATGGGTAGTGTGGGGCATACGGCACCGGAATCCAGTTTCGGTTATGGGTCATCTCGGGAGGATGCCCATGAGGCTCATAATACGGAGAACTCCTGTTCTCAGGTTTGATAGTAGTTCTTATCCGGTGGATAGGAACGATCATCGTGATATCTCGGTGCGTGATACTCTTTCGGTTGCGGCGGAGTCCTTTGACGTTCTCCATAGTCATTCTCCCAATTTGGTGGCCTGTTGTAGCGGGGCAGGTGCATCGCTGGATCCTGCGGTCGGTGCGTCAGAGTGGGAAGGTCCGGCATTAGGGCCTTGCCGGGACGTTGGGGAACCTTGCTGGTCAGGGGGACACTATAGTGCTCGTTCACCGAGGGCCTACGGGTAGGTGCTGCGGTGATGGAATGTCGGTCTTCGGATGTCCGAGATGCAGGTGGCCCCGCTTCGGAGGCACGAAACCCGTGGAGCGGGTTCCTAGGCGCGGAGGAGGTGAAGCTACTTCCTCGCTTTCCAAATGGTCTGTCTGAAATTTTTGCCTAATAGATCATCGGTTAGAAGATCCCCTATGATGAGATCATTATCATAATCTTCGCCGCGTTCAGCTATGTTGGCATTCGGACACTAGGTTCGGCGGTGAACCATGCTATGGTCAACGATCTACTAATACAGTTTATGCGGGTTTAACTAATGATGAATGCAATGAAATGACGTGGTATAGATGCAAATGAATTTTGAGATATGGCGTGCGTAAATTGAATAAAAATCTCGAGTGATATGCTACCGACCGTGTTAAGCAAAAGCTAACACGACCGACTCTAATACCAATATGATGTAATACGAGGGAAGTGCCAGGATCGGACGGCTTGTATTACGTCACAGGGGCAATGATGAGTGAATTCATAGCTAATTATATGAAATGAATGTCCGTTTAGAAACCCTTGATGAGCAATAGGAGACTACTACGATGAGGAGTGATGTTCGATTTCGTAAACCAAGAAACATATTGATCGGGTTAGACTACTGATAGACTCAATTTTTGAGGTGTTTTTTACTGGTTGTTTAGCAGTTAATACGTGTGAGGATTGAGCTTATACAATGAAATTTATAACCTCACAGCTTAGGGTGAGTGAGGGCCGATCCACAGGGAGACGGCAAAAAACAACAGAAGAATTATTTCTATCAAATCAGTTCTTTTGGATCTCAATACTCAAGTATAAACTCTGGTAGACGATCTTCGGTACAAACGACACAGCTTTCTTTAAAAGTCTCGGTGCAGCAAATCTTCAGTAAGGCTTTCCTTACTGAGGATTTGCCTTTGCCCTTTGGGCCAATTTCACAAACACCCAGCGGGTGTTTGTGCACGCGCGAGCGCTTGTGCAGGCGAGCCTGCTCGCGGCGCTGCTGCACGCGGGCGACCCTGCTCGCGGCGCTGCTACGCGCGGGCGACCGTGCTCGCGGCGCTGCTGCGCGCGGGCGACATGATGCATTTCTCAATTTTGAGATTGCTAGAACTTCAGGATTGTCTCCATTCGTCTCATCGTGAATGGAGTGCTGCACATGATGCAAGTTGCATGGATTTACTAATGGTTTCGTGGGAAGTTTATACGATGTGCACGGGAATTCTGGAGTTATACCTTGGTGTTCAGGTGGTGCAGGTCTGAAGCTCTCTAATAGCTTCCTCATCTGCTCTTGAGATTCCAGCACTTGCTTTGTTTGAAATTCCATCATCATTTGCATCTTCATCTCCATCTCCGCCCGCAACTTTTGGTTTTGCTTCTCAATCAAATCTGAAATGACGGGGGTAAGTGAAGAAAAATCAGGTTGGTTCTGAGATGGAACCTGGTACTGTTGTGGAGGCCTGTGCTGGAATGGTTGTCTCTGCTGGAATGGAGATTGAGCTGCCGGCTTGTTCCCTTGGTGGAAGGTCTCTCCGTTTTGGAAATTTGGCCTCTTTTGACCTGCCCACGATTGTTGCGGCTGGTTGAAGGCCTTCACCTCTTCTTCCATGGCTTGGCAGGCTCCATCTTCATGTTCCCTGCTGAAGCAGAGAGAGCAGATCTTAGCTTTAATGATAGGACAGTTACCTAAAAAGACATTCTTCAAGGTGGAGGTGAGCTCCTCCAATTTCTGGTTAGTCTCCCTTAGGCCCGCTTGTAGCTCTCCCTCCTTGGCGTTAACCTGTAGAACTCCTGCTCTTTTTGGCTGTAGGTTTCTCCCATTCTGATTGGCCCCAATCTCCTGCAAGTCAGTTTCTGCAACTCTCTCCAAAATATCAAAAACTTCATCCTCATATGCGGTATAAAACGTTCCACCCGTAGCGAGATTTACTTTGTTTTTCATAAAATCAGAGAGAGATTCATAAAATATTTGCGCTAGTTGACATTGCTCAATGCCATGGTGAGGACATTTCCTCAACAAATCATTGAATCTCTCCCATGACTCACTAACGGCTTCTCTGTCATGAGGATGGAAATTGTGAATTTCTCTTCGATAAAAATTCATTTTGGATAGAGGGTAAAATTTCTGCAGAAATTTTCCTTGCATCTCTTCCCAAGAATTAAAAGTGATTCCTAGATTACGATACCATGCAAACGCTTTATCTTTAAGAGTTAGAGGAAAATATTTCATTTTTAACATCTCTGTAGATATTCCAGGAACATTTTGAGAAGAGCATCAAATATGAAAATCATCAAGGAATTCTAAAGGATTCTGTAATCCGTTAAATTCAAATAATCCGGGCTGTTGCTGTTGCGGCTGCGCGTGCGCGTGCGCAAGACGCGTGCCTGGCGCGCGGCGTGCCTGCGCGCGTGCGTTTACGCTGGCGATGCTGCTGCAAGCGGCAGCTGCTGCACGCAGGCTTGCTCGCGCTGCGGGCGAGCCTGCGTGCGCCGCAGCTGCAAGTGGCGGCTGCGCGCGGGCGAGCCTGCGTGCGCCGCAGCTGCAAGTGGCGACTGTGCGCGGACGAGCCTGCGTGCGCCACTACAGCAACTGGCGCCTGCGCGCGGGCGAGCCTGCGTGCGCCGCTGCTGCAAGTGGCGGCTGCGCGCGGGCTTGCTACGTAGTATGCAACTGCAGGCAGCGTTTGCGCGCGGGCAACTGTTGCGCACGCAGTGCTGCTAGCAGTTTGAGCCGCTGCCGACCTAGGCTAAGGCCTGGGTCGCTAGCGGTTTGATTGCTGGCTGCGTGTGAGAAATTCTAGTGCAAATTCAGTAGAGGGCTATAGATTTTTTTGAGGGAAAACAAGCAGTAGGATGAATTGAACACAAAAAACTTTGGATTAACTAAAACATAAACAACTCTGGTTGGAGATTGCTGAAGAACCTTGCATGTTGCTTCAAGCCCAACCGAGGTTGTCCAAGAGGGAGAAGAATACGAAGCTAAACCAGCTCAATCACTCCGTGATGCCGGACGTCGTCTCAACGGCGTCCGACCGTCACCGAAGGAAGGAACTCGGTGTCGTATCGCTAACTAATCGGGTTACGTCCACGACGTCAACCGATGGATATGCGGAGAACAGAAACATATGTATGACGATGACGAGGACGATGATTCTACAACGGTACGTGCAATGCGCCGACAAGCTACGAGAGCCAACCCGGAGCGGGGACGGGGTCGCCAAGCTGGGTCGGTCCAGCCCTCCAAGTCGTCCGAGGTGGATCGAGGGCGCGCACGCCGTCGAATGGGGTAACTCCCACTGGAATGCTCACACGCTGCCGAGGCGCCCCGACTGCATCGACAGGTAAGACGCCGTCTTTGTTTCGCTTCTCTCAATCTGTCCCACTCACCTATCTAACCCGAGCGCGGTGGAGGCAATACGAAAGAATACTGACGGAAATAAATGACGAAAGAGGCTAGGGAAAGCAGAGTACCTTCGCCGCGCTGGCGACGGGATTTTCGCACCAACTGGTTCCGGAGGAGGAGTTGTCGGGTGCGCCGGAGGTTGACTGGTGCGGGGCGGTTGTGCGCAGTCAGCGCGAGCGTGCGCGGAGATGTGGTCGACGGTGGTGGGCGCGCGATCGTCGGCGCGGCATCGCGGGCGGCGGGGCGGCGGGGCAGCGGGGCAGCGCGACGGCGCGGTGGCGCGCGGCGATGGCGGCGCAGCGGCGGCGCATGGCGGCGGCGCTGGCGGTGGCGGCGGGCGGCGGCGGCGCGCGGCGGTGGGCGCGCGGCGACGGCGCTGGCGAGCGGCGCGGCGGCGGCGGCACGCGAGGCCGCACGCGACCGGGCGCGTCGGCGCGGGCGGCGCTGGCGGGCGCGCGGCGTGGCGGGCGGCGCGGCGGCGCGCGACGGCGCGGCGCGCGTCGGCGGCAGCGGCCGCAGCGGCGCTGGCGGCGCGGCGGCGGGCGCTGGCGGCGCGCGCTGGCGGCGGCGGCTGGCGGCGGGCGCCGGCGGCGCGCGCGGGCGTGGCGCATGGCGGCGCGGCGGCGGCGTGGCGGCGGGCGCGCGGCGGCGCAGTGGGCGGCGGGCGGCGGCGTGGCGGCGGCGCGGCGCGGCGGCTGCCCTTCCTCTTTCCTCTCCCCTTCTCCTCTTCCTCCCTCTTCTTCTTCCTTCTCCTCTTCTTCTTCTTTCTTCTATTCTTCTCCACGACCTGACCCTTCTTCTCAAAATACCATTCTTCAAAATTTAGGTCAAAGTAAGGGAAGAGCCCACCTCTTCCCCTTATATATGGTTGAAGATGGCCCTTCCTTAAGTCCCATAACACAAAATAAAAGGGAGAGAAAATAAGCAAGAAAATAGGAAACGGGCTTGTCAGGCCCAACATAAAAAAAAAGGGGGGAAAGGGTTCCTCCCATGGGCCCTTCCCCCGCTACACGACAATACGAATAAAGGGAAAACTATAAGATAAAGTAACTGACTGTAACGGTGTGCTCCGGTGGTCGGCGTCCGCGTCATGCCGAGTAACGGAATGCGGGATCGTGTGTTGTTGCAGCGGCTCGTCGTGGTGGCTGGACTCGTCTCGGTGGCGAGCTGGGTAGTGCCGCCTCGGTGCTGGGTCGGGAAGTCCTGCTGCTCCTCTGCTGCTGGCTCGATGACGCCCGGTGGTGACGCGCCATCAACCTCCCGGTGGGAAGGACTCGACTCCGGCGAGTCAGGGTGGAGGATCGGCGACGGTGGAAGGAGGTCGGGACGGAGGCGTCGGAGCTCCTGTTCTGTAATCCACGTGTCATCCGCGCAGGTGTGGCCCGCCCAACGTACTAGGAATCTCCTCGATGCTTCCCCACCGGCATGGTCAATTACCTCCTGCAGTACACAATCGATTGCCTCGTGCCTATCGGGTGAAACAATTGGGGAGTGGTGTCGCAAACTCACTCACGCTGAAGGGGTCTAGAGAGGCTGGGAGTGGGGAGGAATAAGGCCCGGTACTGAGCTAGGTCCGCCACATTGAATGTAGAGCCTATTCCCACGTAGGAGGAATTTCGACGACATACGCGTTGTCGCCCACTCTACGGAGGATCCGAACGGGCCGGCGCTGCGAGCATGCAGCCGTTGCCGTCCCGAGAGTATCTCTCGCCTGAGTCTGACCATCACTAGGTCTCCACGCCAAATGCTCGGGTCGGCGATGCAAGTCGGCGGCTTGCTTGTACAATGCATTTTGCTGCGTGATCCTATCATGAATGCGATGATGTAATGCAGAGACATGCTGGGCAAATGCAAGTGCGCCCTCGGAAACCCTAACATGAGGATCTATGGGAGCTAGGTCTAGGGTCGACGGGTGCCTGGCCGTAGGCGATCTCAAAGGGGCTCAACCCGGTGGTTCTGTTCACCGAGGAGTTGTATGCGAACTCAGCGCGTGGTATGACAAGATCCCAAGACGCGAGGTGTTCGCCACGAGGAACGTGAGCACGTTGCCCAAGCTACGATTGACCACCTCCGTCTGACCGTCGGTCTGCGGATGGTAGGCAGTCGAGAACTTGAGCTTCGTGCCCAAGAGGCTCCACAGGGTCCTCCAGAAGTAACTCGTGAAGCGCACGTCACGATCGGACACGATCGAGGATGGCAGGCCATGGAGGCGCACGATCTCTCGGAAGAAGATCTGGGCGACCTTCACGGCGTCAGACGTCTTCGCGCAGGGCACGAAGTGGGCCATCTTCGAAAACCTATCCACGACTACCATGATGGAGTCGAGTGCCCGCGTGCGGGCAGTCCCAAGACGAAGTCCATGCTCACGTCGTCCTGGGGACGCCGGCCGTCGGCAATGGGGTATAAAGTCCGGCGCTCTTCTTGACCTGCTTGGCCAAGGCACATACACGGCACTGGGCAACTATGTTGCCAACATCGCGCTTTAGGGAAGGCCAGTAGAATTGGCCTTCCATGGCGGCGATCGTCTTGTCGCGGCCAAAATGACCGCTAAGGCCTCCGGCGTGACATTCCCAAGTGAGGAAGTCACGTAGTGATGTGCGGGGTACGCACAATCTGTTCTTAGAGAACAGGTATCCGTCAGTAAGGACATAGTCCTTGTAATCCTGGGATGGTCCTCGTCGGACTTCCGCGATGATGGGGCCGAAATCAGGGCAGTTATCGTACCCATCTCGGATGGTCTCGAACCCCAAGACTGTCACCTTCATGACGTTGAGCACGTGAATCCTCCGCCGAGGGCGCCGGCTACAACGTTGTCCTTGCCCTTCTTGTGCTTGATGACGAAGGTGTAGTCCTGTAGGTACCGACCCACCTGGCGTGCCGATCGCCAGTTTCTGCTGCGAGTGCAGGTACTTGAGCGCCTCGTGATCCGAGAAGAGCACGAACTCCGATGATAGGAGGTAGTGTCTCCAATGCCGTAAGGCTTGGATGACCGCGTAGAACTCCTTGTCGTACGTGGAGTATCGAAGCTTTGCATCATTCAGCTTCTCGCTGAAGAACTCGACGGGGTGGCCCTCCTGGCTGAGGACGCCTCCGATGCCGATACCTGAGGCATCGCGTGTAACCTCGAACACTTTCGAAGTCGGAAGCCGTAGTACCGGCGCTGTGTCATCATGAGCTTTATCTGCTGGAAAGCTCTCTCTGCCGGTGTCCAGGCGAACGACTCCTCCTTGAGGCAATCGGTGATGGGGGCCGTAACGGAACTGAAATTCCGTATGAATCGTCTATAGAAAGTCGCCAGTCCTATGAAACTCCTAACGTCGTGCATGTTTGCCGGGGTCAGCCACGACGTGATGGCCCGGACCTTCTCCGGGTCGGCGGCAACGCCCTGGGCGGACACGATGAACCCTAAGAAGGCAACCTCGGACGCAAGGAAGCTACACTTCTTGGGGTGGGCGAGAGCTGCTCTGCCAGAGGATGGTGCAGACCTGCCGAAGGTGGTCTGCATGCTCGCCTCTGGATCTGCTGTAGACGAGGATGTCGCCGGCGAGACGACCATGAACTTCCTATGAAGGCGCCAGAGTACCTCGTTCATGAGACGTTGGAAGGTACCGGGCGCGTTGGAGAGGCCGAAGGCATAACCCTCCACTCATATAAACCGCCCTTTATCTTAAAGGCGGTCTTCCATTCGCCGGACGGATCCGCATTTGATGGTACCCACTCCTCAAGTCTATCTTGGAGAAGATAGTGGATCCCGCCATCATGTCGAATAGATCCTGCACACGCGAATGGGAAAACGGTACTTTGACCGTTATCTTGTTGATGGCACGCTATCGCAACACATGCGCCACGTGCCATCCTTCTTCGCTAGGAGAGCGGGTACTGCGCAGGGCTCATGCTCTCTTGAATGAGGCCCTTCCCCAAAGCTCCTCACTTGCCGTAGCAACTCCTCGCATACTTCGCGGCTCCATGCGGTAATGCGGTAGGTTCGAGCGACGCCGGGCACCAAGTCGATGGCATGTTGTATGTTCCTCATCGGGGTAATCCGCAGTAGCTCTTCCGAAGACATCTCCGAACTCCGATAGGAGAGCCTCAACCTCTGGGTGCGAGGGGTCACTGCACTGTCAGCAGGACGTCAAGGGTGACGCCAGACACATAGGTGTATCGTCACCCTCGCGCCAAGGTCGCGAGTGAATAAGGGTCCTGACTATCACTAACCCTACTGGTCGGGTCGCGCCGCTTGCTGGCGGCCGCGGTGTACGGGTGCCACGTAACTCGCCGCCTGGTGCATAAAGGAGCAGGTGTTCACGCTACCTGCTAAGGTGACGTCGTGATCATATAACCATGGCCGTCCGAGGATGATGCTACCCACCTTCGCGGGTAGTACATCACGAGTACGCCCTCGGCGTATGTGTTCACCTTCGGGGACGCGGCACTGACGCTTCACAGATAGTGATGAAGCGTCGATCCACGAAACGTCGTACGGCGTGGGGTGCTCTATCGAAGTCAACCCTAAGCCGCTGACCATAGTATCTGAGATCGCGTTGATGCAACTACCGCTATCCACGATCACCTTGCACGCCTTGCCGTTGATCTTGATGTACGTGTAGAAGATCGATGTACGGGTGGCCGCATCAACGAACGGTGTCGGCTGTTGAGCAGCCCGTGGAAGTCTAGCGGAGTTGTCAACCCGCGGTGATATCCTATCTCTACTGCTGCCGGGTGTGTCGACAGCGATGTTGGCTAACGGCCGGACGGACGCACGGCCTGTCACGGGTGGGGCTCCTCGCGCCTCGATGATCTGGATGAATCCTATCTGTCCATCGGGCTCCTCGTACTCAAGGGCGCATTCCTCGTTCCCGTGATAGTGGTCCTCCTGGGGTACGTCGGCTCCATCGTAATAATCCTGTTCGGTTTCCGACATCAATCAAAAGTGTAGATGGGCATTGGTGTGCCCGGTGCCCTCGTCCTTGGCATTTGTAGCACGTGATGTGTGCTTGACTTGGTGCAGCGCTACGGGCCGGGGCATCGCCGGTCGAGGCCCGGGCTTGCGGGGTAGACCCCACTGAGGTGGTTGGGGTCGTTCCTTGGCCCCCGGTGACCGGTGCGACCCGAGTGGTCGCGGTAGGGTGGAACGAGCGGTGCAAGCCGAACCGTAGGAACTCGCGGCGTGGTGTGCGCGTTGGGTGCCGGGGTGTCTTCGACAGGCGGATCCATGTGTTCCACTAGGTGGTATGCCTCGTCGACCTCTGCCGGTTGGCAGTCAAGGACCTTGCTGCGCAAGGTGGGCCGAAGGCCGTGGGCGAAGAGGCCGATGATGACGCGGGGATCCTCCACGAAACGGCAACGCATCCGGCATTCCTCGAAAGCCTCGATGTACTCCGACACCGGGAGTCGACCTTGCTTAAGGTCGAGCCACGAGAGGAAGAGTGTCATCTGGTACCGACGAGGACGATTTGTTCCTTAGCTTCCGCGCCATTTCTGCCCACGACATGATGGGCTGTCTCGCTGCTCGCCGAGAATTGCTCATTCTCCCAGAAGATCTTGGCTTGTCCGCTGCCGCGTTCTCCGCGTACTCGACGCAAAGGTCGTCATCCATCCTGTACCACCAGAAATACGAGTTCATTTTTGATTCGCCGTCCATGGACTCCTTGGGCTTCCTCGCGCCCTCGTAGACGGGTACGTCGGCGCGCACGCTCCTCTGGATGCGTGCACGATGCTCCTCACGCCGACGCCGCTGCCATCATAGTGCCGCCGGGCACGGGTAGTCCTCGCCGCGGGTCCATGGGGCGACGGGCGGAATGGGTCGTGGTCCGCGGTCGCCCCCGTGGTAGGGACGACCATCCCGCGTGCTCGGTCCCCAGGCACCGGGCGATGTGGTGGTGGGCATGCACCGCCAGCCCCGTAATATGGCGGGGTGGCGGCCGTGGGTAGTCTCTCGCGCGCCGGTGGCTCGTCGAACCACGGACCACGGGAGGAACGGGTCGAACCCCACGAGCCGGATAGTCACGGCTCGGTCGCGCTGCACCGACGATAGGGAGATCAGGTCGAGCATAAGGGACCCCGTCAGAGCCACGGGTGTAGTCGCCCCGCTGGCGATGCATGTCCTAAGCGTGGACATCCTGTGGGTCGCGACGGGCTCCTAGCTAGGCGCATCGGGTGGCGTGTACAGAAACGGGCGATCAGGGACCTCGTAATCATCAGCAAGGTCCGGGTCGGGTGACCACGGTATTCGGTCTACCAGCCCCGTAAGGGGGCGAGGGGGCCTCGTGCAACCGGTCCCGCCAACTCCGTGCTCGACACTCGGGTGTCGGCGAGCATCCGCTCCAAGCGCCCGCCCTAGCTGCCGGCGCGCGACGTGGAGCTCCTTGGTCTTCCGGAAGTTCTTCTCTTGGCGGGTACTGGCGAGTGGCGCCGTCGCCCGCCCTCTACCCCGCAGGGTCGCTCTAGGAGTACTCGACGACGGAGATTTCCGCGGGGTCGCCGCCTCGTGGTATCCCGGTCTCGTAGTCACTCGATCGGGAGTCGCCGAGGACGCGCGTGTGCCGCGTGGGGAGTGCTGGGATCGGCGTGAACCACCGGCGATGCCGGTGATTTCGATGCGCGCCTGAGCACCCGTGACGCCGTGTGGGACCGGCGTGTCCTCGATATGGGGTAAGGTAGGTTCGCGAACCGCGAGGCCGGTTGAGGTCCCGAGAGGGCAATCTCGTTGTTTCTCGCCTCGCGACGGTTCGACTCGCCGGGGAGGTAGAACCTCCGCGTTGCGCCATCCGCGCGGATCGCGTCTCACGGCCATTCCTGGGTCCCGATATGCATGCACGTAACATCGATGGATGCGCTGCCCTAGCTGCGATGCGACGCGATGCGCTGCGAAGTCGGAGATGTGCTGTGGGCGACCACAACCTGGCTCTAATACCAATTTGATGCCGGACGCCGTCTCAACGGCGTCCCGACCGCCACCGAAGGAAGGAACTTCGGTGTCGTATCGCTAACTAATCGGGTTACGCCCACGACGCCAACCGATGGATATGCGGAGAACAGAAATATATGTATGACGGCGACGAGGACGATGATTCTACAACGTACGCGTGCAATGCGCCGACAAGCTACGAGAGCCAACCCGAGCGGGACGGGTCGCCAAGCTGGGTCGGTCCAGCCTCCAAGTCGCCCGAGGTGGGTCGAGGGCGCGCACGCCGTCGAATGGGGTAGCTCCCACTGGAATGCTCACACGCTCGGGCGCCCCGACTGCACCGACAGGTAAGACGCCGTCTTTGTTTCGTCGTTCTCTCAATCTGTCCCACTCACCTATCTAACCCGAGCGCGGTGGAGGCAATACGAAAGAATACTGACGGAAATAAATGACGAAAGAGGCTAGGGAAAGCAGAGTACCTTCGTCGCGCTGGCGACGGGATGCTCGCACCAACTGGTTCCGGAGGAGGGAGTTGTCGGGTGCGCCGGAGGTTGATTGGTGCGGAGGGGCGGTCGTGCGCAGTCAGCGCGGAGCGATGCGGGGAGATGTGGTCGACGCGGTGGGCGCGCGGGCGGCGGGGCGGCGGCGCGGCGGCGCGCGCGGCAGGCGCGCGTGGCTGGCGGCGCGCGGGCAGCGCGGCGGCGTGGCGGTGGGCGCGCGGCAGCGGCGCGGCGGCGGCGCGGGCGGCGGCGCGCAGCAGTGGCGCGCGGCGTGGCGGCGCGCGGCGGTGGCGCGCGTGGCGGCGGGCGCGTGGCGGCAGCGCGGCGAAGCGCGCGCGGGCGTGGCGCTTGGCGACGGGCGCGGCGGCGATGGCGGCGCGCGCGGCACGCGAGGCCGCACGTGACGGCGCGTCGGCGCGCGCGGCGCGGCGGCGGTGGCGCGGCGGCGGGCGCGCGGGACGGCGCGCAGCAGCGGGCGGCGGCTGCGGTCGCGCAGCGGCAGCGGTCGGCGCTGGGCGGGCGGAGCGCTGGCGGCGTGCGGCGGCGGGCGCGCGGCGGCGGGCGCGCGGCGGCGGGCGTGCGGCGGCGGGTGCGCGGCGGCGGCGGTGGCGGCGGCTGCCCTTCCTCTTTCCTCTCCCCCTTCTCCTCTTCCTCCCCTCTTCTTCTTCCTTCTCCTCTTCTTCTTCTTTCTTCTATTCTTCTCCACGACCTGACCCTTCTTCTCAAAATACCATTCTTCAAAATTTAGGTCAAAGTAAGGGAAGAGCCCACCTCTTCCCCTTATATATGGTTGAAGATGGCCCTTCCTTAAGTCCCATAACACAAAATAAAAGGGAGAGAAAATAAGCAAGAAAATAGGAAACGGGCTTGTCAGGCCCAACATAAAAAAAAAGGGGGGAAAGGGTTCCTCCCATGGGCCCTTCCCCCGCTACACGACAATACGAATAAAGGGAAAACTATAAGATAAAGTAACTGACTGTAACGGTGTGCTCCGGTGGTCGGCGTCCGCGTCATGCCGAGTAACGGAATGCGGGATCGTGTGTTGTTGCAGCGGCTCGTCGTGGTGGCTGGACTCGTCTCGGTGGCGAGCTGAGTAGTGCCGGCTCCTCGGGTGCTGGGTCGGGGAAGTCCTGCTGCTCCTCTGCTGCTGGCTCGATGACGTCCGGTGGTGACGCGCCATCACTCCGGCTTCGTGTCACGTCCTGTCCGGCGAGTCGGCGATCTTCTTGAGCGGGTACTCTTCAGCTTGCCTCTCCTCCCAGCTCCAATGGCTCATCAGCTACTGGAGGGTTTGCAGAACACCTTCCTCTCCAAGCCCTAGCTTCCTTAGAGAAAATTCTGGACAACCTAAAATCAACTCTCAAGAGAGTATTTATAGGTTTCTCTTAAGTCATGCCTAGGGGCATTTTCGTAATTTCTGCTTCTTTGAATATTTGCCCGCTCCTCTTGATCCTCGTCTCTTTCCTTGATCTTCTTAACCTGTCTCTGAATGTTTACTAACCATAAAATGTTAAATATATTCCACTTGATTCAAAGGATCAAGTGGGGTTATTGATTTCATAAAATGATGCATATGCATGATATTAGCATGAATTAACATTATAATTTTGATGAGTGAAAACTAAAAAGTTTAATTATTTGATGACATATTTGAGAGTCATCAGCCCACTATGAGAGTCATGTTAGGCCAAAGAAAGGAGGGCAAGGGGAAGGTCAAGTCACGATTATTTATGAATATTTCAGGGGCTTAAATGATGATTGGAGGACAACCTTGGACGTGGATCCAAGCCAGAGAAGAAGATCCAGGCATTCAATCCACAAAACATCCAAGGGTGGAGACTTAAAGATAGCACCTTTAATGCTAATTAAGGAAAGAAGCCTTGAACGTCCAGGGGGTATTTCAAAGGTCTCAATGCTGATTGGAGGACCATAATGGACGTGGATCATGACCTGAAAAGAAGATCTGGCCATCCATTGTATTAAAAATCCAATGGCTCTCCTTTGCTCTCTCTCCCTATATAAACCCCTTCACCGTATTGTAAAATTCATCTTGTGATTCAATCCAAAGTAATGTTTGGTCGCCTAAGTGCAATTGAGTCATAGATCCATTCACCTCAGTGAGTGCCAGGCTGAGCAGGAAGCATCCAGGGCTGAAGAAGCTGGTGGAAAGGAGAAGAAGAAGTCCCTTGGACCTTAGCGGGTGTGTCAAAGAGGTTACCTTATTATTTCTCCTTTTTCATTATTTTCTATTCGTCTTTTGTCTTTTGGTTAGTCTTGGATCATCTAGCCAATATCCAGAAGGTTCCAGTGCATCCAATCATGCTCTAAAATTCGTTCTAGAACTCATTCTAGAGTGATTTTAGTACAGTCCATTGTTTCTCTCTCCTCCACCAAGGCACCTTCCCCATTTGGCATCCGGACTTAGCCAAATTTTGACTAAGTCCAAAGCGCCAAACTGTTTCATTTCCTATTTTGTTTTAGTTTTCAAATACTCCTAAAAAATACCAAAAAATTATTTTCTGCCTATTAATATTATTATAATATTATAATAATATTTTATTTTTCTTTGTTATATATTTTTATTTAATTAGTTATTTATCTTCATATGTAGTAAACCTACCTCTAAAATTATTAAAAAATACATAACTAAAGCACAAATTCCTAAGAAAAAAACCCTTGCTCCCTGTGGATCGACCCTTACTCTCCCTACGCTAGTAAGGTTATTATAAACTTTTGTTGTTTTAATTCGGACAAACCAACGACACTAATTAGTGAAGTTAGCTCATCACTAATTACCCCAAAATCTGAAATATCAGCAGCCTATTGGTTGCCGCATATCAAATTTCTTTGGCGGGCTCTCTCTCAGTGCGCCACGTACCCCACCTGCGAAAAAAGAAAAAACAAAAGAAAATCGAAAAGCAGGATTTGCATATGCATCGCTACGCACGTAACGGTGCGTTTCTTTATACCATATCCATTAAACTGTCACCACATCACCACCCATGCACGCGCGTTGTATGCGCTGCACGGGCGGTGTACTTACCTCCTGCGTGTAGTGCACATCTCATATCCTTTGGATTTTAATCCAACGGCTATGATTTCACCACGTCGACGCGGCGGAAGGCACCGGCGCGCTTTTTCAACAAAGCCCTTCATAAAACAGATTATTGATATCTGACGCCGCCCAGAGGTATTTGTATATATGTCCTTTCGGCACTCTCTCTCCTCCAATTTTCTCTAAAATTAATAATGCAATTGCAAATAAACCCTGAATGATTTTAAATTGGATCCTTACGCTTGCCATGGCGACCGAGAGCAGTTTTCAGGGTCTTTTTGCAACGAAACGTTGCAAAAAGGCCCCGAAAAGTCTAGAAATTGCATAAATACATTTTTTTCTCTTATAAATATGCCCTTTTTAATAGAATAATTGCATTTCTTCTTGAAATAAATCCCAGAAAATTCCTAAAAATTCGTAACAAATTCTAGAAAATTCTAGAAAATTCCCTGATTCATTCCCATGTTGATAAATGTCGAAATAAAATTTTTAATGTGCCATTTTCATCCAAAAATAATTATTTCAAGCTTCAATAAATCCTTACAAATTCATATAATTAACAGAAAATTAGGGAAAAATCATAAATTACTTGAAAGCATTATTTTCGTGTAAATATATGATAACAACTCAATTTTGAAGCCTTTTAAATGCATAAATCATGCTAATAACATGAAATAAAGACCGAAATTAGGGTGTTATCATATACCCCCCTACTTAGACATTGCTAGTCCCTTAGCAACATCTAAGTACTTTGCTGAATTATCATCTCTTTCATCCTGTAGGTCAGACAACAAGTGTGGGAAGTGTTAAGTGTATCAATCACAAGCCGAACTAAAACACTAAATGACATTTTGAGCTCCAACCTTTTCAGGAATGCGGGGTTTCTTTCTCCTTGGCTTGGATGCCTAAGTGGATGAGAAGGGAGTGTACTTGTTTCTAGGTATGATGCTATACTCCTCAGGTAAACTCTTTCCACTCATGTGCAGCTGACCTCACATCTCTAGCGAGCAAGATCACTCTCTCCCGGGGTGGCGGCCACCTAGTACTTGCTTCTCCATTAGCCTTTTCTCTTTCCTAAGAATAGAAGAAGCCATTTCCTCCTCCTGTTGAGCACAGAATATGGAACACAACGAGAAGAATCTATGATAGAGTTGTGATGGGGGAGAATAAGACTTTGTGAAAGAATAAGGGTGAGCATGAACAATGAGAGATTTATGGTCCAACGGGTGCGGTGCTACCTTGGATAACCTACTCCCAAGATTTTTAGAAGAAGTGAGGGAGATAGAAGAGATGAGACCAATGTGATGATATAGAGAAGAAAGACAATCTTGCCCTGAATTGAAAGTCAAAACCAGAAATGGTGCAAGTCAAACCCCTCCTTTCTCTTTGTCTCCTTCTCATTCCTTTTGTCTTTTTTTTTTTTTTTCAAGCTCTTTTTTTTTTCGCTTCTTCTTTGTTTTTTTTTTGTTTTTGTTTTTTTTTTTGGTATATCAAACAAGGAGGATAACATCAAATGAAACACTTTCCATGACTTGAATGGTTTTTCAAATATTTTATCGCAACTAGCATGAGTGTCATAACAATCACATTGGTCTAGGGAGAAGAGATAGGAGAACGAGATTTAGATGATGCAAAGCGAATTATTGATAGAAAAGATACAAAGAGGCAATATCGTAGTGATACCGTGGAAAGGGAGATAGACGTACTTGGGAGATAAGCATATCCTCGGTAGTGGAAGCAAGGTGGTGGAGTCAAGTTGTGATGGATATGGCGTGAAGCGTGTGGAACAATAAGGTGAATGAGGTGGTGGATTCCATGCATAGGACTCAGAGAATGGCTGCTCACTATTTTGGAATGAAAGTAGGCTAATGGGGAGACGAAATGCGTAAGTGGGATCGGCTATTAGAGTTGATGGAATGGGGGCTCTCAGTTCGCTCATCACTCCCCTTTGAAGCATAGAGCTTCTACCCTTGACTTTCCATCGTCTAATCACCTACTAGACACCCTCCTCAATTTGAAATTGAATCCACATCGCCCAAAATCACTTGTGTTGCACCTCAACATGTTCTTGATCCGCTCTAGGAGCCTAACTTCTCCACACTTGTTCCCAAACCATTGGATTAAAGAAAATTAATTCATGACTATGCATGCTAAAGATTGTTAAAAAAAAACAGGTTCACTTCATGTAGAATTCTGTAAAATTAAATGCATGAACCATAGTTTGTCACCTAAAAATGAACTATCTCCCCCCCACCAAAACCTGCATTGTCCTCAATGCAAAGCTACTAAAATCATGAAGAATAAAATTGAGGTTAGAGGGGCAAATAGTGATATGGAGGATATGGGGCCCTTTAGCATTATGAACAAGAGATCCTGGCGATAACTCAGATTTGCTGAATTATATACTCCCGCAACCTGGTCAAAGTTACCACAAGAGATGCAACAAAAGTAAGGAGCTATAATAGTAAAAGAAAATAATGCAAACAAAAAATGAATCCTAAAATGTAATGAAAAGAAAACAAATCTTATTGATGCTCTTAAGTAGAGGGTGATGTCGCCGCTTCTAAAGAAATGTCTTCATTAGGGGGGTGTGGCTCATGTTCAAGGAAGGGTTTCAAACGCTGCCCATTGACCTTGAATTCAGCTCCATGTGTTGGATCTCGAAGGAGAACAGACCCATTGTCGAAATGTTGACATACTACATAAGGTCCATCCCATCTTGATTTCAGCTTTCCTGGAAACAGTTTAAGTCGAGAATTATATAACCATACTTTTTGGCCATGGGCAAAAACCTTCCTGTGTATGTGTTGATCATGGAATGCTTTCATCTTGGCTTTGTAGATGAGTGAACTTTTGTGTGCTTCGTTACGCAACTCCTCCAATTCATGTAGCTGCAATAAGCGATGGTCACCTGCATCATCTAACGATAAGTTAAGTTTCTTGATAGCCCATAAAGCGCGATGTTCAATCTCTAAAGGGAGATGACAAGCTTTTCCAAACATCAACCTGAATGGCGACATTCCTAACAGGGTTTTATATGCCGTCCGATATGCCATAACGCATCCGGCAACTTGCTCGACCAATCCTTTCCATTAGGGTTAATAATATTCATCAAGATTTTTTTAATTTCTCTATTGGAGACTTCCACTTGGCCATTGGCTTGAGGATGATACGGAGTGGTAAGCCGATGATGAACTCCATATCGTTTTAACAATTCTTTAAAGACTTTGTTATTGAAATGAGTTCCACCATCGCTAATAATGGCTCGTGGGCATCCAAACCGAGAAAAAATATTATCCTTGACAAATTTAACAACTTCTTTATGATCATTTTTTCGTGTTGGTATGGCTTCTACCCACTTAGAGACATAATCAACACGTACCAAAATATATTCATAGCCCAAAGAAGGAGGAAAGGGTCCCATGAAATCAATGCCCCAAAGATCAAACAACTCAACTTCAAGGATAGGGTTTAAAGGCATAGAGGCATTGTGACTTACATTGACCACCGCTTGACATCGAATGCATCTCTTGCAGAATTCATATGCATCCCGATGAAGATGAGGCCAATAAAATCCACATGGTAGGACCTTATGTGCCGTTATCTTGGAGGCGTAGTGTCCTCCGCACAAGGATGAGTGACACGATTCCAATACTCTCCATTGTTCATCCTCGGGTATACATCTCCTAAAAATTTGATCGACGCCCAATCTAAATAATTCAGGCTCATCCCAATAGTAATACTTGATATCCTTAAAAAACTTTTTTCTATCATCATAATCCCAACCTTGTGGCAATTGCCCGGTTACTAAGTAGTTTACTATATGAGCATACCAAGGAAATTTCCGTGTCGAAATTTCTAAAATATGCTCGTCAGGAAAAGAATCTGTGATGGGAGTTAGGTCTGGCAATGATAGGCGGGAGAGGTGATCAGCCGCACCATTATCCACTCCTTGCATGTCTTTAATTTCAATGTCGAATTCTTGCATAAGTAGGATCCATCTCATTAATCTAGGTTTTGTCTCTTTCTTACTTAACAAATGTTTAAGTGCAGCATGATCTGAAAAGATTATAATCTTACTCCCTATTAGGTAAGATCAAAATTTATCCAAAGCAAAGACAATTGCAAGTAATTCCTTCTCTATGGTAGAGTAATTTACCTGAGCGGCGTCGAGAGTCTTACTTGCATAATAAATAGCTGTCGGTTTCTTGTCTTTGCATTGTCCCAAAACAGCTCCCACTACATAATCTGAAGCATCACAAAAAATCTCAAAGGGTTCACTCCAATTTGGAGCTTGTAAGATGGGAGCCGTAACTAATGCTTCTTTAATCAAATTAAAAGCCAAATTGCATTCATCATTCAAAATAAGTTCTTTGTCTTTAGATAGAAGGAAAGTGAGAGGTTTAGCCACTTTGGCAAAATCTTTAATAAAGCGACGATAAAAGCCGGCATGGCCCAAAAAACCCCTAAGTTGCTTTAGGGTCGATGGAAGTGGAAGCTCCTTGATGTCTCGATCTTTGCCTTGTCCACAGCCAGCCCCTCCTTGCTGATATGATAACCTAGGACGATCCCCCTGTCCGCCATAAAATGGGATTTCTCCCAACTGAGCACTAACTTGTTTTCTTCGCAAATCTGTAACACTTTATCGAAGTTAGACAAACAAGACTCAAAAGATTCACCAAACACGGAAAAGTCATCCATGAAAACTTCAAGGCATGTACCAATTAGATAAAAAAACATTGCACTCATACACCTTTGAAAGGTTACTGGTGCATTACAAAGTCCAAATGGCATTTTTCTAAAAGCAAATGTTCCTAAAGGACACGTGAATGTAGTTTTATCTTGGTGACTTTCATAAAGGCTAATTTGATTATATCCTGAGTACCCATCCAAGAAACAATAAAAACTCAGTCCAGCTAATTTTTCAAGTATTTGATCAATAAAAGGTAGAGGATAATGGTCTTTTTTTGTTGCTAGATTTAACTTTCAGTAATCTATGCATACTCGCCAACTCGATGCTACACTCATCTGGATCTCTTCTCCATCCTGATTATTTTGGACAGTAATCCCTGTTTTTTTAGGTACTACATGAATTGGACTCACCCACTTACTATCTGAAATTGGGTAAATGAATCTTGCTTTCAGCCATTTGGTAATCTCCTTTGACACCACATCGTAAAGATAAGGATTTAATCTACGTTGATGCTGAACTGATGGTTTGGATCCTTCCTCGATAAAAATTCTATGCTGATAGATATCAGGACTAATTCCCTTGATGTCGTCTATGGTCCATCCAATAGCGCTCTTATGCTGTCGTAATACATCTAATAGGTTAACTTCCTGCTCTAAAGTGAGGGTTGAAGAGATGACTAATGGATATGTCTTTCTTGGACCTAAAAAACATATTTAAGGTGAGAAGGAAGAGGTTTCAATTCTATTTCGTCAGTGGGCGTAGATTTGTAGTTATTCATGTTTTCACCCTTCATTTCACCATGGTCATCCTTCTCCCCCTCATAAGCACTCTCATTCACCGCCATCACCTCATATATTACTTTCCCTATAGCATGGCATTCATCATTTTCATCATCTAGGGAACATGTATAAATGTCTTCCTGGCTAATATTGGGATACTTCATCAATTGAGAGATTAGTAACTCAACCTCTTCTTTTCCCATGTGCAATTTAATTTTTCCTACATTCCAATCTGTGTTCACTCTTGCGGTAGCTAGGAATGGCCGTCCTAAAATAATCGGTGCATGACTAATTTTTTCTGAAATTTTTACATCCACTACTATAAAATTGACAGGAAATGAACACTTTTCTACTTTCATCACCACATCCACCAACTGTCCACACGGTCTTCTAATTGATCCGTCCGCTAACTGCAATTCTAAATTTACAGGTTGTAATTCACCAAATTTAAAAGTCTCAAATAAGGCCTTAGGCATGATATTCACACTTGCTCCTGAATCAAGTAAGGCTTTGGTGAATACTTCCCCCCTAATTTCGCATTTGATCACTGGTGCTCCCGGATCCTTGCGCTTTTGAGGTAATTCATGCAGAAAAATTGAACTAATATTCTCAGAAAGTTGAATCCTCTTTTGCTTCCTAGGAGGTGTACACAAGTTTTTCACAAATTTAGAATAATCAGGGATGTACTGGATCACATCTAAAACAGGAATTTTGACCGTAGCCTCTTTCAAATACTCAAGAAGTGGGCTGTCTTTCGATTTTTCTTTCTTCACTTGTAAGGCACTAGGGAAAGGGATAGGTGGGCAATATGTTTTGGGGTTGGGTTCCTTTTCCAGATTTTCCTCTACCCCTTCATCCTCATCCTTTTCTACTTCCTCCAACTTATCCTCCACTTCATTTCGTTTCCCTATAGCTGCAAATGGATTAGCCAACTCTTTCCCACTCCTAAGTTTTGATATAGCACTCAGCTCTCCTATTTCTTGTTGTTCAGTCAATGCATGCATGTCATGAATATGCTCATTAACTACACTACACATGTCATCAACAAAAAGTAAATTGCTAGGATTAATACAGGCCTGAGTAGGGAGTTTACCTGATTTGGCGCCCATCTTCATAGGGTCTTCACACGTACCTTGCGGTGCTCCCCCGTGCACAAATTGCTGACCACTATGAAGGCAGATCTCCGCATTGAGCTTATCCATCTCCCTCCGATGCCTCTCCTCCATTTCTTCAAAAAGCTTGAGCATCCTCTTCTTGTCTTCTTGCAGCTCCTCGATGACCTTGGTGAGTGTCGCATTAGTGGGATCTGAAAAATTTCGGTAAGGTTGATAATGTTGTTGGTGGTGGGGATTGTTCGCCTTGGATTGGAACTGCTGTTGGGGTGGTCGGTTGTTGTTGTTCCATCCCTGTCCTCCTAAGTTTCCTCTAGTTCCCCATTGGACATTGCTCCCTTCTTGCCTGCCTATAGCATTCACTTCTGATATCATAGGGCATTCTTCTCGGTGTGGCTATCACTTGAGCACATTTCACATCGATTTATTTGTTTGGGTGCTCCTCCGCTATTCTGACCTTGCCATAGTGAGATCATTTTTTCATTCATCTTTTCCATGGCTTTTCCCATCATTACACCTATCTGTTTTTCAGTTCTATCCATAGTAATCTAGGGTTCAACCCCTCTAACATCCAACAGTCCACCTTTCCGAGGGGTAACCCTAACATGATCGGAGGCATCTTGGTGATAGGCTAAATTATCGGACATTTTTTGTAGTAGTGCCATAGCTTCATCTTCATACATGTCAGCTATTGCTCCTCCACTTGAGATATCAACTCTGCCTTTCTCCACATCATTCAAGCCTTCATAAAAAATTTGCACTAACTCCCATTTTTGAATGCCATGGTGGGGGCACTTCCTAATGAGCCCCATCAATCTCTCCCATGCTTCGCTAAATGTATCATTTCCCTGCTGAAAATTTCTAATCTCTCTTCTGAAAGAATTTGTCCTAGCCACTGTATAATATCTTTTTAAGAAGCTCTTCTCCATATCATTCCATGATTCAAAATTTGTTCCCAATGTTCTAAACCAATCCTTGGCTCTATCCTTAAGGGCATGAGGGAATAGTTTCATTCTCACAACTTCCTTGGAAATTCTGGGGTAAGTGCAACTATCACATGCTTCATAAAATTTTTCTAAGAAGTCATAGGGCTCTTCGTTTGCCTTCCCCAAAAAGGACGGTAATAGCTGAAATTGGTGTGGATCGATTCTAAACATCACATCTTCTCCAATCAGGGCAGATATCCTGGTTAAGATGGGGGTTTCTACTGGTGTGGAATACTCTCTAATCCTCCTCCTTCCATCGTTAACTACCTCAGGGTTTCCTGTTCCATTACCTATTGGGTCCATTGGTACGGGTCTAATCAATATCTCCTCTATGAATGTGGGTTCGGTGAAAGATGACTCGGGTGTGGTGGAATCTACTACAGGGGGATTTCTATCACTACTCCCTGATTCAAATCCAGACCTAAGCTTCATACAAAACCACTAATTCAAACACAACACTCGTTAGTCGTTGAAAACCAAATACCGTCTTAAATCAAAATCAATAATAAGGAGACTTAACAAACTCTTGAGCAACAATTGACCAATGTGTTTACCAATAAAAATATGTTGAATTCCTAAGTGTTGCCTCCCCGGCAACGGCGCCAATTGATAAGCCGAAAATAGGGGTGAAAATTATGCAAATTTTTTTAGCCCTTGTCGTTGTGAATTTTTGGCTTATGCAATAAAATTTATAAAACTCTACTTAATATGTATAGTGATAAGTATGAGTGTCGTCCAAGGGAGGCAAGTAGGAATTTCAATTTGATTTTATTTTTTGTGTTTTAGATCCTAATTAGAGTGAACTTGATCTTCAATGAGGATCAAGTGACCCTAATTAGGTGAGAATTTAGAGAGGGGGATAGAAGAGATGAGAAGACTAGAAGAATTAAGGGCTCTAAATTCTCTTCTTTGATCCTAATTAAAGGATCCAAGAAGTCATTTAGAGAGGATGAAAGAGGGTTCTTAAAATGAGTTGGGTTGATTTTTGCAGATTGATAATTCAGAACTAAAATGGGGAAATTGAGAATTCTAAGAATTAAAACTAAATTTTTTAGAATTTTCTTTTGTAATGCAATTGAATGCCCAGGTAAAATTCCTCAATTTCTCCTCTCAATCCTAATCAGGGCTTGTACTTGCCGCTCAAGCCAAGCGATTTAGAAGTTCAGACTAGAATGGAGATGAAGAAACAAACAACTTAACCTATTTCATTCAAAATGCACAAAAGTTTGAATACAATGAAAGAAAAAAATACCAAAACTGTTGATCCAGGCTGGGACTCCTCTCTGTCTTGCAGCTGTGATGAAGCACCCTCCAGAATGAACCCCTCCTCTCGAAATTCAGCTTTTATACCTAGGTTACAGGGTGAAAATCACCATTTTACCCCAGTTTAGTAATTAATTTTTATCTATCAATGTAAGCTAGATCTGAAGGATCCAACAAAACAGATAGAAAGAGGGGATCAAGAAGAGCACATCCATAAAAAAATAATCTCAATCGGACTTCAGGATCAAAAGTTATTAATAAATCAATTTTAACCAATTTTAACCATTGGATTAAAATTGATTTATTTCTTAATTCACGCAATGACGTGTCGGCAGCTGATAAATCCAAAATGATAGTAATATATATGTACAATTTCAGCTAATTTATCTACTTCTTTATCTTTTTTTGTATATATTATCAACATTTATGTTAAGTTGTGAAACATCATGGAACAAAATCACCTATCGCATTCCCTGGCCGCTTAGCCTCGTCAAAGTCTCCTATAGGCCGCCACTTTCACTGAGTGATATAGGATCTTTTGTGACGATTGATGACCCATCATCATCGTTGTGGGGGAACTCCTGCGGGCGATAAAACGCCTCTCACGCCTAGCTCGATCGTGAGATCTCGAGGGTCACCCGGAGTCGAGCCGGACTTAGTCGTTGTTGAAGAGTTACTGGATTATCGTCCCACCTTCGGACCGTCCTTTCTAGTTCCCAAGGGTTATTTTAAACGAGCATTCTGCTTCTTAATTGTCATGCATCGTACATCGTTGTGACGTAACACGCCTCGTCGATCCCGGCCGTACCGTGTTACATCATGTCTGTTCCTAACCAGGATTCTTCTCCACCTGCTGCCCCGTCCTCCTTATACGAGATGTGGACCGCATGTTAGACGCTGTCCAGAATGGTTTTCGTGATGTTAATGCACGATTAACCAACATGGACAACCCTTTAACCAATTCTATCGATGTGGTTAGCAAGCGAATCTCTCAATTAGAAAATTGAGGTCGTGATAGGCATCGCCGTGATCACGACGATCCATACCCGCTTGAGCCCAGATATCGGGAACAACCTGATATTAGATCCAGGGGATGCGACCCAAATGGTCTTGAATGGGACAATCTCGTTCCTCTCGAGAATTCTACGCCAGCCCCCAATAGGAATCGTCGAGACAATTACTATCCGCCTGAGCCTGGAAACCTAGGCAAAGATAGGAATTGTCCCCCGCGGAACGATCCCTATCCACCTCTGGATAGAACCCGATATATGATGGAAGTTGTCCACCGCGTGATGATTACTATCTACTGGAAGAGAGGATCCCAGATCATGATAGGAATCATCCCCCCCGGAATGATCCCTATCCGCCTGACGATAGACACCGAGGGTGGAATGGGAATCGTTTGGACAGGAAATTTCCTTATCCACCCGAGGATGAGTAATGGCACAACCCCGGCGACAACCCCGGACACGCCTTCGGAGTCATCATCGTCACCCCCGATAGCACCAGCTCCAGCCCCGGATATGTCTCCGGAGACGTCACCACCGCCCTCGACAGTGCCGACCGTCCACGTTCAGCCAGCTCGGCAAGCCAAGGCATCGGTACGCACTCCCGGATTCAAGTATTCCGGGTAATGGACACCGTATCGCTATCTTTACGTCTTTTCTTTACTCGTCTTTTGCTTTTAATCATTGTCGTTCGGCATTTACCGACTCGTCATGATCGTATGTAAGGAGGGAGGTTCGTCCTATAAGGATCGCCCCTCCCGCATCTTCGTTCTTAGTCGTGTTTTCTTTTCGTCAAGGTCATAGGTTAGTAGCCTGTTATCTTTTGGGTTTTTCGGTCTAATGGGCCAACCTTCTCTTCCCCTATATAAGGGAAGAGAGTTGCCCTAAACTGGGCACGATGTTGTTTTGATGAAATTTGAAACTTGTTGTTTGGAAAAAGCTGTTTCTCCCGGATGAGTTAGGGTTATGACTAGAAAGAAGAAGGAAGGGAGAAGACAAGGAAGCCTCACTAGGGAAGAGAAGGAGCCGAGTCTCCCTGCTTCCCCGCCGTCAGGCCGCCAGGCCTTTCCTCACCGCCACCTGAGCTCTCTTTGAGATTCACCTGTCGGCCCGTCGTGAGGCTGAACACCCATGAGTTACCGCAGGTGAACCGCAGTTGCACCGGCGGTCGCTGTACACCCTCGCGCGGGCCTACGCGGCGACTCCCCTGCATCAGACCCGACATAACCCTCGCCCGGGGGTCTTCCCCCTTTTCTTGAGGCCGGCCTCCCATTCCCCTCTCGGACAGGGCTCTCGATACCGACATCAGAGTTGCACCCCGCGCTCCCTGCTGACGGCGGACTCAACCGCTCAGCCGGTGCCAGCAGTCCGTGGGTGTGGTGTAACCGCGCCATAGTCCCCCCTTCGGGCCCCAACCGCCACAGCCGCTTGGTTGCCCATCCCCGGCTCCTCCGACCAAACCGTATTGCGGACCGTGGACTCGCTCCCGCACTTTGGCCAGTGAGTTAACTCAGGGCTCCCGTGGACATTCCCGGTAGGTCCGAGGTCCGCCCATCTAAGCCTAGTGCAAATGCCGAATTGTGCCGTAGGCGTCTACCATGTCGCACGTCACGGGGTCTCCAATCGCCTGCCTGTCTGGAGCTAGATACCCTTGCCGCAACGCCCCACTTCCGGGCGTTCCCGTGTGCGCGCTCTTGCGGCACGCGCCATCCCTGCGTGCGCGCCGCGCCCTCCGTCAGACGCTGTTGCGCTCGCCCCTATCGCCCCGCTCACCCAGCCTCCTACGACCCCGCTGCACGCGACCTCTTCCACGCCCAGTCCACACGTCTTTGTCGTGCCCCCTGCACCGACTCTAGCCTGTTGCTACTCGCATCGAGACGAATTGCCTCGGACAAACACGAGATACCCCATCTCTAACCCATCTCTTATTTTCTATAGTATCCTTTCGGTTGCCCCCACCGCGCTCAGGTTAGACATAGGTGAGTGGGACAGGACGAGTGAAGAATACGTATATCTGAGCGTCTTACCCAGTTTGGGTATGAGTCGACTCGCCCGTCATGTGCGAGCAACCTCTGGCGGAAGAAATTACGTTCGGCATTGTAGCAACCCCGTCCATCCGGACGAGGGTCAGGAGGTTTACCTCCCGTCTCCAGGCGACCCCATCCACCCCCGGACATCGGCTTCCCTCTGTTCGTCGGAAGCTGCACATACTACACCCCCTCCCGAGTCATCTTCATCGGAGCTCACCTTCGCAGGATTTCTGTGCCCGACGAACCCTCGAGCATTCGTCGTGCACCGACATGATCTCGCCACCGAGTATCTTCTCTTGGTGACGGCCGGACGTCGTCTCGGACGTGGTCCTGCATCAATGAGGTACCCCCTCGCGATCACTGTTGTGGGGAAAACAACAATCAGTGGCAATAAATTCAAAGAAGTGTCAAAGTCGATGTTCTGTACTATGAGGGATCTGGGGACCCTAAAGAGTATATTGATTGGGAGTCTAAGTTAAACAGTTATTTCAAATGTTACAACATGCTTGAGTGGTAGAAAGTTCAGTACGCCGAGATGATACTAGGAGGTCAAGCCAAAATCTTTTGGGAAAAGCTTAAATTTTCAATCATAAACAACGAGAGGCACCCATAGATACTTGGCCCCAAATGAAGGACAAATTGTGTGAGAAATACGTCCCTCTTGCATATTTAGCTAATCTCTTAGATCAATGGCATAAATTACCGCAGGGTAGATGTCCCTTCTCCAAACACATTACTCAATTTGAAGAATTCTACATGAGATGCCAAGTTGAGGAGAACCTCCGAGTTGTTATCTCCCGATTTAGAACTGGCCTTAATCCATATTTAGAGACCGAATTACTTTTCTGCAAGGGCACTACATTTGAGCAAGCTTATAAATTGTAGAAGACCCTGAGCTCTGTCAAAGCCTATACAAAACACCCGTCATCAGTCGATCTGCTCTCACTGATCGAGCTCACTCCTCCAATCCCTCTTACTTCAACCATTTAGCTTCGCGTAACCCATCGTTAGCTCTCCCGGCACCGACACCAATTCCCACTTGCGCCCCCACCGAGCACCATCCTCCAGCTCTTACACTATCCTCCGCTACTCCAAACACCCGTACGTCGTCTTCCCTCGATTCCACTATGAGAGCTCCCCCACAATCGAATCCAGTGTAGATCAGTCCTTTGGGCATAACCTGCTTCAAATGCCAAAAATGTGGTCACCGAGCCTCCCAATGCCACACACGAACCTTACACATAGGACATGAGCCATTCAACAGTGAGCCCACCATAGATGAGCAGCCTATTGATGAGGAAGAGTATAGACTAGAGATTTACATCGTGGATGAATTAGTAAGTTTAACTGGCATCACTGACTACCCACCATCCCTTCCTCGCCATGATCCATCTAGGTCAGTTAGGGGAATCTTTCGTTGCAACCTTACCCAGCCTTCCACTGATATTCTGCTTTGAGGACTTCCATATTTTACACATATTTTAAGATTGGTAATAAGATGTGTAAGACGATCAAAGACAGTGGTAGTTGTGTCAACGTCGTATCCGATGTCATGGTGTCACATTTTGGATTACCTTTGATTGATCATCTTCAACCATATTGTGTATCTTGAATCGATGCTACCTCGATCCGTGTGAAAAAATAGAGTCTCCTTCCTCTAAAGGTTCAATTATACTAGGAAGATGTACTATGTGATGTGTTACCCATGAACGTAGGAAGCATCGTCCTAGATCGCTCATGGTTATATGATAATGACGTACATATCTTCGGCAAGAGTAACACTTGCTCATTCATCTATCAGGGCAAGAAAATTACATGGTGCCCATATATGCACAACCCATAGAAACCTGCACAAAAGTTTCCTTTTTTAGTTCTATGCATTCTCAACGGGCGTCAATTTCAGAAGGAAATAGATAGTGAAATGTCTATTTGTTTAGCCATGATTCCTGATCATTCCTCTGAGAGTTCCACACCCCCATCACCGAAGGCCTCCCAATTATTAGTTGAATTCAAGGGTGTCTTCCCCAAGGATCTTTACAATGATTTATCACCTCTAGGCCAGATTCAGCGTGCCATTGATTTCATTCCCGGATCCTCCTTTCCAAACCTTCCCCATTATTGTATGGATCCCATGCAGTACAAGGAACTTAAGTGCCAGGTCCAAGAACTCTTGGACAAGGGATTTATTAAGGAGAGCCGTAGCAAATGTGCCATACCCGCATTACTAGCTCCAAAAAAGGATGGGAGTTGGCACGTGTGCGTTGATAGCAGAGCCATCAATAAAATCACCATCAAATATATGTTTCCCATTCCTTGCATCAATGATATATTTGAGATGATGGCTGGTTCAAGATAATAGATCTCAAGAGTGGCTATCATCAAGTCCGAAACCGTCCCGGTGATGAGTGGAAAACCATATTTAAAATTGAGGATGGATTATATGAATGGAAAGTGATGCCATTTTGTTTGTCAAATGCACCTAGTACCTTCTAGCGTTTGATGAATCATATTCTTAGACCCTTCATAGGATGCGTTGTCGTAGTTTATTTTGATGATATCCTCATTTATAGCAAGTCCAAATACGACGATGTCCAACACCTATGTCTAGTGTGTGAGGTCCTGAAGACCGAACAATTATATTCACATCCAAAAAAAATATTTGTTTCTTGTGGATCATATCTCATTCCTAGGTTTTATCTTTTCAGCACAAGGAGTTCTTGTTGATCCACCCAAAATAGATGCCATAACCCAATGGCTGACTCCTAGAAATGTCCATGATGTTTATAGCTTCCAAGGTCTAACCACTTTCTATAGACGATTCATTTTAAATTTCAGTACTATAATGGCACCCATGACCAAGTTCCTGAAGGGAAATCACTTCAAATGTACTGCATTAGCCCAGAAATCATTTGATGATATTAAACTTAAGATGACACAAGCCCCCATCCTGCGATTACCCGATTTTGATAAAGTATTTGAGGTCGCATGTAATGCATCATGATTAGAAATTGGAAGAGTACTGAGTCAAGAGAATCATCCCATAGCATTCTTTAGTGAAAAGTTGAACGACGCCAAACTCAAATATTCCACCTATGACAAAGATTTCTATGCTATCATCCAATCCTTACATCATTGGAGTCATTACTTGCTCTCTAAAGAATTTGTCCTCTACTCCGATCACGAAGCATTGAAATATCTCAATTCCCAGAAGAAGTTGAACCATAGACATGTTAAATGGGTTAAATTTATAAACTCTTGTAAATTCGTCCTTAAACATAAGAGGGGAGTCAAAAACCGAGTGGCCGATGCCCTTAGTAGATGTGTCCACCTCTTGAACGTAATGAAGATTGAACAGATGATGGACCTTTATCCCAACTGCTTGGACTTTGCACACATTGTCCAGACCATAGGCAATTACCCGAATCCGAGAACCCAAGATTATATCTTAGAAAAAGGACTTTTATTTTATGACCGTCCCTTATGCATTCCAAAATCTTCCCTCAAGGATTTCCTTGGTTGGGGACACATGCCGGAGGCCTAAGTGGTCATTTTGGTAGAGATAAAACCCTCGCCACCGTAGAGAATAGATTCTTCTGGCCGTCCCTAAAGTGGGATGTAGCTAATATCATTTCCCAATGTTGTGTATTTGCTCTCGCCAAACAGGTTAAGCAAAACACAAGCCTCTACACTCCTTTACCGGTCCCTCATAAACCTTGGAATGATGTGAGCATCGACTTTGTTCTAGGACTTCTGAGAACTCTCAGGCGTCATGATTTCATCATGGTGGTCATAGATTGCTTTTTAAAAATGGCTCATTTCATTCCATGTTTGAAAACTTCTGATGCTTCCCACATCACCCACCTTTATTTTAGTGAAGTTGTCCATCTACATGGGCTTCCCAAGATAATAATGTCGGACAGAGATGTCAAATTCAATATTTATTTTGGGAAGGCCCTTTGGCGTCTTTTGGGGATGAAGCTTAAGTTTTGAACGGCTTTTCATTCCCAAACTAACGGCCAAACTGAAGTCGTTAATAGAAGCCTTGGCAATCTATTACAATCTTTGGTTGGGGACAACCTCAAATCTTGGGACACCATCATTCCACGTGCCGAGTTTGCCTATACCACTGACGTGAGCCCTTTCGAAGTCGTCCATGGCCATTCCCCTCATAACCTACCAATCTCATACCTATGTTGCCGCATGCTAGAGTCTCAACCTATGGTCATGAATTTGTGAATCATATTAGAAGTTTGCATGAGGATATTAATAAATGCATCATTAGTAGCAACACCCCATATAAAGAGACCGCAGATTTACGCTGTCATTTCACAAATTAAAAGAAGGTGACTTGGTGATGATGAGGGTCAGGCCGGAGAGATTCTCTTCCAAGCGGGCTACCAAGCTTCATACTTGTAGTGTCGGGCCGTTCCCAATCCTCAAATGAGTAGGGGAAAATGCTTATGCCGTCAACATACTCTCCACATGGGGGATCAGCACTACTCTCAATATTTTGGATTAGGTCACCTTTAAAACCCCACCTCCTCCATCTATTGACTCTTTTCTACCCATGAACTTTCCGGTGAGTGAGTTTGACTTGTCCACCCCTCTCTCACTACCTTCCGATTGGCAAGAGAACATCGAGGCTATACTGGACGAAGTAATCACCCTCGCCAAAGGTGGGATGATGCGGAAGTTTCTTGTTCGTTGGCAGTGAAACCGTCGACGGACGACATGTGGATCACAGGAGAGGACCTGGCTCACCTACGGCCCGACTTGGTGACCCCGCTGGAGTCTTATGACACTAACTCGATGGAGTTGAGTTCTTCTCACTCCGGGGGAATTGGTGGCAATGATGTCAATGCATCGACACAAGACACACCACCACCGTCATCCGATGTTGACGCTACTACTGAGAACACGCCATCAGCGTCAGTCGATCGAGTCAATGCGCAAGCATTAAGCACATCTGCACCTAAGCATGCCCCGTCACGCATCATGACACTTCACCAATGACAGATTCTGAACTGCTCATTGACGTGACACGAAACCATGTCACCCATCTTTATTTTTATTAACTGTATTTTTATCTTTCCTCCAAGGCCTATATAGGCCAATGTTCCAAGAAACAGTTAGGCAAGTCATAATTCAAGAATTGAGTTTCTTCAACTCTTCTTGGAAGACTGCCCTAGCCTCTGTTTCTCCTTTAGATCGCCACCGTTGTCGCCACCATCGTCTTTGCCGCCAGCTACCACCTATCTCTCTCCCCTCTTGCCCATCCTCTCCCTCTCCTGTCCTTCTCTCTTTCTTTCCGTCACTCTCTTCCGCCAACACTAGGATACCTAGCGCCAGCCGCTCGCTCAAGGCCAACCACGCCAGACGCCTAGGGCCGCCCACGCCACATGCCCAGCGCAGGCCACCCTGGCTAAGGCTGCCCGCACCAAACGCCAGCGCCAGCCGCCCTGCTAAGGGTTGCCCGTGCCACACGCCAGCGCCGGCCACCCTGCTAAGGGCCACCACGCCAAACGCGACTGCCACCCGCCTTGCTTAGGGCAGCCAGCGCCAAACGATAGTGCCAGTGGCCCCACTAAGGGCCGCCCGCGCTGGACGCTAGCATTGGCCACCCCCACTAAGGGCCGCCTGCGCCAGGCGCTCAGCGGTGGCCACCCCGCTCAAGGCCACCCGCTCCAAACACCAACGCCGGCCACCCCGCTAAGGGCCACCCGCGCCAGACGCCCAGCACCAGCCACCTAGCGCGGCGCACGCGGCGCTGCGCTGTCAGCGTTGCTGGCACCTTCACCGCGCTGCATTCACCTGCTTCGTCTCTTCCTCCAAGTGCCTCGACACATCGAGCAACCCGTCCAGCTCGATCGACTTACTAGCAGGGCCGCTCAAGGCACAGAATGCCCATATATTTATCTTGTGGGCCATACTCTGCCCGGATCGCCCAGCCACGTCACGACCTGAATTTCCTGCAGCCTCATTATACACTTTTGTGCTGAGGTATGCCTAAACTTTTTGGTGTCGTGTGTTGTTCATCCAATGTTCCACGAGGATTCTTCCACCGCCGTTAGATTTGATTTGAATTTCTTGGAATTTCAACGATTAGTGGATTAGGTCTTTTCGTTATATTTCTCGCAGACGTGAATTCAAAGTATTAGATTTGGTGCTTTGGCATCGTTGCGATGGTTGAAGACAGTACTCCCCCCCTCGACGAGGAATGGGGCTGCACCACCATTGTTTCATTGGCTTTATGTTTTTTAATTCGATCATGTGGATTTGTGGCCCATTACATCCCTCTACCCAAAACCCATTCTGCATCCACCACCAGTCATTGTCATACCCGTGTCCCTAGTTGCCTGCTACTGACTCGTAGTGGTGGGTGATTTTGTTGAGTC
This sequence comes from Wolffia australiana, assembly GCF_029677425.1. Classification (NCBI taxonomy): domain Eukaryota; kingdom Viridiplantae; phylum Streptophyta; class Magnoliopsida; order Alismatales; family Araceae; genus Wolffia; species Wolffia australiana. Next base: position 12,599,489 of record NC_135839.1, on the reverse strand, counting down.
CGGGGGTACGTCACTCACCGCGAGTCGGCATTTTCACCTAGGGAGGGGTAGTCCATGCTTCCCGAACCTCATCCGACGGTTCGAGAAAGACTACACGGCCGAATGGAGGATCCCCATAGGACGTGCTCACACGGGACGGGCAAACCCGACTCGCACTGAACAGGTAAGACTCTCATCTATTCCTTTGACATTTTCTCAACCTGTCCCTCTCACCGACGTCTATCCTGAGTGCGGTGGAGGAAAAAGAAAGTGCATTGGACTGGAAGTGGACAAGGCAAAAATAGAAGTCATCTAGTGCCTTCAACTTCCCACAAATCTAAATACCCTTAGAGGGTTCCTCGGCCATGCAGGTTTCTATCGGAGGTTCATTCTAAACTTTGTTCAAAGTTTGAAACCTCTTATTAATTTCCTATCTAGTAAAACTAATGAAATCATTTTGGATAAAAGTGTTATTTCTGCTTTTGAAGAGCTGAAGGCCCTCACACATGCACCTATTTATAAGCTCCAGATTGGAGCTTGCCATTTGAAATCATGTGTGATGCCTGGGATCTTGCTGTAGGGACAGTCTTAGAACAGAGGAAATAGAAGAAACCTGTGGTCATATCTTATGCTAGCACGACTTTAATTGATGCACAACTCAATTACTCTACCACAGAAAAATAACTGCTAGCTGTTATTTTTGCTTTAGAAAAATTTTGACCTTATTTTCTTTGTAGTAAAATAATAGTTTATACTGATCATGCGGCATTAAAATATCTTTTTTCTAAAAAGGAAGCTAAATCTAGGCTCATCAGATGGATTTTATTATTACAAGAATTTGACATAGAAATTAAAGATAAAAAGGGCTGTGAAAATTATGTTGCTGATCATCTTTCTAGGATCAAAGTAAATGACTCCTCACTTATCCATGAAGCATTTCCGGATGAACAAATTCTGGCCATCCAGACCGGAAAGGTTCCATGGTTTGCAAACATTGTCAATTTTTTGGTGACAGGAAGGGTCCCTTCAGGATGGAGCTACAATGAGAGAAAGAAGTTCTTCAAGGACATGCGAGATTAATTTTGGGAAGAACCAGAGCTATTCCATCAAGGAGCTGATCTAATTCTTAGAAGATGCGTACCTGCAGAAGAACAGAACAACATCCTTGAATTCTGCCATTCCAACCCAAGAGAAGGTTGCTATTTGGCTAAGGTAACAGCCCATTGGGTAATGGAAAGTGGGTTTAATTGGCCAACTTTATTTAAAGATGCACATGAATTTTATTTGAAATGTTTAGCATGTGAACCATCCATAAATATTGATAGAAAGATACACATGCCTCTAAAACCCATTTTAGAAGTAGAAATCTTTGATTTATGGGGAATTGATTTCATGGGATCATTTCCTAATTCTAATGGATATGAGTACATTTTAATGGCTGTAGACTACGTCTCAAAGTGGGTAGAAACCATAACCACTAGGACCAATACTAGTAAAGTCGTCACTTGTTTTGTAGAGACTTACATCTTTTGTAGATATGGATATCCTATGGCTATAATTAGTGGTGGGGGGTCACATTTTGTAAATTTTAATTTTAGACATCTTTTGTAAATATGGTGTACAACATAGAGTAACCACCCCATATCACCCGCAACCTAATGGGCAGGTTGAAATATGTAACAGAGGAATTAAGAAAATTCTTCAAAAAATTGTGAAGCCCAATAGGAAAGATTGGCCATACAAACTAAATGAAGCATTATGGGCCTATAGAACAGCCTACAAAACACCCTTAGGAATGTACCCCTTGGGATTGATATTTGGAAAACCATGCCATCTACCGTTGGAGTTGGAATATAAAGCTTCATGGGCCATTAAAAAGCTAAATCTTTCTTTAGATGAAGCAGGAAAATGCAGGTTGCTCCAGCTCCAAGAATTTGAAGAAATCAGGAATGAGGCTTATGAAAACTCTACGATTTACAAAGCCAAGATGAAGGCCCTCCACAACAAAAATATCATAACAAGGACCTTTGTCAAAGATCAAAAGGTAAGGCTTTACAATTCAAGATTAAAACTCTTTCCTGGTAAGTTAAAAAGTAGATGTAATAAACCTTATTTAGTAGCATAATCATACGAAAATGGGGCCATTTTAATTTCGGATCATAGAACCCAGAAAAAATTTGCAGTAAATGGGCAAAGGCTGAAGCCTTACCTACATGATGATCCTCCTCATCAACCCTTAAGCATGATCTTGGAAAAACCTGTAGGTTAGTAACATCTATAGAGCCGCATGAAAGCTTTTATTTCTATTTGTTACCTTTCTTCTTTTCTTTCATTTCTTTTATTTCTTTTCTTTTCTTTTCTTTGGTTTCAGAAAATATCAACCACCAATACATGACATGGATGTGAAGGAACCTGCATGAAAGAGCTCAACCCACTGTTTGCGCCCTCTAAACTCCTTTTTTATATTTTCTGATGTATTGAGGACTATGCAATTACTATGTGGGGGGGAGATTCAATCCTCCTTAAATTTTTTTTATTTTTTCTGATTTCTCAGTGTTTTTGTAAATAAGTTGGGGGGTATAAAAAATTCTCGAATTCAACATCATGCCATAACCAAACTTTGGACAACCCCTCTTATCTTTTTGCCCTAGAAGAAAATGTTGAGAAGCTAGGCTCACTGATGGCGAGGACGCCAACATCTAATCGACAAACGCATCACCATGGTCAGCTGGAGTCAACACGCATGCTTTGGACCACGGTCAATCAGAGTCAACCGAAGTCAACCCACCACGGTCAACCGACGTCAACCCTAAAGCCGACGCGCCACAACTGCCAACTTGCACGTCTCCACCTGCGCGCCTCACGCCTCGCGTCATGACGACGCCAAAGGTAGATTCACAACTGCCCTTTGGCGTGACACGGGGCACGTATTTATTTTCTCGTCTTTAGTTTCTCGTCAATTTCTCTTTCCTCCAAGGCCTATATAAAGGCCATCGTTTTCAAGAAACTTTTAGGCAGTCATAATTTCAAGAATTGAGTTTCAGTTTAACTCTTCTTGGAGGACTGCCCAGCCTCCCCTACCGCTCCTAACCCTAGCCGTCGCCGCCACCGCCACCACTGTCGCTGCCACCGTCGGCACCACCGTCGCTGCCACCGTCGCCGCCGTTGCTGCCGCCAACAACGTCAGTCTTCCACCCTCTCTCCTTTCTCTCTCTCTTTCTCCCTCTCCCTCTCACCCTCTCTCTCGCCCAAGGCCGCCCAGCCCAGGTAGCCCCGCTAGGGCCACCCAAGCCGCCCTAGCCAACTCCGCCCAAGGACGCCCAAGGCCGCCCAAGCAGCCCCGCCAGGGCCGCCCAGGCCACCCCAGCCAAGGCCGCCCAAGCAGCCCTGCTAGGGCCCCCCAGGCCGCCCCAGCCAAGGTCGCCCAAGCAGCCCCGCTAGGGCCGCCCAGGCCACCCCAGCCAACGCCAGCCAAGCAGCCCCGTTAGGGCCGCCCAAGCTGCCCCAGCCAAGGCCGCCAAGCAGCCCCGCTAGGGCCGCCCAGGCCAACCCCAGCCAAGACCGCCATAGGGCCGCCCAGGCAGCCCCACCAGGGCCGCTCCGGCCGTCCATCCTGGGGTCGCCCCGGGCTGCCCTAGTCGCCTGCGCACGCCGCGCTTCGACCGCTTGTCCGCGTCGCGCACGTGGCTGCCCGCCACATCACACGCCGGCCACCAACGTCGTCGAGGCTGTCTAATAGTTCATCGTCGACACCCTAGACGCTTCGCGCACGCGGGTATTCGCCCACGCCTGACTCTACGACAACATCATCTAGTCTCAACCAGGGCCATTCAACGCCCGGAGCGCCCAGGATCATCCCGTCCAGTGGGCCGCTCAACGCCCGGATTCGCCCAACCTCATCGCGATCAAAATTTCCCACATCCTCTTCACGCACTACGATGCCGAGGTACGCCTGTACTCTTTGGTGTCGAAGTGTTCTCCGTTCAGTGTTTTCTCGAGAAGTTTCCACCGCCGTCAGAATTAGATTTGGATTGGGATTTTCTACTTCTTTTCCCTCTTTCTCAAGTGTTTCCTCGTGACGTGAATTCGGGTGTTGATTTCGGTGCTTCGGCATCGTCACGGTGGGGGAAGACAGTACTCCCGCCCTCGATAAAGCTGCATCACCAGATTTTCATCGGTTTTAAAGTCTGAAATCAATCGTGTGAATTTCTGTGGATTGTTTTATCCCCCCCTAAAAACCCGTCTATCACCGTTTACCCGTCGTCAACCCATCCGTCTCCTCAGTCTCCCTATTCCGCAGTCGTCCTACGTCACTCACTGAGCGCATCATGGTCATATTATAGGGGCATCAATGTTGATTTTTAGGTAGTACATGATCTTATCATCAAATGGCGAGAGCACATGGTAGGGTGAAGGACAGATCTGAAAATCAAAATGTGTATACCCCATAGATAGGGATTTGAGTGTTGAGTGAAAGTGTGACACCCCCACTACACCCCTAGTTTGATTTAACCGAACCTATCTATGCGAATGACTACCTATCAGCCTAATCATATGCTGGATAGTGAGATGCATTTCTTCAAGTCTTGAGCACATGACACATCCATCTGATACCCTCTATAAAAAATCTTCATCCCACAATTCTTCATTTGCCATCTTCATCCATCTATGTTTACTTACCTTTTACCACCTTTACCTCGTCGTACCTATATAGGACACCTCCTCCACCTCATTGTTTATGAAATGCCTTACTCCCAAGTCGTTCTACCTCTCTTAACTTTAAAAACAATATCACATTGATAATTGTCATCCAATTTTAAATCTTTTCCATTAATATCCACTCTACATCTTCTCAATCTATTTATTCTTTTTGATCCTCAAAGTTCATAAAAGTTTCTTAATTCAGACTTTGCCCATTCTCCTTAAACCATCCTTCTCGTCACTCTTGAACCTTAGAGTAGATAGGAAGCCAGATCTGAAACACCTTGTGATGGCGCGTCACCACCGGACGTCATCGAGCCAGCAGCAGAGGAGCAGCAGGACTTCCCCGACCCAGCACCCGAGGAGCCGGCACTACCCAGCTCGCCACCGAGACGAGTCCAGCCACCACGGCGAGCCGCCGCAGCAACACGGGATTCCGCATTCCGTTACTCGGCATGACGCGGACGCCGACCACCGGAGCACACCGACACCTTCGGTTACCTTATTCTATAGCTTTTCGGTTTTATCGTGTTGTCTTGTAGCGGGGAAGGATCCATATGAGGAACTCTTTCACCCCCCCCCCTTTTTATGTTGGGCCTGACAAGCCCGTTTTCATTATTTCCTTTCCTTTCCTTGTTTGTTTTGTTGTTTTTGGACTTAAGGAAGGGCCTATCTTCACCCATATATAAGGGGAAGAGGTGGGCGCTTCCTTATGACCTAAATTTTGAAGAATAGTATCTTGAGAAGCACGGTCAGGCCGTGGAGAAGAATAGAAGAAAGAAGAAGAAGAGAAGGAAGAAGAAGAGGGGACGAAGAGGAGAAGGGGAGAGGAAAGAGGAAGGGCAGCCGCCGCCACACCGCCGCCGCGCCACCGCCGTACGCCGCTGGCGCCCGCCGCGCGCCGCCATGCCACACAAGCGCTGCCGCGGCCCCGCTGCCGCCGCCAGCGCGCCACGCGCCGCCGCGCTGCGCCCGCCGCGCTGCCGCGCCGCCGCGCTGCCGCGCCGCCGCGCCACCGCGCCGCGCGCTGCGGCCGCTGATCGCGCCCGGCCTCGCGTGCCGCGCGCGTGCGCCGCCACGCGCCACCGCCGCCGCCACGCGCCACGCCGCTTACCGCCGCCACCGCGACGCCACCGCTGCGCGCCGCTGCCGCTGGCCGCCTGGCCGCCGCCTTACCGCCGCGCCGCGCTGCGCGCAGCGCCGCCACAAGGCTTGCCGCGCCCGCCGCCGCGCTGCCGCGCAGCGCGCTTATCGCCGCGCGCCGCCGCCAAGGCGCCCGCCAGCGCCCGCGCGCTGGCCGCCAGCGCCGCGCGCGCTCGCCGCAGCGCGCCGCTGCAGCGCGCCGCTGCCGCGCCGCTGCCGCTACGCGCCGCGCCGCGCCGCCGCTGCGGCCGCTGGCGCCGCCGCGCCGCCGCGCGCCATCGCCGCTGGCGCCATCGCCAAGGCTGCATCACCGCTGCGCCGCCGCCTGCCGCCACCGCTGCAAGGCGCCACCGCGCTGTCGCGCTGCCTCGCGCCCGCCGCAAGCGCCTGCCACCAGCGCGCCGCCGCACGCCCGCCTCCGCACTGACTGCGCACAACCGCCTCCGCACCAGTCAACCTCCGCGCACCCGACAACCCTCCTCCGAACCAGTTGGTGCGAAAATCCCGTCGCCAGCGCGCGAAGGTACTCTGCTTTCCCTAGCCTCTTTCGTCATTTATTTCCGCAGTATTCTTTCGTATTGCCTCCACCGCGCTCGGGTTAGATAGGTGAGTGGGACAGATTGAGAGAACGAAAACAAAGACGGCGTCTTACCTGTCCGTGCGAGTGACGCCGACGCAGCGTGTGAGCATTCCAGTGGGAGTTACCCCATTCGACGGCGTGCGCGCCCTCGACCCACCTCGGACGACTTGGAGGGCTGGACCGACCCAGCTTGGCGACCCCGTCCCCGCTCCGGGTTGGCTCTCATAGCTTGTCGGCGCATTGCACGTACCGTTGTAGAACCATCGTCCTCGTCATCGTCATACATATATTACTGTTCTCCGCATATCCATCGGTTGACGTCGTGGACGTAACCCGATTAGTTAGCGAAAAGACACCGAGTTCCTTCCTTCGGTGACGGTCGGACGCCGTTGAGACGACGTTCGGCATCACCTTGTTACCTTGTGCTCATACTGAGAGGAGAATATTTGCATAATCTCTATTTCAGGTCTGATAAAGCTTGTAGGGACATCACCACTTACGTAGCCCTTTCTCCTGTGAGAAAGTGAACCAAGAGAGGTGAGGCCCAGTTCAATGAGTGAAGTGAGAAAATCTCTTTTTTATGGTGTTGAACCTGGACCCTGAGCAAAAAAGTTCATGTATCCCTGCAAAGGTTTTGACATAGATGGTCGAAGGAAAATGCTCATCTAGATATGTGATTGATAAACTTAATGCTTCATGCAGATACCTTCTTGGTGTAAAGCCGAAAGGGAAAGTCCAAAGAGAGTCTAAGGGCATTGCTAAGGGACTAGCAACGATCTAAGTTGGGGAGTATTTGATAAATCCAAAATGATAGTAATATACATATCCAATGCTAGCTAATTTATCTTCTTTATCTTTATCTGGATATATTATCAATATTTATGATGAGTTGTGCACCAACATGGAATAAAATCACCTTTTTCTAACTTGGGGTTAATTATTGTCATTTGTGGGCCTAACCCCACTTACTCAATGAGTTAAGTGGAATAAATCTCACTCTCTTCTTAGTTTATGTGAAAGATGCACGAATTAAGTGAGACTTTCATGAATAATAGGGATAATTAAATGAGGGAGAAGCTATTTGGCCCAAAGGAGGAGGCCCAGCCACAACCCTGGGCCAAGAAAAGAGGCCCAAATCAAGAGAGCTGGTTCTAGTCTAAAGGCCCACTAAGGAAGCTCCACTAAGCCCACTATGAGAGGCATCTTGGGCCAACGAAAGGAGGGCAAGGGGAAGATCCAGTGGTGATTATGTATGAACATTTTAGGTGATTAGATGCTGATTGGAGGACACCTTTGGACGTGGATCCAAGGCAGAGAAGAATATACAACCATTCAATCCATAAAACATCCAAGGGTGGAGACTTAAAGATAGTACCTTTAATGCTAATTAAGGAAAGAAGTCTTGAACATCCCTGGGGTATTTAAAAGGTTTCAATGCTGATTGGAGGACCATAATGGACATGGATCATGACCCATAAAAGAAGATGTGGCCATCCATTGTATTACAAATCCAATGGCTTTTATTTTCTCTCTCCCTACATAAACCCCTTCACCCTAGTGTAATATTCATCTTGTGATTCAATCCAAAGTAATGTTTGGTGGCCTAAGTGCAATTCAGGCATAGATCCATTCACCGTAGTGAGTGTCAGGCTGAGCAGGAAGCATCCAGGGCTGAAGAAGCTGGTGGAAAGTAGAAGAAGATGCCCCTTGGGCCTTGGAGGGTGTGACAAAGAGGTTACCTTCTTATTTCTCCTTTTTCAGTCTTTCCTGTTCGTCTTTTGTCTTTTGACTTTAAATTACTCCTAAAAATTCCTAAAAGTATTTTCTACGTACTAATGTTATTATACATGATATAATTATATTTTTATCTTTCTTTGTTTTGTATTTTTATTTAATTAGTTATATATCTTCATATGTAGTAAACTTACATCTAAAATTAATAATAAATATATAAGTAAAACAGAAATTCATTAGGAAAAACCCTTGCTCCCTATGAGTCAACCCTTCCTCTCCCTACCCTAGTAAGGTTATTGTAAATTTTTGATTTTTTTATTCGGATAAACCAACGACGAATTAGTGAAGTTAGCTTATCACTAATTACGTAACAAAATTGAATTATTAGTTCGTCATCATGATTGAGGGTACGAGACTAACATACCTGCCCGCCGAGGTGACTACATTAGGTGTGACAATTGTATGTACCCGACCAACCTACCAGCTGCCGTAATGAATTTTTCTGATCCCATGATCATGAACATGAGGCTGACTTCTCCACCCGTCGAGATGACTATGTCCGAGAAGATGACCATGGTTATGGGGCCGACCCACCGGCCTGCCAAGGTGAACATGTCCTGCGCCATGATCGAAGATACGAGGACAACTGACCGGCTCATCAGGATTAATACGCCTGGGGTCATGATAGTGAGTACGACGCTGACCTACTGATGCACAGTGATGACTACATCCTGCCCCACAATCATCGACACAATGCAAACCCACCATTCTAACATTACAATCACGTTTGGCTCCACCTTTGGCGGTACAATGAACCTGATGAGGTTCCATGATATTTGCCATGCACGCTGCCTGACATCCGTGCACCGTGCAAAGGTCATCCCTAGCACTCGGATGACCACCACTGTGACCCGATACTACCTCTATGGCGTATCGACCCGTGTTACTAGGATCACTCGATGGCTGAAGAGCACCCAGACGATGTCGAATGCCCACGAGAGAAACATTGCGCTTAGATACAGAAGATCATGTGTGCCGACGTTGCCATCTTTGAGGGTAGAGAAAACCCAAGGAATACATAGATTTGTAGTCGGGCAAAACTCTTACTTCTGGTGATAGCACATGGACGACGACTTTTGCATGGAATATATGGAGACAAAACTAGCAGACATGCCAAGCTCTTTTGGGAGAATGAGCATGTCATCACTAAGCAATGAGGATGACCCATCACATCTTGGGCCAAAATGACGCTGAAACTGAGGAGTAAGTACGTGCTGTGACAATACAAGACGTCACTGTTTCTCGCATTCCTCAACCTTAGGTATGGTCAACAATTCACGACGGAATATATTGAGGCATTTGAGGAGTACCATCTGCGGTGTCGATTTGTGGAGGATCCAGGAATCATCGCTGGTCTATTTGGCCACGGTCTTTGGCCGACCCTGTATTAAGCACAAGCCCTGGAGAGGTCGATGAAGCCTACCACTTAGTGGAGCACTTGGAGCATCTGAGCGACCATGTTTTCGTGCACACCCCTCACACTGTGCCCTGAGCTACCCCTGCTCACATAGCACCCTCTCTGTTATCAGGCTTCCCAAAACACTAGGGGGCAAGGAATCACCCCCCTCACCTCTGTGGGTTCTACCCCACCTGCTCGGGCCGACATGTGTGATACTACGGCCCACAGCACTACGGTCGGCCAAGCACCACTTACGTGCTTCAAGTGCCATGGGAAAGGGCACAGAGCTAGCCAATGTCTGTCTTTGGCTCTCCCGATCGATACAAAAGGGACCGAACAGCGCTCAAATGGAGAACATGATCCTTTACCTAGTGATGACTATTGTGCAGACGAGGAGATCATGAATGCATACGAGTCACCCGACCCCCAGGTTGGGTACATCCAAATAGTGGATGTCGGAATGACTCCGGCAACCACTCCACGCCCTAGCGCTTGGCGACCCGCTAGCATCGTCACCGACCACCCAAGTACTAGTGGGACGTCTGCCCCACCTTACAATATCTCACAGGCAAATCCTACGCCTGTTCTACGGAGGGCAGTGATAACATGCATTTTTAGTGCCTTATATTATTACATTTATGTGTCTTTATGCATTAAATTACTCATATTTGCATGTTATCAAGCTTAAAATGATTAAATCCATTTTTAGAAAAAATTTCTGAAATTTCTGCATTTTTTAGCATTTTTCTAACAATATTTATAAAAGAATATAACTTTTGGAACACAATATGATTTTTCTGGAATTGTTTGATAATAATTTTCGAAAGATATGATTTTTTGAGTCAAAATATATATTTATACGTATTTTTTTGGGCTTTTATTTTATTTAATATGAGATTTCAAATATTATGGTTTTTAATGGCATACAGTAACGTGGCTCCCCGATGCGCCGCCACGTCAGCATCGAGAAAGATATTTTTTCTTTGTTTTTTGTCACTTTTGTCATGTACATGTGGCATGGAATGCGAAAAGCCATGGAATACGGAAAGCCACGGAATGCGAAAAGCCACAGAATATGAAAAGCCATGGAATATGAAAAGCCATGGAATACAAAAAGCCATGGAATACGAAAAGCCATAGAATAAAAAAAGCCACGGAATATGAAAAGCCGTAGAATGTCAAGTGCTTTGACTTCTTAACTTCCAACAGCCATAACTATTGATCCTCCCCTCCTCTTTCTCTCCATACCCTCTCATCTATAAATAGAGGCGTGGATCATTGTAAAAATCATCTTGAACTTGCTTCCCACTTTTGTGGGCTGATTGAAAGAGAGTGAGATTTGAGGTCCATCAAGAGTGTTCTTGGTGTCTTGGGTGTGTGGGAAGAGACAAAAGAGTAGAGGGGGAGCTTACCGGCACTCGCAAATCGCCGTGATCCTGGCGGAATGTAAGGATCTAAGGTAAGTGTCTTCGCCTTACGTTGTTTCTCTCCCAACATCATCGTTATCATAGTTCTAGTTTTCATTATCACCGTTACATTTATCACTTCATACGTTCCCATTCTCTCATCTCTCCATCCGTGCCATCATATCACTCCATATCCCACCACTATCCTCGTCTATCCCATCGTTCATCCTCATATCCATCACAATCACTTACTGTTTACTTTAAGTTAAATTAGCTTATAATTACATTTCTTTTATCTACATCACTAGCTCACGTCCTCAAATCTTGCTTTCGTCGATCCTCTCGTCCATCATCACTAGTATAAGAAAGTAAATCCTTAATCATCGTTCCCTGTGGAGACGGTCCGTACTCGTCACTAACTAAGTATTTTTAAGTACGGTTAAATATATTTTTATTGAATAATCTCAATCACCAACGAAAAATTTAACCCTAAAATTGAGATTATCAATTGGCGCCGTTGCCGGGAACAGTGGCCATTAGGGATTTATTTTCTTTCTAGTAACTTTTTTACACTAATATCTTCTAAGGGTTATTAAGTATGGAAAGGACGAGGAAATTATCATTCTCAGGTATGAAATTTTTTCTAAATGCTGAAGATAACTCTTAGATGTCTTTTTGGAATTTTGTGTTTGATAGCATATTATGATTTCAAATCTTCCTAATCAATATTATAAATTTCAGAAGAGGATATATGAAAGAAATTTGGATCTACGTTTACGTGAACCATTTCATGTTGATTTTCATTCCTCTCGATAAAATTTTACTAATGTCCCTAGAGAGTTTTAAACCATGAAACTTCTTATTGTCATCATCTTCGATCTTGTCATAATAGCCAAATGCATGAATATTCTAAAAGTGTGTATAATGAGTATGCATCGATTCAAAATAGAATTTCACAACTTGATGATTCGGATGAAAGTGATCAATATTTAATAGAATATTTTAAGAAGTACAAGGAGGAATTTAAATATAAATGTATTTTCAAAATTAGAGTACTTCATAATATGGTTAGAAATATATTTCTTGAAATTGACATTTACAAGAAAGGAGAATACTATGAAAAAATTATGAACTTTTTAGAAGATATCAATTCTTTATTGTCGAGATTGTTCGAAGAGTGCAGTGACATTGAGGTATTTTATTTCACAAGAAAAATTAACAAGATAAAATTGGAGATTTGTTTTGGTAGACCATATTCATATAATTGGGAAGAATCAGACGAGGACTACTTTGAAGAAGATTTGGTTGAATTTAATACAAGCAACTGTGTTAAGATTTCTTATCATCTGGTTGATAATGAAATTTCTATTCCAAGTGATATGATCTCAAATGAAGAAAATGAAGTTTTTGAACATAAAGATGAAACTATTTCATCTCCTTTTGTTGAAACTTTGAACATTCAATTTCTACTTTCAGATGTTCCTTCCATGGATAAAACTTATGAAAATGATATATGTTCAACAAAAGAATATTTTGATGAGAATATTTTGTGCCCCTTTGGTGATACCTATAATTTTCAGATGTTATTTTTTGATGATCACAATGTTATTTCTAAGGATGAATATCATGGGAAAGATACATGCTCAAGAAAAGATGAAAATGTGAATTCACATAGTGCATGTAATTCTGATGATAATTTTGATATTCAGCTATTATTTATGGATAATCAAGATGATACTTCAATTGATCAGTCTTGTGATAAACCTCTGAATATAAGTAAAAGTTTTGAAGTTTTTGATGAATTTATTGATGAGATACATGATCATGAAAGTTTTAAAGTCTTCATTGAGCGAGGAGAAGTAACCTTAAAAAAGGGGTGGGAAGCAATACTAGAGAGAATAAATTTGAACAAAATCTTTTTCACCGATTGGCATGATCATATATTTGATATCCATTTGAAAAGTATTTTCTTTGAATATTTATGGAGTACGAATGAACATATGGTTGAATTGAATGGGGATAACATATATTTGACATATTGGTATTACAACTTCATGGATTTTGAAAATATTTTAATGAGGTTGTATTTGTGCTTGAATTATGTGTTTCATACATATATTACATTGTTATCCAAATCAGTATCAAAGCCAACCTTGAAATATAAATTTATGCACATTGGTGTTGAAAATCTCATATGCAAGATTAGTGGTATCATAGTCATGATGACTTTTGTTTTTATGAGGCTTCTAGCTTCTTTATTTTCAATTTAATAATCACTTACAGTTATTTGCTTTAAATAATACTTTTTGTCTTGTTGCTTTAAATAATTGGCTATCACATAGCCAAGATGATCTCATTGACTCGCTTTCTAGATAATATTGGTTTTAGGAGAATAAATTACGCGGAGGCAGCCGTACTAAGCACAAGGATCCATGGCAAGACAATGACATCGGACGCAAAAGAATCACGGTTAGACTATCATCTTCCTTCTGTTTTTATTTTCTTGCATTAGGGACAATGCATATTTTAAGTGGGGAAACTTTGGTTCCGAAAATATTTTTATTCCTTACATCTTTTCAAGTTGGGGGGTAGATAATTGTATTAATTTAATCATACCCATCTTGGAGAAGCAGTCACCCCGTGTCCTAGCGACATGAGTATAGAAGTTAGGCTCGTGTCGCGGATCAAATACATCTCTTAATGGTATGAACTATGATCTAGATGCATGTGTTTTTCTTCCAAATGGTTAGGATATCTGGTAGGGTGAGGAACAGACATGAAAATCAAAGGGTTGAAGTACTATCGTCTTAGGGGAATGCCGAGTGAACCACCATCATCCACCCACCAATGAGTGAATCAAGTCTAAAGTTTGAAATCTCCACTAGGTGAATCTCTCTTGAGGTAAAAGTGGTCATATTTCAAATTCTTAAGCACAGAATCACCTTTCCTTGGCCCACCTTGAACTACCTTTTGAAACCTATATGTGTATCCTCTTCACCCATTTTCCCTAGCTTACCCATACCATAAACCCAATTTCATTTATTCTTATAGGTGCCCATCTATTCTCCACTAGTCCTAGATGCTTATGATATCTTACTCCCAAGTTTGCTCTTATCTTCCCCTTGTGATTCACCCTTTCATATCTTTTCCTTTGTATACCTCTCTTTGTTTATGTCTACGTCTTCTCTTCTGAGCTCATCTTCATGGTACTAGCCTGGAATGCGTCAAATGTTGTGTAGTGATCAACCATTATCCATTCCCATATTAAGCTTCCATTTATGTTCACCCCTGTTAAAAAAAAAAAAAAAAGAAAAAAAAGAGAAAAAAGAAGAAATAGAAAAAGAAAAAAAAATTGGGGGTTTTCTTGTTATGTTGGAAGCATCTATGTTTACTTGTTATGAATGTTGATTAAATTATCACCCAAGCTTAGTCGATAACCTTCATCTTCACTCATTCTCTCATACCATTCTACTATTTCGTCTATCTGGGAGTAAGCTATCTTTAGTATTCTAATCCCATCAATCATCCTTAACATACCTTTCACCCATTCTTTTGAGCCATTCACCATTCTCTTCTCTCTTTACACATAGTTAGATAGGAGCCTCATCACACGTGATTCCATGATACACAATTGATATTCTGTGTTTACATGAGAAGTGAATAATGACTATCTTTTACTCTTAGGAGGGAGCAAACTTAGTGGGGGAACCATCATGTGTGAGTGAGTGATGTGAGAAAGCGAGGGAAAGCATTACCTAGGTTGTCGTATCATACCCGACGAGAAGTAGGCTACACTCCTCATGACCACCAGCTCTTTCCAAAACCACAAGGGAGTCTCTCATACGCATTCTAGCATTACATGGCTATAATCATACTTAGAGGTGTAATTGATATCATTATTACTTCAGACTCATGTTGCTAAGCCTATAAGGTGAATGTATCAACCAAGAGATTTTAAATGCCATTGCTAAGGCACTAGCAATGATTTAACTTGGGGGGTCTGATAACATACATTTTTAATGCCTTATATTATTACATTTATGTGTCCTTATGCATTAAATTACTCATATTTGCATGTTATCAAGCTTAAAATGATTAAATCCATTTTTAGAACAAATTTCTGAAATTTCTGCATTTTTTAGGATTTTGCTAACAATATTTCTAAAAGAATATAACTTTTGAAACAGAATATGATTTCTCTGGAATTTTTTGATAATAATTTTGGAAAGATATGATTTTTCTGAGTCAAAATATATATTTATACGTATTTTTTTGGGCTTTTATTTTATTTAATATGAAATTTTAAATATTCTGGTTTTTTATGGCATACAGTAACGTGGCTCCCCGATGCGCCGCCACGTCAGCATCGAGAAAGATATTTTTTCTTTGTTTTTTGTCACTTTTGTCATGTACATGTGGCATGGAATGCGAAAAGCCATGGAATACGGAAAGCCACGGAATGCGAAAAGCCACAGAATATGAAAAGCCATGGAATATGAAAAGCCATGGAATACAAAAAGCCATGGAATACGAAAAGCCACATAATACAAAAAGCCACGGAATATGAAAAGCCACTGAATATGATGTAACACGATCGGGTTCTCGGATCGAACGACTCGTATTACACAAAAGGAGGGGCTAATGCGGTCATATCATAGAGCAAAGACGAGTAACGATGATGTCATGATAGTGATAATACGACAATAAACTAGATCAGAAGTATGAACTCGGTGTCGACAAGCGCCAACACCCACTAGGCCACAGCAAGCAGGACCTGGGAATGCCACTAGGCTCCCGATGATCCGGATATCGGGTTGAAGGCCGACGGTGTGAGCTCGGCTACTGCCGCTTTTGCACACACCCTCAACGGCCCCAACAAAGGACGTCTCGAAGGAAATCCTAACGCTCAGAGTGTGAATCCTATCTATCACTAGCCTAACCCCGGCGGTGGAGAAAACGTTCGGAGGCACTGAAAGAAATAATATAACGATTATGGGGAAGTCAAAGAGCGTACCAGGAAAGATAGGCTAGGGGGTGTCTTCTTCGGAAGCCGTGGAAGGCGACCAGCAAGGTGCGGCGGTACCACGATCAACCGAGATTGGATGTTGGGGCTGACCTAGGCGCGGCCGTGGGGGCGGGCGCGAGGCGTCCAAAGGGAGACAGTGGGGCGCCCGTAGGATTGGACGGTGCCTGCGAGAGAACGGCGGCCGGATGGCCGAGGGGCGGTTTCAGGCCCGGCGATCTAGAGACGGTGTCGACGGTCAACCCTGGCGGCGCGGTCAGCATGGTAGCCGTGAAGGTTCGGGCGGCCCTAGTGGCTTGATCATATGCGTGAACCTTCACATGACGAAGTGGATGAATGAGGGCTTCGAAGTGGATGGTCCCCCATCAGAATGCCAAGTGCTTTGACTTCTTAACTTCCAACAGCGATAACTTTTGATCTTCCCCTCCTCTTTCTATCCATACCCTCTCATCTATAAATAGAGGCGTGGATCATTGTAAAAATCATCTTGAACTTGCTTCCCACTTTTGTGGGCTGATTGAAAGAGAGTGAGTTTTGAGATCCATCAAGAGTGTTCTTGGTGTCTTGGGTGTGTGGGAAGAGACAAAAGAGAAGAGGGGGAGCTTACCGGCACTCGCAAATCGCCGTGATCCTGGCGGAATGTAAGGATCTAAGGTAAGTGTCTTCGCCTTACGTTGTTTCTCTCCCAACATCATCGTTATCATAGTTCTAGTTTTCATTATCACCGTTACATTTATCACTTCATACGTTCCCATTCTCTCATCTCTCCATCCGTGCCATCATATCACTCCATATCCCACCACTATCCTCGTCTATCCCATCGTTCATCCTCATATCCATCACAATCACTTACTGTTTACTTTAAGTTAAATTAGCTTATAATTACATTTCTTTTATCAATATCACTAGCTCACGTCCTCAAATCTTGCTTTCGTCGATCCTCTCGTCCATCATCACTAGTATAAGAAAGTAAATCCTTAATCATCGTTCCCTGTGGAGACGGTCCGTACTCGTCACTAACTAAGTATTTTTAAGTACGGTTAAATATATTTTTATTGAATAATCTCAATCACCAACGACAAATTTTAACCCTATAATTGAGATTATCAGACACCATCGATGGCTGAAAGGCACTACGAACATTTGTCTTGTACACATTTATAAAGATTAATGACAAAGCGTGTAAGTGGTCAATGGATAGTGGTAGTTCTGCCAATACCATTTCACACACAATGTTTGCCTGACTAGTGTTGGTGACCATACATTCCCCTACACCATTTGAGGTATGATGGGTTGACGCTTCATCACTATCAACTAAGTGACAATGCCACGTTGCATTAAAAATGGGAGCGTATGATGAGACCATCGTGTGTGACATTGATTGATGGTGAGGACGCCAACACACCACCGTCGAACGCGTCGCCACAGTCAACCAGAGTCAACACGCCTGCTATGGACCCAACGACGAAGTCAACCGAAGTCAACCCGCCATGGTCAACCGAAGTCACCACCAAAGTCAACACGCCGCAGCCGTCGACAAGCACGTCCCCACCTGAGCCCGTCCCTACGCGCGTCATGATACGACGCTAGAGGCAGATCCACAACTGCCCTTTGGCGTGACACGACGCACACCTTTACTTTCTCGACTTTAATTTCTCGTCATTTTCTCTTTCGTCCAAGACCTATATATAGGCCATTATTTTCAAGAAACATTAGGCAGTCATAATTCAAGAATCGAGTTTTTGTTTAACTCTTATTGGAGGACTGCCCAAGCCTCCCTATCCCTTCTTCAACCCTACCCCGCCGCCTCTGACGCCGCCGCCACCACCACCCCTTGCGTCGTCGGTCGTCTTCGCTGGCCATCTCTTCCTCTTCCTCATCTCATCTCTCTCTCTCTTTCTCTCTCAAACCTGCCATCCCTAGGCCGCCTAGGCTACCCAGCAAGAGCTGCCCAAGGCCGCCCCAGGCTGCCCCTACCAGGGCCGCCCCCGAGCAGCCCTAGCCCGCCCCAACAGGGTCGCGCAAGATCGCCCAGGCCGCCCTTGCTAGGGCCGTCCAAGGCCGCCCCAGGCTGCCCTTGCCAGGGCCACCCACGAGCAGCCCTAGGCCGCCCCAGGCTGCCCTTGCCAGGGCCACCCACAAGCAGCCCTAGGCCGCCCCAGCTAGGGCCGCCCAGGCCACCCCAGTCTGCCCTAGGCTGCCGCCTAAGGCAGCCCAAGGCCGCCGCCCTAGGCCGCCCCAGGTGCCACCCAAGGCAGCCCAAGGTCGCCGCCCTAGGCCGCCCCACGCTGCCGTCGAAGGCAGTCATAGGCCGCCGCCCAGAGCACCCCAGGCCGTCGGTCGTTGTCGACGCCGTCCGACGCTTTGAGCCGTGCGCGTCGCACGCTCGGGTGCGCCTCGGCGCCCGCGTGCGCCTCGGCGCTCGCGTGCGTGCGCCCTCGGCGCTCGGCGTGCTCAGCGCCCACACGCTGCTCGCGGCGCTCGTGCGCTCCGCACACCCTACGCGCGCTTTGCGCGGTAGTCGCATATGCCTGACTCTGCGATAACGACATCTACTCACTACCAAGGCTGTTCAACGCCCAGAATGCCCAGAATCTTCCTCGTCCAGTGGGCCACTCAATGCCCCGATTCGCCCAGCCTCGTCACGATCTGAATTCCCCTCGACCTCTTCACGCACTACGGAGCCGAGGTGATGGCGCGTCACCACCGGACGTCATCGAGCCAGCAGCAGAGGAGCAGCAGGACTTCCCCGACCCAACACCCGAGGAGCCGGCACTACCCAGCTCGCCACCGAGACGAGTCCAGCCACCACGGCGAGCGCGCCGCGCAACACGAGATTCCGCATTCCGTTACTCGGCATAGCGGACGCCGACCACCGGAGCACACCGACACCTTCGGTTACCTTATTCTATAGCTTTTCGGTTTTATCGTGTTGTCGTGTAGCGGGAAGGCTCCACATGAGAACTCTTTCACCCCCTCGTTATGTTGGGCCTGACAAGCCCGTTTTCATTATTTCCTTTCCTTACCTTGTTTGTTTTGCTGTTTTTGGACTTAAGGAAGGGCCTATCTTCACCCATATATAAGGGAAGAGGTGGGCGCTTCCTTACTGACCTAAATTTTGAAGATTGGTATTTTGAGAAGAAGGGTCAGGTCGTGGAGGAGAATAGCAGAAAGAAGAAGAAGAGGGGAAGGAAGAGGAAGAGGGGAGGAAGAGGAGAAGGGGAGAAGAAGGAGGAAGGGCAGCCGCCAGCCGCTGGCCGCGCCGCCGCGCCGCGCCGCTCCGCCGCCGCGCCATCCGCCACTCTGGCGCCGCGCTGGCGCCCGCCACGGCCAGCGCTGCCTGCCGCGCCACGCGCGCCGCCGCAAGCGCGCCACGCCGCAGCGTGCCGCCGCCGCGCTGGTGCCGCCCGCGCCAGCGCCCGCCAAGGCCGCCACGCGCGCCGTCCACGCGCCGCCGCGCCCGGCCGCTCACGCCAGCGCCGCCGCGCCGCGATCGCGCCGTCGCGTACGGCCTCGTGCCGCGCGCCGCGCATCGCTCGCGCGCGCCGGCTGCGCCGCCGCCACGCCGCGCCGCCGCGCGCCGCGCCGCCGCCGCGCCCGCCGCCGCGCGCCGCCGCCGCCGCCCGCGCGCGCCATCACGCCGCGCGCTTATCGCTGCCACCGCCGCTTATCGCCGCGCTTCGCCGCGGCCACGCCCGCGCCGCGCCGCGCAGCGCTTACGCGCCCGCTGCGCTGTCGCCTGCCCGCGCGCTGCCGCCGCGCGCGCCGCTGCCCGACGCCGCCGCTGACGCGCCCGCTGGCCGCGCCGCGCGATCGCCGCGCGCACCCACCACCGTCGACCACATCTCCCGCACGCTCGCGCTGACTGCGCCACGACCGCCTCCGCACAATCAACCTCCGCGCACCCGACAACTCCTCCTCCGAACCAGTTGGTGCGAACATCCCGTCGCCAGCGGCGAAGGTACTCTGCTTTCCCTAGCCTCTTTCGTCATTTATTTCCGTCGGTATCCTTTCGTATTGCCTCCACCGCGCTCGGGTTAGATAGGTGAGTGGGACAGATTGAGAGAACGACGAAACAAAGACGAGCGTCTTACCTGTCCGCACGAGTCGGGGCGCCCGACGGCGTGTGAGCATTCGATGGGAGTTACCCCATTCGACGGCGTGCGCGCCCTCGACTCACCTCGGGCGACTTGGAGGCTGGACCGACCCAGCTTGGCGACCCGTCCCGCTCTGGGTTGGCTCTCGTAGCTTGTCGGCGCATTGCACGCATCCGTTGTAGAATCATCGTCCTCGTCGCCGTCATAAATACATTTCTGTTCTCCGCATATCCATCGGTTGGCGTCGTGGGCGTAATCCGATCAGTTAGCGTCGACACCGAGTTCCTTCCTTCGGTGGCGGTCGGACGCCGTTGAGACGGCGTCCGGCATCAAATTGGTATCGAGCCAGGCTGTGGTCGCCACAGCACGTCTCCGACCGCATCGCATCGCATCGCATCGCATCTAGTGCATCGCATCGATCGATTTCGTGCATCCATATCGGTATCCAGGGAATGGCGTGAGAGCGCGATCCGCACGGATGGCGCAACGCGGAGGTTCTACCTCCCGCGGCGAGTCGAACTGTCGCGAGGCGAGAGGCAACGAGATTGACCTCTCGGGACCTCAACCGCCTCGCCGATTGCGGAACCTACCTTACCCCATATCGAGACACGCCGGTCCCACCCGGCGTCACGGGTGCTCCAGCGCGCATCGAAATCACCGGCATCGCCGGTGGTTCACGCCGATCCCAGCACTCCCCACGGCACACCGCGTCCTCGGCGACTCGGTCGGTGACTACGAAGACCGGGATACTCTGAGGCGGCGACCACACGGAAATCTCCGTCGTCGAGTACTCCCCTAGAGCGACCCCTGCGGGGTAGAGGGCGGGGCGACGGCGCCACTCGCCAGTACCCGCCAAGAGAAGAACTTCCGGAAGACCAAGGAGCTCAACGTCGCGCATCGGCAGCCAGGACGGAGCGCTTGGAGCGGATGCTCACCGACGCCCGAGTGTCCGAGCACGGAGTTGAGGCGGGACCGGTTGCACGAGGCCCCTCGCCCCCTTACGGGGCTGGTAGACCCGAATATCGTGGTCACCCCGACCCGGACCTTGCTGATGATTACGAGGCCCCTGATCGCCCGTTTTACGGCGTACCACCACCGGTACGCCTAGCCAGGGAGCCCATACGCGACCTACAGGATGTCCGCGCTTGGGACATGCATCGCGCGGGATGACTACACCGTGGCCACGGCGGGTCCCTTATGCTCGACCTGATCTCCCTATCGTCAATGCAGCGCGACCGAGCCGTGACTATCCGGCCCGTCGGTTCGACCCGTTCCTCCCGTGGTCCGCGGTTCGGCGAGCCACCGGCACGGCGCGAGGACTACCACGGCCGCCACCCCGCCATATTACGGGGCTGGCGGTGCATGCCCACCACCACATCACCCGGTGCCTTGGGACCGAGCACGCGGGATGGTCGTCTCTACCACGGGACGACCGCGGACACGACCCATTCCGCCCGTCGCCCCATGGACCCGCGGCGAGGAAACTACCCGTGCGAGCGGCACTATGATGACGACGAGCGTCGGCGTGAGGAGCATCGTGCACGCACCCAGAGGAGCGTGCGCGCCGACGTACCCGTCTACGAGGGCTCGAGGAAGCCCAAGGAGTTCATTGACTGGGAATCAAAAATGAACTCGTATTTCAGGTGGTACAGGATGGATGACGACCTTTGCGTCGAGTACGCAGAGACACGGCAGCGGACAAGCCAAGATCTTCTGGGAGAATGAGCAATTCTCGGCGAGCAGCGAGGACAGCCCATCATGTCATGGGCAGAAATGGCGCGGAAGCTAAGGAACAAGTACGTTCCTCGTCAGTACCAGATGACACTCTTCCTCTCGTGGCTCGACCTTAAGCAAGGTCGACTCCCGGTGTCGGAGTACATCGAGGCTTTCGAGGAATGTCGGATGCGTTGCCGTTCGTGGAGGACCCCGCGTCATCATCGGCCTCTTTGCCTGACGCCTTGGCCGCCTTGCGCAGCAAGGTCCTTGACTGCCAACCGGCGAGGTCGATGAGGCATACCACCTAGTGGAGCACATGGATCCACCTGTCCGAAGACACCCGGCGCCCAGCGCGCACACCACGCCGCGAGTTCCTACGGTTCGGCTTGCACCGCTCGTTCCACCTACCGCGACCACCGGGTGCACCGGTCACCGGGGCCAGGCGACCCCAACCACCTCAGTGGGGTCTACCCGCAAGCCGGGCCTCGACCGGCGATGCCCCGGCCGTAGCGCTGCACCAAGTCAAGCACACATCACGTGCTACAAATGCCAGGGCGAGGGCACCGGGCACACCAATGCCCATCTACACTTTTGATTGATGTCGGGAAGCGAACAGGATTGTGCGATGGAGCCGGCGTACCCCGGGAGGACCACTATCACGGGAGCGAGGAATGCGCCCTTGAGTGCGAGGAGCCCGATGGACAGATAGGGTTCATCCAGATCATCGAGGCGCGAGGAGCCCCACCCGTGACAGGCCGTGCGTCCGTCCGGCCGTTAGCCAACATCGCTGTCGACACCCCGGCAGCAGAGATAGGATATCACCGCGGGTTGACAACTCCGCTAGACTGCCACGGGCCGCTCAACAGCCGACACCGTTCGATGATGCGGCCATCCGTCGTCGATCTTCTACCGTACATCAAGATCAGCGGCAAGGCATGTAAGGTGATCGTGGATAGCGGTAGTTGCATCAACGCGATCTCAGATACTATGGTCAGCGGCTTAGGGTTGACCCGATAGAGCACCCCACGCGTCACGGCGTTTCATGGATCGGCGCTTCATCACTATCTGTGAAGCGTCGGTGCGCGTCCCCTGAAGGTGAACACATACGCCGAGGCGTACTCTGTGATGTACTACCCATGAAGGTGGGTAGCATCATCCTCGGTCGGCGTGGTTATATGATCACGACGTCACCTTAGCGGGCGCGTGAACACCTGCTCCTTTATGCACCAGGGCGGCGAGTTACGTGGCACCCGTACACCTGGCCGGCCAGCAAGCCGGCGCGACCCGACCAGTAGGGTTAGTGATAGTCCGAGGACCCTTATTCACTCGCGACCTTGGCGCGAGGGTGACGATACACCTATGTGTCTGGCGTCACCCTTGACGCGTCCTGCTGACAGTGGTGACCCCTCGCACCCCAGAGGTTGAGGCTCTCATATCGGAGTTCGGAGATATCTTCCGGAAGAGCTACTGCGGATTACCCCGATGAGGAACATACAGCATGCCATCGACTTGGTGCCCGGCGTCGCTTCCAAACCTACCGCATTACCGCATGGAGCCGCCGAAGTACGAGGAGTTGCTACGGCAAGTGAGGGAGCTTTTGGGGAAGGGCCTCATCCAGGAGAGCATGAGCCCCTGCGCCGTACCCGCTCTCCTAGCGCCGAAGAAGGATGGCACGTGGCGCATGTGTTGCGATAGCCGTACCATCAACAAGATAACGGTCAAGTACCGTTTTCCCATTCGCGTGTGCAGGATCTATTCGACATGATGGCGGGATCCACTATCTTCTCCAAGATAGACTTGAGGAGTGGGTACCATCAAATGCGGATCCGTCCGGCGACGATGGAAGACCGCCTTTAAGATAAAGGGCGGTTTATATGAGTGGAGGTTATGCCTTTCGGCCTCTCCAATGCGCCCAGTACCTTCCAGCGTCTCATGAGCGAGGTACTGCGCGCCTTCATAGGAAGTTCGTGGTCGTCTACTTGGCGACATCCTCGTCTATAGCAGATCGAGGCGAGCATGCAGACCACCTTGGCAGGTCTGCACCATCCTACGGCAGGAGCAGCTCGCCCACCCCAAGAAGTGTAGCTTCCTGCGTCGAGGTTGCCTTCTTAGGGTTCATCGTGTCCGCCCAGGGCGTAGCCGCCGACCGGAGAAGGTCCGGGCCATCACGCGTCGTGGCGACCCGGCAAACATGCACGGCGTTAGGAGTTTCATAGGACTGGCAACTTTCTATAGGCGATTCATACGGAACTTCAGTTCCGTTCGCCCCATCACCGACTGCCTCAAGGAGGAGTCGTTCGCCTGACACCGGCAGAGAGAGCTTTCCAGCAGATAAAGCTCATGATGACACAGGCGCCGGTACTACGGCTTCCCGACTTTGGGAAAGTGTTCGAGGTTACATGCGATGCCTCAGGTATCGGCATCGGAGGCGTCCTCAGCCAGGAGGGCCACCCCGTGGAGTTCTTCAGCGAGAAGCTGAACGATGCCAGGCTTCGATACTCCACGTACGACAAGGAGTTCTACGCGGTCATCCAAGCCTTACGGCATTGGAGACACTACCTCCTGATGGCGCGTCACCACCGGACGTCATCGAGCCAGCAGCAGAGGAGCAGCAGGACTTCCCCGACCCAGCACCCGAGGAGCCGGCACTACCCAGCTCGCCACCGAGACGAGTCCAGCCACCACGACGAGCCGCTGCAGCAACACAGGATCCCGCATTCCGTTACTCGGCATGACGCGGACGCCGACCACCGGAGCACACCGTTACAGTCAGTTACTTTATCTTATAGTTTTCCCTTTATTCGTATTGTCGTGTAGCGGGGGAAGGGCCCATGGGAGGAACCCTTTTCCCCCCTTTTTTTTATGTTGGGCCTGACAAGCCCGTTTCCTATTTTCTTGCTTATTTTCTCTCCCTTTTGTTTTGTGTTATGGGACTTAAGGAAGGGCCATCTTCACCCCTATATAAGAGGTGGGCTCTTCCCTCACTTTGACCTAAATTTTGAGGAATGATATTTTGAGAAGAAGGGTCAGGTCGTGGAGAAGAATAGAAGAAAGAAGAAGAAGAGGAGAAGGAAGGAGAAGAGGGGAGGAAGAGGAGAAGGGGGAGAGGAAAGAGGAAGGGCAGCCGCCGCCACCGCCGCCGCCGCGCACCCGCCGCCGCACGCCCGCCGCCGCGCGCCGCCGCCGCCACCGCGCCGCCGCGCCGCCGCGCCGCGCCGCCGCCGCGCTCGCCGCCCGCGCCGCCACGCGCGCCGCGCCGCGCCGCCGCGGCCGCTGCGCCGGCCGCGCCTGCGCGCCGCGCGCGCCCGCGCGCCCAAGGCCACCGCCGCGCCGCGCCGCCGCCGCGCCGCGCCGCGCGCCGGCCGCGCCCGCGCCATCGCCGCGCGTGCCGCCGCGCGCGCTTACCGCCACGCGCGCTGCAGCGCTGCCGCCAAGGCGCCGCGCCGCGCGCCGCCGCCACCGCCGCGCGCCGCCGCCGCGCCGCCGCCGCGCGCCGCGCGCCGCGCCAGCGCGCGCCGCGCGCGCGCGCCGGCCGCCGCTGCGCGCCGCCGCGCGCCGCCACGCCGCCGCGCGGCCACGCGCCAGCGCTGCCGCGCTTCGCGCTACGGCCGCTGCGCGCGCGCCGCCGCGCGCCGCCACGCCGCCACGCCGCGCTGACCGCGCCGCGCCGCGCCGACGCGCCCACCACCGTCGACCACATCTCCCGCACGCTCGCGCTGACTGCGCACAGCCGCCTCCGCACCAGTCAACCTCCGGCGCACCGACAACTCCTCCGGAACCAGTTGGTGCGAAAATCCCGTCGCCAGCGGCGAAGGTACTCTGCTTTTCCTAGCCTCTTTCGTCATTTATTTCCGTCAGTATTCTTTCGTATTGCCTCCACCGCGCTCGGGTTAGATAGGTGAGTGGGACAGATTGAGAGAACGGCGAAACAAAGACAGCGTCTTACCTGTCGATGCAGTCGGGACGCCCGACGCGTGTGAGCATTCCAGTGGGAGTTACCCCATTCGACGGGCGTGGCGCCCTCGACCCACCTCGGGCGACTTGGAGGGCTGGACCGACCCAGCAGCGACCCGTCCCGCTCCGGGTTGGCTCGTAGCTTGTCGGCGCATTGCACGTATGCCGTTGTAGAATCATTGTCCTCGCCATCGCTATACATATATTTCTGTTCTCCGCATATCCATCGGTTGGCGTCGTGGGCGTAACCCGATTAGTTAGCGATCGACACCGAGTTCCTTCCTTCGGTGGCGATCGGACGCCGTTGAGACGGCGTCCGGCATCAAGTGGTATCGAGCCAGGCTGTGGTCGCCACAGCACGTCTCCGACGTCGCATCGCATCGCATCGCATCGCATCTAGTGCATCGCATCCATCGATTTCGTGCATCCATATCGGTACCAGGAATGGCGTGAGAGCGCGATCCGCACGGATGGCACAACGCGGAGGTTCTACCTCCCGCGACGAAGTCGAACCGTCGCGAGGCGAGAGGCAACGAGATTGACCTCTCGGGACCTCAACCGCCTCACGGTTGCGGAACCTACCTTACCCCATATCGAGGACACGCCGGTCCCACCCGGCGTCCACGGGTGCTCCAGGCACATCGAAATCACCGGCATCGCCCGGTGGTTCACGCCGATCCCAGCACTCCCCACGCGCACACGCGCGTCCTCGGCGACTCCGATCGGTGACTACGAAGACCGGGATACCACGCAGGCGACCACCACACGGAAATCTCCGTCGTCGAGTACTCCCAGAGCGACCCTGCACGGGTAGAGGACGAGGACGACGGCGCCACTCGCCAGTACCGCCAAGAGAAGAACTTCCGGAAGACCAAGGAGCTCAACGTCGCGCATCGGCAGCTAGGGCGGAGCGCTTGAGCGGTGCTCGCCGACACCCGAGTGTCCGAGCACGGAGTTGAGGCGGACTGGTTGCACGAGGCCCCCCTCGCCCCCCTTACGGGGCTGGTAGACCCGAATACCGTGGTCACCCCGACCCGGACCTTGCTGATGATTACGAGGTCCCTGATCGCCCGTTTTACGGCGTACCGCCACCGGTACGCCTAGCTAGGGAGCCCGTGCGCGACCCACAGGATGTCCGCGCTTGGGACATGCATCGCCCGCGGGACGACTACACCCGTGGCTACGACGGGGGCCCTTATGCTCGACCTGATCTCCTATCGTCAGTACGAGCGCGACCGAGCCGTGACTATCCGGCTCGTCGGTTCGACCCGTTCCTCCCGTGGTCGCGGTTCGGCGAGCCCCCGGCACGACGCGAGGACTCCCCACGGCCGCCACTCCCGCCATATTACGGGGCTGACGGTGCATGCCCACCACCACATCGCCCGGTGCCTGGGGACCGAGCACCGCGGGATGGTCGTCCCTACCACGGGGACGACCGCGGACACGACCCATTCCCGCCCCGTCGCCCCATGGACCCGCGGCAGGGGACACCCGTGCCCGGCGGCACTATGATGACGACGCGTCGCGCGCGAGGAGCATCGTGCGCATCCAGAGGAGCGCGGCGCGCCGGCACCCGTCACGAGGGCTCGAGGAAGCCCAAGGAGTTCATTGACTGGGAATCAAAATGAACTCGTATTTCAGGTGGTACAGGATGGATGGCGACCTTTGCGTCGAGTACGCGGAGACACGGCAGCGGACAAGCCAAGATCTTACGGGAGAATGAGCAATTCTCGGCGACGAGGACAGCCCATCATGTCGTGGCAGAAATGGCGCGAAGCTAAGGAACAAGTACGTTCTCGTCAGTACCAGATGACACTCTTCCTCTCGTGGCTCGACCTTAGCAAGGTCGACTCGTGTCGGAGTACATCGAGGCTTTCGAGGAATGCGGATGCGTTGCCGTTCGTGGAGGATCCCCGTCATCATCGGCCTCTTCGCCACGGCCTGCCGCCCACCTTGCGCAGCAAGGTCCTTGACTGCCAACCGGCAGAGGTCGACGAGGCATACCACCTAGTGGAACACATGGATCCGCTGTCGAAGACACCCGGCACCCAACGCGCACACCACGCGCGAGTTCCTACGGTTCGGCTTGCACCGCTCGTTCCACCCTACCGCGACCACTGGTCGCACCGGTCACCGGGGCCAAGGAGCGACCCCAACCACCTCAGTGGGGTCTACCCGCAAGCCCGGCCTCGACCGGCGATGCCCCGGCCCGTAGCGCTGCACCAAGTCAAGCACACATCACGTGCTACAAATGCCAGGGCGAGGCACGGGCACCAATGCCCATCTACACTTTTGATTGATGTCGGGAAACCGAACAGGATTATTGCGATGGAGCCGACGTCGGGAGGACCACTATCACGGGAACGAGGAATGCGCCTTGAGTGCGAGGAGCCCGATGGACAGATAGGATTCATCCAGATCATCGAGGCGCGAGGAGCCCCACCGTGACAGGCCGATGCGTCCGTCCGGCCGTTAGCCAACATCGCTGTCGACACACCCGGCAGCAGTAGAGATAGGATATCACCGCGGGTTGACAACTCGCTAGACTTCCACGAACCGCTCAACAGCCGACACCGTTCGTTGATGGCCACCCGTATCGATCTTCTACACGTACATCAAGATCAGCGGCAAGGCGTGCAAGGTGATCGTGGATAGCGGTAGTTGCATCAACGCGATCTCAGATACTATGGTCAGCGGCTTAGGTTGACTTCGATGAACACCTTACGTCTGACGTTTACGTGGATCGGCGCTTCATCACTATCTGTGAAGCGTCGGTGCGCCCCTGAAGGTGAACACATACGCCGAGGCGTGCTCGTGATGTACTACCCATGAAGGTGGGTAGCATCATCCTCGGGCGGCCATGGTTATATGATCACGGCGTCACCTTAGCAGGACGCGTGAACACCTGCTCCTTTATGCACCAGGGCGGCGAGTTACGTGGCACCCGTACACCACGGCCGGCCAGCAAGCGGCGCGACCCGACCAGTAGGGTTAGTGATAGTCCGAGGACCCTTATTCACTCGCGACCTTGGCGCGAGGGTGACGATACACCTATGTGTCTGGCCGTCACCGCCAGCGTCCTGCTGACCGCAGTGACCCCTTGCACCCCAGAGGTTGAGGCTCTCATATCGGAGTTCGAGATATCTTCCGGAAGAGCTACTGCGGATTACCCCGATGAGGAACATACAGCATGCCATCGACTTGGTGCCCGGCGCGCCTTCGAACCTACCGCATTACACGCATGGAGCCGCCGGCACGAGGAGTTGCTACGGCAAGTGAGGGAGCTTTTGGGAAGGGCCTCATCCAGGAGAGCATGAGCCCTGCGCTGCGTACTCCGCTCTCCTAGCGCCCGAAGAAGGATGGCACGTGGCGCATGTGTTGCGATAGCCGTGCCATCAACAAGATAACGGTCAAGTACCGTTTTCCCATTCAGCGTGTGCAGGATCTATTCGACATGATGGCGGGATCCACTATCTTCTCCAAGATAGACTTGAGGAGTGGGTACCATCAAATGCGGATCCGTCCCGGCGAATGGAAGACCGCCTTTAAGATAAAGGCGGTTTATATGAGTGGAGGGTTATGCCTTTCGGCCTCTCCAATGCGCCCAGTACCTTCCAACGTCTCATGAGCAGGTACTGCGCGCCTTCATAGGGAAGTTCGTGGTCGTCTCGCCGGCGACATCCTCGTCTATAGCAGATCCAAAGACGAGCATGCAGACCACCTTCGGCAGGTCTGCACCATCCTACGGCAGGAGCAGCTCTACGCCCACCCCAAGAAGTGTAGCTTCCTAGCGTCCGAGGTTGCCTTCTTAGGGTTCATCGTGTCCGCCCAGGGCGTAGCCGCCGACCCGGAGAAGGTCCGGGCCATCACGTCGTGGCCGACCCCGGCAAACATGCACGACGTTAGGAGTTTCATAGGACTGGCGACTTTCTATAGATTTATCATACGGAACTTCAGTTCCGTTACGGCCCCCATCACCGACTGCCTCAAGGAGGAGTCGTTCGCCTGGACACCGGCAGCAGAGAGAGCTTTCCAGCAGATAAAGCTCATGATGACACAGGCGCCGGTACTACGGCTTCCCGACTTTGGGAAAGTGTTCGAGGTTACATGCGATGCCTCAGGTATCGGCATCGGAGGCGTCCTCAGCCAGGAGGGCCACCCCGTGGAGTTCTTCAGCGAAGCTGAGCGATGCAAGGCCGATACTCCACGTACGACAAGGAGATCTACGCGGTCATCCAAGCCTTACGGCATTGGAGACACTACCCCCTATCATCGGAGTTCGTGCTCTTCTCGGATCACGAGGCGCTCAAGTACCTGCACTCGCAGCAGAAACGAGCGATCGCACGCCAGGTGGGTCGAGTACCTCAGGACTACACCTTCGTCATCAAGCACAAGAAGGGCAAGGACAACGTCGAGCCGACGCCCCTCAGCCGGAGAACTCACGTGCTCAACGTCATGAAGGTGACAGTCTTGGGGTTCGAGACCATCCGAGATGGGTGCGAAACTGCCCTGATTTCGCCCCATCAACGCCGAAGTCCGGCGAGGACCATCCCACGATTACAAGGACTATGTCCTTCTTGACGGATACCTGTTCTTTAAGAACAGATTGTGCGTACCTCGCACATCACTACGTGACTTCCTCACTTGGGAATGTCACGCGAGGCCTTAGCGGTCATTTTGGCCGCGACAAGGCGATCGCCGCCATGGAAGGCCAATTCTACTGGCCTTCCTAAAGCGCGATGTTGGCAACATAGTTGCCCAGTGCCGCAGTGTATGTGCCTTGGCCAAGCAGGTCAAGAAGAGCGCCGGACTTTATACCCCATTGCCGACGCCGAGGCGTCCCCGGGACGACGTGAGCATGGACCGTCTTGGGACTGCCCGCACCGCGAGGCACCACGACTCCGTCATGGTAGTCGTGGATAGGTTTTCGAAGATGGCCCGCCGTGCCTGCGCGAAGGCGTCGACGCCGTGAAGGTCGCCAGATCTTCTTCCGAGAGATCGTGCGCCTCCATGGCCTGCCATCCTCGATCGTGTCCGATCGTGACGTGCGCTTCACGAGTTACTTCGGAGGACCCTGTGGAGCCTCTTGGGCACGGCTCAAGTTCTCGATCGCCTACCATCCGCAGACCGGCGGTCAGACGGAGGTGGTCAATCGTAGCTTGGGCAACCTACTACGTTCCTCGTAGGTGAACACCTCGCGTCTTGGGATCTTGTCATACCACGCGCTGAGTTCGCATACAACTCCTCGGTGAACAGAACCACCGGGTTGAGCCCTTTGAGATCGCCACGGCCAGGCACCCCGTCGACCCTAGACCTAGCTCCCATAGATCCTCATGTTAGGGTTTCCGAGGATGCACTTGCATTTGCCCAGCATGTCTCTGCATTACATCATCGCATTCATGATAGGATCACGCAGCAAAATGCATTGTACAAGCAAGCCGCCGACTTGCATCGCCGACCGAGCATTTGGCGGGAGACCTAGTGATGGTCAGACTCAGGCCGGAGATACTCTCGGGGCGGCAACGAGCTGCATGCTCGCAGCGCCGCCCGTTCGGATCCTCCGTAGAGTGGGCGACAACGCGCACGTCGTCGAAATTCCTCCCACGTGGGAATAGGCTCTACATTCAATGTGGCGGACCTAGCTGAGTACCGGGCCCCTTCTTCCTCCCCACCCCAACCTCTCAGACCCCTTCAACGTGAGTGAGTTTGCCGACACCACTCCCCAATTGTTTCACCCGATAGGCACGAGGCAATCGATTGTGTACTGCAGGAGGTAATTGACCATGCAGGTGGGGAAGCATCGAGAGATTCCTAGTCGTTGGGCGGGCCACACCTGCGCGACGACACGTGGGTTACAGAACAGGAGCTCCGGCGCCCGTCCCGACCTCCTTCCACCGTCGCCGATCCTCCACCCTGACTCGCGGAGTCGAGTCCTTCCCACCGGGAGGTTGATGGCGCGTCACCACCGGACGTCATCGAGCCAGCAGCAGAGGAGCAGCAGGACTTCCCCGACCCAGCACCCGAGGAGCCGGCACTACCCAGCTCGCCACCGAGACGAGTCCAGCCACCACGACGAGCCGCTGCAGCAACACAGGATCCCGCATTCCGTTACTCGGCATGACGCGGACGCCGACCACCGGAGCACACCGTTACAGTCAGTTACTTTATCTTATAGTTTTCCCTTTATTCGTATTGTCGTGTAGCGGGGGAAGGGCCCATGGGAGGAACCCTTTTCCCCCCTTTTTTTTATGTTGGGCCTGACAAGCCCGTTTCCTATTTTCTTGCTTATTTTCTCTCCCTTTTATTTTGTGTTATGGGACTTAAGGAAGGGCCATCTTCACCCATATATAAGGGGAAGAGGTGGGCTCTTCCCTCACTTTGACCTAAATTTTGAGGAATGATATTTTGAGAAGAAGGGTCAGGTCGTGGAGAAGAATAGAAGAAAGAAGAAGAAGAGGAGAAGGAAGGAGAAGAGGGGAGGAAGAGGAGAAGGGGGAGAGGAAAGAGGAAGGGCAGCCGCCGCCACCGCCGCCGCCGCGCACCCGCCGCCGCACGCCCGCCGCCGCCAGCGCCATCGCCGCCCGCCGCCGCTGCCGCCGCCGCTGGCGCCGCGCAGCGCCGCCACAAGCGGCCGCTGCTGCGCCGGCCATCAACGCCCGCCGCGCTGCGCCGCCAGCGTTCGCTGCGCGCCGCCGCGCCGCCGCCGCGCCGTCGCCACCGCCGCGCGCTGGCACCGCCGCGCGGCTGCGCGCTCGCTGCCGGCCGCGCGCCCAGCGCGTGCGCTGCGTCGCCGCCGGCGCTGCCGCCAAGCGCTTACCGCCGCCAAGGCTGCGTCGCCGCCAAGCGCCACCGCCATCGCCGCTTGCCGCCGCCGCGCGCCGCCGCCAAGGCCACTGCGCCAGCCGCGCCGCCGCGCCGCTGGCGCGCGCCGCTGCGCGCCACAAGGCGCGCTGCGCCGCTGCGCCGCCGCCTTGCTGCCACCGCGCCCGCGCCGTCGCAAGGCTGCTGCGCGCTGCGCGCTGCCGCCGCTGGCCGCGCGACGCCGCCACCGCGCTGACGCGCGCCGCCCGCGCCGACCGCGCGCCACCACCGCCACATCTCCCGCATCGCTCCCGCGCTGACTGCGCACAGCCGCTCCGCACCAGTCAACCTCCGCGCACCCGACAACTCCTCCGGAACCAGTTGGTGCGAAATCCCGTCGCCAGCGCCGCGAAGGTACTCTGCTTTTCCTAGCCTCTTTACGTCATTTATTTCCGTCAGTATTCTTTCGTATTGCCTCCACCGCGCTCGGGTTAGATAGGTGAGTGGGACAGATTGAGAGAACGACGAAACAAAGACGAGCGTCTTACCTGTCGATGCAGTGGACGCCCGACGCGTGTGAGCATTCCAGTGGAGTTACCCCATTCGACGGCGTGGCGCCTCGACCCACCTCGGGCGACTTGGAGGGCTGGACCGACCCAGCTTGGCGACCGCCCCCGCCCGGTTGGCTCGTAGCTTGTCGGCGCATTGCACGCATACCGTTGTAGAATCATTGTCCTCGTCATCGTCATACATATATTTCTGTTCTCCGCATATCCATCGGTTGACGTCGTGGACGTAACCCGATTAGTTAGCGATACGACACCGAGTTCCTTCCTTCGGTGACGATCGGACGCCGTTGAGACGACGTCCGGCATCACCTCCTATCATCGGAGTTCGTGCTCTTCTCGGATCACGAGGCGCTCAAGTACCTGCACTCGCAGCAGAAACTGAGCGATCGGCACGCCAGGTGGGTCGAGTACCTACAGGACTACACCTTCGTCATCAAGCACAAGAAGGGCAAGGACAACGTCGTGGACGCCCTCTCAGCCGGAGAACTCACGTGCTCAACGTCATGAAGGTGACAGTCTTGGGGTTCGAGACCATCCGAGATGATGCGATAACTGCCCTGATTTCGGCCCCATCAACGCGGAAGTCCGGCGAGGACCATCCCACGATTACAAGGACTATGTCCTTACTGGACGGATACCTGTTCTTTAAGAACAGATTGTGCGCACCTCGCACATCACTACGTGACTTCCTCACTTGGGAATGTCACGCGAGGCCTATAGCGGTCATTTTGGCGCGACAAGGCGATCGCCGCCATGGAAGGCCAATTCTACTGGCCTTCCTAAAGCGCGATGTTGGCAACATAGTTGCCCAGTGCCGTGTATGTGCCTTGGCCAAGCAGGTCAAGAAGAGCGCGGACTTTATACCCCATTGCCGACGCCGAGGCGTCCCGGACGACGTGAGCATGGACTTCGTCTTGGGACTGCCCGCACCGCGAGGCACCACGACTCCGTCATGGTAGTCGTGGATAGGTTTTCGAAGATGGCCCACTTCGTGCCCTGCGCGAAGACGTCTGACGCCGTGAAGGTCGCCCAGATCTTCTTCCGAGAGATCGTGCGCCTCCATGGCCTGCCATCCTCGATCGTGTCCGATCGTGACGTGCGCTTCACGAGTTACTTCTGGAGGACCCTGTGGAGCCTCTTGGGCACGAAGCTCGAGTTCTCGACGCCTACCATCCGCAGACCGACGGTCGACGGAGGTGGTCAATCGTAGCTTGGGCAACCTACTACGTTCCTCGTGAGGTGAACACCTCGCGTCTTGGGATCTTGTCATACCACGCGCTGAGTTCGCATACAACTCCTCGGTGAACAGAACCACCGGGTTGAGCCTTTGAGATCGCCTACGCCAGGCACCCCGTCGACCCCTAGACCTAGCTCCCATAGATCCTCATGTTAGGGTTTCCGAGGACGCACTTGCATTTGCCCAGCATGTCTCTGCATTACATCATCGCATTCATGATAGGATCACGCAGCAAAATGCATTGTACAAGCAAGCCGCCGACTTGCATCGCCGACCCAGAGCATTTGACGTGGGAGACCTAGTGATGGTCAGACTCAGGCCGGAGAGATACTCTCCCGGGACGGCAACGAAGCTGCATGCTCGCAGCGCCGGCCCGTTCCGGATCCTCCGTAGAGTGGGCGACAACGCGTACGTCGTCGAAATTCCTCCTACGTGGGGAATAGGCTCTACATTCAATGTGGCGGACCTAGCTCAGTACCGGGCCCCTTCTTCCCCCCCACCCCCAACCTCTCTAGACCCCTTCAACGTGAGTGAGTTTGCCGACACCACTCCCCCAATTGTTTCACCCGATAGGCACGAGGCAATCGATTGTGTACTGCAGGAGGTAATTGACCATGCAGGTGGGGAAGCATCGAGGAGATTCCTAGTACGTTGGGCGGGCCACACCTGCGCGGACGACACGTGGGTTACAGAACAGGAGCTCCGACGCCTCCGTCCCGACCTCCTTCCACCGTCGCCGATCCTCCACCCTGACTCGCCGGAGTCGAGTCCTTCCCACCCCGGGAGGGTTGATGGCGCGTCACCACCGGACGTCATCGAGCCAGCAGCAGAGGAGCAGCAGGACTTCCCCGACCCAACACCCGAGGAGCCGGCACTACCCAGCTCGCCACCGAGACGAGTCCAGCCACCACGGCGAGCCGCCGCAGCAACACGGGATTCGTGATTTCGTTACTCGGCATGACGCGGACGCCGACCACCGGAGCACACCGACACCTTCGGTTACCTTATTCTATAGCTTTTCGGTTTTATCGTGTTGTCGTGTAGCGGGGAAGGCTCCACATGAGGAACTCTTTCACCCCCCCCCTCGTTATGTTGGGCCTGACAAGCCCGTTTTCATTATTTCCTTTCCTTTCCTTGTTTGTTTTGTTGTTTTGGACTTAAGGAAGGGCCTATCTTCACCCATATATAAGGGAAGAGGTGGGCGCTTCCCCTTACTTTGACCTAAATTTTGAAGATTGGTATTTTGAGAAGAAGGGTCAGGTCGTGGAGAAGAATAGAAGAAACAAGAAGAAGAGGGGAAGGAAGAGGAAGAGGGGAGGAAGAGGAGAAGGGGGAGAAGAAGGAGGAAGGGCAGCCGCCGCCACGCGGCGCTGCGCGCGCCGCCCGCGCGCCAAGGCGCGCCCACGCCGCTGCGCGCGCGCCGCGCGCCGCCGCGCCGCCGCCGGCCGCCAGCGCCCGCCGCGCCGCGCGCCGCGCGCCACGCCGGCCCGCCAGCCGCGCCCGCCGCCGCGCCGTCAGCGCGCCGCGCCAGCGCCACCGCCGCAGCGCCCGCCGCGCCGCGCGCCGATCGCGTCGCGGCCTCGCGTGCCACGCGCGCGCCGCGCGCCATCGCCGCGCGCGCCGCCGCCGCGCCGCGCGCCGCGCCGTCGCCGCGCGCCGCCGCCAGCGCGCCGCGCCAGCGCTGCGCGCCAGCGCGCCGCCGCGCGCCGCCGCGCGCGCCACCGCGCCGCCGCGCCACGCGCGCCAGCGCTGCGCCCGCCGCTGCGCCACCGCCAGCGCCGCCGCGCGCTGGCCAGCGCCCGCCGCCGCGCTGCACGCCGCCCGCGCGCCGCCGCCGCGCTGACGCGCGCGCCGCTGGCGCCGCGCCGACCGCGCACCCACCACCGTCGACCACATCTCCCGCGACGCTCCGCGCGCTGATCGCGCACGACCGCCTCCGCACCAATCAACCTCCGGCGCACCCGACAACTCCCTCCTCCGGAACCAGTTGGTGCGAACATCCCGTCGCCAGCGCGACGAAGGTACTCTGCTTTCCCTAGCCTCTTTACGTCATTTATTTCCGTCAGTATCCTTTCGTATTGCCTCCACCGCGCTCGGGTTAGATAGGTGAGTGGGACAGATTGAGAGAACGACGAAACAAAGACGAGCGTCTTACCTGTCCGGTACGAGTCGGGACGCCCCGACGCGTGTGAGCATTCCAGTGGGAGTTACCCCATTCGACGGCGTGCGCGCCCTCGACTCACCTCGGACGACTTGGAGGGCTGGACCGACCCAGCTTGGCGACCCCGTCCCCGCTCTGGGTTGGCTCTCGTAGCTTGTCGGCGCATTGCACGTACCGTTGTAGAATCATCGTCCTCGTCATCGTCATAAATACATTTCTGTTCTCCGCATATCCATCGGTTGACGTCGTGGACGTAATCCGATCAGTTAGCGATACGACACCGAGTTCCTTCCTTCGGTGACGGTCGGACGCCGTTGAGACGACGTCCGGCATCACGAGGTACACCTGAACTCTTTGGTGTCGAAAGTGTTCTCTGTCCAGTATTTTCTCGAGAAGTTTCCATCGCCGTCAGAATTAGTTTTGGTTTGGATTTCCCACTTCCTCCCTCTCTTTCGAGTGTTTATTCATGACGCAAATTTGGATATTGATTTCGGTGCTTAGGCGTTGTTGCGGTGGGTGAAGCAGTACTCCCGCCCTCTACAAGGGTCGGAGCTGCACCACCAGTTTTTATCATTTTTAAAGTCTGAATCCGATCGCGTGTATTTCTGTGGCTGTTTTATCCCTCCCTACAAACCCGTCTATTAGCCTTTACCCGTCATCATCCATCCATCCCCTCAGTCACCTTTGCCGTAGTCGTCCTACGTCATTGATGTTGGACATCGTCGAGGACGCTGTCCAGTCGACACCGAGTTTGATGGCTCGGTGCCAATAAGTGATAATGGTGTCGAACGTCGACACTGTCATCGTTTGACAGATCTATAACCCTAACGAGTCAACGTATCTATGATGGGATGAATGTCCTACATGTCGTACATGCAGGTTTTGGCTGAAGGGAGGCGTCGAGCTCCAAGCTTGGATAGGTCGCTGGGTGGTGATGATGGTGGCCTTTCAAACCTCGTTTGAGCAATGAAGGTGTATATGGACAAACAACATCTATCCATGGGGCTCACACATAACGGATGTACTGGTGGCGATGACACCAACGCATCGACACCAGAAGTGCCACCACCATCATCCGAAGTCAACGCCACTACTAAGACATGCCGCCATCATCATCGAGCCAAATCAACACGTCAGCATTAGGCACGTCTCTACCAATGCACGCCCCTTCACGTGTCCTAACACGTCGCCAAAGGCAGATCAACAACTGCCCCTTGACGTGACACGAACCACGTCCCTCATCTTTATTATTATTAACTGTAATTTTCTCTTTCCTCCAAGACATATGTGTATAGTCCATTGTTTAAAGAAACAGTTAGGGAAATCATAATTCAGGAATTGACTTTTTGTTAACTCTTCTTAAAGGACTTGCCCTAGCCTCCCCAATCCCCTCTTCCCCTTCAGGTCACCGCCGCCGTTGCCGCCATCGTCACCGCCGCCGGCTACCATCTCTTTCTCTCTCATCCATCCTCTCCTTCTCCTTTCCCTCCACCCTACCTTTCCTTATCTTTCTTTCCCTTTGATATCTTCTCCTTCACCCTCCTAAGGCTGCTTGCGCCAAGCACCAGCACCGGACACGCGCCCAGGACAGCCCGTGCCAGCGCTCAGCGTAGGCCGCCCGACCAAAGCTGACCGCACCAAGCACAAGTGCTGGCCGCCCGCCCAGGGCCGCCTGCACCAGCACCCAACGCAGGCCGCCGCGGCCAAAGCCACCTGCGCCAAACGCCAGCGCCAGCCACTGCCTAGGGCCGCCCGTGCTAACGCCCAGCGCATGCCACCTGTCCAAGGTTGCTTGCGCCGGTCCCACCGTAGGCCGCCCCAGTCTAGGCTGCCTGCGCGCACCAACCTCACTAGTGCCTGCGTGCATCAGCCGCGCCGGCGCCCGCGTGCACCATTCTTGCCAGCGCTCACGCGCACCAGCTTCGTCGTCGCCTGCACTCATCAGCCCTGCCGGCGCCCGCGCGCACCACTGCTTGGCGGCGCTAGTGCCTGCCGATGCCAGCGCACATCATTCCCCTCTAGTGC
The DNA here is from genome assembly GCF_029677425.1 of Wolffia australiana. Lineage (NCBI taxonomy): Eukaryota > Viridiplantae > Streptophyta > Magnoliopsida > Alismatales > Araceae > Wolffia > Wolffia australiana. Next base: position 12,560,904 of record NC_135839.1, on the reverse strand, counting down.
TAGTGCATGCCAGCACCTATCGGCGCTAGCGCCCGCTAGCGCTCGCAGGCCCCCGCGTCCGCCAGCGCCCACTGACGCCTGGGTGCCAACCTGTCGGTGCCTGTGCATGCTCAATTGCCTCTGTTTACCCTTCGTCCGCGTTCTTCGCTCCTTTGTCACGCTCCTTGCCAGGGCCGTTCAATGCGGGGAACGCCCGGAGATGTTGTCCAGTGGGTCGTAAAATGCTCAGATCTTCTTGTCTCGTCACGAGCTGAATTCGTGGTACAACGCACTCTGGTGCCGAGGCACCTGAACTCTTTGGTGTCGAGTGTTTTTCATCTAGTGCTCCACGAGAATTCATCCACCGCCGTTGGATTTGTTTCTCGATCTTCTTGGAATCTCAACAACTAGTGAATTAGGTCTTCTCATGAGATTATCCCACAAATGTGAATTCAGACTTATTGAACTCAGAGATTTGAATTCGTCTTGGTGGTTGAAGACAATACATCTGCCCTCGATGAGGAAAAGAATTGCACCACTACTGTTCCACTAGATTTATGTTTTCGAAGTCGAACGTGTGGATTTTGTGGTCTGATTTGTCCATCCTACCCCGAACTCTTCCTGCCTCCATCACCCTTTGTCACCACTAGTGTTTCACGTGGGATGTTGGGCGCTAATGGGTAGTGCGACTACCCCTCATCTTACGCATTTGATTTTAGTTCAAAGGGATGTTGGGAAGTCGATCGTGTCCAGTTGAAATTTGCCAATTTAGCTGATCACCACACTTTGTTAGTTATACTCGTTATACTTGTCATTATTTTCTCAGAGTTTCATCATATCATATCATTAATTCGCGGATCCACTGTCTTCATTTGTGGTGTAATACGAGCCAATCGATCGCGGTTGAGGTGTATTACATCAAGATCGGATGCCACTTAATGCAGCTGTTGCGGGGTTGGTGCTTCTCTCAGGTGACAAGTGGTCAACATAGTTTAGCTAACCGACTATCCTCGACTCTTACAACCGCACAATGCTCACTGGTGACCAAATTTGCGCGCCCAATCCTGCTTCCCAATCACGCTCCGAGAACCATGATTTGTTCAAATGCCACTCTTGTCATGATCAGCGACAGCTCTAGGCTGGTAAACACTCGATCAACCTCGGGTGACAGCGTCCCCACCCATATAATAGTGCAGGAAGTTACATGGGCACCGTTAAACTTTGCTAAACGGCAAGATGAGCACCATGCGTTACAAGGGCACGTCATTTTGACTAATCAACGGGAGGCCAATTCTTCCCACTAATCCAATTATGTCAGGCCCTCGGTGCATGCCCAGAGGCAGACCAGGCGGCCTGGTCTCCTGCTATCCTTTTTGTGGTACTTTGACGAGGCATCCAACATGGAGCAACAGATTGCCGGCCCATCAGCTGCCCCTAGTCGCGCGCAAGGCGCTACTACCATGGTTGTTGTTAGCTCGCCTCCACTGTACACCCATGTCCGAATCATTATATGACCCACACGCATAGTTAGACCTAGTGGTTGCTTGAGCCGCACTGGCTCTAGTCTTCCTTCTCATCCCATCTCCGACTCCTCCAACCTTTACGTATTGCTCCATCGTCAACTTGTGCATCGAGCTGCCGTCTTCTCTTCAACGTCTCTCCGTTCCACCTGCACTAAGTCACTGCCAACTTCAACAAAATTCTGCACCACAAGCCATGCTAATGAGGTGCACCACCCTCCCCCAACACTCATTTATGTACCTTCTGTAGTATACTTTCATCTCGACACCACCATGCTCGTGCTAGGTAGGTGGGAGATGCAAATTGAGAGAAAATTACGACTCTATGAGTGTCTTACTTGTACGAACGAGTACGTCCATGACGTGCGAGCTCGACGGATAAATTCCATTCAACTGTTGCGTACATTAGTCTAACAATGTTTGAGAGCCCACTATAGGAGTCACCTGACAACGCCATCCAAGCTTGGAGCTGGGTGCCTCCCTCGTGTCGCATCCTGCACGTACGACACGTACGACACCCATTCATCACGACATAGTTACATAACCTATTAGGGTTTCATTCGTCGGACGACGACACCCTCGATGTTTGATACCACCATCACTTATTGCTACTGAGCCATCATACTCGGTGCTGACCGGGCGACGTCCCACATGACGTCTCACATCAAAATGTCAGATTGTGAGTCAAAATCAAAATGCAATGGTAATTTACATTCAAATCAACGTCATGGGCATGTACATTTTGGTTGTGATGACATCATCGTATCGACACCAGATGTGTCACCACCATCATCTGACGTCAACACGACCATGCCGCCATCTTCACCCGATCAAGTCAACACGACCATGCCGCCATCGTCACCAGATCAAGTCAACAAGCTAGCGTCAGGCACGTCTCCACCCATGCACACCCCTTTGCGCATCCTAACACGTCGCCTAAGGCAGATCCAGAATTGCCCTTTGACGTGACACGAAACCACGTTGCTCGTCATGTCACTCGTCTTTATTTATATTTATTTTAATTGTATTATCTCTTTCCTCCAAGGCCTATCTGTATTGGCCATTGTTTCAAGAAATAGCTAAGCAGTCATTATTCAAGAATTGAGTTTATTTTTAACTATTCTTGGAGGACTTCCCAGCCTCTCCTATCCCTTCTCCACCCCTACCGCCGCCGCTGCCGTCGCCACCACCGTCGCCGCCTCACGTCGCCGGCCACCCTCCTTCCCTTCCTCCTTCATCTCTTCATCTCTCTCTATCTCTCTCTCTCTCTCATTCTCTCTCTCTCTCTCTCGTCATTGCCATTTGCCCAGGACAGCCCTAGGCCGCCCGCCCAGGGCCGCCCAAGACAGCCCAAGCCTCCCACCCAGGGCTGCCCAAGGCCACCCCAGGCCGCCCGCCCCAGGGTCGCCCAAGGCCGCCCGCCCAGGGCCGTCCTAGGCCAACCCAGGCTGCCCGCCCAGGGCTGCCCTAGGCCACCCCAGGCCGCCCGCCCCAGGGCCGCCCAAGGCCGCCCCAGGCCGCACGCCCAAGGCCGTCCAAGGCCACCTCAGGCCGCCCGCAAATGGCCGCCCTAGGTCACCCAGGCCGCCCGCCCGTGCCACGCATGCAGCCGCCGCACACGCTTGTGCTACCAACGCCGATCATCATCAGCACCGTCCAAAGCTTCAAGCCGCGCATGCTCCACGCGCTCTAGGTGCGCTGCACGCCCTCCACACTCTCCGCGTGCGCATAGGCACTCCACGCGTTCAGCATCCACGCGCGCTGCTCCGCGCACTCCATGCGCTCAACGCACCCTACTCACACTTTGCGCGCATGGGTATTCGCCTATGCCTGAATCTTCGACAATAACATCAACTCAATACCAGGACTGTTCAATGCCCGTAACGCCTAGACCCTCTCGTCCAATGGGCCATTCAATGCCCAGAATCGCCTATTCTCGTTGCAATCAGAATTCCCTACAACCTCTTCATGCACTACGGTGCCGATGTACGCCTGAACTCTCTGGTGTCGACATTTTCTTTGTCCAGTGTTCCGCGAGAATTCTCCACTGCCGACAGATTTGGTTGGATTTGAAACTCCCTAAAATTCTCTCTATCATGAGTTTCCCTCATGACCCCCCCTCGACGACAAAAGGGACTGCACCACCAGTGTTTCATCAGTTTTAAGTTCCGAATTCGATCGTGCGGAATTATGTGGTCAGTTTTATCCAATCACCCCAACCCGTCTAGTGCCCTCCACCCATCATCGTCATTCACGTCTCCCTTAGTTGTCGTGCATCACATTTTGCCCATGCCGTGGCATTTTAGAATCGTTCAAAAATAAGGTTAAAAAGCAAAATAGAAACTTACAACTTTCAATAATGAACCAAGATCCTTCCTGGTCAATTCCTTGGGAGAATTTTTAAAATTGAATTTCCCTTCTCCCCAACCATTTGAAAATCCAACAATCTTGATCGTAAAGGGTAAAACGAAAAATATACCCTTCAAATTTGAGCTCCATCAGACAGGTAGATCTCACAAGATCCCCACGAATACAATTTGAGAGATGTGTGAAGTGAAGGAGAGAATGAGACCCAAAAATGGGGAAAGAAAGTGAGAGGATAGGTGTAGTGATAAGCTTGCAAATTAAGGTATCGATATGTAATTTGTAGTTTCTAGATTTTTCTACTAAAATAGAAACCTGAACTCAATTGAATAAATTTATCCGATGATGAGTTTGAATCATCTTTATATAGAATGGTAATTAATGATTTTTATTTTTTACATTGTTATTGGTGAGATGGGATAATATGGGTACAAAAATATGGGGTTGAGCGATAATGAAATTCAAGCAAATAAGGTAATAGACTCGAGATGATTATAGTAAATAGGGAGTAGTTATAATTAGAATTTTGAAAGAACAAGTAAGAGCGAGAATGAAGTGATGCTAACAAGAAAACATGAGAGCAACATTGTGAAAATCGTGAGCCATGTAAGAGGGATGGCGGCTGAGATATAGATGAAATGATGACCTGAAAATGGTATAAAGTAATTGAATGGTGAAAATATGTAATGCAATGGTGGAACATGATGGTGAATACTTATCATAGATCCTTACATTTTACCAGATCACACTGATTTGGTTGTACACGTAAGCTCCCCTATTCTCTGTTACCTCTTCTCACACACCCAAGACACCAAGGACGCACATGATGGATCTCATAAACTCAATAGCTTTCAATCAGCTGATAAACTCAAATAAGGGTAGTTATTTCCATGCATTAATCATCTCATATCTTCTAAAAGTAAGTACACCATTGCCAAAACTGCTTGTTTTTGCATAGTAATGAGATCATGCCTTTTCACTACCATAAAGATGAAAAAACTTACATTTCTACTTAATTAGTGTTTCCATCAATGATTTGACATGAATTTCACAAGTTAAACAGTTCTGGATTTACTCTTAATTGGATTTGAGGGATATTTCTAACCCCCACTTGACTCATTGAGTCAAGTGGGATATGAATCTAATGATTTCCCTAGTGTGTTGACTTTTCAGGTCAAGGTTGACTTTTCATGGTCATAAAATTACGCAATTTTTTGGGAAAGTCAAGAAAGTAGTCTGAAAGCTTGGGACAAAAATTCAAGTCAAAAGGAGCAAAGATCAAAAAGATACACGCTGACCAGTGGAGCTGACTCAATTGATAGGCTTGGTCCAAAGGAGCTTGAAGGAGACCTTCTAGAATGTCCTTGGAGGCTTCCAGGTTGATCAAGACACATGGGGGTGACTCCAGATGGCAGATCCTGGTTGGATGAGAGCCCAAGGTCGAGATCCAGGCCAGGATCCATGAGGTGGAACCCATCCATCCATCCATTCCAGCCCAAATCCAAGGGCTAGAGATGATTTGTAACAAACTCTAACCAACTCTAACCAACTTGTTCTGTTCCCTCCAAATTCGACATGGGGGAAAAGAATCTGGTTGGTTGGGGTCTGTTTACCTGGATTGAAGCTTCAAGAAATCAATCCTGGACGTTCATCCATGATCCAACCACCAAGAATGACTGAAACAAACACATGTACCCCTATAAAAGGGCCCCCCTCACCCTCTTTGAGGGCATCCAAGAATTGAGTATTGTTTTCTTTACTTTGCGTCTTTCTTGAGCTTGTTCCTGGGTCCATCTTCATTCAGAAGGTGCAAGGAGTCTTCTAGAAGTGTCCTGGATCTTGAAGCCAGTTGGTAGGGAGTTGGAGCAACAATCTTGGGCCATTTGTGGTGTGACAAAAAGGTTACGCTGTTCTTTCCACCCTATCTCCTTTGAGAATTCTCTTAAGCTTCTTGGCTATACTTAGGCAGATAGCCAACGTCTCAAGCTTTCCAACGCGTACTCACACGTGTCAAACCGATATCTGGAACTCCAGATATCGTCATTTTGGTCCATAGCACGTGAGAGGACCTCTGCACGCAGCGGAGCGGCAAAGCCCAACGCACAAGCTGTGGCGGAAGCGCCCAGGCTTGTGCGCTATCTCTCTCCTCCTCTTCTTTTTTCCATTCAATTAATTCAGAATTTTTTATCTCTCTCTAGAGATGATAAAAAATTCTGAAAAAATTCTCAAAAATCATTTTCAATCTAAAATTTCTACGGAAATTTTTTTACACTTGGTAAAATTCATATCATCCTTCTTAATTGAACGTTTACCTTCATAATCACTAAAAGCTTTACAAAAAAGGTTATATGAATCTTGAACTTGCAATACTAGTTGAAAATCTTTCTAACTAACTACCTAGCTCCTGAGGATCGACTTACTAAAATACTACTAGTAAGGAAATTAAATTGTTGATTGGTACTTAACTATCCTTACAAACGACTCTCAATCAAATTGTACCCCTTAGTTAGGACCAATCATCAGCCCACAAGTTTAGGATGAAATTTTAACAGTAAATTTAATAAGGATCCATCTCTATTTATAGATTGCATGGCATGGATAGAAACAAGGGGTGGACAAAGAGACCAAAAAAGTTCAGCTAAATCAGTCTTCTAGATCGTCAGATATCCAACTATAGATTTGGAGAAGCCTTGCACGTTGTCGCTTCTTGATTTTTCTTTGGAAGTTCAAATTCTTAAAAGCCCCTCATTTCCCATTGCCAAAATCTTGTCGTCTTGTATGAATGATGAATTTGAAAGTGCAATGTATCCCCACACGGATAAAAAGACAAAAGTAGTTTTGCATTATAGTTTGATCATTGTGATGTGGCACCCCGTCGTCAGGAATCACATCGCCACTTTTCTTCTGGTTCCCTGTTTCTAATAATGATTTAATTATACTTGTTATTCACACGAGGAAAATAAAAAGAGAGCTAACCATTCTAACGTAGGACGACTAAGAAAAAAGGGCGATTGAGGAGATGAAGGGATGACGACGGGTAAAGGGTGGTAGACGGGTTTGTAGGGAAGGATAAAACAACCCACAGAATTCACACGGTCGGATTCGGACTTTAAAACCGATGAAAATATGGTGGTGCAACTCCGACCCTTATCGAGGGCGGGAGTACTGTCTTCCCCCACCGTGATGATGCCTAAGCACCGAAATCAATACCCGAATTTGCGTCGCGAGGAAACACGCTAGAAAGAGATAGAGGAAATGGAAAATCCAAACCAAATCTAATATTCTAACGGTGGTGGAAACTTCTCGAGAAAATGCTGGGCCGAGAACACTTTGACACCAAGGAGTTCAAGCGTACCTCAGCACCGTAGTGCGTGAAGAGGTTGCGGGGAATTCAGATTGTGACGAGGCTGGGCGAATCCAGGCGTTGAGAGGCCCACTGGACGAGGAAGATTCTGGGCATTCTAGGCGTTGAACAGCCCTGGTAGAGAGGAGATGTCGTTGTCGTAGAGTCAAGCGTAGGCAAATATCCTCGCGTGCAGACTGCGCGGAGGGCGTGCAGCGCACCTGGAGCACACGTAGCGTGCGCGGCTCGAGGCGTCGGTCGACGTCGATGACGACCGACATCGGTGGCACAAGCGTTCGCAGCGCTGACTAGCAGCCTGGGGTGCTCTAGGCGGCGGCCTGGTGCTGCCTTGGGCGGCAGCGTGGGGCGGCCTAGGGAGGCAGCCTTGGGCTGCCTTGGGCAGCAGCCTGGGGTGGCCTGGGGCAACTGCCTTGGGCGGCAGCCTGGGGCGGCCTAGGGCGGCGGCCTAGGGCTGACAAGGGCGGCAGCCTGGGGCGGCCTGGAGCGACGGCCTTGGGCTGCCTTGGGCGGCAACCTGGGGCGGCCTAGGTCGGCGGCCTTGGGTTGCCAAGGGCGGCAGCCTCGGCCAACCTGGGGCGGCGGCCTTGGGTTGCCTTGGGCGGTAGCCTAGGGCGGCCTGGGTGGTGGCCTAGGGCTGTCAAGGGCGAAGGACAAGAAGGGAGAGAAAGGGAGAGAAGAGGGAAGGGGAGGAATTGAGAGGAGGAGAAGGATGATGATCGGCGACCCGAGGCGGTGGTGGCGACGACGAAGGCGGCGGGGTAGGGTTGAAGAAGGGATAGGGAGGCTTGGGCAGTCCTCCAAGAAGAGTTAAACAAAAACTCGATTCTTGAATTATGACTGCCTAAATGTTTCTTGAAAACAATGGCCTTTATATATAGGCCTTGGAGGAAAGAGAAAATGACGAGAAATTAGAGACGAGAAGGTAAAGACGTGCTTCATATCACGCCAAAGGGTAGTTGTTGATCTGCCTCTAGTGACGTGTCATGACGCGCGTAGGGACGTGCGCGGGTGGAGACGTGTGTGATGATGGTTGCGGCGTGTTCGTGGCAGAGATGTTGACTTTGGTTGACTTCATCATTGTGATGCAGTACGGATGTGGTCGACATTCTGCTGCGGGAGTGCTCATCCGTTCGTCCTTTTCTGAGGACGGTCCTCTTGGACGGCACGCCCCGCTCTATGTGGGAGTCCCGAAAAGAACATCTAATATGAAAATCATCTAAAAATTCTTAAGGATTTTGTGAAGCATATCCATTGAATTCAAGTATCCGTTTGCCTTATGCTTCCTGATGGTGTTGATCTATCAAGCATTGTTCTCCTTCGGTCTTGATGAGGAAATCCTTCTTCCACCATGCTGTGCTTCTCTGGATCCTGTTCTGTAATTGATGAATTTGGAGATGAGTCTTTTGGTTGAGTCACTCCTTCTAATCTTCTACAAGCTTTAGACCTAGTTACTACCATAAATCTCAACCCAAAATGTTATAAATATAATGAGCTGAAGGATTATTAATCCTTTAGCTTATAAAATAAACAGAAATAACTGAACAGAAATAATTTTCACTGATTAACCGTGCTCCCCGGCAACGGCGCCAGTTGATAATCTCAAATTTTGATATTTTAAATAATAGTTTCAGGACTTGATAATCTTATCAATGTGTGAGGATTCGAGATTATTCAACAAATAAAATTACCTCACTAACCTAGGGTAAGTAAGGGATCGAACCACAATGAGCAGATATTTCAGTTAAATTTATATTTCCTTTTAATCAATAATTGTTTTAAAATGGTTTCGAGATTTCAAGTTTTTAAATAAGAGTAAATATTTAACTATTTCTGAAATCGACATTTTATTTATTTAAGATTTGTTAATTCAAAATTTAAATTCGAATCTCATACAGATCTGGACTTAGTCAAAATCCAGATCTCTATGAGATGAGCAATAACTTTGAAATAAGAATTTTTGGAACAGATTCAATTGGATATCTTGGAAAGTTACAATCCTGTACTTTCCAACCCAATTGAATCTGTCTTAAAAAGGAATGATTAAGCAATTTACTGAACTCTAAAAAATCACATTTACCTTGTGTCACACCCTTAATCGGCTGGTAAACGATCCTCCTCCTTAGAGTCTTCTCAGCGTTACTTCTTCACTCCACTCAATTGTTCATCAACAATAGAGGGTCTACAGAACTTTCAGAACAAACAACACTCCACTCTTTCCATAAAAATTCTAGACAATCTTCTCTAAAAACTGCTTGGATCATTTGAATCGTCCAGCTTGATTTGTGATATCCAGTTGACGTGGATAATCTGCATGCAGAACTGCCTTGGTCTGGATGCCCCTCCTGGTTAATAGGCTTGATTTGACTTGGTCCAGGTGCCTCCTCCTGATTAATAGGCTTGATTTGACTTGGTCCAGGCGCCTCCTCCTGATTAATAGGCTTGATTTGACATGGTCCAGGCGCCTCCTCCTAATTAATAGGATTGATTTGACTTGGTCCAAGCACCTCCTCCTGATCCATAGCTTTGATTTGACTTGGTCCAGTTGCCCCTCTTGATCCAAAGCTTTATCTCCAACTAAATATCTGTACTTATTAAACAAAGATGAGATCTAATCCACTTGACTCATAGAATTAAGTGGGGTTAGTCAAAAGAAACATATATTGAATATAAGTACATAAAAATTCATCAATATATATCTTTAAATAATGACATAATAACATTTATCAGCCGCTGTGCGGCGCTGCCGCCGCGCTGCTACGGCGCTTCGCGCTTACGGGCTGCGGCGGTTGCGGCGCTGCGGCGACATTGCGCGGCAGCTGCGGGCGTTGCGCCGCTGCGGCGGTTCTGCGGCCGCTGCGATTGCGGCTTCTCGGCAGCTGTGGCCGCTACTGATAAGCCTAAATTTTACGGTTTATAATCGCTAATTTGTCGTTGTTTGATTAGGCTTATGCAATGAAATTTATAATTCCTTTCTCAATTTAGATTTTAGTAAAATGATGAGTAAGGAGTCGAACCCTAGAGAGGCAGTCTGCAAGAATTTCTAAGTGAATTAGTGAATTTAAGTGGAATTTCAATGTAAGAGACTTGAAGAGAGAGAAAATTAAGAGAGTTTATGAAATTTTTAGGATTAAGGTATTGAATGAGAGAATTATTGAATGAAATTTTGTGTGGAAGTTCAGATTGATGAGAATTAAAGAATTGAAACTTGAATTTTGAATTTTAGAGAGAGAAAGTGAAAGTTTAATCTAGAGAGAGAAAGTGCATGAAATTTGGGGATTTTTTGTCTAAACAGTCAGATCTGTCAAAAATGACAGATCTAACTGATAGAAAATGTTGAATTATGATTCGATCTAACTCCTAAGATAGAATTTTTGGTTTCTAACCAAAGATCCTCTGCTTCTCTCTAAAAATTCATGAATCTAGGGCATATACCTTTCGCCTATGCCTTGGCGTGTTAGAACTTCAAGAAATCACGAATCTGAAGAGGTATGAAGACTTACAAGACTTTGGAGAGGCCCCAATCCGGATCTGAACTGTTGAAATAAGCTGTGTCCTCCAGGCCAGTTGTATTGGAGCTCCAAATCAAAGTTCTCTTTCGCCACCTTTCTGAGCCCAATTTATAGTGTTCTTGGCTCAGAAAGGTGGTTAGGATTATTACAAACAAACCCTGAAAATTTCAGGTCATTTGGATGTCAGGGTGAAAAGTTATGATTTTTTGAAGATTTAGGCCTATTTTATAATTTCTCTCTCCTCAGGTTGTTAGCCGATACACGTGGCGCGCTCTGATTCGCCGCGCGGTGGGCCCTTTGTTCAAGCGCTAAGCCTCCAATTTGCGCCACGTACCCCTTCATAACAGAAAAATTTCGGTTAGTGATAAGTGTGCTTTGCACACTAGAGGTGAGTACAAAGCGCTCAAGGCGCGAGAGCTCGACACGTGGCCCTCTGTGCGTGGCGCGCACCGCGCTATGCATAGAGGGCAGAAATATTTTTTTTATTCGAAAATAGCCGATTTTCTCTGAAAATGAACAGTAACGGGTGACGTGGCGCGTTCTGGTTGCGCCATGTCACTCGTTTATTTATTATTATTATTATTTTTTTTTTTTTTTTTAAAAAGGAAAAGCGAAATTTTTTCACTTTGTAACAGTAGAGGGCGACGTGGCCTTCTGCGGAAGTGCCACGTACCCCCGGAAAATCAAAGAAAAACCATAGAAATCGCCTGGAAAATTGTAAAAAAAACCTCGCGGTTTAAAAAATCAAAAAATTGCCCTTAAAACAATAAAAATTTGATATTTACGCCTGTGATGAATAAAAAAAGTCCGAGAATGATTTTTTTTATGAAATAAATTTCATTTCTTGCTCTAAATCATTCCAAAAAATTCTAAAAAAATGTGAAAAAATCAGAAAAATTATAAGAATATATTTTCAACTGAAATAAATTCATTTGAAAATATATTTTGACTTTAAAAATCATTTTTCCATAAAAATAAAATCAGAAAATTGTGCATAATTAACTAAAAAATCATAAAATTGTAAAAAATCAACTTTTTTTGGAAATTGCTTATATTTTCATAATGATAACATGCAATATTAATGTTTTAGGTGAAAATTTCTTATAAATTCCATGATTTTGCATGATAAAATTGCATGTTATCAGCTACTCGCGGCAGCGGTCGCGGGTCAGGCGGCTGCGGCCCTTGCTCGGGCGGCGGCTCCGCGATCGAGGCGGTTCCCTCCGACCTAGGACCCCGGCAGCGGCGGCCGCCTAGGGTTCTGTCGGTCTGTCCTAACGGAACGGGGGGGTGGAATGGGATGGGTGGCCAAAGTCGGCCCCATCCCGTCTGCCCTTCACTCTCCTACTCTCTACTCTCAAAATGGAACGGGACTTTTTTTTTCCAAAAATTCAAAATAGACTTAGGAGAACGGGCGCCCTCTCTGTCCCTTATGTAGGGAGAATAATGGGCCCTAAGGAGGGATCAAAAGAGGGGGAACCCATTAGGAAAGGGTCCCCTCTTAAGACCACTAGTACATGGTTTATTTAAACATGAAACTTTAACTAAACCTAGGAAAAAATACTAGATATTAGAGGGCTACGCCATCACGTTGTGTCTGTAGTAGAGATGTTGACCTTGGTTGATGGCGGTGGCGCATCCGGTGTCAAAGCATTGGCATCTACGCCACCAATTCCCCGGGGGTGCGAAGAACTAGACTTCGTCGAGTAGGCGTCTGGAAGCTCCAGTGGGGTCACCAAGTTGGAGTGCATGCAAGCCAGGTCATCCTCCGTAATACATGTGTCGTCCATCGATACTTTTCCCTGCCAAGGAACAAGAAACTTCCGCACCGTCCCACCTTTGGTGAAGGTGATTACCTCGTCTAGTATTTCCTTGATGATTTCATGCCAGTCAGAAGGTAGTGATGGGGGAGTGGACAAGACAAACTCGCTCCCCAGAAAGTCCGAGGGTAGAACAGGGCCTTTAGATGAAGGAGGTGGGGCTTTAAACGTGACTAAATCCGAGATATTAAAAGTGGTGCTTATTCCCCACGAGGAGGGTATGTCAACGGCATAGGCATTTTCCCCAACTCGTTTGAGGATCGGAAACGGCCCGGCACTACGAGCATGAAGCTTAGTAGCCCCTTTGGAAGAAAATCTTTCTGGCCTAACCCTCACAATCACCATTTCACCTTCTTTAAATTTGCAAAAATGACGTTTGAAAATCTGTGGCCTGTTTTTATGAGGCATTACTATTAATGATGCGTGTAGGAATTTCCTCATGTAGACTTTTAATATGATCGGCGAACTCATGACCATCATCTGAGACTCTAGTATGTGGTAACATAGGTATGAGGTCGGTAGGAGTACGAGGAAGATAACCATGCACAATCTCAAATGGACTCATGCCAGTGGTATGGTTGACTGACGTGTTGTAAGCAAATTTGGTACGCGGAATGACAGAATCCCAAGACTTGAGGCTATCTCCCACTAGCGATCGTAATAGGTTGCCGAGTGATGTGAAACGACGACGGCCGGGATCGATCCTCGCGTTTCACGTCACAGGGTTATGATGCGAATGTATGGGATGTAAGCCGAATGATGAGAAAATACAAATGAGCAGATAAGGACTTGACGGATAGCGGCGCCGGCCGCACGATCAATGAGAGACGAGTGAACCTAAGATCAAACTCCCAATGACCCGCTGGACCTACTAGACATCTACTAAGTGAGGGGCATCTAACAGCCCTGGAGCGTTCGGCGTCCAAGTCGAATGACAGTCCGTCTACCACAAGAATCCCTATGCTCGACAAGGTGGCTAGTCCTATCCGATGATGTTCGAGAATATCACGGTAGCGGACGCAACAGGGGAAGACGAGACTGTCGAAGATAATAATACTAGAGTTTATAGAGGGGAGACGAGACTGACCATTGTATCGCTTAGTCCAAGGCGTCCAAGTCGTCGAGCGGATGCTTAGTGTCGGGTCGTGCGGACAAGTGTCGTTGGCGAGGACAAAACCGGGTGCGGACGGTGCGGTCGTAACTACCAGCAGAGAGCTGAGTCCACGGGTGGCGTGCAACAAAAGTCGGAGCAGAGGGCGCACAAGGTGCGCGCTTGGCTGGCGCACGGCGTAGTCGTGTGGGCGGGCAAGACAGCGAACCAAGTATCGTGGGAATAGTCGTGGGGGTGGGGCAGAAAACCAAGTAATCGGTTATGGCGTAGAGGGTGGGAATCAAGAAATCAAGAAAGATGAGGGCGAAGGGGAGAACGAAGGGGAATCAAGGAGATATGGTGAGATCAAGAAATCAAGAAATCATGAAATCAAGAATTCAAGAAATCAAGAAATCAAGAAATCAAGAAATCAAGGGGAAAGAAAGTGGGCGATCAAGAAAGACAAGAGGATGTGGTTGGGGATCAAGAAACGATGGGGAAAGGAGGGTTGGCGATCAAGAAAGGCAAGACGAGGCGGTTGGGAATCAAGAAACGATGGGAGAAAGGAGGGTAGGCGATCAAGAAAGGCAAGACGAGGCGGTTGGGAATCAAGAAACGAAGGGGAAAGGGGGGTGGGCGATCAAGAAAGGCAAGACGAGGCGGTTGGGAATCAAGAAACGATGGGGAAAGGAGGGTGGGCGATCAAGAAAGGCAAGACGAGGCGGTTGGGAATCAAGAAACGATGGGGAAAGGGGGGGGCGATCAAGAAAGGCAAGACGAGGTGGTTGGGAATCAAGAAACGATGGGGAAAGGAGGGTGGGCGATCAAGAAAGGCAAGACGAGGCGGTTGGGAATCAAGAAACGATGGGGAAAGGGGGGTGGGCGATCAAGAAATGGTGGAAGGGTGGAAAAAGGTACCAAGAAATGGCTTTCTTGAACTGTAACAACCAAGAACCCTCCAAGAAAGAGGAGTTCTTGACGGATCTAGGGTGTGCTCCCTCGACGGAGCAGATTTCCCCGGTTGATGGAATGTCGGCGACGCTTCTTGAATCTCCCAAGACCCCTGGAGTAATCTCGACGAAGGCCTCTTTCGATTCTTGATGGCGGCGGCTTCTTGAAACTCTTTCCTCGCACCGGAGTGATCTCGACGGCGCGCTTTAACACATCTCCCTCGGAGTGATCTCGACGGGGAGACGTGGGCTCTACCCACGGAGTGATCTCCACGTGGGGTGGGGCTAGCCAAACCCCCTACACTACTCTCTACGACAGGGGGGGAGACGAATTGTGCATAAACTTTTCAACAATGACTCCAAGGTGTTCCTTGGGCATGCCATCCCCTTATATAGTGAGGATGGGTGCCAAGTGAACGTGGGAGAGGACGAACCGACGCGAGACGTGGTTCGGCCTCCCTTACAAATTCAAAATACAAACATAAAAGTAAATGATTTAGGACGGGCCCAACAACATTGGCCCAGTCCACGAATCCAAAAATACAAACACACATGAAAATGAGCATAAGTAAAAAGATAAAAGTTCTTACACGGGGTACTTAAACCCCGGGTGGCGAGCGTCGGCGCGAGCTGCTCGGCGTGGCTGACGACATCCCGTCGCGTCATCCTCGAGATGGTTCTTCGTCATCGTGGCGTCGTCCTTGAGATGGTCCTCCATCACCGAGGCTCCTATTAACGACCTCGGTCTGTCCATCAGTTTGGGATGAAAAGCCATGGAAAATTTTAGCTTCGTCTCCAAAAGATGCCAAAGAGTCTTCCAAAAGTAGCTAGTGAATCGGACATCTCTGTTCGATACTATGCTTTTTGGAAGTCCATGGAGACGCACCACTTCGTTGAAATATAATTGAGCGACATGAGAAGCATCAGAAGTTTTAAAGCACGGCATGAAATGAGCCATCTTCAAGAAACGATCCACAACCACCATGATGGAATCATGGCATTTGTTCGTCCTCGAAAGCCCTAGCACAAAGTCGATGCTCACATCGTCCCAAGGTTTTTTGGGGACCGGAAGAGGGTTGTAAAGGCTGGTGTTTTGTTTAACCTGCTTGGCAAGGGAACATACATGACATTGGGAGACTATGTTAGGTACGTCTTGCTTAAGGGATGGCCAGTAGAATCTGTGCTCGACCATAGCAATTGTTTTATCTCTCCCAGAATGACCACTAAGGCCTCCGGCATGTGTCTCCCACACAAAAAAATCCCTAAGAGATGACTGTAGGATGCATAGGCGACGATCATAAAATAAGAATCCATTCTCTAAGATATAATCTTAGTTATCAGGGTTCGGGTACTCTCCTAAGATCTATAAAATGGGAGCAAAATCTGGGCAATCAGGATATAGGTCTTTCAAATGATCAAACCCAACAACCTCGACTTTCATAATATTCAACAAATGGACTCTTCTACTCAAAGCATTGGCGACTCGGTTCTCAACTCCCCTTTTGTGTTTAAGGATGAAGGTATATGACTGAATAAATTCAACCCACTTAACATGTCTAGAATTTAATTTCTGCTGAGAATGGAGATATTTCAAAGCCTTATGATCAGAGTAGAGAACGAATTCCCTAGAGAGCAAGTAGTGATGCCAATGACGTAAAGATTGAACAATTGTGTAGAACTCTTTGTCATAGGTAGAATACTTAAGCTTAGCATCATTCAACTGCTCACTAAAGAAAGCGATGGGGTGATTTTCTTGACTCAGGACTCCTCCTATTCCTAACCCTGAAGCATCACAAGCAACCTCGAATACTTTATCAAAATCAGGTAAACAGAGAATAGGGGCCTGAGTCATTCCAAGTTTGATATCCTCATAGGATTTCTGCGCTTCTATCATCCATTCAAAATGATTTCCCTTAAGGCATTCAGTCAAGGGTGCCATGATGGTGCTAAAGTTGGATATGAATCATCGGTAGAAAGTTGCTAGATCGTGAAAACTACAAACATCATGGGTATTTCTAGGCGTTGGCCATTGTGTTATGGCGTCAATTTTGGCTGGATCAATGGATACGCCTTGGCCAGATAGGAAGAAACCTAAGAACGAAACATGACTGACAAGAAAGGAACATTTTTTTGGGTGAGCATACAACTGCTCGGTTTTCAATACTTCGCAAACTAAACGTAAGTGATGGAGATGATCAGGTTTGGATTTGCTATAAATAAGAATATCATCGAAATATACGATGACGAAATTTCCCATGAACGGTCTAAGTATGTGGTTCATCAATCGCTGAAAGGTGCTAGGTGCGTTGGATAAACCAAAGGGCATGACTTTCCACTCATAGAGTTCGTCTTTGATCTTAAAGGCAGTTTTCCATTCGTCTCCTGGTCGGATACGAACTTGGTAATAACCGCTTTTAAGATCAATCTTGGAGAAAATTGTCGAACCTGCCATCATATCAAACATGTCGTCGCTGTAGGGAATAGGAAACCTATACTTGACCGTAATCTTATTTATAGCTCCACTGTCAATGCACATGCGCCAACTCCCATCCTTTTTGGGAGCCAGTAGTGCAGGTACGGCACACGGGCTAAGGCTCTCTTGGATGAACCCCTTGTCCAAAAGTTCTTGGACTTGGCGGTGTAATTCCTTGCACTGCGTAGGGTCCATCCGATAGTGAGGGAGGTTAGGTAATGACGACCCTGGAATGAAATCCATAGCGTGCTGAATAGCACGCATCGGGGGTAGGTCATTGGGCAAATCATTAGGGAAAACACTTGCAAATTCCTCGAGTAGTTGAGAAATCTTAGGGGGCGGGGTGGAGGAATCCTCGGAGGAGTGATCAGGTATCATAGCCAAGCACATAGTCATTTCACTATCGAGTTCCTTTTGAAATTGATAACCGCTAACAACAGAGAAGCCTACGGATGGGGATTTTGGTGAGGCTCTTGATGACTCTAAAATATGTCATCAAATAATCAAGTTCTTAAGTTTAAATTCATTACAATTATCTTGTGAATTCATGCTAAGTTCATGCATATGTATTGTTTTATGAAATCACTAACCCCACTTGATTCTTTGAATCAAGTGGAATATATTTAACATTTTATGGCTAGTGAACATTCAGAAACAGGTTAAGAAGATCAAGGAAGAGAGGAGGATCAAGAGAAGTGGGCAAAATTGAAGTGGCAAAATTACGAAAATGCCCTGGGCATGGCTTAAGAGAAAACCTATAAATACTCTCTTGAGAGAGGAGTTTAGGTTGTTCAGAATTTTCTCTAAGGAAACTAAGGCTTGGAGAAGAGGATTTCTGCACCCTCCAGGAGCTGATGAGCTTTTGGAGTTGGAGAGGAAGAACAGAATGAAGATAGCTTGGATTGAAGAACCACGCCTCGTCGCAAGGACGTGACACCCGACGTGGGGAAATCTCAAGCTTCAGCCCTGTAATCCCTCTCTTCTCAGACAATTTTGGTTGGGATGGAAGAGTCACAAGATCTTCCAATGTTTGCTAACTGAGGATTGTTTCATTTTAGATTTGATTTCAGTTGAACTTTGTTTCTTTCTTGTTCTGATCATCCTCCCCAAACCTCCCCAAAAATCCCTTTGATATAGCAGAACCACTGCGCGCAGCAGCACCGCCGCACGCAGCAGCACCGCCGCACGCAGCAGCACTGCCGCGCGCAGCAGCACCGCCGCGCGCAGCAGCACCGCCGCGCGCAGCAGCACCGCCGCACGCAGCAGCGCCGCGCGCAGCCACGCCGCACGCAACAGCGCTGCTGCACGCAGCAGCGCCGCTGCACGCAAGGTGTTTGATCCTTTGCCCCCAAGGGCAAAGGTACTGTCTACAGAGAACTCCTTTTTAGACAGCCTCTATTAAGTTAAATCTTTAACTTAATCAGAGCAATAGCAGTTAAATCTTTCGACTAAACTGGGAATTAAAGAGAAATTCTGTGATTTTCCTGAGGATCATTTAACAGAGTTTAATATTTATTTTAAATTGATAAGTGACATATCTATTGAATAAAGACGGAAATTTCTGCTGTTTTCTCGTGGTCCCTGTGGATTGACCCTCACTCGCCTTACGCCGTGAGGTTTATAAATTTGTTGCATAAGCTCTGAACCTCACACGTCTGAAGTGCTAAATAACCAGTAAAAAATACATAAAATCTGAGCTTATCAACTGGCGCCGCTGGCGGGGAGCACGGTATAACACTAGAAATTTTTATTTTTTTCTGAATCTACAGTTATCTCTCTAAACCTAGAGTTGTTTTTGTGAATCTACAGTCATTTTTGTTGATTTTTCTAGAGCTGCAGGACTTGACAATCCTCAGCACATTGTTATTCTAACCGTTTGCTGTAGATTTATGGTAGTAACACGCTCAGGAGCTGGTGAAAAGTCTGCAGAGAAGGACATTAGAGACGCCACTCCGGATTCTATAGTGATAGAACCAGAAATTCAGCAGAGAAATATGGCTGAAGAGATGCACCAGCAGAGTGAGAGGAGGAGGACTATGCTGGATAGGTCCACACCGTCGGGAAGCTTGCGTCAAACCGATGTAAATCTGAACATCGGTGACGGTATTTCCTTTCGATATGACAATGCATTAATTCATTCCTTACCTGAATTTAATGGACTGCCTGCTCAAAACCCATTAGAATTCCTTGATGATTTCCACATTAGGTGTTCATCTCAAAACGTTCCAGGGATATCTACAGAAATTTGAAAAATCAAATATTTTCCTCTAACCTTAAAAGATAAAGCATTTTCCTGGTACCGCAATTTAGGAATCACTTTTAATTCATGGGAAGAGATGCAGGGAAAATTTCTGCAGAAATTTTACCCTCTCTCCAAAACTAACTTTTATAGAAGGGAAATTCACAACTTCCATCCTCATGATGGTGAGGCATTTAGTGAATCATGGGAGAGGTTCAATGATCTGTTGAGGAAGTGCCCTCACCATGGAATTGAACAATGTCAACTAGCTCAGATATTTTATGAGTCTCTCTCTGATTTTATGAAAAACAAGGTAAACCTCGCCACGGGTGGAACGTTTTATACCGCATATGAGGACGAAGTTTTTGATATTCTGGAGAGAGTTGCAGAAACTGATTTGCAGGCGATTGGAGCCAATCAGAATGGGAGGAATGTGCAGCCCAAGAGAGCAGGAGTTCTGCAGGTCAACGCCAAGGAGGGAGAGCTACAAGCGGGCCTAAGGGAGACCAACCAGAAATTGGAGGAGCTCACCTCTACCTTGAAGAATGTCTTCCTAGGTAACTCTCCCATCATTAAAGCTAAGATCTGCTCTCTCTGTTTTAGCAGGGAACATGAAGATGGAGCTTGCCAAGCCATGGAAGAAGAGGTGAAGGCTTTCAACCAGCCGCAACAACCGTGGGCGGGTCAAAAGCGGTCAAATTTCCAAAACGGAGAGGCCTTCCACCAAGGAAACAAGCCGGCAGCTCAACCCCCGTTCCAGTAGAGACAACAATTCCAGCACAGGCCTCCACAACAGTATCAGGTTTCATCTCAAACTCAACCTGATTTCTCTACATTAACTCCCGTCATTTCAGATATGATCGAAAAGCAAAATCAAAAGTTGCGGGCGGAAATGGAGATGCGGATGCAAGTGATGATGGAGTTTCAAACGAAGCAAATGCTGGATGCTCAAGAGCAGATGAGGAAGATGCTAGAAAGCCTCAGACCTGTTCAACCTGAACACCAAGGTATACCGTTAGATTCTCCTTGCACATCTTATAAACTTCCCACGAAACCGTCCATCAATCCATGCAACTTGCATCATGTGCAGCATTCCACTCATGATGAGACGAATAGAGATGATCTTGAGGTTCTAGCCATATCAAAATTGCGAAATGGAAAAGAACTTCAGGATCCCTATCGGACTTCTATAGAGAATTCTAAGAAGGGGACTGAACCACAAGAGGAAGAAGGAGAGGACTCCCCTACGTGGAGGAGCCTCTACCTTCTACGAGTGGGCAGCATGTTCCCTATCCTTCCGCTTTAAATAGAAAAAAACCGATATTTGATTATGAACATCGACTGCTAGAGAATTTTAGAAAAGCTACCATGACTGTTACTGTCGAAGATATGCTTAGGTGTGCACCTTCCCTAAAGAAATACCTTAAGGATTCTTGCACCATTAGGAAACCTAGGGAAGTGGTTAAATTATCTGAAAATACTTCTAGTATTCTTAATGCCATCCCTATCAAGATGAGAGATCCCGGAGCCCCTTTCATTACATGTGAAATAGGAGGAAATACCTTCTCTAAAGTTTTATTAGATACGGGAGCAAGCATAAGTATCATCCCGACGGCATTATATGAGGAATGCGGGTTTGGAGAATTAGAGGAAATTCATATGGACCTACTCCTAGCTGACGGCACTATTAGGCAACCTGAGGGAAGGTTAACCGATGTCATGATCACTGTAGAGAATTGTGAAATACCTGTAGACTTTATAGTGACAGATGTAAAGATATAGGGAGACATTAGTTTAGCTCCTATCATCTTAGGTAGACCATTTTTAGTTGCGGCAAAAACGATTATGGATTGGGAGAAGGGGACGGTGGAGTTTAAAATTGGAAAGGAGAGAGTTCAACTGGATATATCAAAAATGATGAAATGTCCTGTAGGAAGCAATGAGGAGTTAAAGTTGTATGCAGAGGATGAAGGAGAGGAAGTGGTTAAGGAATACTTGTCACAAGTAGAGGGTAGAGAGCTACAGGGAGAGATCATAGATCCTTCTTCGGTAGAGGTAGGGCCAGAATTGAAACCTTTGCCCTCATCCCTCAAATATGCATATCTAGATGAGCAGAAAATCCTACCGGTAATCATATCTTCATCACTAACCCCTGAACAGGAAAAGGACTTGCTAGAGGTACTTAGGGAGCATAGAAATGCCATAGGTTGGACCTTTGATGATATTAGAGGAATTCCATCTTTGATCTGTGAACATAGGATATTTTTAGAAGAGGAAGCAAAACCTTGTAGAGAGCATCAAAGGAGACTCAACCCTTACATGAGAGAAGTTCTTGAGAAAGAAGTGATTAAGTGGTTGAATGCATGAATAATTTATGCTATATCCGACAGTAGATGGGTGAGTCCTGTACACATGGTACCAAAGAAATCTGGAATTACCGTAGAAGTGAACAAAAAAGGGGAAGAGGTGCAGAAAAGATTGACCACAGGGTGGAGGGTGTGCATTGATTACAGGAAATTAAATAAGGTGACAAAGAAGGATCACTACCCACTACCCTTCATAGATCAGATACTAGAAAAACTGTCAGGGCAGCAATATTTTTGTTTTCTTGATGGTTATTCAAGATACAACCAAGTAAACATCCATCCTGATGATCAAGAGAAGACAACATTTACGAGTCCCGTAGGGACATATGCCTTTAGGCGTATGCCCTTCGGGCTATGCAATGCCCCCGCCACATTTCAGCGATGTATGAATGCCCTTTTTTCTGATTTAGTAGGCGAATGTTTAGAAATATTTATGGATGATTTTTCAGTATTTGGATCTACCTTTGAGAACTGCCTCCTAAGCCTCACCAAAGTATTGAAGAGGTGCATTGAGTCCAACCTTGTCCTAAGTTGGGAAAAATCTCATTTCATGGTGCAGGAGGGAGTAGTGCTGGGACACACGGTCAGCAACCGTGGATTGGAAGTGGACAAGGCCAAAATCGAAATCATCCAGGGCCTTCCACCTCCAACCAACCTAAAAACCCTTAGGGGTTTCCTCGGCCACGCGGGTTTCTATAGACGTTTTATCCTTGATTTTGCTAAAATTTCTAAACCTCTTACAAACCTTTTATCGTCTAAAAATAATGATTTTGAACTAACACTAGAGGCTAAAGATGCATTTTATAAATTGAAAGAAGCTTTGGTTAATGCGCCTATCCTGCAAGGGCCCGATTGGACCCTTCCTTTTCAACTAATGTGCGACGCTTCTGATTTTGTAGTAGGTGCAGTGTTAGGCCAAAGAATTGATAAGAAACCCGTGGTGATCTACTACGCCAGCAGGACCTTAGTGGACGCACAACTGAATTACACCACCACCGAAAAGGAGCTGCTGGCCATTATTTTCGCTTTAGAAAAGTTTAGGTCTTATTTACTAGGTAGTAAAATAACTGTTTATTCTGATCATGCAGCTATTAGATACTTGTTAACGAAGAAAGAGGCTAAACCGAGATTGATTAGATGGGTGCTTTTATTATAGGAATTTGATTTGGAAATTAAAGATAAGAAAGGGTGTGAAAATGTAGTAGCCGACCATCTCTCACGAATCATAGGTGCCCCACCTGAACAAATTAATGATGCATTTCCTGATAAATTTGTCCTAACTGCACAAGGAACATTCGTTCCTTGGTATGCACATATTGTCAATTTTTTAGTTTCAGGACAAATTCCTACAGGTTGGACTTCCCACGAGAGGAAAAAGCTACTCAAGGATGCGCAATTTTATTTTTGGGAAGATCCGGAGCTGTTTCACCAAGGACAAGATCAAATTCTCCGACGATGCGTCCCCGAGAGCGAGCAACGAGGCATCCTAGAATTCTTCCACGCAAAACCAGGAGGGGGTCACTACTCGGCCAAGGTAACAGCTCATAAGATTGTTGAATCGGGTTTCTTTTGGCCTACATTATTTCATGATGCGCAGAAATTTTATAACAGTTGTTTAGCATGCCAAGCATCCATCAATATCAATAGGAAAGATAGAATGCCCCTACAACCCATCTTAGAAGTAGAAATATTTGATTTATGGGGAATTGATTTTATGGGTCCATTTCCTAGTTCTAGCGGTTATGAATACATCTTGATGGCTGTTGACTACGTCTCCAAATGGGTAGAAGCCATTCCCTCCAAAACCAATGACAGTAAGGTAGTGACCAATTTTATTGAAAAACACATTTTTTATAGATATGGATGCCCACGAGCGATCATTAGTGATGGAGGTTCACACTTCACAAATTACAACTTTAGGAATCTCCTCAAAAAGTTTGGTGTCCATCATCGAGTCACTACCCCATATCATCCTCAAGCCAATGGACAAGTTGAATTGTGCAATAGAGAGGTGAAGAAAATTTGGAGGAAAATAGTGCGTCCAGATGGGAAAGATTGGTCTAGGAAGCTAGACGAGGCGTTATGGGCTTATAGGACAGCTTACAAAACCCCTCTCGGCATGTCTCCCTTCCGCCTTATCTTTGGCAAAGCTTGTCACCTACCACTTGAGTTAGAACACAAGGCCCTTTGGGCTATTAGAAAACTCAACCTAGATTTGGATAGAGCCGACAAGCATAGACTTCTTCAATTGAATGAGTTGGAAGAGTTAAGAAATGAGGCTTATGAGAATTCGAAGATTTATAAAGCCAAGATGAAGATGTTTCATGACAAGAGCTTGAGGAGAAGAATTTTTGTGGAGAATCAAAAAGTATGGCTTTACAACTCTAGACTAAAACTCTTTTCAGGTAAATTGAAAACGCGATGGGATGGTCCCTTCCTTGTTCAGCAGGTTTTTGAGAATGGAGCCGTTACAATTTTAGATCCTACATCTCAAAGACGATTCACTGTGAACGGGCAACGGCTCAAACCCTACTTAGAAGAAGAAGATCTTCACAGCCCCATGAATATTACGTTAGAAAAGCCATCGCATGATAGCTCATGATCCGATTAGTTTTTGTTTTTACTACATTTCATATTCCCTCTGCTTGGTTATTTTCCTTGTTTTGTTTTTGTTTTCTGCGTTTTTGTTTCTGTTCTCGTGTGCAGCCACTCCGATCCACGCCCACCTAACACGTCACTGACAACACGCATGCTGATCGCCGCCCTTCCTTCCATGGTTTGGTATTCCTTTCTCCTTTCTCTCATTTATGATTTGTCATGTAGGAACATGCCTTTTATTGAGAGGGGGGGGGGGGGGTACATTTACATGCATTATCCATGAAATTTTTTTCGTTTTTGCATTCACAAACCATGGATATTTGATGATCTTAGGGGTTTATTCTCTAATGATATCCATGATAAGTTGATTCTTTTCAAAAGGGTAGAAATGCAAGAGTGGCCAGCTAGGGAATCCTAGGTGAAGTAAGCCTAGCTAGGTGCACTACGATCCATACCACTACAGTCATATCTATTACCATTATACTTCTCTCACCTCACCATCCACCTCGGGTTGAGTTAGCACTTACATGCACGAAAATTTTTAGCTTTAGTGGAGAGTAGGGTTAGTGTTAGCTCATTGGCAGTATTATTATGACGTGAGTGAAGCTCCCTGACCCATGAAGGATACATAACTTTGTCGGGGGAATAAGCTGCCGGTCTACTAAGGACGGCACATGGGTAGTGGATAAGCGCCACCAAACTATAAAGTGAAAGCTGCATCATGCATAAACAAGCAAAGCTTGCATCATAGTACTAAAGTTGATTGTCATAAAAAATGACCAACAATCAGCAAATGCCAAATAAAATAAAGGTGGAAAAGCTGTCTCCCATGTGTTTGAGCCGATGCTACTATAGCCATAGTATTGAGCTAGCATTAATACCACTCTCTACGCCTCGTTCAGTAGTGCGCTTGGGGTGTTAACTCAATCTTATTCCATATACTATGTACTTACTATATGTACTCCATAGATCATGTGCACTTAGTTGAGGTCTAAGGCTGAGATAGATCCTAAATTTCTTCTACGCTAGTCAATTTTAATTGCTGAAAATACTCCTTGAGAAGAGCATGAATCAAAGTTATCGGAAGTCAAAATTCACCTTGAAATCATCTTTTATTCTCACCTGCATGTCATTACTAAGGGACTAGTAACGATCTAAGTTGGGGGGTGTTTGATGACTCTAAAATATGTCATCAAATAATCAAGTTCTTAAGTTTAAATTCATTACAATTATCTTGTGAATTCATGCTAAGTTCATGCATATGTATTATTTAATGAAATCACTAACCCCACTTGATTCTTTGAATAAAGTGGAATATATTTAACATTTTATGGCTAGTGAACATTCAGAAATGGGTTAAGAAGATCAAGGAAGAGAGGAGGATCAAGAGAAGTGGGCAAAAATTCGAAGTGGCAAAAATTACGAAAATGCCCCTGGGCATGGCTTAAGAGAAAACCTATAAATACTCTCTTGAGAGAGGAGTTTAGGTTGTTCAGAATTTTCTCTAAGGAAACTAAGGCTTGGAGAAGAGGATTTCTGCACCCTCCAGGAGCTGATGAGCTTTTGGAGTTGGAGAGGAAGAACAGACTGAAGATAGCTTGGATTGAAGAACCACGCCTCGCCGCAAGGACGTGACACCCGACGTGGGGAAATCTCAAGCTTCAGCCCTGTAATCCCTCTCTTCTCAGACAATTTTGGCTGGGATGGAAGAGTCACAAGATCTTCCAATGTTTTCTAACTGAGGATTGTTTCGTTTTAGATTTGATTTCAGTTGAACTTTGTTTCTTTCTTGTTCTGATCATCCTCCCCAAACCTCCCCAAAAATCCCTTTGATATAGCAGAACCACTGCGCGCAGCAGCACCGCCGCGCGCAGCAGCACCGCCGCGCGCAGCAACGCCGCCACACGCAGCAGCGCCGCGCGCAGCCACGCCGCATGCAACAGCGCTGCTGCACGCAGCAGCGCCGCGCGCAGCCACGCCGCGCGCGACAGCGCCGCTGCACGCAAACACCTTGCTCGCAGGTACCCTGCACGCAAGGTGTTTGATCCTTTGCCCCCAAGGGCAAAGGTACTGTCTATAGAGAACTCCTCTGTAGACAGCCTCTATTAAGTTAAATCTTTAACTTAATCAGAGCAATAGCAGTTAAATCTTTCGACTAAACTGGGAATTAAAGAGAAATTCTGTGATTTTCCTGAGGATCATTTAACAGAGTTTAATATTTATTTTAAATTGATAAGTGACATATCTATTGAATAAAGAAGGAAATTTCTGCTGTTTTCTCGTGCTCCCTGTGGATCGACCCTCACTCGCCTTACGCCGTGAGGTTTATAAATTTGTTGCATAAGCTCTGAACCTCACACGTCTGAACTGCTAAATAACCAGTAAAAAATACATAAAATCTGAGCTTATCAGCTCTCTGTGGACTATAAGTGTAAGGGTGCCATGTGATATTCTTGCCCTGATGGAGGAAAGAACAGGTATTGCTCTGACCATAGAGGTGTACACCATTATCATACAATCAAGGACAGCCGAGGATAATGCTGCCCACCTTCATGGGTAAGACATCACACAATATCTCATCTTCGTAGGATTGAACCTTCAAAGGGAGACGGCATTGGCTCCTCACAGGGATGGAGGTAGCATCGATCCAAGACACAAAATATGGATGAGGGTGATCAATCAAAGGTAATCCCAAACATGATGTCATAACATCGGAGGCGACATTAATACAACTACCACAGTCTACGATCATCTTACACATCTTATCACCAATTTTAAAATGTGTAAAATATGGATGTCCTCAATGCAGAATTATCAGTGGAAGGCTGGGTGAGGTTGCAGCGGACAATCCCCCTAACTGATGAAGACGGGTCGTGACGAGGAGGAGACGATGGATAGTCCGTGATGCCAATGAAACTCACTAATCCGTCATCATGCACAAATTCATCGACAAGATAATCTTTAACTCGATACTCCTCATCAATAGGTGGCTCGTTTACGGGGGGGTCACTATCGAAGGGTTCCTGTCCTATGTGTAAGGCTCGTGATGGATATTGGGAAGCTCTATGGCCACGACCCTAGCATTTAAAGCAAGTAAAGCCGGAAGGACCGACATGTGCAGGATTGGACTGGGGAGGGGCTCTAGCTGTGGAATCAAAGGGATGACGAGGTACGAGCATTTGGCGTAGTAGTGGATGGTGTCGGAGCTGGTGGACGGTGTTCAGTCAGAGTTTGAGTGGCAGTAGGAACTGGTGGCGATGGTGCCGGAAGGGCTAAGGGAGGATTACGCTGGGTCGCACGATTAGAATAAGAAGGATTAGATAAGTGCGACCGATCAGAGAGAGCAAGGCGATTGTACACGAGAGTGTGATATAAATTCTGACATAGCTCTAGGTCTTCTATAATCTGATAGGCCTGCTCTAGGGTGGCGGCTTTGGGGACTAGCAGTTCCGTCTCAAGATAAGGGTTATGACCGGTTCTAAATCAAGAAATGACAATTTGGGGGCTCTCCTCGACTCGACAGCTCATATAGAATTCCTTGAATTGGGTAATATACTCGGAGACCGGACGTCTACCCTGTTGCAGTTTATGCCATTGATCTAGTAGATTGTCTAAGTAAGCTAGTGGGACATATTTCTCACGCAGTTTGTCCTTCATCTAGGGCCAAGTGTCTATGGGTGCCTCACGGCGGTTATAAATCAAAAATTTCCAAAAGATTTTTGCTTGTCCCTCTAATCTCATCTCGGCATACTGAACTTTCTGCCACTCTAACATATTGTACCACTTAAAATAGCTGTTTAATGTAGATTCCCAATCAAGATAATCCTTAGGGTCCCTAGATCCCTCGTAGTATGGAACATCGACTTTGACGCTACGCTGAATTTTCTGCCATTAGTTGTCGTGATCCGCACGGCGGTGATCACGAGGGGGAACCACATCCTCGGGTGGGTAAGGATCGTCCCTGTCCGGAAATCGTCTTGGGGTAAACGATTTCCATCATGCACCGAGGCTCTATCCACAGGCGGATAGGGATCGTTCCATGGGGGACGATTCCTGTCCTGGCCTGGGGTCCTAAGCTCGGGCAGATAGTAATCGTTCCATGGGAGACAATTACTATCACGGACCGGAGTGCGAAACTCAGGAGGAATCTAATCATCTCGCTCAGGACGACTCTGATTTTGGCTCCCGGATCTATCCTCGGGTCGTATAGGATCATCCTGGTCACGATGATTCCTCTCACAAACTCGAGGTCTGAAGTCAGGCGGATAGTGGTCTTCGCGATCCCGGTAATGGCAGTCACGACCTCTATTCTCGAGTTGGTAAGTCCGTTCACTCACCGCATCGATCGAACTCGTGAGACGGTTATCCATATTGGTAATTCGTGTATTCACATCACAAAAACCATTATGGACAGCATCTAAAACGTGATTGATGTCCCCTCGAGAAGAGGTCGGTGGGGCGGACGATGACAGCTCGTGGACGGGGATGAACACTTCACGACCGTCTTGGGGTTGGTTTGTCATCGGAGCGAAGACTCGTTTGCCTGAACGTAAATGCATGCAATGGGACTCCCTAATGACGGCGTCACGTTTGAAAACCAGTGGGCTGACAGGTTAGGCTCAAGAGGATAGGAGGCTTGGGCAGTCCTCCAAGAAGAGTTAAACAAAAACTCGATTCTTGAATTATGACTGCCTAAATGTTTCTTGAAAACAATGGTCTTTATATATAGGCCTTGGAGGAAAGAGAAAATGACGAGAAATTAGAGATGAGAAGTTAAAGACGTACTTCATATCACGCCAATGGGCAGTTGTTGATCTGGCTTTGGTGACGTGTCATGACGCGCATAGGGACGTGCGCGGGTGGAGACGTGTGTGATGATGGTTGCGACGTGTTCGTGATGGAGATGTTGACTTCGGTTGACTTCGCCGTTGTGTCAGTAGCGGAGATGTTGACCTTGGTTGATGGCGGCGGCGCATCCGATGTCAAAGCACTGGTGTCCATGCCACCACATTCCATGAGCTGGTGACATGATTTTGATAACATCAACTCTGCCACTTTTTCTAAATTATACACAAATCATTTTCACTCAACATTTGAATCACACTCATTATGATTTGAAACATCTTTTTTTATTGGGCTGTCTCGCCATATAAATTAAGAACAATGAAATGTCTTAGTAATTATTGGACACTATGGCAGTCCTACCACCTATTTTTGCTTCCACTAGCATGACCAACCCACCTGTCTTCACCCCCAGCCAATGGTCCATCTAGGCCTGATTAGCTTTCAACTCTTCCCTGGTCCATGGTATCACAACCCAATCAACGATCAAAGCAGACCTTATGAATGATCAATGGTCTATTGTCAACTCTAACTCGATCAATCTTCAATTGTCAACCCTAACTCGATCAATGGTCAACTCATACCCTGTCAATGGTGAACTCAGACCCCTGCTAAAAATCCTCCATAACGCCATGAAGGGTCTACCTAAATCTAGTTATCAACCATGCAATTCACAAGCAATGTTCGCCAATAGTTCTATTTGTGTATTGGCTAATTTTGCCCTTATTTCTTTGAGTATTTTCTTGCATTTCACTACTGTCATCAGATGTCCTCCAGCATCTTCAAAATTAAAGAAAACTTCAAGTATTGAAATATAAGGCTGTCAACTAACACAATGGACTGTATCATCACTAATAATCCTGGTCTTGAATAATTCAAATCAACACAATGGCTTGTTTTCATGAACCTGATGGCATCATTATCAGCCCTACATGTATCCCTCACAGGTGTCCTTCGTCAAATTGGTATCAGTATCAAACATGTGCTAGTCAACCCATACTGCAGACTAGATCTCATACTCCATTTCGTATTAAATGGAACTGCATGCAGCCAACCAGGTCACCATCATTCATGATCTGCCCCAAGATGCCAATGCAGATTTTGCCTTCAACGAGTACTAATAACATGCAAATAAGAGCTGATAAATTGTTAATTTCTTTATATTATGGGCTTTTAATCCATAAAACATTAATTTTTAATGCACGTTATCATGATTTTAGGTTAAACTAATAATTTTCTTGATTTCAAGTTAAAGAATAATTTTAATCAATATTTAGGTCTATTTTTACACTATAAATGTTTTTAAAATGAATTTTAAATGAAAATAAGTGACTAATTGATGCCGGACTTCGTCAAAACGTCTTCTGGTTGTTGCCTAGGATAGCAACTCGGTATCGATAATGGAGCTCTATCCGAACACGGTGGCATGCGTGTCTGACAATGCAGATAAACAGATATGAAATATGACAAAATACGAAAGATCCAGATGTGGTATGTGCAAGTGC
Source organism: Wolffia australiana (assembly GCF_029677425.1). Classification (NCBI taxonomy): domain Eukaryota; kingdom Viridiplantae; phylum Streptophyta; class Magnoliopsida; order Alismatales; family Araceae; genus Wolffia; species Wolffia australiana. The sequence continues at coordinate 12,530,285 of NC_135839.1, read as the reverse complement.
CGACTCGAGGGTGTGTGCCATTCCTGGGGTCCAACGGGGTCGCCCAGGGAGTGTAGTCCAGGCCTCCCGAACCTTGTCCGAGGGGTCGAGGACAACTACGCGGCCGAACGGGAATATCCCACGAAGTTGCTAAACACGATGGGCGTACCCGACTCGCACAGGCAGGTAAGACCCTCGTGTGTTCTTTCGTCATTTTCTCAGCCTGCCTCTCTCACCTACGACTAACCCGAGTGCGGCGGAGGCAAACAAAAGTGCACTGAAAAAAATAAAAGACAAAGGCCGAGTGGGGTACCTCTCGTCGCGTCAAGCAACAGCTATATCGATGACACTCGAGGCGGCTTCGTCGTTGTGGGAATCTGGAGTACACACAGATTGGTAAAACGAGGGCAGGTGTGGCGGCGTGGGGCGACCAGAGGTTCACGGCTTGATAGCGCGCGCGGGTGAGTTGACTAGCGACGACGACTCGGGTGGTCGGGCGGGCACGAGCAGAGCACGTCCTAGGCGTAGATGGCCACGATGGAAATGCCACGTGCGTGCACTAGCGGCGACGGCTGTGCGCTTCCACGACGGGGTGACCGGGTTGGATCAGCGGCCCGGTGTGCATACGATGCGGCCGTTGGAGAAACGCGCTACGCCATAGGCGAGTTCGATGACTTGGCACACAGGCGGAGCAGCGCGACCGGCGGGTGCACGGGCACGTGACGCGAGCGCAGGCGACGAGGTGCTGGGTGGCGAGAGGAGATGCTGGCGGCGGTCGTGGACCCTAGTGGTCAACGGGCGTGGTGTGGGTTCAGGAGCGGGTCCAAATGGGGCCCGGGAACGGCGATGGCGTCACAAGATCAGGCGCGCAGATGGCGCGTGACGCGGGTTGGGCAGCTCGGGCAATGGGGGGGTTTGCATGGCGCGGCGGACGGCGGCTCAGCGTGGCGGTGATGTTCTGGCGCCGTGGCGGCAATGACTGTGGCCGGGTGCTTCTCCTCCCTCTCCTTCTTCTTCTTCCTCTTTTTCTGGATCGTGCAACTCTTCAACTTCTAACGATATTTCTTCTCAACATAAATTCAAGAGTGAAAAAGTTGAGGGCGCCCACCCATTACCTTTATAGGAGAGAGGTGGATGGGCCCCTTGAAACTACAAAGATAATGAAAAGGACTATTGGGGCTTAGGCCCATGAACAGGAGGGGAAGATATCCTCATACGGGAACTTCCCCTCACTACAACGCAGTTACGAAAAACAGAAGATTACGAAAGAAAACATAAATGCGGAAAACAAAAGCGGTAAACGGGATCGAAGATGGCGCGTCGTTACTCGGGATATTTGAATCTGGCTGCACGCGTCCTCGCTTTGGCTTGTCGTGCGGGCTGGACGCGAATCAGTGGCGGGGTCGATGCCGACTCCATGAACGATGGTCATGCGGTCTCGGACTGTGCTGCGCCATCACTAATTGACCTATTTCTATAAATAAAGAGACAATATGGAAATTAAACGAACTTTAGAAAATAATAAAATCATTTTTTGGTATTAATATATATTTTTGGGGTTTATTTTAGGTGTTTCTCCATTTAAAAAAGGTTTTTAATCAAGACTGGTTCTTATTGGGCCAGTTATAGTGCTCACCTATCTGCAAGTGGCGCTCAGTGCACGAACGACACGTTTTGCATGCAGCGCCACATAAGCAAATCAGGAGAAGAGTTCGCTACGTCAGTGAGTGACACACATGTACCCGATTTCGTGTGTGTCGCACATGGAATGGAGACACGGAGAGGCACCACGAGCCAATCGTGTCCCATTGTATGCTCAATGTACAACGCCAAAAAGACAAAAAAATTAACGGAATAGGAAGAAGCTCTTCTTCTGATCTCGTGGCCATAACAAGAGAAAATGAGAGATTGAAGAGGTTGTTCTTGATTTTGAAGCTCTACGAAGGATCACCTACCTTCCTAAAAGATTCAAGACCCTTCTTGGAGAAATTTGGAGCTAATTTTGAAGAAGAAATTGATGATCCGTCCACCATTCTTCCCCAGACCCAATCTTCAAATATGCGGAAATATGGTGTTTTTCATTGCGCGAATTCCGCTCAAATAGAGCCATATCTCTTCGTTGTGCGAATCGGCACAACGAACACCACCAAATTTCTGCACATTGGAAGACTAGGTCTGGGGAAGAACGGTGGCCGGATCGTCGATTTTGTCTTCAAAATTAGCTCCAAATTGCTCCAGGGAGGGTCTTGAGTCTTCTAGGAAAGTAGGTGCTACTTGATATTTCAGATTTTAAGGGTAATTAGTGATGAGGTAACTTCACTTAATTACTATCATTGGTTTACCCGAATTAATAACCTTACTAGCGTAGGGAGAGTAAGGGTCGATCCATAGGGCGCAAGGGTTTTTCCTTAAGAATTTGTGCTTTGGTTATATAATTTTTTAATAATTTTAATAGGTTTATTACATATGAAGATAAATAACTATTTAAAAAATATATATAAAACAAAGAAAATTAAAAATATATTATCATATTATAATAATATTAGTAGGCTGAAAATAAATTTTTTCGGAATTTTTAGGAGTATTTGAAAGCCAAAATAAAATAGGAAATGAAACAGGCTGGCGCTCTGGACTTAGTCAAAATTTGTCGAAGTCCAGATGCCAAATGGGGAAAGTGGCTTGGTGGAGGAGAGAGAAAAAATGGACTGCACTAAATTCACTCTAGAATGAGTTTTAGAATGCATTTTAGAGCGTGGTTGGATGCATTGGAACCGTCTGGATATTGGCTAGCTGACCCAAGACTAACTCAAAGGCAAAAGATGAACAAAAAAGAGTGAAAAATGAGAAATAAGAAGGTAATCTCTTTGTCACACCCTCCAAGGGCCAAGGGACTTCTTCTTCTTTCCACCAGCTTCATCAGCCCTAGATGCTTCCTGCTCAGCCTGGCACTCATTGAGGTGAATGGATCTATGAATCAATTGCACTCAGGCCACCAAACATTACTTTGGATTGAATCACAAGATGCCTATTACAATAGGGTGAGGGGGTTTATATAGGGAGAGAGAGCAAATGAGAGCCATTGGACTTTTAATACAATGGATGGCCAGATTTTTAATACAATGGATGGCTTGGATCCCCGTCCAAGGGTGTCCTCCAATCAGCATCTAAGCACATAAAATGGGCATAAATAATCAGGACTGGACCTCCCCCTTGCCATCCTTTCTTTGGCCCAAGATTCCTCTCATAGTGGGCTTAGTGGAACTTCCTTATTGGGCCTTTGGAGTAGAGTCGGCTGTCTTGATTTGAATCTCCTTTCTTGGCCCAGGGTTGTGGCTGGTCCTGCTCCTCTGGGCCAAATAGCTTATCCTTCATTTATTTATCCCCTTTGTTCATGAAAGTTTCACCTAATTTCTGCATCTTCCACATAAACCAAGACGAGAGTGAGATTCATTCCACTCAACCCATTGAGTTCAGTGGGGTTAGTCCCACAAATGACAATAATTTACTCAAAATTAGAAAGAGTTGAATTTATTTCATCATTTTTCAGAACTTAACATAAATGTTTATAATATATGCAGATAAAGATAAAGAAGTAGATAAATTAGCTAGAATTGCACGTGTATATTACTATCATTTTGGATTTATTTAATACTTTCTAGAGCTTCAAAATCAAGAACAGCCTCTTCAATCTCTCATTTTCTCCTTTTATGGCCGTGGGATCAGAAGAAGAGCTTCTTCCGATTCCGTTAAATTTTTTATCTTTTTGGCGTTGTATGTTGAGCATACAATGCAACACGATTGGCCCGTGGTGTCTCTGCGTGTCTCCATTCCATGCACGACATGCACGAAATTGCGTATGTGCATGTCACTCACTGACGGCCTGAACTCATCTCCTGATTTGCTTATGCGGCGCTGCATGCGGATCACGTCGTTCGTGCGCCGAGAGCCACTTGCAGATAGGTGAGCGCTACAACTGGCCCAATAAGGGCCAGTCTTCTTTAAAGAACGTTTTTTAATGGAAAAATACCTAAACTAAATGCTAAAAATATGTATAAATACCAGAAAAATGATTTTATTATTTTATTAAGTTCTTTTATTTACTGCCTTTCTTTTTTATTATATAAATAGGTCAATTAATCATTTAATTTCATTTATAATTCATTTTAATAACATTTAAAGTGTAATAAATGACCTAAATATTGATTAAAATAATTATTTAACTTGAGATTCAAGGAATTTATTATAATAACCTAAAATCACTATAACATGTGTTAACAGTTAATGTTTTATGTATTAGAAGCTCTAAAATACGATCAAATTAACAGTTTATCAGCTCTTATTTGCATATTATCAATTACCGACCGTAATTCCTTTCTTACTCTCTCCCTGAAACAAAATATTACAGTGCATCTTGAGAGTATTCATGAGATCAATACTCGCATGACCAACATGGATAGACACCTTACTGATAACATGTTTCTTTTGCATTCATTTATATCCTCCACCTCTCTATTAAATTCTTAAATCTTGTGATTATGATGCACTTTGTCATTATATTATATTATTTTCTGAATCACCATGCCATTTTCATAATTATTAATTTTTACATTATTATAGCGTAAATTATATTGGTTTTCATGTTTCACCACTCTATGGTCAAACCATTTAAGCTTAACCACATTTATTGAGTTCAGTTCTTTTTGGAATTATGTGGATGAACAATAAAGCAAAGAGAAAAAGGCAAATCTTAGAAGAATCAAAATAAAAATCAAATTTCAAAATTTTCCTATTGATTTATGTAAACTAACCCCCTTTTGGTTTTATTAGTTATTTTAGGATGCATGGGTGAAAGCAAGAGTATTAAAATGACAGCATACATGATGCAAATTTGATTAAAATGTCCGCACATTAAGAAATATAATTTTTCTTAGATGTATTATTTATTTAATAATTTAATAGTTTTTAGACACTATTAAGTATGGGGAATGATAGCAGTTGATGGGTGCACCTACAGTAGGTGTTTCAACCAGCCAGCACAAATACACAGGTCTAGTGCATTGCGTGCACGGCACAGGTAGGCCAAGAATAGTTTTTTTATAATAGTAATCAATATCACCCTTCTTCAGCCTTCAAGGAGTTTAAATATTTCCATATGGGATATACTATAGTAGAGTTATATCTAGGCACACGTAGAAAACATGAGTCAAAGGATAAAGATCTAATGATCAAGACTTGTTTGAAGAGGTGAATCCCATGGATGCCATGATATGGGGGATGTGGCCTCTGCTGTGATGCCAAGTGTCATCAGCTTTAATGTCATTTTTACTAAAACAAAATGGTGGCCAAGATCTTTCCCATTTATAGGAATACAGTCAACTTTTTTCTGTCTTCATAGCAAATTTCATAGAGAAATCCAATATCAATCAAGAGTTTACTATCATATTTTTTTCATAAATACGTTACTTGAGTACATAAATATCGTCAATCCTTCAAAAGAGAAGAAAGACTTATCGCCAGCATGCCAGTATACTCCACATGCGAGGAATGATGTCATTATTGAACTTTAAACTTCTTTTATAGCCTTTTTATGAACTGTGACACTCACTTGAGTACATAAATATCGTCAATCCTTCAAAATAAAAGAAAGACTTATCGCCAACATGCCAGTACACTACACGGGCCAGGAATGATGTCATTATTGAACTTTAAACTTGTTTTATAGCCTTTTTATGGACTCTAACTTGAAAGGTGTAATCATTGTTGCTTTTATTTGGAATAAACTAGTTTTATTGATATCAGAACATTACACATATTTCGATTGAATCCCTGTCATTTCATTCAATCCCCGCCATTTTTCCTCAAGTGCCTTCTAAAATGTTATGGACGCTTCAGTAACATTTAACATTTAAGTTATGGAAATCTAGTGGTTTAAGTGAAAATTATTTGGCCTCCTTCATGTAGGTTGATGGCGCGTCACCACCGGACGTCATCGAGCCAGCAGCAGAGGAGCAGCAGGACTTCCCCGACCCAACACCCGAGGAGCCGGCACTACCCAGCTCGCCACCGAGACGAGTCCAGCCACCACGGCGAGCCGCCGCAGCAACACGGGATTCCGCATTTCGTTACTCGGCATGACGCGGACGCCGACCACCGGAGCACACCGACACCTTCGGTTACCTTATTCTATAGCTTTTCGGTTTTATCGTGTTGTCGTGTAGCGGGGAAGGCTCCACATGAGGAACTCTTTCACCCCCCCCTCGTTATGTTGGGCCTGACAAGCCCGTTTTCATTATTTCCTTTCCTTACCTTGTTTGTTTTGCTGTTTTTGGACTTAAGGAAGGGCCTATCTTCACCCATATATAAGGGGAAGAGGTGGGCGCTTCCCCTTACTTTGACCTAAATTTTGAAGATTGGTATTTTGAGAAGAAGGGTCAGGTCGTGGAGGAGAATAGCAGAAAGAAGAAGAAGAGGGGAAGGAAGAGGAAGAGGGGAGGAAGAGGAGAAGGGGGAGAAGAAGGAGGAAGGGCAGCCGCGCGCGCTGCCGCGCCACGCCGCCGCGCCGCAAGCCGCGCGCGCTTCGCCGCCGCGCGCCGCTGCTCGCCGCGCGGCGCGCCGCCGCGCCCGCGCCGCCGCGCCGCTGCGCCGCGCGCCCGCCGCGCCCGCGCGCGCCGCGCGCGCCCGCGCGCGCCCGCCACCGCCAGCGCGCCCGCCGCGCGCCTCGCGCCCGATCGCGTGCGGCCTCGCGTGCCGCGCGCGCGCGCCCATCGCGCGCGCCGCCGCGCCCGCGCCGCCGCGCGCCGTCGCGCGCCGCCGCGCCATCGCGCCGCGCCGCGCCAACGCGCGCGCCGCCGCGCGCCGCCGCGCCACGCGCGCGCGCGCGCCGCGCGCTTGCGCGCCGCCGCCAGCGCGCCGCCGCGCGCATCGCCGCCGCTGCGCCGCGCCGCGCCCGCCAGCCACCGCGCGCGCGTCGCGCGCTGCCGCGCGCCGCCGCGCGCTGCCGCGCCACGCGCCGCCGCCGCGCCGCCGCCGCGCTGACCGCGCGCCCGCCGCCGCGCCGACCGCGCACCCACCACCGTCGACCACATCTCCCCGCATCGCTCCGCGCTGACTGCGCACGACCGCCCCTCCGCACCAATCAACCTCCGGCGCACCCGACAACTCCCTCCTCCGGAACCAGTTGGTGCGAACATCCCGTCGCCAGCGCGACGAAGGTACTCTGCTTTCCCTAGCCTCTTTACGTCATTTATTTCCGTCAGTATCCTTCGTATTGCCTCCACCGCTCGGGTTAGATAGGTGAGTGGGACAGATTGAGAGAACGGCGAAACAAAGACGCAGCGTCTTACCTGTCGATGCAGTCGGGCGCCCGACGCGTGTGAGCATTCCAGTGGGAGTTACCCCATTCGACGGCGTGCGCGCCCTCGACTCACCTCGGACGACTTGGAGGGCTGGACCGACCCAGCTTGGCGACCCCGTCCCCGCTCCGGGTTGGCTCTCGTAGCTTGTCGGCGCATTGCACGTACCGTTGTAGAATCATCGTCCTCGTCATCGTCATAAATACATTTCTGTTCTCCGCATATCCATCGGTTGACGTCGTGGGCGTAATCCGATCAGTTAGCGTCGACACCGAGTTCCTTCCTTCGGTGACGGTCGGACGCCGTTGAGACGACGTCCGGCATCAAATTGGTATCAGAGCCAGGCTGTGGTCGCCCACAGCACGTCTCCGACTTCGCATCGCATCGCATCGCATCGCATCTAGTGCATCGCATCCATCGATTTTACGTGCATCCATATCGGTATCCAGGGAATGGCCGTAGAGACGCGATCCGCACGGATGGCGCAACGCGGAGGTTCTACCTCCCCGCGACGAGTCGAACCGTCGCGAGACGAGAGAGGCAACGAGATTGACCTCTCGGGACCTCAACCGGCCTCGCCGGTTGCGGAACCTACCTTACCCCATATCGAGGACACGCCGGTCCCACCCGACGTCACGGGTGCTCCAGGCGCATCGAAATCACCGGCATCGCCCGGTGGTTCACGCCGATCCCAGCACTCCCCACGCGGCACACCGCGCGTCCTCGACGACTCCCGGTCGAGTGACTACGAAGACCGGGATACTACGAGGCGACGACCACACGGGAAATCTCCCGTCGTCGAGTACTCCCCTAGAGCGACCCCTGCACGGGGTAGAGGACGAGGACGACGAAGCGCCACTCGCCAGTACCCGCCAAGAGAAGAACTTCCGGAAGACCAAGGAGCTCAACGTCGCGCATCGGCAGCCAGGACGGAGCGCTTGGAGCGGATGCTCACCGACACCCGAGTGTCCGAGCACGGAGTTGAGGCGGGACCGGTTGCACGAGGCCCCCCTCGCCCCCCTTACGGGGCTGGTAGACCCGAATACCGTGGTCACCCCGACCCGGACCTTGCTGATGATTACGAGGCCCCTGATCGCCCGTTTTACGGCGTACCACCACCGGTACGCCTAGCCAGGGAGCCCATACGCGACCCACAGGATGTCCGCGCTTGGGACATGCATCGCCCGCGGGATGACTACACCCGTGGCCACGACGGGGTCCCTTATGCTCGACCTGATCTCCCTATACGTCAGTACGAGCGCGACCCGAGCCGTGACTATCCGGCCCGTCGGTTCGACCCCGTTCCTCCCCGTGGTCCGCGGTTCGACGAGCCACCGGCACGACGCGAGGACTACCCACGGCCGCCACCCCCGCCATATTACGGGGCTGACGGTGCATGCCCACCACCACATCACCCGGTGCCTTGGGACCGAGCACCGCGGGATGGTCGTCTCTACCACGGGGACGACCGCGGACACGACCCATTCCCGCCCCGTCGCCCCATGGACCCGCGACGAGGAAACTACCCCGTGCCCGAGCGGCACTATGATGACGACGAGCGTCGGCGTGAGGAGCATCGTGCACGCATCCAGAGGAGCGTGCGCGCCGACGTACCCGTCTACGAGGGCTCGAGGAAGCCCAAGGAGTTCATTGACTGGGAATCAAAAATGAACTCGTATTTCAGGTGGTACAGGATGGATGACGACCTTTGCGTCGAGTGCGCAGAGACACGGCTTGGCGGACAAGCCAAGATCTTCGGGAGAATGAGCAATTCTCGGCGAGCGACGAGGACAGCCCATTATGTCATGGGCAGAAATGGCGCGAAGCTAAGGAACAAGTGCGTTCTCGTCAGTACCAGATGACACTCTTCCTCTCGTGGCTCGACCTTAAGCAAGGTCGACTCGTGTCGGAGTACATCGAGGCTTTCGAGGAATGCCGGATGCGTTGCCGCTTCGTGGAGGACCCCGCGTCATCATCGGCCTCTTTGCCCACGCCGCCCGCCTTGCGCAGCAAGGTCCTTGACTGCCAACCGGCAGAGGTCGATGAGGCATACCACCTAGTGGAGCACATGGATCCACCTGTCGAAGACACCCGGCGCCAACGCGCACACCACGCCGCGAGTTCCTACGGTTCGGCTTGCACCCGCCGTTCCACCCTACCCGCGACCACTCGGGTCGCACCGGTCACCGGGGCCAAGGCGACCCCAACCACCTCAGTGGGGTCTACCCGCAAGCCCGGGCCTCGACCGGCGATGCCCCGGCCCGTAGCGCTGCACCAAGTCAAGCACACATCACGTGCTACAAATGCCAAGGACGAGGGCACCGGGCACACCAATGCCCATCTACACTTTTGATTGATGTCGGGGAAGCCGAACAGGATTATTGCGATGGAGCCGACGTACCCCAGGAGGACCACTATCACGGGAACGAGGAATGCGCCCTTGAGTACGAGGAGCCCGATGGACAGATAGGGTTCGTCAAGATCATCGAGGCGCGAGGAGCCCCACCGTGACAGGCCGTGCGTCCGCCCGGCCGTTAGCCAACATCGCTGTCGACACCCCCGGCAGCAGTAGAGATAGGATATCACCGCGGGTTGACACCTCCGCTAGACTGCCACGGGCCGCTCAACAGCCGACACCGTTCGATGATGCGGCCATCCGTACGTCGATCCTCTACACGTACATCAAGATCAACGGCAAGGCATGTAAGGTGATCGTGGATAGCGGTAGTTGCATCAACGCGATCTCAGATACTATGGTCAGCGGCTTAGGTTGACTTCGATAGAGCACCTACGCGACGGCGTTTCATGGATCGACGCTTCATCACTATCTTTGAAGCGTCAGTGCCGCGTCCCCCTGAAGGTGAACACATACGCCGAGGACGTACTCTGTGATGTACTACCCATGAAGGTGGGTAGCATCATCCTCGGTCGGCCATGGTTATATGATCACGAAATCACCTTAGCAGGCGCGTGAACACCTGCTCCTTTATGCACCAGGGGCGGCGAGTTACGTGGCACCCGTACACCTGGCCGCCAGCAAGCCGGCCGCGACCCGACCAGTAGGGTTAGTGATAGTCCGAGGACCCTTATTCACTCGCGACCTTGGCCGCGAGGGTGACGATACACCTATGTGTCTGGCCGTCACCCTTGACGTCCCTGCTGACAGTGCAGTGACCCCTCGCACCCCAGAGGTTGAGGCTCTCATATCGGAGTTCGGAGATGTCTTCCCGGAAGAGCTACTGCCGGATTACCCCGATGAGGAACATACAGCATGCCATCGACTTGGTGCCCGGCGTCGCCCAAACCTACCGCATTACCGCATGGAGCCGCTGGCACGAGGAGTTGCTACGGCAAGTGAGGGAGCTTTTGGGGAAGGGCCTCATCCAGAGAGCATGAGCCCTGCGCTGCACTCCGCTCTCCTAGCGCCGAAGAAGGATGGCACGTGGCGCATGTGTTGCGATAGCCGTGCCATCAACAAGATAACGGTCAAGTACCGTTTTCCCATTCCGCGTGTGCAGGATCTATTCGACATGATGGCGGGATCCACTATCTTCTCCAAGATAGACTTGAGGAGTGGGTACCATCAAGTACGGATCCGTCCCGGCGACGAATGGAAGACCGCCTTTAAGATAAAGGACGGTTTATATGAGTGGAGGGTTATGCCTTTCGGCCTCTCCAATGCGCCCAGTACCTTCCAACGTCTCATGAACGAGGTACTGCGCGCCTTCATAGGGAAGTTCGTGGTCGTCTACTTCGACGACATCCTCGTCTATAGCAGATCCAGAGACGAGCATGCAGACCACCTTCGGCAGGTCTGCACCATCCTACGGCAGGAGCAGCTCTACGCCCACCCCAAGAAGTGTAGCTTCCTAGCGTCCGAGGTTGCCTTCTTAGGGTTCATCGTGTCCGCCCAGGGCGTAGCCGCCGACCCGGAGAAGGTCCGGGCCATCACGTCGTGGCCGACCCCGGCAAACATGCACGACGTTAGGAGTTTCATAGGACTGGCGACTTTCTATAGATTTATTCATACGGAACTTCAGTTCCGTTACAGCCCCCATCACCGACTGCCTCAAGGAGGAGTCGTTCGCCTGGACACCGGCAGCAGAGAGAGCTTTCCAGCAGATAAAGCTCATGATGACACAGGCGCCGGTACTACGGCTTCCCGACTTTGGGAAAGTGTTCGAGGTTACATGCGATGCCTCAGGTATCGGCATCGGAGGCGTCCTCAGCCAGGAGGGCCACCCCGTGGAGTTCTTCAGCGAGAAGCTGAACGATGCCAGGCCGATGATACTCCACGTCACGACAAGGAGTTCTACGCGGTCATCCAAGCCTTACGGCATTGGAGACACTACCTCCTATCATCGGAGTTCGTGCTCTTCTCGGATCACGAGGCGCTCAAGTACCTGCACTCGCAGCGAAATCGGCGATCGGCACGCCAGTGGGTCGAGTACCTACAGGACTACACCTTCGTCATCAAGCACAAGAAGGGCAAGGACAACGTCGTGAGCCGGCGCCCTCGGCCGGAGAACTCACGCGTGCTCAACGTCATGAAGGTGACAGTCTTGGGGTTCGAGACCATCCGAGATGGATGCGATAACTGCCCTGATTTCGCCCCATCAACGCGGAAGTCCGCGAGGACCATCCACGATTACAAGGACTATGTCCTTATCGACGGATACCTGTTCTTTAGAACAGATTGTGCGTACCTCGCACATCACTCGTGACTTCCTCACTTGGGAATGTCACGCCGAGGCCTTAGCGGTCATTTTGGCGCGATAAGGCGATCGCCGCCATGGAAGGCCAATTCTACTGGCCTTCCCTAAAGCGCGATGTTGGCAACATAGTTGCCCAGTGCCGTGTATGTGCCTTGGCCAAGCAGGTCAAGAAGAGCGCCGGACTTTATACCCCATTGCCGACGCCGAGGCGTCCCTGGGACGACGTGAGCATGGACTTCGTCTTGGGACTGCCCCGCACCGCGAGGCACTACGACTCCGTCATGGTAGTCGTGGATAGGTTTTCGAAGATGGCCCACTTCGTTCTGCGCGAAGCGTCTGACGCCGTGAAGGTCGCCCAGATCTTCTTCCGAGAGATCGTGCGCCTCCATGGCCTGCCATCCTCGATCGTGTCCGATCGTGACGTGCGCTTCACGAGTTACTTCTGGAGGACCCTGTGGAGCCTCTTGGGCACGAAGCTCAAGTTCTCGACTGCCTACCATCCGCAGACCGACGGTCAGACGGAGGTGGTCAATCGTAGCTTGGGCAACCTACTACGTTCCCTCGTAGGTGAACACCTCGCGTCTTGGGATCTTGTCATACCACGCGCTGAGTTCGCATACAACTCCTCGGTGAACAGAACCACCGGGTTGAGCCCCTTTGAGATCGCCTACGGCCAGGCACCCCGTCGACCCCTAGACCTAGCTCCCATAGATCCTCATGTTAGGGTTTCCGAGGACGCACTTGCATTTGCCCAGCATGTCTCTGCATTACATCATCGCATTCATGATAGGATCACGCAGCAAAATGCATTGTACAAGCCGCCGACTTGCATCGCCGACCCAGAGCATTTGACGTGGGAGACCTAGTGATGGTCAGACTCAGGCCGGAGAGATACTCTCCCGGGACGGCAACGAAGCTGCATGCTCGCAGCGCCGGCCCGTTCCGGATCCTCCGTAGAGTGGGCGACAACGCGTACGTCGTCGAAATTCCTCCTACGTGGGGAATAGGCTCTACATTCAATGTGGCGGACCTAGCTCAGTACCGGGCCCCTTCTTCCTCCCCACCCCCAACCTCTCTAGACCCCTTCAACGTGAGTGAGTTTGCCGACACCACTCCCCCAATTGTTTCACCCGATAGGCACGAGGCAATCGATTGTGTACTGCAGGAGGTAATTGACCATGCAGGTGGGGAAGCATCGAGGAGATTCCTAGTACGTTGGGCGGGCCACACCTGCGCGGACGACACGTGGGTTACAGAACAGGAGCTCCGACGCCTCCGTCCCGACCTCCTTCCACCGTCGCCGATCCTCCACCCTGACTCGCCGGAGTCGAGTCCTTCCCACCCCGGGAGGGTTGATGGCGCGTCACCACCGGACGTCATCGAGCCAGCAGCAGAGGAGCAGCAGGACTTCCCCGACCCAACACCCGAGGAGCCGGCACTACCCAGCTCGCCACCGAGACGAGTCCAGCCACCACGGCGAGCCGCAGCAACACGGGATTCCGCATTTCGTTACTCGGCATGACGCGGACGCCGACCACCGAGCACACCGACACCTTCGGTTACCTTATTCTATAGCTGTTCGGTTTTATCGTGTTGTCGTGTAGCGGGGAAGGCTCCACATGAGGAACTCTTTCACCCCCCCCTCGTTATGTTGGGCCTGACAAGCCCGTTTTCATTATTTCCTTTCCTTACCTTGTTTGTTTTGCTGTTTTTGGACTTAAGGAAGGGCCTATCTTCACCCATATATAAGGGAAGAGGTGGGCGCTTCCTTACTTTGACCTAAATTTTGAAGATTGGTATTTTGAGAAGAAGGGTCAGGTCGTGGAGGAGAATAGCAGAAAGAAGAAGAAGAGGGAAGGAAGAGGAAGAGGAGGAAGAGGAGGGGGAGAAGAAGGAGGAAGGGCAGCCGCGCGGCCGCGCCGCGCCGCCATGCGCCGCCGCGCGCCGCGCGCTCGCCGCCGCGCGCGGCCCGCCGCTCGCGCCGCGCCGCCGCGCCCGCCCGCGCGCGCCGCGCCACCGCGCGCCGCCACGCGCCGCCACGCGCGCGCCGCGCGCCGCGCGCCGCCGCGCGCCGCCGCCGCCGCGCCCGCGCGCGCGCGTGCCGCCGCGCGTGCCGCGCCGCGCCATCGCGCGCGCCACGCCGCCACGCTGCGCGCCGCCACGCGCCGCCGCCAGGCGCCGCGCGCCGCGCGCGCCAAGGCCGCCACCGCTGCGCGCGCCAAGGCGCCGCGCGCCGCCAAGGCCGCGCTGGCGCTGCCGCCGCGCTGCCCGCGCTGCCGCCGCTGGCGCGCCGCCGCCGCCGCCACGCGCGCCCGCCGCCGCGCCGCGCTGACGCGGCGCCGCCGATCGCGCACCCACCACCGTCGACCACATCTCCCGCATCGCTCCGCTGACTGCGCACGACCGCCTCCGCACCAATCAACCTCCGCGCACCCGACAACTCCTCTCCTCCGAACCAGTTGGTGCGAACATCCCGTCGCCAGCGCGGCGAAGGTACTCTGCTTTCCTAGCCTCTTTCGTCATTTATTTCCGTCAGTATCCTTCGTATTGCCTCCACCGCGCTCGGGTTAGATAGGTGAGTGGGACAGATTGAGAGAACGACGAAACAAAGACGAGCGTCTTACCTGTCCGGTACGAGTCGGGACGCCCCGACGCGTGTGAGCATTCCAGTGGGAGTTACCCCATTCGACGGCGTGCGCGCCCTCGACTCACCTCGGACGACTTGGAGGGCTGGACCGACCCAGCTTGGCGACCCCGTCCCCGCTCCGGGTTGGCTCTCGTAGCTTGTCGGCGCATTGCACGTACCGTTGTAGAATCATCGTCCTCGTCATCGTCATAAATACATTTCTGTTCTCCGCATATCCATCGGTTGACGTCGTGGACGTAATCCGATCAGTTAGCGATACGACACCGAGTTCCTTCCTTCGGTGACGGTCGGACGCCGTTGAGACGACGTCCGGCATCACTTCAGTAACATTTAACATTTAAGTTATGGAAATCTAGTGGTTTAAGTGAAAATTATTTGGCCTCCTTCATGTAGGTATATTATAATTTTATATTTTATTGATATCTTGATATGTAAATATTCATTTGAGAACTGTATTCTCATACAAGTCGCTATTTTTGGGCACTGAAATTCGAAATGCAAATCTCAGGTCCGAAATTCATGACTTAGTATCATTCGAATCTTTGTTTCTGAGAAATGTATCCATGACTCATGGGTCCAATCATGATCTCAGTTGCTCGTTGAATTTCTTGACTTTGACCAGATCATAAATCAGTTCATTTTCAAAGCATTGAGTTCAAATTTTTATTTAAATTTACACCTGATCTCTAAAATTTCCAATACATAAATAATAATTATCATCTCTTTCTCTTTTCTAAGATGGTATTTTATTAATAAATCATGGCTTCACAAAGTGAATGATTTGAATTGTGGACTTATTTTCTTCTTATATTAAAATTATGGAAATGAGGAACAAATATTTCTAATAATCTGATTTATGTTATGTTCAAAAAAACAAAATCATCAAAATTCTCCCTCAAAAGCTAATGAACTGACATGGTCATTATTGATCATTTATTTTTAATCTGATTGTGATCTGTTTAAAATTAATTGGATCATAATATTTTTTAAATATAATTATGTAATTATTAGTATAGATGTTGTGTTTAAAAAATAAATACATAATATTTATATAATTATATTTATGTGAATATAATTAAATAAGTATTAGTTTCATCCAACTTGACCTAGTTTGACCAAGAAAACCATTTATACAACTAAACTCTAACTCTATGTGGATTGATGTGTACATATCATCCTTATTGTGTCTAAGCATTTCATTTGGTTTGGAGTTGTTTTATTGAAAAAGGCTCTCAAAAATACTGCTCCATTTGTTGACATCAGTTATCCTTCCTCCGAGGCCATTGTATACAACAATTTAGAAAGAAGGGGCTCATCATTTAACACCATACCCACTATAGGATCGACCTCTGAGTCCCAAAAATTCACAAGTCTACAGTTTTCAAAATTGTTTTGAGTCTTGAGCCATTGATTACTTAGATCGAGATCTCCCTTCTGTCCACTCAAGTTATCAAGTAGGACAATTAAGTTATGAAGCACAAACATAAATCTTAGACCAGGGGCAGAAATTAGGACAATGTTATCAAGTATTTCACTCAATTTAAAAAATATTACATGATATGTAAGATGAAGGATGATCCTCGAATCATTATTTCTAAAATCCAGATAGGACTCACTTCCTATCTTGGGATCAAAATATTCATTCACAATGCAGCAAAACTCAAAAAAGCCTACCAAACTATCGAGGATCTAGAGCTATGCCAGATTAAATGGAACTGAAACATTAGTGGAACTGCCCTAACAAAAACACCTATTCATCCCCTTTGACTAGAAATCTACAAACAACCCTCAACTTATACTATACCTTAATACATAGATAATAACATCATGGATTGTTTAACTGCCAAATATATAAGTTAACGAGTCTTTCAAAGAGCCTAACCATTCCCGCTTATTTTATACCATATCTACTAAACCCAAACGGTCTAGGCTTCTAAAAACAAGGCGATTATTCGGTTAGTAGTATTAACTTTAAAGTTTTTTTTCTAAATTAAATGCTCACCTGTGATTGTTATCAAGTCTTAAAGATCAAAAAGTGTATTTTTTGATTTGTTGGGGTCAATGGTTATTTTAGTGGCTTTTGAAAACATCATATTCTAAATATATTTTTTATGAGAACAGGTATATTTTGTATGTGTTGTTTGACATTATTTCAGAAAACTATTATCTTTATTAGTTGGAAACTAATTTTTGTATCATTCTTGAGAATGATATTTTCTTTAATAGACTTTATTTAATGCTTTTTGATCTTACATTTTACACATCCACCCACCATATTAATGTTTTTGGCAATGATTAGTGCATATAATTATTTATAAAAATGTGTCATTATGGTGTCGAAAATTGTAATGCTATAAAGAGGAATGATTAGATGTCATACTTTTAATTTTTATTCCATGTGGAGATGCAGACCAAACCAATGATTAAAATTTCAATAAATGCATTTGTGGAATGATTACAGACAAAAAAAAACACAGTAAAGTGTCATCACAATCCGTATTCACTATCAAGTTTTTTGTTTACCGATGTGAACTCGTATCTGGGAGTCTCATGGAAAAATGAAACGTGTTGATGTCACGTGCGGTGTTGCACCGTCGTGCCACATGTTAATTACTAATATATGGTAGCTTTTCTTTTACTTTTTTTTATAGCAGGACGATTGTCGTTCTAATAGGTACTGATCACAGATGAGAAGGAAAACATGCCAAAACTCAAAAAAGATAGACAACAAGTCGAATACAATAGTTAATGAGTAGTTTAACAGTAGGACAATGGTATGAAGGTGGTAGGACATAATTTGGTGGATGTATGGAAGTAGTGTGATGATGATATGTGATTGTGGAAACGAACAAACCTACCAATGATGTCGAGAAAGAGAGATGTGAGGTGAAGATGCTTACCATGGATCCTTAGGTTCCGCTAGGACCATTATAATTTATGAGCCCAGGTAATCTGCCCCTATTCTTTTTTCTTTTTCTCACGCACCCAGGGCAGCAAGAACACTATTGATGCATGTAAAAAACTCACTATCTTTAAAGCAGCCCACAAAAGTAGGTACAAAGTTTAAGGGTGATTTTTATTGTGATATATACCTATATTTATAGATCAGAGGATATGAATGGAAGGAGGCTTGGGTGACAAAGCATTATTCAAAAATCTCAACTCAATCAGACAGGATGTCATGTTTTGAACTTGGAGTAATCCAAACCATTTATTTTCTCTCTTCTCATTATTGGCACTAACACTTCTGCTTTTTCTTCTTTTGGTTAAGCTGTCCAATTTTCTCATGAACGTGTCCATTTCAGATATTCTCATGAACGTAATTGACTCACCTTCTGCGTTCACGCGGTTCAAAGTCACAATGTGTACCTGTAGGTAAGACGATGAAATCTTTTTTCTACATCTTTATATAATTCTGATGTGGCGACATGTTGCCATGCGCCACATCGATTCTTCTCTATGGTCATCTATTTCTTAATGATTGACACTGGCACGTGTCATTTACGCCATAAACAGGGAAATATTCCCCAAAGATTGCCTGACATCTTGTGCTTTTCCATATGAAATGTCCAGATCATCCCTCATTTCTTATCAATCGCAATAGTACATGTGTGCATCACGCGTACCGTCGCACTTTTTGAATTTTGTTGAACAAATTTTATATTATAAACCTACTCAATATGGAAATTACATTCATTAGGATTTAAATTGTTTCATTTTCCTATTGCTCCACATTGCCTTCTGTGAAAAGTGTGTCAGTTTGTCAGACAATGATTGGCACATTATGGCATCCGATTGATGATGCCATACTTACACGTTTTGCAATGATTTGTGCAGTTAATCCTTGGAGAAACTTGTGATTGGTCACAATTTGATGAATCAAATGGGAACATGTGGTAGACACATTAAAACTGAAAAAAAAAGATTATAAATCCTTATAAATTATATACTGAGTCATGAAATATGTTAATTATGCAGGTTGATTTAGAAAATTCATGTATATCCCAAATACAAGCCGAGAAATTACAAAAAACATATTCTAAATCAGATACTTAATTTCTTTTAGGATTCAACGTCAGAAAAAATATATACTAAAACCTGCTTAGATCACCGTCAGAGTATCAATCCAAAAGTAGGTTTAATCATTTAAAACTGATAGCACGCATTTATATTTATTTTAATGCAATAAATGTAATATGTGTCTCGATTTGCAACTTATTTATTTCCAATTTTCATTTTATGCATCTTATAATATGTATAAATAAATATATAAAAGATAAGACAATCAGACATTTATAAATTTCATGACAACCTATTTGATGTTATTATGAGGCGAGGCGGTAATAACTCTGAATAGGATTAAGATACTATTAGTGTTAATTGTAGTCAAAATAATATAATGATCATTTAAAAAAAAAAGACTCACATGTTATATGAATCGGCTCATGTTTTACAACAAAAGAATAAGGTTGAATAGCGAGAATATAAAACAGTCCATATGATTTTGGGACCATATAAACTATCTAACTCGTAGTCTTCCACAATACTTTTTCCAACATGCATTCATGTTGAATTAGATTCTCCATGCGTGGAAGTTACAAACCAACTTGTGAGTTGAAATGAATATCAGATCGATCTATTTTCTTTGACTACATCTCCATCCACGTAAACTATTTTCATGGCTTAAAAACAGGTAAAATTTTCATGATCTTGATGTTTTATTAGATCAAAATATTTTTCTTTATGATTTGTCATATGCTAAATGCAAAAAACAATTTGATAAACCATGAACCAACTCCATAAATTCTTATCATTTCACACGCGCTTACTCAACACCCAAAATGAAAACGGCGAATTATTCAGCGTCACATACTCCTCCTGAGAGAAGTTAATCTAATGACACAACCCGACTGAGCTCCGGATCCAATTCGAGCAGGGCCATAGCTTCGGGCGAAAGGCTGACCTCGAAGTCGATGGCACCGCCGCCTTCCCTGCCTGGATACGCCAAAATCACCCCATCGTGCTTCTCCGCGATACCGCTGCGCACGGCCACCGGCCTCCCCCAACCAAAGTCGCACCCGTACTTGTCAAACCTCGGCGAGCTTCCAACGAACGTGCCACACGCTTCCATGATCGAAAAAGTGTACACTATCGGAGCCTCCATCCACCTCTTAAGCTCCTCCCTGATCGTCTCATCGCCATGGCGGGTAACTGCTTCGTGGATTAGTTCCGCGGCCCAGCCGACTCCGCGGCTCAGAAGCTCGCCGGCGGTGGCTGAGAAGATGATCGGGGAGATAGCGCAGCCGAAGTACGTTTCCGGCAGCCGCGGGCTAAGTCGCCTCCGGTCGTCCGCGATTAGCCCGCATTGTACGGTATCATTTTCAGGGATACGACGCGCCCGGGTAATGCACCGCCACATGCACGCCGTGAGAGCCTGCAAAGACGAGATCTTGTCCGAGCCCAACTCGTCGTTTGCCTCCGCCTTGAGCCGCGCGATGGCAACAGCCGAGAACCGGAAGAATTTATCTCTCAGCGGCGGAGCCGAGATCCTCTGAATGAACTCATCTTCGTGAGCAAAGGGCAACCTTGTTGGCGGCGTAAAACCGTCAGGAAACCACCGATCCAGCACCGGCTCGGCCCGTAGACGAAGATGGGACGTTTGAGAACGCGAAATCTCAGCCCAGGCGTTGAAGAAGTTCCAGAAGGCGGTTCCATCGCCGACGACGTGATTGAAAGAGCAGCTGAGAAAGACTCCGTCCTCCAGCTTCGTCAACTGGACAGCGAGCAGATGAAGGGAAACGCCATCGTAGTTGATGGCGTCATTGCGTAGGAATAAGTTACTGAGAAGGCAGGGACGTCTTCCGACTTGGCCTCCACATCTGCCGCGTAAACACCGTCCGCGGCGGCGAGGCGAAAAGCGGCGCCGCGGTCGTCGCAATCGATATAGACGGAGATGCCGCCGCCGTTTTCGTGCTTGTCGACGCTTAAGCGGCCGGCGAGGGCCGAAAATGTGTGAGGGTAGTCGATAGTGAGGACGTGACGCGTTCGACGAGGTTTTCCATGAGAGCGCCTGACGGGATGGAGAAGAGGAGGCCATACTGGATGTTGCAAAATGAGACCAGGGCCAAGTCCCACGGTGACAATTCGCAGCGGGACTTGCCTTCGGCGGGTGCCCTCTCAGAAGGATAGACGATGCTCTCGGACAAGACGCGTATGGGGGACATGGAGACGAAGATTGGATGCTCTTCAGATTTCGTAGTATGTACCATAGATCAACAGGGGCCTGTGGCTGTGAGGCCGCCAATCTCGAAGTATCATCTCACGATGAAGACTTGAGTTTGGTCAAGGGTTCATTAAAGGGGGAGAAGATGCAACCAGATAGGCAGCGGCGTGAGAGAGAAGGGAAAGGAGAACAAGTCAAACAAGGTAGCGGATGGCGGAGAGAGTGAGCAAATGAATGGAGGAGAGAGGAGAAAGGAGAGGAAGTCGTGAAGACCCCGGAGAAGGTAGGCTGTCGAATCTGAAAAGAGACAACAAGAGAAATGAGGTGGCTGGGGATTTAATAACTTGACTGGCAAACGTCATCCACCACGCTATTTGTCAAGATGATGGATCTGTGATGGATGACGTGACGGTGAGGGATGACTATTTTTAACCCCTGATAGAAAGCCCATGATGGGTGACGTGACGGTGAGAGAGTGATGCCGGACGTCGCTGGGACGTCATCCGGTTATCACCGAGTATGATGGCTTGGTGTCGATGACAGTTTGCGGTATCGGTCTACAGAGGTGGCATAGTCCTAGAGTGACTCCTAACGATGGGGAACTATGACGACAATGCAAGATGCAATAACCTCTAGTAAGTGCAAGTGCCCACTCATGGTGAACTCTGACTCTCAGGGATCGATGGAGTCGCCCGGGGTAGTATGTTAGACCTTTTGACCCTCGTCTGAGGGGACGAGGACGATTACGGCGCCGAATTGGCTGACCCCACCAGGCCTTACTCTCACGGGACGGGCAAATCTGATTCGTACCAAATCAGTCAGATGCTCGTGTATTCGTGCGTTATTCGCTCAACCTGTCCCTCTCAGCTACGTCTAACCCCAGCGCGGAGGAGGCAATACGAAAATGAACTGAAGGAAATAAGAGATGGTGGCAGAGTAGACATACCTTTTCAGTATCTGCAGAAGATGTTCTCGGCTTTGTACGTTCGACCCGCAGTGCAGCAACGTCAGAGATGAGGAGGGTGGACGCCCACTGGGCGAGGAGAGACTCAGTCGGATGCACGATGATGGCAACGACGTTGAGCATGTGTTCGGATGGTGGCCAAGGCCGACGGCAACTGGAGTGGACGGATAGGCACAAAGGCGACGGTGGTCAGGCACCACACAGTCTTGCAGCAAGCAAGGGGCTCACAAACAAGCGGGGAGGCATGTGTAGTGCACGAGGGTGCCAAGCGCAGAGGCGGCGGAGGCGGCGAGCACTAACAGCGATCGGGGTGACCGGTCGAGTACAGGATGACTCACGGGCGTGGGGCGGGCATGAAACCTCGCGAGCGGCGCGCGGCGGTACGGGTGAATGCGCGGTGAAATCACGGCGTAGCAGCGCTCGGGTGTGTGCAAACGACTTTGGGCGTGACCCCATAATGAGCAACAGCAGTCGGCCGGCCCGCAATGGTCGCGTACGCGAGTGAGCGACGTCAGCGCGCGAGTAAGCGAGAGCGGCGCCGCTCAATGCCTTTGTGCCAGCCGGTGTGGATGCGCGGGTGGCGAGAACGGCGGCATTAGCTCCCTTCCCCCCTTTCTTCTTTTTTCCCTTCCTTCTTCATTCTCCCTCTTGAATCATGACCCTTCAACTTCCAACAATTCTTATTAAATTGAAAGACTAGTCAAAAGGGTACCTGTTGAGCTGCCCACCCTTTCCCTTTCATAGAAGGGAAGGTGGATGGGCCCTTAACAAGCTAACAAAATAGAAAGAGAGGGGTTCTCGGCCCATTACAGGGTGGAGGAAAAAATCCTTATAGGTGGGATTTCCCCTTGCTACAATGGATAATTGAGGGCGACAGAGATGAAAAAAAAAGGAAAACGAGAGATAACCAGCTCTGGAAAACGTGAGAAATGTGGGTATAGGTTCGAATGAAAAATGACGAAAGAGATGATGTTGGCGCGTTCGTTACCTGGGAGATTTGAATCTGAGTGTGCCTATCAATGCCTTGGCTTGCCGGGCAGGCTGGGCGTGAATCGGCAGTGATGTTGATGAGGATGGTGACGTCCTCAAAGATGATCCGGGGGGCTCGGGCTGCGTCATGCCATCAGCCCTCTCAGGGTCAGAAGAACTCGACTCCGTTGAGTAAGGACCGATGAAGGGCAGTGGCTGGAGTAGATCTAGTTGAAGGCAGCGGAGCTCGTCCTCTGATATCTAGGTGTCGTCTGTGCTGGTTAGTCCCACCCACAGCACCAGGAACCTCTCTATACTTCGTCCCTTGCATAGACAATTATCTCTTGTAGTACACAGTCGATTGTAATGCAGCACAACTAGGGGAGCAAACGACTACGGAGATAGGAATGACAACGATGGGTGGAGGATGCAGGAAGGGTCTTGGATAGAGGGATAAAACAGACCACAAATCTACACGATCGATTTGGAAAACTTAAAGCCAATGAAATAATGGTGGTGCAGCCATGTTCCTCGTTGAGGGCGAGAGTACTGTCTTCAACCACCATGACGATGCCAAAGTACCAAATCCAATACCTTCAAATTCGTGTTCGTGGGGAAAACTAACAAGAAGACCTAATCCACTAATTTGTTGAAATTCAAAGAAATCAAAGCAAGTCCGATGGCGGTGAAAGATTTCTCATGGAATACTGGACGGAGAACACATGACACCAAAGATTTCAGGCGTGCCTCAGAACCGGAGTGCGTGTTGAGGTTGCGGGAAATTCTGATCATAATTTGGCTCTGCGTTCCGGGCATTGCGTGGCCCACAGGATGAGATAACTGGGAGTTCCGGGCATTGACTAGCCCGGGCAATGACTTGATATTTCTGGGCATTCTGGGCATTGAGCGACCCTAGCGATGGACGTGACGGACGAGCAGCAGGTGTGGATAGATGAGCACTAATGTCATTGTCGCAGATTCAAGCGTAGGTGATTTCCAGCATGCGCGGAGCGCTCGTAGGGCACACACAAGGCACGGAGTGCGCACAACAGCGCGTGGGGGCACTGGCGTGCAGAGCGCCAGCGCGCGGAGAGCGTGGAGGGCGTGGAGCGCACACGGAGTGCGCGGAGCACGCATGACACAAAGCATTGGATGGCGTCAATGATGACCGGTGCGGGTGGCTAGGAGGCAGCCAGTGCGGGTGGCTGTAAGGCGGCCGGCGTGGGCAACTGGGAGGCGGCCTATGCGGGTGGCCGTAGTGCGGCCTGCGCAGGCGGCCTTTGCGGGCAGCCAGAAGGTGGCCTATGCAGGCGGCCGGGAGGCAGCCTGTGCGAGCAGCCGAGAGGCACCCTGCACGGGCGGTCCCTGGCTGCCCGCGCAGGTGGCCGGGAGGCAGCCTGCGCGCGTGGCCGAGAGGCAGCCTGCGCGGGCCGCCGAGAGGCGGTCTGCGCGGGTGGCCGGGATGCGGCCTACGCGGGCGGCCAAGAGGCAGCCTGTGCAGGCAGCCGAGAGGCGGCCATGGCGTGGGCGGCCTGGGGTTGCGGCCTGCGAGGTTATGAGGGTAGAATGCATGGTGGACCAGCGAAGGCTGTGGGCACAAGCAAGAAGGGCGACAAAGGAGACGCCGTCGAGGATCGGCGGCAGCGGCGACGACAATCTAGCTAGAAGATGGCTAGGACAAGTCATCCAAGAAGAGAAAACTCAATTCCTGAATATAACTTTGCTTAGTTTTTTTTACAACATTGGCCTTCATATAGGCCTTGGAGGAAAGAGAAAATACGAAAATGACGTAAAGTAAACGTGGGAGACGTGTAATCATGTCAGATCAAGGGGCATTTCTGGATTTGTCGTTGATGACGTGTCATGACGTGGGACGTATCGAGAGGTGGTGTTGGCACATCCAAAGTCTCGTGGTTATTGGGTTCATGTTGATGTCAATTCAGCATGCTCGATGTGTCGAATGATGTTGGTGGCGCGTCCGGTGTCGATACGTTGACGTCATCATCACCAATTCCCCCCGGGTGAGAAGAACTTGACTCCGTTGAGTCAGCTTTAAAAGACTCTAGTGGGATCATTAAGGCGGGGGAGTGGACGAACCAGGTCCTCTTTCGTGATCCACGGGTCATCTGTCGATGGTTTGCCCTGCCAATGAACAAGAAACTTCCGCACCGTTCCACCATTGGTGAAGGTGATTATTTCGTCCAGTATAGCCTCAATCTTCTCTTGCCAGTCGGAAGGTAGTGAGGAAGGGGTGGACAAGTCAAACTCACTCACTAGGAAGTCCATGGGTATAAAAGGGTCAATAGATGAGAGAGGTGGGGCTTTAAACGCGACCAAATCCAAAAGATTGAAAGTAGTGCTTATCCCCCACGTGGATGGTATGTCAACGACATAGGCATTTTCCCCTACTTGTTTGAGGATTGGGAACAGCCCGACACTACGAGCTTAAAGCTTGGTAGCCCACTTGAAAGAGAATCTCTCCGGCCTAACCCTCACCATCACCATTTCACCTTCTTTAAATTCACGAAAACGATGGCGTAAATCTACAGTCTCTTTATATGTGGTGTTGCTACTAATGATGTGTTTATGAATGTCCTCATGCAAACTTCTAATATGATTCGCAAATTCATGACCATTGTCTGAGACTCTAGCATTCGGCAACATAGATATGAGATCAGTAGGTTGACAAGGGGAATGACCGTGGATGACTCAAAAGGACTCATGCCAGTGGTATGATTGACTGATGCGTTATAGGCAACCTTAGCGCGTAGAATGAGAGTGTCCCAAGATTTGAGGTGGTCCCCAACCAAAGATCGTAATAGATTGCTGAAGCTTCTATTAACAACTTCAGTTTGGCCGTCAGTTTGGGAATGAAAAGCCGTTGAAAACTTAAGCATCATCCCCAAAAGATGCCAAAGGGTCTTCCAAAAATATCTAGGGAATCTGACATCTCTGTCTAACACTATGCTCTTGGGATGCCCATGTAGATGAACAACTTCATTAAAATAAAGCTGGGCGACGTGTGAAGCATCAAAAGTTTTACAACACAGAATGAAATGAGCCATTTTTGAAAAGCGATCTACGACGACCATGACATAATCATGACGAATGAGAATTCTCAGAAGTCCTAAAACAAAGTCGATGCTCACATCATCCCAAGGCTTATTAGGGACCGGTAAAGGAGTGTAGAGGCTTGTGTTTTGTTTAACCTGTTTAACGAGAGCAGATACGCGACATTGGAAAACAATATTAGCTACATCTCGCTTCAGGGATGGCCAAAAGAACTTATGCTCTACTGTGGTGATGGTCTTATCTCTCCCAAAATGACCACTAAGGCCTCCCAGATGCATTTCCCATACTAGGAAATCCCTGATGGAAGACTGTGGAATGCATAGGGGGCGGTCATAAAATAAAAATCCATTTTCTAGGATATAGTCCTAGGTTTTAGGATTTGGGTAATTGCCTATGGTCTGGATAATGGGTGCAAAGTCCGGGCAGTCGGGATAAAGGTCCTTCATCTTATCAAAACCAATAACTTCTATCTTCATTACGTTCAAGAGGTGGACACATCTACTAAGGGCATCGGCCACTCGGTTCTCTACCCCTCTCTTATGTTTAAGGCTGAAAGTATAAGACTGGATGAATTCAAACCATTTAACATACCTATGGTTCAACTTCTGCTGAGAGTGGAGATACTTCAATGCTACGTGATCGGAGTAGAGGATGAATTCTTTAGCTAGTAAGTAATGACCAATGACATCAGGACTGGACGATAGAATAGAACTCTTTGTCATAGGTGGAATATTTGAGTTTGGGGTCGTTCAACTTTTCACTAAAGAATGCTATGGGATGATTCTCTTGACTCAGTACTCCGCCAGTTCCTAATCCCAATGCATCATAGGAGACCTCAAATACTTTATCGAAATCAGGTAAATGCAGGATGGGGGCTTTTGTCTTCTTATGTTTAATATCATCAAAAGATTTCTGCGCTATGCATTCCATTTGAAGTGGTTCCCCTTTCAACACTCAGTCATGGGTGCCATTATAGTACTAAAATTAGAGATGAATCGCCTATAAAAAGTGGCTAGACCGTGGAAGCTACATACATGGACGTTCCTAAGGGTCGGCCATTGGGTTATGGCATCTATTTTGGCCGGATCAACAGAAACTCATTGTGCTGACAAGATAAAACATAGGAAATTGACATAATCAACAATAAACGAACATTTTTTGGGATGTGCATATAATTGTTCAGTCTTCAAGACCTCACACCCTAGACGTAGATGTTGGACATGGTCGTGCTTGGAGTTGCTATATAATGTAATACGAGGGAAGTGTTGGGATCAGATGGCTCGTATTACGTCACAGGGGCAATGATGAGTGAATTCGTAGCTAATTATATGAAATGAATGTCCGTTTAGAAACCATTGATGAGCAATAGGAGACGACTACGATGAGGAGTGATGATCGATTTTGTCCACCAAGAAAGATATTGATTGGGTTAGACTCCCAATGACCCTTTCTAAGACCAACTGAGACGTCTACGAGTGAGGGCGTTCGATGGCCCTGGGTTGTTCTACGTCTAAGGATTAACGAGTAATCGTCCCCACGAGAAATCCTATCTCTCGACACAGTGGTTATTGATAACTTGCAAATTAACATGATTAATTAATGAATTTTACATTATATTTATGTGTTTTAATGACTATATTTCCATGTTGTCATATTAAAATAAAGATAAATCACTTACACTTTCATTTTATTATTATTTCTGATTTTTTATCATTTATCACATGGAATTTAACCTCATTTTAGTGAAGAAATATTTTTTGTGGGACCTTAAATATTTGGCTAAAGGTTGGTAAGGGTTTTTCTAATTTTTCTGGAATTGTCCCATATTTTTATATAATTTTTTGGCCATTATATAGCCAATAAATGATTTTTATATATTTAAATAATACATATTTTTATTTGGCATTTTATAATATATTTATATATATATTAAGGGCATCCAAGTCATTCGCCCAAAATTCGGGCGAATGAATGGATAATTATTATTAAATAATAAGAGAGAGAGAGAGTGATTCTATTAAAAAAAATAATAAAACAAGTTGTTAGCGTGTGCATTTAATGCACGCGCTAACCAACATTTCTTTTAGGAATCGACATTTTATGGTGTCAATTTTCCGCGTACACGCGGAAATCGACGCCGTAAAACAATTAAAAATATTAAAACGGTAAGCTCACCGCTTTTTTTTAATGTAAGACAGGTCAAACATTGCGGCTCAATGAGAAATATATATATATATATATGTATTCCTTTACTTTTTTTTAGACAGGGCAACGTGGCATTCTCTCAACCATCCAAAAAGGGGCATTATGCACCAATGATTGTGCGCTGATGACGCGGACAATCACATGTCAGGACGCGATCCGAGTCAGCGAAAAACGAGAAAGAATAATGCCGGCCAATCAGAAAATGCTGATTTTTTAGATATTTTGAAGAGAGATAAAAGATCCAACGGTCCAAATTTATCCTCACTAAAACCTTGATATCTTGAGATCTAGACGTCCGATTGGGCTGAAATTTTGAGGGTAGGTTCGTCTTTTCCGCCTCTACAATACAGACGGTTGGATCTTTAAATAGAGGTCTGGAAATGGGCAAAAATTACTTTTGGAGGCTCTCCCCAAGCATTTGGCTAGGAAGGACACAGGAGGGATTCTTGAAATCAACAGATCTTGCTTCTACACTCAAATTTGTAAGTTTCTGATTTGTATTTAAATCATCTTCTTGAACGATTCTAAAATGCCAAGGCATGTGCGAAATGTACATGCCCTAGAAGTTTGTTTTGAATGAAATTAGCACTTCATTTTTCTTCTGATTCAAGATCTGATTTTTTATCCTTAATTCTACATCAATTTAGAACATTTCTGCGTCATTAGATTTTAATTTAGGTTTGGATTTCATCTTTTCCCCAAATTCTTTACTTTCTCTCGCTAGGTTAATTTGTCTAGTTTCTCTGTCTAGATTTTGATTTTTATTGTTTAGGAATTTAATTGAATATATAAAAAACTAAAAATAAAATTTGATTTGAAAATTCATCTATCTTGAAGTCCAATTTAAAAATCCCTTTCTTGATTATTTAAATTCCCAATATTAATTCATAAAAAATATTTTAAATTTTTATAATAATTTGGAAATTAATAATATTAATTAATCTGATCTTAAAATTAAAATTATCCTATCTTGAGCGTGTTAACCGAAAATATTTAAAATCCAAATTAAGTTTTTACTTAATTTTGATTGATTAAAACACAATTAAATATAATTAAGGTTTATAATTTGCAAAATTAATTCATCTATAAATTAATTCATGAAAATTGGATAAAAATTCTTATTTGTTGCCTCCCTATGGTTCGACCCTTTGCTTGCTCTATATTCTCTATATTTAGAGATTAAGGGAAATTATATATTTTATTGTATAAGTAGAAACGTCAAACCAACGACAAAATTACGTCCGTTTTTAGGCTTATCAATTGGCGCCCTTGTCAGGGAGGCACGGTTTGAATTTTAAAAATTCTAGTTTGTAGTGATCATCAATTTTTACAAATTTTTGAATTGAATTGAATTTTGCAATTGTTTTACGCGCATATTTGAAATTACACAAATTATCATTTCTCTCTATCTTTTATTTGATATTTCTTGTTCGTTTAAGCTGATTGTCTTGCTAATCGTGTGTTTGACATTGCATGAACGGTAGGAGGTCCTTAAAACCCTATCTAGTGAACCTTGAGACAATCAGTAGAAGTCATAGTCTTGATTATATTTTTGAGAGCTCCGAAGGGGAAAATTAACAATTTGTGAGAGAATGGAGGATAACCAAAATTGTATAGCTGAACAAGGAATTAGAAGAATGAGATTGAGAGAGTTTTCTGATCGTGTAGAGAGTGAAACCTACACTAAAATTTTTGCTCCTTTACCTGAAAATGTTAACTTTAGAATCGACCCGAATATGATCAATCAATTACCTACGTTTTATGGACGATTTAATGAGGAGCCTTATGAGTTTTTAGAAGAGTATAACCAGATATGTTCTGCTTATAGTTTTTGTACAATAACCGAAATGCAGGTCCAAAGCGTGGAGGAATCATTGATGTTAAAACAGTTGAGCCGGAGATCAGAATGGATAAGCTGGAAAGAAACATGAGCAAGATTGGTAAAAAAATAGAAGATACGAGCAATAATTTTAAATCTTTTTTGTAGGAAACTAAAGGAAAGGTGAATACATATGAGGGCAACAATTCCACTAACACCCCTTGTTTTTGTTCTAGTGAAGAACATTCTGATGAGTCTTGTCCTATGGTTGAACAGGTTAACGCATTTGGAAGACAAGATGCACAACATACCCAATGGAATGAAAGACCTAATCAGGGGTGGAGCAAAGGAGGAAACAACAACTTTGCATCAAAGAAATTTACTCCGCAGCCATATCCGCAAAATTTTCAAATTTTTTCTAAGCCTTTTTACTCTCATCCTAACAACAATAACGATAGCACTAATTCAACTTTAATGGATTTTATCGGGGAAATGCAGGAAGAGAGAACGAGCATGCATTAAGAAAGGAAGATGTTGATGCAGACCTTAGAAGAAGACAAAAAAGAAATTGAAATGCTCAAGCGAGGTCAAGGCGTTCAAGCATAACAACCTACTCTCAGAATGAAAGGTAAATCAGAAGAAATCCTTCTAAGAAGGACATCCAGGTCAACTCCCTACCCAACTTAATATTAATCCCAAGAATATCATGTTGTGTGTAGATAGGAATTTAGAATCATCATGTTTTGTATCTTTTGAAAATACGAATGAATCTTGCATTATAGAAAATAATAATGTTGCATCATGCACTGGTTTTTCAAATAATTTTTTACTTAGTTGTCAAGAAGATACGAATGATGAGCAAGTGCATGCAATTTCAAAACTTAGGAGTGGAAATATTTTGTTGGATCCTCATGAAAAGGGTGTAGGATTGCATAAAGCTAAAGATAAAGAAAATGGAGAGATTGAAAATGATCAACGAGATAAGGGTTGCCAAGATGAGGAAAGGAATCCAAGAATGGCAGACCCAAATCCAGTTGATTATAGACCACCTATTCCATTTCCTAGTGCATTAAATATAACAAAGCAAAAACCAGAAAATTCTCATTTGCTTGAAATATTTTAAAAATGCAACCATAACTACTCCCCTTACTGAAGCAATACAAAATATTCCTTCCTATGCAAAATATGTGAAGGAATTGTGCACCCCTTCTAGGAAGCAGAAAAGGGTACAACCAACTTTCTGAAAATATTAGTTCAACTTTATTGAATGATATTCCTAGAAAAAGAAGAGATCCAGGGGCTCCTCTCATTAAATGTGAAATAGGAGGAATGGTTTTTAGCAAATCACTTCTTGATTCAGGTGCTAGTGGTAACATAATGCCTAGAGCTTTGTATGATAAATTTAAATTTGGTGAACTTTAACCTATTTTTCTTGAATTACAATTAGCCGATGGATCAATTAGGCAACCTTATGGAAAATTAGAAGATGTTATTGTGAAAGTAGAGAACTGTAAATTTTCTGTTGATTTCATAGTTGCAGATATGAAAATAACAGGAAATTTGAGCCATGCTCCTTGATAACACCCTGATTTTGGTCTTTATTTCATGTCATTAGCATGATTTCATGCATTTAAAGAGCTTAAAATTGGGCTGTTATCATATATTTACATGAAAATAATGTTTGCAAGTAATTTCTGATTTTTCCCTAATTTTCTGTTAATTATATGAATTTTTAAGGATTTATTGAAGCTCGAAATAATTATTTTTGAATTAAAATGACATATTTAATATTTGTTTTCGACATTTATCAGCATGGGAATGAATCAGGGAATTTTCTAGAATTTTCTAGAATTATTTACGAATTTTTAGGAATTTTCTGGGATTTATTTCAAAAAGAAATGCATTTATTCTATTAAAAAGGGGCATATTTATAAGAGAAAAAAATGTATTTATGCAATTTCTAGACTTTTCGGGGCCTTTTTGCAACGTTTCGTTGCAAAAAGACCCTGAAAACAGCTCTCGGTTACCACGGCAGGCGTAAAGATCCTATTTAAAATCATTCAGGGTTTTATTACAATTCCATTTTTAATTGTTTTAATATTTTAGAGAAAATTGGAGGAGAGAGAAGGCGAAAATGATATATGTATAAATACATTTAAGCGGCGTTTATTTGCAAAAGAATGATTTGTAAGGGGTTTCGCGCAAAAAAAGTCGGAAAGAAGCTTGGCAGGGGCGACGTGGCGCATCGGTGGCTGTCGGATGCGGATCGAATGGATTTTGAAGAAAGAGAGGGTGCGGACGGTAAGATCACCATCCGTGCAGCGCATGCGAAGCGCTCGCATGGGGGGTGACGTGGCGACTTCTTAGTGGGTCTTCCTGCAACTAGACGCACGCAAAGGCGCACAGCAATACGTATGCATTTTTCGCACTTTCGATTTTTCTTATGTTTTCTTTTTTTTCGCAGGGGGTACGTGGCGCCATGAGAGAGCATCCGCCAAAAAAAGATTTAAAATGTCGCAGCCAATGGGCTGTCGACACGTCATGGCGTGTATTATTAAATAAATCAAACTTTAATCCAATGGCTTAAATTGGTTAAAATTGATTTATTAATAACTTTTGATCCTGAAGTCTGATTGAGATGATTTTTTTATGGATTTGCGCGTCCTGATCCCCTCTTTCTATCTGTATGGTTAGATCATTCAGATCTAGCCTACATTGATAGATAAAAATTAATTACTAAATGGGGGTAAAATGGTGATTTTCACCATGTGACCTAGGTATAAAAGCTGAATTCCGAGAGGAGGGACTCATTCTGGAGGGTGCTTCATCACACCTGCAAGACAGAGAGGAGTCCCAGCCTGGATCAAGAGTTTTGGTATTTTTTTCTTTCATTGTATTCAAACTTTTGTGCATTTTGAATGAAATAGGTTAAGTTGTTTGTTTCTTAATCTCCATTCTAGTCTGAACTTCTAAATCGCTTGGCTTGAGCGGCATGTACAAGCCCAGTTTAGGATTGAGAGGAGAAATTGAGAAATTTTACCTGGGCATTCAATTGCATTACAAATTAAAATTATAAAAAAATTTAGTTTTAATTCGTAGAATTCTCAATTTCCCCATTTTAGTTCTGAATTATCAATCTGCAAAAATCAACCCAACTCATTTTAAGAACCCTCTTTCAACCTCTCTAAATGATTTCTTGGATCCTTTAATTAGGATCAAAGAAGGAAATTTAGAGCCCTTAATTCTTCTAGTCTTCTCATCTCTTCTATCCCCCTTTCTAAATTCTCACCTAATTAGGGTGACTTGATCCTCATTGAAGATCAAATTCACTCTACTTAGGATCTAAAACACCAAAAATAGAATCAAATTGAAATTCCTACTTGCCTCCCTTGGACGACACTCATACTTATCACTATACATATTAAGTAGAGTTTTATAAATTTTATTGCATAAGCCAAAAAGTCACAACGACAAGGGCTAAAAATTTTGCGTAATTTTCATCCCTATTTTCGGCTTATCACTCCTATTGTTTTAGGTAGAACATTCCTAGCTATGGCAAAACCCACTATGGATTGGGATAAGGGTACTGTGGAACTCAAGATAGGAGATGAATAAATTGAACTATCTATCTCAAAATTAATGAAATACCCAAAAGACACAAGCGAGGATGTTTGTTTTCTAGGGTTGGTAGAAGAAGATGATTTTGATTTTGATCCATGCTCTTATGATTTATTTTCTTGTGAATCTAATGAATGTTTAAATGAAAAATCTTCTATGCCAGCAAATATTTCATTACATTCTGAGATTGAACTTAAACCTTTACCTTCGCCATTGAAGTATGCTTATTTAGGACCATGCAATTCGTTTCCCCTAATTATGTCATCATTGTTATCATCTGAACAAGAATTAGAGCTTTTAGATGTTTTATCTACTTACAAATCTGCTATAGGATGGACAATTGATGACATTAAGGGCATTAGTCCAAGCATTTGTGAGCATAGAATTTTCTTAGAAGAAAATTCTAAAGCAACAAGACAACCTCAAAGGCGACTCAATCCGCACATGTTGGAGGTTGTTAAGAAAGAAATAATGAAATGGCTAAAAGCTGATTTCATATATGCCATTTCAGATAGCCCATTGGTAAGTCCTATACATGTAGTGCCTAAGAAAACAGGAATAATAGTGACAAAGGATGAGAATTGAAATGAAGTTCAAACTAGAGTGGCTTCTAGTTGGAGAGTATGCATAGATTATAGGAAGCTTAACTCCGTGACAAAGAAAGATCATTATCCATTACCATTCATTGATCAGATTCTTGAAAGACTTTCAGGTCAAAACTTTTATTGTTTTCTAGATGGATATTCATGATATAACCAAATTGAAATTAACAAAAGTGATCAAGAGAAAACAACATTTACATGTCCACTAGGTACTTTTGCATTTAAAAGGATGCCTTTTGGGTTATGCAATGCACCAGCTACTTTTCAAAGATGTATGACTGCTATGTTTTCTGATTTAGTAGGGGATTGTTTATAAATTTTTATGGATGATTTTTCAGTGTTTTGTTCATCATTTGATAGTTTTCTATCTAATTTAACCAAGGTGTTGTAGATATGTGTACAGAACAATGTGGTGCTATGTTGGGAGAAGTCCCACTTCATGGTGGAGGGAATTGTCTTAGGGCACCATATCAGCAAGGATGGGCTAAGGGTGGACAATGCCAAGGTCGAGGTTATCCAGAACCTCCCCCTGCCCACACCCCTAAAGCAACTTAGGAGATTTCTAGGGCATGCTGGCTTCTACAAAAGATTTATTAAAGATTTTACTAAAATTTCTAAACCCTTAGCTAATTTACTTTTAAAAGATACATTGTTTGTTTTTGATGAAAATGCTAAAGCATCCTTCTTGCAGATTAAAGAGGCTTTAATTCAAGCACCAATATTACAAGCTCCATATTGGAGTAAGCCTTTTGAGATTATGTGTGATGCCTCTAACAGTTCAGTGGGAGCTATTTTAGGACAAAGAATTGACAAGAAGCCAGTTGCCATATACTATGCAAGCAAAACTTCAGGAGGAGCACAGGTAAATTACTCCACAACTAAAAAAGAATTGCTTGCTATTATTTTTGCCTTAGAAAATTTTCGTTCTTATTTGTTAGGTAGTAAAATAATTGTGTTTTCAGATCATGCAGCTTTAAAGTTTTTATTAAACAAAAAAGAAACCAAACCTAGATTAATACGGTGGATTTTACTTTTACAAGAATTTGATTTAGAAATCAAGAATAAACGTGGAATAGATAATACAGTTGGAGATCATCTTTCTAGATTATCCACTGAATTATCTATGCCTATCCATGATGATTTTCTCGATGAATATATTTTTGAAATTCAAAGTAAAAAGCTTCCATGGTATGCTCATATTGTAAGTTTTCTTGTCACAGGGTTAGTACCTAATAATTGGGATGTTAATGATAGAAAGAAGTTTTATAAATATATTAATTACTACTATTATGATGAACCTGAACTTTTAAAATTAGGTGTTGATCATGTGTTTAGAAGGTGTGTACACGAGTAAGAACAATGGAGCATATTACATGTTAGCCATTCTTCTTTATGTGGTGGACATTATGCTCCAAAATTAACTGCATTTAAAGTTTTAAATAGTGGATTATTTTGGCCAGGCTTATTTTCGGATGCTTTTAAGTTCTGCTCTAGTTTTTTAAAATGTCAAGCTGTGGTAAATATCAAAAAGAATGATAGAATGCCACTACAGCCCATAATTGAAGTAGAAATATTTGACCTATGGGGGATTGATTTTATGGGGTGATAAGCCAAAAATAGGGGTAAAAATTATGCAGTTTTTAGCCCTTGTCATTGTAAATTTTAGCTTATACAATAAAACTTATAAAACCTCACTTAAGATACACATGATGAGTGAAGGTATCGTCCAAGGGAGGCTAGTAAGGTGTTCAATTCGATGATTTTCTATAATTAGGACCACTTACTCTTCAATGAGGAGCAATTTAACCTAATTGGAAAGAATATTGAGAGAGGAAGATAGAGGAGATGAGAAGAGTGGAAGAATTTAGGGGACTCTAAGCTGAATTAATTGATCCAAAGAAGAGTATCAAGGAATTCACTTTAGAGGGACTTAAGAAGAAGGTTTTTTACTTGTTTTGTTTATTTTGTGGATTAGATAATTCAGAACTGACTAGAACACTATGTGATAAATATAAAAGAAACTAAAGTTTTAATACCCTAGAATTCAAATTTAATTTTTTAGAGTTTTTCTTTGGGAATGCAGTTGAATGCCTAGTTAAAAATCCCTCAATTTCTCCTCTCAATCCTAATCAGGGCTTGTACATGCCGCTCAAGCCAAGCGATTTAGAAGTTCAGATCAGAATCAAGAAGAACAAACAAGAAATTGAACTAATTTCATTTAAAATGCACCAAAATTCAAATACAAAGAAGGGAAATGTACCAAACAGGTTGATCCAGGCTGGGGCTCCTCTCTATCTTGAAGCTGTCATAGGGAACATCAAGAATGACCCCCCTCCTCTCAAAATTCGGCTTTTACACCTAGGTAAAATAGAATAAATTACCATTTTACCCCTAATTGGTTATTAATTTATATCTATCAATGCATGATTGATTTCCATGATCCAACCATACAGATAGAAAGAGGGGATCAATACGAGCAAATCCATAAAAAAGTCATCTCAATCGGACTTCTGGATCAAAAGTTATGAATAAACGAATTTAAACCAATATTAGCCATTTGATTTAAATCCATTTATATATATATATATATATATTACTATGCGCTGATGTGTCGCCCTCCTAAGGGCTAGTGACTTTTCAACTTCTCCAAGCGGGCTTCTTCCCGTTGCGCCACGTACCCCCTGGCGAAAACAAAACCAAAACAAAACATTCAAAAGTCGGAAATTGCATACGTTTCGATGTGCACCTTTGTGTGCGTCTGGGGTTGAATTCTTCAAATGATAATCTGCCATGTCACCGCCCGTGCGTGCGCTTCGCATGCTTCGCAGGGGCGGTAATCTTACCACAAGTGGCCTCTATCACTGGCCGCCGTCAGATTTTCATTCGACGGTCGTGATGAGGCCACGTCGTCGCTTCCAGATATCGCCCTGAAATTTACATACAAGTCCTTTGCGAAATAAACATTTGTTGTCCGATGCCGCCCAAAAATAATTATAGATATACCCCTTGCATATTCTCTCTCCTCCGTTTTTTTCTAAAACATTAAAACAATTAACAAACCATTTGCAATCAAACCCTAGAAGATTTTAAATTACATCTTTACGCCTGTAGTCATGACCGAGAGCTTGATGGAGGACCATCCAACAAATGGTGGCTCAGCGACGACGACGCCACCCGAGGATGCCACGATGACGCGCCACCAGCCACGCCGAGGTGCTCGAGTCGACGTCCGTCATCCGGGGTTTAAGTACTCCTGGTAAGCAAGGCTTTACCATTTTATTATTTTCATCATCATGTTGTATTTCTTTCCGAATTATGGATTGGGCCATTATCGTAGGGCCCGTCCTCGTCTTTGATTTTATATTTTAGAATTGTATTTGAATTTTTAAGGAGAGACCGAACCACGTTTCACGACGGTTCGATCTCTCCCCACGTTCTCTCGGCACCCCTCCTCCCTATATAAGGGGAGGGCATGCCCAAGGAACATTTGGAAGTTTTTGAATTGAAATTGTTTCAAGAATCTTCCCCCTGTCGTAGTCGTAGCGTAGGGACTTTGGCTAGCCCCACCTCTTCGTCGAGACCACTCCGAGGAGTAGAGCCCACGTCCTGTCCGTCGAGATCACTCCGGGCGTGACGTGTTCAACCATACCGTCGAGATCACTCCGGTACGTTAAAGATTTTCAATAAGCTGTGGAAATCAAGAATCGAGAGAGCACCCATCGAGATCACTCTGGGCGTCCTCGAAGGTTCGCGACGACTACGGCGCCGCGCTGCATTCGGGAAATCATCTCCAACAAGGAGAACCACCCGCGACCCACCAAGAACTCACCACGCCAGGTTCTTGGCTCTACCCGTCCATCTCCCCATCCTTCATCCCTCCATCGTTTCTTGAATCTTCCTCTTCACCCTCATCGTTCTTGACCATCTGATTAGCCAAAAATAGGGGTGAAAATTACGCAAAATTTTTAGCCCTTGTCGTTGTGAATTTTTGGCTTATGCAATAAAATTTATAAAACTCTACTTAATATGTATAGTGATAAGTATGAGTGTCGTCCAAGGGAGGCAAGTAGGAATTTCAATTTGATTTTATTTTTGGTGTTTTAGATCCTAATTAGAGTGAATTTGATCTTCAATGAGGATCAAGTCACCCTAATTAAGTGAGAATTTAGAGAGGGGGGTAGAAGAGATGAGATGAAGAGAAGAAATGTGGGCTCTAGATTGAATTAATTGATCCAATTGGATGGATCAAAGAATTCAATTAGAGAGGTTGGAAGAAATTTTTGATTTAAGTTTTGGTTGGTTTTGAGAATTTGCTAAATCAGAAATAAAAAGGGAAATCTTAATCTCCTAAGAACTAAAACTAAATTTTTTAGAGTTTTCTTTTGGAATGCAATTGAATGCCAAGGTAAATCCCTCAATTTCTCCTCTCAATCCTAATCAGGGCTTGTACATGCCGCTCAAGCCAAGCGATTTAGAAGTTCAGATCAGAATAGAGATGAAGAAACAAACAACTTAACCTAATTCATTCAAAATGCATAAAAGTTCAAATACAATAAAGGAAAAAAAGTACCAGATAACTTGATCCAAGCTAGAGCTCCTCCCTGTCTTGCAGCTGTGATAGAGCACCATCCAGAATGAGCTCCCCCTCTCGAAATTTAGCTTTTATACTTAGGTTATAGGGTAAAAATCACCATTTTACCCCCGTTTAGTACTTAATATTTATCTATCAATGTAGGCTAGATCTGAATGATCTAACCGTACAGATAGAAAGAGGGGATCAAGACGAACAAATCCATAAAAAAATCATCTCAATCGGACTTCAGGATCAAAAGTTATTAATAAATCAATTTTAAACCAATTTAATCCATTGGATTTAAAATTGATTTATTTATTAGTTTCGTTTTTAAACACGCAATGACGTGTCGCTCTCTCATTGGCTGGCGCATTTTGAATCCTCCTTTTTGCAGAAAAGTCCTTAAAAAGCCTGGAATTGCTTTTGGACGCCGCCCAAAAGTAATTGCGTATATGCCCCTAGCGCACTCTCTCTCCTCCGATTTCTCCTAAAATATTATAAATATATATTAAAAATTGCAATAAAACCCTGAATGATTTTAAATAGGATCTTTACGCCTGCCATGGCGACCGAGAGCTGTTTTCAGGGTCTTTTTGCAACGAAACGTTGCAAAAAGGCCTCGAAAATTCTAGAAATTGCATAAATACATTTTTTTCTCTTATAAATATGCCCTTTTTTCATAGAATAAATGCATTTCTTCTTGAAATAAATCCCAAAAAATTCCT
Organism: Wolffia australiana; assembly: GCF_029677425.1. Lineage (NCBI taxonomy): Eukaryota > Viridiplantae > Streptophyta > Magnoliopsida > Alismatales > Araceae > Wolffia > Wolffia australiana. The sequence goes on along the minus strand of NC_135839.1, from coordinate 12,490,822 downwards.
AAAAATTCGTAAAAATTCTAGAAAATTCTAGAAAATTCCCTGATTAATTCCCATGTTGATAAATGTCGAAATAAACTTTTTAATGTGCCATTTTCATCCAAAAATAATTATTTCGAGCTTCAATAAATCCTTAAAAATTCATATAATTAACAGAAAATTAGGGAAAAATCAGAAATTACTTGGAAGCATTATTTTTGTGTAAATATATGATAACAACCCAAATTTAAGCCTTTTAAATGCATAAATCATGCTAATAACATGAAATAAAGACCGAAATTAGGGTGTTATCACCATCCCCCACCACTTTCCATCGTTTCTTGAATCTTCCTCTTCACCCTCATCGTTCTTGACCATTCCCCACCATCTTCCATCGTTCTTGACCATAACCACCCCATTCTTGCATCACCCTTTGGCTTCCCCCCCCTCCCCCTTCTTGATTCGACCGCCACTTCTCCCATTGCCGCCCCGCCCCGAACCCCGATTCCCGACCACCCCGCATCACCGCCCGCATCGGGGACCCGCTCCGTGCCGCGACCCCACACCGTGCCGCGGACCCATTCTGCGCCACGACTCCCGCGCCGCGCCGCGGCTCCACCAGCGCCGCGGACTCGCGCCCAGCCGTGATTTGACCGCGCGCCGCGAGTTCGCGCCCCGCCGCGGTTCCGCCAATCGCCACGGTTCTGCCACACGCTGTGGCTCCATGCCGCGCCGAGGCTTCGCCCCGCGTCATCAACCCGCCCTGCGCCGCCGTTCTGCCCTGTACCGTGGCTCTGCGCCACCGCCACTGCCAGTCGCGACCGGTGCCGCCCCGTCACTTGCGCCAAGCCACGTTGATCCCTCCTGGCATTCCGGCCTACGACAAGATGAATCCGTCCCCGGAATGCTGTCTCTACGCCCGTCTTCGATACGCCGTGGACTACATATTCTAAGGTCAGCTCGTCTACTCTCCATCCTTAACCAGTATTATTACCTGTTCCAGTGCCGTCCTCCGCTATCGCGTCCTCTACCGCAACTCATCACTCGACGACGGATTAGGAACAGCCACTGTTGTGAGAGCAGGACTTTCTTGAGGTAGACGGTCTGTCACTTGATCTTTAAATTCCGAACTTATCAGGGCCGTTAGACTCCCCTCTCGTCTAGACGTCTAGTGGTCTTGAGGGTCATTGGGAGTCTGACTTTCGGATCAATCTATTTGGTGATCGTCATCGTCCATCGCGTTATCTCCTTGTGTCTTAACTGCTCGATCATAAAATCTCATTGTGTTTGCATCATATCATCATTATTCCTGTGACGTGAAACGCGCCGCTCGATCCCGGCCGTCGGCGTTTCGCATCAGAGCTGTTTGAGGGTCTTTTTTTAAAAAAACTTTTCAAAAAGGCCCTTCAAAGTTCAAAAATGATGTCAATACATTTTTTTCTCTTATAGATATATCTTTTTTTCTTAGAATAAATGCATTTCCTCTTCAAATAAATCTCAGAAAAATCCTAAAAATTCGTAAAAATTCTAGAAAATTCTAGAAAATTCACTTATTCATCCAAATACTGATAAATCACGAAAGTAAATATTAAACTTGCCATTTTCATTCAAAAATTGTTATTTCAAACTCCAATAAATCCTTTAAAATTCATAGAATTAACAGAAAATTAGGAAAAAATCAGAAATCACTTGAAAATAATATTTTCATGTAAATATATGATAAGAACCCCATTTTAGGCTCTTTAAATGCATAAAATTGTGCTAATAACATGAAATAAAGACCAAATTTAGGGTGTTATCATGGGGCCATTCCCAAATTCAGATGGACATGAGTACATCTTGATGGGAGTTGATTTTCTTTCCAGATGGGTTGAAGCAATCCCCACTAAGTCAAATGATCATAAGTAGTAGTGCTTAAATTCATTCAACAACATATATTTTGCAGGTTTGGTTGTCCTAGAGCAATTATTAGCGATGGAGGAAGTCATTTAATAATTCTCAATTCAAGACCATGCTTAAAAAAATATGGGGTTCAACATTGAATCACTACCCCATATCATCCATAAGCCAATGGTCAAATTGAGAAGTCGAATAGAGAGATTAAGAAGATTATTAAAAAGATTATTAGGCCTGATGGGAAAGATTGGTCAAGTAGATTATATGATGCTCTTTGGGCATATGGAACTGCTTACAAAACACCCTTAGGGATGTCTCCTTATAGCATTGTTTCTTGTCAAGCATGTCATCTTCCAATGGAAATAGAACATAGAGCTTATTGGGCTATTAAGAAACTTAATTTCTCTTTAGATGCAGCAGGAAAACAGCGTTTATTGCAGATGCACGAACTCTAGGAGCTGAGGAATGAAGATTATGAATATTCAAGAATCTATAAAGCCAGGATGAAGCATTTGCATGACAAGAACATTAATCGTAAGCACTTTCAGAAACATCAAAAGGTATGGCTTTATAATTCAAGGTTAAAACTTTTTCCAGGGAAGTTAAAATCAAGATGGGATGGAACATTTATAATTACTGACATATATGATAATGGAGCAGTTTTGATTTTGGATCCTAAGACAGGGAAGGAGTTCACAGTAAATGGTATGTGATTAAAACTGTATGTGGAAGCAGAAGATTTATTGCAACCCACACCAACAATATTGCTAAATCCGATTGAGCCCACCGAACAGGAAGCACTAACCTAGGATTTGGATTCTAGAACTTTTGTCTTTTTATTGCATTTTTATTTTGCAAATAATGGGAATTAACCTAATTCCCTAGCTCTTAATTTTTCTTGCTTATTTTGTTTTCAGTTTATAGCTTTTTCAAGAATTAAGAAGAAGAAGAAGAAGTACAATTCACACACAAAATGATATGTCGGCTGATCATTAGTAAGTTCTTTAAAGATCACGTCTAAATAGGTTTGCAATTCTGAACTTCTGAATTACAATTATGATCGATTCCCATGCATTGAGGACATTGCATAATTTAGTGGGGGGGAGAACATTTCATGTGTTTAGGAGTGCAAGTGATGGCGCAGCACCACCGGACGTCATCGAGCCAGCACACGAGGAGCCACCGTCGTCATCAAGCCCACCACCGACACATGTCCAGCCGACACGACGAGCCGCCACAGTGACATGCGACGCCGAATTCAGATACTCGGTGTGACGTACGCATCGTCTCACCATCGGAGCATTCCACCTATCTTCCCTTTGTTTTGATTTCGCTTCTTATTTCCCTATCTTAGTGTTTCTTATGTTGTCGTGTAGTGAGGAGAAGAGCCCATATGAAGACATCTTCCCCTCACATGGGCCTGACAAGCCCATTTCATTTTCCTACCTCTTATTTTCCTTTGTTGCTTGAAAGGGGGCCCATCTTCACCCATTACATAAGGGGGGGGGGGGGTGGGCATCCTAAGACTCACTCTTAAATTTTAAGTTATACAAGTTAAAGAATTTGAAGAGTCACGATCGCGCGAGCAGGGAGAAGGAAGGAAGAAGAAGAAGAATAAGAGGAAGGAGAAGAAGGAGAAGAAAGGAGAGAAGAAATAAGGGGAAAGAGAGCCGCCGTCCGCCGCCCAGCCACCGCCGTTTGCCGCCGCCGTTTGCCACCTGACTGCCGCTCGCGGTCGTTGCCACCGTCTACGCCGTCGCCGCCGTTTACTGCCACCGCTCGCACCGTCCCCGCACCTCCCTTCGTCACCCACACCCTCTGCCCGCTCCTCTCTCGCCGCCCCCGCTCATCCCGTAGCCCCTGCCACCCTCCGTCGCCCCATAATTCCCGCGCGGCCGTTGCACATCGCCCGGTCACGCCTGCCCATTTTTCCACCTCCGCCCTCGCTGCTTCCCTCTCCTCCCGTCACCCACACCACTTTTCTACCTTCCTGTCCCCACCTGCGATCTCCCACGCCTCCTACCGCCCCCCATTTTCCCTCCCACAAAATCGCCATCGCTGTTCCCCGCCGTGCCCTCTCTCTCACCCGTCTCCGCCCGCACCGCGCCGTCGTTCTCTCTTTGTTCGGCCGCGCGTCACCCATCACCGTTAGACCTCCCCAGCGCCCACGCTCCCCTACCCTTGCACCCGCCAATTGCCCACCTCCCTCTACCTCTCCCTAACCACGCCCAACGACCCTGTTCATCCGCCAGCGACGACCCATTTCGCTACCGTTCCCTCGCCGCCCGCGGGCGATTCTATCACGCTGGTAGACGTTCTGCGTGCACGGCTCCGTGAACGCGTTCAGGCCTTGGCAATCTGCACTGCTACGACCTCACGCCTCCTGTCCAAGGGCGACCTGCCGCCGACAGCGATCACTCCTGCGCCCTCGTTCTCAGCGGCATCGCCCCATCGTTCAGGACTCCCGCATTCTTACGGATCTCCGGATACGCATATCTGTCGCCAGTGCGACATCGATACCCTCACTCGCTCTCCTTTTGTTTACGTCCTTTACTTTCTTCAGTGCACTTTTGGTTTGCCTCCTCCGCGCTCGGGTTAGATAGGTGAGCGTGAGACAGGTTGAGAAAATGACGAACATTTCACGAGAGTCTTTACCCGTCCGCTACGAGTCGGGAAATCCCGACGAGTGTGAGCACTTCAGCGGGAATTCCCCGTTCGGCGACGTACTCGCCCTTGACCCTCTCGGGCGAGGTTCAGGAGGCCCGGTAGGCTTCACTCAGGCGACCCGTCACTTCTCTGGAATGGCATTCATTGCTAGTCAGCGCACGCACGTACGATATTAGGACTTTCATTAGTTTCAGGAAAAATTCCTACAGGCTGGACGTCTCACGAGAGGAAGAAGCTGTTGAAAGATGCAAGGTTCTACTTTTGGGAAGACCCGGAGTTGTTTCACCAAGGGCAGGATCAAATCTTAAGGCGGTGTGTCCCCGAGAACGAGCAACAGAGCATCTTGGAATTCTGCCATGCAAAACCCGGAGGAGGGCACTACTCGGCTAAGGTAACCGCTCATAAAATCGTCGAATCTGGTTTCTTTTGGCCTACTCTATTTCATGATGCCCAGAAATTTTATAATACGTGTTTAGCATGCCAAGCATCCGTCAACATAAACAAGAAAGATAGAATGCCTCTACAACCCATCCTAGAAGTGGAAATCTTTGATTTGTGGGGGATTGATTTTATGGGTCCCTTTCCTAATTCTAACGGGTATGAATACATATTGATGGCAGTTGACTACGTGTCCAAATGGGTAGAAGCCATTCCCGCAAAAACCAATGATAGCAAAGTAGTGACCAATTTCATAGAGAAAAATATTTTTTATCGTTATGGATGCCCACGGGCCATTATTAGTGATGGAGGTTCCCATTTTACCAATTATAACTTTAGAACTCTCCTTAAGAAATTTGGTGTGCATCATAGAGTCACTACCCCATATCACCCTCAAGCCAATGGTCAAGTCGAATTGAGCAATAGGGAGGTAAAGAAGATTTTGAGGAAAATAGTGCGTCCGGATGGGAAGGATTGGTCTAGGAAACTCGACGAAGCATTATGGGCTTATCGGACAGCGTACAAAACACCCCTAGGAATGTCTCCATTTAGACTAATTTTTTGAAAGGCCTGTCACTTACCTCTTGAATTAGAACACAGCTCTTTGGGCCATTAGGAGACTAAATCTAGCCTTAGATCAAGCAGGCAAGCAAAGACTTCTTCAACTACACGAATTTGAAGAACTCCGCAATGAAGCCTATGAGAATTCAAATATTTATAAGGCCAAAATGAAAAACTTCCATGATAAAAGCTTGAGGAGAAGAGCATTTGTAGAGAATCAGAAGGTGTGGCTCTACAACTCTAGGTTGAAATTATTCCCGGGGAAACTGAAAACTAGGTGGGATGGACCCTTCATTATGCAACAGGTTTTTGAGAATGGAGCAGTTATAATTTTAGATCCTTCTTCTCAAAAACAATTCACTGTTAATGGGCAACGGCTCAAACCCTACCTAGAAGAAGAAGATCTACATAGCCCCGTGAGTATCACCTTGGAGAAGCCACCACACGATAGCAGCATGATTGGATAATATTTTTATTCTATTTCTTATTTTCTCTATTTTGTTATTTGGTTCTGTTTTTGTTTTCTTCGTTTCTGTTTTTGTCTTCATGTGCAGCCAGACCTATCCAAGCCCACCTACACCATAAATGGACAACTCTCATGCCGGTCGCACTCTCAATACCATGGTTTGATCTCCTTTCTCCTTCCTCTTAATTACGTCCTGTCATGTAGGAACATGCCTTTTATTGAGGGGGAGAGGGGAGTATAGTTGCATGCATCATCCATTAAATTTTTTTTCATTTTTGCATTACCCAAACCATGGATATTCAATGATCCTAGGAGATGTTTGCACAATGATACGCATGATACTTAGATTCCTTTTCAAAGGTGTTGCCAGTGAAAGACTGGCCAGCTAGGGAATCCTAGGTGAAATAAGCCTAGCTAGGTGCACTATGATCCGTACTTTTACAGCCACATCTCTTACCATTATACTTCTCTCGCCTCGCCATCCACCTCGGGTTGAGTTAGCACTTACATGCACGAAATTTTTAGCTTTAGTGGAGAGTAGGGTTAGTGTTAGCTCAGTGGCAGTATTATTATGACGTGAGTGAAGCTCCCTGAACCAAGAAGGATACAAAACCGTCGGGGAATAAGCTGCCGGTCTACTAAGGACGGCACATGGGTAGTGGATAAGCGCCACCAAACTACAAAGTGAAAGCTGCACTGCGCAAAAACAAGCACAAGCTTGCATCATAAGTACCAAAGTTGATTGTCATAAAACACGACCAACAAGCAGCAAATGCCAATGAAAATAAAGGTGGAAAAGCTGTCTCCCATGTGTTTGAGCCGATGCTACTATAGCCATAGTATTGAGCTAGCATTAGCACCGCTCTCTACGCCTCGTTCAGTAGTGCGCTTGGGGTGTTAACTCGACCTTACTCCATATACTATGTACTTACTATATGTACTCCGTAGATCAAGTGCACTTAGTTGAGGTAGAAGGCTGAGATAGATCCTAAGTTTCTCCTACGCTGGTCACGTTCAATTGGTGAAAATACTCCTTGAAAGGAGCATGAATCAAAGTTATCGGAAGTCAAAAGTCAACTTGAGATCATCTTTTATTCTCATCTGCATTTCATTACTATGGGACTAGTAATGATCTAAGTTGGGGGGTGTTTGATGACTCTCAAACATGTCATCAAATATGTAATCTTTTGAGTGTTAATTCCTTAAAATTATCGTGTTAATTCATGTGAGTATCATGCATATGCATCATTTTATGAAAGTACTAACCCCACTTGATTCTTTGAATCAAGTGGATTATATTTAACATTTTATGGTTAGTAAACATTCAGAGACAGGTTAAGACGATCAAGGAAGAAGACGAGGATCAAGTGGAGCGGGCAAAAATTCAAAGAAGGAAAATTAAGAAAATGCCCCTGGGCAGGAGTTAAGAGAAACCTATAACTACTCTCTTGAGAGTTCATTTTAGGGGGTCAGAATTTTCTCTAAGGGAACTAGGGCTTGGAGAAGAAGGATTTCTGCACCCTCCAGGAGCTGATGAGCTTTTGGAGTTGAAGAGGAAGATCAGACTGAAGATAGTTTGGATTGAAGACCTCCGCCTCGCCGCAAGGACGTGACACCCGGCGTAGGGAAATCTCAAGCTTCAGCCCTGTAATCCCTCTCCTTTTCAGACAGTTTTGGTTGGGTTGGAAGAATCACCAGATCTTCCAATGTTTTCCAACTGAAGATTGTTTTGTTTTGATTTGATTTGCAAAGTTTAGGTTTGTTGAATCTGTCTTCCTCTAGTTTATCCTAAAAATCTACAGTTATCTCTTGATTCTTTGAATATGCATCCTTGAGCAACATCTAGTGGAGCAGCCAGCGACCCAGGCTCTCGCCTAGGTCACCAGCAACCCACAGGCGAAGCCACCTAGCTGGTGGCCGGGCTGCGCACCATCTGCCGCCCACTGGGACCTGCACGCGGGCAACCCGCGCGCAGACGGCCGCCTGAGCAGCGTCCGTGCGCTGGCAGATCGCGCATAGGCAGGTCGCCTGCACGCGGACTCCCGCGCATGGTAGCTGCTGCAGAGGCACCGCGCGCAGCACCCGTGCGGAGGTCCCTTCCGCGTGCGGCGATATCTGTGCGCAGCCTCAACCTGTGCGCAGACAACTGCCTTGGCAGCGTCCGCGCGCGGGCAGGTCGCCCGTAGGCAGCCTCCCACGCACGATAGCTGCTGTAGAGGCGCAGTGCACAGCTCCCACACGCAAGTTGCTTCAGCGTGCGGCGATAGCTGTGCGCAGGCTCATCCCACTGCAGTCTCTCTCTTCAGCAAAAGGACCTTGTGTGCACGCACACAAGGTGTTCGTTGTTTTGTTTTCTTCACAGGTGTGAACCTGCGAGTGAAATAAACAACCTAAGAGACTATCTTACCTGAGCAATATTAAGAGGGGAATCCTTATTTGCTTAAGAGTAATTACACACTTTGGAGGGAACCCATTGACAACTCTGAAGATAAATTCATTGCTGGATTAAAGTGAACATAGAGACCTGAACATACCAATTGAACACCAAATTCTTCTCTACTGTATTCCTTGCTCCTCGTGGATCGACCCTTACTTGCCCTAGGGCTGTGAGGTAAAAATTATTGTTGAATAAGCTCAATCCTCACACTACATTTCTGCTAAATAACCAGTAAAAAATCACCCCAAAATTGAGTTTATCAATCTACCTTGCCTTGCCATTCCCCTATGTCATTCCATTTGTTATACCATGTATCATTCATTTGTTCAACCATGAGCCATATACCTATCCACTTTCTTGAACTTTTCTCTAACCAAACAGCCTTTCATGGATGGTAGCCATCCCCCAAGCCATTCTGTCTCCCTTTCGATGGGATCACCTTTATCCCATCTCTATCACCATTTCTGTCTAATTTCGCTCTTCAAATTCTTATTACCTCTTCTTCTCTTCAATGAATTTTAATAATGCCCTTATTAGAGTCAATGATAATCATTTCTGTTTTCTCTTTCACAATGTTTAGTATTTTCTTTACCCAAAAAAAAAAACGAGAAGGTCCTCAAGTTCAAGCAAAACATGAGGAAAACTAAAAAAAAAAAATTTTAAAAGTTGGGGATTTTTGTGATAGCAATTGTTAGTACATTAAATTTGTTTCAAGTTATTGAATCCAGTAAGGGCATTACACATGATTTCTATCTCATTCATCTAAGTCTTGGGAGAAGGCAACCTCAAATGATATATCCTCGATAAAACTTTCATTCAAAACCCATCACTTCCCCTTTGACATGCTATCTTTTGTTCATTCTTATTCTCTTACCCATGCCATCACACTATTTGATATTCTGTGCTAATTGGGAGGCGGAGAATGTCTAGATTTCATCTTATAGTTGGAGGAAACTTCGTGGAGAATTTTAACACAAGTAGCCGCTACCCGGAAGAGAGTGATCTTGATATGAGAGGCGAGAGGTCCACCACTTGAAGAGTGCAGTGAGGAGCATTCTAGATCATAGTGTAATATCCGGAGAGAAGTACATCTTTCTATTCATTTCATTAGCTCTATCCAAAACCAAGAGGATGGCACCCATATTCCTAACAAGGTGGAATCCAAATTATCGAGGAGAGTTTTGTTTGAGCATGTTATTGATAATTCTAACACTTCATGCAGATGAATGAGGATTGATGGATGAAGAATTCATCTAAAGAAATAATGGTACATTGCTAAGGGACTACCAATGATTTATGTTGGGGGGTATGATAACTTGCAAATTAACATGATTAAGTAATGAATTTTACATTATATTTATGTGTTTTAATGACTATATTTGGATGTTATCATATTAAAACAAAGATAAATCACTTACACTTTCACTTTATTATTATTTCTGATTTTTTATCATTTATCACATGGAATTTAACCTCATTTTAGTGAAGAAATATTTTTTGCAAGACCTTAAATATTTGGTTAAAGGTTGGCAAGGGCTTTTCTAATTTTTCCGGAATTTTCCCATTTTTTTTATATAATGTTTTGACCATTATATATCCAATAAATTATTTTTATATATTTAAATAATACATACTTAATTTATTTGGCATTTTATAATGTATTTTTATATATATAAAGGGTATCCACGTCATTCGCCCAAAATTTGGGCGAATGAGTGGATAATTATTATTAAATAATAAGAGAGAGAGTGATTTTATTAAAAATAATAATAAAACAAGTCGTTAGCGCGTGCATTTAATGAACGCGCTAACCGACATTTCTGTCAGGAATCGACATTTTCTGGCGTCGATTTTCCGCGTACACGCAGAAATCGACGCCGTAAAACAATTAAAAAAATTAAAACGGTAAGCTCACCGCTTTTTTTTAATGTAAGACAGATCAAACATTGCGGCTCGACGAAATATATATATATATAAATATATATATATATATATAAATATATATATATATATATATATATATATATATATATTCCTTTACTTTTTTTTTTAGACAGGGCGACGTGGCATTCTCTCGACCATCCAAAAAGGGGCACTAGGCACCAATGATTGTGCGCTGATAACGCGGACAATCACATGTCAAGACGCAATCCGAGACAGTGAAAAACGAGAAAGAATAATGCCGGCCAATCAGAAATTGCTGATTTATCCTCACTAAAACCTTGATATCTTGAGATCTAGACGTCCGATTGGGCTGAAATTTTGAGGGTAGGTTCGTCCTTTCCGCCTCTACAATATACCGTTTGGATCTTTTTCTCGAAATGGGCGAAAATTACTTTTGGAGGCTCTCCCCAAGCATTTGGCCAGGAAGACACAGGAGGGGTTCTTGAAGTCAACAGATCTTGCTTCTGCACTCAAATTTGTAAGTTTCTGATTTGTATTCCGATCATCTTCTTGAACGATTCTATAACGCCAAGGCATGGGAGAAACGTACATGCCATAGAAGTTTATTTTGAATGAAATTAGCACTTCATTTTTATTCTGATTCAAGATCTGATTTTTTATCCTTAATTCTACATCAATTTAGAACCTTTCTGCATCATTAGATTTGTAATTTAGGGTCGGATTTCATATTTTCCCTGTCAGCGGAAGGAGTCCACTCGAACTTCTCACTCTTTAATATATCGGTGATAGGTGTCGTGACTGCGCTAAACTCCAGGATAAACCTGCAATAGAAAGTTGCTAGTCCAATAAAACTACGGATGTCGTGGATGCTCTTTAGTTTCAGCCATGCAGTAATGGCGTCGACTTTAGCCACATCGGCGGCTACTCCACGCGAGGATACAATGAATCCAAGAAAAGAGACCTCGGTGGTGAAGAAGCTGAACTTCTTGGGGTGTGCATACGACTTTTCTTGGCGTAGTGCAGCACACACGTATCATAGGTGCTAGATGTGGTCATCTCGAGTTTTTCTGTATACTAAGATATCATCGAAGTATACAATACGAATTTTCCAATGAATGACCGTAGCACTTCGTTCATGAGTCGTTGGAAGGTGCTAAGAGCGTTGGATAGCCCGAAGGGCATGACATTCCACTCGAAGAGGCCGTCTTTGATCTTAAAGGCCGTCTTCCACTCGTCCTCTGGTCGGATTTGTACCTAGTGCTATCCACTTTGCAAGTCTATCTTAGAAAAAATAGACGCGCCAATTATCTCATCGAAAAGGTCTTGGACTCTTTGTATTGGAAAACGGTACTTAACCGTAATTTTGTTGATGGCTCGAGAGTCACAACATATTCTCCAAGTTCCATCTTTCTTGGGAGCAAGCAAGGCCAGCACGGCACAGGGGCTGAGGCTTTCACGGATTAAGCCCTTAGCCAGTAATTCCTTTACTTTACCATATATCTCCTCATACTTAACCGAATCCATCCGGTAGTGTGGGAGGTTTGGGAGTGTTGCTCTTGGGACCAAGTCGATGGCGTGCTGAATATTCCGAAGGGGTGGGAGCTCATCTGGGACTTCCATAGGGAACACGTCAGCGTACGCGCTGATGAGTTGAGTAACCTCCAGGGTTTGGTTCCCGTCACCCAAATTGGTGACTCCGTCACATAGAATTACCGCATAGCACACGCAGGTGTGCTCACGGTCCTATTCTAGCTCTCGCCGGAAGATGCAGCCATTGGTGATAATGGCGGTGTGCGTAGCGCGCGATGGGATCCTCATGGACTGAGTTGGTAACGGCGGCAATCGCACAACGGGTACCAAATCAGGCGTCGTCTACCGTAAATGAAAGAGCAAGTGTTTGCTTGATCCGCCAACTGAACGTCATGGTCATATAACCATGGCCGACCAAGAACAATTGATGTAAAACGACGACGGCCGGGATCGATCGGCGCGTTTCACGTCACAGGGTTATGATGCGAATGTAAGGGATGTAAGCCGAATGATGAGAAAGTATGAATGAGCAGATAAGGATTTGACGGATAGCGACGTCGGCCGTACCGATCAACGAGAGAGGAGTGATCCTAAGATCAAACTCCTAATGACCCGCTGGACCTACTAGATGTCTACTAAGTGAGGAGCGTCTAACAGCCATGGAGCGTTCGGTGTCCAAGTCGGATGACAATCCGTCTACCACAAGAATCCCTACGCTCGACAAAGTGGCTAGTCCTATCCGATGATGTTCGAGAATATCACGGTAGCGGACGCGATAGGGGAAGACGAGACTGTCGAAGATAATAATACTGGAGTTTATGGAGGGGAGATGAGACTGACCTTTGTATCGCTTAGTCCAAGGCGTCCAAGTCGTCGAGCGGATGCTTAGTGTCGGGTCGTGCGGACGAGTGTCATTGACGAGGACGAAACCGGGTGCGGACGGTGCGGTCATAACTACCAGCGGAGAGCTGAGTCCACGGGTGGCCTGCAGCATGAGTCGGAGCAGAGGGCGCACAAGGCGCGCGCTTGGCTGGCGCACGGCGTAGTCGTGTGGGCGGGCAAGACAACGAACCAAGTGTCGTGGGAATAGTCTTGTGGGTGGGGCAGAAAACCAAGTAAGCGGTTATGGCGTAGAGGGTGGGAGTCAAGAAATCAAGAAAGATGAGGGCGAGGGGAGGGCGAAGGGGAGGACGAAGGGGAATCAAGGAGATATGGGGAGATCAAGAAATCAAGAAATCATGAAATCAAGAAATCAAGAATTCATGAAATCAAGAAATCAAGAAATCAAGGGGAAAGAAAGGTGGGCGATCAAGAAAGAGAAGAGGAGGTGGTTGGGAATCAAGAAACAATGGGGAAAGGAGGGTGGGCGATCAAGAAAGGCAAGACGAGGCGGTTGGGAATCAAGAAACGATGGGGGAAAGGAGGGTAGGCGATCAAGAAAGGCAAGACGAGGCGGTTGGGAATCAAGAAGTGATGGGGAAAGGGGGGTGGGCGATCAAGAAAGGCAAGACGAGGCGGTTGGGAATCAAGAAACGATAGGGGAGGGGAAAGAGGGGAAATTCAAGAAATGTGGGAGGACGTTCAAGAACGGTGGTGGGGTGGATCAAGAACGAAGAGAAGGGAGGGGTATGGATCAGGAATGGTGGAAGGGTGGAAAAAGGTACCAAGAAATGGCTTTCTTGAACTGTAACAACCAAGAACCCTCCAAGAAAGAGGAATTCTTGATGGATCTGGGGTGTGCTCCCTCGGCGGAGCAGATTTCCCCGGTTGATGACGTGTCGATGATGCTTCTTGAATCTCCCAAGACCCCCGGAGTAATCTCGACGAAGGCCTCTTTCAATTCTTGATGGCGGCGGCTTCTTGAAACACTTTCCTCGCAACGGAGTGATCTCGACGATGCGCTTTAACACGTCTCCCTCGGAGTGATCTCGACGGGAGAGACGTGGGCTCTACCCACGGAGTGATCTCGACGTGGGGTGGGGCTAGCCAAATCCCCTACACTACTCTCTACAATAGGGGGGAGACGAATTGTGAATAAACTTTTCAACAATGACTCCAAGGTGTTCCTTGGGCATGCCATCCCCTTATATAGTGAGGATGGGTGCCAAGTGAACGCGGGAGAGGATGAACCTTCGCGAGACGTGTTTAGGCCTCTCCTTACAAATTCAAAATACAAACATAAAAAGTAAAAACGACGAGGACGGGGCCCAACAACATTGGCCCAGTCCACAAATCCGAAAATACAAACACACATGAAAATGAGCATAAGTAAAAAGATAAAAGTTCTTACGCGGGGTACTTAGACCCCGGGTGGTGAGCGTCGGCACGAGCTGCTCGGCGTGGCTGACAACGCCCCGTCGCGTTATCCTCGAGATGGTTCTTCGTCATCGTGGCATCGTCCTCGAGATGGTCCTCCATCAATAATACTACCAATCTTTATCGGTAGCACGTCACACAACACCTTCTCATCGTACGTACTCATCTTCAAAGGTACGTAGATCTAGGACACATTGTACACATTGTACGGAGTAGTAGATGTACGTGTAAAAGATGGACGTACGCTGGGCTACATCAATGGGTCGGGGCGATGTGGAGGCCGTGGGCGTTAGTGATGTCTGTCCGGTCACGTTGGTGCTCCATTGATCTGTAGTCTCTTGCTGGATTCCCAACGTGATGATAGGGTGCATCGAGGGTGGAATGATCGATGTGATCTGGATATATCCAAGAGGATCATCAATATTCTCGCCATCGGGACATTCAGCCAGATATTCGTCCACCTCAAGGTCATCCTCTGGTTGCTCTTCCATCGGATTCCCATGTATATCCATGCGGAGGAGGGTGTGACGGTCGGTACGGCAATGCCCAAAACCTTTGCACTTGAAACACTAGAAGGGCTCTCGAGGGGCATTCGGAGCCCTAGCAGTGGAAATAGCCGAAGAGGTGAAAGGTGCAGGCGTAGTGACTGGTGTCGTCGTAGGGGCAACTGTGCGTGGAGCTGTTGTGCTTCCTAGGTTCCAAGTCGATGTAACTCGCGTAGTTGAGGAAGCGGACACTATGGTTGGAGCCGCTCGTGGAGCGGCGGGAGCGGATGGCATGATGTCATCGGGGCTAAGCTCATTCCTTTTCACGAGACTGTAAGCGAGGTCTACGATCATTGGGTTCTGCTCTAAGACTCGTACTCCCAAATCAGGGCGAAACCCGTGGATAAAGAATGCGATTTGAATTTGTGGACTCTCCATAAATTTGCATCTCATTCTATACTCCTCGAAATCCTCGATGTAATCGCTGACCCTACGCTTCCCTTGCTTAAGATCCATCCATTTTAGCAAGAGGCAGGTCATGTAGAGCTTTGGGATATACTTATCCTTGAGCTTCTGTGACATCTCGTCCCATGTGAAGGGAGGATCGCCTCGTCCTCGTGCTGCCTCCTTCTCGTTCTTCCAAAAAATTTTGGCTCGGCCTTCTAGGCGAGCCTCGACAAAGGACACACACAGATCATCCTCCATGTCATACCATTGGAAATAACTTTCCAAATCTGACTCCCAATCAGCGTAGTCCTTCGAGTTTCGTGACCCTTCAAAGATAGGCACCTCTATTCGTACGCTCTTCTGGATCATGGCATGGTGCGCCTCTCTCTGTCGCTCGTGTTCATCCCCATGGTGACGAGCACGTGGCCGACGGGGTGCATCTCGCCAGTAAGCATGATCCTGGTACTCCAGATAATATGCAACTTGGGGAGCTGCCTGGGGATAGTATGGACACTCATCCGGATGTCCATAGTGATGGTAGTGCCTCGGAGGTGCTGGGGGTGGCACCGGTTGTGCATACCCCTGATGCAGCAGGTAAGGGTTCAACCTCCTCGGTCGATTAATCTCTTCAAGTGGGTATACTGGAGGTGGTGCGGGCTGGTAATCCGTGGTGTATCTTGGTACCGTCGTAGGTGGCGCCGGGGGCTCCTCGTATCAGACGGGTGCGGGTGCGGGGGCCGACCCATAGTAGGGTGGGTGATCGGAGTTACCGCAATATGCGGTTGCCTCCGGCCTGCAGGTAGTGGGAGGGTACCGTGGACTGCCCGGTACGGACGGGTAGTGTGGGGCATACGACACCGGAATCCAGTTTCGGTTATGGGTCATCTCGGGAGGATGCCCATGAGGCTCATAATACGGAGAACTCCTGTTCTCAGGTTTGATAGTAGTTCTTATCCGGTGGATAGGAACGGTCATCGTGATATCTCGGTGCGTGATACTCTTTCGGTTGCGGCGGAGTCCTTCGGCGTTCTCCATAGTCATTCTCCCAATCTGGTGGCCTGTTGTAGCGGGGCAGGTGCATCGGTGGATCCTGCGGTCGGTGCGTCAGAGTGGGAAGGTCCGGCATTAGGGCCTTGCCGGGACGTTGGGGAACCTTGCTGGTCAGGGGGACACTATAGTGCTCGTTCACCGAGAGCCTACGAGTAGGTGCTGCGGTGATGGAATGTCGGTCTTCGGATGTCCGAGATGCAGGTGGCCCCGCTTCGTCGGGAGGCACCGAAACCCGTGGAGCGGGTTCCCTAGGCGGCGGAGGAGGTGAAGCTACTTCCTCGTTTTCCAAATGGTCTGTCTGAAATTTTTTGCCTAATAGATCATCGGTTAGAAGATCCCCTATGATGAGATCATTATCATAATCTTCGTCGCGTTCAGCTATGTTGGCATTCGGACACTAGGTTCGCGTGTGAACCATCCTATGGTCAACGATCTACTAATACAGTTTATGCGGGTTTAACTAATGATGAATGCAATGAAATGACGTGGTATAGATGCGAATGAATTTTGAGATATGGCGTGCGTAAATTGAATAAAAATCTCGAGTGATATGCTACCGACCGTGTTAAGCAAAAGCTAACACGACCGACTCTGATACCAATATGATGTAATACGAGGGAAGTGCCAGGATCGGACGGCTTGTATTACGTCACAGGGGCAATGATGAGTGAATTCATAGCTAATTATATGAAATGAATGTCCGTTTAGAAACCCTTGATGAGCAATAGGAGACTACTACGATGAGGAGTGATGTTCGATTTCGTAAACCAAGAAAGATATTGATCGGGTTAGACTACTGATAGACTCAATTTTTTAGGTGTTTTTTACTGGTTGTTTAGCAGTTAATACGTGTGAGGATTGAGCTTATACAATGAAATTTATAACCTCACAGCTTAGGGTGAGTGAGGGTCGATCCACAGGGAGACGGCAAAAAATAACAGAAGAATTCTTTCTATCAAATCAGTTCTTTTGGATCTCAATACTCAAGTATAAACTCTGGTAGACGATCTTCGGTACAAACGACACAGCTTTCTTTAAAAGTCTCGGTGCAGCAAATCTTCAGTAAGGCTTTCCTTACTGAGGATTTGCCTTTGCCCTTTAGGGCAATTTCACAAACACCCAGCGGGTGTTTGTGCACGCGCGAGCGCCTGCGCAGGCGAGCCTGCTCGCGGCGCTGCTGCACGCGGGCGACCCTGCTCGCGGCGCTGCTACGCGCGGATGACCCTGCTCGCGGCGCTGCTGCGCGCAGGTGACCCTGCTCGCAGCGCTGCTGCGCGCAGGTGACCCTGCTCGCGCGGCGCTACTGCGCGGCGACCACGCTCGCGCTGGCCGCTGCGTGCGGCCGCTTCTTGCTGCTGCCGCCGCTGCTGCGCGGCGTTGCTCCCCGCCGCTTGGATTGCTGGCAACCTAGGCTGTTGCCTGGGTTGCTAGCAGTTTGGAAGTTCTGCAGGGATGGATTTCACGATCGGATGCGAGAACAATGGAATTTTTGCTAGAACGGAATGGGAAACGATTCAATCAACTATGAAATTCGAAATCAAGCGTAACCAAAGGAACAACAAAAATTGGAAATGCTGAAGACACAGCTTGTGATCTTCATCCCAACTCTGATTGTCTTAGAAGGGAGAAGAAGATTGTACCGAAACTGAAACGCTCACGCCTCCTCGTGTCACTCCTTCCGGGCAAGGCGACGATCGTCGTGCTCCAGCTACTCCTCAGCTTGCTTCTCTCCCAGCTCCAATGCTCATCAGCCTTGGAGGGTCTGCAGAAATCCTTTCTCTCCAAGCTCTAGCTTCCTTGAGAGAAATTCTGGACAACCTAAAATCAACTCTCAAGAGGGTATTTATAGGTTTCTCTTAAGTCATGCCCAGGGGCATTTTCGTAATTTTTGCGTTTTTGAATTTTCGCTCGCTCCTCTTGATCCTCGTCTCTTTCCTTGATCTTCTTAACCTGTCTCTGAATGTTTACTAACCATAAAATGTTAAATATATTCCACTTGATTCAAAGGATCAAGTGGGGTTAGTAATTTCATAAAATGATGTATATGCATGATATTAGCATGAATTAACATTATAATTTTGATGAATGAAAGCTAAAAAGTTTAATTATTTGATGACATATTTGAGAGTCATCAAACACCCCCCATCTTATATCATTACTAGTCCCTTAGTAATGAAATGCAGGTGAGAATAAAAGATGATCTCAAGTTGACTTTCGACTTTCGATAGCTTTGATTCATGCTCTTTTCAAGGAGTATTTTCAGTAATTGAACTTGACCAGCACAAGAGAAATTTAGGATCTATCTCAGCCTTCTACCTCAACTAAGTGCACTTGATCTACGGCGTACATATAGTAAGTACATAGTATATGGAGTATGATCGAGTTAACACCCCAAGCGCACTACTGAACGAGGCGTAGAGAGTGGTGCTAAGGCTAGCTCAATACTATGGCTATAGTAGCATCGGTTCAAACACATGGGAGACAGCTTTTCCACCTTTATTTTCTTTGGCATTTGCTGCTTGTTGGTCATCTTTGATGACATTCAACTTTAGTACTATGATGCAAGCTTTTGCTCGTTTATGCGCAGTGCAGCTTTCACTTTATAGTTTGGTGGCGCTTATCCACTACCCATGTGCCGTCCTTAGTAGACTGGCAGCTTATTCCCCCGACAAAGTTTTGTATCCTTCTTGGTTCAGGGAGCTTCACTCACGTCATAATAATATTGCCGATGAGCTAACACTAACCCTACTCTCCACTAAAGCTAAAAATTTTCATGCATGTAAGTGCTAACTCAACCCGAGATGGATGGTGAGGTGAGATACGTATAATGGTCAGATATATGGCTGTAATAGTATGGATCATAGTGCACCTAGCTAGGCTTACTTCACCTAGGACTTCCTAGCTGGCCACTCTTGCTCTTCTACCCTTTTGAAAAGAATCGAATTATCATGCATATCATTGGACAAGTATCTCCTAGGATCATCAAATATCCATGGTTTGTGAATGCAAAACGAAACATTTTTAATGGATGATGCATGCAACTGTACTCCCCTCCCCCCCAATAAAAAGGCATGTTCCTACATGACAAATCATAATTAAGAGAAAGGAGAAAGAGAGATCAAACCATGGAAGGAAAGGCTACGATCAGCATTCGTGTTGTCCAGTGACGGTGTACCTAGGTTGGATAGGAGTTGCTGCACACGAAGACAGAAACAAAAACGAAGAAAACAAAAACAAAACACGACAAAATAACAAAATAGAGAAAATAGAAAATGGAAGCAAAAACTAATCAGATCATGCGTGCTCGTGCGGTGGCTTTTCTAAAATAATATTCATGGGGCTATTAAGATCCTCTTCTTCTAAGTAGGGTTTGAGCCGTTGCCCATTCATAGTGAATTGTCTTTGAGATGTAGGATCAAAAATGGTAACCGCTCCATTCTCAAAAACCTGCTGAACAAGGAAGGGGCCATCCCATCGCGTTTTCAATTTTCCTGGAAAGAGTTTTAATCTAGAGTTGTAAAGCCATACTTTTTGATTCTCTACAAAAATTATTCTCCTCAAGCTCTTATCATGAAACATCTTCATCCTGGCTTTATAAATCTTCGAATTCTCATAAGCCTGATTTCTTAACTCTTCCAACTCATTCAATTGAAGAAGTCTATGCTTGCCGACTGATAACACCCTAATTTCGATCTTTATTTCATGTTATTAGCATGATTTATGCATTTAAAAGGCTTAAATTTGGGTTGTTATCATATATTTACACAAAAATAATGCTTCCAAGAAATTTCTGATTTTTCCCTAATTTTCTGTTAATTATATGAATTTTTAAGGATTTATTGAAGCTAGAAATAATTATTTTTGGATGAAAAGGGCACATTAAAAAGTTTATTTCGACATTTATCAACATGGGAATTAATCAGGAACTTTCTAGAGTTTTCTAGAATTTTTTACGAATTTTTAGGAATTTTTTGGGATTTATTTCAAGAAGAAATGCATTTATTCTATGAAAAAAGGGCATATTTATAAGAGAAAAAAATGTATTTATGCAATTTCTAGACTTTTAGGGCCTTTTTGCAGCGTTTCGTTGCAAAAGACCCTGAAAACAGCTCTCGGTCGCCACGGCAGGCGTAAAGATCCTATTTAAAATCATTCAGGGTTTTATTGCAAGTTTTAATATATATTTTTAATGTTTTAGGAGAAATCGGAGGAGAGAGAGTGCGCTAGGGGCATATACGCAATTACTTTTGGGCGGCGTCCAAAAGCAATTCCAGGCTTTTAAGGACTTTTCTGCAAAAGGAGGATTCAAAATGCGCCAGCCAATGAGAGAGCGACACGTCATTGCGTGTTTAAAACGAAACTAATAAATAAATCAATTTTAAATCCAATGGATTAAATTGGTTTAAAATTGATTTATTAATAACTTTGATCCTGAAGTCCGATTGAGATGATTTTTATGGATTTGTTCGTCTTGATCCTCTTTCTATCTGTATGGTTAGATCATTCAGATCTAGCCTACATTGATAGATAAATATTAAGTACTAAACGGTGGTAAAATGGTGATTTTTACCCTATAACCTAAGTATAAAAGCTGAATTTCGAGAGGGGGAGCTCATTCTTGATGGTTCTCTATCACAGCTGCAAGACAGAGAGGAGTCCCACCCTGGATCAAGTTATCTGGTACTTTTTCCTTGATTGTATTTGAACTTTTATGCATTTTGAATGAATTAGGTTAAGTTGTTTGTTTCTTCATCTCTATTCTAATCTGAACTTCTAAATCGCTTGGCTTGAGCGGCATGTACAAGCCCTGATTAGGATTGAGAGGAGAAATTGAGGGATTTACCTTGGCATTCAATTGCATTCCAAAAGAAAACTCTAAAAATTTAGTTTTAATTCTTAGGAGATTAAGATTTCCCTTTTTATTTCTGATTTAGCAAATTCTCAAAACCAACCAAAACTTAAATAAAAAATTTCTTCCAACCTCTCTAATTGAATTCTTTGATCCATCCAATTGGATCAATTAATTCAATCTAGAGCCCACATTTCTTCTTTTCATCTCATCTCTTCTACCCCCCTCTCTAAATTCTCACCTAATTAGGGTGACTTGATCCTCATTGAAGATCAAATTCACTCTAATTAGGATCTAAAACACCAAAAATAAAATCAAATTGAAATTCCTACTTGCCTCCCTTGGACGACACTCATACTTATCACTATACATATTAAGTAGAGTTTTATAAATTTTATTGCATAAGCCAAAAATTCACGACAAGGGCTAAAAATTTGCGTAATTTTCACCCCTATTTTCGGCTTATCAATTGGCGCCGTTGCCGGGGAAGCAACGCTAAGGAATTTAATTGGTTTTGATTCTTATCAATTGAGTGCCTATGAAGTATTTTGAAATCTTAAATGAGCTATTTGGTTTAGTGATTTCTCTCTTTGATTTTTAATAACTCTAAATTTCTGATAATTTTTTAACTTCAATAGAGAATATCATATTTTAATTTTCTTGAACATCTATATGCAATGAGCGTTTGATTTTGGGAATAATTATCCTTTTAGTACCTTTTTGTCATCCTATTTATCTAATCCTTGATTAGTGAATCTAGATTTACGTAAATGAAAAATATGCAGCCAAAGGTTAGAATGACAGTGAAAGAGCTTGCGATGCAAGCTGCAAGGGAGGGCAAAATAGAGATAGATAGTACCTAGACATCTTCACCCCCTACGAGCGTATTTGGACACTCTAGTAATCAAACACGGCAAACAATAGGGGACCATTACAAGGCACCTTCATTTGAGGAATATTTAACACTCAGAGAAAGATCATACAAAAGCCTTCATGGAGATGAGTTGAGGGCAGATGTTTCAAACAGAGAATTAAAGAGGACGGAAGAGGAAAATAACAAAATAGTAGATGAGAATGTTCGATCTTTCCACGACTGTAGTACTCCTCCTATATCTTTAGAGGGAGCATCTTATGATCATGAATTTATTAGAAGAACAACTGATGATGCTACAATAGATTTATCTATGGAAATTGGAAGTAAAGTTCCCTCACAACCAATAGATTCTAAGGGTGATAGCTCTCCTAGGAGTTCTAGTGTGCCTAAGCTTCATACACAAGCTCCTATAGATCCCACGATCATATCAGTGCTATCACTAATGAAGGATCAAATGGTGAACTTACATGAAAGATTAGAGAAGATGGAGAACTCTAGAATATTAGAGCCTAGTAGGGAAGTGTGTAGGGAGGAGGAGCCTTTATTCCAACTTCCCCCAACTCAATCTGAAATTTTAGACGGGGAGGTACCTAAAGTTAGTCGAGAGTCGAGTAGGATTACAGAGCCAAAGGACTCTAGAATAGTGTGTGATATCGGAGGAAGTAGATTCCACAATGTGCTTATAGATCTAGGCTCAAACCATAGTATCATCCTTTCAACTGTCCTAGAGAGACACCCTATAGGTAAGGTGACGCCATCTTCCCAACTCATATGCTTTGATGATGGTATTCATATCACTCCTAGTGGCCAAATCACCAATGCATGTGTTGATATTAATGGATGTCGATTTAAATCTGATTTTTTCATCTTAGAGGGAACGACAAAGAAAGCACCTATTGTTTTAGGGAGATCTTTCTTAAGATTAGCAAGAGCGGTGATAGACGTAGAGTTTAAGGAAGTTATCCTTAGAGAAAATGATAAGAGAATTACCCTTAAGCTAGCTGACCCTTCGGCGAGTAGAAGTGGACACTTTAGGGCAGAGGATAAGGAAATCTCTAAGGAAAATATTGACGAGGACAATCATGCCTCAACAACTACTTCTATCCTTGAAAACAAAGGTTCCACGTCACCATCTACTACTTCAGTTATCCAAACTCATTGTAAACCCTCATGTTTGCATTCCCAAATACGACTCGTGGCCTTGACAATAATTAATCACTACTTACAAAACAGTATCAAGGTATTACAAGAGGAAAAGTGCAAAATGAGAAGGAGCACAGAGGAATGTAGTTTGGATAATAAAAAAACTTTGCATAAAGATATTGCTGATATTCCCTCAACCTCCATGCCAAATAGGAAGAACAAAAGAACAACAAATAATAGAATAAGGACAAATGCTGGCATGAAGAGGATGTTTGTAGACAAGAGGAATCATCAAGGGGGCAATAAAATACATGAGAAAATGAAATGGACTCCTAGGCAATCAACCGTTACAAGGTCGACGGTCATTCCGATCCCAAATCTACGGCACCAAGTATGGATTCCTAAATCCATCTTAGAACCCTTTAAGAAATTATCACGTAAGGCGTTATGGATCCCTAAATCCATACTAGTACCGTTTGTTTGAATCCCTTGGATTTTTATCTTTATCCTTACTTTATTTTCTTGTTAGTTTTATTTTCTTGTCCATTTTGCTTGCTTTGTTTTTTGTTTTGTTTCAGGAATGGGGCCTCGTATCCACAGCTCTCACGGGAAGATTGTCAAATACAGCATGACGTATTCAAGATTTTACATCTATCATCTAAACAACAAGCCTCAAGTCCATCCCCACTGTTTGCAATTCTCTCCCTCAATTTTCCTTTTCGTTATTTTAATCGTTATGCATTGAGGACCATGCGTGTTTTAGTGGGGGGGAGCTAGTTCATTTTATATGGAAAACGTTGACTCATGTGATTAATTTTAAAGAATACTACATGAATTGACCCTGCTTTTAACGATATTTAACATGCACATACATGAATTAATTTTCTTTCATCCAGTGGTTTGGAAACATGTGTAGAGAAGTTAAGCTCCTAGAGCGGATCAGGAACATGTTGAGGTGCAACACAAGTGATTTTGAGCAATGTGGGTTCAATGTCAAATTGGGGAGGTCGTCTAGTGGTTGATTAGATGATGGAAAGTCTAAGGGTAGAAGCTCTATACTTCAAAGGAGAGTGATGAGTGAATTGAGATTCCCCATTCCAATCAGCTCAAAATAGCCAATCCCACTTATGTATTTCGTCCCACCATTAGCCTACTTTCATTCCAAAATAGTGGGCAGTCATTCTCCGAGTCCTATGCACGGAATCCACCACTTCATTCACCTTATTGTTCCACACGCTTCACGCCATATCCATCACAACTTGACACCACCACCTTGCTTCCGCTACCGAGGATATGCTTATCTCCCAAGTACGTCTATCTCCCTTTCCACGGTATCACTACGATACTGCCTCTTTGTATCTTTTCTGTCAATAATTCGCTCTGCATCATCTAAATCTCGTTCTTCTATCTCTTCTCCATAGACCAATGTGATTGTTATGACACTCATGCTAGTTGTGATAAAATATTTTAAAAACCATTCAAGTCATGGAAAGTGTTTCATTTGTTGTTATCCTCTTTGTTTGATATACAAAAAAAAAAAAGAAACGAAAAAAAAAAGGAGTTTGAAAAAAAAGAAAAGAAAAAAAAAAACAAGAGGAATGAGAAGAAGACAAAGAGAAAGGAGGGGTTTGACTTGCCATTTCTGGTTTGACTTTCAATGCAGGGCAAGATGGTCTTTATTCTCTATATCATCACATTGGTCTCATCTCTTCTATCTCCCTCACTTCCTCTAAAAATCTTGGGAGTAGGTTCTCCAAGGTAGCACATCACCCGTTGGACCATAAATCTCTCATTGTTCATGCTCACCCTAATTCTTTCACAAAGTCTCATTCTCCCCCATCACAACTCTATCATATATTCTTCTCGTTGTGTTCAATATTCTGTGCTCAACAGGAGGAGGAAATGGCTTCTTCTATTCTTAGGAAAGAGAAAAGGCTAATGGAGAGGCAAGTACTAGGTGGCCGTCACCCCGAGAGAGAGTGATCTTGCTCGCTAGAGATGTGAGGCCAGCTGCACATGAGTGGAGAGAGTTTACCTGAGGAGTATAGCGTTATACCTAGAAACAAGTACACTCCCTTCTTGATGCCGGACGTCGTCTCAACGGCGTCCGACCGTCACCGAAGGAAGGAACTCGGTGTCGTATCGCTAACTAATCGGGTTACGTCCACGACGTCAACCGATGGATATGCGGAGAACAGAAATATATGTATGACGATGACGAGGATGATGGTTCTACAACGGTACGTGCAATGCGCCGACAAGCTACGAGAGCCAACCCGGAGCGGGGACGGGGTCGCCAAGCTGGGTCGGTCCAGCCCTCCAAGTCGTTCGAGGTGGGTCGGCGCGCCGCGCCGTCGAATGGGGTAACTCCCACTGGAATGCTCACGCAGCGTGGCGTCGACTCGTACCGGACAGGTAAGACGCTCGTCTTTGTTTCGTCGTTCTCACAATCTGTCCCACTAACCTATCTAACCGAGCGCGGTGGAGGCAATACGAAAGAATACTGACGGAAATAAATGACGTAAAGAGGCTAGGGAAAGCAGAGTACCTTCGTCGCGCTGGCGACGGGATTTTCGCACCAACTGGTTCCGGAGGAGGGAGTTGTCAGGTGCGCCGGAGGTTGACTGGTGCGGAGGGGCGGTTGTGCGCAGTCAGCGCGGAGCGATGCGGGGAGGCGTGGTCGACGGCGGTGGGCGCGCGGTCGGCGTGGCGGCGGCAGGTGCGCGGCGGCGGCGGTGGCGGCGGCTGCCCTTCCTCTTTCCTCTCCCCCTTCTCCTCTTCCTCCTCTTCTTCTTCCTTCTCCTCTTCTTCTTCTTTCTTCTATTCTTCTCCACGACCTGACCCTTCTTCTCAAAATACCATTCTTCAAAATTTAGGTCAAGTAAGGGGAAGCGCCCACCTCTTCCCCTTATATATGGGTGAAGATAGGCCCTTCCTTAAGTCCAATAACAACAAAACAAACAAGGAAAGGAAAGGAAATAATGAAAACGGGCTTGTCAGGCCCAACATAAAAAGGGGGTGAAAGAGTTCCTCATATGGATCCTTCCCGCTACACGAAACACGATAAAACCGAAAAGCTATAGAATAAGGTAACCGAAGGTGTCGGTGTGCTCGGTGGTCGGCGTCCGCGTCATGCCGAGTAACGGAATGCGGAATCCGTGTTGCTGCGGCTCGCCGTGGTGGCTGGACTCGTCTCGGTGGCGAGCTGGGTAGTGCCGGCTCCTCGGTGCTGGGTCGGAAAGTCCTGCTGCTCCTCTGCTGGCTCGATGGCGTCCGGTGGTGACGCGCCATCAACCCTCCCGGGGTGGGAATGACTCGACTCCGGCGAGTCAGGGTGGAGGATCGGCGACAGTGGAAGGAGGTCGGAGGCGGGCGTCGAGCTCTGTTCTGTAACCCACGTGTCGTCCGCGCAGGTGTGGCCCGCCCAACGTTCTAGGAATCTCCTCGATGCTTCCCCACCTGCATGGTCAATTACCTCCTGCAGTACACAATCGATTGCCTCGTGCCTATCGGGTGAAACAATTGGGGGAGTGGTGTCGGCAAACTCACTCACGCTGAAGGGGTCTAGAGAGGCTGGGAGTGGGGAGGAAGAAGGGGCCCGATCTGAGCTAGGTCCGCCACATTGAATGTAGAGCCTATTCCCACGTAGGAGGAATTTCGACGACATACGCGTTGTCGCCCACTCTCGGAGGATCCGAACGGGCGGCGCTGCGAGCATGCAGCCGTTGCCGTCCGGAGAGTATCTCTCGGCCTGAGTCTGACCATCACTAGGTCTCCCACGTCAAATGCTCTCGATCGGCGATGCAAGTCGGCGGCTTGTACAATGCATTTTGCTGCGTGATCCTATCATGAATGCGATGATGTAATGCAGAGACATGCTGGGCAAATGCAAGTGCGTCCTCGGAAACCTAACATGAGGATCTATGGGAGCTAGGTCTAGGGGTCGACGGGGTGCCTGGCCGTGGCGATCTCAAAGGGCTCAACCCGGTGGTTCTGTTCACCGAGGAGTTGTATGCGAACTCAGCGCGTGGTATGACAAGATCCCAAGACGCGAGGTGTTCACCTACGAGGGAACGTAGTAGGTTGCCCAAGCTACGATTAACCACCTACGTCTGACCGTCGGTCTGCGGATGGTAGGCAGTCGAGAACTTGAGCTTCGTGCCCAAGAGGCTCCACAGGGTCCTCCAGAAGTAACTCGTGAAGCGCACGTCACGATCGGACACGATCGAGGATGGCAGGCCATGGAGGCGCACGATCTCTCGGAAGAAGATCTGGGCGACCTTCACAGCGTCAGACGTCTTCGCGCAGGGCACGAAGTGGGCCATCTTCGAAAACCTATCCACGACTACCATGATGGAGTCGTAGTGCCTCGCGGTGCGGGGCAGTCCCAAGACGAAGTCCATGCTCACGTCGTCCCAGGGACGCCTCGGCGTCGGCAATGGGGTATAAAGTCCGGCGCTCTTCTTGACCTGCTTGGCCAAGGCACATACACGGCACTGGGCAACTATGTTGCCAACATCGTGCTTTAGGGAAGGCCAGTAGAATTGGCCTTCCATGGCGGCGATCGTCTTGTCGCGGCCAAAATGACCGCTAAGGCCTCCGGCGTGACATTCCCAAGTGAGGAAGTCACGTAGTGATGTGCGAGGTACGCACAATCTGTTCTTAAAGAACAGGTATCCGTCAGTAAGGACATAGTCCTTGTAATCCTGGGATGGTCCCCGTCGGACTTCCGCTGATGGGGCGAAAACAGGGCAGTTATCGTACCCATCTCGGATGGTCTCGAACCCCAAGACTGTCACCTTCATGACATTGAGCACGTGAGTTCTCCGGCTGAGGGCGTCGGCTACGACGTTGTCCTTGCCCTTCTTGTGCTTGATGACGAAGGTGTAGTCCTATAGGTACTCGACCCACCTGGCGTGCCGATCGCTCAATTTCTGCTGCGGTGCGGTACTTGAGCGCCTCGTGATCCGAGAAGAGCACGAACTCCGATGATAGGAGGTAGTGTCTCCAATGCCGTAAGGCTTGGATGACCGCGTAGAACTCCTTGTCGTACGTGGAGTATCGAAGCTTTGCATCGTTCAGCTTCTGAAGAACTCCGCAGGTGGCCCTCCTGGTGAGGACGCCCGATGCCGATACCTGAGGCATCGCATGTAACCTCGAACACTTTCGAAGTCGGGAAGCCGTAGTACCGGCGCTGTGTCATCATGAGCTTTATCTGCTGGAAAGCTCTCTGCTGCCGGTGTCGGTGACGACTCCTCCTTGAGGCGATCGGTGATGGGGGGAACGGGTGAAAATTCGTATGAATCGTCTATAGAAAGTCGCCAGCCCTGAAACTCCTAACGTCGTGCATGTTTGCCGGGTCGCCACGACGTGATGGCGGACCTTCTCCGGGTCGGCGGCTTACGCCTGGGCGGACACGATGAACCCTAAGAAGGCAACCTCGGACGCTAGGAAGCTACACTTCTTGGGGTGGGCGTGAGCTGCTCCTATCAGAGGATAGTGCAGACCTGCCGAAGGTGGTCTGCATGCTCGTCTCTGGATCTGCTGTAGACAAGGATGTCGTCGAAGTAGACGACCACGAACTTCCCTATGAAGGCGCGCAGTACCTCGTTCATGAGACGTTGGAAGGTACTGGGTGCGTTGGAGAGGCCGAAAGGCATAACCCTCCACTCATATAAACCGTCCTTTATCTTAAAGGCGGTCTTCCATTCGTCGCCGGGACGGATCCGTACTTGATGGTACCCACTCCTCAAGTCTATCTTGGAGAAGATAGTGGATCCCGCCATCATGTCGAATAGATCCTGCACACGCGGAATGGGAAAACGGTACTTGACCGTTATCTTGTTGATGGCACGGCTATCGCAACACATGCGCCACGTGCCATCCTTCTTCGGCGCTAGGAGAGCGGGTACTGCGCAGGGGCTCATGCTCTCCTGGATGAGGCCCTTTCCCAAAAACTCCTCACTTGCCGTAGCAACTCCTCGTGCCAGCGGCTCCATGCGGTAATGCGGTAGGTTCGGAGCGGCGCGCGGGCACCAAGTCGATGGCATGCTGTATGTTCCTCATCGGGGGTAATCCGGCAGTAGCTCTTCCGGGAAGACATCTCCGAACTCCGATAGGAGAGCCTCAACCTCTGGGGTGCGAGGGGTCACTGCACTGTCAGCAGGGACGTCAAGGGTGACGGCCAGACACATAGGTGTATCGCCACCCTCACGGCCAAGGTCGCGAGTGAATAAGGGTCCTCGGACTATCACTAACCCTACTGGTCGGGTCGCGGCCGGCTTGCTGGCCGGCTTCGTGGTGTACGGGTGCCACGTAACTCGTCGCCCCTGGTGCATAAAGGAGCAGGTGTTCACGCGCCCTGCTAAGGTGACGTCGTGATCATATAACCACGGCCGACCGAGGATGATGCTACCCACCTTCATGGGTAGTACATCACAGAGTACGTCCTCGGCGTATGTGTTCACCTTCAGGGGGACGCGGCACTGACGCTTCACAGATAATGATGAAGCGTCGATCCATGAAACGTCGTATGGCGTGGGGTGCTCTATCGAAGTCAACCCTAAGCCGCTGACCATAGTATCTGAGATCGCGTTGATGCAACTACCGCTATCCACGATCACCTTACATGCCTGGCCGTTGATCTTGATGTGCGTGGAGAAGATCGCTATGCGGATGGCGCATCATCGAGCGGTGTCGGCTGTTGAGCGGCCCGTGGAAGTCTAGCGGAGTTGTCAACCCGCGGTGATATCCTATCTCTACTGCTGCCGGGTGTGTCGACAGCGATGTTGGCTAACGGCCGGACGGACGCACGGCCTGTCACGGGTGGGGCTCCTCGCGCCTCGATGATCTGGATGAATCCTATCTGTCCATCGGGCTCCTCGTACTCAAGGGCGCATTCCTCGTTCCCGTGATAGTGGTCCTCCTGGGGTACGTCGGCTCCATCGCAATAATCCTGTTCGGTTTCCCCGACATCAATCAAAAGTGTCGATGGGCATTGGTGTGCCCGGTGCCCTCGTCCTTGGCATTTGTAGCACGTGATGTGTGCTTGACTTGGTGCAGCGCTACGGGCCGGGGCATCGCCGGTCGAGGCCCGGGCTTGCGGGGTAGACCCCACTGAGGTGGTTGGGGTCGTTCCTTGGCCCCCGGTGACCGGTGCGACCCGAGTGGTCGCGGGTAGGGTGGAACGAGCGGGTGCAAGCCGAACCGTAGGAACTCGCGGCGTGGTGTGCGCGTTGGGCGCCGGGGTGTCTTCGACAGGCGGATCCATGTGCTCCACTAGGTGGTATGCCTCGTCGACCTCTGCCGGTTGGCAGTCAAGGACCTTGCTGCGCAAGGCGGGCCGAAGGCCGTGGGCAAAGAGGCCGATGATGACGGGGTCCTCCACGAAAGCGGCAACGCATCCGGCATTCCTCGAAAGCCTCGATGTACTCCGACACCGAGTCGACCTTGCTTAAGGTCGAGCCACGAGGAAGAGTGTCATCTGGTACTGACGAGCGTGCTTGTTCCTTAGCTTCGCGCCATTTCTGCCCATGACATGATGGGCTGTCCTCGTCGTTCGCCGAGAATTGCTCATTCTCCCAAAAGATCTTGGCTTGTCCGTCTGCCGTGTCTCTGCGTGCTCGGCGCAAAGGTCGTCATCCATCCTGTACCACCTGAAATACGAGTTCATTTTGATTCCCAGTCAATGAACTCCTTGGGCTTCCTCGAGCCCTCGTGAGCGAATGCGTCGGCGCGCCGCGCTCCTCTGGATGCGTGCACGATGCTCCTCGCACCCGGCTGCGTCGTCATCATAGTGCCGCCGGGCACGGGTAGTTTCCTCGTCGCGGGTCCATGGGGCGACAGGCGGGAATGGGTCGTGTCGCGGTCGTCCCGTGGTAGAGCGACCATCCAGCGGTGCTCGGTCCCAAGGCACCGGGTGATGTGGTGGTGGGCATGCACCGTCAGCCCGTAATATGGCGGGGTGGCGGCCGTGGTAGTCCTCGCGTCGTGCGGTGGCTCGTCGAACCGCGGACCACGGGAGGAACGGGTCGAACCGGCGGGCGGATAGTCACGGCGGCTCGGTCGCTTCGTGCTGGCGATAGGAGATCAGGTCGAGCATAAGGGACCCCGTCGTAGCCACGGGTGTAGTCATCCCGCGGGCGATGCATGTACCAAGCGCGGACATCCTGTGGGTCGCGTACGGGCTCCCTAGCTAGGCGTACCGGTGGCGGTATGCCGTAAAACGGGCGATCAGGGGCCTCGTAATCATCAGCAAGGTCCGGGTCGGGGTGACCACGGTATTCGGGTCTACCAGCCCCGTAAGGGGGGCGAGGGGGGCCTCGTGCAACCGGTCCCGCCTCAACTCCGTGCTCGGACACTCGGGTGTCGGCGAGCATCCGCTCCAAGCGCTCCGTCCTAGCTGCCGATGCACGACGTTGAGCTCCTTGGTCTTCCGGAAGTTCTTCTCTTGGCGAGTACTGGCGAGTGGCGCTTCGTCGTCCTCGTCCTCTACCCTATGCAGGGGTCGCTCTAGGGGAGTACTCGACGACGGGAGATTTCCCGTGTGGTCGTCGCCTCATGGTATCCCGGTCTTCGTAGTCACTCGATCGGGAGTCGTCGAGGACGCGCGGTGTGCCGCGTGGGGAGTGCTGGGATCGGCGTGAACCACCGGGCGATGCCGGTGATTTCGATGCGCCTGGAGCACCCGTGACGTCGGGTGGGACCGGCGTGTCCTCGATATGGGGTAAGGTAGGTTCCGCAACCGGCGAGGCCGGCTGAGGTCCCGAGAGGGCAATCTCGTTGCCTCTCTCGTCTCGCGACGATTCGACTCGCCGCGCGAGGTAGAACCTCAGCGTTGCGCCATCCGTGCGGATCGCGTCTCTGGCCATTCCTGGGTACCGATATGGATGCACGTAAAATCGATGGATGCGATGCACTAGATGCGATGCGATGCGATGCGATGCGAAGTCGGAGGCGTGCTGTGGCGACCACAGCCTGGCTCTGATACCAATTTGATGCGGACGCCGTCTCAGCGGCGTCCGACCGTCACCGAAGGAAGGAACTTCGGTGTCGTATCGCTAACTAATCGGGTTCGTCCACGGCGTCAACCGATGGATATCGGAGAACAGAAATATATGTATGGCGATGGCGAGGCGATGGTTCTACAACGATGCGTGCAATGCGCCGACAAGCTACGAGAGCCAACCCGGAGCGGGGACGGGGTCGCCAAGCTGGGTCGGTCCAGCCCTCCAAGTCGTCCGAGGTGGGTCGAGGGCGCGCACGCCGTTGAATGGGGTAACTCCCACTGGAATGCTCACACGTGTCGGGGCGTCCTGACTCGTACCGGACAGGTAAGACGCTCGTCTTTGTTTCGTCGTTCTCACAATCTGTCCCACTCACCTATCTAAACGAGCGCGGTGGAAGCAATACGAAAGAATACTGACGGAAATAAATGACGTAAAGAGGCTAGGGAAAGCAGAGTACCTTCGTCGCGCTGGCGACGGGATTTTCGCACCAACTAGTTCCGGAGGAGGGAGTTGTCGGGTGCGCCGGAGGTTGACTGGTGCGGAGGCGGTTGTGCGCAGTCAGCGTGAAGCGTGCGGGAGGCGTGGTCGCGGCGGCGGTGGCGCGCGGCGGCGCGGCGCGGCAGCGCGGCGGCGCGAGCGGCAGCGCAGCCTTGGCAGCGCGGCGCCTTGGCAGCGGCGGGCGCGGCGGCGCAGCGGCGCGCGGCGGTAGCGCGCAGCGCGCAGCGCGGCGATGGCGCCTGGCGGCGCGAGTGCGCGGCGGTGGCGCGGCGCAGCGCGGCGGTGGCGCGGCGGCGGCGCTGTGGCGGTGGCAGCGCGCACGGCGAGCCGGCCTTGCGGCGCGGCGGCGCGCGGCGGTGGCGCGGCGCGGCGGTGGCCGTGGCGTGGCGCGGCGGCGGCAGCGCGGCGCGCGTGGCGGCAGCGCGGGCGGCGGCATGGCCGGCGGTGGCGGCGGCTGCCCTTCCTCTTTCCTCTCCCCTTCTCCTCTTCCTCCCCTCTTCTTCTTCCTTCTCCTCTTCTTCTTCTTTCTTCTATTCTTCTCCACGACCTGACCCTTCTTCTCAAAATACCATTCTTCAAAATTTAGGTCAAGTAAGGGGAAGCGCCCACCTCTTCCCCTTATATA
Organism: Wolffia australiana; assembly: GCF_029677425.1. Classification (NCBI taxonomy): domain Eukaryota; kingdom Viridiplantae; phylum Streptophyta; class Magnoliopsida; order Alismatales; family Araceae; genus Wolffia; species Wolffia australiana. The sequence continues at coordinate 12,457,651 of NC_135839.1, read as the reverse complement.
TGGGTGAAGATAGGCCCTTCCTTAAGTCCAAAAACAACAAAACAAACAAGGAAAGGAAAGGAAATAATGAAAACGGGCTTGTCAGGCCCAACATAAAAAGGGGGGGGGTGAAAGAGTTCCTCATATGGATCCTTCCCCGCTACACGACAACACGATAAAACCGAAAAGCTATAGAATAAGGTAACCGAAGGTGTCGGTGTGCTCCGGTGGTCGGCGTCCGTGTCATGCCGAGTAACGGAATGCGTTATCCCGTGTTGCTGCGGCGGCTCGCCGTGGTGGCTGGACTCGTCTCGGTGGCGAGCTGGGTAGTGCCGGCTCCTCGGGTGCTGGGTCGGGAAAGTCCTGCTGCTCCTCTGCTGCTGGCTCGATGACGTCCGGTGGTGACGCGCCATCACTTCTCATCCACTTAGGCATCCAAGCCAAGGAGAAAGAAACCCCACATTCCTGAAAAGGTCGGAGCTCAAAATGTCATTTAGTGTTTTAGTTCGGCTTGTGATTGATACACTTAACACTTCCCACACTTGTTGGCTCACTTACAGGATGAAAGAGATGATAATTCAGCAAAGTACTTAGATGTTGCTAAGGGACTAGCAATGTCTAAGTAGGGGGGTATATGATAACACCCTAATTTCGATCTTTATTTCATGTTATTAGCATGATTTATGCATTTAAAAGGCTTAAATTTGGGTTGTTATCATATATTTACACAAAAATAATGCTTCCAAGAAATTTCTGATTTTTCCCTACTTTTCTGTTAATTATATGAATTTTTAAGGATTTATTGAAGCTCAAAATAATTATTTTTGGATGAAAATGGCACATTAAAAAGTTTATTTCGACATTTATCAACATGGGAATTAATCAGGAACTTTCTAGAGTTTTCTAGAATTTTTTACGAATTTTTAGGAATTTTCTGGGATTTATTTCAAGAAGAAATGCATTTATTCTATGAAAAAAGGGCATATTTATAAGAGAAAAAAATGTATTTATGCAATTTCTAGACTTTTCGGGGCCTTTTTGCAACGTTTCGTTGCAAAAAGACCCTGAAAACAGCTCTCGGTCGCCACGACAGGCGTAAAGGTCCTATTTAAAATCATTCAGGGTTTTATTGCAAGTTTTAATATATATTTTTAATGTTTTAGGAGAAATCGGAGGAGAGAGAGTGCGCTAGGGGCATATACGCAATTACTTTTGGGCGGCGTCCAAAAGCAATTCCAGGCTTTTTAAGGACTTTTCTGCAAAAAGGAGGATTCAAAATGCGCCAGCCAATGAGAGAGCGACACGTCATTGCGTGTTTAAAAACGAAACTAATAAATAAATCAATTTTAAATCCAATGGATTAAATTGGTTTAAAATTGATTTATTAATAACTTTGATCCTGAAGTCCGATTGAGATGATTTTTTTATGGATTTGTTCGTCTTGATCCCCTCTTTCTATCTGTATGGTTAGATCATTCAGATCTAGCCTACATTGATAGATAAATATTAAGTACTAAACGGTGGTAAAATGGTGATTTTTACCCTATAACCTAAGTATAAAAGCTGAATTTCGAGAGGGGGAGCTCATTCTTGATGGTTCTCTATCACAGCTGCAAGACAGAGAGGAGTCCCACCCTGGATCAAGTTATCTGGTACTTTTTCCTTGATTGTATTTGAACTTTTATGCATTTTGAATGAATTAGGTTAAGTTGTTTGTTTCTTCATCTCTATTCTAATCTGAACTTCTAAATCGCTTGGCTTGAGCGGCATGTACAAGCCCTGATTAAGATTGAGAGGAGAAATTGAGGGATTTACCTTGGCATTCAATTGCATTCCAAAAGAAAACTCTAAAAATTTAGTTTTAATTCTTAGGAGATTAAGATTTCCCTTTTTATTTCTGATTTAGCAAATTCTCAAAACCAACCAAAACTTAAATAAAAAATTTCTTCCAACCTCTCTAATTGAATTCTTTGATCCATCCAATTGGATCAATTAATTCAATCTAGAGCCCACATTTCTTCTTTTCATCTCATCTCTTCTACCCCCCTCTCTAAATTCTCACCTAATTAGGGTGACTTGATCCTCATTGAAGATCAAATTCACTCTAATTAGGATCTAAAACACCAAAAATAAAATCAAATTGAAACTCCTACTTGCCTCCCTTGGACGACACTCATACTTATCACTATACATATTAAGTAGAGTTTTATAAATTTTATTGCATAAGCCAAAAATTCACAACGACAAGGGCTAAAAAATTTGCGTAATTTTCACCCCTATTTTCGGCTTATCACCGACTCTATCCAAATCTAGGTTGAGTTTCCTAATTGCCCAAAGGGCCTTTTGTTCTAACTCAAGTGGTAGGTGACAAGCCTTCCCAAAGATAAGTCGAAAGGGAGACATGCCGAGAAGAGTTTTGTAAGCGGTCCTATAGGCCCATAATGCCTCGTCTAACTTCCTAGACCAATCTTTCCCATCCGGACGCACTATTTTCCTCAAAATTTTCTTAACCTCCCGATTGTACAGTTCCACTTGGCCATTGGCTTGAGGGTGATAGGGAGTAGTGACTCGATGATGGACACCAAACTTCTTGAGGAGGTTCCTAAAGTTGTAGTTTGTAAAGTGGGAACCTCCATCACTAATGATAGCTCGTGGGCATCCATATCTATAAAAGATGTTTTTATCAATAAAATTAGTCACTACCTTACTGTCATTGGTTTTGGAGGGGATGGCTTCTACCCATTTGGAGATATAATCGACAGCCATCAAAATATATTCATAACCATTAGAACTAGGGAAGGGTCCCATAAATCAAATATTTCTACTTCTAGTATGGGTTGTAGGGGCATTCTATCTTTCCTATTTATGTTGATGGATGCTTGGCATGCTAAACAAGTATTATAAAATTTCTGGGCGTCATGAAATAATGTAGGCCAAAAGAAACCCGATTCAACAACTTTATGAGCTGTTACCTTGGCCGAGTAGTGTCCCCCTCCGGGTTTGGAATGACAGAATTCCAAAATACTTCTTTGCTCGCTCTCGGGGACACACCGCCTCAAAATTTGATCTTGGCCTTGATGGAATAGCTCCAGATCTTCCCAAAAGTAAAATCGTGCATCCTTAAGCAGCTTCTTCTTCTCATGAGACGTCCATCTTGTGGGAATTTTTCCTGAAACCAAAAAATTGACAATGTGCGCGTACCAAGGAAGCAATGTTCCTTGTGCGGTTAGGACATATTCATCAGGAAATGCATCATTTATAATCTCAGGTTGGGTGCTCATGATTCGAGAGAGATGATCTGCTACTACATTTTCACACCCTTTCTTATCTTTGATCTCTAAATCAAATTCCTGCAATAAAAGCACCCATCTAATCAACCTAGGTTTGCCCTCCTTCTTCGTTAACAAGTATCTAATAGCTGCATGATCAGAAAAAACAGTAATTTTACTACCTAACAAGTAAGATCGAAACTTTTCTAAAGCAAAAATAATGGCCAGTAGTTCCTTCTCGGTAGTAGTATAATTTAGCTGCGCATCCACTAAAGTTCTGCTGGCGTAGTAAATGACCACGGGTTTCTTGTCAATTCGCTGACCTAACACTGCACCTACTGCAAAATCAGAAGCATCACACATTAGTTCAAAAGGAAGGGTCCAATCGGGCCCTTGCAAGATAGGTGCGTTAACTAAAGCTTCTTTCAATTTATCAAATGCGTTCTTAGCCTCTAATGTTAGTTCAAAATCATTATTTTTAGACGATAAAAGATTTGTAAGAGGTTTAGAAATTTTAGCAAAATCAAGGATAAAATGTCTATAGAAACCCGCGTGGCCGAGGAAACCCCTAAGGGTTTTTAGGTTAGTTGGAGGTGGAAGGCCCTAGATGATCTCGATTTTGGCCTTGTCCACTTCCAATCCACGGTTGCTGACTGTATGTCCCAGCACTACTCCCTCCTGCACCATGAAATGGGATTTTCCCCAACTTAGGACAAGGTTGGACTCAATGCACCTCTTCAATACTTTGGTGAGGCTTAGTAAGCAGTTTTCAAAGGTAGATCCAAAAACTGAAAAATCATCCATAAAGATTTCTAGACATTCTCCTACTAAATCAGAAAAGAGGGTATTCATACATCGCTGAAATGTGGCGGGGGCATTGCATAGCCTGAAAGGCATACGCCTAAAGGCATATGTCCCTACGGGACTCGTAAATGTTGTCTTCTCTTGATCATCAGGATGGATGTTTACTTGGTTGTATCCTGAATAACTATCAAGAAAACAAAAATATTGCTGCCCTGACAGTTTTTCTAGTATTTGATCTATGAAGGGCAGTGGGTAGTGATCTTTCTTTGTCGCCTTGTTTAATTTCCTATAATCAATGCACACCCTCCATCCAGTGGTCAATCTCTTCTGCACCTCTTCCCCTTTTTCATTCACTTCTACTGTAATTCCAGATTTCTTTGGTACCATGTGTACGGTACTCACCCATCTACTGTCGGATATGGCATAAATAATTCCTGCATTCAACCACTTTATAATTTCTTTCTCAAGAACTTCTCTTATGTAAGGGTTGAGTCTCCTTTGATGCTCTCTATAAGGTCTTGCTTCTTCTTCTAAAAATATCCTGTGTTCACAAATCGAAAATGGAATTCCCCTAATATCATCAAATGTCCAACCTTTAGCATTTTTATGCTCCCTAAGTACATCGAGCAAGTCACTTTCTTGTTCAGGAGTGAGTGATGAGGAAATGATTACCGGTAAGATTTCCTTCTCATCTAGATATGCATATTTGAGGGATGAGGGTAAGGGTTTCAATTCTGGTCCTACCTCTACCGAAGGGGCGTCTATGACTTCTTCCTCTAGCTCTCAGCCCTCTACTTGTGACAAGTATTCCTTAATCACATCCTCTCCGTCACCCTCTGCACACAATTTTAACTCCTCATTGCTTCCTAAGGGACACTTCATCATTTTTGATATATCAAGTTGAACTCTCTCCTTTCCAATTTTAAACTCCACCGTCCCCTTTTCCCAATCCATTATCATTTTTGCCGTAACTAGAAATGGTCTTCCTAAGATAATAGGAGCTAAGGTAATGTTTCCTGATATCTTCACATCAGTCACTATAAAATCTACAGGTATTTCACAATTCTCTACAGTGATCATGACGTCGGTTAACCTTCCTTCGGGTTGCCTCACGGTTCCATCGGCTAGGAGTAAATCCATGTGTATTTCCTCCAATTCTCCAAACCCACACTCCTCATATAATGCCGTTGGGATGATGCTTATGCTTGCTCCCGTATCTAATAAAACTTTAGAAAATGTGTTTCCTCCAATTTCACATGTGATGAAAGGGGCTCCGGGGTCTCTCATTTTGATAGGGATGGCATTAAGGATGCTAGAGGCATTCTCAGATAATTTAACTACTTCCCTAGGCTTCCTAATGGTGCAAGAGTCCTTAAGGTACTTCTTTAGGGAAGGTGCGCACCTAAGCATATCTTCTATAGTTACAGTCATGGTGGCTTTTTTAAAATTCTCCAGCAATCGGTTTTCATAATCAAGGATCGGTTTTTTTCTATTTAAAGCGGAAGGGTAAGGAACATGTTGCCCACTCGTAGAAGGTAGAGGTTCCTCCACGTAGGGAGAATCCTCTCCTTCTTCCTCTCGTGGTTCATTCCCCTTCTTAGAATTCTCTCTAGAGTTCTGATAGGGATCCTGAAGTTCTTTTCCATTTCTCAATTTTGAGATTGCTAGAACTTCAGGATCGTCTCCATTCGTCTCATCAGGAATGGAGTGCTGCACATGATGCAAGTTGCATGGATTTATTAATGGTTTCGTGGGAAATTTATAAGATGTGCAAGGTAGGTCTAGAGATATACCTTGATGTTCGGATTGTGCAGGCCTGAAGCTTTCTAGCATCTTCCTCATCTGCTCTTGAGACTCCAGCATTTGCTTTGTTTGAAATTCTATCATCATTTGCATCTTCATCTCCATCTCCGCCCGCAACTTTTGGTTTCGCTTCTCTATCATATCTGAAATGACGGAGGTAAGTGAAGAAAAATCAGGTTGGTTCTGAGATGGAACCTGATACTGCTGTGGAGGCCTGTGCTGGAATGGTTGTCTCTGCTGGAACGGAGGTTGAGCTGCCGGCTTGTTCCCTTGGTGGAAGGTCTCTCCGTTTTGGAAATTTGGCCTCTTTTGACCTGCCCACGGTTGTTGCGGCTGGTTGAAGGCCTTCACCTCTTCTTCCATGGCTTGGCAGGCTCCATCTTCATGTTCCCTGCTGAAGCAGAGAGAGCAGATATTAGCTTTAATGATAGGAGAGTTACCTAAAAAGACATTCTTCAAGGTGGAGGTGAGCTCCTCCAATTTCTGGTTAGTCTCCCTTAGGCCCGCTTGTAGCTCTCCCTCCTTGGCGTTAACCTGCAGAACTCCTACTCTTTTTGGCTGCAGGTTTCTCCCATTTTGATTGGCCCCAATCTCCTGCAAGTCAGTTTCTGCAACTCTCTCCAAAATATCGAAAACTTCATCCTCATATGCGGTATAAAACGTTCCACCCGTGGTAGATTTACTTTGTTTTTCATAAAATCAGAGAGATTCATAAAATATTTGGGCTAGTTGACATTGCTCAATGCTATGGTGAGGACATTTCCTCAACAAATCATTGAATCTCTCCCATGACTCACTAAAGGCTTCTCCGTCATGAGGATAGAAATTGTGAATTTCTCTTCTATAAAAATTCGTTTTGGAGAGAGGGTAAAATTTCTGCAGAAATTTTCCTTGCATCTCTTCCCAAGAATTAAAAGTGATTCCTAGATTACGATACCATACAAACGCTTTATCTTTAAGAGTTAGAGGAAAATATTTCATTTTTAACATCTCTGTAGATATTCCAGGAACATTTTGAGAAGAGCATCTAATATGAAAATCATCAAGGAATTCTAAAGGATTCTGTGCAGATAATCTGTTAAATTCAGGTAGAGAATTGATCAATGCATTATCGTATCGAAACAATATACCTTCACCGATGTTCAGATTTACATCGGTTTGTCGTAAGCTTCCGGACGGTGTAGACCTATCCAACATAGTTCTTCTCCTTTCAGTATTCTCCTTTCAGCCATATTTCTCTGCTGAATTTCTGGTTCTGTGACTATAGAATCCGGGGTGGCGTCTCTACTAATTTTTTCTGCAGACTTCTCACCAGCTCCTGAGCGTGTAACTACTATAGATCTTCAGCACAAATGATAGCAGAACAATGAGCTGAGGATTTTTAAGTCCTGTAGCTTAAGGAAAATCAAGAAAAGATTACTGAACAATTAAAAAATAAATTCCTACTGTAATACCGTGCTCCCCGGCAACGGCGCCAGTTGATAGACTCAATTTTTGGGGTGTTTTTTACTGGTTGTTTAGCATTTAATACGTGTGAGGATTGAGCTTATACAACGAAATTTATAACCTCACAGCTTAGGGTGAGTGAGGGTCGATCCACAGGGAGACGACAAAAAACAGCAGAAGAATTCTTTCTATCAAATTGATGCCAGACGACGTCTCAACAGCGTCCGACCGTCACCGAGGGTAGGAACTCGATGTCGAATCACTAACTAATCGGGTTACGTCCACGACGTCAACCGATGGATATGCGGAGAACAGAAATGCATGTATGACGATAACGAGGACGATGGTTCTACGATGGTACGTGCAATGCGCTGACAAGCTACGAGAGCCGATCCGGAGCGGGGACGGGGTCACCTAGCTAGGTTGAACCAGCCCTCCAAGTCGTCCGAGGCGGGTCGAGGGCGCGCACGCCGTCGAATGGGGGTAACTCCCACTGGAACGCTCACGCGCGTCGGGGCGTCCCGACTCGTACCGGGCAGGCAAGACGCTCGTCTTTGTTTCGTCGTTCTCTCAATCTGTCTCACTCACCTATCTAACCCGAGCGCGGTGGAGGCAATACGAAAGAATACTGAAGGAAATAAATGACGTAAAGTGGCGAGGGAAGCAGAGTACCTTCGTCGTGCTGGCGACAGGATCTTCGTATCAACTGGTTCCGGAGGAGGGAGTTGTCGGGGGCGCCAGAGGTTGACAGGTGCGGAGGGGCGGTTGCGCGCAGTCACCGCGGAGCGGTGCAGGGTGGCGTGGTCGATGGCGAGCAGTGCGGTGGGACGACGTCACGAGCACGGCGGCGATATTGCCGCGGTCGGACCACGGCGGTCACGGCTAGCGCGACACGGAGCGACAGCTTGGTGAGGGCGTGAGCGGAGCGGCGGCACAGCGGTGCGGCAGCAGCGCGCAGCGCGCGGCGGTGGCGAGGCGGCACGGCGGCAGCGTGGGCGGCAGCGGCGGTGCGGCGGGCGGCGCGCGGCGGCGCGGCGAGTGCGGCGGCGGGTGCGCGCGCGCGGTGGCGGCGGCGCGGCGGCGGTGAGCGCCGGCGGCGCGGCGGCGGCGGCGCGTGGCCGCGCGCGGCGCGCGGTGGCGGCGCGCGGCGGCGGCGAAGCGGTGCGCGCGCAGCGTCGAGTGCGCGTGATGGCGCAGCGTCGGTGCGCGATCGCGGGCGCGCGGCGGCGCGCTGGCGCGCGGCGCGGCAGGCGCAGCGGCGGCGGCGCAGCGCGGCGCGCAGGCGGCGCTGGCAAGCGGGCCTTGCGGCAGCAGCGCTGCGCGGCGGCGGCGCGCCGCGGCGGCGGCGGCGGCGGCTCCCCTTCCTCCTTCCTCTCCCTTTCTCTTCTTCCTCTCTTCCTATTCTTCTTTCTCCTCTTCTTCTTCTTTCTTCTATTCTTCTCCACGACCTGACCCTTCTTTCTCAAAATGCAATTCTTCAAAAATTTAGGTCAAGGTAAGGGAAGCGCCCACCTCTTCCCCTTATATATGGGTGAAGATGGCCCTTCCTTAAGTCCAATAACACAAAATAAAAGGGAGAGAAAATAAGCAGGAAAATAGGAAACGGGCTTGTCAGGCCCAACATAAAAAGGGGGGGGGGGAAAGAGTTCCTCATATGCATCCTTCCCCGCTACACGACAACACGATAAAACCGAAAAGCTATAGAATAAGGTAACCGAAGGTGTCGGTGTGCTCCGGTGGTCGGCGTCCGTGTCATGCCGAGTAACGGAATGCGGAATCCCGTGTTGCTGCGGCGGCTCGCCGTGGTGGCTGGACTCGTCTCGGTGGCGAGCTGGGTAGTGCCGGCTCCTCAGGTGCTGGGTCGGGAAAGTCCTGCTGCTCCTCTGCTGCTGGCTCGATGACGTCCGGTGGTGACGCGCCATCACAAATCAGTTCTTTTGGATCTCAATACTCAAGTATAAACTCTAGTAGACGATCTTCGATATAAACGACACAGCTTTCTTTAAAAGTCTCGGTGCAGCAAATCTTGATGAGCTTTCCTTCGAGGATTTGCCTTGCCTTTGGGGCAATTTCACAAACACCAGCGGGTGTTTGTCTCTGAGCGCTTGCGCAGCGAGCCTGCTCGCGGCGCTGCTGCGGCGAGCCTACTCGCGGCGCTGTTGCGTGGCGAGCCTGCTCGCAGCGCTGCTGCGCGGGCGACCCTGCTCGCGGCGCTGCTGCGCGGCGACCCTGCCGCGGCGCTGCTGCGCGGCGACCACTGTTTGGCGGCACTGCTGCGCGCGGCGACCCTTCTCGCGGCGCTGCTGCGCGGCGAAGATTTCTCGCGGCGCTGCTGCGCGCGGGCGAGCCTGCTCGCGGCGCTGCTGCGCGCGGGCGAGCCTGCTCGCGGCGCTGCTGCGCGCGGGCGACCCTTCTCGCGGCGCTGCTGCGCGTGGGCGACCCTGCTCGCGGCGTTGCTGCGCGCGGGCGGCGCTGCTCGCGGCGCTGCTACGCGCGGGCGACCATGCTCGCGGCGCTGCTGAGCGCGGGCGACCCTGCTCGTGGCGCTGCTGCGCGCGGGCGACCCTGCTCGCGGCGCAGCTGCGCGTGGGCGACCCTACTCGTGGCGCTGCTGTGCATGGGTGGCCCTGCTCGCGGCGCTACTGCGCGCTGCGTCTTGGCGTTGTTCCCCGCGGCTTGGATTGCTGGCAACCTAGGCTGTTGCCTGGGTTGCTAGCAGTTTGGAAGTTCTGCAGGGATGGATTTTACGATCGGATGCGAGAACAATGGAATTTTTGCTAGAACGGAATGGGAAACGATTCAATCAACTATGAAATTCGAAATCAAGCGTAACCAAAGGAACAACAGAAATTGGAAATGCTGAAGACACAGCTTGTGATCTTCATCCCAACTCTGATTGTCTTAGAAGGGAGAAGAAGATTGTACTGAAACTAAAACGCTCACGCCTCCTCGTGTCACTCCTTCCGGGCAAGGAGACGATCGTCGTGCTCCAGCTACTCCTCAACTTGCTTCTCTCCCAGCTCCAATGCTCATCAGCCTTGGAGGGTCTGCAGAAATCCTTTCTCTCTAACCTAAAATCAACTCTCAGGAGGGTATTTATAGGTTTCTCTTAAGTCATGCCCAGGGGCATTTTCGTAATTTTTGCATCTTTGAATTTTCGCTCGCTCCTCTTGATCCTCGTCTCTTTCCTTGATCTTCTTAACCTGTCTCTGAATGTTTACTAACCATAAAATGTTATATATATTCCACTTGATTTAAAGGATCAAGTGGGGTTAGTAATTTCATAAAATGATGTATATGCATGATATTAGCATGAATTAACATTATAATTTTGATGAATGAAAGCTAAAAAGTTTAATTATTTGATGACATATTTGAGAGTCATCAACTACCAATGACCCTTTCTAAGACGAACTGAGACGTCTACGAGTGAGGGGCGTTTGATGGCCCTTGGTTGTTCTATGTCTAAGGATGAATGAGTAATCATCTCCACAAGAAATCCTATCTCTTGACACGGTGGTTATCCTATAACACCTTCATTATAATCCAAGGCAGAGGAAGAGATAGCGGGAGGACGCCACTCTAGCAAGTAATAATACTGGAAAATAATGGAGGAGAGACGAGTAGGTACCCGGTTGACGATAGTCCACGGCAAAGTAGTTTGTTGATTGCCAGCCAACGATGGCGGATCGACGGGGCGGAGAGCGCGGTGCATTGGCGGAGAAGACCATTGGCACGAGTAGAGAAGGGGGGCCCAATGCCCAGGATGAGTGATGACACGCGGCAGTGGACCGGGTGAGCGGTGGTGGACTAGGGCGTGTGGGCTGGGCCTACGCACGGTGGTAGAGCAGGGGCATGGGCTGGGGCCTGCTCGCGGCAGCTAGGGTGGCGGCAGAGCCGCGCGCGGGGTGGGGTCTGCTCATAGTGGCAGAGCGGGGCACAGGGGTGGTGTGGCTGCACGCGGCCGTGGGCCGGGTGGACGGCGGCGAAGGTGGGCACGCGCGGCGGGTCACCTGCGCGCGGTGGCGGGTCAGAGCGTACGGGTGAAGGCCTGCGCGCGATGGCTAAGCGGGACGTCGGCAGAGCCGGGCACGCGGGCGGGGTGCCTGCCCGCGGCGGTGGGCTGGGCGTGCGGGCGGAGGCCTGCGCGCCGCAGCGGACTGGGTGGCGGGGGTGGAGTTGGCCACAAGGCTGGCTCCAAGGACGGGAAGGTGGTAGCGGAGTGGTGCGGAGGGCAAGAACCACATTTCTTGAATTTTAACAACCACGAGATTTCCAAAGGGGTATTGGCGGATTCTTGATTCTTGGGACATTCTGGTGGGTGATGAAGGAGGTTGGGGTGGATGACAGCGGCATCACATCCTCGGAGTAGTCTCGACGAAGAAATGCAGACGACGGCACCCCTGACAATGGCAAATCTTGAATCCTCAAGACAACCTCAGAGTAGTCTTGACGAGGAAACTTTAAGGCTCCAAGAAATGATGGATTTTGAATCTTTAGGCGACCTCAAGGTAGTCTTGACGAGGGCGTTGGAGACGTCTTCATGGAGTAGTCTCGACGTGAAGACATGCGGCTCCAACCCACGGAGTAGTCTCGATGTGGGGCGAGAGTAGCCAGCTCCTCTCTCTACACTCTAACTCCTATCTAACTCTATCTCTCTAAAACTACGGTAGAAAGAACACACAACTTGATTCAACGATGCCTGCCTTCACTTGGGCATGCTATCCCCCTATATAGTGAGGATAGGTGCCAAGTGGTGTTGTGTAGATGATGAACCGTCAGGAGACGTGATTCGACCTCTATTCAATGGTTACAAGCGAAAGGAAAAGCATAACATGGACGAGGCCCAAAACACCGGTCCAGTCTGTAAGATCCAAGAACAAAAATTACAACAGGACAAAATAAAATACAAAAATGGAAAATGCTTGCGCGGAATATTTAAACCCCGGATGGCGAGCATCGGTGCGCACAGCCCGGCGTGGTTGGACTCGTCCCGTCTCGGTGTCAGCTAGATGGTCCCCCATCACTATAAACGAGGATGTTATCAAAATAAACTACGACAAAACGTCCTATGAATGTTCTAAGAATATGATTCATCAAACGCTGGAAGGTACTAGGTGCATTCGACAAACCAAACAGCATCACTTTCCACTTATATAATCCATCCTTGATTTTAAATGTGATTTTCCACTCATCACCAGGACGGATTCAGACTTGATGATAGCCACGCTTGAGATCTATTTTCGAGATAATCCTCGAACCAACCATCATATCAAACATATCATCGATGTGAGGAATGGGAAACCTATATTTAACAATTATTTTATTTATGGCTCTACTATCAATGCACATGCGCCAGCTCCAATCCTTTTTCGGACCTAGTAATGCGGGTACGGTGCATGGGCTAAGGCTATCTGGGATGAATGCCTCGTTCAATAGTTATTGGGTCTGGCACTGAAGTTCCTTGTATTTCATGGGATCCATACTATAATGGGGAAGGTATGGCAAGGCGGATCCAAGAATGAAATCAGTGGCATGCTGAGTCTAGCGCATAGGTGGTAAATCATTGGGTAGATGCTTGGGAAGACGCTTTCAAATTCAGCTAGTAATTGGGAGACCTCCGGTGGCGGGGGTGTGGAAGTTTCAAAGGAATGATCAGGAATCATGGCTAAACAAATATACATCTCACTATCTATTTCCTTTTGAAATTGATGTCCGTTGAGGATGCATAGACCTAATGACGTAGACTCTGGTGAAGGTTTCTGTGGGCTTTGAATATATGGGTGCCATGTAATTTTCTTGCACTGATAAAGGAATGAGCAAGTATTACTCCTACCGAAGATATGTACGTCATTGTCATATAACCATGGGCAACCTAGGATGATGCTTCCTACCTTCACAGGTAACACATCACATAGTACCTCTTCCACGTTTGACTGAACTTTTAGGGGAAGGAGACACTGATTTTTCATAGGGTTTGAGGTAGCATTAATCCAAGATACATAATATGGATGAGGGTGATCAATCAAAGGTAATCCCAAACGTGACATCATGATGTCGGATATGGCGTTGATACAGCTACCACTCTCTACGATAGTCTTATACATCTTATCACCAATCTTAAAATAAGTGTAAAATATGGATGTCCTCAAAGCAGAATTATAAGTGGAAGGCTGGGTAAGGTTGTAACGAACAACTCCCCAAACTGATGTAGATGGATCGTGATGAGGAAGGAATGGTGGGCAGTTAGTGATGCCAATGAAGCTCACTAATCCTTCCTCGTGCAAGAATTCATCCACGGCGTAACTCTCTACTCTATACTCTTCCTCATAAATAGGCTGCTCATCTATGGCTGGCTCATTGTCGAGGGGCTCCTGTCCTATATGTAAGGTTTGCGTGAGGCATTTGGAGGCTTGGTGACCACGTCCTTGGCACTTGAAGCAGGTTATGCTAGGAGGACGGATCTGTACTGGACTGGATTGAGGAGGAGCTCTCGTGATGGAATCAAGGGAAAACGACGTACGGGTGTTTGAAGTAGCGGAGGAAGGTGTTGGAGCTGATGGATGGTGATGGAGGACCATCCAGTAGATGGCGGCTCAGCGACGACGATGCCACCCGAGGATGCCCCGATGACGCGCCACCAGCCACGCCGAGGCGCTCGAGTCGACGTCCATCATCCGGGGTTTAAGTACTCCGGGTAAGCAAGGCTTTACCATTTTATTATTTTCATCATCATGTTGTATTTCTTTCCGAATAATGGATTGGGCCATTATCGTAGGGCCCGTCCTCGTCTTTGATTTTATATTTTAGAATTGTATTTGAATTTGTAAGGAGAGACCGAACCACGTTTCACGACGGTTCGATCTCTCCCCACGTTCTCTTGGCACCCCTCCTCCCTATATAAGGGGAGGGCATGCCCAAGGAACATTTGGAAGTTTTTTAATTGAAGTTGTTTCAAGAATCTTCCCCCTATCGTAGTCGTAGCGTCGGGGGTTTGGCTAGCCCCACCTCTTCGTCGAGACCACTCCAAGGAGTAGAGCCCACGACCTGTCCGTCGAGATCACTCCGGGCGTGACGTGTTCAACTGTACCATCGAGATCACTCCGGTACATTAAATATTTTCAAGAAGCTGTTGAAATCAAGAATCGAGAGAGCACCCATCGAAATCACTCTGGGCGTCCTCGAAGGTTCGCGACAACTACGGCGCCGCGCTGCATTCGGGAAATCATCTCCAACGAGGAGAACCACCCGCGACCCACCAAGAACTCACCACGCCAGGTTCTTGGCTCTACCCGTCCATCTCCCCATCCTTCATCCCTCAATCGTTTCTTGAATCTTCCTCTTCACCCTCATCGTTCTTGACCATTCCCCTTCTCCTCCCATCATTTCTTGAATCGTCCTCTTCACCCTCATCGTTCTTGACCATCTTCCACCACTTTCCATCGTTTCTTGAATCTTCCTCCTCACCCTCATCGTTCTTGACCATCTTCCACCACTTTCCATCATTTCTTGAATCTTCCTCTTCACCCTCATCGTTCTTGACCATTCCCCCCCATCTTCCATCGTTCTTGACCATAACCCCCCCATTCTTGCATCACCCTTTGGCTTCCCCCCCCCCCCTTCTTGATTCGACCGCCACTTCTCCCATTGCCACCCCGCCCCGAATCCCGATTCCCGACCACCCCGCATCACCGCCCGCGTCGGGGACCCGCTCCGTGCCGCGACCCCACGCCGCGCGGACCCATTCCACGCCGCGACTCGCGCGCGCGCGCGCAACCGCCAGCGCGCGGACTTGCGCCTAGCCGTGATCCGACCGCGCGCGGTCGCGCCCGCCGGGTCCGCCAATCGCCACGGTTCTGCCGCACTCTGTGGCTCCACGCCGCGCCGAGGCTTTGCCCCGCGTCATCAACCCGCCCTGCGCCGCCGTTCTGCCCTGTACCGTGGCTCTGCGCCACCGCCACTGCCAGACGCGACCGGTGCCGCCCGTCACTTGCGCCAAGCCACGTTGGTCCCTCCCGGCATTCCGGCCTACGACAAGACGAATCCGTCCCCGGAACGCTATCTCTACGCCCGTCTTCGATACGCTGTGGACTACATATTTTAAGGTCAGCTCGTCTCCTCTCCATCCTTAACCAGTATTATTACCTGTTCTAGTGCCGTCCTCCGCTATCGCATCCACTGCCGCCACTCATCACTCGACGACGGATTAGGAACAGCCACTGTTGTGGGAGCAGGACTTTCTTGAGGTAAGCGGTCTGTCACTTGATCTTTAAATTCCAAACTTATCAGGGCCGTTAGACGCCTTTCTCGTCTAGACGTCTAGTGGTCTTGAGGGTCATTGGGAGTCTGACTTTCGGATCAATCTATTTGGTGATCGTCACCGTCCATCGCGTTATCTCCTTGTGTCTTAACTGCTCGATCATAAAGTCTCATTGTGTTTGCATCATATCATCATTATTCTTGTGACGCGAAACGCGCCGCTCGATCCCGGCCATCGGCATTTCGCATCAGATGGTGCTTGGTGGGAGTGCGACACGGAACAGGCGTGGGCGCCAGGAGAGCTAACGGTGAGTTTTGCGGAGCTAGACGGTTGGAGTAAGCGGGATTGCATGAGTGATGACTCTAAAATATGTCATCAAATAATCAAGTTCTCAAGTTTAAATTCATTACAATTATCTTGTGAATTCATGCTAAGTTCATGCATATGTATTGTTTTATGAAATCACTAACCCCACTTGATTCTTTGAATCAAGTGGAATATATTTAACGTTTTATGGCTAGTGAACATTCAGAAACAGGTTAAGAAGATCAAGGAAGAGAGGAGGATCAACAGAAGTGGGCAAAAATTCGAAGTGGCAAAAATTACGAAAATGCCCCTGGGCATGACTTAAGAGAAAACCTATAAATACTCTCTTGAGAGAGGAGTTTAGGTGTTCAGAATTTTCTCTAAGGAAACTAGGGCTTGGAGAAGAGGATTTCTGCACCCGCCAGGAGCTGATGAGCTTTTGGAGTTGGAGAGGAAGAACAGACTGAAGCTAGCTTGGATTGAAGAACCACGCCTCGCGCAAGGGCGTGACACCCGGCGTGGGAAATCGCAAGCTTCAGCCCTGTAATCCTCTCTTCTCAGACAATTTTGGTTGGGTTGGAAGAGTCACAAGATCTTCCAATGTTTCCCAACTGAGGATTGTTCGTTTAGATTTGATTTCAGTTTAAACTTTGTTCCTTTGTTGTTCAAATCGTCTTCCCCAAATCTTCCAAAAGAACAGAACTCCTCGCATCTCCACCACGCGTGTGCAGCAAAGCCGCCGCGCTCAGTCGTGCTGGCCGCCGCGCAGCACGCAGCCGCGTGCACAGCGTGCAATTATGCGCAGCACACAGCCGCGCGCTGGCGCGCGGCCGCGTGCAGCCGCGCAGCGTCGCAGCCGCGCGCGGCCAGCAGCGCGGCCGTGCCACGGCCAGCGGCAGCCGCGTGCGGCAGCGTGTAGCCGGCGTGCAGCCACGCCCAGCGTGCAGCGCGCACCACAGCTGCGCCGCCGCCGCAACGGCGGCGCGTGCAGCCGCGCAGCAGCGGCGCAGCCTGCTGCGCTGCGCGCCACGGCCGCGCGCAGCGCGCGCGCGGCACGCGGCGCAGCGCGCAGCCCGCGCAGCACGCGCGCCGCGCGCAGCGCGCTGTTGCGTGCAGGCATTCGTGCATAGGCGCCGCCGCGCGCTGCATAGTCAGCGGCGAGGAGGCGCGTAGCACGCGCAACACCTCGCGCGAGTTATCCCGCACGCCAGGGTGTTCGATCCTTTGCCCCAAAGGGCAAAGGATCTGTCTACAGAGAAATTCTCTATAGACGGCTTGATTAAGTTGCACTTTAACGTACTGAAAAGGAATTTCCTGCTGTTTTCTTTTGCTCCCTGTGGATCGACCCTCACTCGCCCTAACTTGTGAGGTTTATAAATTCGTTGAATAAGCTTAATCCTCACACATGTTACTGATAAATAACCAGTAAAAAAACACAGTAAAATTGAGCTTATCAACTGGCGCTGCCGGGACACGGTATTACAGTAGAAAATTCTATTTTCTATGAATCTACAATTATCTCAATAAACCTACAGTCATATTTGTAAATATACTGTCATTTCTCTAAATATACCGTCAATTTTGTTGATTTTCTAGAGCTGCAGGACTTGACAATCCTCAGCTCATTGTTATTCTAACCGTTTGCTGTAGATTTATGGTAGTAACACGCTCAGGAGCTGGTGAAAAGTCTGCAGAAAAAGACATTAGAGACGCCACTCCGGATTCTACAGTGACAGAACCAGAAATTCAGCAGAGAAATATGGCTGAAGAGATGCACCAGCAGAATGAGAGGAGGAGGACTATGCTGGATAGGTCCACACCGTCGGGAAGCTTGCGTCAAACCGATGTAAATCTGAACATCGGTGACGGTATTTCTTCGATATGACAATGCATTAATTCATTCCTTACCTGAATTTAATGGACTGCCTGCTCAAAACCCATTAGAATTCCTTGATGATTTCCACATTAGGTGTTCATCTCAAAACGTTCCAGGGATATCTACAGAAATTTTAAAAATGAAATATTTTCCTCTAACCTTAAAAAGATAAAGCATTTTCCTGGTACCGCAATTTAGGAATCACTTTTAATTCATGGGAAGAGATGCAGGGAAAATTTCTGCAGAAATTTTACCCTCTCTCCAAAACTAACTTTTATAGAAGGGAAATTCACAACTTCCATCCTCATGATGGTGAGGCATTTAGTGAATCATGGGAGAGGTTCAATGATCTGTTGAGGAAGTGCCCTCACCATGGAATTGAACAATGTCAACTAGCTCAGATATTTTATGAGTCTCTCTCTGATTTTATGAAAAACAAGGTAAACCTACGCCACGGGTGGAACGTTTTATACTGCATATGAGGATGAAGTCTTTGATATTTTGGAGAGAGTTGCAGAAACTGATTTGCAGGAGATTGGAGCCAATCAGAATGGGAGGAATGTGCAGCCCAAGAGAGCAGGAGTTCTGCAAGTCAACGCCAAGGAGGGAGAGCTACAAGCGGGCCTAAGGGAGACCAACCAGAAATTGGAGGAGCTCACCTCTACCTTGAAGAATGTCTTCCTAGGTAACTCTCCCATCATTAAAGCTAAGATCTGCTCTCTCTGTTTTAGGGAACATGAAGATGGAGCTTGCCAAGCCATGGAAGAAGAGGTGAAGGCTTTCAACCAGCCGCAACAACCGTGGGCGGGTCAAAAGCGGTCAAATTTCCAAAGCGGAGGCCTTCCACCAAGGAAACAAGCCGGCAGCTCAACCCCGTTCCAGCAGAGACAACAATTCCAGCACAGGCCTCCACAACAGTATCAGGTTTCATCGCAAACTCAACCTGATTTCTCCACATTAACTCCGTCATTTCAGATATGATCGAAAAGCAAAATCAAAAGTTGCGGGCAGAAATGGAGATGCGGATGCAAGTGATGATGGAGTTTCAAACGAAGCAAATGCTGGATGCTCAAGAGCAGATGAGGAAGATGCTAGAAAGCCTCAGACCTGTCCAATCTGAACACCAAGGTATACCGTTAGATTCTCCTTGCACATCTTATAAACTTCCCACGAAACCGTCCATCAATCCATGCAACTTGCATCATGTGCAGCATTCCATTCATGATGAGACGAATAGAGATGATCCTGAGGTTCTAGCCATCTCAAAATTGAGAAATGGGAAAGAACTTCAGGATCCATATCGACTTCTATAGAGAATTCTAAGAAGGGAACCGAACCACAAGAGGAAGGAGAGGACCCCCCCTACGTGGAGGAGCCTCTACCTTCTACGAGTGGGCAGCATGTTCCCTATCCTTCCGCTTTAAATAGAAAAAAACCGATATTTGATTATGAAAACCGACTGCTAGAGAATTTTAGAAAAGCCACCATGACTGTTACTGTCGAAGATATGCTTAGGTGTGCACCTTCCCTAAAGAAGTACCTTAAGGACTCTTGCACCATTAAGAAGCCTAGGAAGTGGTTAAATTATCTGAAAATGCCTCTAGCATTCTTAATGCCATCCCTATCAAAATGAGAGACCCGGGCCCCTTTCATTACATGCGAAATAGGAGGAAACACCTTCTCTAAAGTTTTATTAGATTCGGAGCAAGCATAAGTATCATTCCGACCGCATTATATGAGGAGAGTGGGTTTGGAGAGTTGGAGGAAATTCATATGGACCTACTCTTAGCTGACGGCACTGTTAGGCAACCCGAGGAAGGTTAACCGATGTCATGATCACTGTAGAGAATTGTGAAATCCTGTAGACTTTATAGTGACAGATGTAAAGATATCGGAGACATTAGTTTAGCTCCTATCATCTTAGGTAGACCATTCTTGGTTCTGGCAAAAGCGATTATGGATTGGGAGAAGGGGCGGTTGAGTTTAAAATTGGCACGGAGAGAGTTCGACTGGATATATCGAAAATGATGAAATGTCCTGTCGGAAGCGAGGCGGGGTTAAAATTGTGTGCGGAAGATGAAGGAGAGGGTGTGGTTAAAGGCTCCTTGTCCCAAGTAGGGGGTCGAGAGCTAGAGGAGAGATCATAGACCCCTTCGGTAGAGGTAGGGCCAGAATTGAAACCTTTGCCCTCATCCCTCAAATATGCATATCTAGATGAGCAGAAAATCCTACCGGTAATCATATCTTCATCACTATCCTCTGAACAGGAAAAGGACTTGCTAGAGGTACTTAGGGAGCATAGAAATGCCATAGGTTGGACCTTTGATGATATTAGAGGAATTCCATCTTTGATCTGTGAACATAGGATATTTTTAGAAGAGGAAGCAAAACCTTGTAGAGAGCATCAAAGGAGACTCAACCCTTACATGAGAGAAGTTCTTGAGAAAGAAGTGATTAAGTGGTTGAATGCAGGAATAATTTATGCTATATCCGACAGTAGATGGGTGAGTCCTGTACACATGGTACCAAAGAAATCTGGAATTACCGTAGAAGTGAACGAAAAAGGGAAGAGGTGCAGAAAAGATTGACCACAGGGTGGAGGGTGTGCATTGATTACAGGAAATTAAATAAGGCGACAAAGAAGGATCACTACCCACTACCCTTCATAGATCAAATACTAGAAAAACTGTCAGGGCAGCAATATTTTTGTTTTCTTGATGGTTATTCAGGATACAACCAAGTAAACATCCATCCTGATGATCAAGAGAAGACAACATTTACGAGTCCCGTAGGGACATATGCCTTCAGGCGTATGCCCTTCGGGTTATGCAAGGCCCCGGCCACATTTCAGCGATGTATGAATGCCCTATTTTCTGATTTAGTAGGCGAATGTTTAGAAATATTTATGGATGATTTTTCAGTATTTGGATCTACCTTTGAGAACTGCCTCCTAAGCCTCACCAAAGTATTGAAGAGGTGCATTGAGTCCAACCTTGTCCTAAGTTGGGAAAAATCTCATTTCATGGTGCAGGAGGGAGTAGTGCTGGGACACACGGTCAGCAACCGTGGATTGGAAGTGGACAAGGCCAAAATCGAAATCATCCAGGGCCTTCCACCTCCAACCAACCTAAAAACCCTTAGGGTTTCCTCGGCCACGGGTTTCTATAGACGTTTTATCCTTGATTTTGCTAAAATTTCTAAACCTCTTACAAACCTTTTATCGTCTAAAAATAATGATTTTGAACTAACACTAGAGGCTAAAGATGCATTTATAAATTGAAAGAAGCTTTGGTTAATGCGCCTATCCTGCAAGGGCCCGATTGGACCCTTCCTTTTGAACTAATGTGCGCTTCTGATTTTGCAGTAGGTGCAGTGTTAGGCCAAAGAATTGATAAGAAACCCGTGGTGATCTACTACGCCAGCAGGACCTTAGTGGGCGCACAACTGAATTACACCACCACGAAAAGGAGCTGCTGGCCATTATTTTTGCTTTAGAAAAGTTTAGGTCTTATTTACTAGGTAGTAAAATAACTGTTTATTCTGATCATGCAGCTATTAGATACTTGTTAACGAAGAAAGAGGCTAAACCGAGATTGATTAGATGGGTGCTTTTATTACAGGAATTTGATTTGGAAATCAAAGACAAGAAAGGGTGTGAAAATGTAGTAGTGACCATCTCTCACGAATCATAGGCGCCCCACCTGAACAAATTAATGATGCATTTCCTGATGAATTTGTCCTAACTGCACAAGGAACATTCGTTCCTTGGTATGCACATATTGTCAACTTTTTAGTTTCAGGACAAATTCCTACAGGTTGGACTTCCCACGAGAGAAAAAAGCTACTCAAGGATGCGCGATTTTATTTTTGGGAAGATCCGGAGCTGTTTCACCAAGGACAAGATCAAATTCTCCGACGATCGTCCCGAGCGAGCAACGAAGCATCCTAGAATTCTGCCATGCAAAACCAGGAGGGGTCACTACTCGGCCAAGGTAACAGCTCATAAGATTGTTGAATCGGGTTTCTTTTGGCCTACATTATTTCATGGCGCAGAAATTTTATAACAGTTGTTTAGCATGCCAAGCATCCATCAATATCAATAGGAAAGATAGAATGCCCCTACAACCCATCTTAGAAGTGGAAATATTTGATTTATGGGAATTGATTTTATGGGTCCATTTCCTAGTCCTAACACTTATAAATACATCTTGATGGCTGTTGACTACGTCGCCAAACGGGTAGAAGCCATTCCCGCCAAATCCCATGACAGTAAGGTAGTGCCCACTATTATTGAGAACACATTTTTATAGATATGGATGCCCACGGCGATCATTAGTGATGGAGGTTCACACTTTACAAATTACAACTTTAGGAATCTCCTCAAAAGTTTGGTGTTCATCATCAGTCACTACCCCATATCATCCTCAAGCCAATGGACAAGTTGAATTGTGCAATAGAGAGGTGAAGAAAATTTTGAGGAAAATAGTGCGTCCAGATGGGAAAGATTGGTCCAGGAAGCTAGGCAGGCGTTATGGGCTTATAGGACAGCTTACAAAACCCCTCTCGGCATGTCTCCCTTCCGCCTTATCTTTGGCAAAGCTTGTCACCTACCACTTGAGTTAGAACACAAGGCCCTTTGGGCTATTAGAAAACTCAACCTAAATTTGGATAGAGCCGGCAAGCATAGACTTCTTCAATTGAATGAGTTGGAAGAGTTAAGAAATGAGGCTTATGAGAATTCAAAGATTTATAAAGCCAAGATGAAGATGTTTCATGACAAGAGCTTGAGGAGAAGAATTTTTGTGGAGAATCAAAAGTATGGCTTTACAACTCTAGACTAAAACTCTTTCCAGGTAAATTGAAAGCGCGATGGGATGGTCCTTCCTTGTTCAACAGGTTTTTGAGAATGGAGCCGTTACAATTTTAGATCCTCGTCTCAAAGGCGATTCACTGTGAGCAGACGCGGCTCAAACCCTACTTAGAAGAAGAAGATCTTCACAGCCCCATGAATATTACGTTAGAAAAGCCATCGCATGATAGCTCATGATCCGATTAGTTTTTGTTTTACTACATTTCATATTCTCTCTGCTTGATTACTTTCCTTGTTTTGTTTTTGTTTCTGCGTTTTGTTTCTATTCTCGTGTGCAGCCACTCCGATCCACGCCCACCTAACACGTCACTGGACAACACGCATGCTGATCGCTGCCCTTCCTTCCATGGTTTGGTATTCCTTTCTCCTTTCTCTCATTTATGATTTGTCATGTAGGAACATGCCTTTTATTGAGGGGAGGAGTACATTTACATGCATTATCCATGAAATTTTTCGTTTTGCATCCACAAACCATGGATTTTGATGATCTTAGGAGATGATTGTCCAATGATATGCATGATAATTCGATTCTTTTCAAAAGGGTAGAAATGCAAGAGTGGCCAGCTAGGGAATCCTAGGTGAAGTAAGCCTAGCTAGGTGCACTCTGATCCATACCACGACAGTCGTATCTATTACCATTATACTTCTCTCACCTCACCATCCACCTCGGGTTGAGTTAGCACTTACATGCACGAAAATTTTTAGCTTTAGTGGAGTAGGGTTAGTGTTAGCTCATTGGCAGTATTATTATGGCGTGAGTGAAGCTCCTGACCCATGAAGGATACATAACCGTCGGGGAATAAGCTGCCGGTCTACTAAGGGCACATGGGTAGTGGATAAGCGCCACCAAACTATCAAGTGAAAGCTGCACTGCGCATAAACAAGCAAAAGCTTGCATCATAGTACTAAAGTTGATTGTCATCAAAAATGACCAACAAGCAGCAAAGGCCAAATAAAATAAAGGTGGAAAAGCTGTCTCCCGTGTGTTTGAGCCGATGCTACTATAGCCATAGTATTGAGCTAGCATTAATGCCACTCTCTACGCCTCGTTCAGTAGTGCGCTTGGGGTGTTAACTCGATCTTATTCCATATACTATGTACTTACTATATGTACTCCATAGATCATGTGCACTCAGTTGAGGTTTAAGGCTGAGATAGATCCTAAATTTCTTCTACGCTGGTCAATTTTAATTGCTGAAAATACTCCTTGAGAAGAGCATGAATCAAAGTTATCGGAAGTCAAAACTCACCTTGAGATCATCTTTTATTCTCACCTGCATGTCATTACTAAGGGACTAGTAATGATCTAAGTTGAAGTGTTTGATGACTCTAAAATATGTCATCAAATAATCAGGTTCTCAAGTTTAAATTCGTTACAATTATCTTGTGAGTTCATGGTAAGGTGATGCATATGTATTGTTTTATGAAATCACTAACCCCACTTGATTCTTTGAATCAAGTGGAATATATTTAACGTTTTATGGCTAGTGAACATTCAGAAACAGGTTAAGAAGATCAAGGAAGAGAGGAAGATCAACAGAAGTGGGCAAAAATTCGAAGTGGCAAAAATTACGAAAATGCCCCTGGGCATGACTTAAGAGAAAACCTATAAATACTCTCTTGAGAGAGGAGTTTAGGTGTTCAGAATTTTCTCTAAGGAAACTAGGGCTTGGAGAAGAGGATTTCTGCACCCTCCAGGAGCTGATGAGCTTTTGGAGTTGGAGAGGAAGAACAGACTGAAGATAGCTTGGATTGAAGAACCACGCCTCGCCGCAAGGACGTGACACCCGACGTGGGGAAATCGCAAGCTTCAGCCCTGTAATCCCTCTCTGCTCAGACAATTTTGGTTGGGTTGGAAGAGTCACAAGATCTTCCAATGTTTCCCAACTGAGGATTGTTTCGTTTAGATTTGATTTCAGTTGAATTTTGTTTCTTTCTTGTTCTGATCATCCTCCCCAAACTTCCCCCAAAAACATCCCTTTGACGCAGTAGCACCGCCGCGCGCAGCAGCACCGCCGCGCGCAGCAACACCGCCTTGCAGCAGCGCTGCGCCAGCAGCAGCGTCGCGGCAGCCAGCGCGCTGCCCTTGCACGCCGCGCGCAGCCAGCGCCTTAGCGCCACGCGCGCGCAGCCACGCCAGCGCGCAGGCGCCACGCCGCGTCTGGCAGCGCCGCTGCGCTGCGCCAGCGCGGCCACGCGCGCAGCAGCGCCGCTGCGCAGCGCCAGCGCCGCAGCCGCCGGCAGCGCAGCCACGCGCCGCAGCCACGCGCCGGCGCGGCAGCGCCGCTGCGCAGCGGCCGCGCAGCCAGCGCCCGCGCGCAGCGCGCCAGCGCCGCAGCAGCAGCGCCGCGCGCAGCCACGCGCGCGGCGCGGCTGGCGCCAGCGCCCGCGCGCAGCAGCGCGTCGCAGCCACGCCTGCGGCGCGGCGCGCTGCACGCAAACACCTTGCGCGCAGGTACCCTGCGCAAGAGGTGTTTGATCCTTTGCCCCAAGGCAGGGTACTGTCTACAGAGAACTCCTCTGTAGACAGCCTCTATTAAGTTAAATCTTTAACTTAATCAGAGCAATAGCAGTTAAATCTTTCGACTAAACTGGGAATTAAAGAGGAATTCTGTGATTTTCCTGAGGATCATTTAACAGAGTTTAATATTTATTTTAAATTGATAAGGGACATATCTATTGAATAAAGAAGGAAATTTCTACTGTTTTCTCCTGCTCCCTGTGGATCGACCCTCACTCGCCTTACGCCGTGAGGTTTATAAATTTGTTGCATAAGCTCTGAACCTCACACTTCTGAACTGCTAAATAACCAGTAAAAAATGCCCTAAAATTGAGCTTATCAATGAGTGAGGTCAATCGAGAAGAGCAGGACGACCACTGATGACATGAGTATTGTATAGGGTTTGACAAAGCTCAAGGTCTTCTACGATTTGATAGGCCTGCTCAAGTGTAGCATCCTTCTGGACAAGTAATTCTGTCTCTAAATATGGATTGAGGCCAGTTCTAAATTGGGAGATAACAACTCACGGGTTCTCCTGAACTTAACATCTCATGTAGAACTTCTCAAATTGAGTAATGTATTCAGAGACGCGACGCCTACCCTGCTGTAATTTATGCCATTGGTCTAAGAGATTATCTAAATAAGCAAGAGGGACGTATTTCTCACATAGTTTGTCCTTCATTTGGGGCCAAGTATCAATGGGTGCCTCTCGTCGGTTATAGATTGAAAATTCAAGATCTTCCCAAAAGATTTTGGCCTTGACCTCCTAGTCTCATCTTGGCGTACTGAACTTTCTCCCAATCACGCATGTTGTATCATTTGAAAGAACTACTTAACTTAGACTCCCAATCAAGATACTCTTTAGGGTCCCTAAATCCCTCATAGTACAGAACATCAACTTCGACACTTCTTTGAATTTGTTGCCACTAATTGTCATGATCTGCACAACGATGATCGCGAGGGAGCGCCAGATCCTCGGGTGGACAAGGATTGCTCCTGTCCAAAAGATTCCCGTTCCACCCTTTGTGCCTCTTGTCGGGCGGGTAGGGATCATTTCGCAGCGGATGACTGCTATCGCGACCTAGGATCCTCTCTTTTGGTAGATAGTAATCGCCACGCGGTGGACGATTTCCATCATGTACCAGGTTTCTATCCGCAGGTGGATAGGTGATGTAATACGAAGGGAGTGCCGCGATTGGACTGCTCGTATTACGTCACATGAGCGATAATGAATTGACTTCATAGCTAATTAAATGAAATGAATGCCGGTTTAAAAAACCCTTGACGAGTAATAATAGACGACTACGAATGAGGATTGACGGTCAATGACCTCCACTGAGGAGATATTGATCGGGTTAGACTCCTAATGACCCTCCTTAGGAGCAACTACGACGTCTACGGGTAAGGGGCATTCGATGGCCCTAGGTTGTCCCACGTTTAAGGATGAGCGAGTAATCGTCTCCACAAGTAGTCCTATCTCTCGATATGGTGGCTATCCTATAGCACTTTCGTTGTAATCCAAAGGCAGAGGAAGAGATAGTGGGAGACGGCACTACAAGGTGTAATAATACTGGAAATTAATGGAGGGGAGACGAGAAGGTACCCAATTGATGGCGTCCACGGCAAGATGCAGGGCTCGGAACGAGCAAGGTTGTCGATGAGACTCCGAGACGGCGCGATGTCGGGGTGGAGGACGACAGCTAGTGATGGCGTGAGGGGATAGCGGAGGGTCGCGAACAGACAGCGTGCAGAGGAGTGGCCATGGGTAGGTGGCGCATGGGCGAGCGATCGAAGGAGGATGGCGCGTGGCATTCGGCCGGGGGCGAGGCGCGCGATGTGTAGCCGCAGCGGGCACCGTGCGGGTGCAGGGTTGCACACGTGGTCGCAAGGCGGCGCGCGCGGGGACCTGGGCGGTGCGTGGGCATTGGATGACGCACGCGCAGGCACAAGATGGCGCGCGGCGCGGAACAGCACACAGGCACAGGGAGGGGCGCAAGTGGTGGCAGCGCGCGAGCGCTGGGCAGCACGCGGCTGATGACTCTAAAATATGTCATCAAATAATCAAGTTCTTAAGTTTAAATTCATTACAATTATCTTGTGAATTCATGCTAAGTTCATGCATATGTATTGTTTTATGAAATCAGTAACCCCACTTGATTCTTTGAATCAACTGGAATATATTTAACATTTTATGGCTAGTGAACATTCAGAAACAGGTTAAGAAGATCAAGGAAGAGAGGAGGATCAAGAGAAGTGGGCAAAAATTTGAAGTGGAAAAAATTACGAAAATGCGCCTGGGCATGACTTAAGAGAAAACCTATAAATACTCTCTTGAGAGAGGAGTTTAGGTTGTTCAGAATTTTTCTCTAAGGAAACTAGGGCTTGGAGAAGAGGATTTCTGCACCCTCCAGGAGCTGATGAGCTTTCGGAGTTGGAGAGGAAGAACATGCTGAAGATAGCTTGAATTGAAGAACCACGCCTCGCCGCAAGGACGTGACACCCGACGTGGGGAAATCTCAAGCTTCAGCCCTGTAATCCCTCTCTTCTCAGACAATTTTGGTTGGGTTGGAAGAGTCACAAGATCTTCCAATGTTTTCCAACTGAGGATTGTTTCGTTTTAGATTTGATTTCAGTTGAACTTTGTTTCTTTCTTGTTCTGATCATCCTCCCCAAACCTCCCCAAAAATCCCTTTGATATAGCAGAACCACTGCGCGCAGCAGCACCGCCGCGCGCAGCAGCACCGCCGCACGCAACAGCGCTGCTGCACGCAGCAGCGCCGCGCGCAGCAGCGTCGCGCTCAGCCACGCCGCGCGCGACAACGCCGCTGCACGCAAACACCTTGCGCGTAGGTACCCTGCACGCAAGGTGTTTGATCCTTTGCCCTCAAGGGCAAAGGTACTGTCTACAGAGAACTTCTCTGTAGACAGCCTCTATTAAGTTAAATCTTTAACTTAATCAGAGCAATAGCAGTTAAATCTTTCGACTAAACTGGGAATTAAAGAGGAATTCTGTGATTTTCTTGAGGATCATTTAACAAAGTTTAATATTTATTTTAAATTGATAAGTGACATATCTATTGAATAAAGAAGGAAATTTCTGCTGTTTTCTCCTACTCCCTGTGGATCGACCCTCACTCGCCTTACGCCGTGAGGTTTATAAATTTGTTGCATAAGCTCTGAACCTCACACGTCTGAACTACTAAATAACCAGTAAAAAACACATAAAATCTGAGCTTATCAGCGGCATAGAGCGGTGCGTGGGTGCAAGTGGTGGCGCTCGTCGGTAGGCAACCGTGGACGGGCAGCCACAGGCGGCCGGAGACGGGGTTCTTGGCCTGTAACAACCCCCAAAAACTCCCCTGGAGGTTGGGTGGACGTTGATTTCCTGGAGATTCGGTGCAGTTGTTGATCAAGAACATCAAGAAGGGGGCGGTTTCTTGAGATCTTGGTGGCAGAATGGAAGGCTGGCATTGATGGCGATGGCCCGACGCCGGAGTGGTCTCGACGAAGAAGTATGTTGACCACGACGCTCCCGTACGGCGATTCTTGAATCTTTAGTCGACCTCGGAGTAGTCTCGACGAGGACGATGGAGGACGTCTCACTACTTGATATTTTTGGGATTCCGGGCGTTGAGTGGCACTGGAAATGACTTGATATTTCTGGGCATTCCAGGCATTGAACAAACCTAGTGATTGACGTGATGGACGTGCAGCAGGCATTGATAGATGAGCACTGATGTTGTTGTCAAAGATTCAGGGGTAGGCGATTTCCCACGTGCGTTGAGCACGTGGAACCCCAACGCGCGCGTTGAGATCACGGAGGGCGTGCAGTGCACATAGAGCGTGAGGAGTGCACGGGGCCTGAAGCATTGGACGACGTCGATAACGATCGGTGCAGGCGGCCAGGAGGCACCTTGCGTGGGCAGCCGAGAGGCACCTGGCGCGGGCGGCCAGGAGGCAGCCTTTGTGGCTGGCCACGGTGTGGCCTGCGTGGGCGGCCGAGAGGCGGCCTGTGTGGGCAGTCGGGAGGCAGCCTGCATAGGAAGTCGCTGGCTACCTGCGCGGGCGGCCTGGGAGGCGGGCTGAGCGGGTTACTCGAATGCGGCTTGTGCGGGCAGCCAGTAGGCGGCCTTGGCGTGGGTGGCCTGGGGTGATGGCCTGCGGGGTTATGAGGGTAGCCTGCGTGGGCGATCGGAGAAGGCTACAGACACATGCAAGAAGGGCGACAAAGGGGATGACGGCGACGGCGATGACGATCTGGGAAGAAGAGGACTAGGGCAAGTCCTTCAAGAAGAGAAAACTCAATTCCTGAATAAAACTTTGCCAAGTTTTTCTTACAACATTGGCCTTCATATAGGCCTTGGAGGAAAGAGAAAATCAGGAAATGACGTAAAAAGAACTATGGGCGACGTGTAATCATCTCGCGTCCATAGGTAGTTCTGGATTTGTTGTTGATGATGTGTCATGGCGTGGGACGTCTCGAGAGGTGATGTTGGCACGTCTGAAGTCAGGCAATTATTTGGTTGATGTCGATGTCGATTTAGCGTGCTTGATGTGTCGGATCACATTGGTGGGGCGTCTAGTGTCGATGTGTTGACGTCGTTGACACCTGATTGCCTCGTGTCAATCAGATGAAACAACCCGGGGTCACAGCAAACTTGCTCACACTGATTGGGTCTAGAGAGATTGGTGTACCGGTTGAGAAGTGGTTTGGTGGAGAGACAAGTCTACCGCATGAAACGTGGAGCTTATTCCCCACGTAGGAGGAATGTCAACGATGTAGGCACCGTCGACAACTATTCGGAGGAGTGAGAATGGGCCAGAGTGATGAGCGTGTATCTTGGTAGCCATTCCAAGAGAGTATCTCTCCGGCCGAGGCCTAACCATCACTAGTTTTCGCACATCGAAGACTTGGAGTCAGCAGTGTAAGTCAGCAACTTGCATGTACAATGCAGTTTGTGTAGTAATCCTATCATGGATATACTGAAGCAAAGTGGAAATAGGCTGGGCAAATGCAAGAGCATCCTCTGACACCCTAACATGAGGGTCTACGGTTGCTAGGTCTAGGGGGCGACAAGGCGATAGACCATGGGCGATATCAAAAGGGCTTAACCCGTGGTTCAGTTCATGAAGGAGTTATATGCAGACTTGGCACGAGGGATTATCAGATCCCACGTCGGGAGGCATTTGCCAAATAGGGATCCGAGCACGTTGTCCAAACTACTATTAAAGACCTCTATTTGAACGTCCGTATAAGGATGGTAGGCTGTCAAAATTTTGAGCTTCGTGCCAAGGAGGCTCCGCAATGTCTTTCAGAAGTAGCTTGTGAAGCGAACGTCTCGATCGGACACAATTAAAGTTGGCAAGCTGTGGAGGTGTCATAGGATAAAAATAGGGGTAAGTTTTATGCAATTTTAAACCCTTGTCGTTGTCAATTTTAGCTTATACAATAGAATTTATAAGAATTGTACTTAGGATGTGTAGTGGTAAGTACGAGTATCATCCAAGGGAAGCTAGTAGGGAATCGATTTGACGTTCTTCTTGAATAATTTGAACCTAATCTGTGTTAATTTCAGTCTTGACAGATATCAAATTACCCTAATTAGAGGAAAAATGTACAGAGGGAGGCAGGAGAGATGATAGGAATAGAAGAAATATGGGCTCTAAATTGAATTATTTGATCCAATTTAAAGGATCAAAGTATTCGATCAAAGGGATTCAGAAGGAAATTTGATTGTGTTTTTGGTTGGTTCTGTAGGTTTTATAATTCAGAAATAACTCACTACTAGATAATAAAAAAAGAAATTTAGTCTCCTAGAAATTGAAGTTTTTAATAGTTTTTAATGTGCACTTGGAATAGCTAGGTAAATCTCTCAATGTCTCCTCTCAATCTCACTAAGGGATTGTACATTCTGCTCAAGCCTAGCGATTTAGATGTTCAGACCAAGATCAAGAAGAATGAAGAAGAAATTTCACCATAACATCATCCAAAATACACTAAAAGTTCAAATACAAACAAGAAAAATGTACCAGATAGGTTGATCCAAGCTATAAGTCCTCTTTGTTTTGTAGCTGTGATAGAGGGCCATCAAGAATGAGCTCCCCAACTTGAAATTTAGATTTTATACTTAAGTTACGTGGTAAAAATCACCATTTTACCTTAGTTGAGTAATTAATTATTGTCTATCAATTAGGGTTGATCCAGATAATCCATACAAATAGAAAGAGGGGACAAAGATGAGAAAATCCGTAAAACAATCATCTCAACCGGACTTCAGGATCAAAAGTTATTAATAAAAGTTATTTCAAACCAATTTAAGCCATTGGATTTAAATTAATTTATTTATTCATTTCTTTTTGTTTTAACACGCCATGACGAGTCGCTCTCTCATTGGCCTGTGCATTTTGAATTCACCATTTTGGAGAAATGTCGTTTAAAAAGCCTAGAATTACTACTGGACGCCGTCCCAAAGTAATTATGTGTATGCTCCTTGCGCATTCTCTCTCCTCTGATTTAAATCACTAAAAAATACTAAATAAAACCGTGTAACTGTTTAAATAACAGCCATACGCCTGCATACACGACCGAGAGCTGTTTTTTAGGGCATAATTGCAACTGAAATTTTCCAAAAGCCTTTGGAAGAGTAAAAATTGTTTTAAAATTCATTTTTTCATTATAAATATATCCTTTTCCCTTTTAAAACTTCATTTTTCACTTAAATACAGCTCAAAAAATCCAATTAAATCTCAAATAAATCCTAATAAATTCCAGAAATTTCAAGAAAGCTTAGTACTTCATCCCCATTATAATTGAGCTGGAAATTAAATTTAAGCCTGCCATCTTCATTTAAAAATTTATTTCAAGCTCAAATAAATCCCAGAAAATTCATAAAATTAACAGAAAATTAGGGGAAAATCTGAAATCACTTGTCAACATTAAGTTTATGTAAATATATAACAATAACCCCATTCTAAGCTCTTTAAATGCATAAAATTGTGCAAATAGCATGAAATAAAAACCAAAATGTGGGTGTTATAGGTGCACAATTTTCAGAATATTAATTGTGCAACCTGCGTGGCGTCAGACATCTTCACGTAAGGCATGAAGTGCCCCATCTTCAAAAACCTATCAACGATGACCATGATGGAGTCGTGGCGTCATGTGGTCTGGGGCAACATTAGAACGAAGTCTATACTAACATCGTCCCATGGATGCTTGGGCGTCTATTGGGGAGTATATAACCCAGCGCGCTTCTTGATCTGCTTGGCCAAGGTGCAAACACCGCATTGGGCAACAATGTTATTGACGTCACGTTTCAGCGAGGGCCAATAGAATTGATATTCTATGGCGCCGATGGTCTTGTAAAAACTGAGCTGGCCGCTAAGACCGCTGGCGTGACCTTCCCACATGAGGAAGTCATGGAGAGACGTGCGAGGCATGCGTAACCTGTTTTGGTAAAACAGGTAAACATCGGTGATGATGTAATCCCGTAAGTTACGGGATGGTATTTATTGAACTTCAGCGATGATTGGCCCAAAGTTGGGGCAGCTGGCATACTCTTCCTAGATGGTCTCAAATCCGAGGATCTTCACCCTCATGATATTTAGCATGTGGGCTCTCGTGCTAAATGCATCAGCGACAACAATATCCTTGGCCTCCTTGTGTTTGATGATGAATGACTAGTCCTGTAGATATTTGACCCATCTCGCGTGTGAGTCCCTTTAAAAGGAGGTAGTGCCACAGTACTTCATCGTTTGGACAAGTGCGTAAAATTCCTTATTGTATGTGGAGTAGTGGAGCCTCAAAATGTTCAGCTCCTAGCTGAAAATTTTGACGGGGTGACCCTCCTGGCTGAGGACACAACCAATCACGACGCTTGATGCATCATAGGTAACCTCAAACACCTTACGAAAGTCGGGTAGATGGAGGATGCGCACATGGGTTATCATGAGCTTTACATGATAGAAAGCTTGTTCTGCATCCTGCGTCCTAGTAAACGGCTCCACCTTCAGGCAATCGGTGATGGGAATCGTGACAGAACTGAAGTTTTGTACAAATCGCCCATAGAATGTCACAATACCAATGAAGCTTTAGACATTGTGGAGACTGGTCAGTGAAGGCTATGACGTAATGGCCCGAACCTTTTTTGGATCCGTAGTAACGACCTGGGCGGATGTGATAAATCCCAAGAAGGTGACTTCGAAAGTGAGGAAGGTACAATTATTGGGCTGCGTGTACAACTTCTCGCACCGTAGGATGGTGTAAGCCTATTTGAGGTGGTCGAGGTGCTCCTCTCGTGAGCGACTATATACGAGGATGTCATCCAAATGGAGAATGACAAACCTCCCAATAAACGTGTGAAGTACCTCATTCGTTAGGCGCTAAAAGGTACTTGGCGTGTTGGAGAGAACGAATGGCATGACTCTCCACTCATATAACCCATCATTTATCTTAAAGGGGGTCTTCCATTCGTCCCCTGGACGAGTGCAAACCTGAGGTAGCCACTCAGTATGTCTATCTTTAAGAAGATAGTGGATCCGGCCATCATGTCAAAAAGGTCCTGTATAGGAGGAATGAGGAATGGGGTTAAACGCATGAAGCCGAGAATGTCGTACGCAAATATAGAAAAGGTACGTCTACTCTACTGCCGTCTCTTATTTCCTTGAGTGCATTTTCGTATTGCCTCCTCCGCGCTTGGGTTAGACGTAGGTGAGTGGGACAGGTTGAGCAAACAATGCAAGAGTACATGAGAGTCTTACCCATTACATACGAATCGAGTTCGTCCGTCTTGTGAGAGCAAGACTCGGTGGGGTAACCCTGTTCTATACTGTAATCGTCCTCGTCCCCTCGAACAAGGATTGAAAGGTTTAACCTGCTACCGCAAGTGACTCTGTTGGTTCCCCGGGAGTCTGAGTTCACCGTGAGTCAGCACTTGCATAGTTTGCCACCGTTTGGAGTCGCTCTCAAACTACGCCACCTCCGTAGACGGATACCACCATCTGTCATCGGCACCAAGCCATCATACTCGGTGATGACTAGACGAGGTGTCAGCGACGTCTGGCATCAACTTGGGGGACTGAAATATGAAATTCAAGTGTTGTTGTCATTTCTTGCCTTAGTTTTCTAGCTTAGAGAGTTTCAGATAGTCTTAGAAATTTGGATATTGGAGTTCTAAACATAGGAAGAAGTCAGCTTGTAACCATGTATGGATCATGGTTGTTTCATCAACCCTAGTTTCTACTTGATACCTTTGTTTCTAGCTAGGATCGCCATTCTTGCTTTTCATTGCTGCACAATATTTTTTTGTTCAATAATTCTCCTGCGTGGATCCCTGTCCAAAATCCGCCAAAGAATGCCCTCATTTGGCAGATAATTTGATCCTTCTTTGTCAGCCTGACTTTCATATTCGTACCATCGTCTGTGCTAGCTGCTGGATGGGACACCAGCACCACAGGGTCAATCTCTCTACAATCTCTGTCGCGATCATCCTGCCCGGCTTACACATCTAGGCCTCGCGCAAGAATCTCCAAGAATCAAACTCTTGGGACATATTGTCAAGAACATCCTAACTGCCTGCATGACAATCTAGAATGTGAACGCTCGAGAGTTCTAGTTCATATTCATGAAGGCTCGTCCCTATTGGGTCACCCTGGGAAGTCTTTGTACCTGTTCATGTACGTGCTCCTATCGCCCTCGTACACATAGTCCCCATCGATGCGCGGCTTCACCTAATAGTGCTTGTGCGATTTATTGACATGTGCGCGCGCACTGCTACACCCCATGCGCCAACCGATGTCTTCGTGATGAAGCAAAAATATGGTGTAAATTTGTCATCATCGTAATTTTTGCTTCGATCAAATAAGAATTTGTATCATGTAAACTTACTCAAAATTGTATACTGTTGAGTAAGGTCGTCTCCACATGGACTGGCACTTAGAAATAGAATTAACTAATGAGTAGGAAAGTCAACAAAAACTATTAGGGGTTTATTGTAATGTTTCAGATAGAATAGGGAAAAGTTTAATGATGATTTTTATAAAGGAAGTCCTCCCTATAGATTTTCTTTTTACCTCAGCTTGTATACATGGGAAGAGGGAGTAGATTAAGGATTGATGGATATTTTTGTGGAATTCTTAGAGGTCAAACTAGAGGAGAAAAAATAGGGTAAAATACTGAAGTCAACATGTTTGATGAAATGTTTAAAAGAAGCTTTGGATTTTTATGATTTTTAATAATGAACGAGATATAATTTTTAAGGTATTTTACCAGAATATCGATGTATACTAGGAGCTATATCTTCCTTGATATTTTTAATTTGGTCGAAGGTATCTAAAATGATTTTTAGATGATCTATTTTAAAGTCTGCACACGAAGTGTTTGAAGAAATGCCTGATAGAATCATTTTGTTCTTTTGATTATGTTTTTACTCAAAATCAAATTTCTTCAGATTCGAGAAATGGATTGTTGTTAATCCCTCAATACCTTCTTTATACTAAATGAAATATTGATTAAGATGAATGTAAAAATAACGTTATTACTGGATTTGGCGCACAATGGAGGTCCCCACATGTTCAGACCTCCGTTCCGGCGACATCTTCCCTCAGGTAAGAAACGTTCACCTTTCTTTGGGTAGCTCCCTCTTTTAGGTGTCTCTTCAGGTCAGGGACCTGTCACGACTGACGACAAAGAGAACAGGAAAGAGTAGAGGGGAAATTGGTGCTCCGCAGAGCAAACGGATGTCATTTTTGTAGTTTTTGATTCGGCGGGGAAAGAACACATTTTGGATGACTTAGAGCAATTCTATACGTTAGGAATGGTCAGACCACTTTTCTGATTGGTAGGGAACTATTCTGACGACGTCTTGTGCGCCGAATTGACAGAAATTTGCATTCTCATTATCGGATTGCCATTGCCAACGACTAAGACGATGGTAGGACGAAGATGATGACTGAGGAGTTTTTTGACCATCCAATCGTCTCTTTCAAAGGTTCAACGGCTACGATTAAGTTGTAGCCGTGGCCCCTTAGTTCTGGTAGCCCACGCTGCATCAACGGCACCTCATCAGCTTTGCGTTGATACGTGGTCACTTCTGATTCATCCAGGATGGAGCTTCTTGTTTAGCTGTTGACTTGAAATGAAGGAAGAGAAAAAAATAAATTTAAAGACAATGTTAACCGTTCAATCTTCGAAAGGAAGATCAACGATCAAGATTATAATGCACCTCTAGAAGAAAATCCGAATCATCGCGGGCTTCAGGCCAAGTCGGCTTGAAACCCGGTCTGGGTTTATGATGTTTTTCTTCAGATCGCGGTCCGATGGGTCACGATCATTCTCATGGGACCTCTGACCCGGCCTACTATCTCATAGAGGATATAGGATGGAAATCTTATATTGCCATTTTAAAAGTGTGGCCTAGTATATAACGTTTGCAAATTAATATAACCCGAATTCAAATATATCACTTACCCTTGGGCGCACATCAGATGCCTTTGGGCCAATTGCGGGTGGGCCGCCTTGAGGCGCGGCGTGGGCACGCCTGCGTTGTGGGTGCTGCCTGTGGGTGCAGGCTTCGCTTTGGCTGCGGGTGGCGCCTACGATGCTGATAAGCTCAATTTTACTGTGTTTTTTACTGGTTATTTATCAGTAACATGTGTGAGGATTAAGCTTATTCAACGAATTTATAAACCTCACAAGTTAGGGCGAGTGAGGGTCGATCCATAGGGAGCAAAAGAAAACAGCAGGAAATTCCTTTTCAGTCAATAGATATGTTACTTTTCCACTTTACAGAAGTATTTAATCCTGCTAAATAATCTTCAGGGAAACTCACAGAACCGTTCTTTAATTTTTAATTCAGCAAAGAAAATCTCTCTTATCTTATCTTAATTACGTTAAAGTGCAACTTAATCAAGCCGTCTACAGAGAATTTCTCTGTAGACAGATCCTTTGCCCTTTGGGGCAAGGGATCGAACACCTTGCGTGCAGGGATAACCTGCGCGCAAGGTGTTGCGTGCTTGGCGGCCTCTTGCGCGCTGACTATGCAGCGTGCAGCGGCTGCCGATGCACGAGATGCCTGCACGCAACTGCGTGCTGCGCGCGTGCTGCGCGTGCCGCGCGCTGCGTGCTGCGATTGCGTGCTGCGCGCGGCTGGCGCGGCGCGCGCTGCGTGCTGCGCAGCGCTGCGTGCTGCCGCGCGTGCTGCGTGCTGCGGCCGCGGCTGTGCGCGCTGGCGCGTGCTGCTGCCAGCGCAGCCTGCGCGCGCGTGTGCGCGCTGCACGCGGCTGTAGCGGCTGCGCGGCTACACGCGGCTGTGCGCTGCTGGCGTGGTGGCTTTGCTGCACCGCGGCAGCTGGCTGCGTCACGCTGCTGCTGCACGCTGCTTGTGCAAAAAAAACCGAAGGAGTTCTGTTCTTTTGGAAGATTTGGGGAAGACGATTTGAACAAAAAAGGAACAAAGTTTAAACCTAAATCAAATCTGAAACGAAACAATCCTTAGTTGGAAAACATTGGAAGATCTTGTGACTCTTCCAACCCAACCAAAATTGTCTGAGAAGAGAGGGATTACAGAGCTGAAGCTTGAGATTTCCCCACGTCGGGTGTCACGTCCTTGCGGCGAGGCGTGGTTCTTCAATCCAAGCTATCTTCAGTCTGTTCTTCCTCTCCAACTCGAAAAGCTCATCAGCTCCTAGAGGGTGCAGAAATCCTCTTTTCCAAGCCCTAGTTTCCTTAGAGAAAATTCTGAACAACCTGGCCTCCTCTCTCAAGAGAGTATTTATAGGGTTTCTCTTAAGTCATGCCCAGGGGCATTTTCGTAATTTTGCCACTTCGAATTTTTGCCCACTTCTCTTGATCCTCCTCTCTTCCTTGATCTTCTTAACCTGTTTGTGAATGTTCACTAGCCATAAAATGTTAAATATATTCCACTTGATTCAAAGAATCAAGTGGGGTTAGTAATTTCATAAAACAATATATATATGCATGAACTTAGCATGAATTCACAAGATAATTGTGATGAATTTAAGCTTGAGAACTTGATTATTTGATGACATATTTGAGAGTCATCAGATGCGCCTGCCTTGGCTCCTCCCAACACCACTTTTTATTTATGATATTTATATTTTTAATCTACTTTATCTATTATTATTATTTTATTCTCTTTTATTATTTATTATTTGTTTATTTCCTTTCTACATAGGAGGAATTTCGTATACTATTTATTTTAGGCACTAAACTTTGAAAAACATGACGCTTTACATATTGAATGAAAAATTTCATAAAATAGAACTTAACATAACAATGCTTGTACATTTCATTTTATGACTTCATAAACCCATAATAAATGTTTATTTACAAGCATAATTGATGACTCGTCACTCCGCACGCTGGTTGTGCCCCAGTGTCCCGATCACCATCTCTGCGCACTGTACGCAGCCCCCTCAAGCACAGGCTTTTGTGTTTTTGTGTACGCACCAGTAGGCGGCCAACTCGCTACACCCTACCGAACTAGTGACTGATGTGCAATTCGTCCCGCTGGTGTGTCAATCAACGACTTGAATGACAACTTGGTCCTACAACGGCTACGCTGTTACCTACACCAGGTTTTGCCATTCCCCGTCACCAAGCAGTGCTCTACTTTCATTATAGTATTTCGTCAAATTATTTTTTGAGCCTCGAGAGATAGGACCCTCATTGTTAACACAAACTTCATTTTCCGTAGAGAGAGAGATAATAAATTTCATGTGGTAAAACATGAATTCGTTTACCACGAGGATTGGACACCGATGGGAAGCACGACTACCCCTCATCTTATGCGTCTAGTTGGCAAAAATGGACGTTGGGAAGTTGACTGTGTCTAATCAAACTTTGCTTACGTAGCTTATCTTCAAACTATGTTAGATAATTCATCATACTTGTCGTTGATTTTCTAAGTTTGTATCATATCACTTAGACAAATCAATACAACAACATCATCTGTAGTGTAATACGCGCCAACGATCACAGCTGATAGCGTATTACATCAAAGGGAGTGACACATACAGAAAGAAACACTAAAAATGTGACAAGAATAAGGTAGTCCTTTCGTTACCTAAGGCGTGGATGCCATCTAGTGATGTGATGAGAACTAGCTGACCACTTCCATAGCGGGTGATAATAATGTGATGAGTTTTTTCAAAATCATGGTATGGGTGACTGATAAGTCCAAATTTAAGGATTGAACATCATTGTTTAAATCCAGACTTTACGAACAATATTTATGTCCACTTAAGTTATCTATCATTAATATAGGGCAAGTATGGGTCCATGGAGAGGCAGAATTTTAAGTTTAGAATTAAAATGAGATTAAGATTGAGAAATATAATTTCTGGGTTTTATTCAGATTTTTCATTAATTAATATATGTATATGATTTGAATGTATACGGAGATACAAAAAACACTAGAGATATTTTATACTGATATTATCCTACTCTAACTAGAACCATGGATGAAAAAATCAATATTTAGATTTTCGTAGAATTAATTTCAGACCAAAGACCACTAGAAACAAAAAATGGTTATATTAGTTTTAGAAATTAATACTGATTTGTTCAATATTTTAAACACTAAATAAATTTGAACTACATGAACCGGTTACACCTTTTATAAACCGGTTCGAAGCGGGTTGAGGCATTGTTGCACTTAGCCAAAAGTCAGTTAGGTAATCGTAGAATGAGACCCTCTCTGTCAACTAGGCATGTTGGTCTGCGCACGTGCAATGGGCGGCGAAAGGATCGCATACTCATGTAGTGCACACCACCGCATAACAAGGGCGGTGATGGGAATCTGATTTTTTGGATATCGAATGGTAAAAAATGGAGAGATGGACAGTCTAGATAGAGACAAGGATTGAGTCTACATAGAGATGGATCTTAGAGAGAGAAACTAGCAGACGTTAGGAATTGAGAGAGAAAATGAAGAAATGATGTAAGAGAAGGTTGGGGGGAATTCAAAAGTTATAAATGGTCAGCTTATATACAAACTATATGAAAATGATTAGGAGGTATAGATGATGATTTAGGGAGAGAAACAACTGATTGTAGGGAGAGAAAGTATGAAAAACAAGTATTTAGGCTGTGAAAGCAACAGATTTAAAGGTAAAATGTATTCATTGCAAACTGGAAATCTATGTTCCTAAAACCTCAAAGGAAGTCTATTGAGCAATCAATGTTTCCTCTCAAATCTGGATCCTTATATTTCTCCACAATTAGGCGTCTTTCAAAGCAAATCGGGGATGAGATTGACTGAAGACTTCAACAAACTTACATCAAGCAGGCTGAACAACCTAGATTCTGAAAATGCCTTGTCCTAGCAGCCAGCCATTGGTTGAGCACCTTTAGACTGATGAAAATGAGGGAGAAAAAGAGTATTTATACAGTCGAAGAATTACTAATACATGCCTCTAGGAAGTTTATGTTCTCTTTTTTTCATTTTAATTTTCAGCTTCTTTTTATGGTAAGGTATTCCAAATTCCAATAGACACGTTAGGTCGTCTCCCAACCCCCAATGATAGTCTTTTTGCAGGCCCACAACAGCATTTGATCACTTCAAGCCCATTCACAGTGTCATTCAGCTGCCAACAGTTCAACTATTTAAGAGCTTTATATTCTCCTTATGGTAAATTTCTGCACTTATGGAACTCTAAAATACTAATCATTAACAAAACTGGTTGACTTCAAGCAAGTCAAGGAGATTAGTTAAAATAGCTATAATGTGAAGAAATTGGAACTTATAGCTGATGCATAAATATTCAGTTAATTCAAATAATAATATGATACATTCCAGATTAATAAGAATGAAAGTCACCTAAAAATTAAGAAAATAACCATGTTTTTATCATGTTTTCAGTGACGTGATGTGTGGTGTTGCAAACTCCACATTACGATCTCATCCACCATCACTCGTCATCAGTTTTGTCATGTTCGAGTGTCATTCCTTGGGTAAGATTGCGGTCGGATATGGCAACGAAAGACAGAGAGGCCAAAAAGGGATGAGAAGAATGACCCCATGGAAACGTCTGAGAAGAGAAAACACAAAAAATATGTGAACCAAACATGTCAAATATAACTGCTGGGTGATGAGGGATAAATAATAATGAAGTAGAAGAAAAAAGAGAAAAAGAAAGTCTATGATTGTGGTTAAGACGGGAGACGCACAGGGAACATAGAAGAAAGTCTACGATCCCATCCTACCATATGTCGAGGCTATGCAAACCCCACCCGACGATACGGGTGCTCCTGGCATATCGGGCCAACCGGATTTCTCCGGTGAGCCACGCGAGCCGCAGCACTCTCCACGCGGCTCGCCGCGATTCCTCAATGATGCTCCGCTCAGTGACTACGAGGATAGGACTACTATGGGTCGACGCCCACACGGGAAATCTCCCATTGTCGAGCACACTCCCAGAGCGACCCCCGCACAGGGTCAAGGACGAGGACGAGGAGGCGCCCACCGCCAGTACCCGCCAAGAGAATAACTTCCGCACGACTCAGAAGCTTACTACCGCACCATGACTGCTAGGATGGAACGCATGAAGCGCATGTTCGCTGACCAATGGGCGTCAGAGCATGGAGTTGAGGTGGGACCGGCCGCCCAGGGCGACCTCGCCACACACCAGGGGTGGATCGATAGGACCCCCATCGCCGACTTATCCAGGACTTCGACATTGACTACGAGATCTTCGATCGCCGATCCGACGGCGCCCCTCCACCGGGACGCCTAGTTAGGGAACCAGCGCGCGACCCTCAGGATGTCTGCGCTTGGGATATGCACCGCCCGCGGGACGACTATGTCCTTGGGTATGACGCGGACCGAGCTGTCCGCCCTGATCCGTACGCTCGATAGTACGAGCGAGACATGGGCCATGACTATCCGGCCCGACAATACGATCCCATCCCGCCCCGAGATCCACGGATGGTTGACCCACCGGTGCGCCGTGACGACTACTATCGGCCGCCACCGCCACCATATTATAGGGTTGACGACGTCCCCCTACCACCACACCGCCACGGTGCCTTTGGACCGCGCACCGCGGGATGGTCCTCCCCACCTTTGGGACGACCGCGGCCACGAGCTATTCCCGCCTCGTCGCCCTTTGGATTAGCGACGAGGGGATTACCCCGTGCCCGAACGGCACTTTGACGAGGATGAGCGTCGGCGCGAGGAGCATCGTGCACGCATCCAGAGAAGCGTGTGCGCCGACGTATTCGTCGTTAAGGGCTCTCGGAAGCCCAAAGAGTTCATCGACTGGGAGTCGAACATGAACTCGTACTTTAGGTGGTATCGCATGGACGATGACCTATGTGTCGAGTACACAAAGACACGACTTGGCGGACAGGCCAAGATCTTTTGGGAAAACGAGCGAGTCGCCACTGAGCGACAAGGACAACCCATTACGTCGTGGGTGGAAATGGCGCAGAAGCTTAGGAGCAAGTACGTTCCTCGTTAGTACCAGATGTCACTCTTCCTCTCCTGGCTCGACCTTAAGCAAGGTCGACTCTCGGTGATGGAGTACAATGGAGCTTTCGAGGAGTGTCGGATGCGCTGCCCCTTCGTGGAGGATCCACGGGTTGCGTAGCAAGGTCCTCGAGTGCCAACTGACCGAGGTTGGCAAAGCCTATTATCTAGTGGAACACATGGATCCACCCGCCGAAGACACCCCAGCACCGAGCGCGAACACCGCGCCTCAGACTCCACCCGTCCGGCACCTTCCCGCTCGTACTGCACCACCACCGACCACACAGGTCACGCCAACCACCAGGGGACAAGGGACCCCTCCGGTCACTTCAGTGGGGTCCATCCCACAAGCTCGGGCCATCGCTAGTGATATACCGGCCCGGAGCGCTGCCACCAGTCAGGCACACATTACGTGCTACAAGTGCCAGGGACGAGGACACCGGGCAAACCTATGCCCTTTAGCACTTTTGATCGACGCAGGTGATGCCGAGCAGGAACATATTGATGAAGCGGACATACCGCAGGAGGACCACTACCATGGAGACGAGGACTACGCCCTCGAGTATGAGGAGCCCGATGGTCAGATCGGATATATACAGATCATCGAGGCACGAGGGACCGCTCCCGTGGTAGGTCGTGCGTCCACCCGGCCACTGGCCAACATCGCCGTCGACACACCCTGCACTAGTACAGCCCGACCATCTCCGCGGGTTACCACTCCCGCTAGGACCCCCCCGGCTATGCCCCAGCTGACGCCGTTCGCTGATGCGGCCATCCGTACCTCGATCTTCTACATGTACGTCAAGATCAATGGTAAGGCGTGCAAGGTGATTGTGGATAGTGGAAGTTGCATCAATGCGATTTTGGATACGATGGTCACCAGATTAGGGTTGACAGTGATAGAGCACCCCACTCCGTATGACGTCTCATGGGTCGACGCTTCTTCACTATCCGTGAAGCGTCAATGCCGCGTCCCCCTAAAGGTGAGCACCTATGCCGAGGACGTCCTCTGCGATGTACTACCCATGACGGTGGGTAGCATCATCCTAGGCTGTCCATGGTTGTATGACCATGACGTCACCTTGGTCAGACGCCCCAACACTTGCTCGTTCATGTTTCAGGGACGACGGGTTACATGGCATCCCTATGTCATGAAGTTGGCGAACAAGCCGGCCACGACCAAGCCCGTGGGGTTAATGGTCGTTAGAGGGCCCTTATTCATCTGTGACCTGGGTCACGAGGGAGACCACACGCCCCTGTGTCTCGCTGTCACCCTCGACGTCCCCGCCGACACCCCAGTTGCCCCTTGTTCACCCGAGGTAGAGGCTCTTATATCAGAGTTCGGAGACGTCTTCCCGAAAGAGCTACCAAATGGATTGCCCCCGATGCGGAACATACAGCACGCAATCGACTTGCTACCTGGTGCATCGCTACCGAACCTACCACACTATCACATGGAGCCGCTGAAGTACGAGGAGCTACTACGGCAGGTCAGGGAGCTCTTGGAGAAGGGCCTCATTCAAGAGAGCATGAGTCCCTGCGCGGTACCCGCTCTCTTAGCACCGAAGAAGGATGGCACGTGGCGCATGTGCTGCGATACTCGTGCCATCAACAAGATAACGGTCAAGTACTATTTTCCCATTCCCGGGGTCTAGGACTTATTCAACATGATGGCGGGATCTACCATCTTCTCCAAGATAGATCTGAGGAGCGGATACCATCAGGTTCAGATTCGCGCTCGCGACGAATGGAAGACCGCCTTTAAGATAAAGGACGGTTTATATGAATGGAGAGTTATGCCATTCGGCCTC
The DNA here is from genome assembly GCF_029677425.1 of Wolffia australiana. Classification (NCBI taxonomy): domain Eukaryota; kingdom Viridiplantae; phylum Streptophyta; class Magnoliopsida; order Alismatales; family Araceae; genus Wolffia; species Wolffia australiana. Next base: position 12,413,238 of record NC_135839.1, on the reverse strand, counting down.
TCCAATGCGCCTAGTACCTTCCAGTGCCTCATGAACGAGGTACTACACGCGTTTATAGGGAAATTCGTAGTCGTCTACTTTGACGACATCCTCGTCTATAGTCGATCTAGAGACGAGCACCTAGATCATCTCCGGCAGGTTTGCACAGTCTTGCGGCGTGAGCAGCTCTACGCCCACCTGAAGAAGTGCAGCTTCCTCACCTCGGAGGTTGCCTTCCTTGGCTTCATTGTCTTAGCGCAGGGCATTGCCGCCGACCAGAAGAAGGTCTAGGCCATCACGTTGTGGCCGACACCGGCCAATATGCACGACGTTAGGAGTTTCATAGGTCTTGTGACCTTCTATAGGCGATTCATATGGAACTTTAGTTCCGTTACGGCACCCATCACCAACAGCCTCAAGGAGGAGGAGTTTGCTTGGACACCGGCAGCAGAACAAGCTTTCCAGCAGATAAAGCTCATGATGACCCAGGCGCCGGTACTACGCCTTTTTGATTTCGGGAAGGTATTCGAGGTCACATGTGATGCCTCGGGCATCGGCATCGGAGGCGTCCTCAGCCAGGAGGGTCGCCCAGTCGAGTTCTTTAGCGAGAAGCTAAACTATGCAAAGCTGCGATACTCCACATACGACGAGTTCTACGTCGTCATACAAGCCTTACGGCATTGGCGTCACTACCTCCTATCTTCGGAGTTCGTGCTCTTCTCGGACCATGAGGCGCTCAAGTATCTGCACTCGCAGTAGAAACTGAGCGACCGACACGCCAGGTGGGTCGAGTACCTACAGGATTACACCTTCGTCATCAAGCACAAGAAGGGCAAGGATAACGTTGTCGCCGACGCCCTTAGCAGGAGAGCCCAGGTGCTGAACGTCATGAAGGTGACGGTCCTAGGGTTTGAGACCGTTCGAGACGGGTACGACAGCTGCCCTAACTTCAGCTCCATCATCGCCGAGGTCCGACGAGGCCCGTCCCCGGACTACAAGGACTACGTCCTCACTGATGGGTATCTGTTCTTTAAGAACAGATTATGTGTGCCCCGCACGTCATTGCGTGACTTTCTCACCTGGGAATGTCATGCCGGAGGCCTTAGCGGTCACTTTGGCCACAACAAGACGATCGCAGCCATCGAACGCCAGTTGTACTGGCCTTCGCTGAAGTGTGATGTTGGCAACATAGTTGCGTAGTGCCGTGTTTGTGCCTTGGCCAAGCTGGTCAAGAAGAGCGCAGGATTATATACCCCACTACCGACGCCCAAGCGCCCATGGGACGACGTGAGTATGGACTTCGTCCTGGGATTGCCTCGCACCGCGAGGCACCATGACTCCATCATGGTAGTCATGGATAGGTTTTGAAAGATGGCCCACTTCGTACCTTGCGCGAAGACGTCCGACGCCGTGAAGGTTGCCCAGCTCTTCTTCCAAGAGATCGTGCGCCTTCACGGCCTACCATCCTTGATCATGTCCGATCGTGATGTGCGTTTCACAAGTTACTTCTGGAGGACCTTGTGGAGCCTCATGGGCACGAAGCTCAAGTTCTCGACTGCCTACCATCCGCAGACTAATGGTCAGATGGAGGTAGTCAATCGGAGCTTGGGCAACCTACTCCGGTCCCTGGTTGGCGAACACCTCGCGTCGTGGGATCTCATCATACCACGCGCCGAGTTCGCATATAACTCCTCGGTGAACCGAACCACCGGGTTGAGCCCATTCGAGATCACCTACGGCCAGGCACCCCGTCGACCCCTAGACCTAGCTTCCATTGATCCGCATGTTAGGGTTTCTGAGGACGCACTTGCATTTGCCCAGCATTTCTCTGCATTGCATCATCGCATCCATGATAGGATCACGCAGCAGAATGCATTGTACAAGCAAGCCGCCGACTTGCATCGCCGACCCAGAGCATTTGACGTGGGAGACTTAGTGATGGTCAGACTTAGGCCGGAGAGGTACTCTCCTGGGACGGCTACGAAGCTGCATGCTCGTAGTGCCGGCCCGTTCCCGATCCTCCGACGAGTGGGCGACAACGCGCATGTCATCAAGATTCCCCCTACTTGGGGAATAGGCTCCACATTCAATGCGGCGAACCTAGCTCCGTACCGGGCCCCTTCTCTCCCCCCAGCCCCAGCCTCTCTAGACCCCTTCATCGCGAGTGAGTTTGCCGCGACCACTCCCTCGATTGTTTCACCCAATAGGCACGAGGCAATTGATTGTGTACTGCAGGAGGTAATTGACCATGCAGGTGAGGGAATATCGAGGAGGTTCCTAGTACAGTGGGCGGGATGCACCTGCGAGGATGACACTTGGATCACGGAGCAATAGCTCCAGCGCCTTCGGCCAAATCTTTTCCAGCCGTTGTCGTTCATCCACCCTGACTCGCCGGAGTCGAGTCCTTCCCACCCATGGAGGGTTGATGGCGCGGCACCGCCGGACGTCATCGAGCCAGCACGCGAGGAGCCACCGTCATCACCGAGCCCGCCACCGACACGTGTCCAGCCGACACGACGAGCCGCCGCAGCGACGCGTGACCCCGAGTTCAAGTACTCGGCATGACGCACGTGCCACCTCACCATCGGAGCATTCCACTTATCCTTATCTTTTCATACCTTTACTTTTGTTCTCCTTTCTTATCTCTTATCATCGTCATTTCACATGTTCTTTTGTAGTGAGGGGAAGAGCCCATATGAGGACGTCTTCCCCTCCCATGGGCCTAACAAGCCCATTTTCCCCTTTTATTTTATTTTCCTTTTGTTGTCCAAAGGGGGCCCATCTTCACCCATTATATAAGGGGGGGGGTGGGCGCCCAAGTAAAGTACTCTTGAATTTTGGAAGTTTATCACGTGGAATTTGAAGAGTCATTCGTAAGAGGAAGGAAGAAGAAGAAAGAAGAAGAAGAAGAGGAAGAAGAAGATGAAGAATAAGGAAGAGGAGGAAGAAGAAGAAGAGAAGAGAGAAGAGAGAAAGAGAGGAAGGGTCGCCTCTGCTACCGCATCACCACCGCTGCCGCCCAAGTCACCGTCGCCGTCATGTACGTCTCCTACGCCGCCGGACTCACCGAACGCCGACGAACTCGCCGCCGTCAATCTAGCTCACTCGGCCGTATCATCCTGCTACCGCCTCACCTCCGTCGCCGCCGCATCTCGCTGCACCGCCACTGCCCCTCTCACCCCACAGCCGGCCATCTGTTCCGCCTCCCCCCTTCCCCTTACGGCTGGCCGTCCGCTCGATCAGCAGGCCGCGTACCTCGGCTACGGCATCGCCTGCGCCCACCGCCATCGCGAGCTAACGCCGCCGCCAGGTCCGTCATGATGTTCTCCTCCGCCTCCAGCCGTGTTTCCCGGTGACCTGCTGCAAACTCCACATCGCCACCGCCGACCGTCTAGCTTCCGGGCGTTTCCACACCGCCAGGCCATGGGTGCGTGCCCTGGTCATGCGCCAAGCCGCCCGTGCATGCGTTGTCGCACGTTACCCCCGCAGACATCAGCGTGTGCGCGCGTGCGCCGTGTCCGCCAGCGCCCCACTTCACTAGTGCTGCCCGTCAGTGCGCACGCCCTGCATGGTGCACCCGCTGCCCGACCCTCCTGGTGCGCCCCTGGCCTGCTCGCCGCGTCGAGTCCAAAGTCTCCGCTGGTGCTCTGCTCGCGAGCGCCATAACCATTGATCCCGACCGTCGATAGTGTCCTCTACCTCCGGACTCCTCGAGGTCTTCATCTTGATCAAGAAAACCGTCACCAGCGCGACGAAGGTACTCCTAAGCCTGCTCCCTTACTTCTCCTACGTCCTTCAGTATACTTTCAAATTGCCTCCTCCGCGCTCGGGTTAGATAGGTGAGAGCGAGACAGGTTGAGAAAACGACAAAAGTTGCATGAGAGTCTTACCTGCCAGTACGAGTCGGGTTCTTCCGACGCGTGTGAGCAACTCAGTGGGGTTTCCCCGTTCGGCGACTTACTCGCCCTCGACCCTCGCGGGTGAGGTTCAAGAAGTCCGTCTGACTTCACTCAAAGCGAATCAGTCAAATCTCTGGAACGACACTCCTGCTCGTCAGTGCAATCACGTACGATAGTAGTACTTTCATACATATATCATCGTCATTATATCCCTCCACTAGCATTAGTCGGACGACCTTGATCGATGTAGTCCGATGAGATTTCAATAAGATACCGAGTCCATACCCTCGGTGACGACCGGACAACGCCTCGACAACGTCCGGCATCACTCCCTCTCTCTTTCTCGCTTGTCTTCTTTGTCTCCTCCTCCCCCCTTCTCTTCCCTCGCCTTTGGCCACCGAAGGCAGCCACCCCAGGCCGCCCAAGGCTGCCGCCCCATGTTGCCCAGGGCAGCCCACCAAGGCCGCCCAAGGCCGCCGCCCCCGGCTGCCCTAGGCAGTTTCCCCAGGCCTCCCCAAGCCACCGCCGAAGGCCGTCCAGGGCAGCGACCCCAGGCCGCTCCAGGCCGCCGCCCAAGGCTGCCCAGGGCAGCCACCTAAGGCCGCGCAAGGCTGCCGCCCCAGGCCGCCACCTAAGGCCGCCTAGGGCAGCCACCCCATGCCGCCCAAGGCCACCGCCCTAGGCCACCCTAGGCAGCCACCCCAGGCCGCCCAAGGCCACCGCCCCGCGCCGCCCAAGGCCTGCCAGCCCAGGGCGTCCCGGGGAGCCACCCCAGGCCACCCAAGGCCGCCCAGAGTAGCCACCCCAGGTTGGCCAAGGCCGCCGCCCCAGGCCAGCCAAGGCCGCCGCCCCAGGCCGGCCAAGGCCGCCGCCCCAGGCCGGCCAAGGCCGCCACCCCAGGCCAGCCAAGGCCGCCCCAGGCCGCCCAAGGCCGCCGCCCCAGGCCGCCCAAGGCCCGGCGCCCTAGGCCGCCCAGGGTAGCCACCCCTAGGCCGCCCTTGAGTTGGGCGGCCGGTGCTGGGCGCTCAGTGTGGCGGCCCTGAATGGGATGACTGGTGATGGTTGTCTTGCCACTAGCGGCCTTGGTTGGGGTGGCTGATGCTGGCTGTCTTTGTGTTGCTAGTCCTGGTCGGGGCGGCCGGCGTTGGGTGCTAGGCGTGGGTGGCCCAGAATAGGGCGGCTTTCACGAGGCACTTGGTGTTGCAGCTCTGAATTGGGCGGCCGACGTTGGCTGTCTTGGCGATGGTGCCCCTGGTTAAGGTGGCCATTGGGCACTAGGCGCGGGTAGCCCAACACGGGCCGGCCAACGCTGGGCACTTGGCGCGGGCAGCCCTAGATGGGCCGGCTGGCGCTCGCTTTTCTGGCGCAGGCAGTCCTGTATGGGGCGCCCAGCACTAGGGGAACTGGTGCAGGCAGAAGAGAGAGATAGGGAAAGAAAGAGAGAAAGGAAGGTGAGGAGAGAGAGAGAGGGCGATGGAGGGAGGGAGGGAGGAAGGAGGCTAGGGCAAATCCTCCAAGAAGAGTAAACAAAAACTGAATTCGTGAATTATGAGTTTCCTAACTGTTTCTTAGAACATTAGCCTATACATATAGGCCTTGGAGGAACGAGAAAATGCAGTTAATAAAAATAAAGACGGGCCACGTGGTTTCGTGTCACGTCAAGGGGCAGTTCTCGATATGTCGTTGGCGATGTGTCATGACGCAGGATGGGGCATGCTTAGGTGGAGACGTGCTTGATGTTGGCACATCGACTTGGTTGGGTGACGGTGGTGCCGTGTCATCTGTTATCGGATGATGGTGGTGGCGGTTCCAGTTTCAACGCGTTGACGTCATCACCACAACAAGAATGCTCCACCCTTTCTTGGGGTTCTTGGGATCAAGATCAAGATCAAGATCGCGGGCTCCCTCGCTTGCGTACCAGCCCTCTACTACCGCCTTGGCCTGTCGTCTCACTACTGCCCTCCAACCGCGTGCCGCCCCTCTGCCACATGACTCGCCTGCCATCTCGCGGCCTCCATCCATCCGCGTGTTGGCTCTCTGCCGTTCTTGCACCCTTTGTCATCCACTTTGTAGTTCGGACCCTCTCCATTGGTGTCTCGCTGTCTTTCGTGCATCACCATCGCCTTTGATTTCCCCATACGAGGATATCTTGTTGTGGACTCCGCCAATCAGGTATATTGTCCTCTTCCCTCCCCCGTCATTACATTTCAGGATTATTATGTCTCGTAGTGCCATCTTTCCCTATCAATTCCTCTGCCTAGGACGAAGGCGATAATTGATATAGGATAGCTACCCGTTGAGCCTTAGACTTGGAACAACTCAGGGCCGTCAAACGCCCCTTACACCGTAATCATCTTAGTTGGTCATACAGATCATTGGGAGTCTAAACTAGATCAACTTCTCTCTTAGTGGAATCCATTGACCGTCCACCTAGCACGTAGATGCTTCTTATTGCTCATTGGGGTTTTTCCTATCGACATCCATTTCTCCTATACAGAATTATGGGCAACAACTCATTACTTTTCCTATGTTGTAATACGAGCCTTCGATCCAAGTGGAGTCATATTACATCGCTCGTGGCATGGAGTAAAGAAGCCCCAGAGCACCGTTCGCCCGAAACGTCATGGGTCGGCAATGACCAATGAGGTGCAGGGCGTGGTCAAGTTTGGCAACCGTGCCAAGTAAGGTGGCACAGTGGGGCAACTGCGTACCCAGTGGTGGCATCTCGCGTTGATGGTTGTAGCCGCCGTAGCGGATGCGGCTGCTCCGGTGGCTGTGACGGTGCTCAATGGTGGCGGCGGAGACCACGGCTGGTGGTGATGCCCGCCTTTGGCGGCGGTGCCTACTGCTGGGGCGACGCCTGCCTCTGGTGGCGGTGCCTGTTGTTGGGCCGGCGCCCGCCTCTAGCAATGGCGCTCCTGACTTGCGGCAGTGCTCAAGGCTGGGGGTGGCGCTCGCTCGTTACGGCGGCACCTGCGACTCGGGGCACCGCCCGCCACTAGAGGGCGATGCCTGCGATTGGGGGGCACCCTCTCGTCGGTAGTGCTCGCGGTTGGCGGGTGACGCCCGCTAGTTGCGGTGGTGCCCTCTGGGGCGGCGGCACACACAGCTCGAGGGTGGCGCGTGCGGGTGAGGGGCGGCGGCCGCGGCTGGGGGGTGGCACGCTCTAGGGTGGTAGCACCCACGGCTGGTGGGGGCAGCCTTCAGTGGCGTGGGCGGTGCCCCTAGTGGCGCGGTGGTGGGGCGGCCGCGGTGGCTGGCACCTATGGCTCCGAACGGAGCCCTAGAACGAGCTGGCGGGTGGGACAGAATGGGCGTGACCACGTCCCCGTTCCATTCTTCCCATTCTCTCTCCTCTCTTTCATCCTTTTTTCTTCCTTTTTTCTCCCTTTTATTGTGTTTTTCAAAAAATGAGGCCAAAGGTAGCCTAAAAATCACATATTCTCTTCCTTGGTCAAATTTTTATGCCGCCCCCATCTTTCTTTACATAGGAGAGAGGTTTGGACCCCCTAAATGGATCGAAAGAAAGGGAAGACTAGTCCATTAGGGAGCCCTTATATAATCGGCCCCACATTACGCATAGGAGGGGAAGAATAAAATAAAAAAAGGAAGGGGAAGGGGATGGTCTATTCCCTTGAAGATAAAAATGGGGATACGGGTTGCATCGTAGTGCAACGAAAATGATGGCGCGTCGCCACCGATCGTCATCGAGCCAGCAGCAGAGGAGCAGCAGGACGTCACCGGCCCAGCACACGAGGAGCCGTCACTACCCAGCTCGCCACCGAGACGGATCCAGCCACCACGATGAGCCGTCGCAGCAACACGGGATCCCGGATTCCGTTATACGGCATGACGCGGACGCCGACCACCGGAGCACTGATAAGCCAAAAATAGGGGTGAAAATTACGCAAAATTTTTAGCCCTTGTCGTTGTGAATTTTTGGCTTATGCAATAAAATTTATAAAACTCTACTTAATATGTATAGTGATAAGTATGAGTGTCGTCCAAGGGAGGCAAGTAGGAATTTCAATTTGATTTTATTTTTGGTGTTTTAGATCCTAATTAGAGTGAATTTGATCTTCAATGAGGATCAAGTCACCCTAATTAGGTGAGAATTTAGAGAGGGGGGTAGAAGAGATGAGATGAAAAGAAGAAATGTGGGCTCTAGATTGAATTAATTGATCCAATTGGATGGATCAAAGAATTCAATTAGAGAGGTTGGAAGAAATTTTTGATTTAAGTTTTGGTTGGTTTTGAGAATTTGCTAAATCAGAAATAAAAGGAAATCTTAATCTCCTAAGAATTAAAACTAAATTTTTAGAGTTTTCTTTTGGAATGCAATTGAATGCCAAGGTAAATCCCTCAATTTCTCCTCTCAATCCTAATCAGGGCTTGTACATGCCGCTCAAGCCAAGCGATTTAGAAGCTCAGATCAGAATAGAGATGAAGAAACAAACAACTTAACCTAATTCATTCAAAATGCATAAAAGTTCAAATACAATAAAGGAAAAAAGTACCAGATAACTTGATCCAAGCTAGAGCTCCTCCCTGTCTTGCAGCTGTGATAGAGCACCATCCAGAATGAGCTCCCCTCTCGAAATTTAGCTTTTATACTTAGGTTATAGGGTAAAAATCACCATTTTACCCCGTTTAGTACTTAATATTTATCTATCAATGTAGGCTAGATCTGAATGATCTAACCGTACAGATAGAAAGAGGATCAAGACGAACAAATCCATAAAAATCATCTCAATCGGACTTCAGGATCAAAAGTTATTAATAAATCAATTTTAAACCAATTTAATCCATTGGATTTAAAATTGATTTATTTATTAGTTTCGTTTTTAAACACGCAATGACGGGTCGCTCTCTCATTGGCTGGCGCATTTTGAATCCTCCTTTTTGCAGAAAAGTCCTTAAAAAGCCTGGAATTGCTTTTGGGCCTTGCTTAAAAGTAATTGCGTATATGCCTAGCGCACTCTCTCTCCTCCGATTTCTCCTAAAACATTAAAAATATATATTAGAAATTGCAATAAAACCTGAATGATTTTAAATAGGATCTTTACGCCTGCCGTGGCGACAGAGCTGTTTTCAGGGTCTTTTGCAACAACGTTACAAAAAGGCCCCAAAAAGTCTAGAAATTGCATAAATATATTTTTTTCTCTTATAAATATGCCCTTTTTTCATAGAATAAATGCATTTCTTCTTGAAATAAATCCCAGAAAATTCCTAAAAATTCGTAAAAAATTCTAGAAAATTCTAGGAAATTCCCTGATTAATTCCCATGTTGATAAATGTCGAAATAAACTTTTGAATGTGCCATTTTCATCCAAAAATAATTATTTCGAGCTTCAATAAATCCTTAAAAATTCATATAATTAACAGAAAATTAGGGAAAAATCAGAAATTACTTGGAAGCATTATTTTTGTGTAAATATATGATAACAACCCAAATTTAAGCCTTTTAAATGCATAAATCATGCTAATAACATGAAATAAAGACCGAAATTAGGGTGTTATCAAGCACACCGACACCTTCGGTTACTTTATTCTATAGCTTTTCGCTTTTATCGTGTTGTCGTGTAGCGGGGAAGGACCCATATGAGGAACTCTTCCCCTCCCCCCCCTTTTTCTCTGTTGGGCCTGACACGCCTGTTTTCCTTATTTCCTTTCCCTTTTTTGTTTTTGTTTTGTTGTTTTTTTTTTACTTAAGGAAGGGCCCATCTTCACCCATATATAAGGGGAAGAGGTGGGCGCTTCCCCTCACCCTTTTGACCTAATTTTGAAGAATTGCACTTTGAGAAAGAAGGGTCAGGTCGTGGAGAAGAGGAGAAGAAAGAAGAAGAAGAAGAAGAAGAAGAGGAAGAAGAAGAAGGAGAAGAAGAGGGGAAGAGAGAACGCCGCCGCGCCGCCCTCCTGTCGCCGGACCTCGCCGTACCGCCGTCGCCCTACATCAGGGACTTCGCGGCGTCGTCCCCCAACGCCAGGACCGTCGCCCTGCTGCTCCTGCCGCCGGACCTCGCCATCCCATCGTCGCCCTGCTGCTCCCGGCTGCCGGAGTCCGCCCGCGCCGCAGACACCCTGCGTCCAGGCTGTCGTGCAGCCGCCCTCCCTCGCCCGGATCGTTGCCTGCCGCTCTGAACGCCGAGGCGCGCCTGCCATCCTCCTGCACCTGGACCATCGCGCGCTTCCCAGCCCGCGCGTCGTTCCCCGATCGCCACACTCCGTGGCCGCTGCTGCCAGCCGCAGGCCACTCCTCGAGAGTCCTGCAAGTGGTGCCCGCCACGCCTTGCGCGGGATCGGGACCACGCCTCGTCGTGGCTGCTACGTTACACCTGCGCCCGCTGCGCGTGAGCCGTCGGCGCCGCACGGTCCTAGCAGCGCTCACCAGCTGCACCCGCTGGTGTGCTGTGCGACACCCGCAGCGCGTGGCAACAGCGCGCGCGCCGGTGCATCGTGCGCCATCTGCAGCGCCCGCTGGCCGTGCTCACCGGTGCCTTATACGCCCGGCCGTGTGCCACCGTCCTCGCGACGTGCCCGCCGTCCGTGATCCAGCGCTGGGGTTCCGTTCGCTCACACCGATGCGCCGCCCCTCGCGCAGTCAACCTCCGGCGCCCCCGACAACTCCCTCCTCCGGGACCAGTTGGTACGAAGATCCCGTCGCCAGCGCGACGAAGGTACTCTGCTTCCCTCGCCTCTTTACGTCATTTATTTCCTTCAGTATTCTTTCGTATTGCCTCCTCCGCGCTCGGGTTAGATAGGTGAGTGAGACAGATTGAGAGAACGACGAAACAAAGACGAGCGTCTTACCTGTCCGGTACGAGTCGGGACGCCCCGACGCGTGTGAGCATTCCAGTGGGAGTTACCCCATTCGACGGCGTGCGCGCCCTCGACCCACCTTGGACGACTTGGAGGGCTGGTTCGACCCCGCTTGGCGACCCCGTCCCCGCCCCGGGTTGGCTCTCATAGCTTGTCGGCGCATTGCACGTACCATAGTAGGACCATCATCCTCGTTATCGTCATACATACATTCCTGTTCTCTGCATATCCATCGGTTGACGTAGTGGACGTGAACCGATTAGTTAGTGATACGACACCGAGTCCCTACCCTCGGTGACGGTCGGACGCCGTTGAGACGACGTCCGGCATCAGAAAATAAGAGGAGGAACCAAACCCAAAACAAGAAAAGAGATGATGAAAATCAAAAATGATGATCGAGCATCTCTTTCACCCAGTCTTCGATGACGGTGGCAGGTAGCGTCAACGACATCGTTGACGATCCATGATAGCGTGTGCAATCAATCCTTTCGTGGTTGGAAGAACTCGGGCCCATCGAGTTGGGGTAGCTGTGTAGCAGCCTTTGGCGAGGAGATGATTGTCGCTGGCGTGCGTCGCGCTCCGTGGTGATCAGAGCTCCTGCATCTACACATAAAAGGCTTTGCAACACCTTGTTCCCTGCATTGTTGTTTACTCCAAGCAGTATATGATTGCCCAACTCGTGCCAATTTGGCATGTTCACCGCGGAAGTGGTCGCGGCAAACTCACTCACAATAATGGTGTTTAGATAGTCTAGGGTAGGGGGAAGAGAGGGGACTCGATACGGGATCGGACCCGCCATGTTAGTGGAGCAGGTTTCCCACGAATGAGGTACTTTGGCGACATAGGCATATCCACCCACTTGTTGGAGGGTCGAGAATAGGCCAACGCTATGAACATGTAGCGTTGGGGCCGGCCCAGGAGTATAGCTCTACGGCCAAAATCTCACCGACCCTCGGTTTCCCAAGTAGGTCACTTGGAGTCGGCTCTACGAGTCAGCAGCCTTCTTGTACTGTGCATCAGTAAAAGATGACCTATCATGATGATCATGATGCAATGACAAAACATGTTAGGCGAATGTGTAATGAGGGACTACTACGGGTGCTAAGGGTGGGGGTCATCATGGGACTTGGCCATTGGCGATCTAGAGTGGGCTCAACCCAACAGCATGGGCCTGTGGGGAGACAAGCGCGTGCTCCATGCGCGAGTTGGGGAGAGGGCGATGAGCCGTGCCCCTTCGGATGGTGTGGCGCAGCGCTGCGCGTCCACCGCTCATCATCCAGGCAGTGGAAGAGTGTGGGGTCCCCACCATGTTGTTGAACATCGTGGGCAAATCCGGTGGGGGCGCTAGGTGTCAGCTCCGGGCGACTGGCAAAGGCGGCTGGTTTGGCGGCACGGCTGGTCGAACGACTAGCACGGGCAGCTCGCACAACTAGATGAATGGCTCCGGCGGCGCTAGGTATGGCACGAGTCTCCTGACAGGCAGTGCGCGTTGTCCGGTGGGCGGCGCAATGGGTCGGGCGTGAATACACGTCTTTGTGGGTGCACCCTGGCTCTAGAGGGGGCATAGGATGGCGGACGGTTGTAAGTCCGACCATCTTGGTCGGTACACTCTTCGCTGTCGGCTTCATGGTGTAAGGGTGCCACGTGACCCATCGACCCTTATGCAGGAATGAACACATGTTTGCTCTGCCGGCTATGGTGACGTCGAGATCGAATCTAGGGAGGGCCCAGGATGATACTTTATACTTTCATGGGAAGGACATCACACAAGACAATTTCATCGCACACTCTCATTTTTAACAGAATGTGGCACTGTCGCTTCACTCATAGAGACAAAGCGTCAATCCATGACACGTCAAAGGGCATAGAATGAGGCGGGGTCGCCATTCTTAGCCGGGCGACCATCGCTTCCGAGATGGCATTGATGCAACTACGACTATCCACTGTCAACTTGCACACTTTATCGTTGATCCAGACAAAAGTGCACAAGATTGATATTCATAGCATCGAATCAGCCATCGGGGTTGTCCACTATGGGATAGGCGCAGGATTGACCTGTGATACATCGTTAGGTGGGACGGGCATCTCACTAGTGCTCGGCCGGTCAGCGGTGATGCTGGCAATGTGCTGAGCACTAGGGTGTAGAGCGGGGCCTGGGGTCGTGCCGGCCTCCACTATCTGGATGTACCTAATGCAAGGGTGAGGGGCATCGTACCCATTCGTGAGATCCTCGTTTGTGTGATCATCGGGTATCAGATCCAAGTCTCTAGCGGGTCCTGTGCGCTCTCTTGTATCGATCAATAGAGCCGAAGATGGATACTGGCTGGCTCGGTGCCCTCTACCCTGGCACTTGAATCACATAGGTGGTGCTTGAGTGATGGTAATGCTGCAGGCCAGAGGGGCGAGAACGGGCTGGCGCTACAAACTTGTAGCATTGTGGCCGACCCGAGAGAATTGCTCACTGGGCAAATTCTCACCAACACTCGGTTTCCCACATCAGTCACTTGGAGTCAGCTCTACGAGTCGGCAGCCTACTTGTATTGTGCATGCATAAATGATGACCTTTCATAATGATCATGATGCCACAACAAAACATGGTGAGCTAATGCAAAATGAGAGACAACTACGAGTGCTAGGGATTGGAGTTGTGATGGGACTTGGCCGTGTGCGATCTCGGCTGGGCTCAACCCGGTGGTGTGAGCCTCCTCCTGGGAGACAAGTGCGTGCTTAGCGCAAGGGGTAGTGCAACGACGATTGGCCATTCCCTTACAGATGGTGCTGCGGGCACTTTTCGTTTGTTGCTCATCATCCGAGCGGTGACAGAGTGCATGGTCCGCACTGGGTCAAAGAAAATCGAGACGAAGCCAATGGGGATGCTACGTGTCAGATCTGGGCGAGTGGCACAGGCGACTGGGGTGGCGGTGCGGCTGGTTGGATGACTGGCATGGGCGGCTCGTGTTGCTGGACAAATCACTTCAGTGGTGGAGCGCATGGTACAGGTCTCCTAACGGACGGCGCAGGCTGTCAGACGGGCAGCGCAATCGGTCAGGAGTGAGAACACGTCTTCATCTCTACATCTTGCCTCTTGAATGGGCACAGGGTGGCGGACGGTCGTAGCTCGACCACCTTGGTTGGGGCACTATTCGCTGCTACGTGCGTGGTGTAAGGATACCACGTGATCCCTCTTCCCTTGTGTAGAATATTACGCGTGTTTGCTCTGGTGCCTATGGAGATGTTAGTATCATAGATCCAGAGATGATCAAAGATAATGCTTCCTACTTTTATAGAAAGGACATCACACAGGACGGTCTCATCGTACGTCCCCACTTTTAAGGAGACGTGTCACTCTCGCTTTGCCAATGGAGATGAAGCGTCAATCCACGACACGTCAAAGGTAGTAGGATGAGGGATGGTCGCCAACCCTAGTGGGGTGACCATCACGTCTAAGATGGCATTGACGTAATGACCACTTCCACTGTCAACTTGCACATGTTGTTGTTGATCCAGACAAACATGCAGAAGACTTATGTTTGTAGCGCTATGTCAGCCATCGGGTGTGCAACGGTTACAAGGGTCTTGCTTGTCTCCACTATCTAGACGTACCCGACTTATGGGTTAGGTGAGTCGTACTCGTTGGCAAACTCTTCGCCTACACAATAATTGTCGTCGGATAAGGGATCTAGATCTGTAGTTGGGTCCTGTCTGGCATCTTTCCTATCGATCAAGAGAGTCGAAGACGGACACTAGGTGACTCGATGCCCTTTCCATTGGCACTTGAAGCACGTAAGTGGTGCTTGACTTATCGTAATGCTGTAGGATGGAGTATTGCTCCTGACAGCCCGAGAGGGTGGGGAGGAACTCATGGAGGTGGCAAGGGCAGTTCCTTGCACTCTGTTGGACTGGAAGGCTCGAACGGTAGTGGACGGTGCGGAGCAAACGAGTGTCACGCGGGGCACGATATGAGTGGCGTGCACAGGGGCTTTGTCGCTCGGATGCTCTAGATGCTCCACCAAGTAGTATGCTTAGTCGACCTCAACCGGGGTTGCACTTAAGAACCTCACTAAGTAGGTTCGATCGAAGCCCGTGGGCAAATAGACCGATGATGATTCACAGGCCCTCCACGAATCAACACCACGTCCGACATTCTATGAATGCCTCGATATACACCATTGATAAGCCGAAAATAGGGGTAAAAACTATGCAATTTTTAGCCCTTGTCGTTGTGGATTTTGGCTTATGCAATAAAATTTATAAGAACTCCACTTAAGACGTATAGTGATAAGTACGAGTGTCGTCCAAGGGAAGCTAGTAAGGCATTCAATTTGGTGATTGTATTAGTCGTTTCACTCTGATTAAACTGAATTTGATCTTCAATGAGGATCAAGTCACCCTAATTAGATGAGAATTTAGAAAAGGGGGTAGAAGAGTTGAGATGAATAGAAGAAATATGGAGCTCTAAAATGGCTTCTTTGATCCTAATAAAAGGATCGAAGAGGTCAATTAGAGAGGTTAAAAGGGAATTTTTAATTTGAGTTTGGTTTGTTTTTCCAACTTTGATAATTCAGAACTGAAATGGGGGTAATTTAATCTCCTAAGGATTAAAACTAATTTTTTTTGAGTTTTTCTTTGGAATGCAATTTAGTGCTTAGTTGAATCCCTCAAATTCTCCTCTCAATCCTACTCAGGGCTTGTACATGCCACTCAAGCCAAGCGATTTAGAATTTCAGATCAAAACCAAGAAGAAGAAACAAGAAATTGAACTAATCTCATTCAAAATGCACAAATCCAAATACAATCAAGGAAAAGGTACCAGATAACTTGATCCAGGGTGGGACTCCTCTCTATCTTGCAGCTGTGATAGAGAACCATCAAGAATGAGCTCCCCCTCTCGAAATTTAGCTTTTATACTTAGGTTATATGGTAAAAATCACCATTTTACCCCCGTTTAGTACTTAATATTTATCTATCAGTATAGGCTGGATCTGAATCATCCAACCATACAGATAGAAAGAGGGGATCAAGACGAACAAATCCATAAAAAAATCATCTCAATCAGACTTTAGGATCAAAAGTTATTAATAAATCAATTTTAAACCAATTTAATCCATTGGATTTAAAATTGATTTATTTATTAATTTCGTTTTTAAACACGCAATGACGTGTCGCTCTCTCATTGGCTGGCGCATTTTGAATCCTCCTTTTTGCAGAAAAGTCCTTAAAAAGCCTGGAATTGCTTTTGGATGCCGCCCAAAAGTAATTGCGTATGTGCCCCTGGCGCACTCTCTCTCCTCCAATTTCTCCTAAAAACATTAAAACTATATATTAAAAGTTGTAATAAAACCCTGTAAAATTTTAAATTGGATCTTTACGCCTGTAGTGGCGGCCGAGAGCTGTTTTCAGGGTCTTTTTGCAACGAAAGTTCGCAAAAAGGCCCTTGAAAGTTCAAAAATAATAAAATACTTCTTTTTCTATTACAAATATACTTTTTTTCCTTGAAATAATTACATTCCTCTTCAAATAAATCTCAGAAAATCCTAAAAATTCGTAAAAAATTGTAGAAATTCTATAAAGTTCACTGATTCATTCCCATGCGGATAAATGTCAAAATAAATTATTAAATATGTCATTTTCATTCAAAAATAATTATTTCGAGCTTCAATAAATCCTTTAAAATTCATAGAATTAACAGAAAATTAGGGAAAAATAAGAAATCACTAGAAAACACTATTTTCTTGTAAATATATGATAACAACCCCATTTTAAGCTCTTTAAATGCATAAAATCATGCTAATAACATGAAATAAAGACAGAAATTAGGGTGTTATCAACCATCACGGAGAATCGACCTTGCCTAAGGTCAAAGCATGCGAGGAACAGTGACATTTGGTATTGTGGCGGCATGTACTTTGGTGGGGAAGGAGAAGGACCCCCCCCATCCTAACTAGATAAACTTCGATTTATCCCTTTTTTATTTTTCTTTTCTTTCTTTTAGTAATTTTCATTTTTTTTTCTTTTTTTTATTGTAATCCCAAGTACCTCAAGGGAGAAGGATATAAAATCCCCTCCCTTAATGTGAGCAGTTGGTGAATTTTGGAATAGGAAAATAGTTTCATTTTCACCCCTGTTGTCTTCGGCACCGCCGCGTATCGTCGCGCCGCCACTCGGGCAACAAATCCTACTCCTCTCCTTTGCGAGGATTCGTGTCCACATTCGCACGCCCTCCTCTGCTGTCATCCTGCATCATACTTCTCAATTTCAGTGCCATTTTGGCCCAGGGTGTGATGGGCCCTCCTCGTTGCTCGACGGCGACTCGCTCATTCTCCCAAAAGATCGTGGCCTCTCTGCCAAGTCTTGTTTCTGCATATTCAATGCACAAGTTGTCATCCACACGGTACCACTGGAATTAGGAGTTCATGCTTGACTCCCAGCTGATGAACTCCTTGGGTTTTCTCGACCCCTAAAAGACAGTAACTTCTACACGCACGTTCATCTGGATCTGAGCTTTCTGTACTCCTCTTTTCTGTGTTCATTGTTGTGCAGATGTCGTTGGGGCTCTAGGAGATCCTCTTGATGTGGGTCGATGCGTCGTCAAGGTGGGGTCGGGTCGTAGTCGTGGTCATCCTAGTGTTGGGGACAACCATCGTGCGGCGCGTGGATATTGGGCATCACGCCTGGCGGGTAGCGGGAAGCCTTGTCATGTTCCTCGTACTAGTGGTGGTGGGGCTAGACATAAGCGTCACAGCAAGCTAGTGTGTTAGTGTTGTAGTCATCAAGGCAGACCGGTAGGTCGGCATCGTAATCACGATCCTAGCGCGGGACCTATTCATCCCTACAGGCGAGTCGGTCGGCCTCGTGTCCATAGGCGTGGCGCAGAACGTGTTCGTCTCGACGGGCTGGTGGGTCGACCCCAAACCACAGTCGTCATGCCAGGTGTAGTCATCTTTGCCGGTTGGTATGTCCACCTCGTAACCTCGATCATGATGCTAGGCATGTTTCCCTTGGCAGGTCGTTCGGTTGGCGATGTAACCATGATCGTCGTGCTGAACATAGTCATCTTGGCAGGCTGGTATGTCAGTCTCAGGTCTTTGGTCATATGGCCGGATGTACTCGTCTCGGTGGACCAGTAAGTCAGACTCGTACCCACGATCAAAGTCATCACATGGGTATCATCTCTCCCGTGCATGAACATCCGATGGGTGTCGTCACATGTGGGGTCTCGCACGAGGCATCGATCTTGAAGCTTCTCGTATGTCCTTCCACCATGCTCCACGTACTCATCGTCTTCGTAGGGACTCCTCAGACGATTTGGGTGTCATGTGACTCGGGGCAGGTCGGGGGCTCGCTCGTGAGCCACGAGTGCCGATACGGTGCAAGGTACTGGAGGTAGTGGGCGTGCGAGCGACCACTCGACGTGCTCGATTAGGTCTGCGATGGCGCGTAGATATGCCACTTGCTCCTTGGATGGGTCGTCCCAGGGTTGGTGGTCTCGGTGCAGTCATCCTCATGCATGTCCTTCTCCTTAGACGCATGTAACGGCAGCCCTGGGTGAAGCCTTGTCAACGGGAGCCTTCACGCGTGGGCAATGACTTGTCGTCACCCTACCCTCTTTGTCACTAGGTGTCAAGACAGCTAGTGACCTCGGGAGATCTGTGCGGACCGTCGGTGTACACAGTGTGCACAGGTGTACTCACGTGGATTGGACAGTCTAAGGGCACTCGTTTCAGTGAGTGCGGTCCGTGCGGGCTCCATAGGTGGCTGTGATGGCGTAGCCCTCAAGTTATCTATGTTTTTGTTTCCCTAAGTTTAGCTAAACTTTTAATTTCTAGTTAGGGTTTCCCTTTGTTGTTCATGGGGCCTACTTATAGGACCCCTAGGTTAAGAAGTCCAGTTGAAAATTTGGAAAAGGAAGTCCCGTCCTGTTCTCTTTTGAGAGGATGAAAGAAGAAAGATGGTGAGAGATAGTAGGGCGGAACGAAACGACGCCGACTTCGGTCGTCCGTCCCGTTCCACCCCCCCGCCCCCTCCTGTTCCGTCGGGTTTATGCCGACAGAACCCTAGGCAACCGCCACCACCACCGTCGGGGTCCCAGGTCAGAGGGCCGCCGTCCGCCACAGGGTCGCCGCTGCCTCGCGAGCTGCCGCCCACCGCATGGGGCGCGCCGCGCGAGGCCGCCACCCACCGCATGGGGCACCATTGCCGCGCGGTTGCTGCTCGCTGCGCGAGAGCTGCCCACTACCCGGGCGTGATGCCCGCTGCGCAGGGCAGCCGCTTGCCGCCTGGGCGCCGCCCTTGCATGGCGGCCCATGCACGCCGCGCCGAGGCACAGGCGGCGCCATGGTGCAGCGCCGCCGAGCACGCGCCGCCACGCACAGGGCCGTCGCCCGCCACCACACACGGCCGCCACTCGCCACTGCCTGGGCCACGCAAGCCGCCATCCCCGGCCGCCATACGACGCCGCCCTTGGCCGCGCACGCCACTGTCCATGGCCGTCGCACGCCACCGCCTTCGGCCGTCGCTGTAGCCGCCTCATACGCCTTAAGCCACCGTACCGTTCACCGCTGTCTCGTCATCCGGACGGTGGATTTGCCAGCCCACTGGTTGTCAGGCCTACCAATGCCTCGACGACGACCACATGGGGCGCAGACCTTATGGAGATAGCGACACCCTCGGCTTCTACGAGTTGAAGCCCCAGCGCAGGACCTTTCTAGGACACTCCACCTAGAGCGGGACGCATAGTCCAGGATGATCATCCCCAAGCAGGATGAATAGACCACTCCCACCGTAGGGCGACCGACCGACGTCGTCCTGTATCATGGGCCATCTACTAACGTCCCGGGACAGTGTTCCGAGAGGGATGTATGGTGGCCTCTCTTGTTGGGCGACGATCCAATGCATCACGGGGAGATCCAACCTTCGGGTTGCCCCTCATGCTCAATCTCATCTTGATTGTGAACTGCCTAGGGGAACCTATATGGGTTTTCTAAACGGTGAAATGTGATGCATAAATGACGTCTAGGCAGAGTCGAAGATGTGTTGTGAGTGTCCATAGCCGAGCTTTGATACCAATTTGATGTCAGACATCGTTGGGGAGGTCATCTGGTTGATACTGATTATGATTGTTCGGTGTCGATAAGGGATAAAATATCAAATTACGGTAGTGTCGTCGTCCAACGGATACCCTAACGGGTATGTAACTACAGAGTGATTGATGGCGCGACACAACACAAGGCTCTAGCATCATCGTCCAAGGAGTCGGCGTCATCATCGACATCGCCATTTGATGGAGAGGACGCCAACACATCACCATCGGACGCGTCGCCACGGTCAACCAAAGTCAACGTCTCCACCACGGATACGCCGCCACAGTCAACTGACGTCATCACTCCCACTACAGACATGTCACAACCGTCTCCGCTATGCACGTCTCCACGCACGCACGTCAACACTCTCGCTACGGACATGCGGCAATTGTCTCCGCTATGCACGTCTCCACACACGCACGTCAACACTCCCGCTACAGACATGCCGCAACCATCTCCGCTATGCACGTTTCCACGCACGTACGTCAACACTCCCGCTACGGACATGCCACAACCGTCTCCGCTAGGCACGTCTCCACGCACACGTTCCTTCGCAGATCATGACACGTCGCCAACGGCAGTTCAACAATTGCCCCTTGGCGTGACATGAAGCATGTCTCGTCTTTAACTTCTTGTCATTAATTTCTCGTCTTTAAGTTGTATTTTATCTTTCCTCCAAGGCCTATATGTATAGGCCATTGTTTCAAGAAATAGTTAGGCAGTCATAATTCAAGAATCGAGTTTATGTTTAACTCTTCTTGGAGGACTGCCCAAGCCTCCCTATCCCTCCTTCAACCTACCTCCGCCACCTCCGCTGCCTTCGCCGCCACCACCGCCTCGTATCGTCGGTCGCTATCTTTCTCCTCCTCACAATTCCCCCCATTCCCTCCTTTCCCTCTTCTCTCTCTTTCTCACCCCTTTCTCATCCCTCACCCTTGGCAACCCTAGGTCGCCACCCAGGCCGCCCACCTTGGGTCACCAAGGACGCCCCAGGCTGCCCCATCCAAGGCTGCCCATGGCCGCCTATGGTCGCCCCATCAAGGCCCGCCCAAGGCCATCCCAGGCCACCCACATAGGGCCACCCAAGGCTGCCCAAGGCCACCCCATCAAGGCCCGCTTAGGGCCACCCCAGGCCGCCCACACAGGGCTGCCCAAGGCTGCCCAAGACCGCCCCAAGCTGCCCCCATAGGGCTGCCCTAGGCTGCCCGAGGCCGCCCAAGCAGCCCCTGCCAAGACCGCCCAAGGCGGCCGCCCAAGGGCCGCCTAGGCTACGCCTGCCAGGGCCGCCCAAGGCCACCCCTAGGCTACGCGCTTGGGGCCGCCCAAAGACCACCCAGGCTGCCCCAACCAGGGCTGCCAAGGCTGCCCCAGTCATCCCCCAGGCCTCCTGTCCAAGGCTGCTTAAGGGCCACCCCTGGCTGCCCGCCGAGGGTCGCCCTCTGGCTGCCCTGCCACATGGCCAGGCTTCCTGGCCCGCCTCGCCGTGTTTGCACTCGTTTGCCTCACTCTTCACCAGGGCCGTTCAACGCCCGGAACGTCCAGATCCCATCATCTAGTGGGCCTCTCAACACCCGGATTCGCCCAGCCTCGTCACGATCAGAATTTCTCGCATCCTCTTCACACACTACGGTGCTGAGGTAGGCCTGAACTCTTTGGTGTCCAAGTGTTCTCCGTTCAGTATTTTCTCGAGAATTTTCCACCGCCATCAGAACTTGATTTGGTTTGGATTTCCCACTTCCTCCTTCTCTTTCGAGTGTTTCTTCGTGACGTGAATTCGGGTATTGATTTTAGCACTTATGCATCGTCGCGGTGGGTGAAGACAGTACTCCCACCCTCGACAAGGGTTGGAGCTGCACCACCAGTTTTTCATCAGTTTTAAAGTCTGAATCCAACAGTGTATATTTTTGTGGGCTGTTTTATCCCTCCAGCACCCAACCCATCCATCGCCGTCTATCCATCCGCAACCTTCCCCGTACTCTAGTCATCCATTCCTTAGTCGTCTTGCGTCACCATCGACTCGCGTTTGGCCCGCAAGACAAGCCAAGGTGACGACACACACACCCATATTCAAATATCCCAGGTAACGACACAACATCTTCGTTCTCATTTATCGCTCTCATCCAAGCTTATCCATTTTTCTCTTTCTACATTTGCATTTTCTCTCGTATTTTCCTTCTTCATAGCACCATTGTAGCATGGGGAAATTCAGGTATGAGGATATTTTCCCCTCCCACCTTGTTGGGCGCAAAACCCATATTTTCATCTTTGTTTTGCAGTTGTTAAAAGGATCATCCACCTCTCCCCTATAAAGGGAATGGGTGTCCACCTTCCCTTAGTACTCTTGAATTTTGTTGAAGAAAAAAAAAACGTTGGAAGTTGAAGAGTCACTCATGGAAGGGGGAAAAAGATAGGAGGAAGAAGGAGAGGAAGAGTGGAAGAAGGGGATTTTCCGCCACCAGATCCGTGCTGCCGCTGTCACCCGCGCCGCGCTGCCTTATCGCCAAGCCACGCCGCGCCGCCCTTGACGTTGAGCTGCGCCGTGCCGTCGCTGCCGCCGAGCCATGCTACCATCGCTGCTAGCGCCACGCGCCCCAACTGTCACCGTACTGCTCGTATCGCTGGTACCCGCGCGCCGCCCGCGTTCCTTAGTGCTCGTGTGATCGGGCCACATGCCCTGCCATCAACGCATCTGCCGCCGCATGTGATTTGCTAAACCATGGACATGTGGTCGGTTCGAGGTGCCAGTTGCCCCCCCGATCGCTGCTTGCTAGTCGCGCACTCATCACCTCGCCTACAAGGCTGCTATGCTGCAATCCGCCGCTCGCACCGCCCTTCTGCATCTGCAGTTGATGGGCCGCTTGAGCCACCAGGTACAGCCACACCCGCCGCTCGTAGCCCGCACGTGTGCCTCTCCCATCCTCGTCTGTGCATCCAGGACATCAACCGCCTGTCCCCATGAGAACAGCACCCTGTGTGCTCGCAAGCATCACACGAAAACTGTCGACCGCTGGCGCCCCCTACTGCACATTGTGCTGCTGTCAACTACGATTCCTCATCGTCGACAAAACTGCAACGAGTGATATTGAGATAGTTGTCACCAGACGCGACGAAAGGTACACCACGCTGCCTTTGTCTCTTATCTTTTCTAGTGCACTCTCGATTGCCTCCACCGCAGTCGGGTTAGACGTAGGGGAGAGGGACAGGTTGAGAAAACAACGAAGGAATAATTGAGCATCTTACCTGTTTGGTGCAAGTCGGGTTAGCCCGTCCTGTGTGAGCAATTCTTGCGAGAATTCCTTGTTCGACCGCATAGTGGTTCTCGACCCCTCAGACGAGGTTCACAATGTTTGGACCACCCTTCCTTGGCTACTTCGTTGAGTCCCGGAGAATGGCACTCACCGTGAGTCGGCCCTTGCACGTACCACATATAGACACTCACACATTTCATTGTACATCCTAACTGCCTAGTATCATTGTCAGACAACGCCTCAACCGTAGCCCGATACAGATCACTTTGCGACATCGAGCCTATGCTATTGATGATGACCGGACGACATCTTGACCATGTCCGGCATCAAATCCGCATGAGAGCCCGACTTTGGTCACCCACAGCAGGCCTCCGACATCTCATCTGCATTATAGCATCATCTGCATTGTACCGTCTTTCGAAATTCATATAGGAATCCCTAGGGATGGCGATAAAGACACGATTGACACAGAGAGCTCAACGTAGAGGTTCTACCTCCCAGGACATTCAGAACTGTCGCACGATGAGAGAGGCAATGATGGGGGACCATCCAGCTGGCGCCAAGGCGGGACGAATCCAGGCAAGCCAAGCTGCTCGCGGCAATGCTCATCATCCGGGATTCAAGTACACCGTGTGAGCATTTCTATTTTAGTATTTTCATTTTGCTGTAATTTTGTTTTTTCGGATCTTACGGACTGGGCCAATGTTTGGGCCTCGTCCTTGTTATGTTTTCTTATTGGTTTGTAACCGTTAAAGAGAGGTGAAACCACGTCTCGCGACGGTTCGTCCTCTCCACGATCTCTTGTGGCACGTAGCCTCACTAATGCAGGACCACGTCTGAGACAAAGTCTTGTCGTCATCGAGGGTTCCTACTCGGTGTCGATGTTACGTCGATGCGCGACGAATGCTCGGGGTTCGTTGGGCATGGGAATCCTACGAAGACGAGCTAGGATAACAATGACCGGGTAGGGGTGTAGTACGCGCAGCTGCCGACAAACAAAGAGAGGCCGATGACCTGGGGTCGACGGGGTCGCCCGGAGATGGGAGGGAACCTTCCGACCCTCATCCAGAAGGATGAGGTTGCTAGGTCGCCGAACGGGAATTCCCCCCAGAGGTTGCCCGCACGCGACGGGCGAACTGACTCGTTCCCCTACGGCTAAACGGAACGCGATGGAGGAAAATGAAAAGTACACTACAAGAAATAAGAGACAAGAGGGGACGGCGTACCTGATCGTTGGCGCGGACCTCGTCTCGACGGTTCACTAGGGAGGCGAGGATGACTACTGGCAGGTGGGCGTCGGGAAGCCAAGGAAGGGGTTGCAGCGGCAGGTGCTGTCTGACCAGAGTCGTAGGCGGGCTCGACGGTGGCAGGCGCGATGCGGGGAAGTTCCCAAGCATGGCGCGAGGAGGGGAGTCACGCGGGTGAGCCGCCGGTGCGGAGATTGGGGGGGTGTCGAGGTGCCAGTGCAGACCGACCATCCAGGAGCGACAGCTCGTCGGCTGTCTGCAGATAGTCCTCTCGCGAGACCGATGCACGCAGCTAGTGCCAAAGCAGGGTCGCGCGGAGCACATCGACATAGGGGAAATCCGCAGCGGCGTTGGGTACGGAGCGCCGAGGACGGCGAACAGAATCCTGGGAGTGTTGACCAGCCAAGGTCGATGATTGGGAAGCCCTCAGTCTAGGAGCCTGGGGCGTTGACGGTCGGGAGAACCTGCTGGACTAAGCCGTAAGAACGGCGGGATGCCAAGGTCGGCGTGCAGATCTCTGGAGCGGACGAGGCAGGCATGCGTAGGGACGGGGCGCCGGCCTAGTTGTGCGACAGTGCCATGATGGGTGGGGCGGCAGCTCTGTTCGCCAGCACCGAGGAGAGCACAGGTAGCTGGGGACATCCAGCGACACGGACCACAGTCACAGGGAATTCAACAGGAGTTTCCGACGGCGTAGCAAGCAGGAATCGGCGGCGCAGGCACGCTTGCGGTGCAACCGCGCGCAGCGGTATGGCCTCCCCGCGGATAGGGAGTACAGGCGGCGTGAGGGCGCACGATAGCGCCCCCGTCCACCCTTCCTTCCTTCTCCGTCAGCTCTGTCTTCTTCCAAGCGTCTTCTTCTTCCAAGGGTGAACCCTAGATTCCAGGGGTGAGCGCACAACTCCTTAACCCAACGAGGGGAAAATCCTTCATTCAAAAAAAAACAGCGTCCGGTCCTTTAGGGCAACCCTCTTCCCTTATATGGGGGGGGGAAGAGGGGGTGACCTGCTTACACCAAAAGAGGAAAATAAAAGGAAAAAAAACTAAGGACACATAAAGGGAAATTCAACGACCTAGGACCAAGGAGATAGACGACCAAGAAGAAGGGAGTGAATGAGGGAGAAGGGAGAGGGAATCCAGGCAGGATTATCCTCTCACCTAACATGCCATCGTGACGAATATAAAACGGTGAGTGACGAAGACGGAAGCAAAATGATGAGTAAAGAAGCGACATAAAAATAGTGATACGGTGTCCGTTACCGGGAATACTTGTTACCGGGCATGCATACTGTCGCCTTGGCTTGCTGAGCGGGCTGAACGCGAACGGCCGGCACTGTCGAGGGCGGTGGTGACGTCTCCGAAGACGTATCCGGGGCTGCGGCTGGTGCTGACAGAGACGACGGCGACGACCCCGAAGGCTTGTCCGGGGTTGTCGCCGGGGCCGCGCCATCACTCACTATAGAAGGGGATAGCATGCCCAAGTGAAGGTTGATGCATTTGTTGAAGAAAATTTACAAAGTTGTCTCCACCTTAGCTTAGATAGGATCTAGAGTGTAGAGAGGAGTGGCTGTCCTCGTCCACATCGAGACCACTCCGTGGTTAGAGCCTGCGCCATCACGTTGAGATCACTCTTGGACGCTTAAAGATTCAGAAATCATCCCTTCTTGAATCGAGGAATCCTTTGCCGAGCTCACTCCAAAGGTTTCTCAAGGATTCAAGAAAGTGCCTACGAGGGAAAAGTGTCACCAGCCGTTCTCGTCGAGATCACTCCGGGTATGCGCCGCGTACGATCCTCCCCAATAACTCACCAACGGCCAGCAAGAATCCTCTCTAGATCAAGAAACGCCCAATTCTTGAGGATCATGGGTGGTTAATTTTCAAGAAAGTCCCTTTCTTGGAAGTCCACGCCCCGCCGCCGCTACCACCAGCTGCCAAACGCCACCACCGGTCACCGTCCGTACGCACGCAGCCCTCGTGCAGCCCACTCCCATGCACGTCCTGGGGCTGCGCCGCCGTCCGGCACTTGTGCGCGCCCCGGCATCGACCTGCGCCTAGCCGCGCAGCCTCTGCATGCGCCCCATCGTCTGGCGCCCACGCGCGGCCCTCTGCGTGAGCGCCCTGCCATCCGGCGCCCGCACTCACCCTGCCCGCGCAGCCTCAAAGTGCGACCCCACTGTTCGGCGCCCACGCAGCCCCCCCGCGCGCCCCGCCATCCCGTGCCGTGCGCGCCCCTGGTGCCCGCCTGTGCATAGTCCGCGGGACATTCGCATGTGCACCCCCTGCACACATGCCACGTGAGCG
The DNA here is from genome assembly GCF_029677425.1 of Wolffia australiana. Classification (NCBI taxonomy): domain Eukaryota; kingdom Viridiplantae; phylum Streptophyta; class Magnoliopsida; order Alismatales; family Araceae; genus Wolffia; species Wolffia australiana. Next base: position 12,386,665 of record NC_135839.1, on the reverse strand, counting down.
TCCACGGTCGTTCCCCAGCTGCCACTAGTGATTCTTCGCTCGCGAGCCATCTGCCTGCGGTCTTGCTGTCAATTCATCGTCGTCTCCAGGTATTCTAAACGTCTTGCTGCGTAGTGGACTATCGTCTATCAGGTATCCCTCCGTCGCGCCTCTGTTATTTCCAGCATTATTATCTACTATAGTGCCATCATCCCCTATCACTTCCTCTAGCAGGTTCTCACGATCATCTGCTATAGGATAGCCACCTTGTCCAATGATAGGATTTTCTTGCGGTATAGAATTTTTTGGTCGACGTAGACATTGAACATCTTTGGGTCGTGAAACGCCCCTTACTCCTTAGACGTCGTAGTTGGTCCTAAGGGTCAACGGGAGTTTAATCTAATCAATATCTCGCTTATTGATTAACGTCCATTTTCCCTCCTTAGTTGTGGTCGTCCCATTACTGCTCATCCAAGGGTATCTCTCTCAACGGACATTCATTCGTATTAATCACGAACCCAGTCATCGTCTCCTGTGACGTAATACGAGCCGCCCGATCCTGGTACACCATCGTATTAAATCATATTGGTATCAGAGTCAGGTTGTGTTAGCTTTTGCTTAACACGGTCGGTAGAATATCATTTGAAATTTTATTGAATTATAATCCATCATATTTCAAAATTCATTCACATCTATACACGTCATCTCATTGCATCCATCACTATCGTACCCGTAGAAAGTTTATTGGTGGATTGTTGACCATAGAATGGTTTACACGCGAGCCCAGTATCGGAATGCCGACATAGATGATCACAATGATGATTATGACCATGATCTCGTCGTAGGGAATCTTCTAGCCAAAGATCCACTAGGCGAACGATTTCACATAGATCATTTGGAGAACAAGGGGGTAGCTTTACCTCCTCCTCCGCCTAGGGAGCCCGCTCCTTGGGTTTCGATGCCCCTCGACGAAACGACGCAACCAGCACCTTGAGCTTCCGAAGACTAGCACTCTGTCACCAAGGCACCTACCCGTAGGGCCTCGGTGAATGAACATTATGGTGACCCCTCGGCCAGTGAGGTTCCCCAACGCTTTGGTAAGGCCCCTATGCCAGACCGTTCCGCTCCTACGCGCCGCCCGCAGGATCCACCAGCGTCTCCACCCTGCTACAGCCGACGAGAAGACTGGGAGAATGACTATGGGGGACAACGAAGACCTCCCCCCCCCCCCCCCCGCAGAGTATCTTGCACTGCGATATTATGACGATCGTTCCTACCCACCGGATAGGAACCACTACCCACCCGAGAACTGGAGTTCTCGACATCTTGATCATCATGGGCATCCCCACAAGATGGCCCATAACCCTAACAGAATACCTGTGCAGAACCCTCCCCACTACTCGTCTGTACCGGATAGCCCACAGCATCCACCCGCTACCCGTCGACCGGAAGTTGCCACGTATGGTGTTAGCTTCGCCCACCAAGACTATTACGGGTCAGCACCCACACCGGCACCAGTCCATTAGGAGGAGCCCCCGGTACCGCCTCGAGTGGCACCGAGGTACGCCGCCGACTACCACTACGCCCCTCATGAGTACCCAGCAGATGAACCTACCTGACCTAGGAGGCCGTACACCTACCCACCACATCCGGAGTACGCCTATCCAGTGCCTCCCCCGGCACCGCCAAGACACTACCAGCCCTATGGATACCCGGAGGAGCATCCACACTACCCTTAGGCACCTCGCCAAGCTGCATATTATCCGGAGCCACAGGATCATGCCTATCGGCGAGATGCACTCCGTCGACCACCAGCTCGCCATCACGAGGATGAACATGAGCGACGGAGAGAGACACACCGCGCCATGATCTAGAAGAACGCCCAAATAGAAGTACCCATCTTTGAAGGATCACGAAACCCTAAGGACTACACAGTTTCGGAGTCAGACTTCGAAAGCTATTTCCAATGGTATGACATGGACGATCACCTATGCGTGTCGTATGCCGAGGCTCGCCTAGGCGGCCAAGCCAAATTTTTTTGGAAAAACTAGAAGGAAGCCGCCCGATGTCGAGGAGATCCTCCCTTCACTTGGGGCGAGATGTCACGCAAGCTGAAGGATAAGTATATCCCAAAGCTCTACATGACTGGACTCTTGCTAAAATGGATGGACCTTAAGCAAGGGAAGCACAAGGTCAGCGAGTACATTGAGGATTTTGAGGAGTATAGGATGCGATGCAAATTTGTGGAAAGTCCATAAATTCAGATTGCATTCTTTATCCACGGGCTCTGCCCTGATTTAGGAGCACAGATCTTAGAGCAAAACCCTCCGATCGTGGACCTCGCCTACAGCCTTGTGGAGAGCAACGAGCTTAGCCACGACGATGTCGTGCCGTCCACCCCCGCCGCTACACGAGCGACTCAGACCACGACGACGGCTTCCTCAGCTACAAGAACTACATCATCTTGGAACTGAGGCAGCACGATAGTCCACCGCTCGGCTACCTCTACGACGACATCGGTCCCTACACCGGCACTTCGCACCTCCTCGGCGATATCCACCGCTAGGGCCCCGAATGCCCCACAAGAACCCCTCCAGTGTTTTAAGTGTAAGGGATTTGGACATCGCCGTTCCGATTGTCCCACCCTCCTCGTCATGGACCTGCATGGGCATCTGGTGGAAGAACAGCCTGAGGACGATCTCGAAGTGGATGAATATCTGGCTGAATGCCCCGATGGCGAGGACGTGGATGACGCACTTGGGTATATCCAGATCATCCTGGTCATCCTGATGGGGGACCATCCAGGATATGCCACGACGGGACGATGTCAACCTCGTCGAGCTGCTCACGCCGATGCTCGCCACCCAGGGTTTAAGTACCCTGCGTAAGCATCCTATCCTTTACTTGTTGTTTTGTGTTTTTGTTCTTGGATTTCATGGACTGGGCCGGTGTTGGGCCTTGTCCTTTTTCTTGTTTCTTTATTTTCAGTTTTATTTTCAAATTTTAAGGAGAGGCCGAACTACATCTCATGACGGTTCGTCCTCCCCCCATATTCACTTGGCACCTATCCTCACTATATAAGGGGATAGCATGCCCAAGTGAAGGTTTGAGTCATTTGTTGAAGGAAAATCCAACTTGTGTCTCCACCTATCGTAGAGAGTAGAGCGTAGAGGGGTTTGGCTAACCTCGCCCACGTCGAGATCACTTCGTGGATAGATCCCGCGCCATCACGTCGAGATCACTCCGTGGCGGCGTGTCCAATCATTTCGTCGAGATCACTCCGGAATTAGTAAAGATTCAAGAAGTCGACGCCGCCTGGAGCTGAAGGGTCCTTCGTCGAGATCACTCCGAAGGTGCCAGAGGTTCGAGAATCGTCACTGACACCCTCCTTCCATGGGATACCAGAAATCCCACAGAGGGAGCCTGCAAGAACGTTCAAGAAACCCATCTTCTTGAAGGTTCTTGGGCGGTTACAGTTCAAAAAATCCATTCTTGGGCTCAAGAGTTCCTCCACCACCGTCAGCTCCGCCGCCGTCGTCTCCGCCTCCAGCCGTTCGTCCGCCGCGTGCACCTTCGCCCGCACACTGTCCAGCCCGCTCGCCTGCCGCATCCGCCATCCCGTTGCCAACCGCGCGCCGCCCTCGCCGGTGCACCGCTCGCCATCCGGCGCCCGCCCGCGCCCGTTCGCGCCCCTCGCCAGCCCGCGTCCGCGCCCCATTCGTACCCGCCCCCCGTCCACCCCGTCCGTCCCCATCTGCGCCCCGTCCGTGCCACGTGGTCACCTACGCCCGCGCGCCCGCACCCCGTGCTCGCCTGTGCCCACGTGCCACCCATACGCGCGGCCCCGGCGTCCACCCATGTGCCTGCGCGAGGTCTCAGCTCTGCTCGCCCTGCTCTCGCCGTCCGCCGGCTCCCCGTCTGCTCGTCCAGACCCACCGCCCGCCACTGGTCCACTCCTCAACATTGATTTGAACACGTCTTCGCCGTGGACTATCGCCAAAACCAGCCACCTCGACGAGTGAAAGGTCTTTTCTTGTGGTAGAAGGTTAGACGTTGACTGTGGACGCTGAACATCCTTAGGCCGTAAAATGCCCCTCATTCCTCAGACGTCTAGTTGGTCCTAAGGGTCATTGGGAGTCTAATTCGGGAACAATATCTCCTATTGATCGACGTCGACTTTCCTCTCTTTAGTGGACGACTTCTTGCGCTCATCCGTGGTTTTCTTAATTAACATACATTTCATTGAAATTATGCACCTTTTCTTCGTCTCATGTGACGTAATACGAGCCGATCGATCCCGGCCGACACCGTATTACATCACATCCCGCCCTCGATGTATCCCATTGTCTCATTGGGAATTCAGCAGGAGACCATCGGTATGAGGAGCTCCAACGAGGCCGCTCAACCGGCCCCTACGCCCACTACCGCTACGGCAACACCCCGAGCCGTTGACGTCGCTCAGCATACCTCCATCTTCTACACGTACGTCAAAATTGGAGGGCGTACGTATAAGTTGATGGTCGATAGCGGGAGCTGCATCAACAGAATCTCTGAGGATACCGCCACACGCCTAGGATGACCGATGACTCCTCACCCGACTCCGTACAATGTGTCATGGATCGACGTATATACAATTCTAGTGAAGATGCAATGCTACGTACCTCTCAAGATGAGTACGTAAGACAAGAAGGTGTTATGCAACGTACTACTAATGAAAATTGGTAGTATCATTCTTGGTTGACCATGGTTATATGACCATGACGTCCAGTTGGCAGGAAGAGCCAACACTTGTTGTTTCATCTACGGCGGACGTCGATTGATTTGGTACCCATCGGTACGACTACCGTCGTTGTTCACTCAGTCCGCAACAACACCTTCACGCCCTACCCCACCCGCCATTATCACCAATGGCTGCATCTTGCGGCGAGAGTTGGAACAGGGCCGTGAGTTCACTCCCGTGTGCTATGCTGTGACCCTATCCGACGGAGTCACCAAATCAAAAGACAAGGACCAAGCACCGGAGGTCACACAGCTCGTAGATGAGCATGCGGACGTGTTCCCCGCGGAGTTGCGGAACAAACTCCCTCCCTTACGCAACATCCAGCATGCTATCGACTTAGTTCCGGGAGTATCACTTCTGAACCTCCCACATTACCCGATGGATCCGGTTAAGTATGAGGAACTATATGGTCAAGTGAAGGATTTGTTGGCCAAAGGCTTGATTCGGGAAAGCCTTAGCCCCTGCGCAGTACTGGCACTATTAGCGCCCAAGAAAGATGGCACTTGGAGGATGTGTTGTGACTCTCGAGCCATCAACAAGATTACGGTGAAGTATCATTTTCCGATCCCAAGAGTCCAAGACCTATTCGACGAGGTTGTTGGCGCATCTATCTTTTCTAAGATAGATTTCAGGAGCGGCTACCATCAAGTAACAATTAGGCCTGGGGACGAGTGGAAGACGGCCTTCAAGATAAAATATGGCCTTTTTGAGTGGAATGTAATGCCATTCGGATTATCGAATGCCCCTAATACCTTTCAACGCTTGATGAATGAGGTACTACGGCCTTACATTGGCAGGTTTGTCGTCGTATACTTCGACGATATATTAGTATATAGTAAGACGATGGAAGACCACGCCCAGCACCTACGGCACGTGTGTGCAGCACTACGAAAGGAGAAGCTTTATGCCCATCCAAAGAGTTGTAGTTTTTTCACCACTGAGGTCTCCTTCCTTGGATTCATCTTATCCTCGCATGGAGTTGCCGCAGACCCGGTCGAGGTCGATGCCATTACTGCATGGCCAAAACTAAAGAGCATCCACGACGTTGTATCGTAGGTTCATCCCGAGATTCAGCGGAGTCACTGCCCCCATCATTGACCTATCAAAGGGTGACAAATTTGAATGGACTCCTTCCGCGGATAAGGCACTCGAGCTCCTTAAGAAGCTCATGACCGAGGCTGCGGTACTCAAATTACCGAACTTCAACAAAGTCTTCGAGGTTGCATGTGACGCCTCAGGAGTTGGGATTGGGGGAGTTCTAAGCCAAGAAGGTCACCCGATCAAATACTTCATCGAAAAGCTGAATGACACTCGCAAGAGGTATGACAACTACGATCGGGAATTCTACGCCCTCGTTCAATCCCTACGACACTGGCGCCACTACTTACTCCCCAAGGAGTTCATATTATTCTCAGATCACGTCGCCCTACGCCATTTACACGACCAAAGGATGGTCAGCGATCGGCATGCCCGGTGGATCCCAAATCTCCAAGATTTCACGTTCGTCATCCGCCAAAAGAAAGGGAAGGACAACGTCATCGCCGACGCCTTGAGCCGACGACCTCTAGTCCTCAACCTGATGAAGAGCCAAATTCTTGGGTTCGAACAGATTCGCGATAACTACGCCGAGTGCCCCGACTTCTCCAAAGTCTTTTCATCCGTCACGGATCCTGCCATCCCAAAGTCTAAGGACTTTTACATCGACGATGGTTACTTATTCTTTGGTAAGAGACTTTGTATCCCTCGGATCTGTATCCGAGATTTTCTTATTTGGGAAACACACACCGGTGGCTAGTGGCCACCTCAGGGTCAACAAGACGATCCTCTCCCTTGAGCAGCACTTCTACTGGCTATCCTTGAAAAGGGATGTAGGAAACTTTATCTCAAGATATCTTACGTGCTCCCGCGCCAAGCTCACCAAGCAGAACACAGGGTTATATACACCTCTACCAGTCCCGGATAGGCCTTGGGAGGATATCAGCCTCGATTTCATTTTGGGACTACCCAAAACCGCGCGCCACCATGATTTGATCATGGTCGTGGTCGATCAATTTTCCAAGATGGCCCACTTTATTCCATGCTCGAAGACAGCTGACGCATCCCGGATAGCTCGACTCTTCTTCGACAACATTGTCAAGCTACATGGAGTGCCCAAGACAATCATCTCGAATAAAATTCACTAGTTATTTCTGGAAAATGTTGCTCATGGCACACAACTTAAATTTTTGTCAGCCTACCATCCCCAAACGGATGGCCAGATCGAGGTTGTTAACTGCAGCCTCGGAAATTTACTGAGATCTATTGCTGGCGACAATGTTGCCACGTGGGATCAAGTACTCCCTCGAGCAGAATTCGCCTTCAACTATTCGGTGAATCGCACCACTGGGAAGGCCCTATTTGAGATCATCTATGGTCAACTTCCACGACGACCCCTTAACCTCATGCCATTAGATTCACAACATAGGATCTCAGATAATGCACTAGAATTTGCTGAACAAATTAAGAGCTTGCATGACAGCATTCATTCACGCATTTCATCCCTCAATGAGCAATATAAGGCAGCTGTTGATAAGGGTCAAAGGTCGATTTCATTCTCCAAGGGAGAATTAGTCATGATTAGATTGAGGCCCGAGAGATACTCTCCAAGGTTCGCTACGAAGCTCCATGCTCGTAGTGCCAGGCCTTTCCAGATAGCCAAGAAGATCAACGACAACGCCTACGTTGTGAGCATCCCGCCTACTTGGGGGATTAGTTCTGATAATCCAGAAAAATTGGGTAAAATGTGTCGTTTAATTCCCAGATTAATCCAGTAAAATTTATAACCCTTGTTAGACTATAGAGAAATTATAGTGGTGAGCAAGGAGTCGTCCACAGGGAGCAGGAAATAAGTTTAGTAGAATTGTTATCAATAAAATCTCTTTTGTGTGTTTTTCTTAGTAGAAAGAACTAGTGATAAAGAGACACTTAAAATTATAAAGAATTTGATAAACTATAGTGAAATGAGACAGAAATGCAAAAAGAAATGTAAAATATCCTAAGAGATGGTAAAAAAAACGTGAAAAAGTTACAAGAAGTAGCGCCTCGTGTGCAGTGGCGATCTTCGGTGATGGAGGTTCCTCCACTCAAACTTGAATATCCGGAGCTGCAGACCTCCGTTTCAGGCAATCTTGGAGGCGTTGGAAAGAGGAGACACAGACCTATCCTTCTGGATAGGTTTCTGGTCAATCTGGAGTGGAAAAAAAGAAGGAGACTTGGCAGGGAAGAAGGGGGTCGTTTCTCTAGCAAGGGACTCTCACCTATGACAAGGGTTTACAGGATTCCTGCAGAGCTCCTCTCTTGCCTGAAGATTCCTGAGCTGGGATGTTGCTTCTATCTTCTCTCCACTCTCAGGATCAAGATCCAGAGCTGAAAAACTCCAACAATTTCTCAATAGAATCAAGATCCCTTACAAAGAGGAGGAAGAGAAGCTTAAGTAGGGTTTCTTGGGACCAAATCTGGGCTGTTGATTCCTGACATGGAATGAACGACCAGATTTGGTTCTGGGGCCCTACAGCCACGTGATAGGCCCCCCTCCAATTATATTACAGTCTTCAGAAACCCTTTTTAGCTAGATAATGATTCCTCCCTTAGTTAGGATTTCTTCATTTTCTCCTTGATCCTTCCACATTGGGAGCTGCTTTGGTTGGTTTCTTGACTCTGTTCCTGGGCTTCTCTCATAGAATGGAGCCCATGGTTTTGGGCCTGTGTTGAGTCTCCTAAAGCCCTCTGAAGAGCCCAGGACCATGGCTTCAGCTCCCTTCAATTTCTTCATGCCGCCTCCATCATTTGAGTCAGTCTTTCATCCTTCATTCAGAACACTTCATACTAGCATTAGATCTTCACCACTAAACTTGATGAGTTGAGTGGGGGTTAGTGGTAGAATTCGGGAATTAACAGCAATACTGAATCAGGGTGAAAATGTGAGGAAGATATGAAGATCAGTTAATTAAAGTATTTACATGTATTTAAGTAATGATAATGACGCATTTTAGCATAGAAATACATATAAAATCATGTGATAATCTGGGATTATCAAGTTCCACGTTTAATGTTAGCGATCTAATCTGACACCTACCCTCGCCACCTATCAAAGAACCTCATAGCCACTCGAGCCTTGGTAGTGAAGAGAGTAAGAGTAACCCGTTTTCTCCTCCATTTCCTACCCTTGTACGGCACGAAGAGATAGAAATGGTACTGCAGGAGGTAATTCACGCTGAGGGGGAGAGGGTAGGTCGCACATTTCTAGTCCACTAGCGAGAATGGCCTTCATCACACGACACGTGGATTACGAAGGATGACTTACGATGACTTCGACTTGACCTGATACACCCACTCGAGGACATCGTGGAGCTTCACTCGCCAGAGTCGAGTTCCTCCCACCCCGTGAGGATGATGGGGGATCATCCAGCTGGCGCCAAGATGGGACGAAATCAGCCAAGCCAAGCTGCTCGCGCCGATGCTCGTCATCCGGGATTCAAGTACACCGCGTGAGCATTTCTATTTGAGTATTTTCATTTTGTTGTAATTTTGTTTTTTCGGATCTTACGGACTTGGCCAATGTTTGGGCCTCGTCCTTGTTATGTTTTCTTATTGGTTTGTAACCATTAAAGAGAGGTCGAACCACGTCTCACAATGGTTCATCCTCTCCACGATCTCACTTGGCACGTATCCTCACTATATAAGGGGATAGCATGCCCAAGTGAAGGTTGAGGCATTTGTTGAAGAAAATTTACAAAGTTGTCTCCACCTAAGCTTATATAGGATCTAGAGTGTAGAGAGGAGTGGCTGTCCTCGTCCATGTCAAGACCACTCCGTGGTTAGAGCCCGCGCTGTCACGTCGAGATCACTCCGTGATGTCATGTCTCAATGCCCCGTCGAGATCACTCCGGGACGCTTAAAGATTCAGAAATCATCCCTTCTTGAATCGAGGAATCCTTTGCCGAGCTCACTCCAAAGTTTTCTCAAGGATTCAAGAAAGTGCCTACGAGGGAGAAGTGTCACCAGTAGTTCTCATCGAGATCACTCCGGGTACGCGCCGCCTACGATCCTCCCCAGTAACTCACCAACCGCCAGCAAGAATCCTCTCTAGATCAAGAAACGCCCAATTCTTGAGGATCTTGGTGGTTAATTTTCAAGAAAGTCCCTTTCTTGGAAGTCTACGCCCTGCCGCCGCTACCACCAGCTACCAAACGCCACCGCCGGTCACCGCTCGTATGCGCCCAGCCCTCGTGCAGCCTGCTCCCGTGTGCGTCCTGCGGCAACGCCGCCGTCCGGCACCTGTGCACGCCCCGGCGTCGACCTGCGCCCAGCCGCGCAGCCCTCCGCGTGAGCGCCCTGCCATCCGGCGCCTGCACTCACCCTGACCGCGCAGCCTCAACGCGCGATGCCACCGTTTGGCGCCCACACAGCCCCCCCGTGCACCCCGCCATCCCGCGCCGTCCGCGCCCCTGGTGCCCGCCTGTGCCCAGTCCACGGGACATTCGTGTGTGCACGCCCTGCACATACGCCACGCGACCATCCAGGGTTGTTCGCCAACTGCCACTTGTGATTCTTCGCTCGCGAGCCATCTGCCCGCGGTCCTACTGTTGATTTGTCGTCGTCTCCGGGTATTCTAAATGACTTGCTGCGTAGTGGACTATCGTCTTTCAGATATCCCTTCGTCTCCACTCCGTTATTTCCAGCATTATTATCTACTACAGTGCCATCATCCCCTATCACTTCCTCTAGCGGGTTCTCACGATCATCTGCTATAGGATAGCCACCTTGTCGAGTGATAGGATTTTCTTGCGGTATAGGATTTTGGTCGTCGACATAGACATTGAACATCTTTGGGCTGTAAACGCCCCTTATTCCTTAGACGTCGTAGTTGGTCCTAAGGGTCAAGGGGAGTTTAATCTGATCAATATCTCGTTTATTGATTGATGTCGATTTTCCCTCCTTAGCCGTGGTCGTCCCATTATTGCTCTTCCGAAGGTTTCTCTCTCAACGGACATTCATTCATATTAATCACCAACCCAATCATCGTCTCCTGTGACATAATACGAGCCGCCCAATCCCGGTGCACTATCGTATTACATCAGGCAATGTCACTGCCCTCTCGGAACACCGTAATGCGACACCCATAGTCGGTTTGATACCACTGCATATCGACGCCGCACGGACCGCACCCGCCAACATGGGTACTCCCGAGTCGTCCGGACCACGCAACTCCACCCATGCATCCCGTGGATGGTGACGATCTCCACCGAACTCACCATGATTGCTTGGTGAGTCCCCACCTAGGGATATCGAGGAACGAACGACCATAGGCCGCCGCCCACATGGAAGTCTCCCATCGGCGAAGACACAGCGCGGGCTGCCACTCAGGTGGTCAACGGGCAGGTCGTGGACGAGGAGGAGCCGACCTTCAACCCAGACCCTGGGAGGAGCCTCCACAGGAGCAAGGGGCACACTTTCGCGCCATGGCCGCTAGGATGGAGCACATGGAACAGCTACTCACGCACTCTAATCTCTGATACACGCCCCCAGTCCGACGCTTGCAGCTTGAGGACGATGCCATGACCCACCTAGGGTCGCTCGACATGCATACCGATGGAGGAGCCCCTATGATGACGACGATGAGTACGACGAGTTTGACGGAAGACCCGATGACATTCCACAAGGTCGACGACCCGCCCGAGACCTAGCCCGAGACCCACAGGATGTTTGTGCTTGGGATAGACGACACCTGTGGGATGACTATGCCCATGGGTGCGAGGCCGATCGACCGGTCCCTCCAGACCACTACGTCCAAAGACGTGATTACGAGTTTGGCCGTGACCCTCTGGTCCACCTTGACAACCCCATTCGGCAGGTACTGGACCTACCTGCTCGTCGAGATGACTACGTCTGGCCCCACCATCACCGGTACAAGAAAGCTGATGATGCACCTCGATACCCACCATGCGTGATGCCTGACAACCGCGGCCTTCGCATGGGTCTTCCCCACCATTGGGATGACCTTGACTACGAGCTGACCCCTCCCCATTGCCACATGGATCTGCGACGCGAGGACTACCCAGTGCTTGAATGGCACTTGGATGACAAAGTACGTCGATGCGAGGAGCACCGCACCGGCATACAGAGAAGCGTGCATGCCAACGTTGCCGCCTTTGAAGGTTCATAAAAACCCAAGGAGTTCATCAACTGGGAGTCGAATGTGAACTATTTTTGGTGGTACCGCATGGATGAAGACCTATGTGTCAAATATGCGGAGACAAGACTTGGTGGACAAGCCAAGATCTTTTGGGAGAATGAATGAGTCGCCGTAGAGCGACAAGGACGACCCATCACCTCCTTGGTCGACATGGCACAAAAGCTACGAAGCAAGTACATTCCTCAGCAATATCATATGTCATTATTCCTCTCGTGGCTTGACCTTAGGCTAGGTTGACTCGTGGTGACAAAGTACATCGATGCCTTTGAGGAGTGTCGGATGCGATGCGGATTCGTGGAGCATCCACAAATCATTATTGGATTGTTTGCCCATGGACTTAGGCCGGCCCTGCGCAGCGAGGCCCTCAAGTGCAACCCAGCTAAAGTCGACAAGGCGTATCATCTTGTTGAGCACATGGAGCATCCTTCTGATGATTCTGCTGCACCTAGCATGAGCACAGGGTTTCGGACACAACCGGCCTGGTCCAACCCCACATGGACTACTACGCCCGCGACCATACGGCCTACCCCGACCACCGGGGGCAAGGAACCACCCCTGCCACATCCGTGGGGTCAACACCAGTAGCTCGGGCAGTCACGAGCGACACTTCGGCCCGTAGCGTCTATGCCAGCCAGGCACACGTGACATGCTTCAAGTGCCAGGGAAAGGGGCACCGGGCCAACCAATGTCCATCATCGACATTTCTGATCGACGCTAGAGACGTCAACCTCGACCAAATGGAAACACCACAAGACGATCACTATCATGGCAAGGAGGAATTCGCCCTCGTGTACAAGGAGCCTGATGGACAGGTCAGGTACATACAGATTATTGAATCACGAGCGACCCCTCCCCCGGCGCCACGATCAATCGACCGACCATGGGCCAATATCATTGTCGACACACCGCACTAGTAGAGCGCGGCCATCATCTCGGGTCACGCCACCCGTTAGGCCTCTTCTGGCAGAGCCGAGGCCTGAACCGATGGTTGATGCGGCCCTCCACACCTCGATCTTCTATACCTATGTCAAGATCAACAACAAGGTGTGTAAGCTGATTGTGGATAGTGGCAGTTGCATCAACGCCATCTCCGATATGATGGTTACCCGACTAGGGTTAACCGCCATCGCCCATCCGACTCCCTACAACATCTCATGGATAGATGCTTCTCTGCTCCCGGTGAAGCGTCAATGTCGCGTTCTGTTGAAGGTGAGCGCCTATGATGAAAGCATCCTGTGCAACGTAGTCCCTATGAGAGTGGGGGTCATCATTCTAGGTTGTCCATGGCTATATGACAATGACGTAACTCTAGCCGGAAGGACAAACACGTGCTCATTCATGTACCAGGGATGACGGGTTACATACCATGAAGCTAGCAAACAAGTTAACCACGACCAAACCCGTAGGGTTAACCTTTCGTTCCGGGGCCCTTGTTCACCTGAGACCTGGGCTACGAGAGAGAAGACACGCCACTTTGCCTTACTGCAACTCTCGATGTCCCCACTGATCTGCCTGTAGTACCTCGACCACCCGAGATCGAGACCCTCGTATCGGAGTTCAACGATGACTTCCTAAACGAGTTACCCGATGGACTACCGCACGCGATCGTAACATTCAGCACGCGATTGATCTCTTGCCTGGTATGGCTTTGCCGAATCTGCCTCCTTACCACATGGAGCCGTAGAAGTGCGAGGAACTATTACAACAGGTGCGGGATGTCCTAGAGAAGGTCTTCATCTAGGAGAGCTTGACCCCTTATGCAGTTCTTGCTCTCTTAGCCCCGAAGAAGGATGGCACATGGCGTATGTGCTGCGATAGTCGTGCCATCAACAAGATAACCATCAAGTATCGTTTTCCCACTCCTCGCACACAATACCTATTCGTCATGATGGCCGGATCTACTATCTTCTCGAAGATAGATTTATGGAGTGGATACCATCATGTTCGGGTTCATCTGGGTGACGAATGGAAGACTGCCTTTAAGATAAAGAACGGGTTATATTAGTAGAGAATCATGCCGTTCGGCCCCTCCAACGCGCTAAGTATCTTTTAGTGCCTCATGAATGAGGTACTACGCGCATTCATTGGGAGGTTTGTCATCGTCTACTTTGAGGACATCCGCATCCACAGTTGCTCGAGAGAGGAGCATCTCGACCACCTGTGAGAGGTATGCACCATCAATCGACATGAGCAGCTATAGGCACACCCAAATAAGTGTAGCTTCCTCACCTTGGAGGTTGCTTTCCTCGGGTTTATCGTATCCACCCAGGGCATTACGGCAGATCCAGAAAAGGTCAGCGCAATCACATCGTGACCATCACCGGCTAATCTCTACGACATTCGGAGCTTCATTAGTCTCACAACTTTCAACCGATGATTCGTAAGGAACTTCAGTTCCGTCACGGCCCCCATTACCAAATGTCTCAAGGTCAAGACATTTACTTGGACGCTAACCGCAGAACAAGCTGTCCAGAAGTTAAAGCTCAGGATAACCCATGCACTCGTACTCCGTTTACCCGACTTCGTGAAGGTGTACCAGGTTACCTGTGATGCAACTGGCGTCGGGATTGGTGGCGTCCTCAGCTAGGAAGGCTACTCTGTTGAGTTCTTTAGCAAGAAGCTGAACGATGCCAACCTTCGCTACTCCACCTACGACAATGAGTTCTACGCCGTCGTCCAGGCATTGAGACACTCGCGACACTATCTCCTGTCCATGGAGTTTGTTCTCTTCTCAGACCATGAGGTGTGCAAGTACTTGCACTCCTAGCACAAGTTGAGCGACCGACACGCAATGTGGATCGAGTATCTGCAGGACTATACATTCGTCATCAAGCACCAGAAGGGAAAGCACAACGTGGTCGTTGACGCACTTAGTAGGAGAGCCCATGTGCTAAACGTCATGAAGGTGACGGTCCTCAGATTCGAGACCATCCGAGAAGGATACGATAGCTGACCCAATTTTCCTTCGATCGTCACCGAATTCTGATGAGGCTAGTCCCGCGATTATTGGGATTATGTCATCATTGAGGGCTACCTATTTTATCTGAACAGGTTATGCGTGCCATGCACATCTCTGAGTGACTTCTTCACCTGGGAATGTCAGGCCAGAGATCTTAGCGGCCACTTTGGCCGCGACAAGACCATTGCGGCCATAGAATATCAATTATACTTCCCTTCCCTAAAACGTTATGTCGGCAACATAGTTGCCCAATGTCGTGTCTGTGCATTGGCTAAACAAGTCAAGAAGAGCACCGGGTTATACACCCCACTACCAACGCCTAAGCATCCCTAGGGACGACGTGAGCATGGATTTTGTCTTGGGATTTACCCGAACGGCGAGACAACAAGACTCCATCATGGTAGTCGTAGATAGCTTTTCGAAGATGGCGCACTTCGTGCCATGCACAAAGACTTGTGATGCATGGAAGGTCACACAATTGTTCTTTACAGAGATTGTCTGCCTCCACGCCCTGCCAGCTTCGATCATGTCTTATCGAGACGTACACTTCACAAGCTACTTATGGAAGACTTTGTGCAGCCTCCTCGACACGAAGCTCAAATTTTTTACTGCCTACCATCCTCAGACCCGCGGTCAAACGGAGGTCGTCAACCAAAGTTTCGGCAACCTGTCTGTTCCCTGATTGGTGAATACCTTGCGACATGGGATTTGATCATCACTCGCGCTGAGTTTGCCTATAAGTCCTTGGTGAACCGTACCATCAGTTTGAGCCCCTTTGAGATCGCCTATGGCCAGGCCCCTCGTCAGCCGGTGGACTTAGTGCTCGTAGACCCTCTTGTGATTGTGTCAGAAGACTATCTTCCATTCCCCTAGCATATTTCTACACTACATCAGCACATCCATGATAGGATCACGCAACAAAATGCATTGTACAAGCAAGCTGTCGACTTGCAATTATGACCCTGAGTCTTTGATGCGAGAGATCTTGTGATGGTTAGGCTTAGACTAGAAAGATACTCTCCCGGGACGGCTACGAAACTCCATGTTCATAGTGCCAGCCCATTATCGATCCTCCGAAGGGTGGGTAACAACGTCTACGTCATCAAGATTCCTACATTGCGAATAAGCTCCACGTTCAATGCAGTAGACTTGGCGACGTACCGAACCCCTTCTCACCCCCTCGACCCATCATCTCCATACCCTATCAGCACGAGTTAGCTTGCTGCGACTACTCCCTCAATTGGCACGAGGCAATCAATTGTGCAGTACAGGAGATAATTGACTATGCACTGGAAGAGGTATCAAGGAGGTTCCTTGTTCGGTTGATGGGACGGACCAGTGCGGACGACACCTGGATATCTGAAGATGAGCTCCACTGCCTTCGCCCAGATCTGCTCTAGTTGCTGCCATTCATCCACCCTGACTCGTCGGAGTTGAGTTCATCCAACCCGATAGGATTGATGGCACAACACAGCCCAAGACCCCAGGATCATCATCCAAGGAATCAGCATCATCATCGACATCGCCGCCCTTGACATCTAGTTGCACCGTGCCGCCTCTACCGCCAAGCCGCACTACCACCGCCACTAGCGCCGCACGCCCCAATTGTTGTCATACTACCTGTATCACTTGTACTCGCACGTCACCCGCGTTCCTCAGCGCTCGCCGTGCGCGATCGGGCCACATGCCCTACTGCTGCCACATTTGCCACCGCTTGTGATCTCCGGTCCCGTGCACCCTCGGTCTGTTTGAGCCGCTGATGGCGAGGACGCCAACACTTCAGCATCGAACGTGTCACCATGGTTAACCGGAGTCAACACGCCCGCTATGGACCACGGTCAACTGGAGTCAACCAAAGTCAACATGCTGCAACAGTTGACAACCACGTCTCCACCCACATACGTCCCTACGCGCGTCATGACACGACGCCATAGGCAGATCCACAACTGCCCTTTGGCATGACACGGCGCAAGTCTTTATTTTCTCGTCATTTTCTCTTTCCTCCAAGGCCTATATATATAGGCCATTGTTTTCAAGAAACATTAGGCAGTCATTATTTCAAGAAATGAGTTTTGTTAACTCTTCTTGCACGACTGCCCAGCCTCCCCTGTCCCTCTTAACCCTAGCCCTCGTCGTCGCCGTCGCCGCCGCTGCCGCCGCCTCGCAACGTCGGCCTCTGATCTCCTCTCCATTCTCTCTCTTTCTCACTCTCTCTCTTTTTCTCCCTCTCACCCTCTCTCTCTCACCCAAGGCTGTCCAGGTAGCCCGCCAAGGGGCCACCCAGGCTGCCCGCACACCGCCCGCGCGCCGCCCAGACAGCCTTGGCCAGGGCCGCCCGAGGCCGCATTCCGGCTGCCCCTGTCCGGACGCCGTCGGCGCTTCAAGCCGTGCACGCTGCGCGCGCCCGGGTGCGCTCCGTCGCACTCCGCGCGCGCACCGGCGCTCCACGCGCTTTGCGCGCACGGGTGTTCACCCACGCTTGACGTTGCACCCACGACAACTGCACTCAACCAGGGCCTTTCAATGCCCAGAACGTCCAGCCTCGTCCTCGTCCAGTGGGCCGCTCAACACCCGGATTTGCCCAACTTGTCACGATCAGAATTGCCCGCAACCTCTTCACGCACTACGGTGCCGAGGTATGCCTGAACTCTTTGGTGTCGAATTGTTTCTGGTTCATTGTTTTCTCGAGAAGTTTCCACCGCCGTCAGATTTAGATTTGGTTTGAGATTCTATCTCTTCTCTCCTCTTCTCGAGTATTCCCTTGCGACGTGAATTCGGGTATTGATTTTGGTGCTTAGGCAACGTCGCGGTGGGGGAAGACAGTACTCTTGCCCTCGAAAAGGATCGGAGCTGCACCACCAGATTTTCATCGGTTTTTAAATCTGAATTCGATCGTGAATTTCTGTGGACTGTTTTATCCCTACCTATAATCTGCCTATTACCCATACCTGTCGTCAACCCATCCATCCCCTCAGTCACCTTTTCCTTAGTTGTCCTACGTCAGCCAGCTAGTTGCCCCCGCGATCGCCGCTTGTCGCCCGTGCCCTCATCACCTTGCCTGCACCACTCTAAGCTGTCGGGCTGCTATCTGCCACCCGCACCCACCCTTCTACACCTGCAGTCGATGGGCCAGTTGAACCGCCAGCCGCAATCGCAGCCACCGCTCATAGTCCGTGTGTGTGCCTCCCCTGCCTTGCCCATGCAC
The DNA here is from genome assembly GCF_029677425.1 of Wolffia australiana. Taxonomy (NCBI): domain Eukaryota; kingdom Viridiplantae; phylum Streptophyta; class Magnoliopsida; order Alismatales; family Araceae; genus Wolffia; species Wolffia australiana. The sequence continues at coordinate 12,368,508 of NC_135839.1, read as the reverse complement.
CCAGGACATCAAGCGCCCATCCTGACCAGGAAGAGGACAGCACCCTGCATGCCCGCAAGCATCACACCAGAACTGTCGACTGCCAGCGCCCGCTTCTGCACACTCTGCTGCTATCAACTACGATCCCTCATCGTCGACAAATTTGCAACCCGTGATACTGAGATAGCTGTCGCCGGACGTGACGAAAGGTATAGCACCCTACCTTCGTCTCTTATCTTTTCTAGTGCACTCTCTATTTCCTCCACTGCGATCGGGTAAGACATAGGTGAGAGGGATAGGTTGAGTGAACAACAAAAAAATAATCGAGAGTCTTACTTGTTCAGGGGGAGTCAGGTTCGCCTGTCCCATGTGAGCAATTTCTGCGGGGATTCCCCGTTATACCGCACAGTCATTCTCGACCTCTCAGACCAGGTTCGCGAGGCTTGGACCAACCTACCCTAGGCGACTCCATTGAGTCCCGGCAGACGACACTCATCAAGAGTCGGCACTTGCACGTACCACATATAGACACTCGCGCATTTCATTGTATGTCATAACTACCTAGAATCATTGTCAGACGACGCCTCAACCGTAGCTTGACACAGGTCTCTTTGCCACACCAAGCCTAGGCTCTTGGTGATGACCAGATGATGTCTTGACGACATCCGGCATCAGTGATGAATACCCCACATATCGTATGGGCAGGCTTCGGCTCGAGGGAGGCGTCGAGCTCCAAGCTTGGACGGGAGTTGCCGAGTGACGGTGAGGGTGGCCTCCGAACCTCGTCTGAGCGATGTGGATGTCTACGACTGAACAGAATCAATTTATAGGGCTCACACGTAACGGTTGTACTCGTCCACGGGTAAGACACTCATAGACATAATTTCTCTCATTTAGCCGTTCTCACCTACCTAGCCCGAGCGCGGTAGAGTGAAGATGAAAATCTACTACAAGTAGTAGTTGAATGAGCAACGAGAGAGGATGACGTACCTTGTTGACGGTGGGTCATAGTGCAGGTATCATCTTCGTTGGTGGCCTATTGGAGCGGGTGGGGCGGAGAGGTGCCGGAGTAGACATGGCGGATCGACGTGCAGTGGATGATACCGAAGCTTCATAAAGGTTGACGGAAGACTCGTGGGACGTCCTGCATTGAGGAAGGCACCCCCGAGTGTTGGTCATCGAAGCGTCATGGGTCAGCGATGATCAGTGGGGCACAGGGCATGGTGGAGTCTGGTGACGGCACCTAGCGAGGTTGTTGGGGGGGGGGGGGGCCAACGGTGTGCCAAATGGCGGCGTCCCCGGTTGACATTTGCAACTGCCCTAGCAGATGTAGTTGCTCCGATGGCTACGGCTGCGCCCGTTACAAGCGGCGGCACCAATGGCTGGTGGCGATGCCTGCCTTTGACGACAACACCTGTAGCTGGGGCGAAGCCCGCCTCTAGCACTGGTGCCCGTGACTTGTAGCCGCGCTCACAGCTAGGGCAGCACTCGCGGCTGGGGTGGGGCGATTGCGGCTGAGAGGTGGCGCCTCCGGCTAGGGGGTGGCGCCTGTGGCTGGGGGGGCAGTGCGGGGCTGGGGGGCAGTGCCCTCTAGATGGTGGCACCCACGGCTGCTGAGTGGCACCGGCTTATCGCGGCGATGCCCTCTGGGGCGGCAGCGCCCGCTTGTCATGGTATCGCCCTCTAGGGCGGTAGTACCCGCAACTAGGGCGTGCCGCCCCATGCCCAAGGGGCGGTGCCTGTGGCTGGGGGCGTCGCGTTATCCATCGGCAAATAATGAGTCCCTATAGATGTCCTCTAACCCCCCAAATGTTTACTCAGCAAAGACTACTTAGCCATTATGCTAACATAAGCTCTAATAGCTAAGAGGACTCCGATAAAACTCTTTCCTTCAATTTTAAAAGTTATCAATGGAGATCCTGGATCTTTGAACTTGGGAGGCATTCCTCTAATAATGCTGGATGACTTCTCAATAATCTTTGCTACCTCCCTTTTCATCTTAGGCATGCATGTCTTTGATATATTTATTGAAAAAGGGTGAAGTATCTGCCATATCCATAATAGTTATTTTGATGATGACATCATGAAAGTTCTGGATTCGTTTCTCGTTCTTTAGGATGGTCATAGGTATTCTAAGAGAAGTGGGATCTGGGATAGGTAGGTGAGAAGGCTCTAAGAATTCTTTTTGTGGTGTACGTTCTCCTCCATCAAACTTTTTCTTTCCTCTATCCTTGGGTGGATCCTGAGGTTCTTTGCCAATTCTTAGTTTAGAAATGGCATGAATGTCTTCTCGATTCACCTCTATGTTTACTCATCTCGAATCCTGAACTCTACTATCATTAGGAACACAAACATTTCTATGGTTAATGTTTGGCTGTGTTGGAAATAACATGAATGGGAGTTGGGGTCAACTCACTTACCACCCGTTTCACTTTGGTTCTTCTTAAGAGTGTCTATCAGAACTTTGATCTGCTGCTGACTCTCCATAGCAGCTTTAAATTGTAGCTCCATCTCCTGTGCTAACCCATGTTTAATGGAACTCATTTTATCTAGAAAGTTGGGTGTACATTGATTATTTGTCACCTGTGCATTTGGGCCTTGATAAGATGGCACTTAAAAGTTAGGATGTGGAGGCCTACCATAGTACAGACCATGATGGACAGGTGGTCAGCTTGAAATATGGGCTTGGTGGGTTGGTTGAAGACAGACCTTTGAGGAAAGGCTTTAGAGTTTCATTGCTTGCTGAATGGTTATTGATTGGAATAGATCACATGTACTTCCTCTTCCTGTTGCCTTAATGCTCCATCCTCACGAGCTTTGCTTACACACATTGAACACATATTTCCAAAGACCCATGGTCAGTTATGCTGCACTAGTCCTTTTACTATAGTGGTTAGGTATTTTAATTGCACTTGGACCCTCATATCCCCTCTTTCTTGAAATTACAATAGATTTCTCCTAATGTTTGTTTCATTATTGCTTGGATTAATTTTTTTCAAGTCAATTTTATTAATGCTTTCAGTAATTTCTGTCACCACATCCTCATAGGCATTGTAACAATATTCCCCAGTAGATTGATTCCCTTCACTTAGACCTTCATAGAAATTTTTATCTAACTTGGACTCCTCAATACCATGACGAAGACATTTTCTACATAAAATATTGAATCACACACAAGCCTCTCTAAAATTGTCATGTTGACAACAGTTCTCAATCTCCATGTTGACAACAGTTCTCAATCTCCATAATGCGTGCCTTAGTTCTAGTGTGAGGGAAGTATTTTGTTGTCACACGACTTCACCGGGACCGACGGTTTGTATTACAACACAATACAAAGAATGGATTGTTTACGAGTACTTAGATGAGATTCGAAAACCAAAAGAAACTCCGATGAGCAATATAAGACGTCTCTGATAACCTGCAAATTAACATGATTAATTTATGAATTTTACATTATATTTATGTGTTTTAATGAATATACTTGCATGTTATCATATAAAAATGAAGATAAAACACTTACATTTTTTATTTTACTATTATTTATGTTTTTTACCATTTTTTACATGGAATTAACCTCATCTCAGTAAAGAAATATTTTTTGCAAGGATTTAAATACTTGGCTAAAGGTTGGTAAGGGTTTGCCTAATTTTCTAGAATTTTGTCTATATTTTTATATAATTTTTTGACCATTATATAGCCAAGAAATGATTTTTATTTATTTAAATAATACATATGCTATTTATTCTGTTTTACTTTATTTTATTTTTTATATAAAGGGGGGCATCCACGTCATTCACCGGAAATTCGAGCAAATGCGTGGATGCAATTTTTTATATGAAGAACAGGCATTATTAGCTCATCATGGCACCGTAAATCGCGATGCCATAATGAGACTATTATTAGCTAGAAAAGTCAAAGAAAACGGCGTGTCGGCGGGAAAAAAAAAAGGTACAATTGTATTTTTGTTTTTTTAAAAACTACCATGTAGTTTAGCCACATGCATTAAATGCACGTGGTTACCGACACACATGTGTTAAATTGCACGTGAATCGGTTAGCCGCGTGCATTTAATGCACACGCTAACTAGGACAAGTGAATGTGCATGCGGCATCGATTCGCTGCGTGCATTTAATGCACGCAGAATCGACGGCGTACGTGGGTCAAAATTTGCGGCTGGAAGAATAAAAAAATTATTATATAAAAAGAAACCTTGTATCCTTTTCTTTTTTATTATTATTTCAGGTGATGTGGCGTCCTCTCAGCCATTCAAAAGGAGCTTCGATCTCCAATCACTACGAGCGGCCGACGCGGACAACGAACTGTCGACACGTGATCCGAGGATGGGGAAAATGAGAAAATCAATGCCAGCCAATAGAAAAATCCTATTTTTTTAAAGAAGATAAAGAGATCCAATGGCCTAGATCTTTCCTCACTAAAACCTTGATATCTTGAGATCTAGACGTCCGATTGGGCTGAAATTTTGAGGGTAGGTTCGTCTTTTCTCCCTCTACAATCCAGATAGTTGGATCTATAAATGGAGGTCTGGAAATGCGTGAAAATTACTTTTTGAAGCTCTCTCCAAGGATTTGGCCAGGAAGGACACAAGGGATGCTTTGGAAGTCGACGGTTCCTGATTCTGCACTCAAAGTTGTAAGTCTTTTATATATATTTCAATCTTCTTCTTGAGCGATTCTAAAACACCAAGGCATGGGCGAAATGTACATGCTCTAGAAGTTGGTTTTGAATGAAATTAGCAGTGCATTTTGATTCTAATTAGAGATGTGATTTTTGATCTTTAATTCTACATCAATTTAGAACATTTCTGTTTCATTAGATTTTTACATTAGGGTTGGATTTCATCTTTTCCCCAAATTCTTCACTTTCTCTCTCTAGGTTAATTCTTCGAGTTTCTCCCCCTAGATTTATATTTTTCTTTTTTAGAAATTTAGTTCAATATATAAAAAACTCAAAAACAAAATTTGATTCGAAAACTCATCCATCTTGAAGTCCAATTTAAAAATCCCTTTCTTGATTATTTAATTCCCAATTTTAATTCATAAAATTGTCTTGAAATTTTATAATAATTGGGAAAGTAATAATCCAGATTAATCTAATATTAAAATTGAAATATTTCTATCTTGGGGTTTCAGACCGAAATATTTAAAATCAAAATTAAGTTTCACTTAATTTTTATGAATTACAAACATTATTAAGCATAATTATGATTTATTAATTGCAAAATTTATTCATCTTTGAATTAATTCATTGAAATTGGATAAAAATTCTTATTTGTTGCCTCCTTGTGGTTCGACCCCTTGCTTACTCTATATTTGATATTTAGTGATTAAGGGAAATTATAAATTTTACTGTTTAAGTTTGAGGCCAAATCAACGACATATTTACGTGCATTTTTTAGGCTTATCAATTGTCAACGACAAAATTACGTGCGTTTTTAGGCTTATCAATTGGCGCCGTTGCCGGGGAGGCACAGTTTGAATATTAAAAATTATGTTTTGAAGTGATCATCAATTTTTATAAATTCTTGAATTGAATTGAATTTTGCAATTGTTTTTTGAATTTTAAACGCATATTTGAAATTGTAAAAATTACCATTCCTCTCTATCTTATATTTGATTTTTGTTGTTCATCTAAGCTGATTTTCTTGCTATTTGTGTGTTTGACATTGTATGAACGGTAGGAGGTCCTTAAAACCCTATCTAGTGAACCTTGAGACAATCAGTAGAAGTCCTAGTCTTGATTATAATTTTGAGAGCTCCGAAGGGGAAAATCAACACATTTGTGAGAGAATGAAGTGATGACTCTCAATATGTCATCAATTATTAAGGATTTCATGAGCATTAAAGTATCATTTGCATTCATTTAATCCACATCGGTTATATCTCATGTACATTATTTTACTACTTACTAACCCCACTTGATTCTTTGAATAAAGTAGATTAGATCTCACTTATTGGATTTAATGAGTTCAGATATGGATCAAGCACCAAGAAAAATTCACTTGACTAAGAGGAGCTGGCGAAAAACTATAAGGAAGAAAAATCCCTAAAAATCTCCAAGAAGCATAATTGAGAGAAACCTATAAATAGCCTCTTGAGGGTTCATTTTAGGTTGTCCAGAATTTCCAACTGAACAGGCTAGGGCTTGAAGGAGAAGAGTTATGCACCCTCTGAGAGCTGATGAGCATTGGAGCTGGCAGAGAAGCAAGCTGAGGAATAGCTGGAGCACGACGATCATCATCTCGCCAGAAGGGGTGTGACACCAGGTGGTGTGAGGGTTCTAGTTTCAGTATGGTCTTCTCCTCTCTTCTAAGATAATCGAATTTGGGATTGGAAGGTACTTAGTAGTTGATGTGATACGACAACGGCCGGGATCGATCGGCGCGTTTCATGTCACAGGGTTATGATGCGAATGTATGGGATGTAAGCCGAATGATGAGAAAATACGAATGAGCAGATAAGGACTTGACGGATAGCGACGTTGGCCGTACCGATCAATGAGAGACGAGTGAACCTAAGATCAAACTCCCAATGACCCGCTGGACCTACTAGACGTCTACTAAGTGAGGGGCATCTAACAGCCCTAGAGCGTTCGGCGTCCAAGTCGGATGACAGTCCGTCTACCACAAGAATCCCTATGCTTGACAAGGTGGCTAGTCCTATCCGATGATGTTCGAGAATATCACGGTAGCGGACGCGATAGGGGAAGACGAGACTGTCGAAGATAATAATACTGGAGTTTATAGAGGGGAGACGAGACTGACCTTTGTATCGCTTAGTCCAAGGCGTCCAAGTCGTCGAGCGGATGCTTAGTGTCGGGTCGTGCGGACGAGTGTCGTTGGCGAGGACAAAACCGGGTGCGGACGGTGCGGTCGTAACTACCAGCAGAGAGCTGAGTCCACGGGTGGTGTGCAACAAAAGTCGGAGCAGAGGGCGCACAAGGCGCGCGCTTGGCTGGCGCACGGCGTAGTTGTGTGGGCGGGCAAGACAGCGAACCAAGTATCGTGGGAATAGTCGTGGGGGTGGGGCAGAAAACCAAGTAATCGGTTATGGCGTAGAGGGTGGGAATCAATAAATCAATAAAGATGAGGGCGAAGGGGAGAACGAAGGGGAATCAAGGAGGTATGGTGAGATCAGGAAATCAAGAAATCATGAAATCAAGAATTCAAGAAATCAAGAAATCAAGGGGAAAGAAAGTGGGCGATCAAGAAAGACAAGAGGATGCGGTTGGGGATCAAGAAACGATGGGGAAAGGAGGGTGGGCGATCAAGAAAGGCAAGACGAGGCGGTTGGGAATCAAGAAACGATGGGAGAAAGGAGGGTAGGCGATCAAGAAAGGCAAGACGAGGCGGTTGGGAATCAAGCGATGGGGAAAGGGGTGGGCGATCAAGAAAGGCAAGGCGAGGCGGTTGGGAATCAAGAAACGATGGGGAAAGGGGGGGGGGGGATCAAGGAAGGCAAGGCGGGGTGGTTGGGGGTCAAGAGACGATGGGGGAAGGGGCGATCAAGAAAGGCAAGGCAGGCGGTTGGGAATCAAGAAGCGATGGGGAAAGGAGGGTGGCGATCAAGAAAGGCAAGGCAGGCGGTTGGGAATCAAGCGATGGGGAAAGGGGTGGGCGATCAAGAAATGGTGGAAGGGTGGAAAAAGGTACCAAGAAATGGCTTTCTTGAACTGTAACAACCAAGAACCCTCCAAGAAAGAGGAGTTCTTGACGGATCTGGGGTGTGCTCCTCGGGAGCAGATTTCCCGGTTGATGGCGTGTCGGCGACGCTTCTTGAATCTCCCAAGACCCCCGGAGTAATCTCGACGAAGGCCTCTTTCGATTCTTGATGGCGGCGGCTTCTTGAAACTCTTTCCTCGCACTGGAGTGATCTCGACGGCGCGCTTTAACACATCTCCCTCGGAGTGATCTCGACGGGGAGACTTGGGCTCTACCCACGGAGTGATCTCAACGTGGGGTGGGGCTAGCCAAACCCCCTACACTACTCTCTACGATAGGGAGGCAATTGTGAATAAACTTTTCAACAATGACTCCCAGGTGTTCCTTGGGCATGCCATCCCCTTATATAGTGAGGATGGGTGCCAAGTGAACGTGGGAGAGGACGAACCGTCGCAAGACGTGGTTCGGCCTCCCTTACAAATTCAAAATACAAACATAAAAAGTAAAAATGACGAGGACGGGGCCCAACAACATTGGCCCAGTCCACAAATCCAAAAATACAAACACACATGAAAATGAGCATAAGTAAAAAGATAAAAGTTCTTACGCGGGGTACTTAAACCCCGGGTGGCGAGCGTCGGCACGAGCTGCTCGGCGTGGCTGACGACATCCCGTCACGTCATCCTCGAGATGGTTCTTCGTCATCGTGGCGTCGTCCTCGAGATGGTCCTCCATCAGTAGTGTTTCTAGTCGTTGCGGACAAGATTGTTCTTTGTTCTAGTTTGATTTCGAGTTCATTGTTTGTTCAAACCTGTCTTCCTTTCGTTTTCTCAAGTCCATAGTCTCCCATAGCAATCTCGCTTGAGTTCTTCATCATGTAGGAGCAGCCAGGTTGTGCACAATCTTGGTCGCCTATCTTTACACCTGAATATTTAGCCTATCTTTACACCTGAATATTGAAATCCAAACGTGGAAACTGAGTTGAAAAAGAATTGATATCCTTTTACCTGCTCCTTGTGGATCGACACCTTACTCGCCCTAAGGCTGTGAGGTTATAAATATTGTTGCATAGCTTAATTCCTCACACGATTTACCAGTCAATAACCAGTAAAATACACCATAAATTGAGCTTATCACGGAGGATAACCAAAATTGTAGATCTGAACAAGGAATTAGAAGAATGAGATTGAGAGAGTTTTGTGATCCTATAGAGAGTGAAACTTACACTAAAATTTTTGCTCCTTTACCTGAAAATGTTAACTTAAGAATTGACCCGAATATGATCAATCAATTATGATGTAATACGAGAGCATGCCGAGATCGAACGGCTTGTATTACGTCACCGGAAGACGATGAGTGAGTTTGTAATTAACATGAATGAATGTTGAGAGAAAGAAATTCCCTTAATGAGCAATAAGCGGACGACCACGAATAGGGAGGGAAGTCAACATCAATCAATAAACGAGATATTGATCCGATTAAACTCCGAATGACCCTTAGGACCAATTAAGACGTCTAAGGAATGAGGGACGTTCTACGGCCCAAAGGTGTCCAGGTTTTCAGATCAACGCGAAACCCTTTACTACAAGAAAGTCCTACCCCTCGACAGAAGTGGCTATCCTATAGACGAGATAGTGAAAACCCGATAGAGGAAGCGATAGGAAATGACAGCACTACAGCGGGTAATAATACTTGAAATGGTGGAGGGGAGACGAATAGGTACGTGTTGACGAAAGTCCAAGGTGTCATACTGAATCGACGTCGGGGAGGCACCGCGCAGGTGAACACAGACTCACAGGTGGATGGTCGCGACGGTCGCATGGCTCGGTGCGCAGGGCCTGCACACACGGACGTCTGTCGGCTGGGCACCGGTGGGCGGTGGAGTTGCACGCAGGGGCTGGCATGGCACGCCCGGGCTAGGCGCGTGTGGACGTCGGGCCGGGTCGCGTACGGACTGCGCGTGTGTGGGAACCTGGCGCGCGCAGGAGTAGCGCCTGCGTGCGGACGGCGAGGGCGGCAACGCGGTGTGTGCATGGGAGGCGAGGCGGCGCACACGGGCTGGGCGCCAGCATTCAGCCAGGGCAGAGTAGACGGCGAGGCGGCCGCGCAGACGCGTGCAGGGGAGGCGACAGCGGCGCGCGTCGGCGGTGCCTGCATCCGGTCAGGCAGAGCGGATGGCGGGGCGGTCACACGGATACATGTAGGGGAGACGATGGCGGCAACGGATCTTGAGCAGCCTGAGCAGGGCGGTTGGCTAGGATGATCGGCGACAGCTTCCAAGAAAGTGGTTTCTTGAAAACTAACCGCCTCAAGAGATCTCATAGAAGAGGACGGTTTCTTGATCCGCTGGAGAATTTTGGAATGCTGTCGACAATATCTTGATGGAGGGCGGTGGTGGCGCTTCTTGGACCTTACAAGCACCTTCGGAGTGGTCTCGACGAAGTGATCTTCCGGTTTCAAGAAAATGACGAACCTTGAATCTTTAGGTGACCCGGAGTAATCTCGATGGGGTGTTGCAACACGTCGCCACGGAGTCATCTCGAGGTGACGGTGCGGGCTCTAACCACAGAGTGGTCTCAACGTGGGCGAGGACAGCCAATCCTCTCGCCACTCTAGCTACGATAAGGTGGAGACAATTTTGGAATTTTCTTCAACAAATGCCTCAACCTTTCACTTGGGCATGCTATCCCCTTATATAATGAGGATAGGTTCCAAGTGAGGACGTGGGGAGGACGAACCGTCGCGAGGCGTGGTTTGGCCTCTCTTAAACAGTTACAATTGAAAGTAAAAACATGACAAGGATGAGGCCCAACACCAGCCCAGTCCATAAAATCCAAGAACATAAATTAAAAAAAGATAAAACAAATAAAAGGAAGATAAGATGCTTACGCGAAGTCCTTAAACTCTAGGTCGCGAGCATCGACGCGGGCAGCTCGGTGTGGCTGGAGTCGTTTGGGCTTGGTGTCCGCTGGATGGTTGATAAGCTCAAATTTTGGGTGTTTTTACTGGTTATTTATCAGTTAAATCGTGTGAGGATTGAGCTTATGCAACAATACTTATAACCTCACAACCTTAGGGCAAGTAAGGGTCAATCCACAGGGAGCAGGGAAAACAGCAGAAAATTCTTTTCAGTTTACTGTATATTATCAGTTCAAGATTTTTAATTTCAGCTTTAATGTTCAGTTAAACTAACCTCAGTTAAGTTCTAAAAATTATTCTTTGTAAAACTTAACTGAATAGAGCCGTCGGTAGAGAATTTCCTGCTGACGATGTGCTCTTGCCCTTTGAGGCAAAGGAGCAAACACCTTGCGCGCAGGTGCGGTCTGTGCGCAGGTGAATGCTCATGCACGGGGTTGCTGCCCGTGTGCAAGTGCTGCCTGCGCGCGGGATGGCTTTTCTATGCACAGGCTGCTGCTTGCGCACAGCGCGGCTGCCTGTGCGTAGGCAGCTAACTGCGCGTGGAGTTGCTTGCCTACACGCGGGATGGCTGGCCTGTGTGCAGGCAGTTACCTGCGCGCGGGCACGGCCTGGGCGGCTCGCACCTAGCTGCGCGCAGCCTTTGCTGCGTGCAGCGATGCTGCGCGCGGCCTTGGCTGTGTGCGGCGGTGCTGCGTGCGGCCTTGGCTACGTGCGGCGTTGCTACGCACGGCCTTGGCTGCAGGAAACTCGGCCTGCTGGCAACCTAAGCGGTGGCCTTGGTTGCTAGCTGCCTAGGCCCTCCTGCAGGAGTCGATTTCACAGAATTTGCTGAAGAACAGTTTAGGTTTTCAGAAAAACGAGAGGGAAAATCAATCTGAACAAACAAAGAACTCAAAGATCAAACTAGAAGATGAACAATCTCGTTTGGAAAAATAGGGAGGTACCACTCAGCACCTTCCCCTCCAACCTCGATTGTCTTTGCAAGGAGAGGATGCACCAACTGAAACTGAAACTCTCACACCACCTTGTGTCACGCCCTTCCAGCAAGATGACGATCGTCGTGCTCCAGCTACTCCTCAGCTTGCTTCTCTCCCAACTCCAATGCTCATCAGCCTTGGAGGGTCTGCATAAATCCTTCCTCTCCAAGCCCTAGCTTCCTTGAGAGAAATTCTGGACCACCTACAATGAGCCCTTAAGAGGCTATTTATAGGTTTCTCTTAAAACATGCTTAGTGGAGAAATTAGGGCTTCTTTCTTCTTGATTTTTCGCCAGCTCTTCTTGATCAAGTTCCTCTTTCTTTGGATCCTTAATCCATCTCTGTACTCATTAATCCAATATGTGAGATCTAATCCACTTGATTCAAAGAATCAAGTGGGGTTAGTAAGTTGGAAAACTAATGCATATGAATGACAACAAATATCGATTAAATGGATGCAATTAATACTTTTATGCTCAAGAACTCATTAATATTTGATGACATATTGAGAGTCATCAATGGTCCTCCAAATTACCTACGTTTTATGGACGATTTAATGAAGAGCCTTATGAGTTTTTAGAAGAGTATAACCAGATATGTTCTGCTTATTGTTATGCAGGTTTTCCTCAAGAAATTCTCAAACTCAGGTTATTTCAATTTGCTTTGACAGATTGGGCCAAAGAGTGGTTCAAAGGGGTAGGTCAAGAATTTCAATCATGGAGTGAAATGCAATCTAGCTTTTTAAAGAAATTTTATTCTTATGGAAAGACTACTTCAATTAGGAAAGCTATAAGAGATTTTTATCAAGGAACTGACACTCTTGGAGAAGCATGGGAGAGATTTATGTCACTTACTAGGAAGTGCGCACAACATGGAATTCCATCTCATGAATTAGTTCAAATTTTTTTTGGTGGATTGAATGATCAGGAACGGCATCTAGTGGATATATCTAGTGGAGGAATGTTCCTTGACACTCATGCAGATGAATCCATGAAACTTACGGAAAAGTTTGTAGAAGATTGGACATATCATCAATGTTTTTCGTACACTAACCGAAATTCAGGTCCAAAGCGTGGAGGAGTCATTGATGTTAAAGCAGTTGAGCCGGAGATCAGAATGGATAAGCTGGAAAGAGACATGAGCAAGATTGGTAAAACAATAGAAGATATGAGCAATAATTTTAAATCTTTTATGCAGGAAACTAAACGAAAGGCGAATACATATGAGGGCAACAATTCCACTAACACCCCTTGTTGCTTTTGTTCTAGGGAAGAACATTCTGATGAGTCTTGTCCCATGGTTGAACAGGTTAACGCATTTGGGAGACAAGATGCAGGACATACCCAATAGAATGCAAGACCTAATCAGAATTGGAGCAAAGGAGGAAACAACAACTTTGCATGAAAGCAATTTGCTCCGCAGCCATATCCGCAAAATTTTCAAAAATTTTCTAAGCCTTTTTACTCTCATTTTAACAACAATAACGACAACATTAACTCAACTTTAATGGATTTTATCAGGGAAATGCAGGAAGAGAGAAAGAGCATGCATGAAGAAAGGAAGATGTTTATGGAGACCTTAGAAGAACACAAAAAAATAAATTAAAATGCTCAAGCGAGGAGAAGGCGTTCAAGCACAACAACCTGCTCTCCGAATGAAAGGTAAATCAGAAGAAATCCTTCTAAGATAAGGACATCCAGGTCAACTCCCTACCCAACCTAATATTAACCCCAAGAACATCATGTTGTGTGTAGATAAGAATTTAGAATCATCATGTTTTGTATCTTCTGAAAATATGAATGAATCTTGCATTATAGAAAATAATAATGTTGCACCATGCACTGGTTTTTCAAAGAAATTTTTACTTAGTTGTCAAGAAGATATGAATGAAAATATTCATGATGAGCAAGTGCATGCAATTTCAAAACTTAGGAATGGAGAGATTTTGTTGGATCCTCATGAAAAGGGTGTAGGATTGCATGAAGCTAAACATAAAGAAAATGCAGAGATTGAAAATGATCAACGAGATAAGGGTTGTCAGGATGAGGAAAGGCATCCAAGAATGGAAACACTAATTCAGTTGAGTATAGACCACCTATTCCATTTCCGAGTGCATTAAATATAACCAAGCAAAACCCAGAAAATCATCATTTGCTTGAAATATTTAAAAATGCAACCATAACTATTCCCCTTACTGAGGCAATAAAAAATATTCCTTCCTATACAAAATATGCGAAGGAATTGTGCACCCCTTCTAGGAAGCAGAAAAGGGTACAACTTTCTGAAAATATTAGTTGAATTTTATTGAATGATATTCCTAGAAAAATAAGAGATCCAAGGGCTCCTCTCACTAAATGTGAAATAGAAGGAATGGTTTTTAGCAAATCACTTCTTGATTCAGGTGCTAGTCTTAACATAATGCCTAAGCTTTGTGTGATAAATTTAAATTTGGTGAACTTGAACCTATTTTTCTTGTATTACAATTAGACGATGGATCAATTGGGCAACCTTATGGAAAATTAGAAGATGTTATTGTGAAAGTAGAGAATTGTAAATTTTTTGTTGATTTTATAGTTGCAGATATGAAAATAATATGAAATTTGAGCAATGCTCCTATTATTTTAGGCAGACCATTCCTAGCTACGGTGAAAGCCACAACAGATTGGGATAAGGGTACTGTGGAACTAAAAGTAGGAGATGAAAAAATTGAACTATCTATCTCAAAATTAATGAAATACCTAAAAGACACAAGCGAGGATGTTTTTTTTCTAGGGTTGGTAGAAGAATATGATTTTGATTTTGATCCGTGCTCTTATGATTTATTTTCTTGTGAATCTAATGAATGTTTAAATGAAAAATCTTCTATGCCAGCAAATATTTCATTACATTCTGAGATTGAGCTTAAACCTTTACCCTCATCATTGAAGTATGCTTATTTAGGACCATGCAATTATTTTCCCGTAATTATATCATCATTGCTATCATCAGAATAAGAATTAGAGCTTTTAGATGTTTTATCTACTTATAAATCTGCTATAGGATGGACAATTGATGATATTAAGGGCATTAGTCCAAGCATTTGTGAGCATAGAATTTTCTTAGAAGAAAATTCTAAAGCAACAAGACAACCTCAAGGGCGACTCAATCTGCACCTGTTGGAGGTTGTTAAGAAATAAATAATGAAATGGCTAAAAGCTAATTTCATATATGCCATTTCAGATAGCCCATGGGTAAGTCCTATACATGTAGTGCCTAAGAAAACAGGAATAGCAGTGACAAAGGATGAGAATGGAAATGAAGTTCAAACTAGAGTGGCTTCTAGTTGGAGAGTATGCATAGATTATAGGAAGCTTAACTCCGTGACAAAGAAAGATCATTATCCATTACCATTCATTGATCAGATTCTTGAAAGACTTTCAAGTCAAAACTTTTATTGTTTTCTAGATGGATATCAGGATATAACCAAATTGAAATTAACAAAAGTGATCAAGAGAAAACAACATTTACATGTCCACTAGGTACTTTTGCATTTAAAAGGATGCCTTTTGGGTTATGCAATGCACCAGCTACTTTTCAAAGATGTATGATTGCTATGTTTTCTGATTTAGTAGGGGATTGCTTAGAAATTTTTATGGATGATTTTTCAGTTTTTGGTTCATCATTTGATAGTTGTTTATCTAATTTAACCAAGGTGTTGCAGATATATGTACAGAACAATATGGTGCTAAGTTGGGAGAAGTCCCACTTCATGGTGGAGGAGGGAATTGTCCTAGGGCACCATATCAGCAAGGATGGGCTAAGGGTGTATAGGGCCAAGGTTGAGGTTATCAAGAACCTCCCCCTGCCCACAACCCTAAAGCAACTTAGGGGATTTCTAGGGCATGCTGGCTTCTACAGAAGATTTATTAAAGATTTTTCTAAAATTTCTAAACCCATAACTAATTTACTTTCTAAAGATTCATTGTTTGTTTTTGATGAAAATGCTAAAGCATCCTTCTTGCAGATTAAAGAGCCTTTAATTCAAGCACCAATATTACAAGCTCCAGATTGGAATAAACCTTCTGAGATTATGTGTGACGCCTCTGATAGTGCAGTGGGAGCTATTTTAGGACAAAGAATTGACAAGAAGCACAGGTAAACTACTCAACAACTGAAAAAGAATTGCTTGCTATTATTTTTGCCTTAGAAAAATTTTATTCTTATCTGTTAGGTAGTAAAATAATTGTCTTTTCAGATCATGCAGCTTTAAAGTTTTTATTAAATAAAAAAGAAACCAAACCTAGATTAATACGGTGGATTTTACTTTTACAAGAATTTGATTTAGAAATCAAGGATAAACCTGGAATAGATAATACAGCTGCAGATCATCTTTCTGGATTATCTACATAATTATCTATGCCTATCCATGATGATTTTCCTGATGAATATATTTTAGAAATTCAAAGTACAAAACTTCCATGGTATGCTCATATTGTAAATTTTCTTGGCATAGGATTAGTACCTAATGATTTTGGATGTTAATGATAGAAAGAAAATTTATAAAGACATTAATTACTATTATTATGATGAACCTGAACTTTTTAAATAGGTGTTGATCATGTGTTTAGAAGGTGTGTACCCGAGGAAGAACAATGGAGCATATTAGATGCTTGCCATTCTTCTTTATGTGCTAGACATTATGCTAAAAAATTAACTACATTTAAAGTTTTAAATTGTGGATTCTTTTGGCCAAGCTTATTTTCAGATGCTTTTAAGTTCTCCTCTAGTTGTTTAAAATGTCAAGCTATGGTAAATATCAAAAAGAATGATAGAATGCCACTACAGCCCATAATTGAAGTAGAAATATTTGACCTATGGGAGATTGATTTTATGGGACCATTCCCAAATTCAGATGGACATGAGTACATCTTGATGGGATTTGATTATCTTTCCAGATGGTTTGAAGCAATCCCCACTAGGTCAAATGATCATAAAGTACTGCTTAAATTCATTCAACAACATATATTTTGCAGGTTTGGTTGTCCTAGAGCAATTATTAGCGATGGACGAAGCCATTTCAATAATTCTCAATTCAGGACCATGCTTAAAAAATATGGGGTGCAACATAGAATCACTACCCCATATCATCCACAAGCCAATGGTCAAATTGAGAAGTCAAATAGAGAGATTAAGAAGATTATTAAAAAGATTATTAGGCCTGATGGGAAAGATTGGTCAAGTTGATTATATGATGGTCTTTGGGCATATAGAACTACATACAAAACACCCTTAGGGATGTCTCCTTATAAGGTTGTTTTTGGTAAAGCATGTCATCTTCTAGTGGAAATAGAACATAGAGTTTATTGGGCTATTAAGAAACTTTATCTCTCTTTAGATGCAGCAGGAAAACAGCGTTTATTACGGATGCACAAACTCCAGGAGTTGAGGAATGAAGCTTATGAAAATTCAAGAATCTATAAAGCCACGATGAAGCATTTTCATGACAAGAACATTAATAATAAGCACTTTCAGAAACATCAAAAGGTATGGCTTTATAATTCAAGGTTGAAACTCTTTCCAGGGAAGTTAAAATCAAGATGGGATTGACCATTTATAATTACTGACATATATGATAATGGAACAGTTTTGATTTTTGATCCTAAGACAAGGAAGGAGTTCACAGTAAATGGCATGCATTTAAAACATATGTGGAAGTAGAAGATTTATCGCAACCCACAGGAACAATATTGCTAAATCTGATCGAGCCCACCGAACAGGAAGCACCAACCTAGGATTTGGATTCTAGAAGTTTTCTCTTTTTATTGCATTTTTATTTCGCAAATACTGGGAATTAACCTAATTCCCTAGCTCTCAATATTTCTTGTTTATTTTGTTTTCAGTTTATAGCTTTTCCAGGAATAAAGAAGAAGAAGAAGAAGAAGTACAATTCGCACACAAAACGAGATGTCGGCTCATCATTAGTAAGTTCTTCAAAGATCACGCCTAAGCAGGTTTGCAATTCTGAACTTCTGAATTACAATTATGATCCATTCTCATGCATTGAGGACATTGCATAATTTAGTGGGGGGGGAGAACATTTCCTGTGTTTAGGAGTGCAAACCTTTGTTTTTGTGTGATATAAATTTCATGTATAATTGAAAACCCATCTTTAGGAGACCTTCATCCATGAATTCGAATTACATGTGTAGGGAAGTTTGGCTTTATATAGCGGATCATGATCATGCAAAAAGAAAACAAACCTTGATTTTGGATAATGTGGGAGTCAATTTCCAAATGGCTAGGGTATCTAGTGGGTGTGTCGGGGATAGGAAAATCAAAGGATTGAAGCACTATGACTCAAAATGATAGAGAGTTCAGTGAATTAAGGACCCCCACCGCGCCACCATTCACTGAGCCGATCCTACTTGAATGTTTTTATTCTTTCATTAAGTCAACCTCACTTTAGGGTGGAAGATAGGCATTTCTCCAAGTCTTTAAGCACAGAATTTCCTTTTCTTGATTCTCCATCTACCTTGCCATGCAATTTCACTATGTCATTCCATTTGTTATACCATGTATCATTCCATTTTGTTCAACCATGAGCCATATACCTATCCACTTTCTTGAACTTTTCTCTAACCAAGCAGCCTTTCATGTATGGTAGCCATCTCCCAAGCTATGCTATATTCCTTTCCATGGGATCACCTTTATCCCATCTCTATCACATTTTCTATCTAATTTCCCTCTTCAACTTCTTATTACCTCTTATTCTCTTCAGTGATTTTACATAATGCCCTTATTAGAGTGAATGATAACTCCATTCTGTTTTCTTTTTGACAATCTTTAGTATTTTCTTTACCCCTTCCAAAATAAAAAAGGAAAGAAAGTCCTCAAGTTCAAGCAAAATATGAGGAAAATTAAAAAAAAGGGGGGATTTTTGTGATAGGGATTGTTAGTACATTATTTTTGTTTGAAGTTATTGAATCTAGTAAGGGTATTACTCATGATTTATTTCTTTCTATTTCTTTGTTATTCGTCTAAGTCTTGAGAGACGGCAACCTGAAATGATATATCCTTGATGAAACCTATCATTCGAAATCCATATCTTCCCCTTTGAGCATGCTATCTTTCGTTCCTTCTTATTCTCTGACCCATGCCATCACACTATTTGATATTCTATGCTAACTGGGAGGCGGAGAATGTCTAGATTTCATCTTAAAGTTGGAGGAAACTCAGTGGATAATTTTAACACAAGTAGCCGCTACCCGGAAGAGAGTGATCTTGATATGAGAGGCGAGAGGTCCACCACTTGAAGAGTGCAGTGAGGAGCATTCTGAATCATAGTGTAATATCTGGAGAGAAGTACAGCTTTCTATTCATTTCATTAGCTCTACTCAAAACCAAGAGGACGGCACCCGTATTCCTGACAAGGTGGAATCCAAATTGTCAAGGGAAGTTTTGTTTGAGCATGTTGTTGATAATTCTAACACTTCATGCAGATGAATGAGGATCGATGGATGAAGAAGTCATCTAAAGAAATAATGATACATTGCAAAGGGACTAGAAATGATTTAAGTGGGGGGTATGATAACCTCCAAATTAACATGATTAATTTATGAATTTTACATTATATTTATGTGTTTTGATGAATATATTTGCATGTTATCATATAAATATGAAGATAAAACACATACATTTTTTATTCTACTATTATTTATGATTTTTACCATTTTTTTAATGGAATTTAACCTCATCTCAGTGAAGAAATATTTTTTGCAGGGCTTTAAATACATGGCTAAAGGTTGGTAAGGGTTTGCCTAATTTTCTAGAATATTTTCTATATGTTTATATAATTTTTTGACCATTATATAGCCAAGAAATGAATTTTATTTATTTAAATAATACATATGCTATTTATTCTGTTTTACTTTATTTTGTTTTTTATATAAAGGGGGGCATCCACGTCATTCACCCAAAATTCGGGTAAATACGTGGATGCAATTTTTTATATGAAGAACGAGCATTATTACCCCATCATGGCATCGCAAATCGCGATGCCATAATGAGACTATTATTAGCTAGAAAAAGTCAAAGAAAACGGTGTGTCGGCGGAAATAAAAAAAAGGTACGTTTGTATTTTTGTTCTTTTTAATAACTACCATGTCGGTTAGCCGCGTGCATTAAATGCAGGCGGCAACTGACACACATGTGTTAAATTGCACGTGAATCGGTTAGCCACGTGCATTTAATGCACGCGCTAACTGACACAAGTGAATGTGCATGCGGGGTCGATTCACTGCGTGCATTTAATGCACGCGGAATGGATGGCGTACGTGCGTCAAAAATTGCGGCTGGAAGAATAAAAAAATTATTATATAAAAAGAAACCTTTTATCCTTTTCTTTTTTTTATTATTTCAGGTGATGTGGCATCCTCTCAGCCATTCGAAAGGAGCTTCGATCTCCAATCATTGCGGGCGGCCGACGCGGACAACGAACTGTCGACACGTGATCCGAGGATGGGGAAAATGAGAAAATCAATGCCAGCTAATAGAAAAATCCTATTTTTTTAAAGAAGATAAAGAGATCCAATGGCCTAGATCTTTCCTCACTAAAACCTTGATATCTTGAGATCTAGACGTCCGATTGGGCTGAAATTTCGAGGGTAGGTTCGTCTTTTCTCCCTCTACAATCCAGATAGTTGGATCTATAAATCGAGGTCTGGAAATGCGTGAAAATTACTTTTTGAAGCTCTCTCCAAGGATTTGGCCAGGAAGGACACAAGGGATGCTTTGGAAGTCGACGGTTCCTGATTCTGCACTCAAAGTTGTAAGTCTTTTATATATATTTCAATCTTCTTCTTGAGCGATTCTAAAACACCAAGGCATGGGCGAAATGTACATGCTCTAGAAGTTGGTTTTGAATGAAATTAGCAGTGCATTTTGATTCTAATTAGAGATGTGATTTTTGATCTTTAATTCTACATCAATTTAGAACATTTCTGCTTCATTAGATTTTTACATTAGGGTTGGATTTCAACTTTTCCCCAAATTCTTCACTTTCTCTCTCTAGGTTAATTTTTCTAGTTTCTCTCTCTATATTTCTTTTTTTATTTTTTAGGAATTTAGTTAAATATATAAAAAACATATAATTAAAATTTGATTCGAAAACTCATCCATCTTGAACTCCAATTTAAAAATCGTTTTCATGATTATTTAATTCTCAATTTTAATTCATAAAATTGTCTTGAAATTTTATAATAATTGGGAAAGTAATAATCCGAATTAATCTAATCTTAAAATTGAAATATTTCTATCTTGGGGTTTCTGACCAAAATATTTAAAATCAAATTTATCTCTTACTTAATTTTGATTAATAAAAAGCATTATTAAGCATAATTAATATTTATTAATTGCAAAATTTATTCATCTTTGAATTAATTCATTGAAATTGGATAAAAATTCTTATTTGTTGCCTCCTTGTGGTTCGACCCCTTGCTTACTCTATATTCTATATTTAGTGATTAAGGGAAATTATAAATTTTATTGTTTAAGTTTAACGCCAAATCAACGACATATTTACGTGCAATTTTTAGGCTTATCAATTGTCAACGACAAAATTACGTGCGTTTTTAGGCTTATCAGTCTCTTAACTAGGGTGAACAATCGACTAATTCCTCTAAGAGAGGCGATAATCAAGACTAACTCCCAATGACCCTCTAGACCAACTACGTTGACTATGACGTAAGGGGCATGTGACGTCCCAAGGTTGTCCCCATTCAAAGTTCAGCAAGTAATCGTCTACCCCAATAAATTCCAAGCAGAGCTCGGCAGTGTCGATAGGGCCCGAGGGATTGGCCACGAACACATGGTGGCAGGCGGGTGGGAGACCCGAGGGTGCGCGATGGCGCGTGGAAGGGAGGGCTGTGGGCATGATTGGCAGTACACGGGTGGCGATGAGGCGCTCACGGTCGTGCGCGGAGGAGGGGCCGTGGGCGCTGGACAGCGCGCGGGCACCGCTGAGATCGGCAGCGCATGGGGCGCTAGGCGCGGATGGCATTGGGTAGGGTTGGTGTTGTGCGCGGAGCATCAATGCAGGCGACAGCACGCGTGGCGCCAAATGCAGGAGGCCGCGCACAGGCATGGGCGGCAGCACGTGGGCACTGTACAGGTGCGGGCTGCGACGCGCAAGCGCAGTCGCTAGCGCGTGCGGTAGCACGCAGGGGTGCAGGCTGTGGGCTCCGGATGTGGGGGATGTTGGGCGAATGCGCACACGAGCGAGTGCGTGGGTAGGCGATGCAGGCGATCCTCATGTCGGTCTTGCTGAGGCTGGAGATCACCAAGATCTCCAAAAAGAGAACCTTCCTCGTTTCTTTAGAGTTATTGGCGGAGGAAAACAAGATGGCTCCAATAACGGGATTGTTTTTGGCAGATGACATCGACGGTGCGTCATTGGAGTGGTCTCGACGAGGGAGACGAGGGTGAAAATGATTCAAGAAACTATGATTCTTGAAGATTCCAGAAATATACCAGGGCAGGTGTGGGTATCCCAATAGTGTCGGAGCGTCCTTGGAGTGATCTCGATGAAGGCATTGATGATGACAGCTCACGAAGTTATCTCGATGTGAGGTGCGTCGGTGCAACCATGATCCCTCTACTCTATAACCCAACTAATTCTCTCTAAGCATAAAGGTGGAAAATGAAATCACAGCTTTTAATTCATCGAAGTCTACCTTAACTTGGGCATGTTATCCCCTTATATAGGGAGGATAGGTGCCAAGTGAGGTGTCTGGAGGAGGAACCACCGTGAGACGTGGTCCGTCCTCTAGGCAGTGGTTACAAGTCAAAATTGAAACTAACGTGGACGAAACCCAAACACACTGGCCCGGTCCGTGAGTTTAATAAAATGAAAATATAACCAATAAAATAAAACGCGAGATGAAATAACCACTTACGCGGGATACTTGAACGCGGGGTGGCGAACCACGATGTGAGCAGGGTGGTGTGGTTGATTTAACATACATAAAAATTACGGTAAGCCCACCTCTTATTTATTTATTTTCTTTATTTAACCATTAGAGTATTCTTAACCATTTAAAAATATGGTACGACGGCGACGTGGCGTATTCTTAACCATTTAAATGGAACATCATTTTTTCTATGATTGGGCATGTGGAAGCGCCCAAGCACATGTTAGAACGAGATCCAAGGAGGTGAAAACAAGGAAAAACAAGTGTCACCCTATAAGAAAATCTGCTTTTCTTAATTAATTAAGCGATCCACCGGCCATGATTAAATGCCTGTAATTCTGTGATATCCTGACATCTTGCCATCGTATTGAGGTGAAATCTTAAGGGCATGTTTGTCATTCCCCCTCTACAGTCCATATGGTTGGATTTTTAAATAGATGTTAGGAAGAAGGCAAATTTCTCTTTTTGATGCTCTCTCGAAGGATTTGGCCAAGAAAGACACAAGAGTTGCTTTGGAAGTTGACAGATCTGGGCTCTTCATTGACAATTGTAAGTTTCTAATTTGTGTTTTGAACTTTTTCTTAAAGGATTATAAAATGCCAAGGCATGGGTTAAATGTACATGCCCTTGAAGTTGTTTGGAAATAAAATTAGCACTGGATTTTGATTTTGATTTAAGATATGATTTATAATCTTTAGTTCTACTTTGATTTGGAAGCATTCCTGTATTCCTAGGTATTTAAATTAGGTCAAATTTCACTTTTTCCCCAAATTCTACATTTTCTCTCTCTAGGTGAATTCATCTATTTTCTCTCTCTATATTTGAAAATTTATTGTTTGGAAATTTAATTTAATACATAAAAAACCTATATATCTAATTTCACCAAAACAATTCATCCATCCTGAAGTTAAATTTCAAAATCCCCTCTTGATTATTAATTCCTAATTTTAATACATAAAATTATCATAAAAATTTATCGCAATTGCAAAATTTGTCATCCAAATTAATCTGATATTGTAATTGAAATTATTCTAATACATAAAAAATTTCATACACATTGTGTGTTAATTGTCTTGGGTTATAATGTTAAAATCCAAATTATGTTACTTGTTAATTTTGAGTCATTATAAACATAATCAATGTCTATTAAGTTCAAAACTAATTCATTATTTAAATAAAGTATCAAAAATCAGCTAAAAACTCTTGCTTAGTGCCTCCCTGATGTAATATGCCATCAGTCGGGAACGCTTGGAGAGTATCACACCATAGGTGACGCGTGATGTAACGACTTTTTCTAGATGATACGATTCAAATTTTAGAAGAGTAACGACAAGTTCAATGAACTAACTAAGAAGTACGAAGGTCAGCTAAATTGTAAAGTTTGATGGGACTTGATTGACTTTTCAACGTCTCTTTGGAACAAGTAGACGGGTATGATGAGAGGTAGTCGTAATACCTATCGGTGTTAAACTTCCCAAGTAAGCGGTTAATCTTTTACCGCAAAGAGATATTCCTAACTCTCACTAAGTCAAGCAGATGGCAATTGTATAATAGGACCCTATCTCTCGGGGCATAGAGTGATAAATCGACAAAGTACAATAAGGAAAGTAACGATCTGCGAGAGAGAGGAATTGGGTAAGACCTGTAGGGACGATTCCCGTCGTCAACATTACAAGACCAGTAGTCTGTAAGTTTAAAGAAAGAGATGTCAGTTGGGCACAAGGCGTCAGGTACATCCAAATGTACCCAGCGTTGGACTGTCAATCAGTGGACCAAGAGAACACATGCAGGTGCTTCAAGGTCCAAGAAGTGAAGGGCGAAAGCCGACCACGCCGAGGAAACTTGGTGCGCGCGAGTGCATTGGCAACAGCCGCACAGATGCGCGAGCAGCAAATGCGCACGCGGACGATGAGACACTGGCGTGTTGGGGGCCGAGGCAACCGGTGATGTGCTCGATATTGACATCACACAAAGGGCAGGGAATCTCAGGGCGCAGTCGACCAAAGAAAAGCAGGAAACCGGTAGTTATCCCAATAGATGCTCGGTTCTTTGGCCATTTTGGTTTGAGAGACAGCGGGGGGGACATGAGAGGCCAAAAGACGGCCTCAGAATTGAAGCTCCAAACTTCTTGCTCCAAGAAATAGCAATCTGAAGGCTTGGATGCGCAGATGTCCCAATTGGCATCTTTTGAAGGGCGACGTAGAGGACAGAAACAATGGCAGGCTAGGTGATAATCTCAATTTTAGGGTTAAAATTTGCCGTTGGAGATTGAGATTATTCAATAAAAATATATTTAACTGTACTTAAAAATACTTAGTGATGAGTACGGATCGTCTCCACAGGGAACGATGATTAAGGATTTACTTTCTTATACTAGTGATGATGGACGAGATGATCGATGAAAGCACGATTTGAGGACATGAGCTAGTGATATAGATAAAAGAAATGTAATTATAAGCTAATTTAACTTAAAGTAAAGGTTAAGTGATTGCGATGGATATGAGGATGGACGATGGGATAGACGAGGATAGTGGTGGGATATGGAATGGCACGATGACAAGGATGGAGAGATGAGAGAATGGGAACATATGAAGTGATAAATGAAACAGTGATAATAAAAACTAGAACTATGATAACGATGATTTTGGGAGAGAAACAACATAAGGCGAAGACACTTACCTTAGATCCTTATGTTCCGCCAGGATCACGGCAATTTGCGAGTGCCGATAAGCTCCCTCTCTTCTCTTTTGTCTCTTCCCACACACCCAAGACACCAAGAACACTCTTGATGGATCTCAAAACTCACTCTCTTTCAATCAGCCCACAAAAGTGGGAAGCAAGTTCAAGATGATTTTTACAATGATCTAGGCCTCTATTTATAGATGATAGGGTATGGATAGAAAGAGGAGGGGAAGATCAAAAGTTATGGCTGTTGGAAGTTAAGAAGTCAAAGCACTTGGTGTTCTGTGGCTTTTCATATTCCGTGGCTTTTTGTATTCTGTGGCTTTTCATATTCCATGGCTTTTTGCATTCCGTGGCTTTTCGCATTCTCTGGCTTTTCGTATTCCATGGCTTTTCGCATTCGATGCCACATGTAAATGACAAAAAGACAAAAAACAAAGAAAAAAATATCTTTCTCGATGCTGACGTGGCGGCGCATCCCCACGCCACATCACACTATGCCATAAAAAAACCAAAATACTTATAATTTCATATTAAATCAAATAAAAGCCCAAAAAATACGTATAAATATATATTTTGAATCCAAAAAATCATATCTTTCCAAATTTAATATCCAAAAATTCCATAAAAATCATATTCTTTCTCAAAAAATTATATTCTTTTAGAATATACTATTAGAAAAATCCTAAAATATATAAAATTCAGAAATGTGTTCTGAAAAGAGATTTAATCATTTTAAGCTTGATAACATGCAAATATGAGTAATTTAATGCATAAAGACGCATAAATATAATAATATAAGGCACTAAAAATGCATGTTATCACTAGGCGTGGGCAACGTTCCACGGAGTCGTGGCTAGTGTGGAAGGGGGCCACGTAGGCACAATCTGGCTATGGGCTAGCTACGCTCTCTAATGCAATCTGCAACTATGTAGAAACGTTATGAGAAAACTAGGAACAGGAAACACACATATCACTTTGATTTAATTTCAGTATGTCTGTCCTCTTGGGAATGTTGTCCTTATAGAGGGCCATGGGCATGCCCGATTGGGCATAACTTGAGGGACCCATCTTGAGATGAGTGGTTCTCTAAAAATGACAAGAGAGAAAAATAAAATCATTTGAAATGGGCAAGGCGAAAACACGAATGCCCCGGTTGTTCCATCTTGATGTCGAGATGGTCCCCCATCATCCTCCCCGGATGGGAGGAACTCGGTTCTGACGAGTTGTTACCGACAATGTCTCAATTGGTTGCACCACCTCTGCTCAAATCTTCTTCAGCTCAGTTTCTGTAACCCACGTGTCTTTTGATGATGGTCGACCCTGCCAAAGAATAAGGAAGTTATGGCCTAGCCGCTCCCCTACAATGTTAATTACTTCCTGTATTATTATCTCAATATTATCTGGCCTTATGGGTTTTGAATGGAAGGAAGGGAACAAGTGTGTAAATTCCTCACTTCTTGGTGGCAACGATGCCAACGCATTGACACTAGACGCATCACCATCATCAACCAAAGTCAACGCCTCCACTACAGACATGCCACCACCATCATCGAACCAAGTCAATACACTGGCGTCACACACGTCTCCACGCACGCAGGCCCCTTCACGCACCATGACACATCGCCAAAGGCAGATCAACAACTGCCCCGTGATGTGACACGAACCACGTCCCTCGTCTTTAATTTTAGTAACTTGTATTTTCTCTTTCATCAAAGGCCTATATGTACAGGTCATTGTTTCAAGAAATAGTTAGGCAGTCATTATTCAGGAACTAAGTTGTGTTTCACTCTTCTTGGAGGACTGCCAAGCGTCCCCTATCCCATCGCAACCCCAACCACCATCGCCGCCACTACCGTCGTCGTTGGCATCTCTCCACACTCGTCTCTCCACACCCTTCGTCTTCCCCTTCCCTTCCCTCTCTTCTCTCCCTCTCGCCATCTTCCCTCTCCTCTGGTTCTTAAACCCTAGGGTTCGAGCGAGTGCATCAACCGGCTGCCCTATGGCGCCCAACGCCGCCACCCACATAGGTGACTGCCCGCCTGTGCAGGCCGCCAGCGCCGCCGACCGCGTAGGCGACTAGCGCCCACGCCGTTAGCCCGCACGGCCACCCGCACAGGCAAGATCCTCACCCACGTGGATAACTCACACGGCGGCCCGCGCAACCACAAGCCCCACCGCACAGGCAACCTACGCGGCCGCCCGCGCATGCAACAGCCGCTCCCGCGCAAGCAGCAAGCGTGGTCGCCCGTGGAGTGCAACCTCACCTTACAGGTAACCTGCGCGGCTGCCCACACAGACATGAGCCCTGCCCGCGCAGACAACCAGCGTGGCTGCATGCGCCGACAACAGTAGTGCCTACGTACGCAACCCACGCCACCACCTGCGCAAGCAACCGCCGTACCAGCGCAAGCAGCTAGTGTGACCATCTGCGTCGACGTCAGCCTGCTTGCGCAGGCGGCATTCCGTCCATCTACGACTTGCACTCCACCGTTGGTGATCTGCGTTTCCCACTAAAACACCCTGCCAGGGCCACTCAACGCCCGGAATGCCCAGAATTTGTCGTCTAGAGGGCCTTACAATGCCCGGATCACCCAGCCTGACTCAATCATAGTATCGTGCGGCCTCTTCATGCACTCTAGTGCCGAGGTACAACTAAACTCTATGGTGTCGAAGTGTTCTTCATCTAGTATTCCTCGAGAATTCTCCACCGCCAACAGATTTGATTTGATTTGGAACTCCCTAAAGTTCTCTCTACCATGAGTTTCCCTGGTGACACAAATTTGAATATTGGATTTGGTGCTTCGGCATCATCATGGTGGTTGAAGATAGTACTCCCGCCCTCGACGAGGAACGGGGCTGCACCACCAGTATTTCATCAGTTTTAAGTTTTGACCTTGACTGTGTGGATTCCGCGGTCTGTTTTATCCAATTCATCCAAACATGTCCTGCATATTCCCTCGTCGTTATCTAACCCATCCCCACAGCCGTCTTTCCCCTAGTTGTCCTACATCAAATTGGTATCAGAGCTTACCCTTTGTCAGCCCAGTCATTTTCGCCATCGTAGATGTCTTCATTCATTTGTCCCATTGAATGCATCTACGTTCAGGCAAACGAGTCTCTGGTCAATGATAGACCAACCCCAAGATGGTCCTGAGGTGTCCGTCCCCGTCCACGATTTGTCGTCATCTGTTCCACCAACCTCCTCACGTGGGGACATCGATCTTGTGTTAGACGCTGTCCGGAATAGTTTTCATGATGTGAATACACGAATTACCAACATGGACAACCGTCTAACCAGTTCGATCGATGCGGTTAGTGAACGGACTTACCAACTCGAGAATCGATGTCACGATCAAAATCATCGTGATCACGAAGATCACTATTCGCCTGAACCCAGACCTCAAGATCGTGATATGAATCATCATGACTTTGATGATTCTATACCACCCGAGAATACATCCAGGAGTCGAAATCAGAATCGTCCCAAATGAGATGATCTGATTCCTTTGGATGCTCGCACTCTAGTCCGTGATAGGAATCGTCGAGACGATTACTATCCGCCTGAGCCTAGGACTCTAGGGCAAGATAGGAAT
This sequence comes from Wolffia australiana, assembly GCF_029677425.1. Taxonomy (NCBI): domain Eukaryota; kingdom Viridiplantae; phylum Streptophyta; class Magnoliopsida; order Alismatales; family Araceae; genus Wolffia; species Wolffia australiana. Next base: position 12,339,732 of record NC_135839.1, on the reverse strand, counting down.
CATCCAATGCGGAACGATCCCTATCTACCTGTGGATAGAGACCCGGTACATGATGGGAATCGTCCGCCACGAGATGATTACCATCTACCAGAAGAGAGGATCCCAAAGTGTGATAGGAATCATCCTCCTCTGAATGATCCCTATCCCCCTAACGAGAGACTCCGAGAGTGGAACGAGAATCATCTGGACAGGAACATTCCTTATCCACTCGAGGATGTGGTGCCCCCTCGCGATCATCGCCGTGCGGAACATGACAGTCAGTGTCAAAGTCGATGTTCCGTACTATGAGGGATCTAGGGACCCTAAAGAGTATCTTGATCGGGAGTCAAAATTAAATAGTTATTTCAAATGGTATAACATGCTTGAGTGGCAGAAAGTGAAATATGCCAAAATAGACTAGGAGCATAAGCAAAACTCTTTTGGAAAAATCTTGAAATTTTGATTTACAACCGTTGAGAGGCACTCGTAGATACTTGGCCATAAATGAAGGACAATCTGCATAAGAAGTACGTCCCCCTTGCCTACATAGATAACCTTCTTGATCAATGGCATAAACTATAGCAGGGTAGACGTCTCGTTTCCAAATATATTACTCAATTTAAAGAATTCTGCATGATGTGCCGAGTTGAGGAGAACCCCGAGTTGTTATTTCTTGATTTAGAACCGGTCTTAATTCCTATTTGGAGACTGATAAGCTCGATTTTAGTGGTTTCTAATGGTTATTTATCAGTTAATGCGTGTGAGGATTGAGCTTATACAAGGAAATTTATAACCTCACAGCTTAGGGCGAGTGAGGGTCGATCCACAAGGAGACGGCAAAAAAAACAGCAGAAGAATTCTGTCTATCAAATCAGTTCTTTGAAATCTCAATACTCAAGTATAAACACTGGTGAATGATCTTCAGTACAAATGACAGAGTTTTCTTTAAAAGTCTCGGTGCAGCAAATATTCAGTAAGGATTTCGTTTACTGAGGATTTGCCGTTGCCCTTTGGGGAAATTTCACAAACACCCGTGGTGTTTGTGCCTGTATGGCGCTGCGGCGTGGCTGCTGCCGGCGGCGTGTGCGCGCAGCAGCTGCTGCAGCGGTGCTGCGCGCGGCGTGCCTAAGCGTGGCGTGCCTGCACGCGGCGTGCCTGCGCGGCGTGCTGCGCGGCGGCGTGCTGCGGCGTGCTGCGCGCGGCGTGCTGCGCGGCAGCTGCTGCGCGGGCGTGCCTATGCGCGGCGTGCCTGCGTGCGATGCTGCTGCAAGCGGCAGCTGCGCGCGCAGTTGCTGCGCGCGGCGTGCCTGCGCGGCGAGCTGCGTCGCGCCGCTGCTGCAAGTGGCGGCTGCGGCGGCGAGCCTGCGTGCGCCGCTGCTGCAAGTTGCGGCTGCGCGCGGGCTTGCTACGCACTACGCTGCTGTAGGCAGCGTTTGCGTGCTGATGGCGAGGACGCCAATGCATCAGCCCAGGACACGTCACCGCAGGCAGTCGGGGTCAACACACACGTTACGGATCCAAAGATGAAGTCAACAGAAGTCAACCCACCTCGGTCAACAGGAGTCAACGAAGAAGTCAACACGCCACAACCGTCGTCCGCCACGTCACCACCGCGCACGCGTCTCCACGCGTCATGACACGACGCCAAAGGCAGATCCACAACTGCCCTTTGGCGTGACGTGATGCACGTTTTCCCTTGCGTGTCTTATTTTCTAGTTATTTTCTCTTTCCTCCAAGGCCTATATAAGGTCATTTGTTTCAAGAACTCATGAGGCAATCATAATTCAAGAATTGAGTTTTCTTTCTAACTCTTCTTGGAGGATTGCCCTGCCCCTTATCTTGCCCTAACCTTCCCGTTGCCGTCGTCCGTCATCGTCATCACCGTCGTCGCCGCCGCCACCGCTGCCGCTGCCGTCATCACCGCGCGCAGCCGCGCGGTCACACGCCGCGACCGCACACGCCACCGCGTGCCATCCCGCTACGGCCGCGTGCGCCTCCGCACGCGCGCTGGGCCAGCGGCGGCGCTGCGCCCGCCGTGGTGGCGCTGCGCGCCAAGGCTTCGGGTGCGCTCGCGCCGCGCACTCCGCGCACTCCGCCGCGCGGCGGAGTTCGTCGCGCCCGACCCGGCATCCCCGCTTCATGCGTCAACCAGGGCGGACAACGCCGGGCGCCCGTTCGATATCACGCCGCCTTCTCGCCACGAGCAGAATTACCTGCAGCCTCTACACGCACTACGGTGCTGAGGTATACCTGAACCCTGTGGTGTCGACGTGTTCTCCGCTCAGTATTTTCTCGGGAAGTTTCCACCGCCGTCAGAATTAGACCTGGATTTCCTCTTCTTCTCTCCTTTTCTCGAGTGTTTCTTCGCGACGTGAATTCGAGGTATTGATTTCGGTGCTTAGGCATCGTCGCGGTGGGGGAAGACAGTACTCCCGCCCTCGATAAGGGTCGGAGCTGCACCACCAGATTTCATCGGTTTTAAGTCCGAGAATCGACCGTGATTTCTGTGGATTGTTTATCCCTTACCCATTCCTACCCATAGCCTCGTCATCCGCCCTAAATCGTCCATCCCATAGTCGTCCTACGTCACGTGCAGGCAGCTGCTGCGCACGCAGTGCTGCTAGCAACTTAAGCTGCTGGCGACCTAGGCTGAGGCCTGGGTCGCTGGCGGTTTGATTGCTGGCTACGTGTGAGAAATTCTAGTGCAAATTCAGTAGAGGGCTATAGATTTTTTGAGGGAAAACAAGAAGTAGGATGAATTGAACACTAAAAACTTTGGATTAACTAAAACATAAACAACTCTGGGTGGAGATTGCTGAAGAACCTTGCAGGTTGCTTCAAGCCCAACCGAGGTTGTCCAAGAGGGAGAAGAATACGAAGCTGAACCAGCTCAATCACTCCGGCTTCGTGTCACGTCCTGTCCGGCGAGTCGGCGATCTTCTTGAGCGCGTACTCTTCAGCTTGCCTCTCCTCCCAGCTCCAATGGCTCATCAACTACTGGAGGGTCTGCAGAACACCTTCCTCTCCAAGCCCTAGCTTCCTTAGAGAAAATTCTGGACAACCTAAAATCAACTCTCAAGAGAGTATTTATAGGTTTCTCTTAAGTCATGCCCAGGGGAATTTTCGTAATTTATGCTTCTTTGAATTTTTGCCTGCTCCTCTTGATCCTCGTCTCTTTCCTTGATCTTCTTAACCTGTCTCTAAATGTTTACTAACCATAAAATGTTAAATATATTCCACTTGATTCAAAGGATCAAGTGGGGTTAGTGATTTCATAAAATGATGCATATGCATGATATTAGCATGAATTAACATTATAATTTTGATGAATGAAAACTAAAAAGTTTAATTATTTGATGACATATTTGAGAGTCATCAAACACCCCCCAACTTAGATCATTACTAGTCCCTTAGTAATAAAATGCAGGTGAGAATAAAAGATAATCTCAAGTTGAATTTCGACTTCCGATAGCTTTGATTCATTCTCTTTTCAAGGAGTATTTTCAGCAATTGAACTTGACCAGCATAGGAGAAATTTAGGATCTATCTCAGCCTTCTACCCCAACTAAGTGCCCTTGATCTACGGAGTACATATAGTAAGTACATAGTATATGGAGTAAGGTCGAGTTAACACCCCAAGCGCACTACTGAACGAGGCGCGGAGAGCGGTGCTAATGGTAGCTCAATACTATGGCTATAGTAGCATCGGCTCAAACACATGGGAGACAGCTTTTCCACCTTTATTTTCTTTGGCATTTGCTGCTTGTTGGTCATTTTTGATGACAATCAACTTTAGTAACTATGATGCAAGCTTTTGCTTGTTTTTGCGCAATGCAGCTTTCACTTTATAATTTGGTGGCGCTTATCCACTACCCATGTGCCGTCCTTAGTAGACCGGCAGCTTATTCCCCCGACAAAGTTTTGTATCCTTCTTGGTTCAGGGAGCTTCACTCACATCATAATAATATTGCCAATGAGCTAGCACTAACCCTACTTTCCACTAAAGCTAGAAATTTCGTGCATGTAAGTGCTAACTCAACCCGAAGTCGATGGTGAGGTGAGAGAAATATAATGGTAAGAGATGTGGATGTAATAGTACGTATCATAGTGCACCTAGCTAGGCTTACTTCACCTAGGATTTCTTAGCTGGCCACTCTTGCACCTCTACCCTTTTGAAAAGAATCGAATTATCATGCATATCATTGGACAAGCATCTCCTAGGGTCATCAAATATCCATGGTTTGTGAATGCAAAACAAAAAATTTGAATGGATGATGCATGCAACTGTACTCCCCTCCCCCCCAATAAAAAGGCATGTTCCTACATGACAAATCATAATTACGAGAAAGGAGAAAGAGAGATCAAACCATGGAAGGAAAGGCGGCGATCAGCATTCGTGTTGTCCAGTGACTGTGTACCTAGCTTGGATTGGAGTTGCTGCGCACGAAGACAGAAACAAAAACGAAGAAACAAAAACAAAACAAAGCAAAATAACAAAACCGAGGAAATAGGAAATGGAATCAAAAAACTAATCAGATCATGAGCTATCGTGCGGTGGCTTTTAGTAATATTCATGGGGCTATTAAGATCTTCGTCTTCTAAGTAGGGTTTGAGCCGTTGCCCATTCACAGTGAAGTGTCTTTGAGATGTAGGATCTAAAATGGTAACCGCTCCATTCTCAAAAACCTGCTGAACAAGGAAAGGGCCATCCCATCGCGTTTTCAATTTTCCTGGGAAGAGTTTTAATCTAGAGTTGTATAGCCATACTTTTTGATTCTCTACAAAAGTTCTTCTCCTCAAGCTCTTATCATGAAACATCTTCATCTTGGCTTTATAAATCTTTGAATTCTCATAAGCCTCATTTCTTAACTCTTCCAACTCATTCAATTGAAGAAGTCTATGCTTGCCGGCTCTATCCAAATCTAGGTTGAGTTTCCTAATAGCCCAAAGGGCTTTGTGTTCTAACTCAAGTGGTAGGTGACAAGCTTTCCCGAAAATCAAGCGAAATGGAGATATGCCGAGAGGAGTTTTGTAAGCAGTTCTATAGGCCCATAATGCCTCATCTAGTTTCCTAGACCAATCTTTCCCATCCGGACGCACTATTTTCCTCAAAAAAATTTTCACCTCTCTATTGCACAATTCAACTTGTCCATTGGCTTGAGGATGATATGGAGTAGTGACACGATGATGGACACCAAACTTCTTGAGGAGAGTTCTAAAGTTGTAATTTGTGAAATGGGAACCTCTGTCACTTATAATGGCTCGTGGGCATCCATAACGGTAAAAAATATTTTTCTCGATGAAATTGGTCACTACTTTGCTATCATTTGTTTTTGTGGGAATGGCTTCTACCCATTTGGATACATAGTCAACTGCCATCAATATGTATTCATATCCATGAGAAATAGGAAAAGGACCCATAAAATCTATTCCCCATAAATCAAATATTTCAACTTCTAGGATGGGTTATAGGGGCAATCTATCCTTCCTATTTATGTTGATGGATGCTTGGCATGCTAAACAAGTATTATAAAATTTCTGGGCGTCATGAAATAATGTAGGCCAAAAGAAACCCGATTCAACAAGCTTATGAGCTGTTACCTTGGCCGAATAGTGCCCCCCTCCTGGTTTCGCGTGGCAGAATTCTAGGATGCTTCGTTGCTCGCTCTCGGGGACGCATCGTCGTAAAATTTGATCTTGCCCTTGGTGAAACAGCTCAGGATCTTCCCAGAAGTAAAAACGCGCATCTTTTAGTAGCTTTTTCCTCTCGTGAGACGTCCAACCTGTAGGAATTTGTCCTAAATTAAGAAAGTTGACGATATGCGCATACCAAGGAACTGATGTTCCTTGCGTAGTTAGAACAAATTCATCAGGAAATGCATCATTAATTTGCTCAGGTGGGGCGCCTATGATTCGGGAGAGGTGGTCGGCTACTACATTTTCACACCCTTTCTTATCTTTGATCTCTAAATCAAATTCTTGTAATAACAACACCCATCTAATTAACCTAGGTTTAGCCTCTTTCTTCGTTAACAAGTATCTAATAGCTGCATCATCAGAAAAAATAGTTATTTTACTACCTAGTAAATAAGATCTAAATTTTCTAAAACGAAGATAATTGCCAACAGCTCTTTTTCGGTAGTAGTGTAATTCAGCTGCGCATCCACTAGAGTTCTGCTGGCGTAGTAAATGACCACGGGTTTCTTGTCAATTCGCTGACCTAACACTGCACCTACTGCAAAATCAGAAGCATCACACATTAGTTCAAAATGAAGGGTCCAATCGGGCCCTTGCAAGATAGGTGCATTAACTAAAGCCTCTTTCAATTTATCAAATGCGTTCTTAGCCTCTAGTGTTAGTTCAAAATCATTATTTTTAGACGATAGAAGATTTGTAAGAGGTTTAGAAATTTTAGCAAAATCTAGGATAAAACGTCTATAGAAACCCGCGTGGCCAAGGAAACCCCTAAGGGTTTTTAGGTTGGTTGGAGGTGGAAGGCCCTGGATGATTTTGATTTTGGCCTTGTCCACTTCCAATCCACGGTTGCTGACCGTGTGTCTCAGCACTACTCCCTCCTGCACCATGAAATGAGATTTTTCCCAGCTTAGGACAAGGTTGGACTCAATGCACCTCTTCAATACTTTGGTGAGGCTTAGGAGGCAGTTTTCAAAGGTAGATCCAAATACTGAAAAATCATCCATAAAGATTTCTAGACATTCTCCTACTAAATTAGAAAAAGGGCATTCATACATCGCTGAAATGTGGCGGGGGCATTGCATAGCCCGAAGGGCATACGCCTAAAGGCATATGTCCCTACGGGACTCGTAAATGTTGTTTTCTCTTGATCATCAGGATGGATGTTCACTTGGTTGTATCCTGAATAACCATCAAGAAAACAAAAATGTTGCTGCCCTGACAGTTTTTCTAGAATTTGATCCATAAAGGGTAGAGGGTAATGGTCCTTCTTGGTCACCTTGTTTAGCTTCCTATAATCTATACATACTCTCCATCCAGTGGTCAATCTCTTATGCACCTCTTCCCCTTTTTCATTCACTTCTATTGTAATTCCAGACTTTTTTGGCACCATGTGTACAGGGCTCACCCATCTACTATCGGATATGGCATAAATTATTCCTGCATTCAACCACTTTATTATTTCTTTCTCAAGAACTTCTCTCATGTAAGGGTTGAGTCTCCTTTGATGCTCTCTACAAGGTCTGGATTCCTCTTCTAAAAATATCCTATGCTCACAGATTGCAGATGGAATTCCTCTAATATCATCAAATGTCCAACCTATGGCATTCTTATGCTCCCTAAGTACTTTGAGCAATTCATTTTCTTGTTCGGGAGTGAGTGATGAGGAGATGATTACAGGTAAGGTTTTCTTCTCGTCTAAATATGCATATTTGAGGGATGAAGGTAGAGGTTTGAGTTCTAGGCCCATCTCGACTAAAGGGGAGTCCATAATCTCGTCATCTAGCTCTCTACCCTCGACATGTGATAAGTACTCTTTAATCGCGTCCTCTCCCTCATCCTCTGTACACAATTTTAACTCCTCATTGCTTCCTAAGGGACACTTCATCATTTTTGATATATCAAGTTGAACTCTCTCCTTTCCAATTTTAAACTCCACCGTCCCCTTCTCCCAATCCATAATCGTTTTTGGCGTAACTAAAAATGGTCTTCCTAAGATAATAGGAGCTAAGCTAATGTTTCCTGATATCTTTACATCAGTCACTATAAAATCTACCGGTATTTCACAATTCTCTATAGTGATCATGACATCGGTTAACCTTCCCTTTGGTTGCCTAACAGTTCCATCAGCTAGGAGTAAATCCATATGTATTTCCTCCAATTCTCCAAACCCACACGCCTCATATAATGCCGTTGGGATGATGCTTATGCTTGCTCCCGTATCTAATAAAACTTTAGAGAATGTGTTTCCTCCAATTTCACATGTGATAAAAGGGGCTCCGGGGTCTCTCATTTTGATAGGGATGGCATCAAGGATGCTAGAGGCATTTTCAGATAATTTAACTACTTCCCTAGGCTTCCTAATGGTGCAAGAGTCCTTAAGGTACTTCTTTAGGGAGGGTGCACACCTAAGCATGTCTTCTACAGTAACAGTCATGGTGGCCTTTTTAAAATTCTCTAGCAATCGGTTTTCATAATCAAGGATAGGTTTTTTTCTATTTAAAGCAGAAGAGTAGGGAACGTGCTGCCCACTCGTAGAAGGTAGAGGCTCCTCCACGTAGGGAGAATCCTCTCCTTCTTCCTCTCATGGTTCATTCCCCTTCTTAGAATTCTCTACAGAATTCTGATAGGGATCCTGAAGTTCTTTTCCATTTCTCAATTTTGAGATTGCTAGAACTTCAAAATTGTCTCCATTCGTCTCATCGTGAATGGAGTTCTGCACATGATGCAAGTTGCATGGATTTACTAATGGTTTCATGGGAAGTTTATACGATGTGCACGGGAATTCTGGAGTTATACCTTGGTGTTCATCTGCTCTTGAGATTCCACCACTTGCTTTGTTTGAAATTCCATCATCATTTGCATCTTCGTCTCCATCTGCGTCCGCAACTTTTGGTTTTGCTTCTCTATCATATCTGAAATGACGGGGGTAAGTGAAGAAAAATCAGGTTGGTTCTGAGATGGAACCTGATACTACTGTGGAGGCCTGTGCTGGAATGGTTGTCTCTGCTGGAACGGAGGTTGAGCTGCCGGCTTGTTCCCTTGGTGGAAGGTCTCTCCATTTTGGAAATTTGGCCTCTTTTGACCTGCCCACAGTTGTTGCGGCTGGTTGAAGGCCTTCACCTCTTCTTCCATGGCTTGGCAGGCTCCATCTTCATGTTCCCTGCTGAAGCAGAGAGAGCAGATCTTAGCTTTAATGATAGGAGAGTTACCTAAAAAGACATTCTTCAAGGTGGAGGTGAGCTCCTCCAATTTCTGGTTAGTCTCCCTTAGGCCCGCTTGTAGCTCTCCCTCCTTGGCGTTAACCTGCAGAACTCCTGCTCTTTTTGGCTGCAGGTTTCTCCCATTCTGATTGGCCCCAATCTCCTGCAAGTCAGTCTCTGCAACTCTCTCCAAAATATCGAAAACTTCATCCTCATATGCAGTATAAAACGTTCCACCCGTAGCGAGATTTACTTTGTTTTTCATAAAATCAGAGAGAGATTCATAAAATATTTGGGCTAGTTGACATTGCTCAATGCCATGGTGAGGACATTTCCTCAACAAATCATTGAATCTCTCCCATGACTCACTAAAGGCTTCTCCGTCATGAGGATGGAAATTGTGAATTTCTCTTCTATAAAAATTCGTTTTGAAGAGAGGGTAAAATTTCTGCAGAAATTTTCCTTGCATCTCTTCCCAAGAATTAAAAGTGATTCCTAGATTACGATACCATGCAAACGCTTTATCTTTAAGAGTTAGAGGAAAATATTTCATTTTTAACATCTCTGTAGATATTCCAGGAACATTTTGAGAAGAGCATCTAATATGAAAATCATCAAGGAATTCTAAAGGATTCTGTGCAGGTAATCCGTTAAATTCAGGTAGAGAATTAATCAATGCATTATCGTATCGAAACAAGATACCTTCACCGATGTTCAGATTTACATCGGTTTGTCGTAAGCTTCCGGACGGTGTAGACCTATCCAACATAGTTCTTCTCCTTTCATTCTGCTGATGTATCTCTTCAGCCATATTTCTCTGCTGAATTTCTGGTTCTGTGACTGTAGAATCCGGGGTGGCGTCTCTACTAATTTTTTCTGCAGACTTCTCACCAGCTCCTGAGCGTGTAACTACCATAGATCTTCAGCACAAATGTTAGCAGAACAATGAGCAGAGGATTTTTAAGTCCTGCAGCTTAAGGAGAATCAAGAAAAGATTACTGAACAATTAAAAAATAAATTCCTACTAAAATACCGTGCTCCCCGGCAACAACGGCAGTTGATAAGCTCGATTTTAGTGGTTTCTACTAGTTATTTATCAGTTAATGCGTGTGAGGATTGAGCTTATACAACGAAACTTATAACCTCACAGCTTAGGGCGAGTGAGGGTCGATCCACAGGGAGACGGCAAAAAAAACAGCAGAAGAACTCTGTCTATCAAATCAGTTCTTTTAAATCTCAATACTCAAGTATAAACGCTGGTGAATGATCATCAGTACAAATGACAGAGTTTTCTTTAAAAGTCTCGGTGCAGCAAATATTCAGTAAGGATTTCGTTTACTGAGGATTTGCCCTTGCCCTTTGGGGAAATTTCACAAACACCCAGCGGGTGTTTGTGCACGCGCGAGCGCCTGCGCGTGGCTGCTCCCGGCGGCGTGTGCGCGCAGGCAGCTGCTACAAGCGGCGCTTGCGCGCGGCGTGGCTATGCGCGGGCAGCTGCTGCGCTGGCAAGCCTGCGCGCGGGCAGTTGCTACGCGGGCGTGCCTGCGAGCGATGCGTGCGCGCGGGCAGCTGCTGCGCGGCGTGCTGCGCGTGGCGAGCTGCGTCGCCGCTGCTGCAAGTGGCGGCTGCGCGGGCTTCCTACGCCTACGCTGCTGCGCAGGCAGCGTTTCTTGTATGAGCATCTGCTGCGCACGCATTGCTGCTAGCAGCTTGAGCCGCTGGCGACCTAGGCTGAGGCCTGGGTCGCTGGCGGTTTGATTGCTGGCTGCGTGTGAGAAATTTTAGTACAAATTCAGTAGAGGGCTATAGATTTTTTGAGGGAAAACAAGAAGTAGGATGAATTGAACACAAACAACTTTGGATTAACTAAAACATAAACAACTCTGGTTGGAGATTGCTGAAGAACCTTGCAGGTTTCTTCAAGCCCAACTGAGGTTGTCCAAGAGGGAGAAGAATACGAAGCTGAACCAGCTCAATCACTCCGGCTTCGTGTCACGTCCTGTCCGGCGAGTCGGCGATCTTCTTGAGCGGGTACTCTTCAGCTTGCCTCTCCTCCCAGCTCCAATGGCTCATCAGCTACTGGAGGGTCTACAGAACACCTTCCTCTCCAAGCCCTAGCTTCCTTAGAGAAAATTATGGACAACCTAAAATCAACTCTCAAGAGAGTATTTATAGGTTTCTCTTAAGTCATGCCTAGGGGCATTTTCATAATTTCTGCTTCTTTGAATTTTTGCCCGCTCCTCTTGATCCTCGTCTCTTTCCTTGATCTTCTTAACCTGTCTCTAAATGTTTACTAACCATAAAATGTTAAATATATTCCACTTGATTCAAAGGATCAAGTGGGGTTAGTGATTTCATAAAATGATGCATATGCATGATATTAGCATGAATTAACATTATAATTTTGATGAATGAAAACTAAAAAGTTTAATTATTTGATGACATATTTGAGAGTCATCAGAGACAGAATTACTTGTCCGCAAAGCGACTACCCTAGAGCAGTCTTATCAAATCGTAGAAGACCTAGAGCTCTGTCAAAACTTATACCACACTCCAGTCTACAATCGCCCTGCTCTTATCGATCGGTCTCACTCATCTAATTCTGTATATTCTAACCGTGTGCCCAGCCCAATTCCCCGTTAGCTCTACCGGCACCACCCCCAGCTCCCACTCCCACTCGCACTTCCATCGATCACCATCCTCCAGCTCCAATGCCATCATCCACAACGCCAAGCGCGCGTACATCGTCTTCCCTCGATTCCACCGCTAGAGGCCCTCCTCTTCCCAATCCTGCACAAATCAATCCCTCTGGCTTGACTTGCTTTAAATGCCAGGGATGTGGTCATATAGCTTCCCAATGCTCGTCACGAGCCCTATATATTGATAAGGAACCCTCTGATAACGTCCCTATCATAGGTGAGCAGCCTATCGACGAGGAAGAGTATAGAGTAGATAGCTATTTCGAAGATGAATTGTGCACGAAGAAGATCTGGTGGGCTTTATTGGTATCACAGACTGCCCACCATTCCTTCTTCGTTGGGATCTTTCCATCCACATCTGTTAGGGGAGTTTTTCAATGCAACCTTACCCATCCATCCACCGATAATGTCGCCTTGAGGACATCCATATTTTACATGTACTTTAAAATTAATGAAAAGATGTGCAAAACGATTGTAGATAGTGGTAGTTGCATCAACGACGTCTCCGATATCATAACCGCTCATTTGGGATTGCCTCTAATTGATCATCCTCATCCATATTATGTATCTTTGATTGACGCTACATCAATTCCCATGAAGAATTGATGTAATACAATAACACCGGGATCGACGGCTCGTATTACGTCACAGGCAGATGCATGATGCGTGATTTAGTAAGCTGATGAATGTGCCCTTAAAAGAAAAGCCCTCACGAGCAGGAAGGACGGTCCGAGGGTGGGGCGACGACGCAATAAACTCTAGGTAGGATGAACTGATCCAGGTAGACTCCAAATGACCCTCGGAATCAGATGACAAGCGAGCCGAGAGGAGCGTATGACGACCCAAAGGAGTTCGCCCGCGACCCAGTAATCGGATCGTCAACCGCAAGGAATTCCCCTAACGCTCGACAGTGGTGGCTATCCTATTCAAAATTAACGACACTAGGTGGCGGCAGAATGCGATAGGGAAGGACAACACTATAGGAAATAATAATACTGTAAATGGGAGGGACGAGAAGAACCTGATGGCGATTCGTCAACAACAGACAACCGGGAGAATTCCAGCGTCCGACACGTGAACCAATTTGCAGCAGCGTCGGGGAAGGACCTCACGGTGCCGAGAAGACCAGCAGCCAACTTGGAGTTGTTGACCGGCCGTGGTGGAGCTTGATCACGAGCGAAGGGCGCGAACGGCAGCTCCCTCAGTAGCTGTGGGCGCGCGAGACCACCGGCGACCTGCGCGAGGCGGCGGCGGATGAGCAGTACGGTCGGGCGACGATTGGGCAGGGCACGTGGGGCGCGCGACAACCGGTCGAGAACAGGTGCAGAGCCAGGAGAAAAGGAGCAATGATCGCCCAGAGGAGTGCGGCGCGCGGCGGATGGGTGGTTGATCGGGCGTGGACACGCGTGGAAGAAGGACACCGCGGGGTGCCAAGCGTGTGTGGGTGGAGTTCGGGCTCGCGCACAATCACGTAGCGCGGTGAGGCATCAATGAACAGCCTCAGGAGTACGTGCAGGTGGTGGAGAGTCAGGGGAACGGATGTTGGACGGTGGCAGTTGCTGTTCCAGCCAAGGATCACCGGAACGGAGGCAGACGACGGCTCTGGCCAGACGGCACTCCGTGGGCCGATGAGAGAAGATCCAACCGACAGGGACGCGAGCTGAGACGCTGAGATCCGCGGGCAGGCTTTCCCCCGACGTTCTGGTCCACTCTGGGTGGAAGGGAGACCAACAGTCCCCCTGTGACTCGCGAGAGGTTGAGGACGATCCCGGCGCGACGGATTTAGGGGGGGGGGGCGCGGTAACCTGCCGGACCAACTTTGTCAACTTGCAGGGTTAGTACACCTCTTCACCGGCGAGGATCAGCGGCAACCTGGGCTCACAGGAGGCGAAGGGAGGAGGAAGCTGAACGGTCTTCTCCTAGCTGAGCGAGAGGTTGGAGAAGATAACTTTCTATTCTTTGACTCGAAGAGAAAAGAACGGACTTAAAAAAAAGAACGATGCATCATAACTGGTTATTTCTCAAAACTGGTTTTTTGCCCTTGGCAATGCCTTCCCCTTAGATAGGGGGGGAAGGGTGCCAAGAGGTCATCAGAGAGGAGGGGTCTATCGCATGACGTGGCCCTCCTCTTTACACATAACAAAAGAGAATGAGACGTAAAAAGAACGGACGAGGCCTAACACACGGCCGGATCCGGATGTTTATCACAAATAAGCAAATAAGAAAATAATAAAGACTTACGAAGAGTACTTAAAGTCCGGGTCGCGTGCGTCGGCACGAGCGGCTCGGAGAGGTCAGACGCGTCCCGTGGCGGTGTCGTCGCGATGGTCCCCCATCAGGAACCAATGTCGTCTTCCTTTGAAAGTTCAATCATATGAAGAAGAGGTATTGTGCGATGTATTACCTACGAAGGTGGGCAGCGTTATCCTTGGCCGCCCTTGGCTTTATGATAACGATGTATATCTTTTTGGTAGAAACAATACTTGTTTGTTTATCCATCAGGGAAAGAAGATTACGTGGCATCCTTATAACCAAACCCCCCTAGAAGCCTTCATCAAAATCCCCATCCTTAAGTCTATGTATCCTTAGCAGTCGTCAATTTAAGAAGGAAATAGAGAGTGAGATGTCTATTTGTTTAGCCATGATTCCCGATCATTCCTTTGAGGATTCCACACCCCCACCACCGGAGGTTTCCGAATTGCTATTTGAATTTGAGAGCATCCTTCCCAAAGATCTACCAAATGAATTACCTCCCATGCACCAAATCCAGCATGTTATTGATTTCATTAGCGGATCCTCCTTGCCGAATCTTCCCCATTATCGTATGGATCCTACACAATACAAGGAACTTCATCGCCAAGTCCCAGAACTCCTGGATAAGGGATTCATTCAGGAGAGCCTCAGCCCATGCGCCATCCCTGCACTACTTGCTCCCAAAAATGACGGGAGTTGGCGCATGTGCATTGATAGTAAAGCCATCAATAAGATTACTAACGAGTATAGGTTTTGATGGCGCGTCACCACCGGACGTCATCGAGCCAGCAGCAGAGGAGCAGCAGGACTTCCCCGACCCAGCACCCGAGGAGCCGGCACTACCCAGCTCGCCACCGAGACGAGTCCAGCCACCACGACGAGCCGCTGCAGCAACACAGGATCCCGCATTCCGTTACTCGGCATGGCGGACGCGCCGACTACGGAGCACACCGTTACAGTCAGTTACTTTATCTTATAGTTTTCCCTTTATTCGTATTGTGTAGCGGGGAAGGGCCCATGGGAGGAACCCTTTCCCCCCTTTTTTTTTTATGTTGGGCCTGACAAGCCCGTTTCCTATTTTCTTGCTTATTTTCTCTCCCTTTTATTTTGTGTTATGGGACTTAAGGAAGGGCCATCTTCACCCATATATAAGGGGAAGAGGTGGGCTCTTCCCTTACTTTGACCTAAATTTTGAAGAATGATATTTTGAGAAGAAGGGTCAGGTCGTGGAGAAGAATAGAAGAAAGAAGAAGAAGAGGAGAAGGAAGAAGAAGAGGGGAGGAAGAGGAGAAGGGGGAGAGGAAAGAGGAAGGGCAGCCGCCACCGCCACGCCGCGCCGCCCGCGCCACGCCGCCGCCGCATCCACCGCCGCGCCGCGCCCGTCGCCGCCCGCGCACCGCACCCGCGCCCACGCGCCGTCGCGCTGCCCCGCTGCGCCGCGCGCTCCTACGCCGCCACGCGCGCGCCACGCCGCGCCGCCGCCGCGCTGACCGCGCGCCCGCCGCCGCGCCGACCGCGCGCCCACCACCGTCGACCACATCTCCCCGCATCGCTCCGCGCTGACTGCGCACAACCGCCCCTCCGCACCAGTCAACCTCCGGCGCACCCGACAACTCCCTCCTCCGGAACCAGTTGGTGCGAAAATCCCGTCGCCAGCGCGACGAAGGTACTCTGCTTTCCCTAGCCTCTTTACGTCATTTATTTCCGTCAGTATTCTTCGTATTGCCTCCACCGCGCTCGGGTTAGATAGGTGAGTGGGACAGATTGAGAGAACGGCGAAACAAAGACGGCGTCTTACCTGTCGATGCGAGTCGACGCCCGGCGCATGTGAGCATTCCAGTGGGAGTTACCCCATTCGACGGCGCGCGCCTCGACCCACCTCGGACGACTTGGAGGGCTGGACCGACCCAGCTCGGCGACCCCGTCCCCGCTCCGGGTTGGCTCTCGTAGCTTGTCGGCGCATTGCACGTACCGTTGTAGAATCATCGTCCTCGTCATCGTCATACATATATTTCTGTTCTCCGCATATCCATCGGTTGACGTCGTGGACGTAACCCGATTAGTTAGCGATACGACACCGAGTTCCTTCCTTCGGTGACGGTCGGACGCCGTTGAGACGACGTCCGGCATCAAATTGGTATCAGAGCCCGGCTGTGGTCGCCCACAGCACGTCTCCGACTTCGCATCGCATCGCATCGCATCTAGTGCATCGCATCCATCGATTTTACGTGCATCCATATCGGTACCCGGGGAATGGCCGTGGGGACGCGATCCGCACGGATGGCGCAACGCGAGGTTCTACCTCCCGCGACGAGTCGAACCGTCGCGAGGCGAGAGAGGCAACGAGATTGCCCTCTCGGGACCTCAACCGCCTCGCGCCGCGGAACCTACCTTACCCCATATCGAGGACACGCCGGTCCCACACGACGTCACGGGTGCTCCAGGCGCATCGAAATCACCGGCATCGCCCGGTGGTTCACGCCGATCCCAGCACTCCCCACGCGGCACACCGCGCGTCCTCGACGACTCCCGATCGAGTGACTACGAAGACCGGGAAACCACGAGGCGACGACCACACGGGAAATCTCCCGTCGTCGAGTATTCCCCTAGAGCGACCCCTGCACGGGGTAGAGGACGAGGACGACGAAGCGCCACTCGCCAGTACCCGCCAAGAGAAGAACTTCCGGAAGACCAAGGAGCTCCACGTCGCGCATCGGCAGCTAGGACGGAGCGCTTGGAGCGGATGCTCGCCGACACCCGAGTGTCCGAGCACGGAGTTGAGGCGGGACCGGTTGCACGAGGCCCCCCTCGCCCCCCTTACGGGGCTGGTAGACCCGAATACCGTGGTCACCACGACCCGGACCTTGCTGATGATTACGAGGTCCCTGATCGCCCGTTTTACGGCGTACCGCCACCGGTACGCCTAGCTAGGGAGCCCGTGCGCGACCCACAGGATGTCCGCGCTTGGGACATGCATCGCCCGCGGGACGACTACACCCGTGGCTACGACGGGGTCCCTTATGCTCGACCTGATCTCCCTATACGTCAGTACGAGCGCGACCCGAGCCGTGACTATCCGGCTCGTCGGTTCGACCCCTGATAAGCCAAAAATAGGGGTGAAAATTACGCAAATTTTTAGCCCTTGTCGCTGTGAATTTTTGGCTTATGCAATAAAATTGATAAAACTCTACTTAATATGTATAGTGATAAGTATGAGTGTCGTCCAAGGGAGGCAAGTAGGAATTTCAATTTGATTTTATTTTTGGTGTTTTAGATCCTAATTAGAGTGAATTTGATCTTCAATGAGGATCAAGTCACCCTAATTAGGTGAGAATTTAGAGAGGGGGGTAGGAGAGATGGGAAGATTAGAAGAATTAAGAGCTCTAAATTTCCTTATTTGATCCTAATTAAAGGATCCAAGAAATCATTTAGAGAGGTTGAAAGAGGGTTCTTAAAATGAGTTGGGTTGATTTTTCAGATTGATAATTCAGAACTAAAATGGGGTAAATTGAGACTTCTAAAAATTAAAACTAAATTTTTTATAATTTTCTTTTGTAATGCAATTGAATGCCCAGGTAAAATTCCTCAATTTCTCCTCTCAATCCTAATCAGGGCTTGTACATGCCGCTCAAGCCAAGCGATTTAGAAGTTCAGACTAGAATGGATATGAAGAAACAAACAACTTAACCTATTTCATTCAAAATGCACAAAAGTTTGAATACAATGAAAGAAAAAAATACCAAAACTGTTGATCCAGGCTGGGACTCCTCTCTGTCTTGCAGCTGTGATGAAGCACCCTCCAGAATGAGCTCCCCCTCTCGAAATTTAGCTTTTATACTTAGGTTATAGGTAAAATCACCATTTTACCCCCGTTTAGTACTTAATATTTATCTATCAATGTAGGCTAGATCTGAATGATCTAACCGTACAGATAGAAAGAGGAGATCAAGACGAACAAATCCATAAAAAAATCATCTCAATCGGACTTCAGGATCAAAAGTTATTAATAAATCAATTTTAAACCAATTTAATCCATTGGATTTAAAATTGATTTATTTATTAGTTTCGTTTTTAAACACGCAATGACGTGTCACTCTCTCATTGGCTGGCGCATTTTGGATCCTCCTTTTTGCAGAAAAGTCCTTAAAAGCCTGGAATTGCTTTTGACGCCGCCCAAAAGTAATTGCGTATATGCCTAGCGCACTCTCTCTCCTCCGATTTCTCCTAAAACATTAAAAATATATATTAAAAATTGCAATAAAACCCTGAATGATTTTAAATAGGATCTTTACGCCTGCCGTGGCGACCGAGAGCTGTTTTCAGGGTCTTTGCACAAACGTTGCAAAAAGGCTCCAAAAGTCTAGAAATTGCATAAATACATTTTTTCTCTTATAAATATGCCCTTTTTTCATAGAATAAATGCATTTCTTCTTGAAATAAATCCCAGAAAATTCCTAAAAATTCGTAAAAAATTCTAGAAAATTCTAGAAAATTCCCTGATTAATTCCCATGTTGATAAATGTCGAAATAAACTTTTGAATGTGCCGTTTTCATCCAAAAATAATTATTTCGAGCTTCAATAAATCCTTAAAAATTCATATAATTAACAGAAAATTAGGGAAAAATCAGAAATTACTTGGAAGCATTATTTTTGTGTAAATATATGATAACAACCCAAATTTAAGCCTTTTAAATGCATAAATCATGCTAATAACATGAAATAAAGACCGAAATTAGGGTGTTATCAACCCCGTTCCTCCCCGTGGTCCGCGGTTCGACGAGCCACCGGCACGACGCGAGGACTACCCACGGCCGCCACCCCCGCCACATTACGGGGCTGACGGTGCATGCCCACCACCACATCGCCCGGTGCCTGGGGACCGAGCACCGCGGGATGGTCGTCCCTACCACGGGGACGACCGCGGACACGACCCATTCCCGCCCGTCGCCCCATGGACCCGCGGCGAGGACTACCCGTGCCCGGCGGCACTATGATGACGCAGCGCCGGCGCGAGGAGCATCGTGCACGCATCCAGAGGAGCGTGCGCGCCGACGTACCCGTCTACGAGGGCTCGAGGAAGCCCAAGGAGTTCATTGACTGGGAATCAAAAATGAACTCGTATTTCAGGTGGTACAGGATGGATGACGACCTTTGCGTCGAGTACGCGGAGACACGGCTTGACGGACAAGCCAAGATCTTCTGGGAGAATGAGCAATTCTCGGCCGAACGACGAGGACAGCCCATCATGTCGTGGGCAGAAATGGCGCGGAAGCTAAGGAACAAGTACGTCCCTCGTCAGTACCAGATGACACTCTTCCTCTCGTGGCTCGACCTTAAGCAAGGTCGACTCCCGGTGTCGGAGTACATCGAGGCTTTCGAGGAATGCCGGATGCGTTGCCGTTTCGTGGAGGACCCCCGCGTCATCATCGGCCTCTTCGCCCACGGCCTTCGGCCCACCTTGCGCAGCAAGGTCCTTGACTGCCAACCGGCAGAGGTCGACGAGGCATACCACCTAGTGGAACACATGGATCCGCCTGTCGAAGACACCCCGGCGCCCAACGCGCACACCACGCCGCGAGTTCCTACGGTTCGGCTTGCACCCGCTCGTTCCACCCTACCCGCGACCACTCGGGTCGCACCGGTCACCGGGGGCCAAGGAACGACCCCAACCACCTCAGTGGGGTCTACCCCGCAAGCCCGGGCCTCGACCGGCGATGCCCCGGCCCGTAGCGCTGCACCAAGTCAAGCACACATCACGTGCTACAAATGCCAAGGACGAGGGCACCGGGCACACCAATGCCCATCTACACTTTTGATTGATGTCGGGGAAACCGAACAGGATTATTGCGATGGAGCCGACGTACCCCAGGAGGACCACTATCACGGGAACGAGGAATGCGCCCTTGAGTACGAGGAGCCCGATGGACAGATAGGATTCATCCAGATCATCGAGGCGCGAGGAGCCCCACCCGTGACAGGCCGTGCGTCCGTCCGGCCGTTAGCCAACATCGCTGTCGACACACCCGGCAGCAGTAGAGATAGGATATCACCGCGGGTTGACAACTCCGCTAGACTTCCACGGGCTGCTCAACAGCCGACACCGTTCGTTGATGCGGCCACCCGTACATCGATCTTCTACACGTACATCAAGATCAACGGCAAGGCGTGCAAGGTGATCGTGGATAGCGGTAGTTGCATCAACGCGATCTCAGATACTATGGTCAGCGGCTTAGGGTTGACTTCGATAGAGCACCCCACGCCGTACGACGTTTCGTGGATCGACGCTTCATCACTATCTGTGAAGCGTCAGTGCCGCGTCCCCCTGAAGGTGAACACATACGCCGAGGACGTACTCTGTGATGTACTACCCATGAAGGTGGGTAGCATCATCCTCGGACGGCCATGGTTATATGATCACGACGTCACCTTAGCAGGGCGCGTGAACACCTGCTCCTTTATGCACCAGGGGCGACGAGTTACGTGGCACCCGTACACCACGAAGCCGGCCAGCAAGCCGGCCGCGACCCGACCAGTAGGGTTAGTGATAGTCCGAGGACCCTTATTCACTCGCGACCTTGGCCGCGAGGGTGACAATACACCTATGTGTCTCGTCACCCTTGACGCCCCCTGCGACAGTGCAGTGACCCTCGCACCCAGAGGTTGAGGCTCTCCTATCGGAGTTCGGAGATGTCTTCCGGAAGAGCTACCAAGCGGATTACCCCGATGAGGAACATACAACATGCCATCGACTTGGTGCCCGCGCCGCCCGAACCTACCGCATTACCGCATGGAGCCGCTGGCAAGTACGAGGAGTTGCTACGGCAAGTGAGGAGCTTTGGGGAAGGGCCTCATTCAAGAGAGCATGAGCCCCTGCGCAGTACCCGCTCTCCTAGCGCCGAAGAAGGATGGCACGTGGCGCATGTGTTGCGATAGCCGTGCCATCAACAAGATAACGGTCAAGTACCGTTTTCCCATTCCGCGTGTGCAGGATCTATTCGACATGATGGAGGGATCCACTATCTTCTCCAAGATAGACTTGAGGAGTGGGTACCATCAAGTACGGATCCGTCCCGGCGACGAATGGAAGACCGCCTTTAAGATAAAGGACGGTTTATATGAGTGGAGGGTTATGCCTTTCGGCCTCTCCAACGCGCCCAGTACCTTCCAACGTCTCATGAACGAGGTACTGCGCGCCTTCATAGGGAAGTTCGTGGTCGTCTACTTCGACGACATCCTCGTCTACAGCAGATCCAGAGACGAGCATGCAGACCACCTTCGGCAGGTCTGCACCATCCTACGGCAGGAGCAGCTCTACGCCCACCCCAAGAAGTGTAGCTTCCTTGCGTCCGAGGTTGCCTTCTTAGGGTTCATCGTGTCCGCCCAGGGCGTTGCCGCCGACCCGGAGAAGGTCCGGGCCATCACGTCGTGGCTGACCCCGGCAAACATGCACGACGTTAGGAGTTTCATAGGACTGGCGACTTTCTATAGACGATTCATACGGAATTTCAGTTCCGTTACGGCCCCCATCACCGATTGCCTCAAGGAGGAGTCGTTCGCCTGGACACCGGCAGCAGAGAGAGCTTTCCAGCAGATAAAGCTCATGATGACACAGGCGCCGGTACTACGGCTTCCCGACTTCGGGAAAGTGTTCGAGGTTACATGCGATGCCTCAGGTATCGGCATCGGGCGTCCTCGCCGGAGGGCCACCCGTCGAAGTTCTTCAGCGAGAAGCTGAATGATGCAAAGCCCGATACTCCACGTCACGACAAGGAGTTCTACGCGGTCATCCAAGCCTTACGGCATTGGAGACACTACCTCCTATCATCGGAGTTCGTGCTCTTCTCGGATCACGAGGCGCTCAAGTACCTGCACTCGCAGCAGAAACTGAGCGATCGGCACGCCAGGTGGGTCGAGTACCTACAGGACTACACCTTCGTCATCAAGCACAAGAAGGGCAAGGACAACGTTGTAGCCGACGCCTCACCGGAGAATTCACGTGCTCAACGCGTCATGAAGGTGACAGTCTTGGGGTTCGAGACCATCCGAGATGGGTACGATAACTGCCCTGATTTCGCCCCATCATCGCGAAGTCCGACGAGGACCATCCCAGGATTACAAGGACTATGTCTCATCGACGGATACCTGTTCTCTAAGAACAGATTGTGCGTACCCGCACATCACTACGTGACTTCCTCACTTGGGAATGTCACGCGGAGTATAGCGGTCATTTTGGCGCGACAAGACGATCGCCGCCATGGAAGGCCAATTCTACTGGCCTTCCCTAAAGCGCGATGTTGGCAACATAGTTGCCCAGTGCCGTGTATGTGCCTTGGCCAAGCAGGTCAAGAAGAGCGCGGACTTTATACCCCATTGCCGACGCCGAGGCGTCCACGGACGACGGCGTGAGCATGGACTTCGTCTTGGGACTGCCCGCACCGCGAGGCACTACGACTCCATCATGGTAGTCATGGATAGGTTTTCGAAGATGGCCCGCCGTGCCTGCGCGAAGACGCGTCGACGCCGTGAAGGTCGCCCAGATCTTCTTCCGAGAGATCGTGCGCCTCCATGGCCTGCCATCCTCGATCGTGTCCGATCGTGGCGTGCGCTTCACGAGTTACTTCGGAGGACCTGTGGAGCCTCTTGGGCACGGCTCAAGTTCTCGACTGCCTACCATCCGCAGACCGGCGGTCGACGGAGGTGGTCAATCGTAGCTTGGGCAACCTACTACGTTCCTCGAGGCGAACACCTCGCGTCTTGGGATCTTGTCATACCACGCGCTGAGTTCGCATACAACTCCTCGGTGAACAGAACCACCGGTTGAGCCCTTTGAGATCGCCTACGGCCAGGCACCCCGTCGACCCTAGACCTAGCTCCCATAGATCCTCATGTTAGGGTTTCGAGGACGCACTTGCATTTGCCCAGCATGTCTCTGCATTACATCATCGCATTCATGATAGGATCACGCAGCAAAATGCATTGTACAAGCAAGCCGACTTGCATCGCCGACCCAGAGCATTTGACGTGGGAGACCTAGTGATGGTCAGACTCAGGCCGGAGAGATACTCTCCCGGGACGGCAACGAAGCTGCATGCTCGCAGCGCCGGCCCGTTCCGGATCCTCCGTAGAGTGGGCGACAACGCGTATGTCGTCGAAATTCCTCCTACGTGGGGAATAGGCTCTACATTCAATGTGGCGGACCTAGCTCAGTACCGGGCCCCTTCTTCCTCCCCACTCCCAGCCTCTCTAGACCCCTTCAGCGTGAGTGAGTTTGCCGACACCACTCCCCCAATTGTTTCACCCGATAGGCACGAGGCAATCGATTGTGTACTGCAGGAGGTAATTGACCATGCAGGTGGGGAAGCATCGAGGAGATTCCTAGTACGTTGGGCGGGCCACACCTGCGCGGACGACACGTGGATTGCAGAACAGGAGCAACGACGCCTCCGTCGACCTCCTTCCACCGTCGCGATCCTTCCACCGACTCGCCGGAGTCGAGTCCTTCCCACCCCGGGAGGGTTGATGGCGCGTCACCACCGGGCGTCATCGAGCCAGCAGCAGAGGAGCAGCAGGACTTCCCGACCCAGCACCCGAGGAGCTGGCACTGCCCCGCTCGCCACCGAGACGAGTCCAGCCACCACGACGAGCCGTTGCAGCAACACAGGATCCCGCATTCCGTTACTCGGCATGACGCGGACGCCGACTACCGGAGCACACCGTTACAGTCAGTTACTTTATCTTATAGTTTTCCCTTTATTCGTATTGTCGTGTAGCGGGGGAAGGGCCCATGGGAGGAACCCTTTCCCCCCTTTTTTTTTTATGTTGGGCCTGACAAGCCCGTTTCCTATTTTCTTGCTTATTTTCTCTCCCTTTTATTTTGTGTTATGGGACTTAAGGAAGGGCCATCTTCACCCATATATAAGGGGAAGAGGTGGGCTCTTCCCTTACTTTGACCTAAATTTTGAAGAATGGTATTTTGAGAAGAAGGGTCAGGTCGTGGAGAAGAATAGAAGAAAGAAGAAAAAGAGGAGAAGGAAGAAGAAGAGGGGAGGAAGAGGAGAAGGGGGAGAGGAAAGAGGAAGGGCAGCCGCCGCCACCGCCGCCATGGCCGCCGCCACGCGCTGCGCGCCGCCGCCATGCCGCCACGCCGCGCCGCCGCGCCCCGCCGCGCGCGCCCGCGCCAGCCGCGCGCGCTGGGCCGCGCCGCCCGCCAGCGCGCCGGCCAAGCGCCGCGCCGCCGCGCTGGCTGCGCCGCGCGGCGCCCGCGCGCGCGGCCGCGACCCGCCGCGCGTCGTCGCGCGCCGCCGCGCGGCCGTCCCAGCGCTCACCGCGCGCCGCCGCGCCGACGCGCCGGTCGCGTGCCGGCCTCGCGTGCGCCGCTGCCGCCGCGCCATCGCCGCGCTGCCGCGCCACCACCGCGCCGCCGCTGCCGCCGCGCGCCGCCGCGCGCCGCCGCTTACCACCACGCGCCGCCGCGCGCCACCGCCGCGCGCGCCGCCACGCGCCACCGCTGCGCCGCCGCGCGCCACCGCGCCCAGCGCCGCCGCGCGCCGTCGCGCGCTGCCCCGCCGCGCAAGGCGCCTGCCGCCCGCGCCTGGCCGCCGCCGACGCTGCGCTGGCCGCTGACCCGCGCGCCGCCGCGCTGATCGCGCGCCACCACCGTCGACCACATCTCCCGCATCGCTCCGCGCTGACTGCGCACAACCGCCTCCGCGCAGTCAACCTCCGCGCACCCGACAACTCCCTCCTCCGAACCAGTTGGTGCGAAAATCCCGTCGCCAGCGCGGCGAAGGTACTCTGCTTTCCCTAGCCTCTTTCGTCATTTATTTCCGTCAGTATTCTTTTCGTATTGCCTCCACCGCTCGGGTTAGATAGGTGAGTGGGACAGATTGAGAGAACGAAAACAAAGACGGCGTCTTACTTGTCGATGCAGTCGGGACGCCCCGACGCGTGTGAGCATTCCAGTGGGAGTTACCCCATTCGACGGCGTGCGCGCCCTCGACCCACCTCGGACGACTTGGAGGGCTGGACCGACCCAGCTTGGCGACCCCGTCCCCGCTCCGGGTTGGCTCTCGTAGCTTGTCGGCGCATTGCACGTACCATTGTAGAATCATCGTCCTCGTCATCGTCATACATATATTTCTGTTCTCCGCATATCCATCGGTTGACGTCGTGGACGTAACCCGATTAGTTAGCGATACGACACCGAGTTCCGTCCTTCGGTGACGGTCGGACGCCGTTGAGACGACGTCCGGCATCAGGTTTCCCATCCCTCGCATTGATTATATGTTTAATATGATGGCTGGTTCGAGGATTTTTTCCAAAATCAATCTTAAAGTGGTTACCACCAAGTCTGTATCCGTCCGCGAGATGAGTGGAAAACTGCCTTTAAAATCAAGGATGGATTAAATGAATGGGAAGTTGTGCCCTTTGGTTTATTGAACGCACCCAGCACTTTGTAGGGGTTGATGAACCACATTCTTAGGCCATTCATAGGAAACTTTGTCGTAGTTTATTTTGATGATATTCTTATTTATAGAAAATCCAAACCCGATCATATCCATCACCTACATCTAGTTTACCAAGTACTAAAAACCGAGCAATTAGATGCTCATACAAAAAAATGCTCCTTTCTTGTTGATCATGTCTCGTTCCTAGGTTTCATCTTGTCTGCCAAATGTGTATCTGTTGTTCTGGCCAAAATTAACGATATAACCCAATGGCCGACTTCCAAAAATACCCATGATAACTATAGTTTTCACGGATTGTCGACTTTCTATAGGCGGTTCATCTCTAATTTTAGCACTATTATGGTTCCCTGACCGAGTGCATAAAAGGAAATCATTTCGAATGGACTGATTTAACGCAGAAATACTTTGATGCTATTAAACTTAAAATGACACAAGCTCCCATCCTCCGTTTACTCAATTTCAATAAAGTGTTTGAGGTCGCCTGTGATGCATCGGGAATAGGAATTGGCAGAGTCCTGAGTCAAGAGAATAATCCCATAGCTTTCTTTAGTGAAAAGTTGAATGATGCTAAGCTCCAATATTCCACCTATGACAAAGAGTTCTATGCAATTGTTCAATCCTTACGTCATTGGCGTCACTACTTGCTCTCTAAGGAGTTCATTCTCTACTCCGATCATGAAGCTTTGAAGTATCTCTATTCTCAAAAGAAATTAAATTGTAGACATGTTAAATGGGTCAAATTCATCCAGTCTTATACCTTCATCCTTAAACATAAGAGGGGAGTCGAGAACCGAGTGGCCGATGCCCTTAGTAGACGTGTCCACCTCTTGAACGTGATGAACGTAGAAGTTATCGGGTTTGAACAGATGAAGGACCTATATCCCAATTGCCCAGACTTTGCTCTTATTCTCCAGTCCATAGGCAATTTGATGGCGTAGCCCTCAAGTTATCTAGTTATTTTGTTTTTGTTTTTCATAGTCTAGATTAAAATTTCCTGTTTTTCGCTTAGGGTTTTTCCTTTGTAACCCAAGGGGTCGATATATAGGACCCCTAAGGTAAGAGTAAGAACAAGTCTAGTTGGATTTTTGGAAACCGTTCCCGTTCCGTTTAGAGAGTAGAAGAGTGAAGGGCGGACGGGACGGGACCGACCTCGGCCGCCCGTCGTCCGCCCCGTTCCGTCAAGACAGACCGACGGAACCCTAGGCGGCCGCCGCCGCCGGGGTCCCAGGTCGGTGGAGCGCCGCCGGATCGCGGAGCCGCGCCGAGTAGGGGCCGCGCGAGTAGCGGCCCGCCGCCAGCGGCGCAGCCGCCGGCGCCGCGCAGCGCCGGCGGCCGCAGCCCGACGCGGTCGCAGCAACGCAGCTACAGCCGCCGCCCGGTAGGGGCCACCGCTGCGTGAGTAGCGGCCGCAGCCCGACGCGCAGCGGCCGCGCAGCGACCGCCGCCCTCGCCGCCGCGCCTCGGGGCGCGGCCGCTTAACACCGGCCGCAGCCGCCGAGCGGCCGCCGTCCGGCAGCAGCCCACGGCGGCCGCAACCGCCCGCAGCTGCTGGGTCGGCCGCAGCAGCCCGCAGCCGCCCGCAGCCGCCTGCAGCCGCCGGAGCAGCCGCAGCAGCCCGCAACCGCTGGAGCGCCCGCAGCCCGGAGCGCCGCAGCAGCCTGCAGCCGTCGGAGCGCCCGGATCGGCCGAAGTAGCCCACAGCGGCCGCAGCGGCCCGCAGCCGCCACAGCTACCCGCAACCGCCGGAACCGCGCACGATGCCACTACACCGAGTCGCAAGGCGCCCTCGCACGGCCGCCCGCTGCACCGCGCCCCACACTCGTCAGTCCTCAGCTGTGCCGACTCCGCCCATTCGGCCGGAGCATTATGGGTCGGTTCCTCTATTCCGGTCCAAGGGGCCCACTCGATAAGCCGGCTCCCGCATCCCGCGGTGCCGCATCCCGCGCCTCAAAGCGCCGTCGCCGCCCTCCGAATCCCCGCGAAGTCCTGCCGCCAGCCTTCGCACCTCAAACCACTCTCCGGGAAGCCCAATCGCCATGCACGCATCTCGAGGATGCCACGACAGCCGTACACCCATCGCGGGCCTAGTTTTGGTGGGCCGCTGCAAATCTCGGTGGCCCGACCTGGTCCAAGCCCGAGGCCTATAACCGCGAAGGAGGGCCATTTCCGCGACCCGCTATCTTGGCAATCTCCGGCCGCCGCCATCGCTACCTCCGGCTACCGCCGCTGCCACCATCTTTGGCCGCCGCCATCTCCTGTCGCCGTCATCTCTGGCCTCCGCCGCTGGCCACACGACGTCGCCTATGGCTGTCCTATGCAGCTGCTAGTTCGCCGCCGTCCTCGCCATCCGGCCGGCTGAACATCCGCTTCCACAGGTAATCGGGCCCGTCAACGCCTTGAAGACTACCCAAGGAGCACATACCACATGGAGATAGAGTCTACTTCGGCCCTCCAACGAATTGAGGACCCAGGACAAGATCTTTCAGGGACACCCACCAACAAGGCGGGCGTGCCGCCCAAGATGAATGTCCTCGAGAGGGACGAACGGACTGCACGCTCCCGCCGCACGACGTCGACAATGTCCGTCCTGCATCACAATTACCCGAGTCCTGAAATCCAAGATGATATATTAGAAAATGGAATTTTATTTTATGACCGCCGTCTATGCGTTCCACAGTCTTCCCTTAGAGATTTCCTTCTATGGGAATTGCATGCCGGAGGTTTTAGTGGTCATTTTGGGAGAGATAAAACTATCGCCATGGTAGAGCATAGGTTCTATTGGCCATCCCTCAAGCGAGACGTAGCTAATACTATTTTCCAATGTAGAGTATGTGCTCTCGTCAAGAAGGTTAAGCAGAACACTGGCCTATATACTCCTCTACGGGTCCCTCAGAAACCTTGGGATGACGTGAGCATCGACTTTGTGCTATGGCTTCGGAGAACGATCAAGGGTTATGATTCTATCATGGTAGTTGTTGATCATTTTTCGAAGATGGCCCATTTTAGTCCATATTTTAAAACATCCGATGCCTCGCATGTCTCTCAGCATTATTTCAATGAAGTTGTTCGTCTCCATGGGCTTCCCAAAAGTATAGTATCGGACAAAGATGTCAGGTTTACTAGCTACTTTTGGAAAGCCCTATGGCATCTCTTGGGAACAAAGCTTAAATTCTCCATGGCATCCCCAAACTGATGGGCCAACTAAGGTTGTTAATAGAAGCCTTGGCAATCTATTATGATTGTTGGTTGGGGAGAACCTTAAGTATTGGGATTCTGTCATCCCACGTGCCATGTTTGCCTAGAGCGCATCGCTCAACCGTACCACTAGTATGGATCCATTTGAGATAGTACACTGTCGATTTACACATTTGGCAGACCGCAGATTTACACCGTCGATTTTGCAAATTTAAAGAAGGTGACATGATGATGGTGAGGGTTAGGTTGGAGAGATTCTCTTCCAAGCGGGCTACTAAGCTTCATGCTCATAGTGTCGGGTCGTTCTCAATCCTCAAACGAGTAGGGGTAAAATGCCTATGCCGTCGACATACCCTCCAAGTGGGGGATAAGCACTGATGTAGGACCACGTCTGAGATGAGGTCCCGTCGTCACCGAGGGTTCGTACTCGGTGTCGGAGGATAGGCGGTACGCGACGAATGCTAGGATCCGTCTGCACGGGAACCCTACAAAGACGAGCTAGAATGATGATGTTCGGGTAGGGGTGTATTACGTGCAGCTGCCGACAAGCACAGAGAGGCCGATGACCGGTGTCGACGGGGTCGCCCAGGGATGGGAGGGAACCTTCCGACCCTCGTCCAGGCAGATGACGCTGCTAGGTCGCCAAACGAGAATTTCCCGCCGGAGGTTGCCCGCACGCGACAGCGGACTGACTCGTCCTGACCCGGGATGGACTCTCAGTAGTGCGTCGTAGTCACTCGCCTGTCCCACTCACCTACGGCTAACCCGAGCGCGGAGGAGGCAAAAGACAATGCACTGCAAGAAATAAGAGATGAGTGGTGGGGGACGGCGTACCTTGAGGGCGAACGAGGAATTTCTCCGGCATTTAAGTAGCTCACCGTGCGCAATATCCCTGCTGGGATGGCGCAGTCGGCCGAGGGTCCAGGAGTATGGTGGACGTCGGTTAAGGGATAGGAGTGTTGCGAGGCGGTGGTTCGGTGCTCCAAGTGTTGGGCGTAGGACGCCCAGGGTGACGCGGCTCGGCCACCTGGTGGTTATATCCGCCGACAAGTGATGGGGCAGGCACTTCCTCGAGCACAGGGGCACAGAGAGGAACGGCTCGCGGGGTCGGGACGACCGTAAAGAGATCGGGCGTGCGCCCCGCGGTCCAACACCCGTGGCCGCAGGATTGCTCCAGAGGCGGCGGCTCGTGCAGGCGGGACGGTGTCAGGCAACTCGGTGGACCTGGCGCACGACCAGGTCAACAAGCGGGTGGCGAGCACTTCGCAGGGAGCACCAACGCGTTGTTTCCCAATGAAAACCACATGCAGGGATGCACGGCGGTTGACGGCTTGGTCGACTTGAGGAGACGCCGGAGCTGGCCGAGAATCCAACCACAGGGTAGGGCTAGTTGTGTCGAGGGATTTTGCATCTGAAGAACATCGCGAGTCGTCCTGGCAGAGCGGTAGTGTGCACACGGAGCGTCTCAAGAAGCACCTTGGGAACACCGAGGAGGATGCAACGAAAGTCGGTAGTGCCAAGGTGCGCGGGGGAAGCAACCACGCGCGGTTGCGCGGTCGGCGTACGGTCGCAAGGGGAACTTGCACGAGCCGTGGCGCGGGCGACGCCAAGGCGTGCAGGCGGGTGCACGCCCGCACAGGGGGGAACGTTCACGTTCACCGGCACCCTACCTATGACTAGTTCTCCTCTTCACCTTCTTCCCCTCCTTCTGTAGTCTTCTTCTTCAGGCTGTAACCCTAGGGCTTCTTGCACACGATCAATATCACTCAAAACCCAATGAGGGTAGATGTTTCAAACAGAGAATTAAAGAGGACGGAAGAGGAAAAGAACAAAATAGTAGATGAGAATGTTCGATCTTTCCACGACTGTAGTACTCCTCCTATATCTTTAGAGGGAGCATCTTATGATCATGAATTTATTAGAAGAACAACTGATGATGCTACAATAGATTTATCTATGGAAATTGGAAGTAAAGTTCCCTCACAACCAATAGATTCTAAGGGTGATAGCTCTCCTAGGAGTTCTAGTGTGCCTAAGCTTCATACACAAGCTCCTATAGATCCCACGATCATATCAGTGCTATCACTAATGAAGGATCAAATGGTGAACTTACATGAAAGATTAGAGAAGATGGAGAACTCTAGAATATTAGAGCCTAGTAGGGAAGTGTGTAGGGAGGAGGAGCCTTTATTCCAACTTCCCCCAACTCAATCAGAAATTTTAGACGGGGAGGTACCTAAAGTTAGTCGAGAGTCGAGGAGGATTACAGAGCCAAAGGACTCTAGAATAGTGTGTGATATTGGAGGAAGTAGATTCCACAATGTGCTTATAGATCTAGGCTCAAACCATAGTATCATCCTTTCAACTGTCCTAGAGAGACACCCTATAGGTAAGGTGACGCCATCTTCCCAACTCATATGCTTTGATGATGGTATTCATATCACTCCTAGTGGCCAGATCACCAATGCATGTGTTGATATTAATGGATGTCGATTTAAATCTGATTTTTTCATCTTAGAGGGAACGACAAAGAAAGCACCTAATTTTTTAGGGAGATCTTTCTTAAGATTAGCAAGAGCGGTGATAGACGTAGAGTTTAAGGAAGTTATCCTTAGAGAAAATGATAAGAGAATTACCCTTAAGCTAGCTGACCCTTCGGCGAGTAGAAGTGGACACTTTAGGGCAGAGGATAAGGAAATCTCTAAGGAAAATATTGACGAGGACAATCATGCCTCAACAACTACTTCTATCCTTGAAAACAAAGGTTCCACGTCACCATCTACTACTTCAGTTATCCAAACTCATTGTAAACCCTCATGTTTCCATTCCCAAATACGACTCGTGGCCTTGACAATAATTAACCACTACTTACAGAACAATATCAAGGTATTACAAGAGGAAAAGTGCAAAATGAGAAGGAGCACAGAGGAATGTAGTTTGGATAATAAAAAAGCTTTGCATAAAGATATTGCTGATATTCCCTCAACCTCCATGCCAAATAGGAAGAACAAAAGAACAACAAATAATAGAATAAGGACAAATGCTGGCATGAAGAGGATGTTTGTAGACAAGAGGAATCATCAAGGGGGCAATAAAATACATGAGAAAATGAAATGGACTCCTAGGCAATCAACCGTTACAAGGTCGACGGTCATTCCGATCCCAAATCTACGGCACCAAGTATGGATTCCTAAATCCATCTTAGAACCCTTTAAGAAATTATCACGTAACGCGTTATGGATCCCTAAATCCATACTAGTACCGTTTGTTTGAATCCCTTGGATTTTTATCTTTATCCTTACTTTATTTTCTTGTTAGTTTTATTTTCTTGTCCATTTTGCTCGCTTTGTTTTTTGTTTTGTTTCAGGAATGGGGCCTCGTATCCACAGCTCTCACGGGAAGATTGTCAAATGCAGCATGACGTATTCAAGATTTTACATCTATCATCTAAACAACAAGCCTCAAGTCCATCCCCACTGTTTGCAATTCTCTCCCTCAATTTTCCTTTTCGTTATTTTAATCGTTATGCATTGAGGACCATGCGTGTTTTAGTGGGGGGGGAGCTAGTTCATTTTATATGGAAAACGTTGACTCATGTGATTAATTTTAAAGAATACTACATGAATTGAACCTGCTTTTAACGATATTTAACATGCACATACATGAATTAATTTTATTTCATCCAGTGGTTTGGAAACATGTGTAGAGAAGTTAAGCTCCTAGAGCGGATCAGGAACATGTTGAGGTGCAACACAAGTGAGTTTGAGCAATGTGGGTTCAATGTCAAATTGGGGAGGTCGTCTAGTGGTTGATTAGATGATGGAAAGTCTAAGGGTAGAAGCTCTATACTTCAAAGGAGAGTGATGAGTGAATTGAGATCCCCATTCCAATCAGCTCAAAATAGCCGATCCCACTTATGTATTTCGTCCCACCATTAGCCTACTTTCATTCCAAAATAGTTGGCAGTCATTCTCCAAGTCCTATGCACAGAATCCACCATCTCCATCCACCTCATTGTTCCACACACTTCACGCCATATCCATCATAACCTGACTCCACCACCTTGCTCCCACTACCGAAGATATACCTATCTCCCAAGTACATCTATCTCCCTTTCCACGGTATCACTCCGATACTGCCTCTTCAACTCTTTTTCTGTCCATAATTCACTCTACATTATCTAAATCTTATTCTTCTATATCTTCTTCCTAGACCAATGTGATTGTTATAAGACTCATGCTAGTTGTGACAAGATGTTTGGAAAACCATTTAAGTCATGGAAAGTGTTTCATTTGTTGTTATCCTCTTTGTTTGATATACAAAAAAAAAAAAAAGAAGCGAAAAAAAAGGAGTTTGAAAAAAAAAAGAAAAAAAAAGACAAGAGGAATGAGAAGAAGACAAAGAGAAAGGAGGGGTTTGACTTGCACCATTTCTGGTTTTGACTTTCAATTCAGGGCAAGATGGTCTTTATTCTCTATATCATCACATTGGTCTCATCTCTTCTATCTCCCTCACTTCCTCTAAAAATCTTGGGAGTAGGTTATCCAAGGTAGCACAGCACCCGTTGGACCATAAATCTCTCATTGTTCATGCTCACCCTAATTCTTTCACAAAGTCTCATTCTCCCCCCATCACAACTCTATCATATATTCTTCTCGTTGTGTTCAATATTCTGTGCTCAACAGGAGGAGGAAATGGCTTCTTCTATTCTTAGGAAAGAGAAAAGGCTAATGGAGAGGCAAGTACTAGGTGGCCGTCACCCCGGGAGAGAGTGATCTTGCTCGCTAGAGATGTGAGGCCAGCTGCACATGAGTGGAGAGAGTTTACCTGAAGAGTATAGCGTTATACCTAGAAACAAGTACACTCCCTTCTCATCCACTTAGGCATCCAAGCCAAGGAGAAAGAAACCCCACATTCCTGAAAAGGTCAGAGCTCAAAATATCATTTAGTGTTTTAGTTTGGCTTGTGATTGATACACTTAACACTTCCCACACTTGTTGTCTGACTTACAGGATGAAAGAGATGATAATTCAGCAAAGTACTTAGATGTTGCTAAGGGACTAGCAATGTCTAAGTAGAAGTATATGATAACACCCTAATTTCGGTCTTTATTTCATGTTATTAGCATGATTTATGCATTTAAAAGGCTTAAATTTGGGTTGTTATCATATATTTACACAAAAATAATGCTTCCAAGTAATTTCTGATTTTTCCCTAAATTTTTGTTAGTTATATGAATTTTTAAGGATTTATTGAAGCTCGAAATAATTATTTTTGGATCAAAATGGCACATTAAAAAGTTTATTTCGACATTTATCAACATGGGAATTAATCAGGGAATTTTCTAGAATTTTCTAGAATTTTTTACGAATTTTTAGGAATTTTCTGGGATTTATTTCAAGAAGAAATGCATTTACTCTATGGAAAAAGGGCATATTTATAAGAGAAAAAAATGTATTTATGCAATTTCTAGACTTTTTGGGGTCTTTTTGCAACGTTTCGTTGCAAAAAGACCATGAAAATAGCTCTCGGTCGCCACAGCAGGCGTAAAGATCCTATTTAAAATCATTCAGGGTTTTATTGCAATTTTTAATATATATTTTTTATATTTTAGGAGAAATCGGAGGAGAGAGAGTGCGCCAGGGGCATATACGCAATTACTTTTGGGCGGCGTCCAAAAGCAATTCCAGACTTTTTAAGGACTTTTCTACAAAAAGGAGGATTCAAAATGCGCCAGCCAATGAGAGAGCGACACGTCATTGCGTGTTTAAAAACGAAACTAATAAATAAATCAATTTTAAATCCAATGGATTAAATTGGTTTAAAATTGATTTATTAATAACTTTTGATCCTGAAGTCCGATTGAGATGATTTTTTTATGGATTTGTTTGTCTTGATCCCCTCTTTCTATCTGTATGGTTAGATCATTCAGATCTAGCCTACATTGATAGATAAATATTAAGTACTAAACGGTGGTAAAATGGTGATTTTTACCCTATAACCTAAGTATAAAAGCTAAATTTCGAGAGGGGGAGCTCATTTTGGATGGTGCTCTATCACAGCTGCAAGACAGGGAGGAGCTCTAGCTTGGATCAAGTTATCTGGTACTTTATTTCCTTGATTGTATTTGAACTTTTATGCATTTTGAATGAATTAGGTTAAGTTGTTTGTTTCTTCATCTCTATTCTGATCTGAACTTCTAAATCGCTTGGCTTGAGCGGCATGTACAAGCCCTGATTAGGATTGAGAGGAGAAATTGAGGGATTTACCTTGGCATTCAATTGCATTCCAAAAGAAAACTCTAAAAAATTTAGTTTTAATTCTTAGGAGATTAAGATTTCCTTTTTTATTTCTGATTTAGCAAATTCTCAAAACCAACAAAAACTTAAATCAAAAATTTCTTCCAACCTCTCTAATTGAATTCTTTGATCCATCCAATTGGATCAGTTAATTCAATTTAGAGCCCACATTTCTTCTTTTCATCTCATCTCTTCTACCCCCCTCTCTAAATTCTCACCTAATTAGGGTGACTTGATCCTCATTGAAGATCAAATTCACTCTAATTAGGATCTAAAGCACCAAAAATAAAATCAAATTAAAATTCCTACTTGCCTCCCTTGGACGACACTCATACTTATCACTATACATATTAAGTAGAGTTTTATAAATTTTATTGCATCAGCCAAAAAATCACAACGACAAGGGCTAAGAAATTTGCGTAATTTTCACCCCTATTTTTGGCTTATCACCCCTCAAGCCAAGCGATTTAGAATTTCAGATCAAAACGAAGAAGAAGAAACAAGAAATTGAACTAATCTCATTCAAAACGCACAAATCCAAATACAATCAAGGAAAAAGTACCAGATAACTTGATCCAGGGTGGGACTCCTCTCTGTCTTGCAGCTGTGATAGAGAACCATCAAGAATGAGCTCTCCCTCTCGAAATTTAGCTTTTATACTTAGGTTATAGGGTAAAAATCACCATTTTACCACCGTTTAGTACTTAATATTTATCTATCAATGTAGGCTAGATCTGAATGATCTAACCATACAGATAGAAAGAGGGGATCAAGACAAACAAATCCATAAAAAAATCATCTCAATCGGACTTCAGGATCAAAAGTTATTAATAAATCAATTTTAAACCAATTTAATCCATTGGATTTAAAATTGATTTATTTATTAGTTTCGTTTTTAAACACGCAATGACGTGTCGCTCTCTCATTGGCTGGCGCATTTTGAATCCTCCTTTTTGTAGAAAAGTCCTTAAAAAGTCTGGAATTGCTTTTGGACGCCGCCCAAAAGTAATTGCGTATATGCCCCTGGCGCACTCTCTCTCCTCCGATTTCTCCTAAAATATTAAAAATATATATTAAAAATTGCAATAAAACCCTATAAAATTTTAAATTGGATCTTTACGCCTGCAGTGGCGACCGAGAGCTGTTTTCAGGGTCTTTTTGCAACGAAAGTTCGCAAAAAGGCCCTTGAAAGTTCGAAAATAATAAAAATACTTCTTCTTCTATTATAAATATACTTTTTTTCGTTGAAATAAATACATTTCCTCTTCAAATAAATCTCAGAAAAATCCTAAAAATTCGTAAAAAATTCTAGAAAATTCTAGAAATTTCACTGATTCATTCCCATGCTGATAAATGTCGAAATAAAATATTAAATATGACATTTTCATTCAAAAATAATTATTTCGAGCTTCAATAAATCCTTTAAAATTCATAGAATTAGCAGAAAATTAGGGAAAAATCAGAAATCACTAGAAAACACTATTTTCATGTAAATATATGATAAAAACCCCATTTTAAGCTCTTTAAATACATAAAATCATGCTAATAACATGAAATAAAGACAGAAATTATGGTGTTATCAGTCGCCCACGCAGATAACCCACGCGGTCGCCCGCGCAGGCAACCTACGTGGCCACCGTGCATGCAATAGCTGCGTCCACATAAGCAGCAAGCGCAGTCGCCCGTGGGGTGCAACCTCTCACGCAAGCAACTTGCGTGGCCGCCCGATCAGGCGCACACAACCAGCGCAGCCGCGCGCGCTGGCAACACTAGTGCCCGTGCAGGAAACCCAAGCTGCCACCTGCATAAGCAACTGTCGTACCAGCGCAAGCAGCCAGCGTGGCCGTCCGCGCCGACGTTAGTCTGCCTGCGCCGGCGACATTCCGACCACTCCTGTCTATCTACGACTTGCACTCCACTGTTGGTGATCCGCGTTTCCCACCACAATCCTTGGCAAGGCCACTCAACGCCCATGACACCCAGAAATTTGGCGTCCAAAGGGCCTTACATTGCCCTGATCGCCCAGCCGGACTCGATCAGAATTTCCCACGGCCTCTTCACGCACTCCAGTGCAGAGGTACACCTGAACTCTTTGTTGTCGAAGTGTTCTTCGTCAAGGGTTCTGCTAGAATTCTCCACCGCGACAGATTTGATTTGATTTGGAACTCCCTAAAGTTCTCTCTATCATGAGTTTCCCTCGTGACACAAATTTAAATATTGGATTTGGTGCTTCGACATTGTCACGCTGGTTGAAGATAGTACTCCCGCCCTCGACGAGGAACGGGGCTGCACCACGAGTATTTCATCGGTTTTAAGTTTTGACTTCGACCGTGTGGATTCTGTTGTCTGTTTTATCCAATCCATCCAAACCTGTCCTGTATCTTCCCTCGTCATTATCCAACCAATCCCCACAGTCGTCTTTCCCCTAATTATCCTGCATTACTTCTAGTTAGACTTGGAGGGTTGTGAGGCTCATCATCCGTGGAAGGGGGTTAGTAGCGCACTATGTCGCTTAGGTTGATAGTTGGACAAATTCCCCACTCACCAAGAATGCTCACCTCAAAGGAATTGTCATTGATTACCCGGGCAATTGAGAAAGGCCGAGCGCGACGAAGATGTAACTTCGTAGCGACCCCAGGAGAGTACGTCTCGGGCCGTAATCGAATCATGACTCGATTTCCCTCCTCAAACTTAACTAACTGTCGTCCAGGGTCAGGCAATTATTTATACTTATCATTTTGCGATGTAATGTGAGAATGTATACTATGATGCATGGTCTTAATATGCGATGCAAAGTCTAGTCCTTCTTTTGAAATTCTAGTATGATCATCTAGTGGCATGAGGTCTAGGGGTCGGCGGGGTAATTGACCATATATAATTTCAAACCAGGTCTTGCTGGCGCCACCGTTGACCAAAGATTTATAAGCAAATTCCGCTCGACGCAACACTAGATTCCATGAGCTAGTGTTCTCGCCATCTATTGACCGTAACAAGTTGCCAAGGCTGTAATTAACAACTTTGGTTTGGCCATTCGTTAGGGGATGGTAGGCTGTAAAACATTTTTGTTGGGTCCCCATGAGCACCCAAAGTGTTTTCCAAAAATAGCTCGTGAATTGCACATCGCCTGATCCAAGACTATGCTTTTAGGCCCTTCGTAAAGAGTTTCATGGTCACCAAAAGTTGTCAATGAAGAGTTTCGCGATGTGAGACACGTTTTAGGTCTTAGAGCACGATACACATTGTGCCATCTGAGAAAATCTATCTATGACAACCATGATTGAATCATGTCGTCGTGCAGTCTTAGGAAGTAGTAAGACAAAGTCTATGTTAATATCATCCCATAGTCTCATGGGCACCAAAAGCGACATGTACAAGCCTGAATTCTGCTTCGTCATCTTGGTGCGCGAGCAAGGCATCATGCTACAACCTTATGATGACTCTAAAATATGTCATCAAATAATCAAGTTCTCAAGTTTAAATTCATTACAATTATCTTGTGAATTCATGCTAAGTTCATGCATATGTATTGTTTTATGAAATCACTAACCCCACTTGATTCTTTGAATCAAGTGGAATATATTTAACGTTTTATGGCTAGTGAACATTCAGAAAAAGGTTAAGAAGATCAAGGAAGAGAGGAGGATCAACAGAAGTGGGCAAAAATTCGAAGTGGCAAAAATTACGAAAATGCCCCTGGGCATGACTTAAGAGAAAACCTATAAATACTCTCTTGAGAGAGGAGTTTAGGTGTTCAGAATTTTCTCTAAGGAAACTAGGGCTTGGAGAAGAGGATTTCTGCACCCTCCATGAGCTGATGAGCTTTTGGAGTTGGAGAGGAAGAACAGACTGGAGATAGCTTGGATTGAAGAACCACGCCTCGCCGCAAGGACGTGACACCCGACTTGGGGAAATCTCAAGCTTCAGCCCTGTAATCCCTCTCTTCTCAGACAATTTTGGTTGGGTTGGAAGAGTCACCACATCTTCCAATGTTTTCCAACTGAGGATTGTTTCGTTTTAGACTTGATTTCAGTTGAACTTTGTTTCTTGCTTGTTCTGATCATCCTCCCCAAACCTCCCCAAAAATCCCTTTGATATAGCAGAACCACTGCGCGCAGCAGCACCGCCGCGCGCAACAGCACCGCCGCGTGAAGCAACGCTGTCGCACGCAGCAGCGTCGCGCGCAGCCACGCCGCACGCAACAGCGCTGCTGCACGCAGCAGCACCGCGCGCAGCAACACCGCCGCACGCAGCAGCGCCGCGCGTAGACACGCCGCACGCAGTAGCGCCGCGCGCAGCAACGCCGCCGCACGCAGCAGCGCCGCGCGCAGCAGCGTCGCGCGCAGCCACGCCGCACGCAACAGCGCTGCTGCACGCAGCAGCGCCGCGCGCAGCAACGCCGCCGCGCCAGCGCAGCGCGCGCGCAGCAACGCCGCCCGACGCAGCAGCGCCGCGGCGCGCAACGCCGCCGCGCAGCAGCGCCGCGCGGCGCAACAACGCCGCCCGCACAGCAGCGCCGCGCAGCAACGCCGCCGCGCAGAGCAACGCGCAGCAGCGTCGCGGCGCAGCCACGCCAAGACGCAACAGCGCTCACGCGACGCAGCAGCGCCGCGCAGCGCGCTGCTGCGAGACACCTGCGCGCAGGTACCCTGCACGCAAGGTGTTTGATCCTTGCCCCAAGGGCAAAGGTACTGTCTATAGAGAACTTCTCTGTAGACAGCCTCTATTAAGTTAAATCTTTAACTTAATCAGAGCAATAGCAGTTAAATCTTTCGACTAAACTGGGGATTAAAGAGGAATCCTGTGATTTTCTTGAGGATCATTTAACAGAGTTTAATATTTATTTTAAATTGATAAGTGACATATCTATTGAATAAAGAAGGAAATTTCTGCTGTTTTCTCCTGCTCCCTGTGGATCGACCCTCACTCACCTTACGCCGTGAGGTTTATAAATTTGTTGCATAAGCTCTGAACCTCACACGTCTGAACTGCTAAATAACCATTAAAAAAACACATAAAATGTGAGCTTATCAACTGGCGCCGTTGCCGGGGAGCACGGTATAACAGTAGGAATTTGTATTTTCTTTAAATCTACAGTCAATTCTCTGAATCCACAGTCATTTTTTTGCAAATCTACAATCATTTTCCTGAATCTACAGTCATTTTTGTTGATTCTCCTAGAGCTGAAGGACTTAACAATCCTCAGCCTATTGTTATTCTAACCGTTTGCTGAAGATTTATGGTAGTAACACATTCAGGAGCTGGTGAAAAATCTGCAGAGAAGGACATTAGAGACACCTCTCCAGATTCTACAGTTACAGAACCTGAAATTCAGCAGGAGAATATGGCTGAAGAGATTCATCAGCATCATGAGAGGAGAAGGACCATGCTTGACAGGTCGACACCGTCGGGAAGCCTACGTCAAACTGATGTAAATCTTAACATCGGTGACGGTATCTCCTTTCGATATGACAATGCATTAATTCATTCCTTACCTGAATTTAATGGACTGCCTGCTCAAAATCCCTTAGAATTTCTTGATGACTTCCATATTAGGTGTTCATCTCAAAACGTTCCAGGAATTTCTACAGAAATTTTTAAAATGAAATATTTTCCTCTAACTTTGAAAGACAAAGCATTTTCTTGGTATCGTAATTTAGGAATCACCTTTAACTCATGGGATGAGATGCAAGGAAAATTTCTGCAAAAATTCTACCCTCTCTCCAAAACGAATTTCTATAGAAGGGAAATTCACAATTTCCATCCTCATGATGGAGAAGCTTTTAGTGAGTCATGGGAGAGATTCAATGATTTGTTGAGGAAATGTCCTCACCATGGCATTGAACAGTGTCAATTAGCCCAAATATTTTATGAGTCTCTCTCTGATTTTATGAAAAACAAAGTAAATCTCGCTACCGGTGGAATGTTCTATATTGCATATGAGGATGAAGTTTTTGATATTTTGGAGAGAGTTGGAGAAACTGATATGCAGGAGATGGGAGCCAATCAGAATGGGAGGAATGTGCAGCCCAAGAGAGCAGGAGTTCTGCAGGTCAACGCCAAGGAGGGAGAGCTACAAGCGGGTCTAAGGGAGACCAACCAGAAATTGGAGGAGCTCACCTCTACCTTGAAGAATGTCTTCCTAGGTAACTCTCCCATCATCAAAGCTAAGATCTGCTCTCTCTGTTTTAGCAGGGAACATGAAGATGGAGCCTGCCAAGCCATGGAAGAAGAGGTGAAGGCCTTCAATCAGCCGCAACAACCGTGGGCAGGTCAAAAGCGGCCAAATTTCCAAAACGGAGAGGCCTTCCACCAAGGAAACAAGCCGGCAGCTCAGCCCCCGTTCCATCAGAGACAACAATTCCAGCACAGGCCTCCACAACAGTATCAGGTTTCATCTCAAACTCAACCTGATTTCTCTACATTAACCCCCGTCATTTCAGATATGATCGAAAAGCAAAACCAAAAGTTGCGGGCGGAGATGGAGATGCGAATGCAGGTGATGATGGAGTTCCAGACTAAACAAATGCTGGAGTCACAAGAGCAAATGAGGAAGCTGCTGGAGAGTTTCAGGCCACCCTCTGAGTCCCAAGGTATCCTTGCAGAAAACACTTGCACTTCTCAACGTTTTCCTACGAAACCCGTCATCAATCCATGCAATTTGCATCATATTCAGCATTCAAGCCATGAAGAAATGGATGAATTGGATCCTGAAGTTCTGGCAGCCTCAAGATTGAGGAATGGAAAAGAACTTCAGGATCCCTATAGGTATTCTGTAGAGAACGCTAGGAAGAAAGAGGAGTCAAGGGAGCACGAAGGAGAGGATCTTCCCGACGGCGATGAACCCTTACCTTCCACAAGTGGGCAACACATACCTTACCCATCTACCCTAACGAGAAAGAAACCTGTCTTTGATTATGAAAACAGGTTGCTGGAGAACTTTAGGAAGGCCACAATGACAATCACTGTGGAAGACATGCTTAGGTGTGCACCATCACTTAAGAAATATCTTAAGGACTCTTGCACAAATAGAAAGAATAGGGAAGTTGTTAAACTTTCCGAAAATGCCTCTAGCATTTTAAATGACATACCTATAAAAAAGAGGGATCCTGGTGCCCCTTTTATCACATGTGAC
Organism: Wolffia australiana; assembly: GCF_029677425.1. NCBI lineage: Eukaryota > Viridiplantae > Streptophyta > Magnoliopsida > Alismatales > Araceae > Wolffia > Wolffia australiana. Next base: position 12,297,809 of record NC_135839.1, on the reverse strand, counting down.
ATAGGAGGAAAGACTTTTTCAAAAGTCTTGTTAGACACAGGAGCAAGCATCAGCATCATTCCGACGGCATTGTATGAGGAATACAGCTTCGGGGAGCTTGAAGAGATCCATATGGACCTACTCTTAGCCGACGGAACGGTCAGGCAACCTGAGGGACGATTGACTGATGTCACTATCACTATAGAAAATTGTGAAATTCCTGTAGATTTCATAGTAACTGATGTAAAAATTTCAGGAGACTTTAGCTTGGCTCCTATCATTCTAGGAAGACCGTTTTTAGTGACGGCTAGGACTATCATGGACTGGGAAAAGGGGACTGTCGAGTTTAAGATAGGGAAGGAAAGAGTTCAACTTGACATTTCTAGGATGATGAAGTGCCCCTTAGGGAGCAATGAAGAGCTCAGATTCTGCACAGAAAATGAAGGAGAAGAGGGAAGAGTGAAGGAGTACCTATCCAACATAGAAAGTAGAGAGCTAGATGATGAACTCTTAGACTCTACAGAAGTAAAAGCTCACCCAGAACTTAAACCACTTCCCTCTACCCTCAAGTATGCCTATTTAGACTGTACATAAAGTTTACCTGTGATTATATCTTCATCCCTCACTCCAACACAAGAAGAGAGCTTACTCAAAGTGCTTAAAGAGCATAAATCGGCCATAGGGTGGACTTTTGATGACATCAAAGGAATTCCATCTTCAATTTGTGAGCACAGGATATTTCTAGAAGATGAAGCTAGACCCTGTAGAGAACATCAGAGGAGGTTGAATCCCCACATGAGAGAAGTCCTCGAAAAGGAAATTCTCAAGTGGCTTAATGCTGGCGTCATCTATGCGATTTCCGATAGTAGATGGGTAAGCCCGGTACATATGGTTCCTAAGAAGTCAGGAGTGACTGTTGAGCTGAATGATAAAGGAGAAGAAGTGCAGAAGAGGCTAACCACTGGGTGGAGGGTGTGCATTGACTATCGGAAATTGAACAAGGCTACCAAGAAGGATCATTACCCATTACCCTTCATGGATCAAATACTAGAAAAATTATCGGGGCAGCATTATTTCTGTTTTCTTGATGGTTATTCAGGATATAACCAAGTGAATATCCATCCTGAGGACCAAGAGAAGACGACCTTCACGAGTCTTGTAGGGACATATGCCTTTAGGCGTATGCCTTTCGGGCTATGTAATGCACCCGCCACATTCCAACGATGCATGAATGCACTCTTCTCTGATCTAGTGGGGGAGTGCTTAGAAATATTTATGGATGATTTTTCTGTATTTGGATCCACATTTGAAAACTGCCTCCTTAGCCTCACCAAAGTATTGAAGAGGTGCATTGAGTCGAACCTCGTACTAAGTTGGGAAAAATCTCATTTCATGGTGCAGGAGGGAGTAGTGCTGGGCCACATGGTAAGCGGCCGTGGCTTGAAGTGGACAAGGCCAAGATCGAGGTCATCCAGGGCCTTCCACCTCCAACCAACCTAAAAACCCTTAGGGGTTTCCTCGGCCACGCGGGTTTCTATAGACGTTTTATCCTTGATTTTGCTAAAATTTCTAAACCGCTTACAAACCTTTTATCGTCTAAAAATAATGATTTTGAACTAACACTAGAGGCTAAGAATGCATTTGATAAATTAAAAGAAGCTTTAGTAAATGCACCTATCTTGCAAGGGCCCGATTGGACCCTTCCTTTTGAACTAATGTGTGATGCTTCTGATTTTGCAGTAGGTGCAGTGTTAGGCCAAAGAATTGATAAGAAACCCGTGGTGATCTACTACGCCAGCAGGACCTTAGTGGACGCACAACTGAATTACACCACCACCGAAAAGGAGCTGCTGGCCATTATTTTCGCTTTAGAAAAGTTTAGGTCTTATTTACTAGGTAGTAAAATAACTGTTTATTCTGATCATGCAGCTATTAGATACTTGTTAACGAAGAAAGAGGCTAAACCGAGATTGATTAGATGGGTGCTTTTATTACAGGAATTTGATTTGGAAATTAAAGATAAGAAAGGGTGTGAAAATGTAGTAGCTGACCATCTCTCACGAATCATAGGCGCCCCACCTGAACAAATTAACGATGCATTTCCTGATGAATTTGTCCTAACTGCACAAGGAACATTCGTTCCTTGGTATGCACATATTGTCAATTTTTTAGTTTCAGGACAAATTCCTACAGGTTGGACTTCCCACGAGAGGAAAAAACTACTCAAGGATGCGCGATTTTATTTTTGGGAAGATCCGGAGCTGTTTCACCAAGGACAAGATCAAATTCTCCGACGATGCGTCCCCGAGAGCGAGCAACGAAGCATCCTAGAATTCTGCCACGCAAAACCAGGAGGGGGTCACTACTCGGCTAAGGTAACAGCTCATAAGATTGTTGAATCGGGTTTCTTTTGGCCTACATTATTTCATGACGCGCAGAAATTTTATAACAGTTGTTTAGCATGCCAAGCATCCATCAATATCAATAGGAAAGATAGAATGCCCCTACAACCCATCTTAGAAGTAGAAATATTTGATTTATGGGGAATTGATTTTAGGTGTCCATTTCCTAGTTCTAACGGTTATGAATACATCTTGATGGCTGTTGACTACGTCTCCAAATTGGTAGAAGTCATTCCCTCCAAAACCAATGACAGTAAGGTAGTGACCAATTTTATAGAAAAACACATTTTTTATAGATATGGATGCCCACGAGCGATCATTAGTGATGGAGGTTCACACTTCACAAATTACAACTTTAGGAATCTCCTCAAAAAGTTTGGTGTCCATCATCGAGTCACTACCCCATATCATCCTCAAGCCAATGGACAAGTTGAATTGTGCAATAGAGAGGTGAAGAAAATTTTGAGGAAAATAGTGCGTCCAGATGGGAAAGATTGGTCTAGGAAGCTAGACGAGGCGTTATGGGCTTATAGGACAGCTTACAAAACCCCTCTAGGCATGTCTCCCTTCCGCCTTATCTTTGGCGAAGCTTGTCACCTACCACTTGAGTTAGAACATAAGGCCCTTTGGGCTATTAGAAAACTCAACCTAGATTTGGATAGAGCCGGCAAGCATAGACTTCTTCAATTGAATGAGTTGGAAGAGTTAAGAAATGAGGCTTATGAGAATTCGAAGATTTATAAAGCCAAGATGAAGATGTTTCATGACAAGAGCTTGAGGAGAAGAATTTTTGTGGAGAATCAAAAAGTATGGCTTTACAACTCTAGACTAAAACTCTTTCCAGGTAAATTGAAAACGCGATTGGATGGTCCCTTCCTTGTTCAGCAGGTTTTTGAGAATGGAGCCATTACAATTTTAGATCCTACGTCTCAAAGACGATTCACTGTGAACGGGCAACGGCTCAAACCCTACTTAGAAGAAGAAGATCTTCACAGCCCCATGAATATTACGTTAGAAAAGCCATCGCATGATAGCTCATGATCCGATTAGTTTTTGTTTTTACTACATTTCATATTCTCTCTGCTTGATTACTTTCCTTGTTTTGTTTTTGTTTCTGCGTTTTTGTTTCTGTTCTCGTGTGCAGCCACTCCGATCCACGCCCACCTAACACGTCACTGGACAACACGCATGCTGATCGCCGCCCTTCCTTCCATGGTTTGGTATTCCTTTCTCCTTTCTCTCATTTATGATTTGTCATGTAGGAACATGCCTTTTATTGAGAGGGGGGGGGAGTACATTTACATGCACTATCCATGAAAATTTTGTCGTTTTTGCATTCACAAACCATGGATATTTGATGATCTTAGGAGATGATTGTCCAATGATATGCATGATAATTCGATTCTTTTCAAAAGGGTAGAAATGCAAGAGTGGCCAGCTAGGGAATCCTAGGTGAAGTAAGCCTAGCTAGGTGCACTACGGTCCATACCACTACAGTCATATCTATTACCATTATACTTCTCTCACCTCACCATCCACCTCGGGTTGAGTTAGCACTTACATGCACGAAAATTTTTAGCTTTAGTGGAGAGTAGGGTTAGTGTTAGCCCATTGGCAGTATTATTATGACGTGAGTGAAGCTCCCTGACCCATGAAGGATACATAACTTCGTCGGGGGAATAAGCTGCCGGTCTACTAAGGACGGCACATGGGTAGTGGATAAGCGCCACCAAACTATCAAGTGAAAGCTGCATCACGCATAAACCAGCAAACGCTTGCATCATAGTACTAAAGTTGATTGTCATCAAAAATGACCAACAAGCAGCAAATGCCAAATAAAATAAAGGTGGAAAAGCTGTCTCCCGTGTGTTTGAGCCGATGCTACTATAGCCATAGTATTGAGCTAGCATTAATGCCACTCTCTGCGCCTCGTTCAGTAGTGCGCTTGGGGTGTTAACTCGATCTTATTCCATATACTATGTACTTACTATATGTACTCCATAGATCATGTGCACTTAGTTGAGGTTTAAGGCTGAGATAGATCCTAAATTTCTTCTACGCTGGTCAATTTTAATTGCTGAAAATACTCCTTGAGAAGAGCATGAATCAAAGTTATCGGAAGTCAAAATTCACCTTGAGATCATCTTTTATTCTCACTTGCATGTCATTACTAAGGGACTAGTAATGATCTAAGTTGAGGGGTGTTTGATGACTCTAAAATATGTCATCAAATAATCAAGTTCTCAAGTTTAAATTCATTACAATTATCTTGTGAATTCCTGCTAAGTTCATGCATATGTATTGTTTTATGAAATCACTAACCCCACTTGATTCTTTGAATCAAGTGGAATATATTTGACGTTTTATGGCTAGTGAACATTCAGAAACAGGTTAAGAAGATCAAGGAAGAGAGGAGGATCAACAGAAGTGGGCAAAAATTCGAAGTGGCAAAAATTACGAAAATGCCCCTGGGCATGACTTAAGAGAAAACCTATAAATACTCTCTTGAGAGAGGAGTTTAGGTGTTCAGAATTTTCTCTAAGGAAACTAGGGCTTGGAGAAGAGGATTTCTGCACCCTCCATGAGCTGATGAGCTTTTGGAGTTGGAGAGGAAGAACAGACTGGAGATAGCTTGGATTGAAGAACCACGCCTCGCCGCAAGGACGTGACACCCGACTTGGGGAAATCTCAAGCTTCAGCCCTGTAATCCCTCTCTTCTCAGACAATTTTGGTTGGGTTGGAAGAGTCACCACATCTTCCAATGTTTTCCAACTGAGGATTGTTTCGTTTTAGACTTGATTTCAGTTGAACTTTGTTTCTTGCTTGTTCTGATCATCCTCCCCAAACCTCCCCAAAAATCCCTTTGATATAGCAGAACCACTGCGCGCAGCAGCACCGCCGCGCGCAGCAGCACCGCCGCGCGCAACAGCACCGCCGCGTGAAGCAACGCCGTCGCACGCAGCGTCGCGCCGCAGCCACGCCAAGACGCAACAGTGCTGCTGCACGCAGCAGCGCCGCGCGCAGCCACGCCGCGCGCGACAGCGCCGCTGCACGCAGCAGCGCCGCGCGCAGCCACGCCGCGCGCGATAGCGCCGCTGCACGCAGCAGCGTCACGCGCAGCCACGCCGCACGCGACAGCGCTGCTGCACGCAGCAGCGCCTCGCACAGCAACGCCGCCGCACGCAGCAGCGCCGCATAGCAGCGCCAGCGCCGCGCGCCAAGACGCAGCAGCGCCGCGCGCAGCAACGCCGCCGCACGCAGTAGCGCCGCGCGCAATAACGCCGCTGCACGCAGCAGCGCCGCGCGCACCAACGCCGCCGCACGCAGCAGCAACGCGCGCAGCAGCGTCGCGCGCAGCCACACCGCACGCAACAGCGCTGCTGCACGCAGCAGCGCCGCTGCACGCAGACACCTTGCGCGCAGGTACCCTGCACGCAAGGTGTTTGATCCTTTGCCCCCAAGGGCAAAGGTACTGTCTACAGAGAACTTCTCTGTAGACAGCCTCTATTAAGTTAAATCTTTAACTTAATCAGAGCAATAGCAGTTAAATCTTTCGACTAAACTGGGGATTAAAGAGGAATCCTGTGATTTTCCTGAGGATCATTTAATAGAGTTTAATATTTATTTTAAATTGATAAGTGACATATCTATTGAATAAAGAAGGAAATTTCTGCTGTTTTCTCCTGCTCCCTGTGGATCGACCCTCACTCGCCTTACGCCGTGAGGTTTATAAATTTGTTGCATAAGCTCTGAACCTCACACGTCTGAACTGCTAAATAACCATTAAAAAAACACATAAAATCTGAGCTTATCACCTTACCAGCATCTTGTTTAAGAGATGGCCAATAGAATTGGTATTCTACAGCTTGTATGGTCTTGTTGATGCCAAAATGTCCGATAAGCCTCCAACATGGGTCTCCCAAATGAGATAGTCTCTCAATGAAGTCCTAGGGGTGCACATCAGTCTTCTAAAGAATAGATAACCATTAGCTTTGTACTAATCACACAACTTGCTGCTAGATTTATCCTTTAGAGCACGCATAACCGGTCCAAAATGTAGACAATCCTCGTAATCATTCTTCATTCATTCAAAACCCATTATTTGGGTTTACACTATCTTTAGTATTAGTAGCCGTCTACTTAAGGCATCGGCCACGGTGTTATCCCTATCCTTTTTGTGCCGAATAACAAAGGTATAGTCTTGGAGATACGCAATCAAATGAGGGTGTCGATAACTACCCTTCCGCTGATCTGGTAAGTGCTGAAGGGCACTATGGTCTGAGTAGAGAAAAAATTCTCGGGCCAGTAGGTTGTGTCTCTAGTGCCTAAGCACTTGGACCAACACGTAAAATTCTCTGTCGTAATTGTCATACATCCCTCGCCTGTTGCTACTGATGGCACAGCGCAACCCGAGCCCCAAAAACCTCTCTAGAGACGTCATCATTGCCATCGACATTGCCGTCCATACGCATTCCACCCTCTTGACAAGCAAAGGAGATGGTATGCATGTCTGGATTAAAATATTCTGGGTAATGGGTATGATATTGTATTTTTGTTCGTTGTTTCTTTGTCATTTTATTTCGTCCTTTTTTGTCTAGATTATGAGCCATGTTTCTCGCATTTTCCCTTCACGTCGTTCCCCATTACTCTCATGTTGTAGTGAGGGGAAATCCAATTTTTAAAGATTTCCCCTCCACCTATTAAGGGGTTTAAAACATTCCCTTTTTCTTTCCCCTTTTTCATTTTCTTTCTATTTTCCCTTCTTTTATTCTCCCTTTCTCTTTTGAGTTTATGCCCATCTTATTTCCCTATAAAGGGATTGAATGGTTCCCTAAAACACAACCCTTCATATTTTGGACTAAATAATACTTTTTTTTTGTAAGTTGTTGAGAATAAAGGAGAGTCGCTGCTCACGATCGAGGAAGGAAAGAAGATCAAGGAGGAAGCCAAGGAGAATAGAAGGGGAAGGGGGAAGCCGCACCACCTGCCGCCACCGCCCGCCGCTCCCAAACCGCTCACATGTCGGCCGTCCTTCGCACGCACAAGCGTCGTTGCCCCCAAGCAACGACAAGTGTCGTCACGACTCTCGCCTGCACGCCTACATGCATATGCTGCTGCGATGCGCCCACTACAGCACTTATAGGGCTGTCACCCTCAAGCCAGCGAGCAGACGTTGCTGCCATGCGCACGCCGTGGTGCTTCCGCGGCCACTCTGCGGCGCTTTTGCGGCCATCACACGGCTCACCAGTGCGTGGTCACCAGACCCCATGTAGAAGAGCCTTGTTGCCTCGCCGTCTTCATCCTACTCGCTTAAGCCCGGACGTTGTGCTCATGCGGAACCCAACAACATCTTCCATTGCTAGCTGGTTTGCACTTGCTGATGCCGCACATTCGCGTGCAACATTGTGGGGGTGCTAACCACTACCGCCCTTGCTCTCTAGAACTCAGATGACATTTCACTACACACGCTCATTCTCATGGTATGGTCGCTCCCACTGCCAACTGCGAACCTTAGTAACCGCCGCACTAATGTCATAGCCCCGCGTCTGCCCGCGTCTGCCCGCGTCTCGCGCCAGAAGACTTCTACTTCTACCAATAATCACTTTGCATTCATGGGTCGCCAGATGGCTGCACTTGCCAACCTTGTTGTCACCCGCGCCCAACCTGTGGAACTCACAACTGCCCCACGGTCCAACGCACAACACCAACACCAACACGACCGTTACTAGAAGTAGACGAGTTACACTACTATGTTCCCATCTCTTATATTTTTTAGTGCATCTTTTGATTGCCTCCACCGCGCTCGGGTTAGACATAGGTAAGCAGATTAGGACAAGTGAAAACACGCAAAATCTTGAGCTTCTTACCTGTTTGGTACTAGTCGGCATGCAAAATCTTGAGCTTCTTACCGTTCTGTACGAGCAACATCTGGCATGGAATACCCCGTTCGGCGCCATAGCATCCTTGACCCTCCTAGACGAGGTTCAAAATGTTGACCATCCTTCGTCGGGCAACTCCGTCTGCTTCCCTAGAGTCGTAACTCTTGGGTTGTTGGCACTTAGACTTACTAAACATAGACTTATCCCGCATTTCTTTGTAGGTCCTTATTTGTTAGGATCCATGAGCAAACGACACCCCTAGTCATTGTCTAATACCGTTGATTTCGGACACCAAGTCCACGTGCTTGGTCATGACTTGAGGATGTCCCTAACAACGTCCTACATCAAATTGGTATTAGAGCCCGGTTGTGGTCGCCCACAACACATCTCCAACGCTTCATCCGCATCGCATCATTTTTTGAAATTCATATAGGACTCCCAAGGGATGGCCATAGAAACAGGTTCGATCAGGAAAGCTCAACATGCATGTCCTAACTTTCCGCGACGTTCAGAACCATCGCCCAACAAGAGAGGCAACGCCACTGCCCTCTAAGAACCTCATCTCGCAACGCTCATAGCCAGTCTGACACAACCGCCTACCGAGGCCGCACGGACCGCACTTGCCGACACGGGTGCCTCCGAGTCATCCAGACCATGCGGAACCACCCATGTATCTCGTAGTCAATGGCATTTTCCACACGTTTCACCACGATCACCTGGTGAATCACACCCTAGTTATGGCGAGGAGAGGGCAACCGCAGGTCGCTGACCACACGGGAAGACTCCTGTTGACGAGGTAACACCCCAGACTGCCATCATAGTGGCCGAGGAGCAGGACGCAGGCAAGGAGGAATAAACCACTAGCACCGACTCTAGGAGGACTCGTCAAAGGAGCAAGGGGCGTACCTTCCCGCCATGGCCGTTAGGATGACATCAAGACCCGCTTAGGGTTGCTCGACATGCACACCAACATAGGAGCCCCTACGATGACAAGTAGAAGTACAAGGAGTTCGACCGAAGGCCTGGTGACATCCCACAACGTTGACACCCCGTCCTAGACCCTGTATGCAAGCCATTGGATGTCCATGCTTGGGATAGATGACACCTGCGGGACAACAATGCCCGCGGGTACGCGACTGATTGACCCACCCATCCAGACAACTACATCCCTCAACACGATCGCGAGTTTGGCGCTGACCACCCAGCCCATCATGCTGACCCCGTGTGGCCCCGTGATCGCAGACACGTAGCTGACCTACGTGCCCGCCATGACGACTACGTCATGCCCCACCACCATCGGTATGAGGAAGCCGATGATGCTTCTTGATACCTGCCATGCACAATACCCGACGGCTGCGCACCTCGCGAGGGTAGCCCCCACTACTGGGACAATCGTAATCGCGGGCTGACCCCACCTCATTGACATGTCGACCTGCATCACAAGGACTACCAACTGCGTGAAAGCACTCAGACGATGAAAAGCGTCAACAAGAGATGCACTGCGCTACAATACAGATAAGCTCGTGTGTCGATGTTGCCATCTTTGAGGAGTCAAGGAAACTTAAGAAGTTGATTGACTGAGAGTCGAGTATGAACTCCTACTATTGGTGGTATTGCATGGACAATGACCTATGCGTCGAATATGCGGAGACAAGTTTTGACGGACACGCCAAGATCTTCTAGGCGAACGAGCACATTGCCGCAGAACGACGAGGACGCCCTATCACATATTGGGTCAATATGGCACAAAAGCTAGGCGGAAAATACATTCCTCGATAGTGCCAAGTGTCACTGTTCCACTCGTGGCTTGACCTTAGGCAAGGTCGGCTCACCATGATGGACTTTATTAAAGCCTCAGAGGAATGTCGGATGCACTGCTGATTTGCGGAGGACCCGAGAATCATTAAAGGGTTGTTTACACATGGACTCAGACTGACCCTACGCGACTAGATTCTTAAATGCAACCCGGCTGAAGTCGATGACGCATATCACCTAGTCAAGCATATGGAGCCTCCATGCGATGAGACTCCTCCACCCAGCACAAACACCGTGCGTCGGACTCCACCGGTTCATCCCACTCCTGGTTGGACTACCCCGCACACGACAATATGAGCTACCTAGACCACTAGGGGGAAAGGAACTGCCCCCGCCACCTCCTTGGGATCGATCCCACTAGCTCGGACCATCACGAACCACAACCCAGCCAACAGCATCACCGTCAGCCAAGCACAGGTGATGTGCTTCAAATGCCTGGGCAAGGGGCACTGATGCCGGACGTATTCAAGACGTCGTCCGGTCGACACCGAGGGTAACGGCTTGGTATCGAATCAAGATCCCAATCAGACGATGGTGGTCAATTTCATTCGAGAATGCTGATGGACAGATATATATATGATGATGATGAATGCAAGAGGTCCTACATGTCGTACGTGCGTGCGCCAAAGAGCGGTGTGTGCCGTTCCAGAGATTGATGGGGTCGCGTCTAGCGAGGTCAAACGGGCCTCCCGTACCTTGCCCGAGAGGGTCGAGGGCAAGTGCGTCGCCGAACGGGGACACCCCGCTGATATGCTCACACGCGTCGGGAGAACCCGACTCGTACCGGGCAGGTAAGACTCGCGTAAAATGTGTCATTTTCTCAACCTATCTCGCTCACCTACTTCTAACCCCAGCGCGGAAGAGGCAATACGAAAGAGCAGTGAAGGAAGTAAGAGACGTAAATGCAGGGAGGGGGATACCTTCGTCGCTCTGGCGACAATTTATATCGTATCGACGGGAGTTCTGGAGGCAATAGGAGGCCGAAGGTGCCAACGTGAGACTGGTGCAGAGCGGAGGTTGGCGTAGGCGTGGGCGTCCACTGGTGGCCAGGTGGCGACGCGGTGGGGGTCGTGTGCTAGCGGGCACTGGCGCAGCAAGCACACGCGTGGGCTGGCAGCGCACATGCAGGTGCGCTGGGAAGGCAGCGCACAGGCAGGCGTGATGGGATCGTGCGGCCTCAATTCACAGCGGCCGTGGCGACGACGGGCGCACCGCACAACGCAGCCACGGGCTCAGGCGAGCGCGGCGCGTGGGTGGGCATAGCGCGTGGCGGGTGCGCCCACAGGCAGGCAGCGCGCGGGCGGGCGCGTTGGGTTTAGGCGGCCGTTGACTTCCGACGGGTGTAGTGAACGGTGGAGCCGTCACGGTGGTGGTGAGTCAGCGGCGGCGCGTGCGCGGACGGCACGAGCACATGTGTAGTCGCGCGGGCGGCGACATCTCGCGAACAGACGGCGGGTCGTGGAGGTGGCAGGTTGGCGGACGAGGTTGGCCGGTGGCGTCAGGCGTCGGGCTGCGGTGAGGCAGACATGGCGACGGGGAAAGGTCGGCCTGCGGAGGAGGGCGTGGATGCTGCAGCGAACACACCGAACGGTCGGTGTCGACCAACGACAGAGGGACAAAGTGGAGTCGGGGAGCAGCACAGGGCGACGGCGCGAGCGTCTGATCGGCGAGGTCGGTCATCGGCGACGAGAATGGGCGACGGTGGCGAGCTGACTGTGCGGGCAGACAGCGATGGCGAGAATGGATGGCAGCGGAGGGGCAGGTGCGAGCGGCGGCACGACGGGCTCAGGCGGAAGGACGGCGGCACGGTTTGGCTTGGCGGAGAGACGACGGCGTGGAGGGGTGATAAACTCAAATAAGGGTAGTTATTTCCATGCATTAATCATCTTATATCTTCTAAAAGTAAGTACATCATTGCCAAAACTGCTTGTTTTTGAATAGTAATGAGATCATGCCTTTTCACTACCCTAAAGATGAAAAAACTTACATTTCTACTTAATTAGTGTTTCCATCAATGATTTGACATGAATTTCACAAGTTAAACAGTTCTGGATTTACTCTTAATTGGATTTGAGGGATATTTCTAACCCCCACTTGACTCATTGAGTCAAGTGGGATATGAATCTAACGATTTCCCTAGTGTGTTGACTTTTCAGGTCAAGGTTGACTTTTCATGGTCATAAAATTACGAAATTTTATGGGAAAGTCAAGAAAGTAGTCTGAAAGCTTGGGAAAAAAATTGAAGTCAAAAGGAGCAAAGATCAAAAAGATACACGCTGACCAGTGGAGCTGACTCAATTGATAGGCTTGGTGCAAAGGAGCTTGAAGGAGACCTTCTAGAATGTCCTTGGAGGCTTCCAGTTTGATCAAGACATATGGGGGTGACTCCAGATGGCAGATCCTGGTTGGATGAGAGCCCAAGGTCGAGATCCAGGCCAGGATCCATGAGGTGGAACCCATCCATCCATCCATTCCAGCCCAAATCTAAGGGCTAGAGATGATTTGTAACAAACTCTAACCAACTCTAACCAACTTGTTCTGTTCCCTCCAAATTCGACCTGGGGGAAAGAATCTGGTTGGTTGGGGTCTGTTCACCTGGATTGAAGCTTCAAGAAATCAATCCTGGACGTTCATCCATGATCCAACCACAAAGAATAACTGAAACAAACACATGTACCCCTATAAAAGGGCCCTCCTCACCCTCTTTGAGGGCATCCAAGAATAATCATTGTTTTCTTTACTTTGTGTCTTTCTTGAGCTTGTTCCTGGGTCCATCTTCATTCAGAAGGTGCAAGGAGTCTTCTAGAAGCGTCCTGGATCTTGAAGCCAGTTGGTAGGGAGTTGGAGCAACAATCTTGGGCCATTTGTGGTGTGACAAAAAGGTTACGCTGTTCTTTCCACCCTATCTCATTTTAGAATTCTCTTAAGCTTCTTGGCTATATTTAGGCAGATAGCCAACGTCTCAAGCTTTCTAACGCCTACTCACACGTGTCAAACCGATATCTGGAACTCCAGATATCGTCGTTTTGGTCCGTAGCACTTAAGAGGACCTCCGCGCGCGGCGGAGCGGCGAAGCCCAGCGCACAAGCAGTGGCGGAAGGGCCCAGGCTTGTGCGCTATCTCTCTCCTCCTTTTCTTTTTTCCATTCAATTAATTCAGAATTTTTTATCTCTCTCTAGTGACAATAAACAATTCTGAAAAAATTCTCAAAAATTATTTTTAATCTAAACTTTCTACGGAAATTTTTTTACACTTGGTAAAATTCACATCATCCTACTTAATTAAACATTTACCTTCATAATCACTAAAAGTTTTACAAAAAAGGTTATATGAATCTTGAACTTGCAATACTAGTTGAAAATCTTTCTAACTAACTACCTAGCTCCTTGAGGGATTGACCCTTACTAAAATACTACGAGTAAGGAAATTAAAGTGTTGATTGGTACTTAACTATCCTTACAAACGACTCTCAATCAAATTGTACCCCTTAGTTAGGACCAATCAAGGGGACTGGCAGAGAGACGACGATGCGGCGGAGCTCCGGCAGGAGGGCGGCGGCGCGGCGGGGCGGTGGCGGCGGCACGGCGGAGATCTCCTCTCTCCCTTCTCTTCTTCTTCTTCTTCTTCTTCTTCTTCTTCTTCTTCTTCCTGTTCTCACGTATGTGACTCTTCAACTTCTCAATATGTTATAACTTCATAAAATTCAAGAGTAAGTAGGTGGGGGGCCCTCCCCTCCCTTATATATGAGAGAGGAAAATGGGCCCCCATAACAACAAAAGAAAAAAAGAAAGGAAAGAAGAAAATGGAGGCCCACTAAAGCATGGGTGGGAGGGGAAGATGTCCTCATATGGGCCTCCCCCTCACTACACTAACAAAGGAGGGAAATAAAAAGGATAAATCGAACGCTCCGACGATGGGGATGGCACATCGTCATGCCGAGTACCTGAACCCGAGGTCGCACGTCGATGCAGCTGCTCGTCGTATCAGCTGGACACGTGTCGGTGGCGGGCTCGATGACGGTGCTGGCTCCTCGTGTGATGGCTCAGCGGTGTCGGACGGTGCCACGCCATCAATCCTCCCGGGGTGGAGAGGACTCGCCTTCGGCGAGTCAGGGTGGATGAACGGCAGCGGGTGAAGTAAATCAGGTCGAAGGCGCTAGAGCTCCTGCTCCGTAATCCGAGTGTCGTTCGCACAAGTCCGTCCCGCCCAGTGCACCAGGAACCTCCTCAATATCCCCTCACCTACGTGGTCAATTACCTCCTGCAGTACACAATCAATTGACTCGTGCCTGTTGGGTGAAACAATCGGGGGAGTGGTCGCGACAAACTCACTCACACTAATGGGGTCTAGAGAAGCTGGGTCTAGGGGGTGAGAAGGGGACCGATACGGAGCTAGGTCCGCCACATTGAATGTTGAGCCTATTCACCAAGTTGGGGGAATCTCGACGACATATGCATTGTTGCCCACTCTTTGGAGGATCGGGAACGGGCCGGCCCTACGAGCATGCAGCTTCGTACCCGTCCCGGGAGAGAACCTCTCCGGCCTAAGTCTAACCATCACTTAGTCTCCCACGTCAAATTCTCTTGGTCGGCGATGCAAGTCGGTGGCTTGCTTGTACAATGCATTTTGCTGCGTGATTGATAATCTCAGTTTTGGGGTGTTTTTACTGGTTATTTATCGATCTAATCGTGTGAGGACTGAGCTTATCTAACACAATTTATAACCTCACAGCCTTAGGGCAAGTGGGGTGTCGATCCACAGGGAGCAGGTAAATTCAGAGTATTTTCCTTTTTTAATTCGAAGTATATTAAAACCCCTGCTAAGTTCAGTTCTATAATTCAGTTAAATTGTTATCAGTTAGTTTCTACAAGTAAACTTTATAGAATTTAACTGAGTAGGTCAGTCAGTAGAGAATTTATTTGCTGACAGTGTGTCTTTGCCCCTTGGGGCAAATAAGCAAGCACCCTGCGTGTAGGTAGGCCTGAACGCAGGCTCTCACTTGCGCACAGGCTTGCACGTTGGCACCCTGCGCAAGCGAGCGCTGCTCCGGCGCTGCTGCGGGCAGGCAAGCCTGCTTGTGGCGTCTCAGCGCTGGTGAGCCTGCTCGCAGCACTGCTGCACGCAGGCGAGCCTACTCGCGGCGATGCTGCGCGAGGGCGAGCCTGCTCGCAGCGCTGCTGCGCGCGGGCGAGCTCTGCTCGTTGTGCTGCTGCGCGCGCGCGATTGGATTGCTGGCAACCTAGGCTGTTGCCTGGGTTGCTAGCTGCTTGGAAGCTCTGTAGGAGGAGATTTCATGCTCGGTTGTGAAGAATGAGTGGGGATTTTTAGGAAAACAAAAGGGAAAACGATTCAATCAACTGTGAAACTCGAAATCAAGTGTAAACAGAGGAACAACAGAAGTTTGAAAATGCTGAAGACACAGATTGTGATCTCCAACCCAAATCTGATTGTCTTAGAAGGGAGAAGAAGATTACACTGAAACTGAAACGCTCACACCACCTTGTGTCACGCCCTTCCGGCAAGATGACGATCGTCGTGCTCCAGCTATTCTTCAGCCTGCTTCTCTCCCAGCTCCAATGCTCATCAGCCTTGGAGGGTCTGCAGAAATCCTTCCTCTCCAAGCCCTAGCTTCCTTGAGAGAAATTTTGGACAACCTATAATGAACTCTTAAAAGAGTATTTATAGGTTTCTCTTAAAACATGCCCCGGGGGCATTTTTGGAATTTTCTTCTTCCTGATTTCTCGCGAGCTCCCCCTGATCCATTTCGTCTTCCTTTCGCTGCCTTACTCTATTTCTGAACTCATTAATCGAAATTGTCAGATATAATCCACTGGATTCAAAGAATCAAGTGGGGTTAGTAAATTTATAAAATAATGCATATGGATGGCAACCAACATGAATTAGATGGATACAATTGATGCTTTTATGCTCAAAAAGTCTAAGCATTTGATGACGTATTGATAGTCATCAGTGATCCTATCATGAATGCGATGACGTAATGCAGAAATATGCTGGGCAAATGCAAGTCCGTCTTCAGAAACCCTAACATGCGGATCTATGGGAGCTAGGTCTAATGGTCGACGTGGTGCCTGGCCGTAGGCGATCTCGAATGGGCTCAACCCGGTGGTACGGTTCACCGAGGAGTTGTATGCAAACTCAGCGCGTGGCATGATAAGATCCCACGACGCGAGATGTTCGCCAACTAGGGAACGGAGAAGATTGCCCAAACTCTGATTGACTACCTCTATTTGATCATTGGTCTACGGGTGGTAGGCAGTCGAGAATTTGAGCTTCGTGCCCAAAAGACTCCACAAGGTTCTCCAAAAGTAGCTTGTGAAGCACACATCGCGATCGGACACGATCGAGGATGGCAGGCCGTGAAGGCGCACAATCTCCCTAAAGAAGAGTTGGGTGACCTTCACGGCGTCCAACGTCTTGGCGCAAAGCACAAAGTGGGCCATCTTCAAAAATCTATCCACGACTACCATGATGGAGTCGTGGTGCCTTGCTGTGTGAGGCAATCCCAAGACGAAATCCATGCTCACGTCATCCCACGGACGCTTGGGCGTCGGTAGTGGGGTATACAATCTGGCGCTCTTCTTGACCTACTTGGCCAAGGCACATACGCGGCATTGGGCAACTATGTTGCCGACATCGCGCTTTAGAGAAGGCTAGTAGAACTGGTATTCTACGGCGGCGATCGTCTTGTCGCGGCCAAAATGGCCGCTAAGTCCTCCGGCGTGACTCTCCCAAGTGAGGAAGTCACGCAGTGACGTGCGTGGCACGCCTAATCTGTTCTTATAGAATAGATATCCATCAGTGATGATGAAGTCCCTATAGTCCTGGGACAGGCCTTGTTGAACCTCTGCGATGATAGAAGTGAAATCGGGGCAGCTATCGTACCCATCTCGGACGGTCTCAAACCCAAGGATTGTCACCTTCATGACATTCAGCACGTGGGCTCTCCTGCTAAGGGCGTCGGCGACGACGTTATCCTTGCCCTTCTTGTGCTTTATAACAAACGTGTAGTCTTGTAGGTACTCGACCCACCTGGCGTGTCGTTCGCTCAATTTCTGCTGCGAATGCAGATACCTAAGCGCCTCGTGGTCTGAAAAGAGGACGAACTCCGAAGATAGGAGGTAATGTCGCCACTACTGTAAGGCCTGTATAACGGCGTAGAACTCCTTGTTGTATGTTGAGAATCCCAGCTTGGCGTCGTTCAGCTTCTCGCTGAAGAACTCGACTTGGCGACCCTCCTGGCTGAGGACGCCTCCGATCCCGATGCTCAAGGCATCGCATGTGACCTCGAATACCTTCCCAAAGTCGGGAAGGCGTCGTACCGGTGCCTGGGTCATCATGAGCTTTATCGGCTGGAAAGCTCGTTCTGTTGCCGGTGTCGAAGTGAACGACTCCTCCTAGAGGCAATCGGTGATGGGCGCTATGACGGAACTAAAGTTCCGTATGAATCGTCTATAGAAGGTCGCGAGACCTATGAAGCTCCTAACGTCGTGCATATTGGCCGGTGTTGGCCACGACGTGATGGCCCAGACCTTCTCTGGATCAACGGCAACGCCCTGAGCAGAAACGATAAAGCCGAGGAAGGCAACCTCCGAGGTGAGGAAGCTATACTTCTTTGGATGGGCGTAGAGCTGCTCACGCCGTAGGACCGTGCATACCTGGCAGAGATGATCTAGTTGCTCGTCTCTGGATTGACTATAGACGAGGATGTCGTCGAAGTAGACGACTACAAACTTCCCTATAAACGCGCGCAGTACCTCATTCATGAGGCGCTGGAAAGTACTAGGCCGAATGGTATGACTCTCCACTCATACAAACCGTCCTTTATCTTAAAGGCAGTCTTCCATTCGTCGCCTGGACGAATCCGAACCTGATGGTATCCGCTCCTTAGATCTATCTTGGAGGAGACAGTAGAACCTGCCATCATGTCGAATAAATCCTAGACTCGGCGAATGGGAAAACGGTACTTGACCGTTATCTTGTTGATTGCATGGCTATCGCAGCACATGCGCCACGTGCCATCCTTCTTCAACGCTAAGAGAGCTGGTACCGCACAAGGGCTCAAGCTCTCCTAAATGAGGCCCTTCTCCAAGAGCTCCCTGACCTGCCGTAGTAGCTCCTCGTACTTCGGCAGCTCCATGCGATAGTGCGGTAGGTTCGGTAGCGATGCACCGGGTACCAAGTCAATTACGTGCTGTACGTTCCGCATCGGGGGCAATCCACTTGGTAGCTCATCCGAGAAGACGTCTCCGAACTCCGATATGAGAGCCTCTACCTCGGGTGAATGAGGGGCAACTGGGGTGTTGGCGGGGACGTCGAGGGTAACGGCGAGACACAAGGGCATGTCGTCACCCTCGCGGCTGAGGTCACGGGTGAACAAGGGTCATCTAACGACCATCAACCCTACGGGTTTGGTCGCGGCCGGCTTGTTCGCCGGCTTCATGACATAAGGGTGCCATGTAACCCGTCATCCCTGATACATGAATGAACAGGTGTTCGCACGTCCGACAAAGGTGACATCGTGATCATACAACCACGAGCGGCCTAGGATGATGCTACCCACTTTCATGGGTAGTACATCGCATAGGACGTCCTCGGCATAGGTGCTCACCTTGAGCGAGACGCGGCATTGACGCTTCACGGAAGGTGAAGAAGCGTCGATCCATGAGACGTCATACGGAGTGGGGTGCTCTATCGCTGTCAACCCTAGTCCGGTGACCATTGTATCAGAAATGGCGTTGATGCAACTGCCACTGTCCACGATCACCTTGCACGCCTTGCCATTGATCTTGACGTACATGTAGAAGATCGAGGTACGGAGGGCACATCAACGAACGACGTCGGCTGAGGTGCAGCCGGGGGTGTCCTAGCGGGAGTGGTAACCCGCGGAGATGATCGAGCTCTACTAGTGCCGGGTGTGTTGACGGCGATGTTGGCCAACGGTCAGGTGGACGCACGACCTGCCACGGGAGCGGTCCCTCGTGCCTCGATGATCTGTATATATCCGATCTGACCATCGGGCTCCTCATACTCGAGGGTGTAGTCCTCATTTCCATGATAGTGGTCCTCCTACGGTATGTCCGCTCCATCGATATGATCCTGCTCGGCATCACCGGCGTTGATCAAAAGTGCTGAGGGTCATAGGTTGGCCTAGTGTCCCCGTCCCTGGCACTTGTAGCACGTGATGTGTGCCTGACTGGTGGCGGCGCTCCGTGATGTGAAACGATGACGGTCGGGATCGATCAGCACGTTTTACGTCACAGGGTTATGATGCAAATGTAAGGGATGTAAGCCGAATGATGAGAAAATACGAATGAGCAGATAAGGACTTGACGGATAGCGACGTCGGCCGTACCGATCAACAAGAGAGGAGTGATCCTAAGATCAAACTCCCAATGACCCGCTAGACCTAGTAGACGTCTACTAAGTGAGGGGCGTCTAACAGCCTTGGAGCGTTCGGTGTCCAAGTCGGATGACAATCCATCTACCACAAGAATCCCTACGCTCGACAAAGTGGCTAGTCCTATCCGATGATGTTCGAGAATATCACGGTAGCGGACGCGATAGGGGAAGACGAGACTGTCGAAGATAATAATACTGGAGTTTATGGAGGGGAGACGAGACTGACCTTTGTATCGCTTAGTCCAAGGCGTCCAAGTCGTCGAGCAAATGCTTAGTGTCGGGTCGTGCGGACGAGTGTCGTTGACGAGGATGAAACCGGGTGCAGACGGTGCGGTCGTAACTACGAGCAGAGAGCTGAGTCCATGGGTGGCGTGCAGCAAGAGTCGGAGCAGAGGGCGCACAAGGCGCACGCTTGGCTGGCCCACAGCGTAGTCGTGTGGGCGGGCAAGACAGCGAACCAAGTATCGTGGGAATAGTCGTGTGGGTGGGGCAGAAAACCAAGTAATCGGTTATGGCGTAGAGGGTGGGAATCAAGAAATCAAGAAAGATGAGGGTGAGGGGAGGGCGAAGGGGAGGAGGAAGGGGAATCAAGGAGATATGGTGAGATCAAGAAATCAAGAAATCATGAAATCAAGAAGTCAAGAATTCAAGAAATCAAGGGGAAAGAAAGGTGGCGATCAAGAAAGACAAGAGGAGGCGGTTGGGAATCAAGAAACGATGGGGAAAGGAGGGTGGGCGATCAAGAAAGGCAAGACGAGGCGGTTGGGAATCAAGAAACGATGGGTAAAAGGAGGGTAGGCGATCAAGAAAGGCAAGACGAGGCGGTTAGGAATCAAGAAAAAATGGGGAAAGGGGGGGTGGATGTAGAAGAAGAGGGGCAGGGGATCAAGAACCTGGCTGGCGTCGGGTTCTTGATGGTCAGGACAATGCTCCCTCTATGGAGCGGATTCCCAGCTTGGTCGCGGCGTCGATGACGTTCAAGAACCTCCAAGAATTCCCGGAGTGATCTCGACGGGGACTCTTCTCAGCCCTGAAGGACAGCGATTTCTTGAAAATCTTTAACCTATGCCGGAGTGATCTCGACGGCACGCTTCAGCACTATCGTCCCAGAGTGATCTTGATAGAAGAAACGTGGGCTCTACCCACGGAGTGATCTCGACGTGGGGTGGGGCTAGCCAAACCCCCTACACTATAACTACAATAGGGGGAAGATCAATAGCAACTCAATTTTCAACAATGATTTTCCAGTGTTCCTTGGGCATGCCATCCCCTTATATAGGGAGGATGGGTGCCAAGAGAACGTGGGAGAGGACGAACCGTCGCAAAACGTGGTTCGGCCTCTCCTTACAAATTCAAATACAAACATGAAAATAAAAGGAAATGACGTAGGACGGGGCCTAACACTGGCCCAATCCATAAATCCAGAAATATAAGAAAACAAACATAAATGCAAATGCATGCTTACCCGGAGTACTTAAACCCGGGGTGGCGAGCGTCGGCACGAGCTGCTCGGCGTGGCTGTCATCGTCCCGTCGCGTCATCCTCAATCTGGCTCCTCGTCTTCGCGGCGTCATCCTCGAGATGGTCCTCCATCACTCCGTGCTAGTAAATCACTGGTGATGGCCCGAGCTTGAGGGGTGGACCCCACTGAAGTGACCGGGGGGGTCCCTTGTCCCCCAGTGGTCTGCGTGACTCGAGTGGTTGCGGGTGGTCCAGTACGAGCGGGAAGGGGCCAGACGGGTGGAGTCCGAGGCGCGGTGTTCGCACTAGGTGCCGGGGTGTCTTCGGCGGGTGGATCCATGTGTTCCACTAGACGATAGGTGATGCCGGACGTCGTCTCAACGGCGTCCGACCGTCACCGAAGGAAGGAACTCGGTGTCGTATCGCTAACTAATCGGGTTACGTCCACGACGTCAACCGATGGATATGCGGAGAACAGAAATATATGTATGACGATGACGAGGACGATGGTTCTACAACGGTACGTGCAATGCGCCGACAAGCTATGAGAGCCAACCCGGAGCGGGACGGGTCGCCAAGCTGGGTCGGTCCAGCCTCCAAGTCGCCCGAGGTGGGTCCGAGGGCGCGCACGCCGTCGAATGGGGTAACTCCCACTGAATGCTCACACGCGCCGGGCGCCCCACTGCATCGACAGGTAAGACGCCGTCTTTGTTTCGTCGTTCTCTCAATCTGTCCCACTCACCTATCTAACCCGAGCGCGGTGGAGGCAATACGAAAGAATACTGACGGAAATAAATGACGAAAGAGGCTAGGGAAAGCAGAGTACCTTCGCGCTGGCGACGGGATTTTCGCACCAACTGGTTCCGGAGGAGTTGTCGGAGTGCGCCGAGGTTGACTGTGCGGAGGGGCGGTTGCGCAGTCAGCGCGGAGCGATGCAGGGAGGCGTGGTCGGCGCGGCGCGGGCGCGCGCAGCGCGGCGCGCGCGGTTAGCGGTGGCCGGCGCGGCGGCGCGCGGCGCGGGTACGCAGTCAGCGGCGACGGTGTGCGGCGGCGCGCGGCAGGCCCGCTGGCGGCGCGGCGGCGGGCGCGCGGCGCAGAGCGGCGGCGCGCGGCGGCGATGGCGCGCGGCGGCGCGCGACGGTGGCGCGCGGCGGCGCGGCTGGCGGTGGCGCGCGGCGGGCACGCGAGGCCGCACGCGATCGGGCGCGGCGGCGCAGCGGCGGGCGCGGCGGTGAGCGCGACGGCGGCGGCTCGCGGGACGCGCGCGCGGCGGGCTCGCGGGACGGCGCGCGGCGGGCTCGCGGGACGGCGACGGCGCGACGGCAGCGGGCCGCGGCGGCGGCGGGCGGCGGCGGCCGCGTCAGCGCTGCGGCGCGGCGCGCATGGCGGAGCGCGTGGCGGGCGGCGGCGGCGGTGGCGGCGGCGGTGGCGGCGGCTGCCCTTCCTCTTTCCTCTCCCCTTCTCCTCTTCCTCCCCTCTTCTTCTTCCTTCTCCTCTTCTTCTTCTTTCTTCTATTCTTCTCCACGACCTGACCCTTCTTCTCAAAATACCATTCTTCAAAATTTAGGTCATAAGGAAGCGCCCACCTCTTCCCCTTATATATGGGTGAAGATAGGCCCTTCCTTAAGTCCAAAAACAACAAAACAAACAAGGAAAGGAAAGGAAATAATGAAAACGGGCTTGTCAGGCCCAACATAAAGAGGGGGGAGGGGTGAAAGAGTTCCTCATATGGATCCTTCCCCGCTACACGACAACACGATAAAACCGAAAAGCTATAGAATAAGGTAACTGAAGGTGTCGGTGTGCTCCGGTGGTCGGCGTCCGCGTCATGCCGAGTAACGGAATGCGGAATCCCGTGTTGCTGCGGCAGCTCGCCGTGGTGGCTGGACTCGTCTCGGTGGCGAGCTGGGTAGTGCCGGCTCCTCGGGTGCTGGGTCGGGGAAGTCCTGCTGCTCCTCTGCTGCTGGCTCGATGACGTCCGGTGGTGACGCGCCATCAATAGGCTTCGTCAACCTCGGGCGGCTGGCACTCGAGGACCTTGCTGCGCAAGGCCGGCCTGAGGCCATGGACGAAGAGCCCTATGATAACTCGTGGATCCTCCACGAAGCGGCAGCACATCCGACATTCCTTGAAAGCCTCGATGTACTCTGTCACCGGGAGTTGACCCTGCTTGAGGTCGAGCCACGAGAGGAACAGTGACATCTGATACTAGCGAGGAACGTACTTGCTCCTTAGCTTCTGTGCCATGTCCACCCAGGACGTAATGGGTCGTCCTCATTGCTCGGCGGCGACTCGCTCGTTTTTCCAAAAGATCTTGGCCTGTCCTCCAAGTCGTGTCTCCGTGTACTCGACACATAGGTCATTGTCCATACGATACCACCTAAAGTACGAGTTCATGTTCGACACCCAGTCGATGAGCTCCTTGGGCTTCCGAGAGCCCTCAAAGACGGATACGTCGGTGCACATGCTTCTCTGGATGCATGCACGGTGCTCTTCGTGCCGACGCTCATCATCGTCAAGGTGCCGCTAGGGCACGGGGTAATCCCCTCGTCGCTGGTCCAAGTGGCGACGGGGCAGGAACGGCTCATGGCCGTGGTCATCCCAAAGGGGGGGGAGGACCATCCCATGGTGCGCGGTCCATAGGCATCGCGCGATGTGGGGGTAGCGGGACGTCGTCAACCCCGTAATATCGTGGCGGTGGCAGCCAATAATCGTCACGGCGCGCGCGGTGGGTCAACCATCCATGGATCTCGGTGCGGAATGGGATCGTATCATCGGGCTGGATAGTCATGGCCCGTGTCTCGCTCATACTGTCGAGCGTAACGATCCGGACGGACGGGTCGGTCCGTGATAACACCCTAATTTCTGTCTTTATTTCATGTTATTAGCACAATTTTATGCATTTAAAGAGCTTAAAATGGGTTTTTATCACATATTTACATGAAAATAGTGTTTTCAAGTGATTTCTGATTTTTCCCTAATTTTCTGTTAATTCTATGAATTTTAAAGGATTTATGGAAGCTCGAAATAACTATTTATGAATGAAAATGGCAAATTTAATAATTTATTTCAACATTTATCGGGATGGGAATGAATCAGTGAATTTTCTAGAATTTTCTAAAAATTTTTACGAATTTTTAGGAATTTTTTGGGATTTATTTGAAGAGGAAATGCATTTATTCTAAAGAAAAAAGGTATATTTATAATAGAAAAAAAGTATTTTAATAATTTTTGAACATTGAAGGGGCGTTTTGCAAACTTTCGTTGCAAAAGACCCTAAAAACAGATCTCGGTCACCACTGTAGGCGTAAAGATCCAATTTAAAATTTTACAGGGATTTATCGCAATTACCAGTTTTATTTTTTTAATGTTTTAGAAGAAAAGCAGACGAGAGAATGCGGGGAGGACAGAGACACAAATACTTTAGGGTGGCGTTCACTTGCAAGTTTTAATTTTATAAAGGGTTTCGTCGAAAAAAAATAGCAAGGAGTCTCTCGCGTGTTGACGTGGCACTCTCTTGGCCGTCAGATGAGAATCGGATGGGCCGTGAAGAGAGAGAAGCTCCGGGAGGTAAGTTCACCGCCAGTGCGGCGCATGCGACGCGCACGCACGGGCGGTGACGTGGCGCATTGTCAATGGAAGTTTTCGCGTCCAGACGCATGCAAAGGTGCGTAGCGAAATGTACGCAAATCCCACTTTTTGAATTTTTCTTTTGTTTTCTTATTTTTGTCAGGGGGTACGTGGTGCAAGGAGAGAGTACCCGCCGGAAGAATTTGGAAAGTCGCCGCCAATAAAATGGCAACAGTCAGCCTGCAGTTAGGAGAAATAAAGAAATGAATAAATGAATTAATCCAATGGTTAACATTGGTCTAAATTCACTTATTCATAACTTTTGATCCAGAATTCCAATTGAAATGATTTTTTATAAATTTGATCGTTTTGACACCCTCTTTCTATCTATATTGTTGGATCATTGAGATCAGGCCTGCATTGATAGATAAAATTTAAATACTCATAAGGGGTAAAATGGTAATTTATTCCATTTTACTTAGGTATAAAAGCCCAATTTCGAGAGGGAGGGATCATTCTTGATGGTTCTCTATCACAGCTGCAAGACAGAGCGGAGCTCCAGCCTGGATCAACCTGTTTGGTACTTTTTCCCGTCATTGTATTTGAATTTTGATGCATTTTGGATGAAATTAGTTAAGTTGTTTGTTCCTTCTTCTTGACTTTGATCTGAACTTCTAAATTGCTTGGCTTGAGTGGCATGTACAAGCCCTGATTAAGATTGAGAGGAGAAAGTGAGAAATTTAACTAGGCATTCAACTGCATTCCCAAAGAAAAACTCTAAAAAAATTAGATTTACTTTTTAGGAGATTAAAGGTCCCCCATTTCATTTCTGAATCAGCAAACTCACAAAACCAACCAAACTCAAATCAAAAATTTCTTCCAACCTCTCTAATTGACTTCTTTGACCATTTTATTTGGGTCAGAGAAGCCAATTTAGAGCTCCCCATTTCTTCTTTTCATCTCCTTTCTTCTACATCCCTTTCTAAATTTCTCTTCTAATTAGGATGAATGATCCTCGTTGAAGATCAAATTCACTCTAATTAGGGTTAAACTACCAAGAAAACCATCAAATTGAATTCCTTACTAGCTTCCCTTGGACGACACTCGTACTTATCACTGTACACTTTAAGTAGAGTCTTTATAAATTTTATTGCATAAGCCAAAATTTACAACGACAAGGACTAAAAACTGCATAATTTCTACCCCTATTTTGTGCTTATCAGTTCGCGTCATAGCCGCAGGCAAAGTCGTCCCGCGGGTGGTGCACATCCCAAGCGCGGATATCCTGGGGCTCGCGCGCTGGTCCCCTAACTCGGCGTCCTTGAGGAGGGGCGCCGTCGGATCGGCGATCGAAGACCTCGTAATCAGCATGGAGGTCCTGGATAAGTCGGCCATCCCTTGTACGTGGCGAGGTCGCCCTCGGGCGGCCGGTCCCACCTCAACTTCGTGCTTTGACGTCCGTTGGTCACCGAACATGCGCTCCATGTGTTCCATCCTAGCAGCCATGGCGCGAAAGTAAGCTTCTTGGTCGTCCGGAAGTTCTTCTCTTGGTGGGTACTGGCGAGAGGCGCCTCCTCGTCCTCGTCCTTGACCCCGTGTGGGGATCGCTCGGGGGGTATGCTCGAAAACGGGAGATTTCCCGTGTGGGAGCCGACCTACGGTAGCCCTATCCTCGTAATCACTCAGCGAGGTGTCGTCGAAGAATCGCGACGAGCCGCGTGGAGAGTGCTGCGGCTCGCGAGGTTCAACGGAGAACTCTGGTGAGCCCATATACTGAAGAAAGTA
The DNA here is from genome assembly GCF_029677425.1 of Wolffia australiana. Lineage (NCBI taxonomy): Eukaryota > Viridiplantae > Streptophyta > Magnoliopsida > Alismatales > Araceae > Wolffia > Wolffia australiana. The sequence continues at coordinate 12,271,498 of NC_135839.1, read as the reverse complement.
AGAGACGTACAGGGCAGGGCAAGGGGGGGTACCTTCGTCGCGCTGGCGAATGGAGGGCCGGTGAAAACGGCGCACGGCGGGCACCGAGACGGCTATGGGCACACCCGCTGCTGGGCAGGGCGCAGCACGCAGGTGACCACTACCTGGCGAGGCACCTTCTGGGCAGCGCGCGGTTGGCTCGCAGGGCGCTGACAACGCGGGCGACCATGGTCTGGCGGGGCCCTTTGTGGGCAGCACGCGGCGGGCACGCAGAATGCTGGCAATGCGCGCGCGCGGGCACAGCTCGCGGCGAGTTCGATGGCACCGTTGAGAGCTAAGCACCAGCCAGAGCAACGCGTATTCAGGTTGGAGAGGGGGGGGGTGCACGGTTCAGCGGATGCGGGTAGAAAGCAAGTCGACAGTGATGAACGACGCCAACGGGCATAGAGAGAGGCGAGCGGAGGAGTTGGCGGCGAACGGTGGTAGAGTGGCCGATCTGCCAAGCGTCAGACTTTGGAGTGGCGTCGAAACGGTTCCTGACAACATGGACGGCCGTCGACGAGGAGGCCGACCGCCGGAGGAGCTGGAGGCCGTTGATGGGCGAGAGACCGACAGTGGCATTCCAGCGGCGGTCAACAGTGGGGAAACGGCGGTGGATTGGCGGTGGGTGGCGGCCGGGACGGCGGCGGCTTTCCCTCTCCCCTTCTTCTTCTTTCTCTTCTTCTTCTTCCTCTGCTTCTTCTTCTTCTTCTTCTTCTTTCTTCTTCTTCTTCTTTCTTCTTCTTCCTTCCTCTCACGATATGACCATTCAACTTCCAATATGAAAACTTCCAAATTCAAGAGTAGCTCACTTGGGCGCCCACCCCCCCCTTATATAATGGGTGAAGATGGGTCCCCTTAGAACAACAAACAAGAAAGAAAAAGGAAAATAAAAAGGGAAAATGGGCTTGTCAGGCCCATGGGAGGGGAGGATGTCCTCATATGGGCTCTTCCCCTCACCACACGACAACAAGGGAGACGACAACGACAAAAGATAAAGAAAGAGAACAAAAGTAAAGATAAGAAAAGAAAACAGAGGATAAGTGGGGTGCTCCGATGATGAAGTGGCGCGTGCGTCATGTCGAGTATCTGAACTCGGGGTTGCGCATCGCTGCGGCAGCTCCTCGTGTCCGCTGGACACGTGTCGGTGGCGGGCTCGGCGACGACAGTGACTCCTCGCGTGACGGCTCTACGGCGTCCGGCGATGCTGCGCCATTAGGGCGTCTTCTTGTTGCGCCACGTACCCCTTGGCAAAAAGGAAAATCAACAAAAGAAGGTAAAAATAGAATATGCGTATAAATATGGCATGCGCATGGCGCATGGCGAACGAATCCACAAGCACCACGTCACCGCCCATGCGTGCGCGTCGTACGCGCCGCCTGGGCGGTGAACTTACCTACCGTAGCCAACCTCTCTTCAAGCCCTGTCGCATTCTCATCCGACAGTCACGATAGCGCCACGTCGCACGCGAAAGACTCTTCGGCCTTTTTTTTTCGGCGAAGCCCTTTATAAAATGCGAAATCACGAGTGGACGCCACCCTGAAATATTTGTGTATATGTCCTTCCTGCATTCTCTCTCCTACACTTTTTTTTGCTAAAACATTAAAACAATTAATAACCAATTTGCAATAAAACCCTGAAATTTTTTAAATCACATCTTTACGCCTGCAGTCACAACCGAGAGCTGTTTTGAGGATCTTTTTGCAACAAAACTTTGCAAAAAAGCCCTTCAAAGTTCAAAAATGATGTTAAAATTTTTTTTTTCTTATAAATATATCTTTTTTTCTTAGAATAAATGCATTTCCTCTTCAAATAAATGTCAAAAAAATCCTAAAAATTCGTAGAAAATTCTAAGAAATTCACTCGTTCATCCCCATAATAATAAATCTCGAAATTAAATATTTAACTTGCCATTTTCATTAAATAATAGTTATTTCAAGCTCCAATAAATCCTTTAAAATTCATAGAATTAGCAAAAAATTAGGGAAAAATCAGAAATCACTTGAAAACAATATTTTCATGTAATTATATGATAACAACCCCATTTTAAGCTCTTTAAATGCATAATAATTGTGCTAATAACATGAAATAAAGACCAAATTTAGGGTGTTATCAGGAGTACGTCGCAGAGGACGTCCTTGGCATATGTACTCACCTTCAACGGGACACGGCATAAACGCTTCACGGTTAGTGAAGAAGCGTCGATCTACGAGATGTCATAGGGAGTGGGGTGCTCTATCGTTGCCAGCCCTAGTCCGGTGACCATCGTGTCTGAGATGGCGTTGATGCAACAGCCACTATCTACGATCACTTTGCACGCCTTGCCATTGTTCTTGACGTACATATAGAAGATCGAGGTTCGGAGGGCCGCATCAACGAACGGTGCCGGCGGTGGTGCGGCCAGGGAGTCCCAGCGGGGTTGGTAACCCGCGCAGATGGTCGAGCTAATGGAGGACCATCGTGCCAACGACGACCTGACGACGACGACGACATCTGCCGGACGACCGACGACGACCCGCCAGCAGCCACGTCGGACAGCTCGTGCCGACGTCCGCAACCCGGGGTTTAAGTACTCCGGGTAGGTTCGAACAATTTATGTTTTTCTATGTGTATTTTCTTTGCATTCCGAATTATGGATTGGGCTAGTATCGTAGGGCCCATCCTCGTCTTTCTTTTATTTTAAAGATTGTATTTTGATTTTGTAAGGAGAGGTCGAACCACGTCTCATGACGGTTCCACCTCTCCCCAAGTCTCCTTGGCACCCCTCCTCCCTATATAAGGGGAGGGCATGCCCAAGGGACTACTTGGAAGTTTTTGAATTGAAAAGTATTTTCAGAAATCTTCCCCCTTATCGTAGCTGTAGCGTAGGGGGTTTGGCTAGCCCCGTCTCTTCGTCGAGATCACTCCGGAGAGGGTAGAGCCCACGTCTTGTCCGTCGAGATCACTCCGGGCGGGACGTGTTCAACCGTGCCATCGAGATCACTCTGGCACGTTCAAGATTTCCAAGAAGCCGTTGAATCAAGAATTGAGAGGATTCCCATCGAGATCACTCTGGGCGTCCTCAAGGTTCGTGACGACTATGGCGCCGTGCTGCATCGGGACATCTACCTCCAGCGAGGAGGAACGCCCGCGACCGATCAAGAACCATCTCCGCAAAGGTTCTTGATTTCTCCCTCCACCTTCATCCTTCTCTACCCTCGCCTCGCCCGCATTCCTCCCCCGTTCTTGACCATCTCCATCCATTCCTCATCGATTCTTGATCCCTCTACCGAATTCTTGACATCATTGTCCATTTCCCCATCCATTCTCCTTCCCTCGTCACCCATCTTGATCCTTCCACCGTTCTTGACCACCCACATCCCTCCGCTATCTTTCCCACCTCTCGTCTCCTTCGTCCTTGGTCATATTCCACCCTTCTTGATCACCGTCGCCCCATCTTTCCCCTGACCTTGATCACCGCCCCCCCCCCCCCACCCGCTTCTTGGCATCCACCCTCGCCGCCCAACCCTTCCCGGTCGCGGCTCCGTCCCGAGCATCCGCCCGCGTTGCACCGCGGCACCACCCGCGCAGCAATCTCACCGGACATCGCAAGCCCCGCGGCGCGACTCCGCCCACTGCGTCAAGAACGATGCCCGCGCCGCTGGTCTGCCCCGCGCCGCCGCCCATACCGTCCAGCGGTATCGCCCCGCGCCACGTTCCAGCTCCGTCGTGCCCAGGCCTCGCTCGCGCCACGAATCCGCTCATGACGCAGACTTGCGCCGCTCGGTAATCCTGCCACACGCCGCGGACTCAACCCCGTCGCAGCTCTGTCTCCGCGCCGCGGGCTGGTCCTGTGCCACCTCCATCACCGACTACGACTGGCGCTACCCCGCCGAGTGTGCCACGATCCCGCCCCACCGCTCGGTACTCGCCTGTGATTCAGCGTCACTCGGTGATCGTCCGTCCTCACAGCGCCGTGAACCTACCGACGACTCGTCCGTCATCACGTTTCATCCGATCTCCCGCCCCCGCACGGCTCGCCGACGCCTCGCCTGCCGAAACACGTCGTGGACTACGCGCTCTCAGGTCAGCTCGTCTCCTCTCCATCTTAAACCAGTATTATTACTACCTGTAGTGCCGTCCTCCGCTATCGCGTCCTCTGCCCCAGTGCCTCGAAAATCGCCAGAAATAGGATTAACCACCATTGACGAGAATAGGAGCTTTCTTGAGGTAAACGGACTGTCCTCTGACGACTTAAATTCCGAACCTGACAGGGCCGTTGGACGCCCCTCTCGCCTAGACGTCTAGTAGATTCCGAGGGTCATCGGGAGTTTGATCCTCGGATCATTCTTCTTGGGTGATCGTCCCGATCTACGTCGTTATCTTTTGAGGTCTTGTATCGCTCGTCCATACGTGCATTATTTTTGAATATCATCTCACAACACGACATCATCATCTCCTGTGACGTGAAACGCACCGTTCGATCCCGGCCGATAGCGTTTCGCATCACGAGCTCTACTAGTGCCGGGGGTGTCGACGGCGATGTTGGCCAACGGCCGATTAGACACGCGAGGTGCCACGGAGGTCTCTCGTGCCTCGATAATCTGTATGTAACCGATCTGACCATCGGGCTCCTCATACTCGAGGGCGTACTCCTCATCTCCGTGGTAGTGGTCCACCTACGGTGTGTCCGCTCCATCAATATGATCCTGCTCGACATCTCCGGTGTCGATCAAAAGTGTTGAGGAGGGGCATTGATTGGCCCGGTGTCCTCGTCCTTGGCACTTATAGCACGTCACGTGTGCTTGGCTAATGGCGGCGCTCCAGGCCGGTAAGTCCCTAGCGGTGGCCCGAGCTAGTGGGGTGGACCCCACGGAGGTGACGGGGGCGGTCCCTTGCCCCCCGGTGGTCGGAGTGACCCGTGTGGTAGCGGGTGGTGTGGTGCGAGCGGGAATGGTCCGAACGGGCGGAGTCCGTGGCGCGGTGTTCGCGCTAGGCACCGGGGTGTCGTCGGCGGGTGGATCCATGTGCTCCACTAAGTGTCATGCCTCGTCGACCTCGGCCGGTTGGCACTCTAGGACCTTGCTGTGCAAGGCCGGCTTGAGGCCATGGGCGAAGAGTCCAATGATAATGATGTAATACGGTATCGCCGGGATCGACGGCTTGTATTACGTCACAGCAATGCACGATGCGTGTTCAAGTATGATAGTGAATGCGCGTTGAAATGTTCTCAAGAGCACGAGGACGGTCCGGCGGTGGGGCAAGAGGCGCAGTAAATCCTAGAGAGGACAAACAGTTCTGGGTCGACTCCGAATGACCTGCAGAATCTACACGAGCGAGCACGACGTGAGGGGCGTCTGACTGCCCACAGGAGTTCTCCCTTGAGGACTATAATCTGCTCGTGAATCTCAAAGAAAACCCAATCACTCGAAGAAGGATGGATAACCTAAGCAACGCTTAATAATAATATGCGGCAGCGGAATTCGATAGGGACGGACAGCACTGTAGGAAATAATAATACCATTAAACCGGGGGGGGGAGAGTGAGGAGGGACCTGAATATGCTTCGTCAATAGCGGGCGATCGGGAGAATACCGGCGCCTGAAGCGCGAGTCAACCAGCGGCAGCGTCGAAGAAGACCTTCGGCGCCGAGAAGACCAAGGACCGGATGGACGACGTTGACGGGTCGTAGCGAGCTCGATCACGGGCGACAGGCACAAACGATAGCACCCTCAACAGTTGCGAGCGCGCGAGACCGCTGGTGGTGGCGCGCGGCGGCAGGTGAGCAACACGGTGTGCGGTAGTAGGAGGCAGGTCACGCAGGAGCGCTCTACAACGAGGGCAGAACAGGTGCGGAGCCAGAGGGCATCGATCTCCCTGAGTAGTGCAGCGAGCGGCGGCTAAGGAGTTAGTCTCGCGCAGACGGGTGAGGAAGGGGCCACTACGGACCGCTAAGCGCGCGTGGACGGTGTTTGGGCTCGCGCGCGATCACACAACATTATGAGGCGGCGAGGGAAGACCTCAAGAGTATGTGCGGGCAGAGAAGAGGAGTATCGGACGGTGGTAGATGCGGCTCTAGCCGAGGATCGCGGGAACGGCGGCCGTTGACAGTTCTGGCCGGACGGCACCCCTTGGGTCGACGGGAGATGACTTGACCAGTAGTGGGACGAGCTGAGATGCGGAGATGCAAAGGCAGACTCTCTCCTGACGATCTGGTTCACTCTGGAAGGATGGGAAGACGAATAGTCTCCCTGTGACTGGCCGGAGGTTGAGGACGATCCCCTGCTATTTTTTGGCACTAAAGGGAAGAACAGAAATGAACCATACCAAAACGATTTGTGTTGTTTCAAGAGACTCTCTGATTGTCCTTGGGCATGCCTTCCCCTTATATAGGTGGGGGGGGGCGAGGAAGGGTGCCAAGAGACCAAGACGAGGGGAGGGTTCCGACACGTGACGTGGCCCTCCTCTTTACATGACATTTCAGGAAAAGAGAACAAAATATAAAAGACGGGACCGGTCCAATTCACGACCCGATCGGATATTACCATTTAATTAAGTAACGAGGAAAACTTACTTCGAGTATTTGAACTCGGGATCACGTATGTCGGCGCGAGCGGTTCGGAGCGGTCGAACATGTCCTGTGTCGATGTCGGCGTCATCGTGTTGGTCCCCCATCATCCTACCGGGCCGGAAAGAGCTCGACTCCGTCGAGCTATCGTGCACGATGTCGTCGATAGCCTGGAGCAGGTCGGGTCGATGTCGCCGTAGGTCATCCTCCGTGATCCACGTGTCATCCGATGGTGGGCGTCCCTACCAGTGCACCAGGAATGTGTGCTCCACTTGGTCCCCTACAGCGTTAATTACTTCCTATAGTACTGTTTCTATCTTTTCTTACCGCATACGGGTAGGTAGTGGAAATGGAATCTGTGTGCTCTCACTCACTTCACTATCAATTTTCGAGTGGTTGTGAGGCTCTTCGATGGGTGGCAAGGAATGATATCGGACCAAATCACAGACGTTGAAGGTTGAACTAATTCCCCAACTGGGGGGAATGCTCACGACATATGCATTGTCGTTGATTCTTTGGGCTACTGTGAAAGGCCCGCCACTACGAGCATGGAGCTTCGTAGCGACCCCTGGAGAATACCTCTCACGCCTCAATCTAACCATCACTAGATCGCCCTCCGAGAAGATATTGGATCTTCGTCCCTTGTCGGCGGCAGCCTTGTATTGCTCATTGAGGGATGATATGCGTGAATAAATATGCTCATGCATGCTCCTAAGTTCGTTCGCGAAATCATATGCGTCATTAGAAACTTTACTACACGTATCTAAGGGAATAAGTTCAATGGGCTTCCTCGGAAGTTGACCGTAAACTATCTCGAACGGGGCCTTCTTGTTGTGCGGTTCACCGAGTGGTTGAAGGCGAATTCGGCGCGAGGTAGGACTTGATCCCACGTCCTAAGGTTCTCACCCACTAGTGACCTAAGGAGGTTACCCAGACTACGGTTGGTAACCTCCGTCTGACCGTCCGTTTGAGGATGATATGTGGTGGAAAACTTCAGTTGGGTCCCCATGAGAACCCAAAGAGTCTTCCAGAAATACTTAACGTCTCGATCAGAGACGATGGTCTTAGGTACGCCGTGTAACCTAACTACGTGATCGAAGAAGAGTCAAGGGACTCGAGATGCGTCAGATGCATTTGAGCATGGCACGAAGTGCGCCATCTTCGAGAAACAGTCGATGACAACCATGATGGAATCATGGTTTCTCAGGGTCTTAGGTAAACCTAAGACAAAATCTATGCTGACATCCTCCCACGGCTTGTCGGGAACGGGTAGTGGTGTGTAGAGGCCCGTGTTCTGCTTCGTCATCTTGGCCTTCGTGCACGTGGAGCATTGGGAAATGATCTTTCCTACATCTCGCTTCAGAGACAGCCAGAAGAACCGATGCTCCATCTCTTGGATGGTCTTGTTGATGCCGAAGTGTCCGCTCAAGCCGCCGGCGTGCGTTTCCCATACTAGGAAATCTCGGAGCGACGTCCGGGGTATGCATAGCCTCTTGTCGTGGAAGAGGTACCCATCATCGATGTAATAATCCCGGGATTTCGGGATTGTATTGTCGCGGACCTGCGCGAAGATTTTCCCGAAGTTGGGACACTCAAGGTAGGCGTCACATAGTTGCTCAAATCCGAGGACTCGAGACTTCATCATGTTCAAGACTAACGGTCTCCTACTCAGGGCATCGGCCACTACGTTCTCCTTGCCCTTCTTGTGCCGAATGACAATTGTGAAATCCTGTAAATACGTAATCCAACGTGCATGACGATCACTGACCTTGCGCCGGTCGTGGAGGTGGCGCAAGGCGCTGTTGTCCGAGAAGAGGACGAACTCCTTTGGGAGGAGGTAGTGACGCAAATGGCGTAAAGACTGGACTAGGGCGTAGAATTCCCTGTTGTAGTTGTCGTATCGCTGGCGTGTGTCGTTTAACTTCTCGCTGAAATATTTTATGGGGTGTCCTTCCTGGCTGAGGACTCCCCCTATCCCGACTGCCGAGGCGTCGCATGACACCTCAAAGACTTTCGGAAAGTCGGGTAACCGGAGTACTGGTGCCTCCGTCATGAGCTTCTTCACTAGCTCGAAGGTGTGACCCGCCGCTGGGGTCCACTCAATGTGCTCCTTCTTGAGGAGGTCCGTGAGGGGTGCCGTGACACCGCTGAAGCCCAACACAAATCTCCCGTAGAAGGTGGCGAGTCCTATGAAACTGCGAACGTCGTGCACGTTCTTCAGTTTTGGCCAAGTGGTGATCGCCTCCACCTTGACTGGGTCGGCGGCGATTCCTCTCGATGACAAAATGAACCCTAGGAAGGATACCTCGGATACGAAGAAGCTACACTTCTTCGGGTGAGCATACAGCTTCTCATGACGCAACGTGGTGCATACTAGCCGAAGGTGCTGGAGGTGTTCGTCCCTCGTGGCACTATAAACTAATATGTCGTTGAAGTATACGACGACGAACTTCCCTATGAACGGGCGGAGAACCTCGTTCATGAGCCTCTGGAAAGTACTCGGGGCGTTCGAGAGCCTGAATGGCATGACGTTCCACTCATATAATCCATCCTTGATCTTGAACGCCGTCTTCCATTCGTCTTTGCGTCGGATCCTAACCTGGTGATATCCACTCCGAAGGTCTATCTTCGAAAAGATAGTGGCTCCAACCATCTCATCGAACAAGTCTTGTATCCTAGGGATCGGGAAACGGTACTTCACCGTAATCTTGTTGATGGCCCTAGAGTCACAACACATTCGCCAAGTCCCGTCCTTCTTGGGCGCGAGTAGGGCCGGTACAGTGCACGAGCTAAGGCTCTCCCTGATCAATCCTTTGGAGAGCAGCTCCTTCACCTGCCCGTGAAATTCTTCATACTTGACCGGGTCCATACGGTAGTGAGGTAGATTTGGGAGAGATGTTCCCGGAACTAGGTCTATCGCGTGCTAGATGTTCCTCGGTGGAGGAAGCTCACAAGGGAGCTCGGCAGGAAATACATCTGCGAATTGCGCAACTATCTGGGACACCTCAGGGTCCTTGGGCTCCATCCCCTCCGGTGCCGATGATGGTGATATAGCGAGCGCAAAGCAGACCGGTAGCATGTCTCCGACGGGCTCTAGGCCTCACCTAAAAATGCACCCATTGGTGACGACCGGTGTCGGTGGTGGGACTGTCTGTCAGACAGTGGGTGCTGGGTGGGGGCCATGGACGCGGGTCGACGGGTACCATATGAGGCGCCTACCCCCATAAACAAACGAGCATGTGTTCGCTCATCCTACTAGTTGGACGTCATGGTCAAACAACCATGGTCGTCCGAGAATGATACTACCAATTTTCATGGGTAGTACGTCACAGAGCACTTGCTCATCATACGTGCTCATCTTCACAGGGACACGGCATTGCATCTGTACCGGGAGGGTGGATGCATCGATCCAAGACACGTTGTACTGCGTAGGGTGTGGTACCAACCTGAGTCCTAGCTTGGGAGCTGTGTCCTCGGATATGGTGTTGACACAGTTTCTGCTATCCACAATAAGTTTGTACGTGTGCCCGGCGATCTTCACGTACAGATAAAAGATGGAAGTGCGCTGAGTCGTGTCCGCACTTCCCGGAGTAGGCGGCTTTGGGGCCGGGGTGGGGGCGCACGAGGGCGCTGCCGGAGCGGGCTCGGCGGGACGTGTGTTCGTCCGGGGAATGACGAAGGCCACGGGGGCCAACGCCGCTGGTGGGGTAGTGGCCGTACGTGCTCGGGTGCTAGAGTCCCTAGACTGGGCACCCTGCTATATGCAAAGAGTCGTGACTGGCTGAGCTGGGGTCGGGGGTACCGGGGTAATCTGGATGTAGCCGAGGGGCTCCTCATAGTCCTCCCCTTCGGGACACTCCCCTGGGTACTCGTCTACCTCCAAGTCATCCTCCGGCGGGGCGTCTATCGGGTTCCCGTGAATATCCATGTGTAGGAGTGAGGGACACTCCGTGCGGCGGTGTCCGAACCCCTTGCACTTGAAGCACTACATGGGCTCGCGGGCGGCTACCGGTGCCCTAGCGGTCGATACGGCAGAAGGGGTCGGCGGTACTGGAGTGGGTGCCGAGGCGGGAGCCGGAGTGGCTGGTCGGGGTGTGGCCGGTGTTCCTCGTGTCCATTCGGATGTCGCTCTAGGGGTAGAACTCACGGATGAGCTAGTGCTGCTCATCCGGGGCACGGCGGTGGTCGTCGGGGTGGCGTCATCATGAGAGTATTCATTACTCTCCACTAGGCTATACGCTAGGTCCACAGTGCTGGGGTTCTGCTCTAGAACTCTGACCCCTAGGTCTGATCGTAATCCGTGGACGAAGAAAGCGATCTGAATCTGAGGGCTTTCTACAAACTTGCACCTGATGCGATACTCCTCAAATTCCTCAATGTATTCGATGACCCGTCGTCGACCTTGCTTTAGGTCCATCCACTTGAGTAACAAGCGGGTCAGGTAGAGCTTAGGAATGTACTTATCCTTAAGCTTGCGAGACATCTCGTCCCACGTGTGTGGTGGGTCTCCACGATGTCGGGCAGCTTCCTTCTCGTTCTTCCAGAAGATCTTGACTTGCCCTCCGAGACGAGCTTCGGCGTAGGACACGCAGAGATCGTCATCCATATCGTACTACTGGAAGTAGCTCTCCAAGTCAGATTCCCAATCCGTGTAGTCCTTCGGGTTCCGGGATCCCTCGAAGATGGGTACTTCCATGCGCACGTTCTTCTGGATCATGGCGCGATGCACCTCACGTTGTCTCTCTCGTTCATCATCCGGATGACGAGCTGGTGGAGGTCAAGGGACCTCCCGAGAGCCCATTTGCCCTACATAGTCCGCGGGGGGTGCGGCAGGTGGGAACGGCTGCGATTAGTAGGCAGCCTCCGGGGCGTGGCCCGGGTGTGGATAGGCCGCGGTCGGCGCTGGTGGTCCGGGGCAGGCCGCTGGCTCCTGATATGGATGGGGAGCATAGGTATGGGTAACGGCGGGCTGACCATGCGTGCCTACCGGATAGGTCAGCTGCGATGCCAGAGGATACCCCGTGGGTATTGTGGGACCATGGTAGGTGGCGTGTGCGGGGTGCCGTGAGGTTGGGTCACGGGTACTTGTGCCGTGCTATAGTAGGTCGGCGGCCCATAAGTAGCCGGAGGTGCCGGAGGGGGGGCGACATAGGGTAGCCCACTCAGCCCTGCAGCGTAGGTCGGCGCATACGGCGTCGGGGCATGGGTCTGCACGGGGGGGCCCCGTGGTGCTGGCTGTGATAGTCATAATGAGGTGGCGCCCTCGCCTCCGATGGGTAGGGTTCTCTATCACACCGATAGGGTCGTTCCTCGGGGTAGCGCTGGGTGCGATACCCGTCGGGTTGCGGCAATCTCCGTCAGTGATTCTCCCAGCTCCGCTGCTTGTGATGCCGAGGTTCGTACGCCGGCTGGTCGTAGTGTCGTGGTGCTGCGGGTCATGGAGGGACGTATGCCGGGACCGGGGCAGGGCTGCTCGGCATGGGGGCCTTCCCCGGGCGTTGGGGAACATCCCCGAACGAGCTTGTGGTCCGGTGACCACTAGGCGGCTCTCTAGGGCTGGCCGCGGAGGAGGACACACGGTCCTCGGTTCTAGCCGTAGGGTGGGGTGAGGCTACCCCACTGTTGGGGGTAGGGACCCACGGGATGGGCTCCCTAACTGGAACGGGAGGAGGTATCAGTACCTCCTCATTCACTATCAGATCCTTGTGATTTGCTATGGCTAACGGATCTTGGGGAGTGAGATCCTCTACATCGGGATCAAGTTCATGATCCGTGCCGAAATCTCATGCGTTGGCGTTCTGCATCTGGGTCCGTGTCTAAACCATTCTACGGTCAACTTCCTTAGAATTAACTACGGGATCTATCTAGATGATGCTACGAGATGAAATGAATGCTATGACGTGCTTTTTTTTTGTGTGAATGCAAGTGAATTTTAAAATATGCGATGAGAACTGAAACGAAAAGTAATAAATGCGAAAATAAGAAACTGATATTCTTCCGACCGTGTTAAGCAAATGCTAACACGACCGGCTCTGATACCAATATGATGTAATACGGTATCGGCGGGATCGACGGCTCATATTACTTCACAGCAATGCACAATGCGTGTTCAAGTATGATAGTGAATGCGCGTTTAAATTTTCTCAAGAGCACAAGGACGGTCCGACGGTGGGGCAAGAGGTGCAGTAAATCCTAGATAGGACAAACAGTTGCGGGTCGACTCCGAATTACCCGCATAATCTACATGAGCGAGCACGACATAAGGGGCGTCTGACTGCCCACAGGAGTTCTCCCTTGATGACTATAATCTGCTCGTCAATCTCAAAGAAAACCCTATCACTCGAAGAAGGATGGATAACCTAAGCAACGCTTAACAATAATATGCGGCAGCAAAATTCGATAGGGACGGACAGCACTGTAGGAAATAATAATACCGTTAAACAGGGGGGGGGGGGGGAAGAGCGAGGAGGGACCTGAATATGCTTCGTCAATAGCGGGCGATCGGGAGAATACCAGCACCAAGTGCGCGAGTCAACCAGCGGCGGCGTCGGAGAAGACCAATGACCAGATGGACGACGTTGACGGGTCGTAGCGAGCTCAATCACGGGCGACGGGCACAAACGACAAGACCCTCAAGAGTCGCGAGCGCGCGAGACCACCGGTGGCGCAGCACGGGGGCAGGTGAGCAACACGGTGGGCGGTAGTAGGAGGCAGGGCACGCGGGAGCGCTCGGCAACGGGGGCAGAACAGGTGCGGAGCCAAAGGGCGTCGATCGCCCTGAGGAGTGCAGCGAGCGGCGGCTGAGGAGTTAGTCTCGCCCAGACGGGTGAGGAAGGGGCCATTGCGGACCGCTAAGCGCGCGTGGACGGTGTTTGGGCTCGCGCGCGATCACACAACATTATGAGGCGGCGAGGGAAGACCTCAGGAGTATGTGCGGGCGAAGAAGAGGAGTGTCGGATGGCGGCAGATGCGGCTCTAGCCGAGGATCGCGGGAAAGGCGGCCGTTGACAGTTCTGGCGGGACGGCACCCCTTGGGCTAACGGGAGATGACCTCACCAGCAGTGGGACGAGCTGAGATGCGGAGATTCAAAGGCAGACCCTGATGCCGGACGTCGTCTCAACGGCGTCCGACCGTCACCGAAGGAAGGAACTCGGTGTCGTATCGCTAACTAATCGGGTTACGTCCACGACGTCAACCGATGGATATGCGGAGAACAGAAATATATGTATGACGATGACGAGGACGATGATTCGACAACGGTACGTGCAATGCGCCGACAAGCTACGAGAGCCAACCCGGAGCGGGGACGGGGTCGCCAAGCTGGGTCGGTCCAGCCCTCCAAGTCGTCCGAGGTGGGTCGAGGGCGCGCACGCCGTCGAATGGGGTAACTACCACTGGAATGCTCACACGCGCCGGCGCCCCGACTGCATCGACAGGTAAGACGCCGTCTTTGTTTCGTCGTTCTCTCAATCTGTCCCACTCACCTATCTAACCCGAGCGGTGGAGGCAATACGAAAGAATACTGACGAAATAAATGAAAAGAGGCTAGGGAAAGCAGAGTACCTTCGCCGCTGGCGACGGGATTTTCGCACCAACTGGTTCCGGAGGAGGAGTTGTCGGCGCGCCAGAGGTTGACTGCGTGCGAGGCGGTTGTGCGCAGTCAGCGCAGAGCGATGCGGGAGATGTGGTCGACGGTGGTGCGCGCGCTGGCGGGCGCGCGGCGCGGCGCGGCGCGCGGCGCAGTGGCGCGGCGGCGGCGGGCGGCGCGCGGCGGCGGCGCGGCGGCGGCGCTGGCGGCGGCGCTTGGCGGGCGACGGCGCGGCGGTGGGCGCTGGCGACGGGCGCGGCGATGGCGCGCGGCGGCGTGGCACGCGAGCCGCACGCGATCGGGCGCGGCGCCGCCGCGGCGGCGGGCGCGGCGTGAGCGCGCGCGGCGCGCTTGGACGGCGCGCGACGGCGCGGGCGGCGGTCGCGTCGGCGCGCAGCGAAGCCGCGGTCGGCGCGGCGGCGGGCGCTGGCGGGCGGCGCGCGGCGGCGCGAAGCGCGCGGCGCGGGCGGCGGCGGCGCGCAGCGCGGGCGCGGCGTGGCGGCGGCGCGGTCGGCGCGGGCGGCGGGCGCTGACGGCGGGCGCAGTGGCGACGGCGCGGCGGCGGCGGGCGGCGGCGGTGGCGGCGCTGCCCTTCCTCTTTCCTCTCCCCTTCTCCTCTTCCTCCGTCTTCTTCTTCCTTCTCCTCTTCTTCTTCTTTCTTCTATTCTTCTCCACGACCTGACCCTTCTTCTCAAAATACCATTCTTCAAAATTTAGGTCAAAGTAAGGGAAGTGCCCACCTCTTCCCTTATATATGGGTGAAGATAGGCCCTTCCTTAAGTCCAAAAACAACAAAACAAACAAGGAAAGGAAAGGAAATAATGAAAACGAGCTTGTCAGGCCCAACATAAAAAGGGGGTGAAAGAGTTCCTCATATGGATCCTTCCCGCTACACGACAACACGATAAAACCGAAAAGCTATAGAATAAGGTAACCGGTGTCGGTGTGCTCGGTGGTCAGCGCCCGCGTCATGCCGAGTAACGGAATGCGGAATCCCGTGTTGCCGCGGCGCTCGCCGTGGTGGCTGGACTCGTCTCGGTGGCGAGCTGGGTAGTGCCGGCTCCTCGGTGCTGGGTCGGGAAGTCCTGCTGCTCCTCTGCTGCTGGCTCGATGACATCCGGTGGTGACGCGCCATCAACCCTCCCGGGTGGGAAGGACTCGACCGCGAGTCAGGGTGGAGGATCGGCGACGGTGGAAGGAGGTCGGGGCGGAGGCGTCGGAGCTCCTGTTCTGTAACCCACGTGTCGTCCGCGCAGGTGTGGCCCGCCCAACGTACTAGGAATCTCCTCGATGCTTCCCCACCTGCATGGTCAATTACCTCCTGCAGTACACAATCGATTGCCTCGTGCCTATCGGGTGAAACAATTGGGGGAGTGGTGTCGGCAAACTCACTCACGCTGAAGGGGTCTAGAGAGGCTGGGAGTGGGGAGGAAGAAGGGGCCCGGTACTGAGCTAGGTCCGCCACATTGAATGTAGAGCCTATTCCCCACGTAGGAGGAATTTCGACGACATACGCGTTGTCGCCCACTCTACGGAGGATCCGGAACGGGCCGGCGCTGCGAGCATGCAGCTTCGTTGCCGTCCCGGGAGAGTATCTCTCCGGCCTGAGTCTGACCATCACTAGGTCTCCCACGTCAAATGCAAGTCGGCGTGAGTCGGCGATGCAAGTCGGCGGCTTGCTTGTACAATGCATTTTGCTGCGTGATCCTATCATGAATGCGATGATGTAATGCAGAGACATGCTGGGCAAATGCAAGTGCGCCTCGAAACTCCTAACATGAGGACCTATGGGAGCTAGGTCTAGGGGGCGACGGGGTGCCTGGCCGTAGGCGATCTCAAAGGGGCTCAACCCGGTGGTTCTGTTCACCGAGGAGTTGTATGCGAACTCAGCGCGTGGTATGACAAGATCCCAAGACGTGAGGTGTTCCCCTACGAGGGAACGTAGTAGGTTGCCCAAGCTACGATTGACCACCTCCGTCGACCGCCGGTCTGCGGATGGTAGGCAGTCGAGAACTTGAGCTTCGTGCCCAAGAGGCTCCACAGGGTCCTCCAGAAGTAACTCGTGAAGCGCACGTCACGATCGGACACGATCGAGGATGGCAGGCCATGGAGGCGCACGATCTCTCGGAAGAAGATCTGGGCGACCTTCACGGCGTCAGACGTCTTCGCGCAAGGCACGGCGGGCCATCTTCGAAAACCTATCCACGACTACCTTGATGGAGTCGAAGAGCCTCGCGGTGCGGGGCAGTCCCAAGACGAAGTCCATGCTCACGTCATCCCAGGGACGCCTCGGCGTCGGCAGTGGGGTATAAAGTCCGGCGCTCTTCTTGACCTGCTTGGCCAAGGCACATACACGGCACTGGGCAACTATGTTGCCAACATCGCGCTTTAGGGAAGGCCAGAGAATTGGCCTTCCATGGCGGCGATCGTCTTGTCGCGCCAAAATGACCGCTAAGGCCTCGTGACATTCCCAAGTGAGGAAGTCACGTAGTGATGTGCGAGGTACGCACAATCTGTTCTTACAGAACAGGTATCCGTCAGTAAGGACATAGTCCTTGTAATCCTGGGATGGTCCTCGTCGGACTTCCGCGCTGATGGGGCCGAAATCAGGGCAGTTATCGTACCCATCTCGGATGGTCTCGAACCCCAAGACTGTCACCTTCATGACATTGAGCACGTGAGTTCTCCGACTGAGGGCGTCGGCTACGACGTTGTCCTTGCCCTTCTTGTGCTTGATGACGAAGGTGTAGTCCTGTAGGTACTCGACCCACCTGGCGTGCCGATCGCCAGTTTCTGCTGCGAGTGCAGGTACTTGAGCGCCTCGTGATCCGAGAAGAGCACGAACTCCGATGATAGGAGGTAGTGTCTCCAATGCCGTAAGGCTTGGATGACCGCAGAGAACTCCTTGTCGAGGTGGAGTATCGGCTTTGCATCGCTCAGCTTCGCTGAAGAACTCCACGGGTGGCCTCCTGGCCGAGGACGCCCGATGCCGATACCTGAGGCATCGCATGTAACCTCGAACACTTTCCAAGTCGGGAAGCCGTAGTACCGGCGCCTGTGTCATCATGAGCTTTATCTGCTGGAAAGCTCTGCTGCCGGTGTCCAGTAACGACTCTCCTTGAGGCAGTCGGTGATGGGGCCGAACGGAACTGAAATTCCGTATGAATCGCCTATAGAAAGTCGCCAGTCCTATGAAACTCCTAACGTCGTGCATGTTTGCCAGGGTCGGCCACGACGCGTGATGGCCCGGACCTTCTCCGGTCGGCGGCTACGCCTGGGCGGACACGATGAACCCTAAGAAGACAACCTCGACGCCAGGAAGCTACACTTCTTGGGGTGGGCGAGAGCTGCTCGCCAGAGGATAGTGCAGACCTGCCGAAGGTGGTCTGCATGCTCGCTCTGGATCTGTTGTAGACGAGGATGTCGCCGGGCGAGACGACCACGAACTTCCCTATGAAGGCGCCGCAGTACCTCGTTCATGAGACGTTGGAAGGTACTGGGCGCGTTGGAGAGGCCGAAAGGCATAACCCTCCACTCATATAAACCGCCCTTTATCTTAAAGGCGGTCTTCCATTCGCCGCCGACGGATCCGCATTTGATGGTACCCACTCCTCAAGTCTATCTTGGAGAAGATAGTGGATCCCGCCATCATGTCGAATAGATCCTGCACACGCGAATGGGAAAACGGTACTTGACCGTTATCTTGTTGATGGCACGCTATCGCAACACATGCGCCACGTGCCATCCTTCTTCGGCGCTAGGAGAGCGGGTACTGCGCAGGCTCATGCTCTCCTGGATGAGGCCCTTTCCCAAAAGCTCCTCACTTGCCGTAGCAACTCCTCGTGACTTCCGCGGCTCCATGCGGTAATGCGATAGGTTCGAAGACGCCGGGCACCAAGTCGATGGCATGCTGTATGTTCCTCATCGGGGGTAATCCGCTTGGTAGCTCTTCCGGAAAGACATCTCCGAACTCCGATAGGAGAGCCTCAACCTCTGGGGTTCGAGGGGTCACTGCACTGTCAGCTGGGACGTCAAGGGTGACGGCCAGACACATAGGTGTATCGTCCACCTCGCGCCAAGGTCGCGAGTACATAAGGGTCCGGACTATCACTAACCCTACAGGTCGGGTCGCGCCGGCTTGCTGGCCGGCCAGGGTGTACGGGTGCCACGTAACTCGCCGCCTGGTGCATAAAGGAGCAGGTGTTCACGCGCCTGCTAAGGTGACGTCGTGATCATATAACCACGCCGATCGAGGATGATGCTACCCACCTTCATGGGTAGTACATCACAGAGCACGCCCTCGTATGTGTTCACCTTCGGGGACGCGGCACCGACGCTTCACAGATAGTGATGAAGCGTCGATCCATGAAACGTCGTACGGCGTGGGGTGCTCTATCGAAGTCAACCCTAAGCCGCTGACCATAGTATCTGAGATCGCGTTGATGCAACTACCGCTATCCACGATCACCTTACATGCCTTGCCGTTGATCTTGATGTACGTGTAGAAGATCGCTGTACGGATGGCCGCATCATCGAATGGTGTCGGCTGTTGAGCGGCCCGTGGAAGTCTAGCGGAGTTGTCAACCCGCGGTGATATCCTATCTCTACTGCTGCCGGGTGTGTCGACAGCGATGTTGGCTAACGGCCGGACGGATGCACGGCCTGTCACGGGTGGGGCTCCTCGCGCCTCGATGATCTGGATGAATCCTATCTGTCCATCGGGCTCCTCGTACTCAAGGGCGCATTCCTCGTTCCCGTGATAGTGGTCCTCCTGGGGTACGTCGGCTTGACGTAGGACGACTATGGGATGAACGATTTAGGGCGGATGACGAGGCTATGGGTAGGAATGGGTAAGGGATAAAACAATCCACAGAAATCACGGTCGATTCTCGGACTTAAAACCGATGAAATCTGGTGGTGCAGCTCCGACCCTTATCGAGGGCGGGAGTACTGTCTTCCCCCACCGCGACGATGCCTAAGCACCGAAATCAATACCTCGAATTCACGTCGCGAAGAAACACTCGAGAAAAGGAGAGAAGAAGAGGAAATCCAAGTCTAATTCTGACGGCGGTGGAAACTTCCCGAGAAAATACTGAGCGGAGAACACGTCGACACCACAGGGTTCAGGTATACCTCAGCACCGTAGTGCGTGTAGAGGCTGCAGGTAATTCTGCTCGTGGCGACGAAGGCGGCGTGATACTGGAACGGGCGCTCCGGGCGTTGTCCGGCCCTGGTTGACGTTATGAAGCGGGACGCCGGTCGGGCGCGAACTCGCGCGCTGCGCTGGCGGGTGCGCGAGCGCACGAGCAGCACGGAGCAGCGCGCGCGGGCGCGGAGCGCCGCGAGCGTGAGGCGCGCGCGCGCCGAGTGCGGAGTGCGCGAGCGTCTGCGCGCAGACGGAGTGCGCGGAGTGCCGCGAGCGCACCCGAGCGCGAGCGCCGCGCTTGAGGCGCCGCCGACGGCGCAGCGCCGCCGCTGGCGTACGGAGGCGCACGGGCGGCGCTGCGGGGATGGCACGCGTGGCGGCGGTCGTGGCGCAGACCGCGCTGCCGCGGCGGTGATGACGACGGCGCGGCAGCGGCGGCGGGCGGCGACGGCGACGACGGTGATGACGGCGACGACGGCGACGACGGGAAGATTAGGGCAAGATGAGGTAGGGCAATCCTCCAAGAAGAGTTAGAAAGAAAACTCAATTCTTGAATTATGATTGCCTAATGAGTTCTTGAAACAAATGACCTTATATAGGCCTTGGAGGAAAGAGAAAATAAATAGAAAATAAGACGCAAGGGAAAACGTGCATCACGTCACGCCAAAGGGCAGTTGTGGATCTGCCTTTGGCGTCGTGTCATGACGCGCGTGGAGACGTGCGCGGGTGGTGACGTGGCGTGTTGACTTCTTTGTTGACTCCTGTTGACCGAGGTGGGTTGACTTCTGTTGACTTCATCTTTGGATCCGTAACGTCTGTGTTGACCCCGACTGCCTGCGGTGACGTGTCCCAGGCTGATGCATTGGCGTCCTCGCCATCACGGCTCCATCGCAATAATCCTGTTCGGTTTCCCTGACATCAATCAAAAGTGTCGATGGGCATTGGTGTGCCCGGTGCCCTCGTCCTTGGCATTTGTAGCACGTGATGTGTGCTTGACTTGGTGCCGCGCTGCGGGCCGGGGCATCGCCGAGGCCCGGCTTGCGGGTAGACCCCATCGAGGTGGTTGGGGTCGCCTTGGCCCTCGGTGACGGTGCGACCCGAGTGGTCGCGGTAGGGTGGAACGAGCGGGTGCAAGCCGAACCGTAGGAACTCGCGGCGTGGTGTGCGCGTTGGGCGCCGGGGTGTCTTCGACAGGCGGATCCATGTGCTCCAGTAGGTGGTATGCCTCGTCGACCTCTGCCGGTTGGCAGTCAAGGACCTTGCTGCGCAAGGCGGGCCGAAGGCCGTGGGCAAAGAGGCCGATGATGACGCGGGGGTCCCCCACGAAACGGCAACGCATCCGGCATTCCTCGAAAGCCTCGATGTACTCCGACACCGAGTCGACCTTGCTTAAGGTCGAGCCACGAGGAAGAGTGTCATCTGGTACCGACGAGGAACGATTTGTTCCTTAGCTTCCGCGCCATTTCTGCCCATGACATAATGGGCTGTCCTCGTTCGCCGAGAATTGCTCATTCTCCCAGAAGATCTTGGCTTGTCCGCTGCCGCGTGTCTCGCACTCGACGCAAAGGTCGCCATCCATCCTGTACCACCTGAAATACGAGTTCATTTTGATTCCCAGTCAATGAACTCCTTGGGCTTCCTCGAGCCCTCGTGAGACGGGTGCGCCGGGCGCGCACGCTCCTCTGGATGCGTGCACGATGCTCCTCGCGCCGACGCTCGTCGTCATCATAGTGCCGCTCGGGCACGGGGTAGTTTCCTCGTCGCGGGTCCATGGGGCGACGGGGCGGGAATGGGTCGTGTCCGCGGTCGTCCCCGTGGTAGGGACGACCATCCGCGTGCTCGGTCCCAAGGCACCGGGTGATGTGGTGGTGGGCATGCACCGTCAGCCCGTAATATGGCGGGGTGGCGCCGTGGTAGTCCTCGCGTGCCGCGGTGGCTCGTCGAACCGCGGACCACGGGGAGGAACGGGGTCGAACCGACGGGCCGGATAGTCACGGCTCGGGTCGCGCTCGTACTGACGTATAGGGAGATCAGGTCGAGCATAAGGGACCCCGTCGTAGCCACGGGTGTAGTCATCCCGCGGGCGATGCATGTCCCAAGCGCGGACATCCTGTGGGTCGCAGACGGCTCCCTGGCTAGGCGTACGGTGGCGGAACGCCGTAAACGGGCGATCAGGGGCCTCGTAATCATCAGCAAGGTCCGGTCGGGTGACCACGGTATTCGGTCTACCAGCCCGTAAGGGGGCGAGGGGGCCTCGTGCAACCGGTCCCGCCTCAACTCCGTGCTCGGACACTCGGTGTCGACGAGCATCCGCTCCAAGCGCCCGCCCTAGCTGCCGGCGCGCGACGTTGAGCTCCTTGGTCTTCCGGAAGTTCTTCTCTTGGCGGGTACTGGCGAGTGGCGCCGTCGTCCTCGCCCTCTACCCCGTGCAGGGTCGCTCTAGGGGAGTACTCGACGACGGAGATTTCCGTGTGGTCGCCGCCGCGTGGTATCCCGGCCTCGTAGTCACCGATCGGAGTCGCCGAGGACGCGCGTGTGCCGCGCGTGGGGAGTGCTGGGATCGGCGTGAACCACCGGCGATGCCGGTGATTTCGATGCGCCTGAGCACCCGTGACGCCGGGTGGGACCGGCGTGTCCTCGATATGGGGTAAGGTAGGTTCCGCGAACCGGCGAGGCCGGCTGAGGTCCCGAGAGGGCAATCTCGTTGCCTCTCGCCTCGCGACGGTTCGACTGCCGCGGGAGGTAGAACCTCCGCTGCGCCATCCGCGCGGATCGCGTCTCACGGCCATTCCTGGGTACCGATATGGATGCACGTAAAATCGATGGATGCGATGCACTAGATGCGATGCGATGCGATGCGATGCGAAGTCGGAGACGTGCTGTGGGCGACCACAACCGGGCTCTGATACCAATTTGATGCCGGACGTCGTCTCAACGACGTCCGACCGTCCCTGAAGGAAGGAACTCGGTGTCGTCTCGCTAACTAATCGGGTTACGTCCACGACGTCAACCGATGGATGTGCGGAGAACAGAAATATATGTATGACGATGACGAGGACGATGGTTCTACAACGGTACGTGCAATGCGCCGACAAGCTACGAGAGCCAACCCGGAGCGGGGACGGGGTCGCCAAGCTGGGTCGGTCCAGCCCTCCAAGTCGTCCGAGGTGGGTCGAGGGCGCGCACGCCGTCGAATGGGGTAACTCCCACTGGAATGCTCACACGCTGCCGGGACGCCCCGACTGCATCGACAGGTAAGACGCCCGTCTTTGTTTCGTCGTTCTCTCAATCTGTCCCACTCACCTATCTAACCCGAGCGCGGTGGAGGCAATACGAAAGAATACTGACGGAAATAAATGACGTAAAGAGGCTAGGGAAAGCAGAGTACCTTCGTCGCGCTGGCGACGGGATTTTCGCACCAACTGGTTCCGGAGGAGGAGTTGTCGGGTGCGCCGAGGTTGACTGGTGCGGAGGCGGTTGTGCGCAGTCAGCGGAGCGGCGCAGGAGGCGTGGTCTACGGCGGCGGCGGCGCCAGCGGCGGCGGGCGCGCGTTGGTGCGGCGGCAGCAGCTGGCGCGGCAATAGCGGCAGCGGCGGCAGCGCGGCAGCAGCGGCGTGCGGCGAAGCGCGGCCTTGGCGGCGCAGCAAGCGCGGCGCGCGCGGCGCGGCAGCGCAGCCTTGCGGCGATGCCTTGGCGGCCAGCGCGCTTGGCGGCGCAGCGCTGCTGGCGGCGGCAGCGCAGCGGCGGCGCGATAAGCGCTGGCGGCGGCGCGCGGCGGCGATGGCGCTTGTGCGCGCTGGCGCGGCGCGCAGCAGTGGCGGCGTGTGGCGGTGCGGCGGTGGCGCGCTGGCGCGGCGGCGCGGCGGCGAGGCACGCGATCGGCGCGTGGCGGGCAGCGGTGGCCAGCTGGCGGGCTCGCGAGGACGGCGCGCGACGGCACGCGGCGGGCATGATGGCGGCGGGCGCTGGTCGGCGCGGCGGCAGGTCGCGAGCGCTGGCGGCGGGCGCGGCGGCGGGCGTGCGGCTGCGGGTGCGCGGCGGCGGCGGTGGCGGCGGCTGCCCTTCCTCTTTCCTCTCCCCTTCTCCTCTTCCTCCCCTCTTCTTCTTCCTTCTCCTCTTCTTCTTCTTTCTTCTATTCTTCTCCACGACCTGACCCTTCTTCTCAAAATACCATTCTTCAAAATTTAGGTCAAGTAAGGGGAAGCGCCCACCTCTTCCCCTTATATATGGGTGAAGATAGGCCCTTTCTTAAGTCCAAAAACAACAAAACAAACAAGCAAAGGAAAGGAAATAATGAAAACGGGCTTGTCAGGCCCAACATAAAGAGGGGGGGGGTGAAAGAGTTCCTCATATGGAGCCTTCCCCGCTACACGACAACACGATAAAACCGAAAAGCTATAGAATAAGGTAACCGAAGGTGTCGGTGTGCTTCGTGGCGTCGCGTCATGCCGAGTAACGGAATGCGGAATCCCGTGTTGCTGCGGCGGCTCGCCGTGGTGGCTGGACTCGTCTCGGTGGCGAGCTGGGTAGTGCCGGCTCCTCGGGTGCTGGGTCGGGGAAGTCCTGCTGCTCCTCTGCTGCTGGCTCGATGACGTCCGGTGGTGACGCGCCATCACTATCAGCCCGTACCAAGTGGCCCTCCATATACCCCCCACCATCCAGATCACTCTGAGGGCGCTCTTTGAAGATCCAAGATTTGCAGCTTTTTGGGCATTGTCGTCATCTTTGCTTCCTCATCGAGATCACTCCGACGACGTGTTGACGTCTCCATCATCGTTAGCCATATCCTACCGGAATCCAACCGATTGAACCAACAAGACCATCTGAGATTCAAGAATCAGCCATTCCCTCATGGATTTCTTTAGCGGTTATTCCTCCAAAAACCCCAGTTCTTGATCAGCCGCCGCTGCCGTTAACGTCGTGACCTCCGTCCCCCCGCCGCCATCCATGTTCCAACGCCGAACCGCGCCCAAGCCGTGCGCGATTGTGAAATCGCACTCATGCCTGCGCACCAGCACCCGCACCAGCACCCGCCCCAGCTAGCGACCGAGCGCCACACGCCCGCGCGCTGAGCGCCCTCGTGCCGCCCGCGCATCACTAGACACGCTCGTGCATGCTGCGTGCTAGCATGCCAGGCCAGGGCGATCGCTCGCCTCTGTCCGCAGGCCCGTGGCCCCGTGCACCTTAGGATGCCCTCGCGTGTCACGCACCCTCGCGGCAGCCGCCAACGCACTGCCTGCCCTCGCATGTGCGCCCGAGTTCAAGTCCGCACCTAGTCTTCCGCCGCTCAAGTGCATGTCTCTCATCTCGCCTTTGGCTCTTCTCCTCTGGTGTCTCGCCATCGACGGTGCCTCGTCATCGTCTTAATATCACCATACCGGGTTATTCCTTCGTGGACTTTCATTTATCAGGTATCTTCTCGTCTCCCCTCCCATTACATTTCAGTATTATTACTTGTTGCAGTGCCTTCTTCCCCTATCAATTCCTCTGCCTCGGACGACGACGACAATTACTATAGGATAGCCACTTGTTGAGAGATAAGATTTCTTGTTGGAAAATGATTACTCGCTAATCCTTAGACTTGGAACAACTCAGGGCCGTCAGACGCCCCTCACACTATAGTCGTCTTCAGTGGTCTTAAAGGTCATTAGGAGTCTAAGATTTATCAATACCTCTCTCACTAAAATTCATTGACCATTCACCATAGTCGTAGACATCCTATATTGCTCATCTGGGGATTTTCTATCGTCATTCTTCTCACTTAAACAGAATTATTTAACTCAATTCATTATCCTTACTATGACATAATACAACCCATTAATCCCGGTGAAGTTGTATTACATCAAAGATGCACAAAAGTCTCCTGACCGGCAGGGGCCAGGAGAGTGGACTGCCAGGGCGTGCAGAAGACCACGCAAGTTTGTGCGTGGGTGGGCACGGTAGCATGTGTGGAGATGGTGATTGGCACATTGGGAGCTGCACGTGTGTGGAAGTGGCAATTGGCGTGCGGGGCATGGCAGTGTTCACGCACACAAATCATCAGAGGGTGCAGGCACTATCGGATGAGGCTGCGCATCAAGGGGACTCCGACCGTGAGGGCCGTAGGTAGCAGGCGCATGTGCGGTAGATATCCACAGTGTGAGCAGCCCACGTGTGAGCGGTGCCAATGACAGATGCTCACTTAGGGGGCACCGTAGTGCTAGTAGGGCACGCGTATGTGGTGCAGTTGGAGAGCACACGTACGATCCACGGGGCTAGGAGTCTGAGGTTCCTAGAATCCACTTCTTGGGTTTCTTGATGGTAAATTTTCCCAAAGGAGAGGGTCTTGATCGTTCACGTGAAAGAAGATCCTAGCTATGGAGTAGTGGCTCTACTGAGGATGGCGAACATGCAATAGGGGTGGCGACGACAATGAAATTCTGAAACCCTAGACGGTAATGAAGGTCAGGTCCAATGAAGAACTTTGATTCTTCAGGGTTCTTGAACGATTCTTTGTAAAGATGATGCCTAAAGAATGGATGATTCTGTGCGGCGTAGTAATCTACCCAATAATAGAGGACAAATAGGGAGATGAGCCACGATTTACTGGATATGGAGGAAGAGCCATGCTCTGCACTATCTAAATAGGCTATATGAGAACTATCCAAAACTATCTATGGCTAAGAATAACAAGAGGAAAAGAAAGAAACACAATAACACCTGATTATCCAATTCAGTCCTTCTGTCCTCCTGGTATGTCACCCTTATATAGGGCCAAGGGCATGCCCAATTGGGCATAACTAGAGGGAATCGTCTCGAGCTGAGCGGTTCTCTCAAAATGACAAAAAATAAAAGTTCAAACTGGACGAGGCCAAAACATGACAGACCCACTCCAGAATCAAGCGAAGAAATTACAACAATAAAAAAAATGAAATAAAAAGTGAAACTGACAAAAACTGATGCGGCTTCAAATTCATACGGAGTACTTGAACGACGCGTTATGGGCGTCAGCTCGTGCGCCTCGGTGAGATTGGTGCTGTCATTCCTGTTGACTAAGAGGGGGGTGAATTAGTCTACATTTGTATTTATGTTATCTAATTGTCATTTTATTATTCCTTATTAAATATTGTCTCTCAACAACTCTTCTCACCTTAACACAGAATTTTACCCTTCTTGGGAGCACAAAAGTGCCCTTAATGCAGCCGCGGGAGATCGTCTTGATCTAAGGACAGTGTAAGTCCTAGAAAAAAGCCCAGTGTAAGTCCTAGAAAAAACTGCAATTCACTATATGCGGGGTGAGAGTCACTCTC
Organism: Wolffia australiana; assembly: GCF_029677425.1. NCBI lineage: Eukaryota > Viridiplantae > Streptophyta > Magnoliopsida > Alismatales > Araceae > Wolffia > Wolffia australiana. The sequence continues at coordinate 12,244,910 of NC_135839.1, read as the reverse complement.
GCCTTACAACTACACTTAGTCAAGAATAAGGACACTAGAGACGTCTCGTCCACGACACCACGGAGTTCCTAACGTCTGCCCTCCTTGTCCTGACCCAGGCTAATCTTCTCAGCCTTGGTGACCACCTACCTGCAATAGAACATAGACCAATCTTCCCTAATTTACCCTTGGTCAACACACTAACTTCTTAGATTCACCAATTTCACTTCAGATATATTTCCAAACTAAATCGATCAAAAAACCCTTGGTCAAAAGTACCAACTTCAGAGTAGCAAGATGATAAGTCACTTACAATCAAGTTCAGTTTGATATTATCTTATGTAACATGGATCAAATGCAGAATCTTAATAATCAATTTCAAAAAAATCAGGATCATAGAATGAAATCTCTTGGAAATTCAAATTCAATACAATATTTCAAGTCAATGCCAATAAGCTCAGTGTGATCAAATTAAAGTCTAATAACAATCTCGATTTACCTCAATTGCATTAATTGTATTCAAGCAATTATGAATGGTCAAAAGTAATTGATAAAGTCAAAATTAAAGCAATTTTATTGATCGATTAAATTTCATACAAACAAATGCGGAGCGGTTGTGCAGGGAATTGCGGCTTCGGGCGGTTGGCGCCCAAGTGAAGCGTGCAGCAAGATTGCGGGAGGCTGTAGACGGTGTGGGCGGTGCACGCGGCAAGGCGCGGGAGATGCGCACCGTGCGGCCGCACAAAGACAAGAGGCACGGGCGGCGTGGTGTGGCGCTGTGCGGGTGATGCGGTGCAACGGTGTACGTACGGCAAGGCGATTGCTGCGGTTGGCGGTGGCACAGCAGCGGCGGTCGCGCGAGCATCGCGCGGTGTGGCGCGGACAATGCAGCACGGCAGAGCAGCAGCGCAGTCGCAGAGGGCGCGGCCGCGGCGGTGTGGGCGCTAACAGCACAGGCATTGCAGCGCGGCGGCGTCACAGTGCAGGTGAGGACGGCACTGGTGCGGACGGCTCAAGCACGCGGTGCGGGCACGTGGCATTTACCATGGTCGGTGGTGCTTAGGGTTGGGCAGCGATGCAGTGGCGGCGCCGCTCGCGGTGGCTAGCGGTGGCAGCGGCGGGTGGCCCAACAACGTTAGCGGCAATTCCTTTTCTTCCTCCTTTCCCTCTTCCTCTCCCTCTTCTTCTTCCCTTCTTCTTCTTCTGCTCTTCTTCCTTCTCTTTCTGCTATTCTCAAACAAGGACGGATACCAGTCATGTGTTCGACGAAATGCCTGAATGAAAAACTGGTCTAAAAAACTTTTGGGCGCCCACCCTTTCCCTTAGAAGGGGGGGGGGGGACGGATGGGTCCCTAATGGGCCAAACAGGGTCCTTTAGGGAGCGCATACAAATGGGCTCCCCTTCACAAAAAACAAGACAAAAATAAGATGTATTTTGTAGTACAAGATGTATTTGCACAGGATATCAAAAAAAACATTGCACAACCATTACGCTATGCTCTAGCTTAACATGATGTGCAAAATAGTATGTGCAGGATTATGTCATTACGGTTACCGTAATTTGTGTCTGGATATTATTGATGAAATAAAAATAAAAAATTGATGGCGCGGCACTGCCAGGCACCGCAGAGCCGTCACGCAAGGAGCCAACACCGTCATCAAGCCCGCCACCGACACGTGTCCAGCTGACACGACGAGCCGCTGCATCGACGCGCGACCCCGGGTTCAGATACTCGGCATGATGACGCGCCACCCCATCGCCGGAGCATTCCACTTGTCCATTTTATTTTATTTTATTTTCGTTCGTCGCTCTCCGTCTTTCATGTTTGTCGATGTAGTGAGGGGAAGAGCCCATATGAGGACATCTTCCCCTCCCACAAAACCTGATGGGCCTGACAAGCCCCTTATCTTTCCTCATTTTCTCATTCTCTTTGTTGTTTAAAGGGGCCCAGTTCATCCATCCTATATAAGGAGGAGTGGGCGCCAAAAACCTTCACTCTTGAATTTTGAAGTTATAACATATTGAGAAGTTGAAGAGTCACGTATGTGAGAAGAGGAAGAAGAAGAAAGAAGAAGAAGAAGAAGAAGAAGAAGAAGAAGAAGAAGGAGAAGGAGAAGAGGAAGAAGGAGAGAAGGGAGAGAAGAAGGAGATCTCTGCCGTGCCGCCTCCCTACTGCCGGAGCTCCGCCGCGCCGCCGCCCTCCTGCCGAAGCACACCCGCACCGCCGTCTCTCCGCCAGCTCCTGCCATGCCACCGTCTTTCCGCCCTCCGCCACCGACCAACCTCACCCATCGCCCTGTCTGTCTCGCAGCAGCCCGACGGCTGACTCCGCCGGCCAGCCTCGTCACCGCTCCGCCACCTCCACGACCCACCGCCGCTCGCGCAATGGTGCCGTGCTCGAGCCGACCGCACCGTGCCACTGCTGATCCACACTCCGTCGCCGTCGAGTTCCCCGAGCCCTGTGCCCGCCGGAGTTAACGGTCGCCTGAGCCCAACGCGCCCGCCTGCGCGTGCGCCCACCGCGTGCGGTGCCCCCGCGCGCCGCGCTCGCCTGAGCCACGGTCGTGTTGTCCCGTGCGCCCGCCGTCGCTGTGGCCGCTGTGACCCAAGGCTGCCCAATCCTTCGCGCCTGCTTGCGCGTGGCCTTCCCAGCGCATCTGCCGATGCGCTGCCAGCCCGTGCGTGCTCGCTGCGCCCGCGCCCACTAGCCCACCGTACCCACCGCATCGCCACCTCCCCAACCAGAGGACGCTCAAGCCAACGCCAACCTCTGCCCGGCATCTGCCTCACGTCGGCACCTCGGCCTCCTATTACTTCCAGATTCCCCGTCGGTACGACATAAATTGTCGCCAGCACGACGAAGGTACTCCCCTATCCGACTCTTTACGTCTCTTACGTCCTTCAGTGCTCTTTCGATTTGCCTCCTCCATGCTCGGGTTAGATAGGTGAGAGCGAGACAGGTTGAGAAAACGACGCATCTCACGAGAGTCTTACCTGCCCGGTACGAGTCGGGTTCTCCCGACGCGTGTGAGCATTCTAGCGGGGTATCCCCGTTCGTCGATGTACTCACCCTCGACCCTCTCGGGCGAGGTTCGGGAGGTCTGTTTGACCTCACTCATAGCGATCCCGTCAAACTCCGGAACGGCACACCCTGCTCCTGGGCGCACGCACGTACGACACGTAGGACCTCATACATTCACGTAATCATTCATGCCTGTCCACTAGCATCATTCGGACGACGTTGATCGTCGTTGCCCGAACGAGATCTCGATTCGATACCAAGCCACTACCCTCAGTGACGACTGGACGACGTCTTGACGACGTCCGGCATCAAAAATAATTGTATGAGGAACTAGATAAAATATCATATAGAGGTCACTTAAATTCTTATGGAATGGGACATGACAAAAGACATGCTGTAATCCACAATATATATTAAAACTAAAACACCAATCACTTATGTATTCCCCAAACCATTGATTCAATAGACAGTGGCATGATAATGAGATGCAGATTATTAGTGAAATTTAAAAATTAATATTTAAAATAAATATTTTTTATGATACTTCCTAAAAGTACATCAAACTAATAGTGTTTTCCCTTTTCATTGTTAAATTTGTTTGATTTTTTTAAAAATTATCCTGGAAATTAGATTTTACTTTTTTTTGAATTTTATTTAATTTTGGTTGGCCAGAGAATTAATAACTAATATATAATCACATTTTTAATTAATTTAAATTAAAAATGTATCATGTTGACATAACATATCCTGGAAATGTGACTAAACATGGTAATGTACATTAAAACTAGGTGATATAATACATATCTTAAATTTAAAGGTACAATAATAAGAAGACAAACATTTTAAGGGTATTTGAGTAATTTTCAGGTACGGGGACAAACCTAGTGTACATAGGATAATATAAAATTATAATTCAACAGAATGGACACAATAAAATATAAAACTTCTTGTTTAATGATTCAAATTTATTAAACAAGGGAAGCCTAAATCCTGAAACATGACACATTTCTCTACAAGAATCATGTTTTTGGATCAAGTTTGAATTCTGTTATTTTAGATTTAGCCCTAAATGGATTTTTGACCCTTCATAAATCGCACGAGAATAAGTTACATGGGTCAATAGTAGAAACATTTAAAGATAGTATTAGAATTTCTACATTGTTTTGTTTATTATAATATGTTGACTCAAAACCCATTATCTTTAGATTTATGAAGCGAATCGAGTGGTGTTTCTTTATTGTCAGCTATTCAATATTTTTATCTGGATCTAGACCTTAGAAGATGTCAATATCCGTTTGTTCCATAAGATTGTACAGGTAACTCAATTTTGGTGTTAAAGAGTTCTTCGCTGAGCTCAATAAACTCAAATCCAAATTTTTGTTAATATTTCATGTATTTTGTATTTATGAAAAGTATTTACAACTTTCTATATTCATATAATGTGATAATAATTTAACTTGCGGGGAACCTTAGTAGATTATGATTGATATCTAGTAGTAGAGAAGTTGATGGTTAAAGAATATTAGATAGATGTTGACAGGGCTTAGAGTATTTAGAAATAATGTTCTCTTATTTAGACATATCTTACGTGATGGTACTGGCGATTAATTTTGTATTTTATATTATATAACATAATAATTATAAAAAATTGAGGATATATTTTTCCTCTTGTGGGAATCAGTATGTCCAATAAAAAGGATGAGCTTATTGATTAGGTAGTTCTTTCAAATGAGAAAACGAAATGTAAAAGTATCTTTTAACTTTTGAGAACTTAAATATTATCATGCACAAATGATGTTCTTATCATCATAATATGCATTTAAGTCAGTGAAATATCTATGTCAATTTTCATTTTATACATTTTTCTCATTATTAAAGCTTCAGGTTATTTTTTCTTAATTTATAAGTGCCTTAAGATAATTTATTGCTAAAAATACTGGACAACCAAGCCACCATTGACGTAGGACGACTACGGGGTAGGCGAGGAAGGGCGGGACGACAGAATGTACGGGCTAAGGGTAGGATGGGTGTGTGAGGGATAAAACAATCCACAGAAATTCACGGCCAGATTCGGATTTAAAACCGATGAAAATCAGGTGGTGCAGCTCCGACCCTTTTGAGGGCGGGAGTACTGTCTTCCCCCACCGCGAAGATGCCTAAGCACCGAAATCAATACCCGAATTCGCGTCGCGAGGAAACACTCAAGGAAGAGGGAGAAGAAGTAGAAAATTCAAACCAAATCTAATTCTGACGGCGGTGGAAACTTCTCGAGAGAACATTGAACGAGGAACACTTCGATACCAATGAGTTCAGGCGTACCTCGGCACCGTAGTGCGTGAAGAGGTTGCGGGAAATTCTGATCGTGATGTAGCTGGGTGAATCCGGGCGTTGAGCGGCCCACTAGACGAGGGCGATGCTGGGCGTTTCGGGCGTTGAACGGCCCTGGTTGAATGCAGATGCCGTGGTTGCAGAGTCAAGCGTGGGCGAACACGCGCGCACGCGAAGCGTGCGAAGGGTGCGCGGAGCAGCGCGCGTGGGCGCTGAGCGCGCGGAGCACCGGCGCGCGCGTGGAGTGCGCGGAGTGCGGCAGAGCGCACCCGGAGCGCGCGCGGCCCAAAACGTCGGACGGTGTCGACGATGACTGTCGGCCTGGGATGCTCTGGGGCCGGCCTGGGGTGACCCTGGCGGGGCGGCCCTGGGCGGACCTGGCGGTCTGGATGGGCAGCCCCTGGGCGGCCCGTGAGAGCGGCCAAGGGGGTGGCCTAGGGCGCCCTTGGGTGGCTTGAGAGGGCGGCCCTTGGGCGACCTGGATGGGCGGCCCCTGGTCGGCCTTGGAGTGCGGCCAAGGGGTGGTCACAGGGGCGGCCCTGAGCGGCCAAGGATGGCGGCCTGGTAGGGTGACCATGATGACTCTAAAATATGTCATCAAATAATCAAGTTCTCAAGTTTAAATTCATTAAAATTATCTTGTGAATTCATGCTAAGTTCATGCATATGTATTGTTTTATGAAATCACTAACCCCACTTGATTCTTTGAATCAAGTGGAATATATTTAACGTTTTATGGCTAGTGAACATTCAGAAACAGGTTAAGAAGATCAAGGAAGAGAGGAGGATCAACAGAAGTGGGCAAAAATTCGAAGTGGCAAAAATTACGAAAATGCCCCTGGGCATGACTTAAGAGAAAACCTATAAATACTCTCTTGAGAGAGGAGTTTAGGTGTTCAGAATTTTCTCTAAGGAAACTAGGGCTTGGAGAAGAGGATTTCTGCACCCTCCAGGAGCTGATGAGCTTTTGGAGTTGGAGAGGAAGAACAGACTGAAGATAGCTTGGATTGAAGAACCACGCCCGCCGCAAGGACGTGACACCCGACGTGGGAAATCGCAAGCTTCAGCCCTGTAATCCCTCTCTTCTCAGACAATTTTGGTTGGGTTGGAAGAGTCACAAGATCTTCCAATGTTTCCCAACTGAGGATTGTTTCGCTTAGATTTGATTTCAGTTTAAACTTTGTTCCTTTGTTGTTCAAATCGTCTTCCCAAATCTTCCAAAAGAACAGAACTCCTCCGCATCTCCACCACGCCGTGTGCAGCAAAGCCGCGCGCAGCCGCACAGCCGCGACGCAGCACGCAGCCGCTGGCAAGGCACGCAGACACACAGACAGCGCAGTGCAGCCGCCGCGGCAGCGCCAAGACAGCGCAGGCGCACGCCGCGGCCGCAGCGCAGCCGCGCGCCGCAGCAGCACGCAGCAGCAGCGCTGCGCCAGCCGCGACGCAGCACGCAACCGCGGCAGCAGCACGCAGCCGCCGCAGCACGCAGCCGCGCGCAGCACGCGCGTTGCGTGCAGGCATTCCGCATAGGCAGCCGCGGCTACATAGTCAGCGCGCAGAGGCGCCAGCACGCAACACCTTGCGCGCAGGTTGTCCCTGCACGCAAGGTGTTCGATCCTTTGCCCCAAAGGGCAAAGGATCTGTCGACAGAGAAATTCTCTGTAGACGGCTTGATTAAGTTGCACTTTAACGTACTGAAAAGGAATTTCCTGCTGTTTTCTTTTGCTCCCTGTGGATCGACCCTCACTCGCCCTAACTTGTGAGGTTTATAAATTCGTTGAATAAGCTTAATCCTCACACATGTTACTGATAAATAACCAGTAAAAAACACAGTAAAATTGAGCTTATCAGACCACAGGGGAGGTCTGGGGCGACCCTTGAGGGCAAGAACGAGAGAGAGAGGGAAACGGAAGAGAGGGAAGAGGGAGAACGAAATGGAAGAGGGGGAAGAGGCGGTGACCGGCGACACGACAACAGCGACGGCGGCGGCGGCGGCGGAGACGACGGCGGAGGATAGGGTTTGAAGGTAGAGGATAAGGGAGGCTGGGCAATCCTCCAAGAAGAGTTAAACAAAAACTCGATTCTTGAATTATGATTGCCTAAAAGTTTCTTGAAAACAATGGCCTTTATATAGGCCTTGGAGGAAAGAGAAATTGACGAGAAAGTAAAGACAAGAAAATAAAGACGTGTGCCGTGTCATGCCAAAGGGCAGTTGTGGATCTGCCTTTGGCGTCGTGTCATGAGGCGCGTAGAGGCGTGCGCGGGTGGAGACGTGCAAGTTGGCGGTTGTGGCGTGTCGGCTTTAGGGTTGACTCCGGTTGACCGTGGCAGGTTGACTTTGGTTGACTCCGGTTGATTGTGGTCCAAAGCATGCCTGTTCACTCCGGTTGACCTTGGTGACGCTTTCATCGACGAGATGTTGGCATCCTCGCCATCAACCACATTTATTATGGAAGTTACCCAGATCCTTTTGAATTTCCTTATTTTATGATTGTATATTAAATTTTCAATTTTTATTTGAAATTGATTATATTATATATATTTTAGTAATATTGGGCTAAGCATATTTTGGTAAGGATTTGCCAATAAATGTGTTCAAATCGGTGATACAGTGGTCCTGAAGTAGGTTACAAAACTTGGAGAAAAATCAGGAATTGCATAACAGGTCACATTTTGGGAAAATTTATTGCATCTTCTTAGCTGAACCAGCCTTGGTTGAGTTGAGCCAAATTTAATTGAAACTGTATGATGGTTTCTGGCTCACAATTATTACAGCCCCATCTCCCCATCGGCTAAAAATGATGCAGATTTGGGGTCTTCCCATAATGAGATAATGATCGGTATATATTAGTGTATATTATAGCAGTTGAATTCTTTGCTATTCCAATGTGAACAGTTGAAATATATTTTGGGCCAAATCAATGTTTTAAAATAATCATGTTTCAATGGTTGAATCGAAGAGGAAAAGATGAAAAGACAATGGTTTGAAAAGGAAGGCACATCAGCTTGCGGCTGGCGAGCGAAGAACAAGCTCATCAGATGCGGCCAACAAGCTCTATGCTCGAGCAGTTAAACCAACAGTAAGGAAACTGCATCCATAGATTCATATGTTATAGTGAGCATGACATTAGATAATCAGAAAACACATGGTGACCTATCCTCATAGGGTACGACACAAAGCCCAAGAAGCTGAATGTGGAGCCATACACATGCGCGGAAGACCTTTAGTTTTTTAATTCAAAATATATTTATTTTTAGATTTATATCTTGAACTAAATATATATTTATGACATGAAATTAACCGACATGCTATTTTAAGTTGTAGTGTAGGCTAGTTCAATGAAAGTAAGGAGTTAGGATTGTGGCTCAACACGACCCCAAGGAAATAAGATGCAAAGCCTCAACAGGCTTCAAATGTTGGGTTTGAATGTCACTGTTTAAATTCAGACTTAACTAATAATAGTTATGAAAATTTCCACTTAAATTCTGTATAATTAATATACGGCAAGGGGTCAATCCACAAAAAGGCAGAAATTTAATTCAGTATTTTTCTCAAGCTTGGAATGAAGGATATGAGTTTAAAAGTGCGAAATATTATTTCTGTGATTTTATGGAGTTTTTTAATTTACATAATTTTCCTATGTTTTAAATTGAAGCACCAATACAAAGAAAAACACAAATATTTTCACTGATTTTACTAATTTTAATCAACATCATAATCAGAAATAAATATTTTTAGAGTTTTCTGGAATTTAATTTACAACAAAATCCACTGATGTATTAAAAATGAGAGTTATGTTTATTACAGATGTTAAAATCAGTAGAAATTGATTACATTAATTTTAGAGAATTTCCTTTTTTAGAATTTTAAATGTAGAAAACAAAATTTCCTAATTTTCCCCTAAGTATCATTTTTAAATGATAAAAATAAAGAAATTGATATAATACGACGTCGGTCGGGATTGATCGGCTCGTATTACGTCACAGGAATTATGATGCGAGGACGTGAGATTTAATTCAATGCACAGGAAAATAGTGGATGAGCAGTAGAGGGAATCGGCGGATAACGGTGTCGGCCGTGCCGGTCAACGAGAGAAGAATGATCCCTAGATCAAACTCCCAATGACCCGCAAAATCAACTAGACGTCTAGACAATGAGGGGCGTATGATGGCCCTGGAGTGTTCGGCATCTAGGCCAAAGAATATCCGTCAACCTCAAGAATTCCTACACTCGACGACGGTGGCTATCCTATCCGTGAATTGTAATGAAAATAATGGCAGAGGACGCGATAGCGGAAGACGAGACTGGAAAAGATAATAATGTTGGTAAACAGAGGGGAGACGAGACTAACCTTAAGTCCCGCTAATCCACGGTGTCAAATCTCGTTCTGGCAGGTGATGTGGTGTAGATGGTAATGTGTCGGTCGACGACTTTGGTGAGATCGCTCGGACGTCGGACCGATGAGCGCAGGAGGTGATCAAGTCAACCGACCTTGGGACCACGGCAAAGAAAATGGCAGCAGACGGGCATGTGCGAAGGTGTTTGGTGCGCGCGCGCACGGGCTGGCGCGAGGAGCACGACGCGCGCACTGGCGAGCGGACGCACCGCGCGGACGTCTGCAGCGGCGGGCGGAGAGGCGCGCGGGAGGGGTACCTTCTCGCGTGGACGCCGGCGATGAACGGTGGAAGGGTGATCGAGCGGGAGGCGAGGGCGAGGGGCCAAGAATCGAGAGGAAAGAAGTGTGGGAGAATTGAGGGTTCAAGAATGGTAATGGGGAAGGGTCAAGAACGAGATGAGGAAAGGACCAAGAACGAGATGGGACGGATCAAGAACGAGATGGAAGGATCAAGAACGAGATGGAAGGGTCAAGAACGAGATGGGAAGGATCAAGAACGAGATGGGGGGGTTCAAGAACGTGAAGGGACGGATCAAGAATGAGATGGGTAGGTTCGAGAACGTGATGGGAAGGATCAAGAACGAGATGGGGAGGGTTCAAGAACGTGGAGGGGCGGATCAAGAACGAGACGGGGGGGGGGGGGGGGTCAAGAACGTGAAGGGATGGATCAAGAACGAGATGGGTAGGTTCAAGAACGTGATGGGAAGGATCAAGAACGAGATGGGGAGGGTTCAAGAATGTGGAGGGGCGGATCAAGAACGAGATGGGGGGGTTCAAGAACGTGAAGGGACGGATCAAGAAGTTCAAGAAAATGGGTGGGGCCTGGTAGAATCAAGAAACAGGGCGAGGGGAAGGAATCAAGAAAACGTGGGGGAGGGGAAAGAGGGGAAATTCAAGAAATGTGGGAGGGTGTTCAAGAACGGTGGTGGGGTGGATCAATAACGAAGAGAAGGGGGGTATGGATCAGGAATGGTGGAAGGGTGGAAAAAGGTACCAAGAAATGGCTTTCTTGAACTGTAACAACCAAGAACCCTCCAAGAAAGAGGAGTTCTTGACGGATCTGGGGTGTGCTCCCTCGGCGGAGCAGATTTCCCCGGTTGATGGCGTGTCGGCGACGCTTCTTGAATCTCCCAAGACCCCCGGAGTAATCTCGATGAAGGCCTCTTTCGATTCTTGATGGCGGCGGCTTCTTGAAACACTTTCCTCGCACCTGAGTGATCTCAACGGCTCGCTTTAACACGTCTCCCTCGGAGTGATCTCGACGGGAGAGATGTGGGCTCTACCCACGGAGTGATCTCGACGTGGGGTGGGGTTAGCCAAACCCCCTACTCTACTCTCTATGATAGGGGGGGAGACGAATTGTGAATAAACTTTTCAATAATGACTCCAAGGTGTTCCTTGGGCATGCCATCCCCTTATATAGTGAGGATGGGTGCCAAGTGAACGTGGGAGAGGACGAACCATCACGAGACGTGGTTCGGCCTCTCCTTACAAATTCAAAATACAAACATAAAAAGTAAAAACGACGAGGACGGGGCCCAACAACATTGGCCCAGTCCACAAATCCGAAAATACAAACACACATGAAAATGAGCATAAGTAAAAAGATAAAAGTTCTTACCCGGGGTACTTAGACCCCGGGTGGTGAGCGTCGGCGCGAGCTGCTCGGCGTGGCTGACGATGTCCCGTCGCGTCATCCTCGAGATGGTACTTCGTCATCGTGGCGTCGTCCTCGAGATGGTCCTCCATCAGAAATTATCTGCTCTGGCGATCGCCGACGGTGTCGGTAGCAGAGCGACAGCGGTGGCAGCAGGCTTGGTGGACCGGTGGGCCTGGTCTAGCCTGTGTAGGAGACCTATTGGGTCAGCCTAATTGGTTCAGCTCGGCTGGGTCAGCATAATGGATAGTACTTGCCCAATTTGCCTAAGTCCTACACAAAGCTCTCCTGTGCCATGCAGTCCTGTGTGCTGCCCGCGCATGGACTGGCAGGACAAGGGGTGTCCCTGCTGCACAAGCTCAACATATGAGAGCACTACGGCGACGACAAAGGGGGGGGGTGATTTTTTCTAGTGATAAACCAGATTTTTAATGATATTTTCATGGATTTTGAAATTCAAATGATATAGAATCCAGAAAGAGACAAGAGTATATTTTAGAGATAAATAAATGGTTTTAGAAAGAGAAAATGTCAAAATGAAAGATAGAGAGAGGAAATGAAGAGATAGAGAGAGGAAGTGAAGAAGGGGGTAGCAATAATTTGAGATGGAATTTAGAGGTATAAATGAATATGGTATTTTATCAAATTATCAGGAAATGAACTAAGGATATGTATGAAGGTCTAGAGAGAGAAAAAATCGATTATTGGAAGAGAAAAGGTCAAAATGAAGAGATAGAGAGAGAAAATAAAGAAGTTGATAGAGGAGTTTGAGAGAGAAGAATTTTTAAGAAATTTATAGTTGATTAAATAGGCATATAGATGTAGGTCTAGAGGGAGAAATAACCAAACCTAGAGTGAGAAAATGATGGATTTTATGGTTAAATGGATGGATAAAGATGGGGGAAATGTAAAGCTAGGTTCCTAAAACCTAATGAAAGTTTACTGAGCTCTCAATTCCTCCTCTCAATTCTATATCCTTATATTTTTCCAGGATCAGGCATTTGCCAATGCAAACAAGACATTGGATTAAGAGACTACTTCAATAAACTTACATTAAGCAAGTTGAAGAACATGGATTCTGAAAATGTCTTGTCCTTCTGGTAAACCACTTGCTAGTTAGAATGAGGGGGAATTAGGGAGAAAAGTGTATTTATACATTGATAGAATTACTAAAATACCCCTATGGGCATTTTCTATTCTCTTTTCTTGCCATGTTGCCTCTTTTTCTCCATTGGTTGAGAGCTCCCCCCTGTGATGTTTAGCTTCATTCTTTTTAAGGCTTTGAGTTTACTAATGTCTTGGATTGAGTTTACTAATGTCTTGAATTTGTTATTGGATTGAGTTTACTAATGTACAAGTTCGAATTTGTTATTGGATTGAGTTTACTAATGTGTAAATTGAAAAAATTCATCAATGATCCTTTTTTAATCTGGAATTCCAATATTTGTTGCTTGTTTTACATTAATTTTTATATTACAACAATACCATAAATAACTCCTTAAAAATATAAATCCATCTAGATTTACTATCTATCTAACTAATCTACCATCCTTAGATTCCACGAATAAACATAACTATGTACCAACACGTCTCTTATTGTCCCTCTTATCATCACTCTCCTTGTCTCTACTTTTTTATATATCATTTATTGTAAATGGTGGAGATTGCATGATGAAAGACACCACATTTGTGGCCGTTGGAGAAGCAACCTCCGCCACCCTCTTCTTCCCCCCCCACGCTTCCCACTTTCTTCTTTCCCTCTATGGATCTATAAGATCCCAAGACTTTCCTTGTTTTCGATGGTGATTTTAATTTGAACAAAATATTACTTCGAGAAATCTCGCCCATCGGTTTCTTGTCAGCCGCCGCCGCTGTCGCCGCCGTAAGTGCCGCCGCCACCATCGCTAGGGGAGGCCCTCCTGCTGCCATCTCCATTGTTCTTTCTCTCTATCGGGCCGTTCTTTCTCTTTTGACGGACTGTTTCTCTTTCTCCTTCGCCCTCTCTTTTCCCGTTGTCTCTCTCAATTGCTCTCTCTCTTTTCCCGTTCTCTCTCTCAATCGCTCTCTCTCTTTCCCCGTTAGCTCTCTCAATCCTCTCTCTTTCTAGATCCCCCTCTCATTCACGCTCTTATTTCCCGTCTCTCTCAAAATCATCTCTCTTCCTAGTTCTTTCTCCTTCGCCCTCTCTTTTCCTGTTGTCTCTCTCAATTTCTCTCTCTTTTCCCATTCTCTCTCTCAATCGCTCTCTCTCTTTTCCCGTTCTCTCTCTCAATCACTCTATCTCTTTTCCCATTCTCTCTCAATCGCTCTCTGTTCCCGTTCTCTTTCTCTCAATCGTCTCTCCTTCTAGTTATTTCCAAATCGCTCTCCCTTTCCCGTTGTCTCTCTCAATCGCATCCCACTCTAGATCCCGTCTATCACTATTTCTCGTGTGCGTTCTCTCTCTCTCCCATTAACTAGTTTATCTCTCTCTCTCTCTCTCTTGCTACCCCTCTCTCTATCACATTCTGTTTGGCATTCTCCCTCTTTCTCTGTCGCTTGCCGCTTCTCCCGTACGTTCCCTTATCAAATCAGCTGACTCAACTAATAGACTTGTTGTGAAGGAGCTTGAAGAAAACCATCTTGAATGCCTTTGGAGGCTTTGAGGATGGCAAAGACACATGAGAACTCCAGCTGGCATATCCTGTTTGGAGGAGAGCCCAGGTTCGAGATTAACCCAAAGATTCATGAGGTGGAACCAATCCATTCCAACTCAAATCCAAAGGCTAGAGATGATTTGTAACTAACTCTAACCAACTTGTTCTTTTCCCTCCAAATTTGACCTCAAAGAAAAGAATCTGATTGGTCGGGGTCTGACCACCTAGATTGAGGCCTCAAGAACTCAATCCTGGACATTCATTCATGATCCAACCACTGAGAGTAAATTAAAAAAACACATGTACCCCTATAAAAAGGAACCCCTCACCCTCCTTAAGGGCTTCCAAGAATTGACTATTGTCTTGTTCCACTCTATCCCTCTTATGAGCTTGTTTCCTCCGTCCGCATTTATCCCAAAGGCACAAGCAGGCTTCATGGAGTGTCCTGGATCCTGAAGCCAGTTGGTAGGTAGCTGAAGAGACAACCTTGAGCCCCTTGGGTGCAAAAAAAGGTTCCTCTCTTTTTCTCATTCTACCTGCTCACAGTATTGCCCTAAGCTTCTTAGTTATCACTTAGCTAAATCGCCAACGTCCTAAGCTTGCTAACGCCTACTCACACGCGTCAAAATGCTTCTGGAACTCTCAATATTGTTGTTTTGGTTCTCTACAGATGAGAGCACCTACGCCGGCGCAACTTGCGGCTGAGCGCCGAAGCCAAGAGCGCAAGTTGGAACTTCTGCCTGTGCAATAAATGGCAGAGAGCCCAAATACTGTGCATACCCCTATCGCTTCTCTCAAATTGTGGAGGATCGTTCATGAACTGAGTTCACTCAGTTCAGTGACGATTCAGACAATTCAATCTCATCCGGTTATACGACTCTGAACCTAATAAGTGGAATACAATCTTATTAATTTAAGAATTTTTTTATTATCTCTCTATGGGGATGATAAAAACTTTCAAAAAAAATCTGAAAAATCATTATGTGATTATGCTCTTCATAGAACGTTGTCATACATAATACCAATTTGACGTAGGACGACTATGGGATGGACGATTTAGGGCGGATGACGAGGCTATGGGTAGGAATGGGTTAAGGGATAAAACAATCCACAGAAATCACGGTCGATTCTCGGACTTAAAACCGATGAAATCTGGTGGTGCAGCTCCGACCCTTATCGAGGGCGGGAGTACTGTCTTCCCCCACCGCGACGATGCCTAAGCACCGAAATCAATACCTCGAATTCACGTCGCGAAGAAACACTCGAGAAAAGGAGAGAAGAAGAGGAAATCCAAGTCTAATTCTGACGGCGGTGGAAACTTCCCGAGAAAATACTGAGCGGAGAACACGTCGACACCACAGGGTTCAGGTATACCTCAGCACCGTGGTGCGTGTAGAGGCTGCAGGTAATTCTGCTCGTGGCGACGAAGGCGGCGTGATATCGAACGGGCGCCCGGGCGTTGTCCGCCCTGGTGGACGCGTGAAGCGGGACGCCGGTCGGGCGCGACGAACTCCGCGCTGCGCGGCGGTGCGCGGAGCGCACGGAGCAGCGACGCGGCGCGGAGCGCTGAGCGCGAGGCGCAGCGCCGAGCGCGGAGCGCGCGAGCGCCGCGCGCGCGAGTGCGCGAGTGCCGCGAGCGCACCCGAAGCGCGCGAGCGCTGCGCTTGAGGCGCCGCCGACGGCGCGCAGCGCCAGCGACCGCGGGCGCGCGGAGGCGCACGGCGCTGGGGATGGCACGCGTGGCGCGGCGGTCGCGCGGCAGACCGCGCGGCTGCACGCGGCGGTGATGACGACGGCGGCGGCAGCGGCGGCGGTGGTGGCGGCGGCGGCGACGGTGATGACGACGACGACGGCGACGACGGGGAAGGTTAGGGCAAGATGAGGGGTAGGGCAATCCTCCAAGAAGAGTTAGAAAGAAAACTCAATTCTTGAATTATGATTGCCTAATGAGTTCTTGACACAAATGACCTTATATAGGCCTTGGAGGAAAGAGAAAATAACTAGAAAATAAGACACGCAAGGGAAAACGCAGTGCATCACGTCACGCCAAAGGGCAGTTGTGGATCTGCCTTTGGCGTCGGTCATGACGCCGCGTGGAGACGCGTGCGCGGGTGGTGACGCGGACGACGGTTGTTGCGTGTTGACTTCTTCGTTGACTCCTGTTGACCGAGGTGGGTTGACTTCTGTTGACTTCATCTTTGGATCCGTAACGCCTGTGTTGACTCGACTGCCTGCGGTGACGCGTGTCCCGGGCTGATGCATTGGCGCCCTCGCCATCAATTCCCCAGTGCGAAGAACTCGACTGGCCGAGTAAGCAGTTGAGAGCTCCAGGCCTGACCAAGTCTGGGCGCAGGCGAGCCAAGTCGCCCTCCGTGATCCACGTGTCCTCCATCGACGCTTTGCCCTGCAAACGAACAAGAAACTTCCGCACCATTCCACCTTTGGTGACGGTGATTACTTCGTCCAGTATTTCCTCGATGATTTCATGCCAGTCAGAAGGTAGAGACGGGGGAGTGGACAAGTCAAACTCGCTCACCAGAAAGTCCGCGGGTAGAACATGGCTATCAGACGAAGGAGGTGGGGCTTTAAAGGCAACTAAATCTGAGATATTGAAAGTAGTGCTTATTCCCCACGAAGAGGGTATGTCAACGGCATAGGCATTTTCCCCAACTCGTTTGAGGATCGGAAACGGCCCGGCACTACGAGCATGAAGCTTAGTAGCCCGCTTGGAAGAAAATCTCTCCGGCCTAATCCGCACCATCACCATATCACCTTCTTTAAATTCACGAAAACGACGGTGCAAATCTGCGGATTGTTTATATGAGGCATTACTATGGGTGATGCGTGTACGGATTTCCTCATGCAGACTTCTAATATGATGCGCAAATTCATGACCGTCATCTGAGACTCTAGCATGCGGTAACATTGGTATGAGGTCGGTAGGGGTACGTGGAAGGTGACCATGCACTATTTCAAATGGACTCATACCGGTAGTACGGTTGACTGATGCGTTATAAGCAAATTCGGCACGCGGAATGACAGAATCCCAAGACTTGAGGTTGTCTCCTACCAATGATCGTAATAGGTTGCCGAGGCTCCTATTAACGACCTCGGTCTGTCCATCAGTTTGGGGGTGGAAAGCTGTAGAGAATTTAAGCTTTGTTCCCAAAAGATGCCAAAGAGTCTTCCAAAAGTAGCTAGTGAATCGGACATCTCTGTCTGACACTATGCTCTTTGGAAGTCCATGGAGACGAACTACTTCATTGAAAAACAATTGAGCAACATGAGAAGCATCAGACGTTTTAAAACAAGGAATAAAATGAGCCATTTTTGAGAAACGATCCACAACCACCATGATGGAATCATGGCGCTTGTTCGTCCTTGGAAGCCCTAGCACAAAGTCGATGCTCACATCCTCCCACGGTTTTTGAGGAACTGGTAATGGAGTGTAGAGCCCAGTATTCTGCTTGACCTGTTTGGCGAGAGCACACACACGACACTGGGACACTATATTAGCTACGTCTCGCTTAAGGGAGGGCCAGTAGAATCGATGCTCAACCATTGCGATGGTTTTGTCTCTCCCAAAATGACCACTAAGGCCTCCAGCATGTGTTTCCCATACGAGAAAGTCCCTAAGAGAGGAGCGTGGGATGCAAAGGCGATCATAAAATAAGAATCCGTTTTCTAAGAGATAGTCTTGGTTAGCAGAATTCGGATTCTTGCCTAAAGTCAGCAAAATGGGAGCAAAATCAGGGCAATCAGGGTACAGGTCTTTCATGTGATCAAATCCAATAACCTCAACCTTCATAACATTCAGCAAATGGACCCTTCGACTCAAAGCATCCGCGACTCGGTTCTCTACACCCCTCTTGTGTTTGAGGACAAAGGTATATGATTGAATAAACTCAACCCATTTAATGTGCCGCGAATTTAACTTCTGCTGGGAATGGAGATACTTAAGGGCTTCGTGATCAGAGTAGAGGACAAATTCTTTGGAGAGTAGGTAATGACGCCAATGACGTAAAGATTGGACGATCGCATAAAATTCTTTGTCATAGGTAGAATATTTGAGCTTAGCATCATTTAACTTTTCACTAAAGAAGGCGATGGGATGATTCTCCTGACTCAGGACCCCACCAATTCCTAATCCCGATGCATCACAAGCAACCTCAAATACTTTATCAAAATCAGGTAGTCGAAGAATTGGGGCTTGAGTCATTCTACGTTTGATCTCCTCAAAGGATCTTTGAGCTTCTATAGTCCATTCAAAATGAGTTCCCTTAAGACATTCAGTCAGGGGTGCCATGATGGTGCTAAAGTTGGATATGAAGCGACGATAGAACGTTGCTAGACCATGAAAACTACGAACATCATGCACACTTCTAGGTGTTGGCCACTGGGTGATGGCATCAATTTTGGCCGGATCGACGGATACACCTTGACCAGAGAGGATGAAACCTAAGAAAGAAACATGACTAACAAGGAAAGAACATTTTTTTGGGTGAGCGTACAACTGCTCGGTTTTTAAGACTTCACAAACTAAACGAATGTGTTGGAGATGATCTGGTGTGGATCTGCTATAGATAAGGATATCATCAAAATAAACAACCACAAAATTTCCTATGAACGGTCTGAGTATGTGGTTCATCAATCGCTGAAAAGTGCTAGGTGCATTGGACAACCCAAAGGGCATAACCTTCCACTCATAAAGTCCATCTTTGATCTTAAAGGCTGTTTTCCATTCGTCTCCCGGTCGGATACGAACTTGGTGATAACCGCTCTTAAGATCAATTTTGAGAAAACTGTCGAACCTGCCATCATATCAAACATATCGTCGATGCGAGGAATGGGAAATCTATACTTGACAGTAATCTTGTTGATGGCTCTACTATCGATGCACATGCGCCAACTCCGCCCTTTTGGGAGCTAGTAGTGCAGGGACGGCACAAGGACTGAGGCTCTCTTGAATGAATCCCTTGTCCAAGAGGTCTTGGACTTGACGTTGGAGTTCCTTGTACTGCGTGGGATCCATACGGTAGTGGGGAAGGTTGGGTAACGATGACCCCGAACAAAGTCAATAGCGTGCTGAATATCGCGCATTGGAGGTAAGTCATTGGGTAAATCATTGGGGAAAACACTAGCGAACTCCTCAAGAAGCTGAGAGACCTCATGGGGTGGAGTAGAGGAGTCCTCGGGAGTGATCAGGAATCATGGCTAAACACATAGTCATTTCACTATCAAGCTCTTTTTGAAATTGGGATCCACTAATAACACACAAGCCTATGGAAGTAGATTTGAGACGGCCCTTTATGGATTATGGGTGTAGGGATGCCGTGTGAATCTCGTGCCTTGATGGATGAAGGAACAAGTATTACTCCGACCATAGAGGTGTACATCGTTATCATACAGCCAAGGGCGGCCGAGGATAATGCTGCCCACCTTCATGGGTAGAACATCGCATAAAATCTCATCTTCATAGGATTGGACCTTCAAGGGGAGACGGCATTGGTTTTTCACAGGGATAGAGGTAGCATCAATCCACGAAACATAGTAGGGGTGAGGGTGATCAATCAACGGTAGTCCCAAACGCGAAGTCATAACGTCGGAGACGACGTTAATACAGCTACCACTATCTACAATCGTCTTACACATCTTATCACCAATTTTGAAATACGTGTAAAATATGGACGTCCTCAATACAGGGTTGTCAGTAGTAGGTTGAGTAAGATTGCAACGGACAATTCCTCTAACTGATGTAGATGGGTCATGACGAGGAAGAGATGGGGGGAAATCTGTGATGCCAATAAAGCTCACTAATCCATCATCAAGCACAAAATCATCAACAACATGGCTCTCTACTCTATATTCCTCTTCCTCTAGGGATGGCTCATCTAAGGTAGGCTCGCTTTCGAAGGGTTCCTGTCCAATGTGCAAGGCTCGAGAGGGGCATTGGGAAGCTCTATGACCTCGACCTTGGCATTTAAAACAAGTCAAGCCAGAAGGACTGAGTTGTGAAGAGTTGGATTGAGGAGGGGCCCTTGCGGTGGACTCGAGGGACGGTGAGCTACGAGTTGTCGGGGTAGGAAATGATTGAGTCGGAGCGGCGGGATGGTGTTCGGATGGAGTGCGGGTAGGGGTAGGAGCCCGGGGAGCTGGAAGTATGGAGCTGAGAGAGGTGGTAGTGGTGGTGCTGGAAGAGCTAAGGGAGGTTGACGCTGGATTGCACGTTGGCATAAGGAGTAGATAAAGGGGGCCGATCGGTGAGAGCAGGGCGATGATACACAGGAGAATGATGTAAGTTCTGACACAGCTCTAGGTCTTCTACGATCTGGTAGGCCTGCTCTAACGTAGTGGCTTTACGGACTAGAAGTTCCGTCTCAAGGTACGGGTTGAGACCTGTCCGAAAGCGAGAAATAACAACGCGGGGGTTCTCCTCAACACGACACCTCATGTAAAACTCCTCAAATTGGGTGATGTACTCGGAAACCGGACGTCTACCCTGTTGTAGTTTATGCCATTGGTCTAAGAGGTTGTCTAAGTAAGCTAGTGGTACATATTTTTCTCTGAGTTTGTCCTTCATTTGAGGCCAAGTATCGATGGGCGGCTCACGGCGGTTATAAATCGAAAATTCAAGGTTTTCCCAAAAGATTTTGGCTTGTCCTCCTAATCTCATCTCGGCGTACTGGACTTTCTGCCACTCTAACATACTGTACCACTTGAAATAGCTATTCAATTTTGACTCCCAAGCGAGATAGCCTTTAGGGTCTCTAGATCCTCGTAGTATGGGACATCGACTTTGACGCCACGTTGAATCTGCTGCCAGTGGTTGTCGTGTGATCCGCACGACGGTGATCGCGAGGAGGAACCACCACTTCGGGTGGAAAAGGATCGTTCCTGTCCGGACGACTCGCTCCACCCGCGATGTCTATCATCAGGCGGATAAGGATCATTCCGAGGGGATGATTCCTATCTCGCTCTGGGATCCTCCTCCGGTGGATGGTAATCGTCTCGTAGTGGACGATTTCCATCGCGTGCACCGGGCTCTCCAAGGAGGGTAGGGATCGTTCCGCAGGATGATTCTTCTCCTGGCTTGGGGTCCTAGGCTCCGGTGGATAGTAATCGTCGCGACGATTCCTATCACGAACTGGAGCACGGGTATCCGGAGGAATCATATCGTCATGTTCGAGACGGTTCTGGTTTCGACTTCGGATCTATCATCGACGTATAGGATCATCAACGTAACGATGATTCCTATCACGATCTCGAGCTCTAGGATCAGGTGGGTAGTGGTTCTCACGATCACGCGAAACGATCCGGGCCTCTATTTTCGAGTTGTTGAGTTCGGTCGCTCACCGCGTCGATCGAACTACTTAGACGGTTGTCCATGTTGGTCATTCGTGTATTCATATCACGAAAACCATCATGGAAAGCGCCTAGTATACGATCAACGCCCAGGCGAGAAGAGGACGGTGGAGTGGGTGACGCCAACTCATGGATAGGGGCTGACACCTCACGACCGTCTTGGGGTTGGTCTGTCATCGGAGCGGAACTCGTTTGCCTGAACGCAAATGCATGCAAGGGACTGACAAATGATGAATGAAGACGTCGTTGGCGGAAATGGCTGGGCGACAGGTTAGGCTCTGATACCAATTTGACGAGGGCGACTATGGGATGGACGATTTAGGGCGGATGACGAGGCTATGGGTAGGAATGGGTTAAGGGATAAAACAATCCACAGAAATCACGGTCGATTCTCGGACTTAAAACCGATGAAATCTGGTGGTGCAGCTCCGACCCTTATCGAGCGGGAGTACTGTCTTCCCCACCGCGACGATGCCTAAGCACCGAAATCAATACCTCAATTCACGTCGCGAAGAAACACTCGAGAAAAGGAGAGAAGAAGAGGAAATCCAAGTCTAATTCTGACGGCGGTGGAAACGTCCCGAGAAAATATTGAGCGGAGAACACGTCGACACCACAGGGTTCAGGTATACCTCAGCACCGTGGTGCGTAGAGGCTGCAGATAATTCTGCTCGTGGCGACGGCGGCGTGATACTGAACGGCGCTCGGCGTTGTCCGGCCCTGGTGGACGCGTTATGAAGCGGGACGCCGGGTGGGCGCGACGAACTCCGCGCGCTGGCGCGCGGGTGCGCGGAGCGCACGGAGCAGCACGGAGCAGCACGGAGCAGCGCGCGCAGGCGCGGAGTGCGCGGAGCGCGGAGGCGCGCAGCGCCGGAGTGCGGAGCGCGCGGAGCTGCGCGCGCGCGGAGTGTGCGGAGGGCGGCGGAGCGCACCCGAGCGCGCGAGCGCGCGCGGCTTGAGGCGCCGCCGACGGCGCGCGCAGCGCCGCGATCGCGCGCAGCGGAGGCGCACGGGCGGCGCGGGGATGGCACGCGGTGGCGTCGCGGTCGCGGCGTGTGACCGCGCTGCCGCGCTGGCGGTGATGACGACGGCGGCGGCAGCGGCGGCGGTGGTGGCGGCGGCGACGACGGTGATGACGACGACGACGGCGACGATGGGGAAGGTTAGGGCAAGATGAGGGGTAGGGCAATCCTCCAAGAAGAGTTAGAAAGAAAACTCAATTCTTGAATTATGATTGCCTAATGAGTTCTTGAAACAAATGACCTTATATAGGCCTTGGAGGAAAGAGAAAATAACTAGAAAATAAGACACGCAAGGGAAAACGTGCATCACGTCACGCCAAAGGGCAGTTGTGGATCTGCCTTTGGCGTCGTGTCATGACGCGCGTGGAGACGTGCGCGGGTGGTGACGTGGCGGACGACGGTTGTTGCGTGTTGACTTCTTCGTTGACTCCTGTTGACCGAGGTGGGTTGACTTCTGTTGACTTCATCTTTGGATCCGTAACGTCTGTGTTGACCCCGACTGCCTGCGGTGACGTGTCCCGGGCTGATGCATTGGCGTCCTCGCCATCAAAAATAGTATGCACGGTGTTTCTCTTAAAATAAACCCTCTCAACAAATAAAACCATATCAAAGAGACATAAATTTCTGAAGCTTAATATTCATATTGAGGTTTATCCTACTTAGCTACCCAGCTCCCGGTTGGAAGGACGCTTACTATTTACTATGGTATGGTAACAAATTTGTTGATTAAGTTCAAACTGACCATACAAACGAACTAGTTAGTGGTATTTTTATCATCGACTTCTAACCCCTAGTGTGGTCAATCGTTTGTGTGGAGATACTAATGATAGATAGTGGGTGCTCTTTAATGGAAAGAGTTCACTGAATTGATCCATACTAATGCCTGAATGGTGATTATACCAAGCTAGAGGTTTAAAGTTTATCTCACTGAATAGATATTTTATCTCTTTGGAGATTTTGAAAACTCCAAAACAAATCTGAAATATCATTCTCTGTCTTTTTTCTTTAGGGAACTTTTTTCATAAATGTTAAAAATATTATGCATGTTTTTATCTAAAAACATACCCTATTAACAAAAAAACTTCACATCAATGAGACTTATAACAAATAAAACCTCATAGTTTTTATAGATAGTTGCAGATCGCATTAGAGACCATAGTTAGTCTATAGCCAGATCGTGGCTACGTGGCCCCCTTCCACGTCGACCACAACTCTGTGTAACGTTCTCCACGCCTAGACTGACATCGTTTTTGTCCTCTACGTTGCCCTTCCAAAAATGCCAGTTGGGGACATCTGTGCATCCGAGACTTAAGATCGCCATTGCTTGGAGCAAGAAGTTTGGAGGATCGATTTTGAGGCCGTCTTTTGGCCTCTCCCATTCACACCGCCATCTCTCAAGCCCGAACGCCCAAAGAACTAGGCATCTTTTGGGATAACCGCCGGTTTCTTGGTTTTCATGGACTGTTCCAGCCCCATGATTTTCTGCCTTTTCTGTCGTGTCAACATCCAGCGCATCGCCGGCTGCCTCGGCCCCAACACGCCAGCATCTCACCGCCATGTGCTCCTGCATCCGCGTGGCTGCTGCCAACGCACATGTGCACATGATAACACCCGAAATTTGGTCATTATTTCATGCTATTAGCACAATTGTATGCATTTAAAGAGCTTAGAATGGGGTTGTCATCATATATTTACATAAATGTGATGTTCCCAAGCGATTTCAGATTTTTCCCTAATTTTTTGTTAATTTTATGAATTTTATGGGATTTATTTGAGCTTGAAATGCTTATTTTAAATGTGAATGTCAGGTTTAAAATTTAATTTACTCCTTAATTATTATGGGGATGAATTACTGAGTTTTCTCAAAATTTTGGGAATTTGCTATGATTTATTTAAGATTTAATTGGATTTTACAAGATTTATTTAAGTGAGAAATAAATTTTTAAAGGAAAAAAGGACATATTTATAATGAGAAAATGAGTTTAAAAATCAATTTTTACTCTTCGAGGGGCTTTTTGTAAATTTCAATTGCAATTATTCCCTAAAAACAGCTCTCGGTCGTGCATACAGGCATAAAGCTATTATTTAAACAGTTAGAAGGTTTTATTGCAATTACTTAGTCTTTTTTTAATGATTTTTATGAGAAATCAGAGGAGAGAGAATATGCAAGGGGCATATACACAATTACTTTTGGGCAGCACACAACAACAAATCCAGGCTTTTTTAAAGAAGAATGCTTTTAATGGTTTTTTTGAAAAACAAGAATTCATAATGCGCCCGCCAATGAGAGAGCGACACGTCATGACGTTTTAAAAAATAATGAATAAATAAATGAATTTAAATCCAATGGCTTAAATTGGTTTAAAATTCATCTATTAATAACTTTTGATCCTGAAGTCTGATTGAGATGATTTTTTTTATGGATTTGCTTGTCTTGATCCCCTCTTTCTATCTGTACATTGATAGATCAAGCCTACATTAATAGATAAAGATTAATTACTAAACGGATGTAAAATGTGATTTTTACCATGTAACCTAAGGATAAAAGCTAAATTTTGAGAGGGGGAGCTCATTCTTGATAGTTCTCTATCACAGCTGCAAGGCAGATGGGAGTTCCTACATGGATCAACTTGTTTGGTACTTTTTCCTTCATTGTATTTGATTTTTTTGGGTGTATTTTGGATGTTATTGGCTGAATCTCTTAATTGTTCTTCTTAATTTCTGTCTAAACTTTTAAATCGCTTGGCTTCAGCAGCATGTACAAGCCCTGACTAGGATTGAGAGGAGTAATTGAGAGATTTAACTGGTTATTCAAGTGCATTTCAAGAAAACTATAAAAAAATAACATAAAAGGGTTAACTTTCTAGAAGATTGAAAGGGTTAACTTTCAATATTCAGTAGAGTAGTTGTTTCTTGAATTATCAAGCCTACAAAACCAACCAAACCACAATCAACTTTCCTTCTGAATCCCTCTGATCGAATACTTTGATCCTTTAAATTGGATCAAATAATTCAATTTATAGCCGATATTTCTTCTATCCCTCTCATCTCTCCTATTTCCCTTTCTACATTTCTCCTCTAATTAGGGTAATTTGATCTCTGTTGAGATTGAGATTCACCCCAATGAGGTTCAAATTATTAAAGAAGAACATCAAATTTATTCCTTACTAGCTTTCCTTGGACGATACTCGTACTTACCACTACACATTCTAGTACAATTCTTATAAATTTTATTGTTTAAACTAAAATTGACAACAGCAAGGGTTTAAAATTGCATAAAATTTACCCTTATTTTTGGCTTATCAATTGGCGCTGTTGTCGGGGAAGCCACGCTAAGGAAATTCAATTGGTTTTCATTTTTATCAAATTTGCTTTGAAATTGAGTTCAAACTATTTTGATTTTATTTTTTATGAAGTGCCTATTTTTTAGTTAATATGTCTTCTTGCATTGAATTTGACTTCCAATTTTGGATTGAAGTGCTTAGAAAGTGCCACGTATCGAGCTAAAATATTATTGCAACACGTAGTCTTTTCTTATAGACAACTAGTTATAAGCATATGAAACAACCATGTCTTACTATTATGGGCATAATTCTCGTTACTATGAGTTGCATTAAAATTATCACCGTGATGATTTATACTATGAAGGTACACAATATGAATATCTTAATGATTTTAGAGACTCGTTCAATTATGGTGAACATCTACAATATGACATCAATCCTGGTATGTCTGAATATGACCATTCCTACGAGGCCATCCCTAATTTTCATGAGCATTCATATTATCCTAAATCTATTGAGGCCACAATCCCTAAATTTTCTCCTCATAATAACCATGATCATGGCTTCCACACTCATGACATGCCCCCTTTGGAATATCCACACTTTGAGTGGGAGTAATCACCATCTTTAGGACTTTCCTCTACAATTTCATTACAAAATACATCACCTTCATTTTCCAACGAGCATCATGTGTTTGTTAATGAGTGTGAAATGATTCAACAGAAAATTTCTCAAATTGATGAATCCGAAGAGAGTGACCAGTTTATGATGAATTATTTTCTTGAATATGAGGATGATGTAGGATAACTAGGGGAGCTGACGACTAGGGAGAGGGGAATGACAACGATGGGTAGAGGATGTAGGACAGGTTTGGATAGAGGGATAAAACAGATCAGAAAATCCACACGATCGAATTCGAAAATGTAAAATCGATAAACACACGGGTCTTAGGCTCTTCATGAGTCGCATCCTAAGTCATCACCAACGATTTCTTTTTATTAACAAGTCAACCTTTGGCTCACAATGAGTCGATGAAGATTACAAATGTCAAAATGTGTCTAATACAAAAAATCATACACTAATCTTCTTGCAGCTCCTCGATTACCTTGGTGAGAGTGGCATTAGTGGGATCTGAAAAATTTCGGTAAGGTTGATAATGTTGTTGGTGATGTGGATTGTTCGCCTTGGGTTGAAACTGTTGTTGGGGTGGTCGATTGTGATTATTCCATGCCTGTCCTCCTAAGTTTCCTCTAGCAGCCCATTGACCATTGTTCCCTTCCTACCTGCCTATTGCATTCACTTCTGAAATCATAGGGCACTCTTCTCCGGTGTGGCTATCACTTGAGCACATTTCACATCGATTTATTTGGTTGGGTGCTCCTCCACTATTCTGACCCTGCCATAATGAGATCATTTTTTCATTCATCTTTTCCATAGCTTTTCCCATCATGACACCTATCTGTTTTTCAATTCGATCCATAGTAATCTGGGGTTCAACCCCCCTAACATCCAACAATCCACCTTTCCGAGGAGTAACCCTAACATGATCGGAGGCATCTTGGTGATAGGCTAAATTGTCGGACATCTTTTGTAGGAGTGCCATGGCTTCATCTTCGTACATATCTGCTATTGCTCCTCCACTTGAAATATCAACTCTTCCTTTTTCGACATCATTCAAGCCTTCATAAAAAATTTGCACTAACTCCCATTTTTGAATGCCATGGTGGGGGCACTTCCTAATGAGCCCCATCAATCTCTCCCATGCTTCGCTGAAGGTATCATTTCCCTGCTGAAAATTTCTAATCTCCCTTCTGAAAGAGTTTGTCCTCGCCATTGTATAATATCTTTTTAGAAAGCTCTTCTCCATATCATTCCACGATTCGAAATTTGTCCCCAATGTTCTAAACCAATCCTTGGCTCTATCCTTAAGGGCATGAGGGAATAGTTTCATTCTCACAGCTTCCTTTGAAATTCTGGGATAAGTACAACTATCACAGGCTTCATAAAATGTTTCTAAGAAGTCATAGGGCTCTTCGTTTGCCTTCCCTAAAAAGGATGATAATAACTGAAATTGGTGTGGATCAATTCTAAACATCACATCATCTCCAATAGGGGCAGATACCTTGGTTAAGATGGGGGTTTCAGCTGGTGTGGAATACTCTCTGATCCTCCTACGTCCATCGTTAACTACCTCAATATTTCCTGTTCCATTGCCTATTAGGTCCATTGGTAAAGTTCTAATCAATGTCTCCTCTACGAATGTGGGTTCAGTGAAAGATGATTCGGGTGTGCCGGAGTCTACTACAGGAGAATTTCTGTCACTACTCCCTGATTCAAATCCAGACCTAAGCTTCATACAAAACCACTAATTCAAACACAACACCCGTTAGTCGTTAGCCACCAAATCACTTTGAATTTAAAATTGATACAAGGAATCTTATCAAAAATTAGATCAACACTTGCCCAATTTTGTTTATGAATAAAGGCACGTTGAATTCTTTAGCGTTGCTTCCCCGGCAACGGTGCCAATTAATAAGCCGAAAATAGGGGTAAAAATTATGAATTTTTAGCCCTTGTCGTTGTGAATTTTGGCTTAAGCAATAAAATTTATAAAAACTCTACTTAAGATGTATAGAGATAAGTACGAGTGTCGTCCAAGGTAAGCGAGTAAGAAATTCAATTTGATGATCTTTTTGGTGTTTTAATCCTAATTAGAGTGAATTTAATCTTCAATGAGGATCAAGTCACCCTAATTAGATGAGAATTTAGAAAGGGGGATAGAAGAGGTGAGATGAGTAGAAGAATTATGGACTCTAAATTGGCTTCTTTGATCCTAATGAAAGGATCCAAGAGGTCAATTAGAGAGGTTAAAAGGGAATTTTTAAATTGAGTTTGGTTTGTTTTTGCAACTTTTGTAATTCAGAACTGAAATGGGTAATTCAATCTCCTAAGAATTTTTTTAGAGTTTTTGTTTGGTAATGCAACTGAATGCCTGGGTAAATCCCTCAATTTCTCCTCTCAATCCTAATCAGGGCTTGTACATGCTGCTCAAGCCAAGCGATTTCGAAGTTCGGATTAGAATCGAGAAGAAGAAACAAACAACTTAACCAATTTCATTCAAAATGCATCAAAGTTCAAATACAATGAAGGTAAAAAAGTACCAAAAGGGTTGATCCAGTCTGGGGCTCCTCTGTGTCTTGCAGCTGTGATAGAGAACCATCAAGAATGACCCCCTCCTTCTCGAAATTCGGCTTTTATACCTAGGTAAAATGGAACAAATGACCATTTTATCCTTAATGAGTAATTAGTCTATATCTATCAATACAAGCTTGATCTTACAGATAGAAAGAGGGGATCAAGACGAACAAATCCATAAAAAAATCATCTCAATCGGACTTCAGGATCAAAAGTTATGAATAAATGAAGTTAAACCAATGTTAACCATTGGATTAATTCATTAATTAATTAATTTATTTTTTTTAACCTCAGGCTGACGTGTCGCCCGTCTATTGGAGGCGACATTTCAAATTCCTCAGGGGGGTTCTCTCTCCTTGCGCCACGTACCCCCCTGGCGAAAATATGAAAACAAACGAAAATTAAAAAAAGCGCATTTTTTATACGTTTCGATACGCACGTAACGTGCGTTTATTCATTACTCAGTCCACTTCTACTTCGCCCCGTCACCGCCCGTGCGTGCGCGTTGTACGTGCAGCGCGGGTGGTGAACTTACCTCTTGCAACTGACGTGTGCGCGACGGCGTTGGATTCTCATCCAACGGCCCTCATAGCTCCACGTCGACACCGGACTTATCCTTTCGCCCTTTTTTTCAGCGAACCCCTTAATAAAACGTGAAGTTGCAAATGGACGCCCCCCAAAAATATTTATAAATGTACCCATTTTTGCATTCTCTCTCCTCCGCTTTTCTCTGAAATATTAAAACAATTAATAATACATTTGCAATTAAACCCTAAACTATTTTAAATTGGATCTTTACGCTTGCAGTGGCGACCGACAGCTGTTTTCAGGGTCTTTTGCAACGAAAGTTTGCAAAAAGGCCCTTGAAAGTTTGAAAATAGTAAAAATACTTCTTTTTTTCTGTTATAAATATACCTTTTTTCTTAGAATAAATGCATTTCCTCTTCAAATAAATCTCAGAAAAATCTTAAAAATTCGTAAAAAATTCTAGAAAATTCTAGAAAATTCACCGATTCATTCCCATGCTGATAAATGTCGAAATAAAATATTAAATATGCCATTTCATTCAAAAATAGTTATTTTGAGCTTCAATAATTCCTTTAAAATTCATATAATTAACAGAAAATTAGGGGAAAATCAGAAATTACTTGAAAACACTATTTTCATGTAAATATATGATAACAACCCCATTTTAAGCTCTTTAAATGCATAAAATTGTGCTAATAACATGAGATAAAGACCGAATTTAGGGTGTTATCATATACCCCCCTGCTTAGACATTGCTAGTCCCTTAGCAACATCTAAGTATTTTGCCGCATTATCATTTCTTTCATCCTGTGGGTCAGACAACGAGTGTTGGAAGTGTTAAGTGCATCAATCACAAGCTGAGCTAAGACACTAAATGACAATTTGAGCCACGGCCTTTTCAGGAATGTGGGGTTCCTTTCTCCTTGGTTTGAATGCCTAAGTTGATGAGAAGGGAGTGTACTTGTTTCCAGGTATGACGTTGTACCCCTAAGGTAATCTCCCTTCACACATTTGATACTGGCCTCACGTCTCTCACAAACAAGATCACTCTCTCTCAGGGTGGCGGCCACCGAGTACTTGTCTCCCATTAGTGTTTCTCCACCCCAAAAATAGAGGCAGCCAATTTCTCCTCCTCTTTAGCACAGAAAATGAGGGTAACAAAAAGGGATATATCGCGTAATTGTTGGGGTTGTGATGCAAGAGATAGGAAAAACATGAGGGGACTTGAATAAGTGTGTTAAAAAATGTGGTGAATGTATGGTTGATGGAATGTGGTGCTACCTACGACAACCTACTCCCAAGATTTTTAGAAGAAGTGGGGGAGATAGCAGAGATGGGACCAATGCGATGATACAAAGATAAATAACAATATCACCCTGAATTGAAAGTTAACACCAGAAATTTTGCAAGTCAAACCCCTCTTTTCTCTTTGTCTTCTTCTCCTTCTTCTTGTCTTTTCTTTTCTTTTTTTAAACTTCTTTCTGCTTTTTATATATATATATATATGAAGGAGGGGGATGACAAAAAATGAAACACTTTCCATGATCTAAATGTTTTTCTAAACATCTTGTCACAACTAGCATGGGTGTTATAGCTCAGATCGACGGTCATCAGCGCGTTCATGATCCCCGCCACGCCGTGGGCGGCGCCCAAGTACTTCTTCCCGTGCCACTCGTACATCAGCGGCCACTCGCTCCCGCTCCTCCGCGCCTGCTCCCTCCCTTCCTCGACTATCTTCTTCGCCATGGCAGCCTACAGATGGTCTAGGGAGAAGAGACAGAAGAATAAGATTTAGATAATGCAGAGCGAATTATGGACAGAAAAAGAGTTGAAGAGGCAGTATCGGAGTGATACCGTGGAAAGTGAGATAGACGTACTTGGGAGATAGGTATATCTTCGGTAGTGGAAGCAAGGTGGTGGAGTCAAGTTATGATGGATATGGCGTGAAGTGTGTGGAACAATGAGGTGGATGGAGATGGTGGATTCTGTGCATAAGAGTTGGAGAATGATTGCTCCTATTTTGGAATGAAAGTAGGCTAATGGTGGGACAAAATACAAAAGTGGGATCGGCTATGTTGAGCTGATGGAATGGGGGCTCTCAATTCACTCAATCACTTCCCTTTGAAGCATAGAGCTTCTACCCTTGACTTTCCATCATCTAATCACCTACTAGACACCCTCCCCAATTTGAGATTGAATCCACATCGCTCAAAATCACCTGTGTTGCACCTCAACATGTTCTTGATCCGCCCTAGGAGCTTAACT
This sequence comes from Wolffia australiana, assembly GCF_029677425.1. NCBI lineage: Eukaryota > Viridiplantae > Streptophyta > Magnoliopsida > Alismatales > Araceae > Wolffia > Wolffia australiana. The sequence goes on along the minus strand of NC_135839.1, from coordinate 12,213,234 downwards.
TCTCTACACATGTTCGAAAACCACAGGATGAAAGGTATGACTCATGTATATGCATGTTAAAGATGATTACAAGCAGGTTCAATTCATATAATATTCTTTAAAATTAAATGCATGAGTCCCAGTTCGCCACATAAAATGACCCAGCTCCCCCCTACTAAAACGTGCATGGTCCTCAATGCATAGCTACTAAAATCATGAAGAGTAAAACTGAGGTAAGAAGGGAAAACAGTGATATTGGAGACATTAGGCCCAATGGCATTATGAATAAGAGATCCTGGCGATAGTGCTGATTTAGGGTGTTATTTGCAGCCGACACTGGGCGCTTGGTGGGGGCGGCCCTGAGTGGGGCGGCTGATGCTAGGCGCTTGGCGTGGGCTGCCCTAAGCGTGGCAGCCGGCGTTGGGCGCTCGGTGCGGTGACCCTGAATGGGGCGGCTGACACTAGCTATCGTGGCACTAGGGGCCCTGGTTGGGGCGAGTGGCACTAGGCGCTTTGCACGGGCGACCCAGAATGGGGCGACCAGCACTGGGCACTTGGCGCGGGCAGCCCTGGATGGGGCGGCTAGCGCTGGCTTTCCTAGCGCTGGTGGTTCTCATTAGGGCGGCTGGCGTTCGGGGTAGAACTGGTGCAGGTGGAAGAGAGAGAGGGAATGAAAGACAAAAAGGAAGGAGAGGAGAGAGAGAGAGAGGGCGATAGAGGGAGGGAGGAAGATGGTGGCTAGTGTGTGGAGACGATGGCGGCCATGGTGGCAGCGACCTGAAGGACAAAGGAGGCTAGGGTAAGTCGTCCTAGAAGAGCTAACAAAAATTCAATTCCTGAATTATGACTTGCCAAATTGTTTCTTGGAACAATGGCCTATACATATAGGCCTTGGAGGAAAGAGAAAATACAGTCAATAAAAATAAAGACTAGCGACATGGTTTGTGTCACGTTCGGGGGAAGTTCTAAATCTATTTTTGGTGATGTGTCACAATGCGTGAAGGGGAGTGCGTGGGTGGAGACGTGCCTGATGCTGGCATGTTGACTTGGTCCGATGGCGGTGGCGCTTTCAGTGGTGGCGCTTCCGGTGTCGATGCGTCGACGTCGCCGTCACCAATTCCCCCCAGGTGTGAAGAACTCGACTACGTGGAGTAAGCACCAGAAGACTCCAGCATGGTCAGCAAGTCGGGGCGTAGACGAGCCAGGTCCTCTTCTGTGATCCACGTGTCATCCGTCGATGGTTTGCCCTGCCAACGAACAAGAAACTTCCGCACCGTCCCACCTTTGGTGAAGGTGATTACTTCGTCCAGTATTGCCTCGACGTTCTCTTGCCAATCAGAAGGTAGTGAGGGAGGGGTGGACAAGTCAAACTCACTCACCGGGAAGTCCAAGGGTAGAAAAGGGTCATTAGATGAAAGAGGTGGGGCTTTAAATGCGACCAAATTGGAAATATTAAAAGTAGTGCTTATCCCCCACGTGGAGGGTATGTCGATGGCATAGGCATTTTCCCCTACTCGTTTGAGGATCTGAAATGGCCTGGCACTACGAGCATGGAGCTTGGTAGCCCGCTTGGAAGAGAATCTCTCTGGCCTAACCATCACCATCACCATTTCACCTTCTTTAAATTTGCAAAAATGACGGTGTAAATCTGCGGTCTCTTTATATGCAGTGTTCCTACTCATGATGCGTTTATGAATATCCTCATGTAGACTTCTAATATGACATGCAAATTCATGACCATCATCTGAAACTCTAGCATGCGGTAACATGGGTATGAGGTCGGTAGGCTTACGAGGTGGATGACCATGCACAATTTCGAAGGGACTCATGCCAGTGGTGCGATTGATCGACGCGTTAGAGGCAAACTCAGCATGCGGAATGACGTTATCCCGAGACTTGAGATTATCCCCAACCAATGATTGTAATAGGTTGCCGACGCTTCTATTAACGACTTCAGTTTGACTCTCCGTTTGGGGATGAAAAGCCGTGGAAAATTTGAGCTTTGTTCCAAAGAGATGCCAAAGAGTCTTCCAAAAGTAGCTAGTGAATCTGACATCTCTGTCCAGTACTATACTTTTTGGAAGTCCATGGAGATGGACAACTTCATTGAAATAAATCTGAGTGACATGAGAAGCATCAGAAGTTTTAAAACAGGGGATGAAATGTGCCATTTTAAAAAAATGATCTACGACAACCATGATGGAATGATGACGCTTATGGGTCCTGGGAAGTCCAAAAACAAAGTCGATGCTCACGTCATCCCAAGGTTTGTCAGGGACCAGTAGAGGGGTATAAAGCCCAGTGTTCTACTTAACCTGCTTGGCGTGAGCACATACACTACATTGAGAAATGATATTAGCTATGCCTCACTTCAGGGTTGGCCAAAAGAACCTATTCTCTACCATGGTGATGGTTTTATCTCTCCCAAAATGACCACTAAGACCTCCGGCATGCATTTCCCATACAAGAAAATCTCTGAGGGAAGACTGTGGAATGCATACGCGGCGGTCATAAAATAAAAATCCATTTTCTAAAACATAGTCTCGGGTTTTCGGATTTGGGTAATTGCCTATGGTCTGGGTAATGGGTGCAAAGTCCGAGCAGTCAGGATAAAGATCCTTCATCTGGTCAAATCCGATAACTTCTACCTTCATTACGTTCAAGAGGTGGACACATCTACTAAGAGCATCGGCCACTCAATTCTCTACCCCTCTTTTATGCTGAAGGACGAAAGTATATGACTGGATTAATTCAACCCATCTAACATGTCTAAGGTTTAATTCCTGTTGGGAGTGGAGATATTTCAACGCTCCATGATCGGAGTAGAGGATGAATTCTTTAGAGAGTAAGTAGTGACGCCAATGACGTAAAGACTGGACAATAGCATAAACCTCTTTGTCAAAGGTGGAATATTTGAGTTTGGCATCGTTCAAATTTTCACTAAAGAATGCTATGGGATGGTTCTCTTGACTTAGTACTCCACCAGTTCCTAATCTCGATACATCACATGCAACCTCAAATACCTTATCAAAATTGGGTAAACGCAAAATGGGGACTTGTGTCATCTTAAGTTTGATATCGTCAAAAGATTTCTGCGCCATTGCAGTCCATTCGAAGTGGTTTCCCTTCAAGCACTTGGTCATGGGCCCCATTATAGTACTAAAACTAGAGATGAATCGCCTATAGAAACTGGCTAGGCCATGGAAGCCACGTACATCGTGGACGTTTCTGGGGGTCGGCCGTTGGTTTATGGCTTCTATTTGGTCGGATTGAGAGAAACTCCTTGTGCTGACAAGATAAAACCTAGGAAAGAGACATGATCGACAATAAACGAACACTTTTTGGATGTGCATATAACTGTTCGCTTTTCAGGACCTCATACACTAGACGTAGGTGTTGGACATGGTCCTGTTTGGACTTGCTATAAATGAGGGTATCATCTAAATAAACTACAACAAAACTTCCTATGAATGGTCTAAGAATATGATTCATCAAACGCTAGAAGGTACTAGGTGCATTCGACAAACCAAACAGCATCACTTTCCACTCGTATAATCTGTCCTTAATTTTAAACGTGGTTTTCCACTCATCACTAGGACGGATTCGGACTTGATGATAGTCACTCTTGAGATCTATTTTTGAGAAAATCCTGGAACCAGCCATCATATCAAACATGTCATCGATGCGAGGAATGGGAAACCTATAGTTAACGATGATTTTATTGATGGGTCTACTATCAATGCACATGCGTCAACTCCCATCTTTTTTTGGAGCTAGCAATGCGGGTACGGCGCATGGACTAAGACTCCCCTGAATGAATCCCTTTTCCAAGAATTCTTGGACCTGGCGTAAAGTTCCTTGTATTGCGTGTGATCCATACGGTAATGGGGAAGGTTTGGCAAGGAGGATCCTGGAATGAAATTGATGGCATGCTGAATTTGGCGCATAGGTGGTAAATCATTGGGTAGATCCTCGGGGAAGATGCTTTCGAATTCAGCTAATATTTGGGAGATCTCCGGTGGTGGGGGTGTAGAACTCTCAAAGGAATGATCAGGAATCATGGCTACAAAAATAGACATTTCACTATCTATTTCCTTGTGAAATTGACGTCCGTTGAGAATGCATAGACCTAAAGAAGGAGAGTCTGGTGTAGGTTTCTGTGGGTTGTGCGTATACAGGTGCTATGTAATCTTCTTGGCCTGATAGAGGAATGAGCAAGTATTACTCCTACCGAAGATATGTATGTCATTATCATATAACGATGGGCGACCTAGGATGATGCTTCCTACCTTCATGGGTAACACATCACATAGTACCTCATCCTCTTATGATTGAACTTTTAGAGGAAGGAGACACTGATTTCTCACAGGGATCGAGGTGGCATCGATCCAAGATACATAATGGGTGAGGAGGATCAATCAAAGGTAATCCCAAACGTGAAGTTATGACATCGGATATGGCACTGATACAACTACCGCTGTCTACGATCACCTTACACATCTTATCACAAATCTTAAAATATGTATAAAATATGGATGTTTTCAAGGCAGAATTAGCAGTGGAAGGCTAGGTAAGGTTGCCACAGACAAGTCCCCTAACTGAAGTAGATGGATCGTGACAAGGAAGGGATGGTGGGCAGTCATTGATGCTAGTGAAACTCACTTAAACTCATCCACGACGTAACTCTCTACTTTATACTCTTCCTCATCAATAGGCTGCTCATCTATGGTGGGCTCACTGTCGAAGGGCTCCTGCCTTATATTGAAGGTCCGCGTAGGGCATTGGGAAGCTCGATGGCCATGTCCTTGGCACTTGAAGCAGGTTATGCCTAAAGGACCAATCTAAACCGGATTGGATTGTGGGGGAGCTCTCGCAGTGGAATCGAGGGAAGACGACATACAGGTGTTAGGGGTAGCGAAGGATGGTGTCGGAGATGGAGGACGGGGCTCGGTGGGAGTGCGAGTGAGAATTGGTGTTGGTGTCGGGAGAACTAACAGTGGGTTACGCAAAGCTTAACGGTTGGAGTAAGCGGGATTGGATGAGTGAGCTTGATCAATGAGCGCAGAACGACTTATAATAGGAGTGTTGTAGAGGTTTTGACAGAGCTTAAGGTCTTCTATGATTTGATACCACTGCTCAAGTGTAGTGGTCTTGCAGACAAGTAATTCTGTCTCTAAATATGGATTAAGGCCAGTTCTAAATCGGGAGATAACAACTCGAGGGTTCTCCTCAACTCGACATCTCATGTAGAATTCTTCAAATTGAGTAATGTATTTGGAGATCGGACGTCTACCTTGATGTAGTTTATACCATTGATCTAAAAGATTATCTAAATAAGCAAGAGGGACGTATTTCTCACGCAGTTTTTCCTTCATTTGTGTCCAAGTATCTATGGGTGCCTTTTGTCGGTTGAAAATAAAAAATTCAAGGTTTTCCCAAAATATTTTTTTCTTGTCCTCCTAGTCTCATCTCGGCGTATTGGACTTTCTGCCACTCAAGCATGTTGTACCATTTGAAATAGCTATTCAACTTAGACTCCCAATCTAGATACTCTTTAGGATCACTAGAGCCTTCGTAATACGTAACATCGACTTTGACGCTTCTCTGAATTTGCTGCCATTGGTTGTCATGTTCCGCGCGGTGGTGATCGCGAGGGGGTACTCGTTCCTCAGGCGGATAAGGATCGTTCAACTCTGGATGATTCCCACTCCACCCTCGGTGTCTATCATCCAACAGATAGGGATCATTTCATGGGGGATGATTCCTACCACAATCTAGAACCCTCTCATCCGGGAGATAGTAATCGTCACGTGGTGGACGATTACCATCATGTGTCAGGTTCCTAACCGCAGGTGGATAGGAATCGTTCCGCGGGGGATGATTCTTATTTTGGCCTGGGATTCTGGGCTCAGGCAAATAGTAATCGACTCGACGATTCCTATTGTGGCCTGGTGGTCTAACTTTTGGAGGAATCAGATCGTCTCGTTCTGCTTACTGCTCGTGGATCTATTTTTGGGTCACATGGGATCATCAAATTTTTGATGATTCCTATCATGATCTCGAAATCTAGGTTCTGGCGGGTAGCGGTCTTCGTGATCATGACAGTGCTAATCGCGACCCTAATTTTTGAGTTGATAAGTCCGTTCACTAACCGCATCAATAGAATGGGTTAGACGGTTGTCCATGGTGGTTATTCATGTATTGATATCACGAAAACCGTCCTGGACAGCGTCTAACACGTGGCCAATGTCCCCACGTGAGGAAGATGGTGGAGCAGGCGGAGAGGACTCATGGACGGGAATGAACACGTTATGATCATCATGGGTTAGATCAGTCATAGGGGCAGAGACGCGTTTGCCTGAACGTAGATGCATGGAATGGAAATTATGAATGAAGACGTCCACGATGGCGGAAACAACTAGGATAACACAGGCTAGGCTCTGATACCAATTTGAAGCAGGACAACTAGGGGAGCTGACAATTAGGGAGATGGGGATGACAACGATGGGTGGACGATGTAGGATGAGTTTGGATAGAGGGACGGTCTAGATAGAGGGATAAAATAGACCGAAAAACCCACACGATTGAATTCAAAAACTTAAAACCAATGAAATAATGGTGGTGCAGCCCCGTTCCTTGTCGAGGGCGGGAGTATTGTCTTGATCCACCGCGACGATGCCAAAGCACCAAATCCAATGCTATGAATTCACATCCGCAGGAAATTTCAGGCAAGGAAGAATTTGTGGTAACTCCAAGAAATTCAAATCAAATATGATGGCGGTGGAAGAATCCTCATGAACATTGGATGAAGAATACGCAACACCAAAGGGTTCAGGCGTACCTCAGCACCGGAGTCCGTGATGAGGCTACAGGAAATTCAGTTTGTGACGTGATTGGGCAATCTGGGAATTGTAAGGCCCACTAGATGAAATATCTGGGTGTTTCGAGCATTGACCGGCCTTTGTAGTGACTTGATCGAGCTAGACTGAGAGACTCGACGCGTGAGGACTCTTGGGTGAGAAGTCGAACAGGCAGGCGCAAGCATGCGTAGGTGCTGGCGAGTGCTGACGTGCACGGGCACCTACGCGGGGGGTCCTAAGCGGGGTACCAATGTTGTTTGTCCAATGCGGGGGGGGGCCTTGAGTGGGCAGTCGACACTGGGCGCTTCGTGCGGGCTGCCCTGAGTGGGGCGTCCGGCTCTGGGTGCTTGGCGCGAGCGGCCCTGAGCGAGGCGGCTGGCGCTGGGCATTTGGCATGGACGGCCCTGAGCGGGGCGGCTGGTGTTGGGCACTCGGTGCGGTGGCCTTGAATGGAGCAGCTAGCCGTGGCTATCGTGGCATTGGCGGCCCTAGTTGGGGCGGCCGGCGCTAAGTGCTTGGCGCGGGCAGCCCAGAATGGAGCGACCGGTGTTGGGCGCTTGGCGCGGGCGGCCCTGGATGGGGCGGCCAGCACTGGCTTTCCTGGCGCTGGCGGTCCTGATTGGGGCAGCCGGCGCTGAGGGGAGAACTGGTGCAGGTGGAAGAGAGACACAGAAAGAAAGAGCGAAAGGAAGGAGAGGAAAGAGAGAGGGTGATAGATGGAGAGAGGAAGATGGTGGCTGGCGTGTGGAGACGATGGCGGCGGCGGTGACGGCTACCTGAAGGAGGAAGAAGGCTAGGGCAAGTCCTCCAAGAAGAGTTAACAAAAACTCAATCCCTGAATTATGACTTGCCTTAATGTTTCTTGGAACCATGGCCTATGCATATAGGCCTTAAAGGAAAGAGAAAAAATATAGTTAATAAAAATAAAGACGAGTGACGTGGTTCATGTCACGTCAGGGGGCAGTTTTATACCTGTCTCTGGCAACGTGGCACGATGCATGAAGGGGCGTGCGTGGGTGGAGATGTCCCTGATGCTGGCATGTTGACTTGGTCTAGTGGCTATGGCGGCATGTCCTTAGTAATGGCGTTGACTTCGGATGATGTGGTGGCGCTTCCGGTGTCGATGAATCGACGTCGTTGCTACCAGAGGATGTTTTCCAACATGAATGTCTTTCCAAAATGATTCTACTCCATGATATGATTAGAGGATTTCCATGTAAAACAAATGATTTACATGAAAGGGGAGAATACTTCTTAAGGATCTTACATATGGAGAAAGATTTGTAAATTTTTGAAGGATTTATTAGCAGAAAGTGGTCCCCTAGAGGAAGATTATTTTCTTAGAAAAATGAACATTATTAAGATTAAGATTGCTGAAATCTTGAATTTGCACTTTTGTGAAGATGAAAGACATGGGTACGACGAATCACAATCAGATGCTTCTAAGTTAAATTTTTTGGGTGATATGAGAGAAACGGTAGAAAGAGATGAGGAAGGTCAGCTTGAAAACACCCATCCTCCTCTTGAAGAGTATCAACCTCCTATTTCATTTCTAAAAGCACTGCATATTGGAATTGTATGTAAACCCCTTTATAATAGGAATAGAGAAGAGATGAAAGAATTTTCAAGACATGATTCTTTTGGAAAATTGTGCGGGGATAATTTTGGGAAGTCAAGGATCTCAATGGAAGAATTGGATGAAATAATCCCTGATGTTTACATGTTGTTACTTGAGGACAGAAATCATGTGAAGGGAGATAGCAATGTGAAGGCTGCAATAAGGATGAAGTTGATGAGAAAAGAAATGGAAAAAGAGTTTTGCATTATGCCTAGTGAATTATTTAAAGTTCAATCTAGGACAAGGATGCAAAAAAAATTGTACTAAACTTAAGGTTGAACTTTTCTTTTGCAAAATTCTTTTTACAGATTAGCATGATCATTTGTTCGTGTTGAAATCGCATTCTAGTAGGGTTGTCTTTGCGTTTGATCTCTTTAATGTTTTACATTTATGGACCAAAATTATAAAGAAACCTATTGTTAAATATAGGTATGTACACATGGGAATTGAGTTTCTTATATATAATACTTTGAGTTTCACTTTGTGCTTTGAGATAATCATTAGGTTGATTTATTTATCATTTCATAATGGGAATTTGGATTCTTCTCCAGTTCCCCTTCACGTCTTTTATCCAATTTCTTCTTTAGCTGTCATAACAAGTAGATGGAATCCACATGGATGAGGAATTGAGGGATGCAACCATTCCATAAGGAGTAATGGTTTTGAAGAGCTAGGAATGGCATGATATTCTAGGAACCAAGTGCTTGATCTGATTTCTCTTTAAAATTTTGCTCTCTTCAATGAGTTGAACTATTTATATTTATGTGGGATCCCTATTAGTCTTGTTGTGGTGTTTTTATTTTTGGATCAGGGTATTGACCAAGTTGGAGCAATCATGATGTATGACGCATCGCAACTTATTTAGGATTTGTATACTTGTCATCTCAACGGCGGGCCACATGTCCATTCTCTCCCTCAATTTCCCTTTTGGTTATTTTCTTAGTTATGCATTGAGGACCTTGCATGTTCTAGTAGGGGGGGAAGCTAGTTCATTTTAGATGGCAAACTGTGATTTATGCATTTAATGTTGAGGAATATTGCATGAATTGAACTTTCTTATAAGAATAATTAACTTGTATACACAGGAATTGAATTTTTCATCTGTTGGTTTGGGATCATGTGTAGAGTAGTTAAGCTCATAGAGTGGATCAAGAGCATGTTTGAGGTGGAGCACATGTGATTTTGAGCAATGTGGATTCAATTTCAAATTGGGGGGAGTGTCTAGTGGGTGATTAGATGATGGAAAGTCTAAGGGTAGAAGCTCTATGCTCCAAAGGTAGAGTGATGAGTGAACTGAGGTCCCCCATTCCATCAGCTCAAAATAACCGATCCCCCTTATGTATTTTGTCTTGCCATTAGCCTACTCTTATTTCAAGATAGGGGTGAGTCATTCTCCAAGTCCCATGCATAGAATACGTTGTCTTCACCTACCGCATTATTCCACACACTTCCCGTCCTATCTATCACAACTTGATTCTACCACCTCATTTTCCCCACACATTTCTCATTCTACCGATCATCACTTCGATTCCACTATTGAGGATATACATATTTCCCAAGTATTTCTATCTTCCTTTCCACGGTATCAATCTTACATCGCCTCTTTGCCCCCTTTTTCTGTCCATGATTCACTCTGCATTATTTAAATCTTATTCTTCTTTCCCTTCTCTCAAGACCAATGTGATTGTTATGACACTCATGCTAGTTGTGATAAGATGTTTGGAGATCATTTAGAGGATGGAAATTGTTTACCTTTTTTCATGTTCCTCTTCGATAAAAAAAGAGAAAGAAAAAAAAAGAGAAGAAGAAGCAGAAAGAAAAATATACCTGTGAGTAAAAAAATATTTGAGAAAAAAGGACAAAAAAAGATGAAAAAGAAGAAGTGGAAAGGGGGTTTGATTTGTGCAAATTTATTGTGTTAATGTTCCATTCATGGTCATATTTTTCTGTATCTTTGTATCATCATATTGGTCCCATCTTTTCTATATCCCCCATTTCTTCTGAAAATCTTGGGAGTAGGTTATCTTAGGTGGCACTACACCCATTGGACCATAAATCTCTCTCATTGTTAACGCTTACCCTAACCCCTTCACAAGGTTTCCATCTTCCCTATCACGATCTTTACAAGTCCGCCATATATTCTTCTTGATATCTTCCATATTCTGTGCTCAATAGGAGGAAATGGCTTCTTCTATTATTGGGTAGGAGAAAAGCTAATGGAGAGACAATTACTATGTGGCCGCCACCACGGGAGAGAGTGATCTTGCTTGCGAGAGATGTGAGGTTAGTATCAGATGAGTGAAGCGAGATTACCTTATGAGTATATTCTCATACCTAGAAACAAGTACACTCCCTTTTCATCCTAAAAAAGTCATACAAACCAATAAGAGAGGAACCCCACATTCCTGAAAAGCTCAAAGCTCAAAATGTCATTTAGTGTTTTATCTCAGTTTGTGATTGATGCGTTTACCTCTTCCAGCACTTGTTTCTTTGACCTACAGGATGAAAAAAATATATAATTAGGCAAAATACCTAGATGTTGCTAAGGGACTAGCAACTTCCAGGTAGGGGGGTATATAATAACACCCTAAATTCGGTCTTTATTACATGCTATTAGCACAATTTTATGCATCTAAAGAACTTAGAATGGGGTTGTTATCATATATTTACATAAATGTAATGTTCCCTAGTGATTTCTGATTTTTCTGTAATTGTCTGTTAATTTTATGAATTTTATGGGATTTATTTGAGCTTGACATAATTATTTTAAATGAGAAGGTCAGGATTAAAATTTAATTGCCAGCTTAATTATTATGGGGATGAAGTACTGAGTTTCTTGAATTTTCAGAAATTTTCTATGATTTATTTAAGATTTAATTGGATTTTACGAGATTTATTTAAGTGAGAAATGTTTTTTTAAAGGGGAAGAGGATATATTTATATTGAGAAAATGAGTTTTAAAATAATTTTTACTCTTCGAGGGGCCTTTCTTAAATTTCAGTTGCAATTATGCCCTGAAAATAGCTCTCGGTCGTGTATGCAGGCCTAAAGCTATTATTTAAACAGTTACAGGGTTTTATTGCAATTACTTAGTATTTTTTTTAATGGTTTTTATGATAAATCAGAGGAGAGAGAATGCGCAATTGGCATATACACAATTCCTTTTGAGCAGCTTGAGCAGCAATTCTAGGCTTTTTAAAGGACTTTTCTGCAAAAATAATAATTCAAAATGCGGCCGACAATGAGAGAGTGACATGTCATGGCCTGTTAAAAAAGAAATGAATAAATAAATGAATTTAAATCGAACGGCTTAAATTTGTTTTAAATTCATATATTAATAACTGTTGATCCGGAAGTCTGATTGAGATGATTTTTTTATGGATTTGCTTGTCTTGATCCCCTTTTTCTATTATGGTTGGATCGTTCAGATCAACCCTACATTGATAGGTAAAAATTAATTACTAAACGAGAGTAAAATGACACTTTTTACCATGTAACCTAAGGATAAAAGCTAAATTTTGAGAGGGGGAGCTCATTCTTGATGGTTCTCTATCACAGCTGCAAGACAGATGGGAGTTCCTACATGGATCAACTTGTTTGGTACTTTTTCCTTCATTGTATTTGATTTTTTTAGGTGTATTTTGGATGTTATTAGCTGAATCTCTTAATTGTTCTTCTTAATTTCTGACTAAACTTTTAAATTGTTTGGCTTCAGCAGCATGTACAAGCCCTGACTAGGATTGAGAGGAGTAATTGAGAGATTTAACTGGTTATTCAAGTGCATTTCAAGAAAACTATAAAAAAACAACATAAAAAGGGTTAACTTTCTAGAAGATTGAAAGGGTTAACTTTCAATATTCAGTAGAGTAGTTGTTTCTTGAATTATCAAGCCTACAAAACCAACCAAACCACAATCAACTTTCCTTTTGAATCCCTCTGATCGAATACTTTGATCCTTTAAATTGGATCAAATAATTCAATTTATAGCCGATATTTCTCCTATCCCTCTCATCTCTCCTATTTCCCTTTCTACATTTCTCCTCTAATTAGGGTAATTTGATCTCTGTTGAGATTGAGATTCACCCCAATGAGGTTCAAATTATTAAAGAAGAACATCAAATTGATTCCTTACTAGCTTTCCTTGGACGATACTCGTACTTACCACTACACATCCTAGTACAATTCTTATAAATTTTATTATATAAGCTAAAATTGACAATGACATGGGTTTAAAGTTGCATAAAATTTAACCCTATTTTTTGCTTATTAGTGCACCATGCTACCTCCGCGTGGTTGGCTCTCTCTCTTCACTGCTTGGACCTTGAAGCACTTGCACGTGTTCTCTAGGTCTGTTGATGGACGATCCAACACTGGCTACATTTGGATACACCTCACGCCACCTGCCCGGCGGACGTCTCTTTCTTCAAACTGGTAGAGTGCTGCTCTTGTTACGTTGACGATGGGAATCGTTCCAATAGGTCCTACCCAATTCCTTTCTCTCACACATTGTTACTTTCCATACTGTACTTTGTCAATGTATCACTCTGTTCCTTGAGAGATAGGGTCCTATGATACAATTGATGACTTTAATTATGTCATCAAATAATCAGGGATTTGCCAGTAATCAAAGCATTATTTGCATACATTAATTCCATATTTACCATTATTTGCATGCATCATTTCCATATTTACTAACCCCACTTCGTTCAGAGAATCAAGTGGATTAGATCTCATCTTTCATCTCAATGAGTACAGATGTGGATAAAATCCAACGAAGAAGGCACCTCATTAAGCAAGACTTACAAAATTTACAAGAAGAAGCCCAAGAAGCCCAAGAAGCCGAAGAAGCCCAAAAGGCTCAAGAAGCCTAAGAGAGGAACCTATAAAGAGTCCTTCAAAGAGTCATTTGGAGGCTGTCTAGAATTTCTGTCTAAACAGGTTAGGGCTTGGAGAAGAGGAGTTCTACAGACCCTCCAAGGGCTGATGAGCATTGGAGCTGGGGAGGAGGAGCAAGCTGAGCCATAACCAGAGCAAGACGATCACCACCTCGCCCGTAAGGGTCGTGACACAAGGTTGGTGTGATTGTTTTGGTTTCAGACATTGTGATCTCCTCCCTCTAAGACAGTCTAGGTTGGGTTGTGAAGCATCAATCAATGTATTTCCAGCATTTTCCAGCTGAAATTGTTCACCGTTCTAGGTTAATTTCATGTTTGATTGTTTAAAGCTTGTTCTCTTTTGAACTTTTCTTCTCCTAATCCATCTTCCTCCAAAATTTTCAAGCAAAATTCTTCTTGTGCTCAGGGTGTCGCATGCGCAGCCAAGAAGCTGAGCACACAGTGTTGCGCACAAGCAACCCGCGCGTAGCTTAGCGCACAAGCCGTGGGCAGCTCTGTGCGCAGATTGACCTGCGCGCAGTCACGCACAGCCGTGCACAGCAAGCCATGCGCGCAACCCGCACACAGCCGCGCACGCAAGCGCAGCAGGCCACGCGCAATCCTGCGTGCACCAGACCGTGTGCAACCCTTCGTATAGCAGACCGCGTGCTCAACCCGCGCAAAAGGCCGCGCGCAGCAGTCTGCGCACAGCAAGGTCGCGCGCAGCCGCTCGTAGAGAACCACGCGCAGCCAAGAGGCTACGCACATGGTTAAGTCTCTCTGGGACTTGCAGGCGCAGGCCTGTAACAGAGGAATTCAGTTATAATCAATCTTCTGAAGATTAGATTTTCTCGATCTAATCTTCTGAAGAAATTCTCTAAATTACATAGAGAGCATTTTATAAGTTGCCTATTAACGAGTATCTTACAGAGTATTACTGAAGATCTTAGAAATTACTGTTAAGATAAATTGTAAGAAGTCAACAGAACAAGCTAACCTGAAAGGCATTACTATTGCTTTACCTGTTCCCTGTGGATCGACACCTTATTCGCTCTATAGCTGTGAGGTTAATTTAATTGTTGATCATCTCAAACACTCACACGACTCATCAGTAAAAACTCGATAATTTGGGATTATCAATAATCCCCATCTGCTCGACTAAGTGAGAGTTAGGAATTTCTCTTTAGGGTAATGATGGCGCACACCATCAAGAGTCGTCATCGATGTCATCTTTGCAACGCGCCCTCAACGTTGAAGTTAGGGTGATCTTGCTCCGGTTATCTTTCCCGCTTTTTGTCTATCTTTCTTTCGTATTTTGCTTTCCCCACTCTCATTCGCTTGTTTTGTCCTTTCGTCAAAGAAGTATTATCCTTAAGGTACGACAGACCTACTAATGATTCTTTAATGTGCTTAAATAAAAGTTGTAGTAAAGGGTGGAGAGAGGCTTTGGTTGCTAATAAACTCAAAAATAAGGAACAATTATCTCATTTTTGGATTTGAGTTTTATAAATACTGAAATAAATGTACCAGATAGTGGATGAGTATAGGTTGTCTCTGCAGGGAATGGATCTAAAGGTATAACTCTATTGATATGGTGATTTTAAGAGGACAAGAAGGAATACATAGAGGATAAGAGATAGTGGCAAGATAAAGATGGCAAGATGAAAGGAGAGGGCTTATATGTTAGATGAAGACACCAGTGTTAGTGTCAAAGAAGTTAAGGGGACATGGATAGAGCGGATGGGAACAAAGGAGTGGTATGGGTGCAGGTGTAATGAGAAGATGTAGAAGATGAATAAGAAAGGAGGTGTAGGTAGATAGTTGTTTTGGGTTTAGGAAGAAGAGGAAAAGTATGGGATATGATCATGATGAGGTAGGTGATGTGGGACATAGATTATGGATGATGGTGGATGGTGATGATGAAATGGATATGGTTTGCCTAAGTTAATATGTTGAGGATGGATCTATGGAAGAGAGGATGAAAATCTTGGATACCCATGTTCCACCAGGTTCAGGGCATTTTACTAGTGCAGATCAGCCTCCGCACTTGCATGTGGACCTTCTCCAAGAACTCATGACACCAAGAAAACCCTTGAAGGAGCTTAAAAAACCTCATTCTCTTTCAATCTACCTCTCTAGGAGGAAGTAAGCTCTCACCTCCTATTTGTTATAACTGTCATGTCACTTTAAGAATTTTGACTTTATCATGGCACTATTCATTCATCGGCTTTGATTGCCGTGTCATTCACAATCAACGGTTTTCAATACACCATGTGTTGCATCTTGAAAATACAAAATAAACCATAATGGCATAATATTATCATAATAATATTCCCATAATAAAGGCAATATGCGTGTGATATGGTCATGTATCAGCACAGCCACATAAGTACACTAGCTTAAAATTCCCAACCAATGATGGTCACATGGTGCCAGATGCACATGTGCCACCATGTGTCCCTTGACACTTAACTCGACACGTGTCGGATATGAAATCATTAATCATGATGCGTTTAAGGTTTTAAATTGATTTATTATCTTTAAAAAATATTTATTCATAATAATCAGTAATCTTAAACTGATCAAATGCCATGTAGTTGCATCAGTGACAGTGGTAGTGTGGATTATAAGCAGATGGTAGAGTGGAAGATGGAAAACACATAAGGTTTCAACATACAGGCAGACTTGAGTACAGGTTCTGGTGCATATTGTGTGGTATCTAGTTGACATGTGGGTGTGTGAGTAACATTCATGAAATGTGGTAGTAACATGGAGTTGTCAGCCATCTTGACGGCATGGTTTCATTATAGAAAGAACAACTCATGTGAAGGTTTAATTAGATTTGGAAAACATTAATTGTTGTAAAAATGGGCCTCTATGTACCTATGGTAAAGATTAACCTCTAAATATCGTGGGACTTCCACAAGAGTTAATGAAAAAAAATGCTCAGCTGATTGGCGCAATGATCCTTAGTCTTTCAAATGTTGTTCATAGCTTCCTCTCCAATATCTTCACATAAAATGGAAAAGAATGGCCCCTAAAAATCATGGTTTAACCTAGGTATCCACTTATAAGATGATAGTCTAAAGTAATTTCTTAAATTTAGAAGAGAAAAAACATTATATGATGCTAAAAATGATTAAAAATATTATTTATCTGATGTTCATTGATTAAGGGATAGTATTTATTATGGGCAGCTATATCTCACACTAAATACACATCCTTGTCTTTAGTTGTTAGTTCAATTGAATATCTGAATATTTTACATTTCAGCGGAATAGAGAAACTGAATCACACTATACTATAAAACAAAAAAATATCAAATTATCATATATGGAATGACTACACTCTCCCTTGGCTCCTTTCAAGAGTACTTTCAAGGCATTCGTGTGTCCTGCCTTTACATATATCCACATGATCACTTGAATGGTGTATCTCCAAATGAATATATTCAACTATTCTTTGATATCGCGAAGATCGTCAGGCCACCCATGCAAACTAGAAGGAGATGATTTATGAGAGGGAGAAAAAAAAGGGGTTGCCCAAGACTGGATTTTATGGGCACCTAAACATAGGTGCCCCCTATTTTTATTCTTTTGGACATTTTTATTAAAATCTTGTAATTTTGATTGTAGGCACCAACATCTATAGATCTTATATATGTGACCCTCGAGGCTGATGTGGCAGTGTACTAAATAAATTTAATGGTAAAATTAATGATCAGCCTTATTAGTTAATTAAAATATAAATCGTATGTAATAAAAAATCTTAAATTAATATTTGACTTGTGAACTTATTTGTTACATCTCTAAGTGTAGAAAATTTCAGAAATTGAATTTGTGCCTTTGTTTGAAACAATCACTTACAATATAGAGTATTAAGTGAATTATCAGCTCATTGCATCACACAAATTGGATTAGAACTTATCTGATCCAATGTCTCACCTTTTTCACATATGTTTTCAGTATAATTTTTGAAAAATTAGTTCAAAGTTGGAAATTTTGACATTTAAAAGTTGGTATGTAAGGTCAATATGATTATAGTTTTTAAATTATCTATCGGTCAAGCATAATCTAATTACCTTTTGCAACACCTATGCAGCACCTAGAAACTACCAGATTCCATGTGGTGAAAAGCATTGCCTCACTGTCCTACTAACATACTGTCACCTAGTGGTGTAGCCACCTCAGCTGCCACAGCAGTTCCTCATGATTTGCTTGCTCTTTTAGCACTTTTATTTACTGAAATTTGATTAAAAATTAAAAACTAAGCTTAAAAAATCCCAATATTTCAATGTTTAATGTTTTATGATATGTTAGTCATTAGACATTAATCTTTTAATTACATTAAATTAAGTAAAGACAGTAAAGTGTTAGTTTGGAGAAATCATTAGTTTCATTATAGAGTCAAACTAAGTTAACTATAAGACTTGATTTGACTTCTGATCCTCATCCTCTATTTTTCTTGCATTTTGATGCATTCAGTTATGTCCCAAATCATCAAAAAAATATTATATGATCAAATACTCATGAATTTTCGTGCAAAATATTAAACACACTTAATACAGATGATTACATGGATCCAATCCACTTGCTATCCCTTATTTCTTTCTCATGAGACCACTAGGACACTACTATTAAATGTTACAAAAATAGGAAATTAAGTAATTTATCATCTTAATGGAGCAAATGTAATAATAAAATGATAAAATATATCAATATCATGATATTTATACATTGTGAATGATAATAGTTGAATTTAAAGATGCATGCCTTCAATACAGACTCTAACATGTCGAGTGATCACATTTAACTTTACCGCAGTGATAATTTGGTTATAGCATTAGGTCACCCATGTCCTCTCTGGTTGGCTGTCCCAAATGAATGCCACAACAGCAATGGATGATGTGTGACATAAACCACTTGTGGCCTCAGTCGCACCCACAATCATTCCTTAGTGCATTTGTTTTTATTCTCACCTTTACAGACTCTAAATATGATAATTAACCTTATTTTTATTGCATATGTCTTCCTATGTTCCTATTTTATCTATTAAACCTATCATTTCCTCCTACTTTTAGAGCCAAGCGACAGTGTCCCCGACCAGATTGAGCCCTCTTAGTGGTATCTCAGACCACTGACGATCCTCACTGAAAATTTCCAGACATGATGGGAAGTGTTCAAATGATTAAATGACTTGAAGTTGGAGCATTTAATCAATATCATAAGTACATTTGGTATTCCATATAATGTGGAGATCTCTAATGATTCCCAACATATTTTCGTAAATACAAAAAATTAAACTTTTATAATCCAACAATCAATTAAGATGCCACCTAATTAATATCTTAAGATGTATAAATATTTTAATTAAATTTTATCAAATACATTTTTCTTCATGTAATTTATTATTAGCTCTTTTATCACTATTGTAATCCTAATTGTAATCCTATGAATTATTACTCAAAGGCATTTGGTGTTTGTTATCGTTATACATTTTCCAGCTAGAATGTCCAATTTCTGTATTCAATCTGATATTGGGAGTGATCCTAATTTTTTAGAACAACAGGTATCTTGATATCCAACATAGAAATCAGATACATATGCTGTTTATAGTACCCTTCTAAGTTTATAATAGCATGTCAAAAATGTAATAAAATCATTTTGGACTTGCCTCCAATGTAATTGGCCAGAAAAAATAAGGCATACGTAGATCATCATTTAGTAATCAAACATTGATTTTAGTGAGTCTCTTCCTTCTTTATATAATTCTTGTTGCTGATTGGAAAACACCTAGCATGGGAGACTTACACAAGCTCTTGCATGAAATACATGAAGGAGAATCACTCACTAGGTTGATTTCAATCAAATTAAAAATATCAAGAACTTACTTCACCTGCTTCTAATATTTGCAACATGGTTCGCTCTTGATCACTATCTATTATTTCTTTGTCCAATCTTGAAGATATCAATCTCTGAGAAGATATCAATATTTTTTCATGATCTATCTGGGTCCTGTACATTCATCTCATCTACGCCACAATCTTCTTCTGCCTAAATTATACCTCAGATTAATTCATAATCCTCTCCATTGGTTCAACCACAGTCTCACACAATTCTTGTGGTTTAGTGTTTGAGGTGATTTTACAAATCGTTTGCATAAATACACTTCATGCAAACATCAATAAATTAAGACCTTAAGTGGACATATCAGTAGGAACATCTTGTTTTACCACCTCACATACTATGTATGACATGCTCATCGAAATAGACGGGAATGAACTAAGCACGGATTTAAAAAAAAGGTAATTTAAAACATATTCAGAAATCCAAAGCAGATGCATACTTGATGTAAACCTCTCCAGGAAATTGATTGACAGATTGAGGTAAGTACTTACATTAATCCAAAGTTTACTGTTCTTGAAAATTTCACCCTAATTAATTTTAACTTTGATTCTCATTCCACCAATTCTTAAGATAGTTTATAGTTTAGGAAGACCTAAAAGGCCACTGACTATATTATTTCATTTTTCTTTCTAATATTGTCCTCATTCTGTATGTTCTACCGACTTCAATGAGACTCGAAGTACGAGTTCAATTAGACCAACGATTCTTTTTGTCAAATTCCAAGGATGGAGTGCCTTCCGCGATCGAATTTGTAGGTCTGCCAGCGCAAATGGCGCGGACAGTTCGAATTCTGCGCAAATGGAGAATCCAAGTTACGTGCTACTTGACGGTAGTTCTGATCGGATCTTCAATCTTCTCCACCCATTCAATTTCACTGCTGAATCTGCCTTCCCGGCTTCTGGGTGTCTCCCCGCAAGGTGGTGCCGTGCTTAATTCGATCTTGAATCGGATGTCTTTTAAATAGTTGAAAATTGTTTATTTTTTCTCTATTTCTCCCTTTTTAATTTACCTCCGCAGCTCGCAGACGAAGAGTACTTCGCTGCGGAGTTGATCGCGTGCAGGGACGGGTCGAAGTTCTTCTCAAGGGACCGCCTCAATGATGGATTCTGCGACTGCCCCGATGGAACCGACGAACCAGGTGAAGAAACCCTCCCTGCGAAATCTACAGATCTGAAAGATCACCCCTTTGATTGCTCGGATTTACATCGACTCTAGAACTGAATTATTTATCGATGAGCATTGAATCTTTGTGTTGTTGTCATCGAACTAGACAAGGAGAACGTGAATTTTATGTTAATTTTCTTCCTGGTCGTTGTCATTTCTCGTCTCACAAGTTCTGTAATATGTCAGTTGTTAGAATTTGTGATCTTTCGGTGGGTAGCTTGAGTTCAAACTGCTTTCGACCTTGCTGTAGATTCTGGGCATAGAATTTTGGTTATTTACTAGGACTTTTGAGTGAAAGATTTTCTTGCCGAATGCCGATGGCCTTAATCGTTCAGCACTGTTTTTTTCTATACATTTTTCAGGAACTTCAGCTTGCCCCGAAGGCCGATTCTATTGCAGAAATTTGGACGACAAGCCTAAATTTTTATTTTCATCCCGTGTAAATGATCATATTTGTGGTGAGAAAATTATTTTCAGTCCTTTTTGTATTCCTTCTACTCTTCTTACGTCAAGTGAGAATGGCCTTTGAATTTATATTTTGAGAAGTGTGCATTGGTGATAATGTGCTCATTCTTGTTAGTTGAAATGATACATTATTTCAACCTTCTCTGAGGAAAAAAAATTATTCACACTTGGTTAACCTTAAATTCCTCTCTAGATTGTTGTGATGGCAGCGATGAGTATGATGGAACCATTGTGTGCCGAAATACATGCTCCAAGGATGAGTACTTGGTCAAGAAAAGTATAACTCGTAACTTGGTGGCAAGAGAGATCTCACAAACCCTTTTCGGAAATCACAACAAAATATTCGACTGGGGACCTAATGGTAGGAAAAAATTCATTTGGAGTTCAATAAAATGCTCAGAAAGCTATCAACAAGTGTTAAGTGTCTTTCATATTTCAGGTTTAAGAGTGGCTATATTTGTGGAACTTCTCCTTTCATTATGTGGGACTACTTTCTGTGTCTTACGTTTGTGCAGTAGAACAAAGAGGAGACGACGTTGGCTGAGAAGCTAGAAATTTGTAAGCTTATTCTCTTTCTTTCAATATTTTTCTAATTCTCATAGAGTGTTGAAGAAATATTTTAAGTTCACGAACCTATTAAACCCATGCGTGATATTTCTCTTATTCAATTCTTGTTGCGAAGCAATCCAAAGACTACGTATTATTCTTCCATGATGTTGTTATTTTCTTTGTTGGGTTTGAACATTATTCTTCGACATTGTTCTGCCAGTGCGATTTGATAAATGGATTAATTATTTTAGTTATTTTGGATCATTGATGTTTAAAATTTACATGGTGTCATAACGAGAATGAGTTTATTATTGAAAAAACAGAGCTAGTAATGATTAATAAAGACCATGGACTGATTTTCATTACTTGTCTGATTGAACTTTTGGTCCTGTTTCAGTACGAGCTGCAGAGTGAACTGAAGACCATGAGTGAAATACAGTTTGTTTTTTTATAACATATATTTTTAAACTCTCTCTCTATCTCAAATTGTTTCTCTTTTCCCTGTTTCCCCTCTTTTTTTCCCTCTCCATCTCTCTCTCTCTCTCATACAATTCCCAGAGTATCAAGGTTTCTTTCGTTATTGCGGCCCAATAGGGGCATTCTAGTCATTTGGACCTTCTGTAGTTTTTTTAAATAGGATGACTCTCCCTTTAGGAAGGCAGCCTAGAAGTATCAAGAGATGTGTCTGGCTTCCCGGTCATGTCCATCCTGCCCATATCTTTTCTCCGGCGAGATCCACCCCGTAGTACCTCCCCATAGGCGAAGTTCATTCCGCCTGTCTCTTGTCGTGCAGAAGTCTACCTTGGCATTCTCTGTCCCTGCACCGATGACCATCCTGGCATCTTCTCCCTTCCTCATCCTATCTCCAATACAAAAATGCAGTTTCATATCTCTCTCTCTCTCTTCTCAGTTTCTCTCTCTCTCTCTTTCTTTCTCTTCTTAGTTTCCCCTCTCCCTCTCTCTCTGGTTCCCATCTCTCATTCTCTCACTCATCTTTGTTTTTCTCTCACTATCTGCATTTTAAAGTTCTCCCCCCCCCATTTTTCGTTTTCAATCGTGATGCGTATCACCTCTTATTGGTTACAAATATAGAACACTATATAGCACCCATGCAAGGCCCAGTCAGACTTGATGGCACAGTCATTCGGAGCCTAGGGAGCCTAGGAAGGACTGACCAGAGCCTAGTGGCAACCCTTGCAATGGAAACATCATGTGTTACCCGATGGATTAAATGTATTATTTCTAGTATACCATTCCTCATATAAGAAATTCATGTTCATTTTTTCTTTGATTTATTACGGATTGTCCATAACCAAAGTTGTAAGTTCATCTCTTACAGTTGATATTATTTTCCTTTATAAACTTTGACTTATTTGATCCCACTTTGGCATTGAACCATAGACCTGACGGAACTCAGACCAGAATGAACTGGTCCTTACGATACAAAGACAGACCAAACTTTTAAAATTTCCAAACAAATGCTTATGTTTTTTATAAAATCAAGAACTGGGACAATTCGAGACATGTTGAAGGCAGTTGCTGTTTGGACTTCATCAGACATGTGAGTTCAATTATTTAATTAGTCCTCATTTTCCAACTCAAGGGAAGGGGAGCTCGGTCTCACTGATTAGCGTGTCACTCAAAGTTTTGATTGGTTTGGGAAAATAAATCTTTTTAAATGGGAACTAACCATTTTAAAACATAATAAGAATGAAACAAAATTAATGTAGGTAGAAAAAGGTCTAACTGCTAAGAATGACGATGACTCAATTGTGGAACTAGATAGAGAAAAATCAAACCGGGGAACAAACAATATAATTACAAAAACTAGCACTGGAAAAAAAAGCAGAATTTTCCCATGCGACAAGAATCCTCCTCATTTAAAAGTAATCATGACATTGTAACAGAGGCATGTTAATTCTTCTAAAATACATGCAGGACTGGTTCCATTGGATGATACCTCTAAAAGGGTATTACATTGATAGAAACACACGAAAAAAATAATATGATCCTCAATCTGCCTTACTGGAAGTTATAGCAATATGTTAAAAATTTAAGATCCATATATTGATATGAAAATTTCGATATCTTAATTCCCCTTCAGTGTAGAAAATATAATGTACCTGCCCATCATGAAATACCCTCAAGGAAGTAACAAATTTTGAAAATAGCCTAGAAAATTGGGCATCGTTCATTGGTATAGATGTTTTTTTTTAATTGTGACATTAAACGACCCTAAACATAAATCATCTTTCTTATAAAAAATACAACAATTAAAATATATTCATTCTAAAAATAATCCAGACACCGTAATTTTTGTTAATCATATTTTGAAAATCGGCCTTCCATAAGATGTATTACTCAAAAATATTTTAAACTCGAGTTTAAAGCATAAATTAAAAATATGAAAAGTTAGAAAAAGAGTCCTAGATAAACCTAACAGGGTTTCAAGTCTCAGTTGAGGAACTTTCACAAGTTAAGGCCCTTGAGGAAGATATATTAATTATTTGTGTTTTGTCAGTGTTGGTTTCATATCAGTATATTAAATGAAAATTATAGTATTTATATTAAATAATCAAACATCAATAGTGCTCAGCACTAACCTTTGGCACTAGATGACGGAAAAACAGTTTGAGGTGAAACAGAATGAGGATGACTTGCCTTTTCAATTACATTACATTAATATCTTAGTTGGAACAAAATTTTGATGGAAGAGAAAGTGGAACATTTTAAAATAGACTGATTAAGTGGATTTTGATAATGGAAAAAAGGGAAAAAATGGAATACAGACAGATAACAAATATTATTTCGTTACATTCAGAGGTCAGGAAAAATTATTGTGAAAAATTGGAATCCATTAGCTTCAATTAGAAATATGTCCAAAAAACATACTTAGTGCCACTAAATTAATAATGTTTTCTAATAAATAAAAAATAAAAATATATATAATAACTCTTTAAAATGGTTCTTGGTAATATTAAGTCCATTCTATAGGAGGGCTTACTCTATAATCCAATATCTATTACTTAAAAAGACACTCATATTTTCCAAAAACTGATAGATGATTTTTCAATATCATCTATGTACACATGATTCGTTGATGACAAATAAAGTCTCCAACTCCAAACTATTGATCATATTCAAGTAATGCAGTGATTATTGGTCAAATTGATAAACAACAATGTCGGTTTTTCAAAATCAATCGACATGGCCATGTAGATATATTTGGATGATGAAATACATCAGAAGTATGTCATAAATTGATGTAAATTAAAAAAATATTAATTTAATTAAATGCAAATGGCTAAAATTGGATCATAAAACGAAGAAAGAATAGTAAGAAGTTGACTCATTTCAATGCCTTCAAAATTTTCTAAGAGTGAATTTTATACTTTTTTAGAATATTGAAAAATAATAGTTTATAAAAATATGATATAAGGATTATAAAAACTACGTATTGTAATTTTTAGAATATTAAAAACTAATAAAACCAACGTAAAAGTTAAAACACCATCATGTAGAATTAATATTTAGTATCCAAATTTTTGGACAAGAAACATAATTTTTATAAATTTCCAAAGTCAACATTCAGAAAAATATTTGGTTCGTAAAGTCTGGTCAAAGTCAAAAACTGATTTGTGCTGGTTAGGTTAGGAAGAATGTAACCCAATGAAGAAAAAGGATAAGTTAAAGGTTTGAGAGTCAAGATGACTCTCAAAAGTCAACATCAAAAAATTATGACTCGCTTGAAGATGTAATGTTCAAACAAGGATATGAAGCTTACAAAAAATATGGAGTTTATATGTGCTGAAATAGAAATCATAGTTGAATCTAGTGACACAAATTGTGATATTTGGTCGCGTCAATAGATGGACTTAATTTCTCTATAAATTCTCTTGTCTTTTGCATCTGAATTTGTTCACGTAAGTCTAGGAAAATTATGATAAACAATGCGTGATGAACAAGTTTTTTGGCCTTTATCATTAAAAATTATCTTAAAATATATAATGATATACAAAAAAATATAAAAAGAACTTTTGGAATTTGACAGGTTAATAGTGAAAATGAAATAAAAATAATATAACTGCATGAGTTATAAACATGTAATTTATTTAGTTCAAAGTACTTAATAGTTATTATATTATAATTGCAAGAAGCATACAATCAATTGGTATAAAAAAGAATTCCTAACAATTTTGGAAAAAGAAACTTTACTCCGGGAGAAGTGGTCGGCATGCCATATGAAGGTTTAAACTGATGAGTGAGGAATCCAGATTTGTCTGTAAATAATTTCTACATTATTGTTACATTTTTAGCCTCTGAAATTCATTTTTTTTTTGGCTCTATGGAACGTTGGCCACATGTACTCTTCCCACTTCATTGACCTCATTCAAAGGGAATTCATGATCAACATGCTCATAGTTATTGCATATGGAACATTATGGTTATAATGTCATGTTGGTATTGATGATGAAGGCCTTCCATGAGGGACCCACAAGAAATATTTCAAATTTTCAGTTACATATTTCATAGAATTCTCCATCTTTCCTAAACTCTTTTCCACTCTATACCTACAATATTTTGGTTCCACTTCTTTGATATCAATCATAAATTCATGCTTAAGGGCTCCATTTCTCACATTTTCTGTTATTCCTTGTTGGCAGGAACAATTTTCAGCTGATCTCTCAATCATTTCATGGACCTCCTTGTCATTGTTTTCCCTCAACATGCACCGATTAGCTATATCTACCATATTCAATTCATTGCTGTGCAACACTGTATAGAAAAATATGAATTAGCTCATCTTTGTGTTCTTTAATTGTCATTGTTATTTGAGTTAATAAATAAGGTTTAATAAACATTGAGTCAAATGAATTCGAGAAATTAGTGATGAGAAAAGGTAGTCTCTGATGGCGCAAGCCATCAAGAGTCGTCATCGACGTCATCCGCGCCATGCGCCCTCGACGTTGATGACCGGGTGAAGCTGCTCCAGTTATCTTTCTGTCTTTTCGTCTTCCTCTCTATCGTGTTTTGTCTCTTTTCCCTTTTTCGTTCGTCTCGTTTTTGTCATGTTTTGTCGCATCCGCGATGTTTTGTTTGTCCACGTTTTGTCATCAAGGGGGAGGGGCTGTCCTATGACCCTCTCCCCTTGCCCATCCCTCTTTCCCTCTCTTTTCTCCCCCTTAATTTCCCCTTTGTTTATGTGTTTTTCCCTTTTTATTTTGTAATGTGGGTAGCCCACTTATAAGGGCTCCCCAAAGGATGGCCCATTAGGGGCCCATCCTTCTTCCCCCTTATAATTGAAGGGTGGGCGCCCTAATTCCCCAGACAAGGTATTATTTTTGAAAGGTAAATTGTTCTCGTTTGCTTGGTCTCACCCACATTCAGGAAGGAGGAAGAAGATCCGAGGAGGAGGATTGGGCCAAAGAACGGGAGGCAGATTTGTCGCCAGGAAATCACGAAGCACATCGCTGCCCTCCCCATGATCAGCCAAACCAGCTCGCTGGAATCTGCCTGAACCGATTCCCGTGCCGGCCATCGCCATTTCCATTGCCCGTGACTAATTTGGACTGAAAATATCTCCCCCTTGGGCGGACGGTACCGCTCGGTGGAGAATTGCAAATACTTTGCCAACGCCCCTTTTTTTTTTCCACCGCCGGAGTGTTCCATTCTGCGGACGCCGGACCTCGGACCAGACAAAGCCGATTGGGCATGCCGATTGACAAGCAGAGAACTACCGGGCACTGGCCGTGTGACTTTGGGGGGTAGAAGGGCAGTCAACAGGAGTACGGATCGACGTAATCGTGAATTCCCAACGGAACAGATCGCACGTACTGCCCACGTCGACCGGGTAGCAAACGTGGACCTACAATCGATTGTTCTTGCTCAAGCAGTGCCTCTCGCCCCCTTTGATTCTTCACCTTCGAATTCACTCAAGCGCGCCTGTGGTATATCGCCAGTCGAGCGGTCGTGATCTCTCCGGTGCCCTTCATCGAACCCACTCTGACCACCGACCGTCGACGACTCACTGCACTACGAGCCTTGCCGTCGAGCTACGCTGTACTCCCGACACTCGTTTACTTCTTGCAGTGTATTTTCGTCCAGGCTCCACTGCGCTCGGGCTAGGTAGGTGAGAGAGGTCAAACGAGAGATAACTACGTCTTGGAGTGTCTTACCGATATGGACGAGTATGTCCGTTACGTGCGAGCCCTACGGATTGAGTCCGTTCGGCCGAAGATGTCCCCGTCGCTCCAACGCCTCCGTCGCCGTCACCTGGTGACTCCCGTCCAATCTTAGAGCTTGGCGCCTCCCTCGAGTCGGATCCTACACGTACGACACGTAGGACATTCATCTTCACGTAGTTACATACCCGTTAGGGTACCCGTCGGACGACGACACCACCATTTTCCGATATATGTCAATTATCGGCACCGAACCATCATATTCTGATGGCGACGACGTCAACACTCCTGCTGAGGACACGTCGCCACCGTCACCCGGCCAAGTCAATGCGCCGGCATCAAGCACATCTCCACCGAAGCACGCCTCCATACGAGTCACGACACAACGTCAATAACTACAGGACTGGCAGGACAACGACCAAGTCAACGCACCGGCGTCGCCCACGTCGCCACTTACGCACGCCCCGTCACACGTCATGACACATCGTCAACGAAAAATCAAGAACTACCCCTTGACGTGACATGATACCATGTCGCCCGTCCTTATTTTTATTTTTATTACCCGTATTTTCTCTTTCCTCTAAGGCCTATTGTTAGGCCCCTAACTAGGCGGCATTCCCTGCCCAGAGGCCTGCGTACTTATTGGGAGGGCGTGTCCGTTGTATTCGGCTCACGACATTTTTAAGGACTGAGTCATAATGGGTAGCGATGCCCAAATACCTGATCTATAAGGCCATTGCCACTGTTGGTGGTGATTCACGGCAGACTACGCACGTGCCCGTCCACGCCCAAGGCGCGACGGATCAAGTACGGTCCGCGCGTGCTGGGCGCGCGGGCTGATCGGCGTGTGCGCGCGCACGTCAAGCGCCGCACCAAAGCCAAGCGCTACGCGCGGGCGCCAACGCTACGCGCCAGCGCCGAGCGCTGCGCACTGGAGCGAGAAGTGCTGCGCGCGGGTGCAAGACGAGCAGGCCGGGCGGCATGCCGTGGGTGCAGCGCGCGGAGTTGTGCGGAGTGCCGCGCAGCGGCCGCGCGAGCAACACGCGCATTGCGTGTGCGGGACGCGCGGTGGGGAGACATCCCGCTAGAAGACTAAGGCATGTGGCGCACGGAGAGTGCCGAGACGGCACAGTGGGCACGCAACGCTCCTGTGGGTAGTGCTGGGCGCGTAGTGCCCAGTTCGGGGGCGTCGAATGTGGCGGCGTTGCGCAGACTGCGCGCTAGAGTGTTGACATGGGTGCCAGTGGCGTGTGTGATCGTCAAGGCGGGGGTGGCGTGTGTGATCGCCAGGCCCATGGGCACACGGCGCCCAGCCCGACGCGCTTGTGTAGCGATAGAGCGGGCGCACGCACGGAGTGGGGGCCCTGAGGCGGTGTAGCGACATTACCTCGGCGCAAGGCGCCTCGTCTCGTTCCTTGTAACACCCCTCGTCTTCCCCATGTATTCTCGATGTACTCTTTAAGATATCAATGCAATGACCCTATTCACTGACGGTACCTAGCACCAACATCTCCTCTAACCCCTTTCAAGCAATCTTAAGCAATTGCACAAGCTTCCGCTGCAAGAGATCAACGTTGCTCAGTGTTCTGCTCCAAGCACTGAGGCCGGCACACGCCAATTTTGAGAAGGAAACCTAGCTCGAGATTTGACTCTGTGACAACTAGTATCATAGCCAGGTTGGATTGCCTCCCCCTGTGCTTCTGAGTTCTGGTTGAGGAGATGGAGTCGTTTCGCGTACGGCTGCGCGAGGAGCGACGAGAGGAGAAGGAGCAGAGGCAGACGAATCGCCTACTGCACAAAAACATGATGGGTTTGAAGACCCAAGTTGATAAGAACTACGACGAGTTGAAGTCGGACGTAAGAGAAGTGCGGGTGGAGACCCGCTAGAGACAAGAAGGCCTCGAGGAAACTGTGAGATAACACGAGGACACCATCCGGCAGCTGACCGAGATGGTCTTGAAACTAAAACTCCAGATGGAGAGGCTGGAAGAAGGCACCAGCAGTCGCCCTAGCGGCGACACCAAGAGGAAGCACTCACTCCCCGAATCGCGGTTCGACGGTTCTCGCCGGGAAGACGCAGTGGCAGATTTCCTTTACGACTGCGACCGGTATTTTGGCAATAGACAGCTATCAGAAAAAAGCAAAGTGCTAGAGGCTAGCTATTTCCTCACAGACGAAGTGAAGTTGTGGTGGCGACATCGGGAAGAATGTGGAAACTGGCCACCCCCGACATACGAAGAGTTTGTGCGGGAGATTAAGGAGAGCTTCATGCCACATAACACGGCGTGGGTCGCGAGGGGAGAGCTGAAAACCGCAAAATGACGGGCAATCTGAGGGAATATGTGGGCCAATTCGTGTCCATAATCCAGAGGATAACCGACATGTCTGAGGCGAACAAGCTCTACCGCTTCGTCAAGGGCCTCCCACACTGGCTCCAGATAGAGCTGGAACGGAGACAATGTAGAGATTTGAACTCGGCCTACAAGGTCGTGGAAAGCACAGAGCTCCGCCAAGATGGAGGACAG
The DNA here is from genome assembly GCF_029677425.1 of Wolffia australiana. Lineage (NCBI taxonomy): Eukaryota > Viridiplantae > Streptophyta > Magnoliopsida > Alismatales > Araceae > Wolffia > Wolffia australiana. The sequence goes on along the minus strand of NC_135839.1, from coordinate 12,183,112 downwards.
TCCCATGAAGGGGTACAAGCCGCGCCAAGAGCGCGCCGAGGCACCAGCAGCGCCAAGCAGTCAAGGCCTGAAGAGAAAGTTCAAGTAGGGCCACGACAAGGGCCGAGACAAGGGCAAGAGCCCAAGACTGTGGAAGTAGAGTCCAGGCGGCGGGGGCAACAAGCTGACTTGTTTCGCTTGCGGAGGACCCCATTTTATGAGGGATTGCCCAAGAGGGACGGCAGCGGCCCCCAACGTTAATGAGATGGTCGTGCCGCCGCCCCAATAGGATGTTCCCGGGGGAAGCAGTACGGTGACCCTGAACCCCTTGCAGTGCTTAGCGGCACTACAGGGGGGCGCCCCAGTCCAGTATGAGGGTCTGAACCTCTTGCACGTCCCGGTACTGATCAACGACAAGCCTTCCACGGCCATGGTCGACACGGGGGCAACGCACAACGTCCTCGCTGAAAAGGAAGCAAAGAAGCTCGGCTTGAAGCTATACCCAAGTGCGGGGAAGATCAAGGCCGTCAACTCGGAGGCGCGAGACATCGTCGGCGTGGCCAAGGGGGTATTGCTGCAGGTGGGAACGTGGGAGGACCGGACCAACTTCATGGTGTCCCCTATGGATGACTTCACGGTCGTCCTGGGTCTCGACCTACTAATGGGTTCACGTGCTGTCGTGTTCCCCCAGTACCGTGGCGTCCTATTCCCGAAGGGATCTCACCCATGTTTCGTGAGGGACCAAGGGGCCCAGAAGCCGCGGAACACCGCACTCCTGTCCGCCATGCAAATCAAGGTCGGATTGAGGAAGGGGGAAGAGACCTTCCTCGTCACCATATGAGGGCCGACACCCTGGAAAAAGGGTGAAAGGTAGGGGTGCGCACCAGCCCGCTTGGCGGCACTTAGTTGGGGTGACGACGATGACAATAACCCCGGTGCGGCCACGGGTGGACTACCGGGCCAATTGCGGACGTATTACGGGAGTTTGCCGGGGTGATGCCCGTGCAACTCCCTGCGAAGGTGCCGCCCAGCGGGATGTGGACCACGAGATTGAATTGCTCCCCGAAACACGTCCCCTTGCGCAGGCACCCTACAAGATGCCTCCTGCTTACCTGGAGGAGCTAAGGAAGCAGCTCCAAGAATTGCTGGAGAGCAAGCTCATTCGGTCGTCCAAGGCCCCTTTCGGCGCTCTAGTTCTCTTCCAAAAGAAGAAGGATGGATCGCTCCGACTTTGCGTGGACTACCGAGCGTTAAACAAGGTAATAGTGAAAAATAAATATCCTATACCGAATGCTGAAGAGCTGTTTGACAGGCTCAGCGAGGCTCGCTACTTCTCACGGATGGACTTGAAGAGCCGGTACCACCAAGTGCGGATCAAGGAGGGGGACGAACCGAAGACGGCGTGCGTGACTCGCTACGGATCATTTGAATTCTACGTGATGCCTTTTGGGCTCATGAATGCTCCCGTTTTGTTGCCTGATGAAAAATATTTTTCGGGATTATATCGATGATTTCGTGGTTGTGTATTTGGATGATATTCTCGTATACAGCTAGAGCTTGGATGACCATGTGAGGCACCTAAGGAAGGTGATGGCCAAGCTGGGGGAGCACGAGCTCTACCTCAACCCGAAAAAGTACGAGTTCGCCTTGCAGGAGATTGAGTTTCTTGGACACCTAGTCGGGAAGGGAAGCGTGTGCATGGACCCCTCTAAGGTGAAGGCTATCAGGAATTGGACGGAGCTGAAAGGGGTGCCGCAGCTAAGATCTTTCCTTGGGTTGGCAAATTACTACCAGAAGTTTATCAAAGGCTTCTCCCAACTAGCTGCCCCTCTAACGGACTTGTTGAAGAAAGACATGAAGTGGCAGTGGACAGACCGGTGCCAAAGAGGGTTTGATAAGCTAAAGAGCGCAGTCTCCAGCGAGTCGGTGCTCCGATTGCCCAAGTTTAACAAGCCGGGGCGCGCCAACCAAGTGGCCGACGCCCTAAGCCGCAAAGAACCGGAAGTGTTTGTGGTCGCACTTTCAGCTGTCCAAGGAAGCATCCTCGGCGAAATCAAGTTGGCGCTAAAAGATGATCCAAAAGCTGTTTGCCTGATGAAACGCATTGCTGCGGGCGAGACAAGGAGATTCTGAACCGAGGACGGCATCATATACGCAAATGGGAACAGGCCGTATGTGCCGCGTGCGGGTGGGTTGCGCCGGAAGCTCCTTCATGAAGCACACGACACTCTCCACGCCGGACACCCAGGGCAGGCCAGGACGCTTGCACTCCTGTCCAGCAGCTATCACTGGCCAGGAATGGAACGAGATGTAGAAGCCTATGTTTGTTCATGCCTGGTGTGTCAACAAGACAAGACGGAGAAGGCCAAGGCAGCTGGAACGCTGGAACCTCTCCCGAGGGTGAGCAGACCGTGGGAATCTATTTTGATGGACTTCATCACTTGCCTTCCATGCGTGGTTGGGCATGACGCCATCCTGGTTGTCGTGGATCGCTTCTCTAAATATGCGACCTCCGGTCCCGCTACAACGATCTCACCACGCACCCCTGCCACATCGCCGAAACCGCCTACTCCGGGACACGCTGATGTTACTCAGCGAACATCTATTTTCTATTTGTACGTCAAGATCGCAGGGCGTACATACAAACTCATAGTAGATAGTGGGAGCTGTGTCAATGCCATCTCCGAAGACACAGCTCAGAGACTCAGACTCATGTTGGTACCGCACTCGACGCCGTACAACGTGTCATGGATTGACGCATCCACCCTACCGGTGAGGATGCAATGCTATGTCCCGTTAAAGATGAGCACCTACGATGAATATGTACTCTGTGATGTACTACCAATGAAGATTGGTAGTATTATCCTCGGACGACCTTGGTTGTTTGATCACGACGTCCAGCTATCCGGACAAGCGAACACCTGTTCGTTCATTTATGGAGGTTGACGCCTCATTTGGTACCCCTTGACCCGCGCTCACGTCCCATCACCAGTTCCCGCTGCCGGACAGGATCAATCACAACTAGGACCTGTTATCACCAATGGGTGTATCTTTAGATGAGACCTAGAGGCCTTAGTTGACACCTTGCCACTATGCTTTGCACTAACCATATCCCCGTCTACGGCGGATGAAGAGGCAAGGCCAAATGACCTCGAGGTAGTTCAACTAGTAGAGGATTTCGCAGACGTCTTCCCTACGGAGTTACCATGTGAGCTTCCACCGTTGAGGAACATTGAGCATGCCATAGATTTAGTTCAAGGAGCCTCCCTTCCAAATCCTCCTCATTATAGGATGGATCTGATCAAGTATGAGGAACTATACGGTCAAGTAAAAGACCTGCTCTCCAAAGGATTGATCAGAGAGAGCCTCAGTCCGTGTGCTGTGCCAGCCTTACTTGCGCCCAAGAAGGACGGAACTTGGCGCATGTGCTGTGATTCTAGGGCTTTAAATAAAATCACAGTGAAGTATCGATTTCCAATCCCTAGAGTGCAAGACTTATTTGACGAGATGGTCAGCGCCACTATCTTTTTAAAGATAGATTTAAGGAGTGGCTATCATCAGGTCAGGATCCGACCGGGAGATGAATGGAAAACAGCGTTTAAAATCAAAGATGGTCTTTATGAATGGAACGTCATGCTTTTTGGGCTATCCAATGCCCCAAGTACTTTTCAGAGATTGATGAACAAAGTACTCCGTCCATTTATAGGAAAATTCGTTGTAGTGTATTTCGATGATATATTAGTTTACAGCTACACGAGGAGTGATCATCTCCAACACTTGCGACAAGTATGCGCTGCCCTACGCCAAGAAAAGCTATATGCGCATCTGAAGAAATGTAGTTTCTTTGCCTCCGAGGTATCCTTTTTAGGATATGTATTGTCATCGAAGGGAGTAGCTGCCGATCCAGCTAAAGTCGAGGCGATAACCACTTGGCCGAAGTTGAAGAGCGTGCATGATGTACGAAGTTTCATCGGACTCGCCACTTTTTATTGGAGGTTCATACCAGGATTCAGTGGTGTAACTGCACCCATCACCGACCTCCTTAAAAGGGAACAGTTCGAATGGATACCATCGGCTGATAATGCCTTTGAGCTTGTCAAGAAGCTCATGTCGGAAGCGCCAGTCCTAAGACTACCCAACTTTTCCAAGGTCTTCAAGGTATCATGTGACGCCTCCGGTGTAGGAATAGGGGGGGTCCTCAGTCAGGAAGGCCATCCCATAGAGTATTTTAGTGAGAAGTTAAACGACACACGCAAGAGATATGACAATTACGACAGAGAATTCGACTCCTTGGTGCAATCCTTATGCCATTGGCATCACTACCTCCTCCCAAAGGAGTTCGTCCTGTTTTCAGATCATAGCGCATTACGTCACCTACATGACCAGCGCAAAGTCAGTGATCGCCATGCGCGTTGGATAGCGTATTTACAAGACTTTACATTTATTATTCGTCACAAGAAGGGCAAGGATAACGTAGTGGCCGACGCCTTAAGTAGACGACCCTTGATCTTAAATATGATGAAGACTCAAGTCCTTGGATTTGAGCAACTACGAGACAATTACATCGACTGTCCCGATTTCGGGAACATTTTAGTGCAGGTCCGCGAGGGTGTAATCCCAAGATCACGGGATTACAATATCGATGACGGGTACTTATTCCAAGGCAAGCGGCTCTGCATTCCCAGGACTTCCCTACGTGATTTCTTAATATAGGAGACACATGCCGGCGGGTTGAGTGGACATTTCGGAGTTAACAAGACCATTCAAGCAATGGAGCAGCAGTTCTTTTGGCCGTCTCTGAAACGAGATGTAGGGAAGATTATATCTCAATGCCTAACATCCTCTAAGGCCAAACTCACCAAGCAAAATACCGGGCTCTATACCCCACTACCCGTTCCCAACAAGCCGTGGGAAGACATTAGTATTGATTTTGTCTTAGGATTACCTAAGACATCTAGGAACCATGACTCCGTCATGGTTGTAGTTGATCGTTTCTCAAAGATGGCACATTTTGTGCCATGTTCAAAAACATCCGATGCATCCCGAGTCGCCCGACTTTTGTTTGACCATATAGTCGAATTGCACGGGGTGCCCAAGACTATCGTCTCTAATCGAGATGTTAAGTTTACCAGTTATTTTTGGAAGACGCTTTGGGTCCTCATGGGAAACCAACTGAAGTTCTTACTGCGTACCATCACCAAACGGATGGTCAGACTAAGGTTGTCAACCGTAGTCTTGGCAACCTACTTAGATCATTAGTTGGCGAGAACCTCAAAACATGGGATCAAATTTTTCTCCGCGCAGAATTTGCTTTTAACCACTCGGTGAACCGCACGACTGGAAAAGCTCCATTCGAAGTAGTTTATGGTCAACTTCCGAGGAAACCAATAGATCTCATTCCATTAGATGCACGTAATAAATTTTCTGATGAAGCATATGATTTTCCAAATGAAATTAGGAACATGCATGAGCATATTCATTCACGCATATCATCTCTAAACGAGCAATATAAGGCTGCTGCCGACAAGGGACGAAGATCCAGTATTTTCTCGGAAGGTGAACTAGTAATGGTTAGATTGAGGCCTGAGAGACATTCTCCTTGGGTCGCTACGAAGCTACATGCTCGTAGTGCCGGGCCTTTCCAGATAGCCCAAAGAATCAACGACAATGCATACATCGTGAGTATTCCTCCAAGTTGGGGAATTAGTTCAACCTTCAACATCAGTGATTTAGTCCGATATCATCCCATGCCACTCATTGAAGAGCCTCACAGCCACTTGAAACTTGATAGTAATGAGAGTGAGAGTACACGCATTCCACTTCCACTACCTACCCTTATGCGGCAATAAAAGATAGAAACGGTACTGCAGGAAGTAATTAACGTTGCAGGGGATCGAGTCGAACGTACATTCCTTGCACACTGGCAGGGGCGACCGACATCAGATGATACATGGATCACCGAAGAAGACCTACGATGGCAACGACTAGACTTGATCCAGCCCATCGAGGACATCGTGGAGCTTTGCTCGCCGGAGTCGAGCTATTCCCACCCCGAGAGGATGATGGGGGACCATCGCGCTGACACTGACACTAGACAAGCCCAACCACTTTGAGCTGCTCGTGCCGACGTACGCGAACCAAGATTCAAGTATTCGTCGTGATCTCCCGTAAGTTTTCTTTGTTATTTTACTTGTAATTTCAGGACAATTGGATTGGGCCATCGTTTTGGGCCTCGTCCATATTTCCGTTTCCACTTTTGAAATACTTGTAAAGAGGAGGACCACATTTCGCGACGGTTTCCTCCTCCAAGGTCGGCCTCTTGGCACCCTTCCTCCCTATATAAGCGGAAGGTATGCCCAAGGGGGAGGCAGAGTTTTGGAAGAAAAAAAAAACCACTTTTTTGTTTGGTTTTCCCGTCGTTTACTTTTCTTAGAGAGACCTAGTGCAATTTTCCCTTCTAGAGAAACCGCTACATCCAGCGCCACCCCTTCCCATTGCCGGACCAGATCTGGAGAAGGATCACCGCCGGAGGCATTCGCCGCCACCGGTAAGTTGGCCCTCAGACCGTCCTCTCGCAGGAGCCCCGCCGGCCGTCGCCCGGCTGTGTCTCTCCTTCATCCTCGCCGAATTCTCCTCTCAATCCTAATCAGGGCTTGTACATGCCGCTCAAGCCAAGCGATTTAGAATTTCAGATCAAAACCAAGAAGAAGAAACAAGAAATTGATCTAATCTCATTCAAAATGCACAAATCCAAATACAGTCAAGGAAAAAGTACCAGATAACTTGATCTAGGGTGGGACTCCTCTCTGTCTTGCAGCTGTGATAGAGAACCATCAAGAATGAGCTCCCCCTCTCAAAATTTAGCTTTTATACTTAGGTTATATGGTAAAAATCACCATTTTACCCCCGTTTAGTACTTAATATTTATCTATCAATTTAGGCTAGATCTGAATGATCCAACCCTACAGATAGAAAGAGGGGATCAAGACGAACAAATCCATAAAAAAATCATCTCAATCGGACTTCAGGATCAAAAGTTATTAATAAATCAATTTTAAACCAATTTAATCCATTGGATTTAAAATTGATTTATTTATTAGTTTCGTTTTTAAACACGCAATGACGTGTCGCTCTCTCATTGGCTGGCGCATTTTGAATCCTCATTTTTGCAGAAAAGTCCTTAAAAAGCCTGGAATTGCTTTTGGACGCCGCCCAAAAGTAATTGTGTATATGCCCCTGGCGCACTCTCTCTCCTCCGATTTCTCCTAAAACATTAAAAATATATATTACAAATTGCAATAAAACCCTGTAAAATTTTAAATTGGATCTTTACGCCTGCAGTGGCGACCGAGAGCTGTTTTCAGGGTCTTTTTGCACCGAAAGTTTGCAAAAAGGCCCTTGAAAGTTTGAAAATAATAAAAATACTTCTTTTTCTATTATATATATACTTTTTTCCTTGAAATAAATACATTTAATCTTCAAATAAATCTCAGAAATATCCTAAAAATTCGTAAAAAATTCTAGAAAATTCACTGATTCATTCCCATGCTGATAAATGTCGAAATAAAATATTAAATGTGCCATTTTCATTCAAAAATAATTATTTCGAGCTTCAATAAATCCTTTAAAATTCATAGAATTAACAGAAAATTAGGAAAAAATCAGAAATCACTAGAAAACACTATTTTCATGTAAATATATGATAACAATCCCATTTTATGCTCTTTAAATGCATAAAATCATGCTAATAACATGAAATAAAGACATAAATTAGGGTGTTATCAAAGACCAACGCTCAGATGTTGAAGACGAAGTAGGCAAAGCAACGTCACAAGGGTCTGGTTCCCCGCTACGATGGATCTTTCGAAGTGGTAGCAAAAATTGGCCAGGTTGCCTACTGACTCAACATTCCTCGTCGGCTGGCGGTCCATCCGGTCTTCCATGTGTCGGTTTTGAAGAAATATATACCAGATCCTGAAGAGGCGGCGAGAAACCAGCCCCAACGTGCGCCACTAAATGTGTGGGCGCACTTCGACCAAGAAGAAGAAGCTGTCCTGGCAAAGTGGGAAATTGATCGGGGAGGACGTCATGGCTGCTATCACAAGATCGAGTACCTTATCAAGTGGAAAACAGGCCAGAGGAATCAGCCACCTGGGAGCGCGACTCGGACTTATGGCAGTTCGAGAACCTACTACAAGCATATGAAGCGGAGCATCCGGCGTCGATGAGGGCGTCGACAATTTCAGGCGGCGGGGGCGTGTTAGGCCCCTAACTAGGCGGCATTCCCTGCATAAAGGCCTGCATGCTTATTGGGAGGGCGTGTCCGTTGTATTCGGCTCACGACATTTTGAAGGACTGAGTGATGGAGGACCATCTCGAGGATGACGCCGCGAAGACGAGGAGCCAGATTGAGGATGACGCGATGGGACGACGACAGCCACGCCGAGCAGCTAATGCTGACGCTCACCACCCGGGGTTTAAGTACTCCGGGTAAGTATGCATTTTCATCTATGTTTGTTTTCTTATATTTCTAGATTTATGGATTGGGCCAGTGTTAGGCCCCATCCTTCGTCATTTCCTTTTATTTTCATGTTTGTATTTGAATTTGTAAGGAGAGGCCGAACCACGTCTTGCGACGGTTTTTCCTCTCCCACGTTCTCTTGGCACCCATCCTCCCTATATAAGGGGATGGCATGCCCAAGGAATATTGAGGAGTCATTGTTGAAAAGTTTATTCACAATTCGTCTCCCCCCTATCGTAGAGAGTAGTGTAGGGGGTTTGGCTAGCCCCACCCCACGTCGAGATCACTCCGTGGGTAGAGTCCACGTTTCTCCCGTCGAGATCACTCCGAGGGAGACGTGTTAAAGCGCATCGTCGAGATCACTCCGTTGCGAGGAAAGAGTTTCAAGAAGCCGCCGCCATCAAGAATCGAAAGAGGCCTTCGTCGAGATTACTTCGGGGGCCTTGGGAGATTCAAGAAGCGTCGCCGACACGTCATCAACCGGGGAAATCTGCTCCGCCGAGGGAGCACACCCCAGATCCATCAAGAACTCCTCTTTCTTGGAGGGTTCTTGGTTGTTACAGTTCAAGAAAGCCATTTCTTGGTACCTTTTTCCACGCTTCCACCATTCCTGATCCATACCCCCCCCTTCTCTTCGTTCTTGATCCACCCCACCACCGTTCTTGAACATCCTCTCACATTTCTTGAATTTCCCCTCTTTCCCCTCCCCCATCCTTTCTTGATTCCCAACCGCCTTGTCTTGCCTTTCTTGATCGCCCGCCCCCCTTTCCCCATCACTTCTTGATTCCCAACCGCCTCGTCTTGCCTTTCTTGATCGCCTACCCTCCTTTCCCCCATCGTTTCTTGATTCCCAACCACCTCGTCTTGCCTTTCTTGATCGCCCACCCTCCTTTCCCCATCGTTTCTTGATTCCCAACCACCTCCTCTTGTCTTTCTTGATCGCCCACCTTTCTTTCCCCTTGATTTCTTGATTTCTTGATTTCTTGAATTCTTGATTTCTTGATTTCATGATTTCTTGATTTCTTGATCTCACCATATCTCCTTGATTCCCCTTCGTCCTCCCCTTCGCCCTCCCCTCACCCTCATCTTTCTTGATTTCTTGACTCCCACCCTCTACGCCATAACCGCTTACTTGGTTTTCTGCCCCACCCACACGACTATTCCCACGATACTTGGTTCGCTGTCTTGCCCGCCCACACGACTACGCCGTGCGCCAGCCAAGCGCGCGCCTTGTGCGCCCTCTGCTCCGACTCTTGCTGCACGCCACCCGTGGACTCAGCTCTCCGCTGGTAGTTATGACCGCACCGTCCGCACCCGGTTTCGTCCTCGTCAACGACACTCGTCCGCACGACCTAACACTAAGCATCCGCTTGACGACTTGGACGCCTTGGACTAAGCGATACAAAGGTCAGTCTCGTCTCCCCTCCATAAACTCCAGTATTATTTTCTTCGACGGTCTCGTCTTCCCCTATCGCGTCCGCTACCGTGATATTCTCAAACATCATCGGATAGGACTAGCCACTTTGTCGAGCGTAGGGATTCTTGTGGTAGACGGATTGTCATCCGACTTGGACACCGAACGCTCTAGGGCTGTTAGACGCTCCTCACTTAGTAGACGTCTAGTAGGTCCAGCGGGTCATTGGGAGTTTGATCTTAGGATCACTCCTCTCTCGTTGATCAGTACGGCCGACGTCGCTATCCGTCAAATCCTTATCTGCTCAATCCTATTTTCTCATCATTCGGCTTACATCCCTTACATTCGCATCATAACCCTGTGACGTGAAACGCGCCGATCGATCCCGGCCGTCCTCGTTTCACATCACTGAGTCATAATGGGTAGCGATGCCCAAATACCTGATCTACTACGCGCCAGGTTTCTTAGCGCCGGCCACCCCGCTTTGGGCTGCCTGCACCAGACATCCCAGTGTCGGGCACCCCGCCAAGGCCGCCCGCGTAGGCATCCCAGCGTCAGCCGCTCGCCAGGGCTGCCCGCGCTAGTCGTCCTAGCGCTCGGCTGCCCGCCAAGGCCACCCAATGCTCAGCGCCTTAACGCCAGCCGCCTCACTCAGGGCCGCCCACGCCAGGCATCCCATCGTCGAGCGCCCCGCTAGGGCCGGCCGTGCCACACACCCTAGCGCCCGGCTGCCCGCCACGGTCACCCAACACATCGGGCACCAACACCGGTCCTCGTCGATGCCATCAAAAGCTTCTAGCCGTGCACGCTCCGCGCACTCCGTGTGTCCTGCATGCCTCCGCGCTCTATGTGCGCGTGATAAGCCTCAAAATGCATGTAAATGTGTCGTTGATTTGACGTTTAGACTTATACAATGATATTTATAAATACCCTTAATCACTAAATATAGAATATAGAGCAAGCAAGGGGTCGAACCACAAGGAGGCAATAAGTAAGAATTTCTGTCCAATTTTAATGAATTAATTCAAAGATGAATTAATTTTGCACCTAATAAACCTTAATTATACTTAATAATGTTTTGAATTAAGCAAAATCAAGTAAGAAAACTTAATTTTGGTTTTAAATATTTCGGTCAAAAATCTCAGGATAGAATTATTTCAATTTAAGATCAGATTAATTCCAATTATTAATTTCCCAATTATTATAAAAATTTAAGACAATTTTTATGAATTAAAATTGGGAATTAAATAATCAAGAAAGGGATTTTTAAATTGGACTTTGAGATGGATGAATTTTCAGTTCAAATTTTATTTTTAGGTTTTTTATATATTATATTAAATTTCCAAACAAAAAAAATCGAAATATAGAGAGAGAAACTAGACAAATTAACCTAGAGAGAGAAAGTGAAGAATTTGGGGAAAAGATAAAATCCGACCCTAAATTAAAAATCCAATAATGCAGAAATGTCTAAATTAATGTAGAATTAAAGATAAAAAATAAGATCTTGAATCAGAATCAAAATGCAGTGGTAATTTCATTCAAAACCAACTTCTAGGGCATGTACATTTTGGCCATGCCTTGGCGTTTTAGAATCGTTCAAGAAGAAGATTGAAATACAAATCAAAAACTTACAAATTTGAGTGCAAAATCAAGAACATTCAACTTCTAAAGCATCCCTTGTGTCCTTCCTGGCCAAATCCTTGGAGAGAGCTTCAAAAAGTCCCTCTTTTACGTTTTACGACGTCGATTTCCCTGTGCACGCGGAAAATTGACGCCGTAAAATGTCGATTTATAAAAAAATTGTCAGTTAGCGCATGCATTAAATGCACGCGCTAACGACTTTATTATTTTTATTTCTAAAAAAATAAAGTAAGCCGTGCACGTGCGTGTCAGTTAGCGTGTATATGTTATCGTGTGCATTTAATGCACGCGGCTAACCAACATTATTAAAAAAATAAAAATCATACCTTTTCGCCGACCATGCCACGTTAACTCTTTAAACAATCATTTGCTCATTATGGAATCGAGATTCACGATGCCACAATGAACTAATCATTAATAGATTATGGCACTTCCAATCATTCGCTCAAATTTTCGGGCGAGTGACGTGGACGCCACCTATTTAATAGGAAATTCATTTTTGTATATTAAATAAATTAATAAATATCAATTATTTTAATTCTAAAGTCATTTCTTAACTAAATATTGGTCAGAAAATTATATAAAAATATGGAAAATTCCATAAAAATTAGGAAAGCCCTTACCAACCTTTAGTAAAATATTTAAAGCCCTGTAAAAAATAGTTCTTCAATAAAATGAGGTTAAATACCATGTAAAAAATGATTAAAAATCAGAAATAATAGTAAAATCAACGTGTAAGTGATTTATCTTCATTTTTATATGATAACATGCAAATATAGTCATTGAAACAGATAAATATAATGTAAAATTCATTAGTTAATCATGTTAATTTGCAAGTTATCAGCGCGCGTTGGCGCTCCGGGTACTCAACGCCCCCCCGCGCTGCTCTGCACGCTCCGTGGTCGCTCCACACGTGCGGGAAATCGCCTACGGCAGAATCTCTGACAACGACATCACTGCTCATCTGCCACGCCCAAGCATCCCGGTCACCAAGCGACCAGGCGTAGTCCTGACATCCTCTCGCCAGGGTTGCTCAACGCCCAGAATCACCAAGTTATATCACCCAAGTGGGGCCACGCAACGCCCGGATCGCCAAGCCAAGTTATGACCAGAATTCCCCGTAGCCTCAACACGCACTCCGGTGTCGAGGTACACCTGAACTCTTTGGTGTCGTGTGTTCTTCGTCCAGTATTCCGCGAGAATTCTTCCACCGCCGACAGATTTGCTTCAATTTCTTGGAATTTCAACGACTAGTGGATTAGGTCTTTTTGTGAGATTTCCCGCGAACGTGAATTTAAAAGTATTGGATTTGGTGCTTAGGCATCATCACGGTGGTTGAAGATAGTACTCCCCCCCTTGACGAGGAAAGGGGCTGCACCACTATTATTTCATCGGATTTAAGTTTTCGAAATGGATCGTGTAGATTTGTGGTCTGTTTTAACCCTCCAATCCTAAACCATACCAGCATCCAACACCTATTGCCGTCCTTCCCGTCTCCTCAATCGGTGATTTAAGTCCTTCTCGTTCCTCTAGGTATCCATCATCATATTCGGTGCTCAACTTGACGTAGGTTCGAGGGGCCCCCGTAGGTTCGAGAGGCCCCCGTCGGTTCACATAGGTTCTGCATCAAATTGGTATCAGAGCCCGGATGTGGACGCTCACAGCACGTCTCGACCGCACATAGACGTCATTCTTGTATTTCATCATCTGTTGGAAAATCCACCTAGACGCGATCAAGTAGGAGGGCGCAACCCAAAGGTTCGACCTCCCTGCGACGCACTATATCGTTGCCTGACGAGATAGGCCACCGTATGGTCCTTTTAGAACATCGTCCCGCGACGCCCGTAGGCGGCCCATCACAGCCACCTACGGAGTCTTCTCGTACCGCACTCGCCGAGGCAAATGCCCTTGGACCGTCCGATCCACGTTAGCATACCTGTGCATGCCGTGGACACCGGCGGTCTCCTTGGATCTCCCCTAGATCACTAGGTGTCTCGTCAACTTGTGAAAATGAGGACAGGGTGATGACGAGTCGTCACTCACACAGGAAGGCTCTCGATGATGAGACTTCACCCAGCGCTGCTGCCCCACGAGGCCGAGGAGCAAGGCGCGCACGAGGACGATCGTGCCGACAGCATCGACCCTAGGACGACCTGTACGAGGAGCAAGGGGCATATCTCCGCACTGTGGCTGACCGCATCGAGTGCATTCAGAGGTTGCTCACATGCCCACTACCTTCCGTATCCGACACCGTACCGGTGCTCGGGGCTCTAGAGCAAGCCCGCAATGATGTAATACGATGTCGGCTGGGATCGAGCGGCTCGTATTATGTCACAGGGAATGAATGGATGCGTGAGGTGCAAGCAGATGAAGTGAAAGAACGAATGAGCAGTTGTAGGTATCGTTGGGTGAGAGGTGTAAATCACACCGGACAACGAGGGGAATGTTCCTAGGATCAGACTCCCAATGACCCGCTAGACCTACTAGACGACTAATGAGTGAGGAGCGTTTTACGGCCCACGAATGTTCGGCGTCTAAAATCAAGCGAGAATCCTTCAATCTCAAGAATTCCTACACTCAACGACGGTAGCTATCCTATCCGAGATTTATGACGACAAAAATTGCAGAGGGCGCGATAGCGGAAGACGAGACTGAAGAAGATAATAATGCTGGAAATATGGAGGGGAGACGAGACTGACCTTTGGGTAGCGCTAGTCCAAGGCGTTCGTGTAAGCCCGTCGAGTTGAAGGTGAGATGTGGACAGCTCGGGTCGTACGATCGATTAACGACGACACGTTCCGGTCAGCAGGCTTCCCAGCCTGGTGGCTAAGGCACTCGGTGATGCTGGGTCGGCCGACCTTTGTCGCACACGCGGGCTGGCGCCGCCGCGGGGCACGCGCACGGGTGGGCGCACGGCGCTTGTCGCGCGCAGCCAGAAAGGCGCGGAGGCGTGCACGCAGGGGAATGTGGCGGGGTGGATGACGCGGGCGAGCGAAGGGGTGAGGACGGTGGGGTAAGAAGTTCAAGAAAGAAGGAGAGGGCGGACAATCAAGAAAGGTTGGAAGGGAAAGGGGAAGGGCCGCAAGGGTGAGGAGGGTCTAGAATTGGGTGAACCAAGAACGTAGGAAAGGGGGGGGAAGAAATGGTCAAGAACGTGGGAGGAGGGGATCAAGAACGTGGGGAAATGGATCAAGAACGTGGAAGAAGGGATCAAGAACGCGGGGAAATGGATCAAGAACGCGGGAAAATGGATCAAGAACGCGGTAGGAGGGATCAAGAACGCGATGGGAAGGGGAATGGATGGTGGAGGTGGGAATAGGTACCAAGAAATGGCTTTCTTGAACTTTAACAACCAAGAACCCTCCAAGAAAGAGGAGTTCTTGATGGATCTGGGGTGTGCTCCCTCGGCGGAGCAGATTTCCCCGGTTGATGATGTGTCGGCGACGCTTCTTGAATCTCCCAAGGCCCCCGAAGTAATCTCGACGAAGGCCTCTTTCGATTCTTGATGGCGGCGGCTTCTTGAAACTCTTTCCTCGCACCGGAGTGATCTCGACGGTGCGCTTTAACACGTCTCCCTCGGAGTGATCTCGACGGGAGAGACGTGGGCTCTACCCACGGAGTGATATCGACGTGGGGTGGGGCTAGCCAAACCCCCTACACTACTCTCTACGATAGGGGGGAGACGAATTGTGAATAAACTTTTCAACAATGACTCCCCAATGTCCCCTTATATAGGGAGGATGGGTGCCAAGAGAACGTGGGAGAGGACGAACCGTTGCAAGACGTGATTCGGCCTCTCCTTACAAATTCAAATACAAACATGAAAATAAAAGGAAATGACGAGGACGAGGCCCAACACATTGGCCCAGTCCACTAATCCGAAAATAGAAACAAACATGAAATGAACATAAGTAAAGATAGGAGTTCGTACGCGGGGTACTTGAACCCCTGGTGGCGAGCATCGGCGCGGGCTGCTCGACGTGGCTGCTGTCGTCCTGGCGTGCCGTCTCCAGGATGGTCCTCCATCATGCAACCTGTCCTGGGTAGCTCGACACCTAGATTTTACGAGGAGTCCCTATGAAGACGACGAGTGGAGTGCGACAGAAGTCTAGACGTGGAGCTTCAAGATCGGCGCCCCGCCCGAGACCCGCACGCGACACGGTGAACGTCCATGCTCGGGATAGACGATAGCCACATGATGACTCTGATCATGGGTATGAGTCCGACTTACCAGTCCGCCGAGACGAGGACATTCGGCCATGTGACCAAAGACCCGAGACTGACATACCGGCCCGCCGAGATGACTACGTCTGGCACGACGATCATGGTTACCTTACCGACCGACTGGCCCGTCTAGGTACACGCACCTGGCGCCATGATCAAAGTTACGAGTCTGGTATATTGGCCCGCCGAGACGACTACATCCAGCATGATGACCGTGGTTATGCAGCCGACCCACGAGCCCATCAAGACAAACACGTTTGACGCCACGGTAGAGGATACGAGGCTGACCGACTGCCCGCCAAGATGAATACGTCCCGCTCTATGATCCTGATTACGACACCGACCCACCTGCCCACCGCGACGACTACGTTCGGCCCCATGATCGTAGACATGACGCCGACCCACCGACCCGCCGTGACAACTATGTCCGGCCACCCTACCCTGTCGTTACGAGGAACTTGACGAGGCTCCACGGTACCCGCCACGTGATGCCCGACATCCGTGCCCTATGCGACGGTCGTCCCCGAGACTGGGATAACCACGATCGTGACCTGACCCCACCTCGACGACGCGTCGGCCTGTGTCACAAGGACTACCTGGTGCCTGAACGGCGCTTGGACGACGACGAATGCCGATGAGAGGAGCACCATGAAAGAATCCAGAGGAGCGTGTGTGCTGATGTCACCGTCTTCGAGGGGTCACAAAAACCCAAGGAATTCATCGACTAGGAGTCGAGCATGAATTCCTATTTCCAGTGGTACCGCATGGACGACGACTTGTGCGTTGAATATGCGGAGAAGAGACTTGGCGGGCATGCCAAGATCTTCTAGGAGAACGAGTGAGTCGCCGCCGAGCGACGAGGACGGCCCATCACGTCCTGGGCCAAAATGGCGCTGAAGTTGAGGAGTAAGTAGCTTCTGCGACAATACCAAATGTCATTGTTCCTCACGTGGCTAGACCTTAGGCAAGGTCAACTCTCCGTGACGGAGTATATCGACGCGTTCAAGGAATTCTAAATGCGGTGTCGATTCGTGGAGGACCCACGAATCATCATCGCTCACTTTGTTCACAGGCTTCGACCGACCCTGTGCAGCAAGGTTCTCAAGTGCAACCCCGCAGAGGTCGACCAAGCCTACCACTTAGTGGAGCACATGGAGCATCTGAGCGACGAAGCCCCCGCGCATGCCACTCACACCGTGCCCCGAGCGACACCCGTTTGCTCCGCCCCGCTAGCTACCGTTCGGGCCTCTCAGACTACTAGAGGGCAGGGGACCGCCCCCACAACCTCCATGGGTTTGCCCCACCTGCTCGGGCCGTCACGAGCAATACTTCGGCCCGAAGCGCTACTGTCAGTCAAGCACCACTTACGTGCTTCAAGTGCCAAGGGAAAGGGCAGTGAGCTAGACAGTGTCCATCTTCAACTCTCTAGATCGATACAGAAGAGGCCAAACATGACCCGACTGGAGACCTGGATCCGTTACCCAACGATGATTACAGCGCAGGCGAAGAGCTCTCAAACGGGTACGACTCACCCGACCCTCGGGTCGGGTACATCCAGATAGTGGACGCCAGCACGACCCCGACCAGCACTCCATGCCTTAGCGCTCGGCGCATTTCTAGAAGTGCCGTCAACTGCCCGAGCACTAGTGGGACGCCCCTCTCGCCTGACGATGTCTCGCAGGTTAACCCTGCGCTTGTCCTGTTGAGGACAGCCCCGACGGCCGACATAGCGTTACGAATCGGTCTTCTGCACGTCCGAGATGGCGTTGACAAACAGTGGAAGCTGTGTCAACACCATCTCGGACGCGATGGTCGCCCGACTAGGGTTGGCGACCATGCCTCATCTTGCACCCTTTGACGGTCTTCAACTACTAGGTGTAAAGATAGATGATGTCGAGAAGAAGGTGACGTAGGCACATGATGGGTCATCGTAGATCCCTATATTCTTCCAGGATCAATGAGTGTTTGCATGTCCCCAGCTTGATATCGGATGACTATATTGGGATGCATGATGTACCAGATATCATAAATGTGAAATCCAATCACGATAACTGATATTCTTTGCTACACTACCAGTATCTAATACCAATGATGGTATCTGATATTTTCATCCATCTTTATCCCAAGGGTCAGATATCAGCTTTTTGGTGTCCCAAACAAAAAATTTATCTGAATAAAATAGTTTATATTTTTTAGTATAAATCATTTAAATAGGCAATAACGCTATAGAAGACATATTAATAGTTTTCAATGAATTTATTTAAAAAATTAAGATAAATTAAGATAGACATGTTAAGCTTTGTCAAAGTCAAACTTTGATTTATACTCATCCTACCTGGGCCAAACTCCAAGCCTAGTTGGACTTAGTCAAAAGTTGATTTAAAGTGTGCATACCATTTCACAATAGATTTCCCTTTATACTGTTTCTCTGTTTATGTTTTTCCATATAGGATGTTGATAACTGGATGTCAACTTTCAGTGCAGATTTCAATATTCGATATCTGGTACCACATCCTCTACATCCTGATCCCTATGATATCTGTCTTTGATATCCAATGGGGTGGGTAGCTGATATTTGCTTGATATTTGATACCATGTACCTAACAACGTCTTGATTTCATCCTAATATCAAATGTTGGTTGTCTGATATTGTGTCTGAAATATATATATCAGACAGATGAATATTATGGTCAAGGTAATTTGCAACAATGCAAGGGCCACTCAACTTCTTTTCAATATTATAATAACTATTATATGAATGATAGAATACTATATATCATTTGTAAAAAATAACTATTATATTAATAATTTGAATATTATAATTATACAGTAAAATATAAACTCAATTGAAATTATCTTATATACACATATATATCTTCAAAAGCCAATTTTTTATCAAAGTACAATCTCTGTAATTTTAAGAATAATATACATGAAATAGTTCAATAATATCAAAACTTAAACAAATTGGAATTAATAACTATAGGAAATGAGGAGGGTTATGTGATTGGGGGTATATAAATATAAATTCAAAATCATAAAAGTAAAATTAAGATATGATATCACGATTTTTTGATTCTTTGCCTATATAAATAACATCCATAAATATCCCATGGTTATTTGTGCAAGATAACTCTGGTGGTCTATTTGGATAAATAAATAATTTAATATTTCAAGTGATTAAATTAAATTTAATCCATATATTTCAAAATAGTATTAAATTAAATTTAATAATATTTGGAAAAGAATCAAGATATTCGATTTCTTCTTGAATGTTATTAGTATGTACATCCACAAATATTCGTGTTTTCATTTGAATTTTAAGATTTTAATTATTTAACATAATGAATTTAGGGGAGAAAGAATCATGAAATTTTTTTCTCTAAGTAGGCACTGGCCTCATTTAGGATAAGTTTTGAGAGGTGGGCTGTAGAAGTCGTCCAAAAACATAACATATATCCTTCGACTGCTTAATCTGATTTAAAAGTTTTGTGTAGTAACTGACATGAGTTTCATATCATTACAATATGATCTCTCAACGATTATGATCAGATAATGATCTGATCATCTTCATACTAATTTTTTGGGGAGTTCAATCCAACAAACAGAAATCGATCAGATGAATCAGTTCTTCATAATCATATCTGATGGGATGTGGCGATCATGATCAAGCACTTGTTTTTGGATTGTGATCCCCACCCCTTATTGTATGGATTAAGCAAAATAATATCACTGATTGAAAATTGTAGTTTTACAAGTGGAAACAAATGTATCATGTTGGTAAGTAATTTGGATTTTTTTTACTTTTCCCTAGTGATCCAGTGACAATACTTTTCTTTTAACTATCATTGCAGTTTTTAAAAAACTTCCAATAATTTTTTCGGAGCGAAATAAAATATTGTTTCTGGAAGAACTGATTTATTTTATTTGTGTTGAGAAATATTTTATTTATTTGTGAAAATATTCATGGAGACCATTAGAAAAGTTAAAAAGAAGATAGTATCTTTGAAAAATTATATTTACCGATAATACATATACTTCCATTAATTTTGCAAGAATAATTTTCCTTTTCAGCACTCTAGGATTCTCGGACCCTAACTTGTAGCACCAAGCTGAGCATTTGTGGTCTTCCAAATACCACATTCCCAAATGTGTGCCCTGATCAAGGATTTGGAAGATGAAAAACCCAAAATTATAATTCTTTTTTGAGTTTTTACTAGGGATAGCGGAAATAAATATAAAATAGCACATTGATTTGTCTTCATTCACATTCTTCATCATTATAATATTATTTAAACTTTATCAAGAATATGTACTAATACCAACTTAGTGGCAACATCTCATTCAAATACCCTTTCTTATATTATTACTCTGCTCATGGACAAATCCGGAGGTAATATTTTTGCTTCCATAGAAAAATGAGCTGTTGGAGCTCCCTCTTGAAGCTGAAACTTATGAATTTCTTTGATGTTATGGTCATCCATAAATACATCAGTAAACCATACCTTTATTTCAACATCTCCACTGACTGAAAAGTTTGGTCATCTTCTAGTCTATTTCAAATTCCCTCATTAATCTGCCTTGAAGGTGTAAAAGGAGAGAGAGATTCATGTTCAATCCGTTTTAATTCTAAGGAGATGTCATGAGTTTTCTGAGTCTTATTAAAACATTTGCTTGAAAAGCAAATGATTCCCTCATTGAAAGACTCAGCAAATGATTTCTTCCAAGAGTTTTAACAAGAGAACCGAGTGCTTGGTCAAGTTAGATCATTTTGGGATTGAGTTCCTCGTCTTAGATGAAATCAGTAGGTTTATCTGGACTCAGCCAACTTCAGTGAAGTTGATTAGTCATTCAAGATCAAAGAATGAAGTGGCGTCATATATAACTATTGAGGTCTAATATAACATTTGCTGAGTCTTTCAATGAGCTTATATGTTTCATTTTAAATTTGGAAAACTACGGATTTAGTTTAACATTCCCTAGGAAAAGTTAAATCACAGCTCAATAAAAGATTAACAATGTTTCATTGAGGGAAATGAATTAGCGCCACATTAATGCATTGGACGGCTCATTCTTCAATGGTATAATTTCATGTCTGGTTCTGGCCTAAATGTTTCTATGTATCAGTTTAAATTCCCATTATTTTTTGAAATATAATTCAAAGCGCCACAGAATTTGGTTGATGTAAAAATCACGTAGAATTCCACCTGCAATAATTATGAAGTTTGCCAATTAAGAGTTCAATAAAATTGAGTTAATTTTTAGTTTCTTCCGTCCACACGTGAAAAAAAATTCACTTAACTTACATTAGCAAAATAAATTTCCTGTCATTCCCACTCAAGTTGTCCATCAAAATTCAAATCCAGATAATCAGTTTAGTACTACGTCCTGATACCAACATTTATTTTTAACAAAAATAGATAACAAAATCCAAAATAGGTATTTTCACGCCTAAGTGGAAGAGTACTCTTAATTTGACTGAGACACCGTGAAAATCTACTCGCTTTTCATGGTCTTTCAATACTTCAAGTTTTCAATTTAATAATGTGAGCTAAGATAGAATTTTAAATCTATACAGCACCTTATTCACAAGAAAAATTCAAATGCTGACTCCGAACTGATTTAACGTAGTGCTTCCAAATTTAATAAGATGAAAAAGATGTAAATATTAAATACATTATACATTATATTTCAGTTCAACAACTTTACCGAAAGGAAAGCCCAAAAATTGTTCGTAAAATAAATGGTTAAGGATTGCCAACTAGACTGAAAAACTGGCAGCCTACACTATGAAGTGTAATTTTGACTTGAACTTACGAAAAGAATGATCACAAAGAGTACCTATTCGCAGCTGCCAGGTTACGAATAGTGCCGTGAAGAAATCATTAACTCAAATACTACTTCGACTTAATCATTGAAAAATTTTAACCACAATTATCTGAGTCAAAATCTAACAACTTTGCTGATTACTTATTTTTTGTCCAAAGAACCATTGTTACACATTTAGTGTACCTTTACGGCCATATTCATTAAACTGGCAAGGTCTTAAACTTTCGTCATCATAAAAATTATATTTCACTTACCTACAAAAAAATAACATGCCAGGTTCAACTCGTAATGAATTACCAGACATCCCCAAACGTAATAGTTGAAAGAAGACCCACTTTACAACAAAAAAGATGTTTGACTTCAATACGAAATATCAAGAAGTGGCAGCCCAATTCTATGGATGATTGAATGGACTGAAAGAAAAATCACGCTGAAGTTATCTTTTGGAAGCAACTAACAAGATATGGGTCCTGTGACACTCTAAAGAACATAATATTTTCCCA
Source organism: Wolffia australiana (assembly GCF_029677425.1). NCBI lineage: Eukaryota > Viridiplantae > Streptophyta > Magnoliopsida > Alismatales > Araceae > Wolffia > Wolffia australiana. The sequence goes on along the minus strand of NC_135839.1, from coordinate 12,161,001 downwards.
GTATACATGGAATAAATGCGATCTAAGATATAAAACAAAAAAAAACATATATACATTTCGCAGTTTGCAAGATAAACATGACAGGAGTAACCAAGGATCTGCTTCTTCAGCCCACCACTCCCAAATTTGCAGCAAAACAGAGCGAAAAATTTGCTGATGAAAGTAAAAGGCAATACCAGGTTGGCATAGAGAAGAGTCCCAGGAACAAGAATTCAGGCACGGCGCTTGCTCAGCCGCCATGAGTTGGGTTCGTGGTATCTATCATAGAGCGGTTCAATCCGTTCTTGCCGCTTCCGCTTGCTCATCTTGGTAGGATCTGCGGCCTTAAAGAACCTGGGCGCCAGCTCGACGAGCCACTTCGGATCGATTACTGTAACCTCCCGCATATACTCTTTTGTAGTCATCACCAGTTCGTGATAGATAACCCAGTCCGGCTGCCTCTGGAATAAAGCACTGCTTGGGTGAATATAAACAGGCTGGTTCTCCACTAAGGTTCTGTACCCTTCCTGAGGATCCTTCCTTCCGGCGTGGAAGAAGAACCCTGCGGTTATCGCCTTCCTTATCTTCGTAAAATTCTTCCCCGCACTAACAACGTCAAGTTTATACCTGCCACAGTTTTAAAAGAGTTCCATGAGGCAAGAGAAATGAATAATATATGAAGATGAGGTTAGAGGGGCGTGGAGACGCACTTGTCCATGATAGAGAGCAGCTGCTTTCGAACGTCTTGGGCTCTCCTGAGAGAACGCGACTGGACAAAGTTTTCAAAGCACCATGGCCCTGAAAAATTCTTCGCCTTCCAGGCCTCGTAAACAGCGAGAAGAGTCAAGTGATCGCCTTCTGGCTGGAAGAACTTTGCTCTTTTCTGGTCTGCTTGCGCTTGTTTTTCTCTGGGTCTGTAAAATATGTTCCCGGTTTGAATCATGGCTATGATCGTCAGTATCTCATCACTGCAGCCAAGGTCAACACTTGCGAGGAGCATCTTTGAGAGCGGCGGGTCTAGTGGGAATTCAGCCATCTTCCTGCCCAACTTGGTCAGCAGTCCCTCCTCATCTAGAGCTCCGAGGCTGTACAGCTGCTCCATGGCAGAGACGAGAGCTTGCGGCGACGGGGGGTCCATGAAGTCAAAGGAGAGAAGGTCGTTGATCCCCATGGCTTTCATTGTCAGCGTGGTCAGCCCAAGATTGATTCTTTGTATTTCGGGAATTGAGGTTGGCGACATCTCATTTCTGTAAGCGCTCTCTGTGTACAGCCTGTAGCATTTCCCCGGGCCTGTGCGACCGGCACGGCCTGCTCTCTGCTTGGCTGATGCCTGTGAGATGGGAGTGATGACAAGCGAGTCGAGACCTCGCTTGGGGTTATAAACGTTTTGCTTTGCAAAACCAGGGTCAATGACATAAAAAATCCCATCAATTGTAAGTGAAGCCTCAGCTATATTCGTCGCCACGACCACTTTCCTTTTACCTGGTGGGGCGGGGTCGAAGATTCTTGACTGCATCTCACTGGGAAGAGCGCTGTAGACAGGCAGAATTATCAACTCCGGCACGTTCTTCCCAAGTCCCTTCATCCTCTCGTAGAGACACTGACAAGCATGATCGATCTCCTCCTGCCCAGTCAAAAAGAGAAGGATGTCTCCTTCCGGCTCGGATAAGTGTATCTGAAGGACTGTGATCAGTGATGCATCAAGATAGTCGCTTTCGGGTTGCTTGGTGTAGAGTATCTCCACGGGGAACGTTCTACCGGGAATGGTGAAAATACTGCAGTTAAAGAAGTACCCAGAGAATTTCTCAGCATCCAGCGTCGCCGACGTCACAATCAAGCGAAGATCGGGTCTTCGTTTCACCAGCTGCTTCAGCAACCCGAAGAGGACGTCGGTGTGGATAGTCCTTTCATGGGCTTCATCCAACATGACGACAGAGTACTGAGAAAGAGTGTCATCCACCAAGATTTCTCTCAGAAGCATACCGTCAGTCATGTATTTTATCACTGTCTCAGGCCCAGTACAATCCTCAAATCGAATCGCATAGCCGACTTCTTCCCCTAAGCGACAACCAAACTCCTCTGCTACTCTTTTAGCAACTGACATTGCGGCGACTCTTCGAGGCTGCGTGCAGCCGATCTTCCCTCTGGTGGTGTAACCAGCTTCTGCTAAGTACTGGGTCACCTGGGTCGTCTTCCCAGAGCCTGTTTCCCCAATCACGACGAGCACTTGGTTGTCATGGACTGCCTGGACTAGCTCCTTCTTCAACTTGTAGATAGGAAGACTCTGCCTCTGTTCCTGAATTGAAAGCTTCGATCTCTGCCCAAAAGTCAAGGCTTTGCCATATGCGTCTTTCTTCCACTCTGGCATATCATAAGCAGATAGACCAACACCCCTCAGTTCCTGGGCAAGATGGCGCTCCCCGGTATCCGGCATTGGGTCTTCCCACGGACGGTTCAGATCCTTTGGAATTGAATCCAACATTGTACGCTGCTGCTGCTCACGGACTTCTCTCCTTTCCTTTATCAGAGCCGACTGAAGCGCCGCTGCTCTACTCAAAGACCCCTCCGGATTCTTGAAAATCTTGATGGGTGACATATCAATGCTGTAACGAGTCTGCCCATGCAAAAATGTTGGCTCGTCTTCGTTCAGCTCGATTTCAAGCTCCTCTTCTGCCCCTTCTTCTTGATACAGAATCCCATCACCGTCGTCGTCGAAGCCGGGGTACTCAGCAAGGTCGAGAACGCCGGCGGCGATCAATTGCTTTGCTTCCCACTTCTCCGGAGAGCTCATCCTCTTCAGCGGTCGGCGAGAAGGAACATTGTCATCTTCCTCCACTATGGTAATTCCAGAGAGCCCTGTCTTCATCCTCGGACCCCGGTTTCCGCTAGCCGGGTTCGCCCTGGGTGCATCTTCTTCAGAGTTTTTCTTGATTGGAAGCAGATCCCTTCCAGTCTTCTGATCAACATCCCTCATCGATAAGCTCAATTTCTGCCCAGAAACCGAAATCACCTTCACAAAAACTTCTTGGTCGCGCTTCACTACTTCCTTGGCGTTGGCAATTCTCCTCGTCGCCATTTGGGAAACGTGAACAAGACCTTCTCTTCCCCTGAACTCACTCAACTGCACAAAGCAACCAGTGTCCATAACCCTCGTCACCCTTCCAGCGTAAACACTGTAAAGCTCGGGCTCAGAGCCGTTGTACTGAGAGCTCCTCCCTACTTCTCTGAAATCATCCCCAAGGTCGTCTCTTTCTCTGTCACGATCTCGGTTCTTCTCACGATCTCGGTAGCGATCACGCCCGCGATCTCCATCTCTTTCGTAGTCTGCATCTCTATCCCGACCTCTGTCTCTGTCTCGATCTCTGCCTCGATCTCTATCTCTGTGTCTCCCTCCATCTCGATCTCTATCCCTGTCCCGATCCCGTTCTTGATAATCATCACGCCGATCGCGGCTACGAGCCTGCTTCTCCCTTACTTCCTCCTCAATCTCCTTCTCGATGGCCTTGGCGTGCGCACGATTGTCAGAGATTGCTAGACCAGCGAAAACGGAATCGGAAGCCCCGTCCTTCTTGCTGCCATCGGAGTTTTTGAGGGAATGACTTGCGGACTTCGACGAGGGGGGAATTATAGCATGTATAACGGTGAGAAGGCTGCGGACGAAGTAATCGGGCATCTCTGCACCGTTCTCCTTCAGCATGGCGTCGAATTCTTCAACGGTGAACGATTTGCGCCCCAAATCGATGACGAACTCCGCGAGCACCTTGTCGCCGCAGCCGACGTTGGATTCGAGCTCGGAGCAGACGGTTGAGAGCAGCGAAAGGTACTCCATCCTCTTGATAGTTTCATCTTCCTCGTCCTTCACCGCCATTGCAGAGGAAAAACAGATCACTGAGATGAAAACTTACAGGATTTCGGATGAAGATCGCGACGGCTGACGATTCACGAAGAACTTCCGATGCCGCCGGGAGGGATTGGGGGAAATTGGAGCGAAAAACTGCTCCCAAATTCGTTCTTATAAAACCCTCGTTGTTCATATAAATCCATTAGGTTTTTTGGTATTAGGCCCATTAGGCCCATTAAAGGGATAGGGACAGGCCCATATGCATGCACATCCCTTGTTCTTCTCTCATGTGATATCATATTCATGGAAAATTTTCTAGTTAATTCTAATTCTCTTTGTCTCTCTAGTGGAGTTTTTTTGGGAGGTTATACGGAACAGATTGGGGTCAATGGCGATGGAGATGGATGCAGATAGGCGTTGATGTGTAGCATGGATGATGGTGAAAACCAAGGCCATTGACAATGATAACTTAGAAAAAAAAGATGAAGATCAATATCACACTAGCCATTTTTTCATGTGCTCAGTGGGTTTACTGGCGTTTTCTCGTACTGATTGTTGATCATAGTTTTACTCATTCAATCTTTTGCTCTTGGAATGCAAGAACAGACCAAAATGAGATTTTGAATGAGCAAAATACTCCGGTCATTGCAATTAGGAGAAAAATCTAAGGGTGACTTTTTACAAGGATGGATGGTCTTTTCATGATCCAAAATTGAGGACGGATACATTAGGTAAGATGCATCTACCAAAATGTTCCATTCAAAACTCCACTTGAAGTTAGATGTCTTCATTTGAAGTGGAGCAGTATGAACCATCCAAATTTCCTATCTCATCCTTAATTCTTGTGGTGAATTGCCACCATGACTCAAACGTTTAGGAACATCAAAGAGTAAAGAAGCTTCTTTCAAATACAACATGAATTCAAAATTATATTTACAACTTAAAAAATCTTTTCTTTTTAAGAATTTAATGTACCAAATTCCATAAAATACCAGAAAACATGGGGAAAAATCAGAAATTTGCCATAAATTAATAATAAACCTAAAAACATTCAAATAAATCAAATATATATGTGGATGAATATTTTTTCTTTATGAAACTTCATGTCAAAAAATTCTATTAAAATACCCAAAAAATCAGGAACAATAAGAATTCCATTCCAAAGGTATAATAAATATAAATATATTTTTCTGGCCAATGAATGTTTATTTATGAAGTTAATGTCAAAAGGCGTATGTGAAAACATCATAAAATGGATTAAAATCTGAGCTTCATTCTAAAAATCTAAACACTTTTAAGCCTTATTACGTCTCTTTTTGACCATTTTGAATGAAAATAAAAATATGAATTACATGAAATTATTCCCATGACATTCATGATTATCAGTTATCTCAAAATTTCAACCAAAAAATTCTTCATGATGAGATTTAATTTTTTATTTTTCTCCAATCTAAAAATCGACATAATTATTTTAATCTATGATACCACACATGCATTAGTAATAAATATACATGGAAAATTGCACCTATAATAATAAAAAAAATTATCCTCAATTTTTTTGATCTTTGAAGGCTTCCATTTTTCCACAAACATTTTTCAATTTTTATTGATAGGTTTTTGTGATAAAAATACAGGAGACATGGTGGCATTACTTTTCAGAATGTTGATGAAACCGTTCTTCATGACATGAAAAGTTTATGTCTCCTAAATCAAAGCGGATATTACCAAAATGTTTGTGGCATCCAAAATTTTCATTAAACAAACCAAAAGAAAATAAGGATGCTGGTTAGAGATGATTAAAAAGATGACTAGTAGAGGAAGAAAAAGGAAGAAAGAGATATCAAGGAAAATAAGGAAAACAAGGAGGGAGAATAGAATGAAACCTAGAATATTGACGTACCATAAGTAATTATGCTTTACAAAGAGGATAGATAAAATATGGTTGCGGGTTCCTACAAACGATAAGAAAGCCAAACGGATCACATAGATTGATGACATATATTAAATATAAAATATGTAAATGTTAGAGAAGGTTGGTGTGCTGTAAATGGTGGACAGGATTTTTGAAATTTAGGCTAGGCAGAACAAATAACGGAAATTATGTGTCTTAAGACTTGGATAAAATAATAATCCTCCCAAAATAATGATTCCACCTAATGAGGGACCAAGCCACATGAGCAGGATTGGCAAACACAAATATGGTTTTGATGTGGGCTTTTCATGAATGTCACTTATCACTACATCCAAAGTTTATAGTCTTCAATCATTTTTTTCACATCTTCTACCCACTCCACTAGTTATTCTGGACATTGGGAGTCAACCACACATTGTCTAAAATCATGGTTCATAGTACGTATAAATCTTTTGATACGCTGCGAGAGCCTAAATTATATACACATGATTTTAGACTCACTAATAGATGGACTTCCTAAATTGGGGTTATTATCTCTTTTTGAATTCATATAAAATATTTCCCTTCCCTAATCGGGTGAAGGTATCAGTATTTTTAAACAATAGAAATTATTCATCACCAGAAAGGATGCCAACTTCTGATCCATGCATGGTACTAAATGAATGAATGTGGAAATAAAAATACATGATTTCAAGGGAAGAATCACAAGCTGAGGGGAAACTTATTCTTGATGAGTTCTTTCTATTTGAGTTCTTTCTACAGGCTTGAGAAGAGGCGGTGGCCAAGAGGGTGGCATCTGGTCGCTTTAGAAAACTAGAAATAAATTAAGAAAACATGAGGAAATCTAGGGAAGGATCCCAACTTACATTTGGTAAAATTAGGCAAAATACAGAAACATAAGGTACTAAAATAATTACAAAATATCACAAGTTTATCGAAGGTCTCTCATGAAATATATGAGTGATCTAGAGACGTCTAAAAAGGCGGATTTGTATCCTACAAGAGCACCTATGTGGAAAAATGCGGAAATGACACCTCCACAAAAGAAGTTAGCCATTAGTCATTCACCTTGAGTTGGATATCTAGTAAAAAACCTAATTCCTAAATATACATGAAAAAGAACGAGGATAACACACAAATAAATGAAATAAAACAACTGAAAGGGAGACTAATGACTATGTTTATTGAAAAAACATGTAAGATAAAATTCAACAAAGATATATTGGGATTTTATGCCAGAAAGAAGAGCACATTTTTTTCCCAATAACTATTTTGAAGAATATATTTCTCAAAGATTTTCTAGGTTGAACATTTTTCATGGAGCAGGAAACATTAAATATTTAGGAAGTTTTTATTTTTTGGTTAACACCAACTTAGGAGAATGGTTTTCAATCCAAGGGAAGTACTTATGCAGTATCCTGATTATTTTCCAAGTGAATAAACAGTTTCTAATAGTATTAGATTTACATTCAGCTCTAACCGCATACATGTCTTTATTAGTATGGCATGATCAGACAAATGAGCAAAAATATTATTTACGTTGAGATCAACCTTAAATATTTAATATATTTTGAGTGGATGTAATGGAGGTCCATTTGGAAGATCAAGACCAAGCTCGTCAGCATCTGCGTTGTGGAGCTCGAGCCGACGCAAAGGACCTGAGCTTCAAGTATCCAGCTAGACGACATGCCTCCAGAGTTAGTCACTTTTTCTACGCGTTTATTTTCTTTATGGATTTAATCGAGGGCCCCGTGTTTTGGGCTCTCCATGTCTTTTTTGTATTCTTTGGTTTTATTCAGGACATTAGGGGAAGTCCTCGTCACTTTGGACGTTCCCCTAATTCGGCCCAATACAGCCCCTACCCTATGATAAGGGAAGGTATGCCCAAAGAGACGGATGGAATCCCATTTGAGAAAATTGAAAGTTTCTTTTTCTCGTCTCTTTGGGTTTCTTGCCGTCTCCTTCGTGGAGATTTATCTTACAGTTTTCTTGAGTAATTGTCGAGGAAGATGACACCGGACGTTCCGCTGTCGCCGCCAAGTTCACCGCCGCGAAGTCACTGCCTCCACCGGAGAACAGTCGTCGCTGCCGCTGAAAGAACAATCGCTGCTGCCACCCCCACTGCCGTCGTCTATCCTCGCTCGTCCGTTGAGAGTCCTATCCTTCGTCTCCGTCATGCTGCGCCATTGACGTTCACCACTGGCCCTGTTGCAGTCGCTCTCGACGTCTCACCGCGGCCCTGGCCGCAGTCGTTGCTGTGACTGTTCGCCTTCCCGTCGGCCACCCGACGCCCGTGCTGCCGACTGGCCGCTGACCACACTCCTCTTGCCAGGATGCCTCTCGACCTCCTAGCCACGAACAACGCCGCTCCCCTTTCGACTTCTGCCGGCCCCCCTTTTGGTCAGCCATCGTCCTCTCCCTCGGATGCCACCGACAGCCTCTTCCTCGCCCGCCAGGTCGTCGCCCGCTGCCACAGGCGCTGCCCACCTCGGGAATTTGCGTCCGTTACCGGCCATCTTCGACCATCGACGCGGCCGCTCGTGTCCGGTCCTTGCGCAACTCCGGGCACCGTCCGCCTTGGGCAACCTCCGTCGGCTGTCCACGGCGGCCTCCGACTCTGCCCGGTTGCATGCCCTTGGTCCGCGTACGCACCTGGCGTGATTGGACCGCATGGACCAGAGCAGAGCGCCACCCTCCCTGAGGACGTTCGGGGTCGGTTCTTCATGATCTTGACTGATGATCACCCATCGCCCGCCGCCGCCATCATCCCCCGCTCGTGCCGATCGTGATTGCTTCGGAGGGCCTCAATTGGCTTCCCTCGTCAGCGACAGTTACGACCCGCCTCGAATGGGCATCAACCCACAGGTCCTTTAATTCCAGTATTATTACCTTCATCATTGATGTCCTCGCTTTCTCTTTTGCTGGGATTTTTGAGTCATGTCTTAGCCGCCGAATCGAGAGATAGGGGATTTCATTCTCGGTATCAGATTTGTATCACTCTCGACGATGGTCGTGGACGCCCACGTGCAGTGATTTTCCTTGACTCCCGTCGGCCTTCGAGCTGATTAGTCGGGTCATTGGGAGCCTTCCCGCATCCCTAGACCCCACGTGTTGTTTATCTGTTCTACATCCTAGGTCCATGGATTCTGACGTATATTTTCATTAATTTTACTAGGTTTGCATCACCCCTCTGCATCGTTGCATCTCTGATCATACTTCCTCTCCCTGTGGTATAACACTAGTCGTTCGATCCTGACAGGTTGTGTTACATCATATTGGTATTAGAGCTGATCGTGCTAACCTCCACGCTTAGCACCGTCGGTTAAATTATTTTACGTTTCCACACTTGCTTGCATGCATCACATGTCTCAAAATTCATAGCACGTGCATACATATATCGAGTCATTTCATCATCATCTTAGATAGAAAACCCTATACTACGACTTCTCTGGCCATAGAATGCGTCAAACACGAGGCCAACTAAGGTCAGCCATAGGTGATGAGTACTACGACTAGGATCACAAGTATGATCCCGACCTTCCCGATGCTGAAAATCCATTAAATCTAATTTTCTTAAGCCACAAATACCATTTTTATATAAGAGAACTGAAGATTAGGCTTCACGAGAATTTAGCCATGATGCTATAATGTGTGTTTTGATGAATGTTCAAAGTAATGTATGCCTCAATAAGAGCTGTGATCAAAGCACAATAGGTCCTCAGTCAACAAGTTGACTGATTGTAAGTGAAGATAAAATAGCAACCTTAGTTATATTAAAGGGCTACATAGTTGGAGCATACGATAAACAAGTCAAATCATGCATTTAGGGCTTGAATTTTTATATGACATGGAGATAAACATATTTTCTAACTCTGTTCAAATATTTATCTGAGTTTGACTCCATTTGGTTTGTCTAATGACGTATTTAAATTCCTAATTACTACCTTTGAGCATTTAGGCTCATTTACAGATGATTTAATGAAAATTAATTACATGAAGATATTACAATCCAATATTGATGTCTTGATTCAAGTGATGTGCTAGACATACCTAAAAGTTTAAGATTATTTTAAAGCTAAAAACCTGAGCATAACGGCTAGCTTTTGCTCTTAACTCTTGAAAGGTATTTTGAACTTATGGAAAAATTATAAATATAAATTAAAAATTAAAAATCAATACATATGGCTTTTGGACTTATGAAAAATTACCATCATGCCCTTTTGGATTTTAAAGTGTATATATACAAATTGGAGCCCTAATTTCAAAATATGTTCTCCTTGTCCTTTGAAAATCATAGTCAAAAAGCTAGAGAGATCTCTCAATCCCTGGAGCAAGTTTTAAGTAGTTTTTTAGTATTCTTTAAATAGATCATTTATTGGTAACATTAATCCAAGTCCAAATAGCTTGGAATCATGGTTCTTGGTGCACGATGTTTCAATATTCAAAGGAAAGAAGGCTAGCCTCCGAAATTTGCACATCCTTGACCTTGTGATAAGTTTACAGTCTTTAGCATATTTTTTATACTGATTTTGAGATTTTTTTCAACATATGAATGGTTGCTAACATCCATACAAAAGGGAAATCACATAATTTTTTTGAGTTGTGAAAGATTTACAAGGGTTTGAAGTTGGATGTGGAGGAATTAGATGGTAAACTAAGAACGTGGAAATATTGTTCTCTAGAGATTTATCTGATTTTATTTTGAGCACTTTGTGTGAGATAAGAGTTGTGCAAAACTGTGTTACAAAATTGTTCCAGGAAGAGTCATCACTCTTGTATCACAAATGAGTTTTAAGCACCAAAGGTCAAAGGCGAATCAAGAATTTGATCCAAAGAAAAACGTGGAGGAGAAGAGGACTTGAAGAAAGAACGACAACAAACAAGGAGGTATTAATAAAGGGAAGTCATAGTTACATTTATGAACTTTTATCTCTAAATTAATAAATTTCTGATCTAAAAGTGTTCTTGTTGAAATACATACAATTGTTCCTTGTCTTCAATACTATTTAAGTAGTTGTCATACTAAGTGTTGTTGAGGAGAGTACATTGTTCTAAATTTATTGTTGTTGCTAGATCTTTGTGGCCAGTCATGTTAAGGCTTTCGGGGCCTAAGTTGAAGTAGACCAAGTGACATCATTCCGTGGAAGCTTCATTGACCTTTTCTTTTTATTGGTATCATTTGTTCAGCCCTATTTCCAAGTGATTTGCGTGGGGGGTGATGTTGGACGTCGTCGATGGCGTTGTCCGACGGGGACTTCATTAAAGTGAATGTAACTATATGGATGCGAATGACCTAGGTGGAGTGTACGTGCAGGCCTGACAAGTGGGAAGTCGCCGAGTTTCCAGCTCAGGAGCGGGTGACCGAAGACGATGATGGTGACCTTCTGACGCTCGTTAGAGCAATGACGACGACTAGGGCATCGAACATAATAATTCCGTAGGGCTTGCACGTAACGGACGGGCTCGGCCCGTGCCTAGGGAATCGTTCAATTTATAGTTTTCTTGAAATAATTCTCTCACCTATACTAACCCGAGCGCGGTGGAGTGAAGTCAAAAATATACTGAAGAAAGTAATATAACGGACAAGAAAGGGGAACAATGTACCTCGTCGGTGGTGGCATTAGTCATCGATTTGGGCTGATGTAGTGAGTGACGAGCCGAGGAGGGATACAGCCTAGCTTGAGTGGCAGCGATGAAGCGACAGAGGAGCGTGTTGTTGGAGAGGTCGATCTGAGGCGAGGAGAGGATGGACTTGCGTCGGTGGGCGGCAGCGTGGCCGACGGTGGTATCAGCAGGCAGCGGCGGTGATGCGGTGGTGATCGGCGGTGCGGCGGTGATGCGGCGCGGCGGGGTCACAACAGCAGCATCGGCGTAAGGCGATTATTCGGCGCGGTGGGCGGTGGTGGTCTGGCACGACGGCGGTGGTTCGAGCGGTGGCTGGCGGCCGCGACTGGCTGCGGTCGTGGTTGACGACCGCGACTGGCAGTGGGCGTGGGGTGGCTGCGGTTAGCAACGGCCGCAGCGGCTTCTATGGTCGCTGGGCGATCACGCGGTCGCGTGGTCGCGCGACATCCTGGTCACGCTGCAGTGCAGCAGGATGGTCACACGATGGAGTGACCGCGTGATTGCTTGGTCGCGCGCGGTTACGTGGCCGCGTGGTGACCAGTTCTCGTTGCAGTGCATTGGGATGGTCACGTTAAAATGTGACCACTGGCTTGCGTGATGGTGCGGTGGCGCGGCCGGGTTGTCGTACGATTGCGGACGTGCGGCTGTCGGGTTGTGTGGCGGCTCTGCTGGGCTATCACGTGGTTGCGTGATGGCATAGTCGGGTTGTCGCACGATCGCGGTCAAGCGATTTTTGAGTTGCGCGACAGCCTGGTTCACGCGATGGTGCACTGGTCAGTCGCACGACCGATAGTGAGTTGGGACATCCGAAACAGTGAGGAAGACGGCTGGAAGGATGGCTCAACGCGATGGTAGCACACATGCGATTTGGCAATGGCGCGATGGCTTGGGGCTCTCGGCCGCGACTGGCAGTGGCCGTGGGGCACCTACGGTCGGCGGTGGCGGCGGCAGTAGTGGTACGGCACAATGGCGGCGTTCCGAGCAACGACGGGAATCCTCTTCCTCCCCTTCTCCTTTCTCCCTTCTCCTCTCCTTCTTCCTCCTCCTCTTCTTCTTCCCCCTTCTTCTTCTTGGTGAGATCTGGACGTGAATAACTGCCAACAAAAAAATCCAGATCTGAAAACAACGTGGGGCTCATCATGGCCTTATATAGGGCCATGATGGGCCCCTTACAAGGATTCCATTAGGGAGGCACATTAGGTAACCCACCCTTTTACAACAAAATAAAACTAGAGACATTAAAACGATGTGAAAATGACACGGACGGATATAAAAATGCAAGGACACAGAAGCGTCACGATGAGTAAAGCGCACTTGTCGTGAAGAGCACAAAACAGATATCAAAACGACTGAAAATAGATAACTAAAACACGGTGATACGGACGTGGACGTGCTCTACCTGGGGTATTTTAAACTCGGGCGTCTTCACGGACGCTTTGGTGTGCTGGTCGAGTTGGACATGGACTGGTGGTGATGCTGATGATGGCGAAGACGACTCCGATGATGATTCATCGATGTCGTCTGGGCGCGCTCCATCAGGGGGCCATTCACACAAACACAGTTAGGGCACATCATCACCTAGGGACGGATACCCCCGAACATCATTAAGGATTAGCCTAAGCTATCTAAAAAAAAAATTGTGTCTCCCATTTCCTCTACCTCGTTTATTATGTAGAAAAAGCCTGAGCTAATTAAAAATAAAAATATAATATAGATAGAGAACCTAATTCACCCCCTTCCCCTATTAGGTTATTCATTGGCTAGTTAAACTAACAAGTGCTATCAGAGCTTATCTAGACTTGGAACTGTAACTGGTGTGTAGGAGTAGATCCTATGGCTAGAGATAGTGACTTTAGACCTCCCTCTTTTGATGGAACAAATTTCTCTTATTGGAAGAATATGATGAGAATATTTCTTATGGGGATTAGTGTTGCACTATGGAAAATAGTGTGTGATGGATTAGGAGCATACCTTGATAAGGTCGATGAAATGGAGTTATCACTTAACTCTAGAGCTATGAACATTATCTTATGTTACAAAGACCCATATGAACATGAGAATATCTCATCCCTTAGCACGGGTAAGCAAATATGGGATAAATTATGCACTATCCATGAAGGTACATCAAGGGTAAAACAAACTAAATTGTCTATTTTAGTCACAGAGTTTGAGCTTTTCAGGATGAATGAAGGTGAGATGATCAAGGAGATGATGGGGTGCCTAGGCAATCTGCTAAACTCCATGAGGTCATTGGCTAAGACATTTACAGATTTTGATATTAACCAAACAATCTTGAGTTCTCTTTTAGATGAATGGAACACTAAAGTGACTGCAATTGAAGAATCAAATGACTGGGATGAAACACCCGTCGATGAGCTAGTTGGTTCACTCATCACAAATGAGATGAACAAACAGAGAAATAAGGAATTAAAGGCACATGACCAAGCTAATCCAGGTAAGATAGAGGAGAAGACAAAGGTCATATCTTTGAAGAGCGATGAACAGTCCACCGATGAAGAAGAGCAGATTGCTATGCTCTCGCACAAGCTAGGACGTCTCCTCAAGAAGAGAGGTAAGTGGTTATCCTTTGAAAAATAAAGAAAACGTGTTTTAACTGCAGGAAAAAGGGACACTTCATATCTGAATGCCCTGAAATGGAGAAGAAAGAAGAAAGGAGAGACAAGACAAAGGATGGAAGCGACCAGCGAAGAATATTTGAAGATAAGAAGAGGAAGAGAGCCTTTCGAGCAACAGGGAGCAAAGAGGAGGAAGAAAATGCATCAAGTGGGAAGGAGCCTGGATCTGAGAGCAAAGATGCTGATGACTGCCACATGGAAAAATCAGCTTAAGGTGATTTTACTTATGAATTGACTTCTGAAGTCGATTTAATGGATGATGAATAATTGTAGACATATATAGATGGTTCTAAGAAAATATGTGGATGCTAAGGAAAAAGTTAGAATGGAATGAAAAAAGATGGAAATTATTGAATCGTTTACAAATGAAGTAGCTAGTTTAGAAAAAGAAAATGCTAGATTAAGAGAAGAACTTGATACATATCTATCCCTTAAAGTAGTCGACAATAAAGCTGATGTCAACACCTAAATTGATGAACTTGAATTAGACAATAATAGACTATGAAAGGAGAATGATATGATAGGAAAAAAATAAGTTCTCTGAATGAAGAAATCAATAATTGGACTGAATAACTAGAAGAACTTAGGATTTCCTGTAGAATGGGCATAACTGAGAGAGATGACTTCGGCAAGAAATTAGAAAAATATGCAGATAGCTCAAAGATCCTCACCATGATGTTGGGATCTCAAACACCATCCTTCATCAAGGAAGGTCTAAGATATGACCCTTACTACAAGGGTAAGATGGCTAAGACAATGACAACTGTGAAGAAGTTGGAGGAAATAACGGTAACCCCCACTCCAAATAAGAAGATAACATCAGGACCAATATCAATGGATGAGAAGAAGAAGAAGACATTGGAAAAAATGGAGAAGATAGACCCGACGTTCAAGAAGACCCAAGCTCAAGAGAGAAGACCAATCATGAAAGTAAATGGACAGAGAAAAAATGTATTTGTATGTTTCTTATCCTTGTGAGCCTATGCATCCATATCTGCTAACACATTTTCCAAGAAATGTGACGTCATATGGATATGAATATGGACATATGTCTCGACAACACTACACACATGGCCATTCTTGTAGATATGTTTCTCCTAGGAATTATACTAGCACATATCATCATCTCTCTACATCTATTCAAATATATAGGTTCCCTCCTAGAGATACCATACCTAGGAACTATAATATGGAGCTAGATTTTCACCATGTCTATACCACTACACCTATCCCACTTGCTAGGATGCCATGGGTTAGGAAGTTGACCTAGAGTTATTTCAGGTCAGTCACGGTCAAAAAGAAGCTGGTACTTAGATAGTGGCTGCTCAAGACACATTACTAGTGACTTGTCATGGCTGATATGCATGAGAAACGAAAAGGAGGGAAAGAAACTTTTGGGGACAACAAATGTGGACATATACTAGGCATAGGAGATGTGAGTTTGAATCATGATGTTTTGATCCAAAATATCTTATAGGTGGACGGGCTTGATCATACTTTAACTAGCATTAGCCAATTAGAAAATATTTTGTTGTTTGAAAATTTCCCAAAATTCAAAATATCATTCTAATTTAACCATTGTGGGCTTGATAAAATGATATATAATCAATTTAATGTGAACAAATTTGTAAATATCATCATATTAGCGTATTAGTATTACATGTTATTACTGGTTATCTATGTCGGAGGTAAGTGTCGAAGATCGTCCTTTCTCGAGAATTGGTCCACTGGTAGGCTCCAAGGCATGAATGGATAGAGAGGAGTGATAAGCTCATTGTATTGGGAAAATAATCCTTGTTTTGATGACACATGTGCAATAAAGTTTATAGTTCACCTTAAGAATCTGATATATAATATCGTGATGAGTAACAGGTCAATCCACATAGAGAAAATAATTAATCAATGTGAATGCTATGTTTAGTGAAAGAGGCGTGAATAGAAAGCAGGAGACATCTAGAACCACTTTGGCAAGTTTTCCTATGAAGAATCTTGATTTTCTCATACCTTCAATTGGTGGTGTGTTTGATACCGAGATAATTGATGAACCAGAAATTAGGGTTAAATTGGTCGTTTAAGGCTTCTGGTTTATACTAAAATATTTGTAATTTCATTAAGAGCATAGAGCGAGTACAGGTTGAATCCACATAGAGCAAGTATTGAATAGGTGAATTAATTTTTATCTTTGATTTCTATCCTTTTTAGAATTTCGATATTGATTTAAGGAGACAAATCTAATATAAAGAAAGCAAACTAGTGAAAAGCAATTTAAAAAAATCTTCGGAAGGTCAGAAATATTAATCCAATTTAACCTAATTTATTCAAAATTCATAGAATAATTTTTGAGAATTTTAATAGGACTTTATAGTAGAAAAATAATAACTAATGCTAATTTTAAATAATCTCAGCCAACACTTTGGGAGCATTGGATGACACTAGATGGAGACGGATGTGAGTGAAGTGGAGCAGATGAAAGAGATACAGTGTTAATTGCAAAGGAGATGATAGCATATACTCGCCAACTATTAGATAACATCGTTTCAATTTGGAGTGATCTGAGCCATCTAATTTTCTCTCTCCTCCGAATCGAATAGCAGATTGCCAGCCTGGAAAAAACTTCTTGGAGTGGAAAAAGTCAATTAATTCATTAAAAATTATTTAAATAATTCAAAATTATATTTTTTGAATTATAAAATATTTTCTTTACTGAATTTTACTTCATAAAATTCCCAAAAAAAACAAGAAAATCCATAAAAATATAACAAAAACCATATAAATATTTAAATATATCTAAATAGATATTTTATGACTTGTGAGAGTATTTTATTCATGAGACTGATGTCAGAAAATATTTTAAAACACCACGAAATAAAGAAAAAATATAAATTAATTATAAAAGTGAAATAATTGATTTTGAATTCTAATAACATGGATTTATGATGATTTCAAGGAGAATAAACACATAAAGTGCATGAAATTACTCTAAAAATTAGCATGTTATTTTAGATTATCAATAACCTAAATCTACATTAACATAAATGAGGATATGTATTTAAGAAGAATATAGGAAGAGAATTAGGTGATCGTTAAAGGCAAGGTATGTTAAAAAATCTTGTTATAATGAATGGATATTCCAAGTATTTGCCATTGAAATAACTTCAGGGACAATTTCTTATAAAATATTCTTGAAAATGTATTTGGTTGAAATGATGTTCATATCTGTTATTTTTTCAGTTAGTGAAATACAAAAAATTTAAGTATATCCAAGTAGACTTTGATGGTCAACTAGTTGAAGGCTTTGGGGGCTAAAGAAGAAAAGGTATTTGGGGGCCAAGTTGAAGGAAATCAAGGTTCGTTGCTCTATGGAATACTCTGCAGGTCGAGCAAGACATAGCTTAGCCAAAATTATATTTTATTGGTATCCTTGTTAAACCTTATTTCAACCAAATACATCATTTTTAATGTATTTATATAACTTTTGTTTGGGGGACATGTATATAAACTTGGTTAGTGTATATCATCACTTCGGTTTAGAAATCCCTATACACTATTGAGGACTAGCCTAATCTTTATAAAAAAACTTAGTCTAATCTATGCTCTACATCATTCTCTAGATATGTATACTGTATTTTATGTAGTTAACTAGCATAGAGTGAATACATTTTGAAGGACCCAATTCACCCCTCCCTCTTATGTTTTCTTTAGCTACTTATACTAAGAAGCAATCAGAGCATATTGTGTGTAATATCAATTATGCAGCCCCATTACATGTATTGAAGACATCACTGCTTAATAAACTTGGCATGCTCATGGTGGACACCCCCAATTTCAAATTCTACAACATATAAGAATGAAATTAGGTCTACCTTTTTCTCTTTGGAAAACATTATATGTGTGAATCATGCTGCAATAATAAATCCCATAATTTCATTCCTCTCTAAAACCGATAAGATACAAAAATTACTTTAAAGAATTCAATGTGATTGTGATAGAAATCACACATTGTGTCACATTTAGGGTTAGATGATACTGAACTGGTCAGGGGGGGGGGTTGGAAGTTGGAGGATGGTTGACTTCTGTAAATGATAAAAATATATAAATTATAAATATTAAATAATTTCTGATCTTGTTCTGGTTTGACCGTCAAATCAGATCTGCCTAGACTGGTTGGTCCATCTTCAGGTGTCAGACTCACGGTCCTGTTTTTCACTGCCCTTATAAGTGTCTATCCCAAAAATGTCAAACCCTACTGACATTATATTTTCCTATATAATGTAATTTTGTTAGTGATATTAGTAAGTTTATTTGGATTCATCCACTTAAAAGTAAAAGCGATCTGCTCTCATTGTTTATTGAATTTTATAAATGAGTGGAAATATTTTCTCTTCACTCATTTTTCAAACACGTGGCACTATTGATAAGCCAAAAATAGGGGTAAATTTTATGCAATTTTAAACCCGTCGTTGTCAACTTTAGCTTATACAATAAAATTTATAAAAACTCTACCTAAGATGTGTAGTGATAAGTACGAGTGTTGTCCAAGGGAAGCTAGTAAGGAATCCAATTGATGTTCTTCTTGAATAATTTGAACCTAATTGGGGTTAATGTAATCTTCAACAGAGATTAAATCATCCTAACTAGATGAGTAATTTGGAAAGGGGGGTAGAAGAGATGAGAGGAGTAGATGAAATAAGGGGCTCTACGTTGAATTAATTGATCCAATTGAAAGGATCAAAGAATTCAATTATAGAGATTAAGAAGAAAATTTAGAAGTGTTTTGGCTGATTCTATAGATTTGATAATTTAGGAAAAACTACTCTACTGAATATTGAAAAGGGAAATTTAATATCCTAGAAAGTTAACCCTTTTTATGTTGTTTTTTTATAGTTTTCTTGAAATGAATTTGAATACCCAGTTAAATCTCTCAATTGCTGCTCTCAATCCTAATCAAGGCTTGTACATGCCGCTCAAGCCAAGCGATTTAGAAGTTCAGACAGAAATTAAGAAGAACAATTAAGAGATTCAACTAATAACATCCAAAATACACCAAACAATTCAAATACAATGAAGGAAAAGGTACCAAACAAGTTGATCTAGGCTGGAGCTCCTCTCTGTCTTGCAGCTGTGATAGAGCACCATCAAGAATGACCTCCCCCTCTCGAAATTTAGCTTTTATACTTTGGTTACTTGGTAAAAATCACCATTTTACCCCCGTTTAGTAATTAATTTTTATCTATCGTAGGCTGGATCTGAATGATCCAACACACAGATAGAAAGAGGGAATCGAGACGAGCAAATTCATAAAAAAATCATCTCAATCGGACTTCAGGATCAAAAGTTATTACTAAATGAATTTTAAACCAATTTAATCCATTGGATTTAAATTGATTTATTTATTTATTTCTTTTTTTAACACGCCATGACGCATCGCTCTCTCATTGGCTGGCACATTTTGAATTCTCCTTTTTGTAGAAAAGTCCTTTAAAAAGGCCGGAATTGCTGCTGGACGCCGCCCAAAAGTAATTGTGTATATGTCCCTTGCGCACTCTCTCTCCTCTGGTTTCTCCTAAAAACATTAAAACAAATATTAAATAATTGCAATAAAACACTGGAACAGTTTAAATAACATCTTTACGCCTGCAACCACGACCTAGAGCTGTTTTTGAGGGCATCATTGCAACTAAAATTTACAAAAAGCCCCTAGAAGAATAGAAATTTTCTTTAAAACTCATTTTCTCATTATAAATATATCCTTTTCCTCTTAAAAAATTCATTTCTCACTTAAATAAATCTAAAGAAATCCAATTAAATCCTAAATAAATCCTAGAACATTCCATAAAATTCTAGAAAATTCGGTATTTCATCCCCATAATAATTAAGCTTGAAATTAAATTTTAAACCTGCCATTTTCATTTAAAAATAATTATTTCAAGCTCAAATAAATCTCAGAAATTCATAAAATCAACAGAAAATTAGGGAAAAATCAGAAATCACTTGGAAACATTAAATTTATGTAAATATATGATAACAACCCCATTTTAAGATCTTTAAATGCATAAAATTGTGCTAATAGCATGAAATAAAGACCGAATTTAGGGTGTTATGAACTATTCATGGGGAATCTTGTCCATACACCCCAGAAAACCATGGTGCTGCAGAGAGAAAACATAGACATCTTGTAAAAACAGCTCTCAGATTGGTTCATCAAGCTAGTATACCAAAAAAAATCTTGGATAAACTTGTAAGGAGTTGATAACACGTAAGTTATTGAGTTATTTTTGGGAAATTTACACATGTTTATCATGAAAATTATTGGAATATTTTTTTATGAATATTTTGACCCTATATTGATGGAGATATGAATTTTCTAAGTCAAATTATATCTTTACTATATTTTTATGACATAGTATTTAATTTTTAATGATTCATTAATATCTTTTTGCCTTTAATATATGCCCTGCCCATGTAGCCATTTGATTCAATTGAATAGCAAAAAATGAAAGTAAATTTTATTAGCTTCAGTAATCAATGAAAAAAGGTGCAATTATGTCATCGCGAATCGCGATGCCATAATGCATCAATCATCATCTGACATTTCTAAATTTTATTTGCTGGAGGCGACTTGGACCAATAGGAGAGACTTAAATTTCATAAAATTTGATTTGTATGCCAAGAAAAATAAAATAAAAAAGCAAAAAGAAAAGTAAAAAATCATGGCGATACACGTACACCACTGCAATTGATTAAAAAGAGAGATAAAGTATGTCATTCACTAGAAGTCAGCAAAAAAAGGAAATCTTGTGACATGCCATGTGGAGACAAGAGGTTTTCTCCAGCTGGTACACGTGGCATGCACTTTGTCTTCATTTATTTAATGATGGGTGCGATCACTTTGTCTTTCATGATCGGCGCTCTGAGAACAGCACGTGTACCTGCAGGGGAAAACATAAAAATGGTTTTTGAGATCCATCAAGTCTGTTCTTGGTGTCTTGGGGGAGTGGGAAGAAGCAAGAAATAAGAGTGGAGCTTACCTATACTGGCAATATAATGGGCATTTATTTAATTTAATATGAATTTTATAATATTTTTTACCCCTTTTTTTGTGAGACCACATGTCACCGTTGATTTGTTGAACAACAACCAACCACATTTAAGGAGAATGATTAACTAAACCATTATGGTATCGTGATTAGCGATGCCATAATATTATAAATGTTTTCGTTTTGCTTTTTTGTAATGCACGGTGGCCTGGCCTAATAAAAAAGAGGGACGCTTTTTTTGCAATAAATGCACCATGGGCCTGAGGCTCGACTATTAAGTTTTGAATTTTTTTATTTGTGCTGACGAGGCAACAATGACGGTCGTGCTGAAGTGTTACGCGATACATAGCACCATGTGTACACGTTGCGTGCATGTGTTACACTTTTATTGGATTAAAAGGGAATGTGTTGATATGGCATGCGCTGACGCACCAGAACATCAGCTGTGACATAGTTATTAATTATTAATAAATACATTTTAATAATATTATGTTTTTCTCCTATTTTGTCTTCTTCCCCATTGTGAGACATGGTACGATGAGAGCCGTCGATCACGTATGACAAGGAAGAATCTGAGCTAATCATCACATTAAATGCTAGAATAACGCCAAACACTAACCGAGCGACGTGACGCTGCTAACGAGGATGAGGATAGATAAATCTTTTGATTAAATACACTTCCAGGCTTGATATCGGACGATCTAGAACTCTGATGGAGCTGAAATTTCAAGGGTAGCTTTATCTTTATATCCTCTATCCATCCATTTATAGAATCTATAAATTGAGCTCTCGATCTTTCTAAAAACAATCTTTAAGCTTACCTCTTCCTAGAGAGGTAGATTGAAGAAAGTGAAGTTTTAAAGGTCCAACAAGGGTGTCTTGGTGCGTCTAGTGCTTAAAAATGGTCAACAAAGAAGTGGAGAGGTTAATCTGCATCAGGAAGACCCCTTGATCCCAGCAGAACATAGGGTTCTAAGGATGGCCTCTTGCCTTACATTGATTTCTCTCCAACACATTTAGATAGTTGAGTTATCATCATCATCCATCACCTTTATCCATCACCATCACTCATCATCCTCCATCTTCATCCCTATCCATTATCTCATATCATTTATTACATGTGTCACCTGCACCATCAAGATACCATGATGTGTCTTCTCCCTAATTATTTACGAAAATCTCATTTACCATCTTCCCATTTCACTACTCTCTCCTCATTCTCACTACTTCTATCACTACACCTTACATGATCATCTCGTCTCTCTATACTCTCGTATTGATGTAATACGGTAACGCCGGGATCGACGGCTCGTATTACGTCACAACAATGCGCGATGCGTGTTCAAGTATGATAGTGAATGCGCATTAAACTTCCTCCGGAGCACAAGGATGGTCCGACGGTGAGGCAAGAGGTGCAGTAAATCCTAGAGAGGACGAACAGATCCGGGTCGACTCCGAATGACCCGGGGGATCTACACGAGCGAGCACGACGGGAGGGGCGTTTGACTGCCCACAGGAGTTCACCTTCGACAACTATAATCAGGTCGTCTATCTCAAAGAAACCGTATCACTCAGCGAGGAGGTGGCTAGCCTATCCAAACTTTAACGAAACTAAGTGGCAGCGGAATACGATAGGAAGAGACAGCACTGTGAGTAATAATGCTGTTAAACGGAGAGGACGAGGTCGAACCTGGTATCGCTCCGTCAACGATGAACAACTGATAGAATGCCACGTCCGCTGCACGAACCAATCAACAGTTGCGCTGGAGGAGATCTCTGGGGCCGGCAGACCTGAGGTTGGTCAGACGAGGTAACTGGTCACGATGAGCTCGGTCATGGACTGTGAGCACGGGCGACAATCTCTTCGACGATCACAGGCACGCGGGACTGCCAGCGACGGTGCGTAGAGGGGCGAGGCGCACGGGCGCCGGTGGCTGGTAGCAGGGCGCAAAGAGGGGGACGCGCGGCAGCGGCCATGAACGTCGGCAGAGTGAGAGGGCGTCGTTCGCCTGGAGAAGTGCAGGGGCGCGGTGGCGGGTGTCGACCACGCGATGGCGGCGCGGGGCGATCACTGCGAGGGCGCCGGGAGCAAGGGCGGGCGGCGTTGGTTGCACGCGTCGGGCGGTCGTTGGTCACAAGGGCGGTCGCGCAGCGCGAGAAGGCTCTGTCGGGCGCTCGCGGCGACGCAGTGTGGGGCGAGCGGTAGGATGTTGGGACGATGCACGCGCGCGAGGGCACCCGAACGAGGATGGGCAGCGCTGGTCGTGGTGCACGCGCGGGAGCGCGGACTTCAGAGGCGGCGGGAAAACTTCCGACGCCGCGGGAGCGCTCCGAGGATGGCTGGCGATGGTGCCGCCGAGATCCCGCGCTGAGAGAGCGCAGAGGGCTGGCTAGGCCGGTCTTGGCTGGGCGAGGTAGCAAGCTCCAGGAAGCTGAACAGCCTCCTGATCCCTGGACGGAGGTGGAAGAAGACCACCTTGCTATTTTTTTAACTAAACGGCTGAAGGAAAACTCAAAGAAACAAAATGTTGGTATTTTCTCAAAATGACTCTCCTTTTGCCCTTGGGCATGCCTTCCCCTTATATAGGGGGGGGGGAAGGGTGCCAAGAGGCCACATAGAGAGGAGGGGTCCGTCGCATGACGTGGCCCTCCTCTTTACACATAACGAAAGAGAACGAGACGTAAAAAGGAACGGACGAGGCTTAACACACGGCCCGATTCGAATGTTTATCACGAATAAGAAAATAAGAAAATAATAAAAGACTTACGAAGAGTACTTAAATTTGGGGTCGCGTGCATCGGCACGAGCGGCTCGGAGAGGTCGAACGCGTCCTGTGGCGGTGTCGTCGCGATGGTCCCCCATCACGTATTCTATTAAACCCTAAGTTAGTAAACCTTAATTATTAAACCCTAAAGTACCTACTTCTTAGCATTAACTCTAATCTTTTCTCACTTCACCATTCACATTTACCTTTATCCTCCCATCCTACTCCACAATGTAATTTTACTCCTATTTTTGAGTTTATCAATAACACCAACTCTTTAAAGAATCGCCACATGACATCCTTTAAAAACACCACCTCATATACATTTTTCAGAACATTTGGTTCTGTATGCTATTAATATCTAATGCATTATGCACAGCACAAAACAATACTTAAAAAAATGTATATTTATGGGATATTGTTGTTTGGATGTTGGGTAACAGATGTCTCTCTCTCTGCACAGGTAATATCATAGAGAAATGTTTTTTTATGAATGTTTTTTCCATTTTTTCTAACTATTCTTAACATGTTATTTATTATCACTGTGTTTTCCATTTTCTAACTATTCAAAAGTTACTGAAACTTCTGGTTTGCTTGATGCTTACCAAATTATGCCAATTTCAATTTTTTCATCATCTCCAAATATACATAAAATTGATAGAATGATTTAAAAGTTTAGCGGAAATACCAAAAAATAAAAAAATCTCAAAATTTTGATCAAATATACTTAGCTTAAAATCTGTCATTATATTATGGAAGATAACATGCTCCATTGTATTGCTATGACAATATAAATTTCTACAGAACAAATATTATTCAAAATAGCATCCAAGGATAAAATCTGGATGCAAGCTATGAAAACAAAGTTCAACGCTCTGATGATAAATGATACGCAACTATTGGATAGCAGAAATCCAAATTATCATGTTATAGAGTTTACATGGGTTTCTAAACTGAAGTATAAAAGTATGGGAGAATCAATATATATGAAGCGAGACTAGTAACCAAAAGGCATAATCAACTAGAAGGCTTTTTCTTTCAAACCTCATATTCTGTTATAAAATATAAAACAACTAAATTACTTATTTTTATATCCATGAGCAGAAAGTAAAAAATTAATCAGTAAGGTGATTATAAAACAGACTTGCATGGATCTCTAAGAAAACCATCTATATCTATCAACCACAAGAATATAAAGATTAAAATTTTGTTGATTACATATATCTCTCAAAAAAATAAGTATATGATTTGAACAAGCTCAGGGAGCTTGGTTCAATAAAGTGACTTCATATCTTACAACCATTGGGTTTATCGATTAAAATATAAAATATTTATCCTAGATACCTCATCTTACTGATCCCGCTTCTATTATTAAATACATTGATGAAATTTAAAATATAAATTCAAAATATTTTAAAATTAAAATCCATCGAACCATGTGAAAACAAAAGTTCTAGTAAGGACATACGACTTTCTCAGTACTTTCATGGTATTGAGTTAATTTGGCAAAAAAAAAATCTGATACCAATCAAAGTATTCTGGTTTACTAAATCAGAATGCTGAAATATGTAAACAACTTACCTCTCCATGTTATTTATTTTTTTAAAAATTCTAAAATTATCAGTGAATTAATTATTCCCACGAATAGGAGCATTTTTGTATATCAGAATGAATATACCTGATATAGTCTTTGCCATCAATACGGCTATTCAGAAATTGCAAAATTGAAATGTCGTTACCTGGAAGGATCTTAAACATCCATAGCATTATTTAAAAGGCAATGTTCAACATGGCCTACTTGTTCAATATAATCCAAGATTAACTATCAAAACATTTAACGTTGCAGATTAGGCAGAAGATCAACCGGAGCCAATTTACTGTATAATGAAAAAATCTGGTCTGCGAGAGTTCAATGCCATAGTGACAAGATGAGTAAAAATCATTGGCTGATTAGTTCTGTTGTAAAATAAATCCAAATTTTATTCGGCACAACACTTACCATGTGGTGTGACAACATTGGTGCAACTTACCTACCCAAAAATCCTATTTTTCTTGATAGAATAAAACATAATATTGTAACAATTTATCTAACACATTTTCATGTCATTCCAGAATAGGTTGCAGATATGACTCACAATATCAACTTCCTCAAGAAAGGAAGGAAACTCACTATCCAAATAATTATCCATATCATGATTTATTGAAATCACAAGCAGTCTGATAATACATTAATTCTAAGTGGGCATTGAAATCTGTTTGGAGATTTTGGATTAGGCTTTGATATTGATAACACCCTGGATTCGGTATTTAATTCAAGTAATTAGTTCAATTTTATGCATTTAAAGAGTTTAAAATAGGTTTGTTATCATATTTACATGTAATTAATGTTTCCAAGTAATTTCTGATTTTCCCTAATTTTCTATTTATTTTATGAATTTTCTGGAGTTTATTTAAGCTTGGAGGAATTTTGTTTAAATCAAAATAGCAGGTTTAAAATTTCATTTTGATGTTAATTAATGTAGGGATGAATACTGAGTTTTATAGAATTTTCTGAAATTTTATTGGAATTTTTGGGAATTTATTCGAGGAAGAAGCTCAATTTTACTGTGTTTTTTACTGGTTATTTATCAGTAACATGTGTGAGGATTAAGCTTATTCAACGAATTTATAAACCTCACAAGTTAGGGCGAGTGAGGGTCGATCCACAGGGAGCAAAAGAAAACAGCAGGAAATTTCTTTTCAGTACGTTAAAGTGCAACTTAATCAAGCCGTCTACAGAGAATTTCTTCAGAGACAGATCCTTTGCCCTTTGGGGCAAAGGATCGAACACCTGCGTGCAGGACAACCTGGCGCGCAAGGTGTTGCGTGCTAGCGCCTCTGCGCTGACTATGCAGCGGCGCTGCCTATGCGCGACGCAATGCTGCGCGCTGCGGCCGCGTGCGCGGCGCTGCGTCTGGCGGCTGCGTGCTGCGCGGCGGCGCGGCTGCACGCGACGCTGGTTGCGTTGCGCACAGGCAGCGCTGCGTGCGCGCAGCGCGCGCTGCTGCACGCAATCGCGCGGCTGGCGCTGCCGCACGCGTTGCGCGCTGGGCGCGCTGGCGCGGCTGTATTTGCACTGGCTGCGCGTGCGCGGCTGCGCGCGTTGTGACTTGCACGCGGCTGCGCTTGCTGCACGCTGCCGCGCGTCTGGCGCTGCCGCTGTGTGTTGCATACAGTTGTGACGCGGTGCACGCGGCTGCGTGCGCGCGGCTGTGGCACGCTGAGCGCGCGGCTTTGCTGCACAGGGCGTGGTGGAGATGCGGAGGAGTTCTGTTCTTTTGGAAGATTTGGGGAAGACGATTTGAACAACAAAGGAACAAAGTTTAAACTGAAATCAAATCTAAACGAAACAATCCTCAGTTGGGAAACATTGGAAGATCTTGTGACTCTTCCAACCCAACCAAAAATTGTCTGAGACGAGAGGGATTACAGGGGCTGAAGCTTGCGATTTCCCACGTCCGGGTGTCACGCCTTGCGGCGAGGCGTGGTTCTTCAATCCAAGCTATCTTCAGTCTGTTCTTCCTCTCCAACTCCAAAAGCTCATCAGCTCCTGGAGGGTGCAGAAATCCTCTTCTCCAAGCCCTAGTTTCCTTAGAGAAAATTCTGAACACCTAAACTCCTCTCTCAAGAGAGTATTTATAGGTTTTCTCTTAAGTCATGCCCAGGGGCATTTTCGTAATTTTTGCCCACTTCTGTTGATCCTCCTCTCTTCCTTGATCTTCTTAACCTGTTTCTGAATGTTCACTAGCCATAAAACGTTAAATATATTCCACTTGATTCAAAGAATCAAGTGGGGTTAGTGATTTCATAAAACAATACATATGCATGAACTTAGCATGAATTCACAAGATAATTGTAATGAATTTAAACTTGAGAACTTGATTATTTGATGACATATTTTAGAGTCATCAAACACCCCCCAACTTAGATCATTACTAGTCCCTTAGTAATGACATGCACGTGAGAATAAAAGATGATCTCAAGGTGAGGTTTGACTTCCGATAACTTTGATTCATGCTTTTCTCAAGGAGTATTTTCAGCAATTAAAATTGACCAGCGTAGAAGAAATTTAGGATCTATCTCAGCCTTAAACCTCAACTAAGTGCACATGATCTATGGAGTACATATAGTAAGTACATAGTATATGGAATAAGATCGAGTTAACACCCCAAGCGCACTACTGAACGAGGCGTAGAGAGTGGCATTAATGCTAGCTCAATACTATGGCTATAGTAGCATCGGCTCAAACACACGGGAGACAGCTTTTCCACCTTTATTTTATTTGGCATTTGCTGCTTGTTGGTCATTTTTGATGACAATCAACTTTAGTACTATGATGCAAGCTTTTGCTTGTTTATGCGCAGTGCAGCTTTCACTTGATAGTTTGGTGGCGCTTATCCACTACCCATGTGCCGTCCCTTAGTAGACCGGCAGCTTATTCCCCGACGGTTATGTATCCTTCATGGGTCAGGAGCTTCACTCACGTCATAATAATACTGCCAATGAGCTAACACTAACCCTACTCTCACTAAAGCTAAATATTTTCGTGCATGTAAGTGCTAACTCAACCCGAGGTGGATGGTGAGGTGAGAGAAGTATAATGGTAATAGATACGACTGTCGTGGTATGGATCGTAGTGCACCTAGCTAGGCTTACTTCACCTAGGATTCCCTAGCTGGCCACTCTTGCATTTCTACCCTTTTGAAAAGAATCGAATTATCATGCATATCATTGGACAATCATCTCCTAAGATCATCAAATATCCATGGTTTGTGAGTGCAAAACGCGAAAAATTTCATGGATAATGCATGTAAATGTACCCCTCCCCTCAATAAAAGGCATGTTCCTACATGACAAATCATAAATGAGAGAAAGGAGAAAGGAATACCAAACCATGGAAGGAAGGGCAGCGATCAGCATGCGTGTTGTCCAGTGACGTGTTAGGTGGGCGTGGATCGGAGTGACTGCACACGAGAACAGAAACAAAAACGCAGAAACAAAAACAAAACAAGGAAAGTAATCAAGCAGAGAGAATATGAAATGTAGTAAAAACAAAAACTAATCGGATCATGAGCTATCATGCGATGGCTTTTCTAACGTAATATTCATGGGGCTGTGAAGATCTTCTTCTTCTAAGTAGGGTTTGAGCCGCGTCTGCTCACAGTGAATCGTCTTTGAGACGTAGGATCTAAAACTGTAACGGCTCCATTCTCAAAAACCTGTTGAACAAGGAAGGGACCATCCCATCGCGTTTTCAATTTACCTGGAAAGAGTTTTAGTCTAGAGTTGTAAAGCCATACTTTTGATTCTCCACAAAAATTCTTCTCCTCAAGCTCTTGTCATGAAACATCTTCATCTTGGCTTTATAAATCTTTGAATTCTCATAAGCCTCATTTCTTAACTCTTCCAACTCATTCAATTGAAGAAGTCTATGCTTGCCGGCTCTATCCAAATCTAGGTTGAGTTTTCTAATAGCCCAAAGGGCCTTGTGTTCTAACTCAAGTGGTAGGTGACAAGCTTTGCCAAAGATAAGGCGGAAGGGAGACATGCCGAGAGGGGTTTTGTAAGCTGTCCT
Source organism: Wolffia australiana (assembly GCF_029677425.1). Taxonomy (NCBI): domain Eukaryota; kingdom Viridiplantae; phylum Streptophyta; class Magnoliopsida; order Alismatales; family Araceae; genus Wolffia; species Wolffia australiana. The sequence continues at coordinate 12,131,592 of NC_135839.1, read as the reverse complement.
ATAAGCCCATAACGCCTGCCTAGCTTCCTGGACCAATCTTTCCCATCTGGACGCACTATTTTCCTCAAAATTTTCTTCACCTCTCTATTGCACAATTCAACTTGTCCATTGGCTTGAGGATGATATGGGGTAGTGACTGATGATGAACACCAAACTTTTGAGGAGATTCCTAAAGTTGTAATTTGTGAAGTGTGAACCTCCATCACTAATGATCGCTCGTGGGCATCCATATCTATAAAAATGTGTTTTTCAATAAAATTGGTCACTACCTTACTGTCATTGGTTTTGGAGGAATGGCTACCCATTTGGAGACGTAGTCAACAGCCATCAAGATGTATTCATAACCGTTAGAACTAGGAAATGGACCCATAAAATCAATTCCCCATAAATCAAATATTTCCACTTCTAAGATGGGTTGTAGGGGCATTCTATCTTTCCTATTGATATTGATGGATGCTTGGCATGCTAAACAACTGTTATAAAATTTCTACGCGTCATGAAATAATGTAGGCCAAAAGAAACCCGATTCAACAATCTTATGAGCTGTTACCTTGGCGAGTAGTGACCCCTCCTGGTTTTGCGTGGCAGAATTCTAGGATGCTTCGTTGCTCGCTCTCGGGACGCATCGTCGGAGAATTTGATCTTGTCCTTGGTGAAACAGCTCCGGATCTTCCCAAAAATAAAATCGCGCATCCTTGAGTAGCTTTTTTCTCGTGGGAAGTCCAACCTGTAGGAATTTGTCCTGAAACTAAAAGTTGACAATATGTGCATACCAAGGAACGAATGTTCCTTGTGCAGTTAGGACAAATTCATCAGAAATGCATCATTAATTTGTTCAGGTGGGCGCCTATGATTCGTGAGAGATGGTCGGCTACTACATTTTCACACCCTTTCTTGTCTTTAATTTCCAAATCAAATTCCTGTAATAAAAGCACCCATCTAATCAATCTCGGTTTAGCCTCTTTCTTCGTTAACAAGTATCTAATAGCTGCATGATCAGAATAAACAGTTATTTTACTACCTAGTAAATAAGACCTAAACTTTTCTAAAGCGAAAATAATGGCCAGCAGCTCCTTTTCGGTGGTGGTGTAATTCAGTTGTGCGCCCACTAAGGTCCTGTTGGCGTAGTAGATCACCACGGGTTTCTTATCAATTCTTTGGCCTAACACTGCACCTACTGCAAAATCAGAAGCGCCGCACATTAGTTCAAAAGGAAGGGTCCAATCGGGCCCTTGCAGGATAGGCGCATTAACCAAAGCTTCTTTCAATTTATAAAATGCATCTTTAGCCTCTAGTGTTAGTTCAAAATCATTATTTTTAGACGATAAAAGGTTTGTAAGAGGTTTAGAAATTTTAGCAAAATCAAGGATAAAACGTCTATAGAAACCCAGTGGTCGAGGAAACCCTAAGGGTTTTTAGGTTGGTTGGAGGTGGAAGGCCCTGGATGATTTCGATTTTGGCCTTGTCCACTTCCAATCCACGGTTGCTGACCGTGTGTCCCAGCACTACTCCCTCCTGCACCATGAAATGAGATTTTTCCCAACTTAGGACAAGGTTGGACTCAATGCACCTCTTCAATACTTTGGTGAGGCTTAGGAGGCAGTTCTCAAAGGTAGATCCAAATACTGAAAAATCATCCATAAATATTTCTAAACATTCGCCTACTAAATCAGAAAATAGGGCATTCATACATCGCTGAAATGTGGCGGGGGCATTGCATAACCCGAAGGGCATACGCCTGAAGGCATATGTCCTTACGGGACTCGTAAATGTTGTCTTCTCTTGATCATCAGGATGGATGTTTACTTGGTTGTATCCTGAATAACCATCAAGAAAACAAAAATATTGCTGCCCTGACAGTTTTTCTAGTATTTGATCTATGAAGGGTAGTGGGTAGTGATCCTTCTTTGTCGCCTTTTTAATTTCCTGTAATCAATGCACACCCTCCACCCTGTGGTCAATCTTTTCTGCACCTCTTCCCCTTTTTCGTTCACTTCTACGGTAATTCCAGATTTCTTTGGTACCATGTGTACAGGACTCACCCATCTACTGTCGGATATAGCATAAATTATTCCTGCATTCAACCACTTAATCACTTCTTTCTCAAGAACTTCTCTCATGTAAGGGTTGAGTCTCCTTTGATGCTCTCTACAAGGTTTTGCTTCCTCTTCTAAAAATATCCTATGTTCACAGATCAAAGATGGAATTCCTCTAATATCATCAAAGGTCCAACCTATGGCATTTCTATGCTCCCTAAGTACCTCTAGCAAGTCCTTTTCCTGTTCAGAGGATAGTGATGAAGATATGATTACCGGTAGGATTTTCTGCTCATCTAGATATGCATATTTGAGGGATGAGGGCAAAGGTTTCAATTCTGGCCCTACCTCTACCGAAGGGGGGTCTATGATCTCTCCTTCTACCTCTCTACCCTCTACTTGTGACAAGTATTCTTTAACCACATCCTCTCCTTCATCTTCTGCACACAATTTTAACTCCTCATTGCTTCCTACAGGACATTTCATCATTTTCGATATATCCAGTTGAACTCTCTCCTTTCCAATTTTAAACTCAACCGTCCCCTTCTCCCAATCCATAATCGTTTCTGCCGTAACCAAGAATGGTCTACCTAAGATGATAGGAGCTAAACTAATGTCTCCGATATCTTTACATCTGTCACTATAAAGTCTACAGGGATTTCACAATTCGCTACAGTGATCATGACATCGGTTAACCTTCCCTCGGGTTGCCTAACAGTGCCGTCCAGCTAAGAGTAGGTCCATATGAATTTCCTCCAACTCTCCAAACCCACTCTCCTCATATAATGCGGTCGGAATGATACTTATGCTTGCTCCGTATCTAATAAAACTTTAGAGAAGGTGTTTCCTCCTATTTCGCATGTAATGAAAGGGGCCCGGGTCTCTCATTTTGATAGGGATGGCATTAAGAATGCTAGAGGCATTTTCAGATAATTTAACCACTTCCTAGGCTTCTTAATGGTGCAAGAGTCCTTAAGGTACTTCTTTAGGGAAGGTGCACACCTAAGCATATCTTCGACAGTAACAGTCATGGTGGCTTTTCTAAAATTCTCTAGCAGTCGGTTTTCATAATCAAATATCGGTTTTTTTCTATTTAAAGCGGAAGGGTAGGGAACATGCTGCCCACTCAGAAGGTAGAGGCTCCTCCACGTAGGGGGTCCTCTCCCTCTCCCTCTTGTGGTTCGGTTCCCTTCTTAGAATTCTCTATAGAAGTCCGATAGGGATCCTGAAGTTCTTTCCCATTTCTCAATTTTGAGATAGCTAGAACCTCAAGATCATCTCTATTCGTCTCATCATGAATGGAATGCTGCACATGATGCAAGTTGCATGGATTGATGGACGGTTTCGTGGGAAGTTTATAAGATGTGCAAGGAGAATCTAACGGTATACCTTGGTGTTCAGATTGGACAGGTCTGAGGCTTTCTAGCATCTTCCTCATCTGCTCTTTAGCATCCAGCATTTGCTTCGTTTGAAACTCCATCATCACTTGCATCCGCATCTCCATTTCCGCCCGCAACTTTTGATTTTGCTTTTCGATCATATCTGAAATGACGGAGTTAATGTGGAGAAATCAGGTTGAGTTTGCGATGAAACCTGATACTGTTGTGGAGGCCTGTGCTGGAATTGTTGTCTCTGCTGGAACGGGGTTGAGCTGCCGGCTTGTTTCCTTGGTGGAAGGCCTCCGCTTTGGAAATTTGACCGCTTTTGACCCGCCCACGGTTGTTGCGGCTGGTTGAAAGCCTTCACCTCTTCTTCCATGGCTTGGCAAGCTCCATCTTCATGTTCCCTGCTAAAACAGAGAGCAGATCTTAGCTTTAATGATGGGAGAGTTACCTAGGAAGACATTCTTCAAGGTAGAGGTGAGCTCCTCCAATTTCTGGTTGGTCTCCCTTAGGCCCGCTTGTAGCTCTCCCTCCTTGGCGTTGACCTGCAGAACTCCTGCTCTCTTGGGCTGCACATTCCTCCCATTCTGATTGGCTCCAATCTCCTGCAAATCAGTTTCTGCAACTCTCTCCAAAATATCAAAGACTTCATCCTCATATGCAGTATAAAACGTTCCACCCGTGGCGAGGTTTACCTTGTTTTTCATAAAATCAGAGAGAGACTCATAAAATATCTGAGCTAGTTGACATTTTTCAATTCCATGGTGAGGCACTTCCTCAACAGATCATTGAACCTCTCCCATGATTCACTAAACGCCTCACCATCATGAGGATGGAAGTTGTGAATTTCCTTCTATAAAAGTTAGTTTTGGAGAGGGTAAAATTTCTGCAGAAATTTTCCCTGCATCTCTTCCCATGAATTAAAAGTGATTCCTAAATTGCGGTACTAGGAAAATGCTTTATCTTTTAAGTTTAGAGGAAAATATTTCATTTATAAAATTTCTGTAGATATCCTGAACGTTTTGAGATGAACACCTAATGTGAAAATCATCAAGGAATTCTAATGGGTTTTGAGCAGGCAGTCCATTAAATTCAGGTAAGGAATGAATTAATGCATTGTCATATCGAAAGGAAATACCGTCACCGATGTTCAGATTTACATCGGTTTGACGCAAGCTTCCCGACGGTGTGGAACTATCCAGCATAGTCCTCCTCCTCTCATTCTGCTGGTGCATCTCTTCAGCCATATTTCTCTGCTGAATTTCTGGTTCTGTCATCCTTTGTAGAATCCGGAGTGGCATCTCTAATGTCTTTTTCTGCAGACTTTTCACCAGCTCTTGAGCGTGTTACTACCATAAATCTACAGCAAACGGTTAGAATAACAATGAGCTGAGGATTGTCAAGTCCTGCAGCTCTAGAAAAATCAACAAAAATGACTGTGATTTAGAGAAATGACAGTAGATTCACAAAAATGACTGTAGATTCACAAAAATGACTGTAGGTTTAGAGAGATAACTGTAGATTCAGAGAAAATAGAATTTTCTACTGTAATACCGTGCTCCCCGGCAGCGCCAGTTGATAAGCTCAATTTTACTGTGTTTTTTACTGGTTATTTATCAGTAACATGTGTGAGGATTAAGCTTATTCAACGAATTTATAAACCTCACAAGTTAGGGCGAGTGAGGGTCGATCCACAGGGAGCAAAAGAAAACAGCAGGAAATTCCTTTTCAGTACGTTAAAGTGCAACTTAATCAAGCCGTCTACAGAGAATTTCTCAGACAGATCCTTGCCCTTTGGGGCAAAGGATCGAACACCTTGCGTGCAGGGACAACCTGCGCGCAAGGTGTTGCGTGCTTGGCGGCCTCCTGCGCGCTGACTATGCAGCGCGCGGCGGCTGCCTATGCACGGAATGCCTGCACGCAACAGCGTGCTGCGCGCGGCTGCGTGCTGCGCGCGGCTGCGTGCTGCACGCGGTTGCGTGCTGCGTGCGGCTGTGCGCAGCTGCGCGGCGCTGCACGCAACGCGCGCTGCGGCGCTGGCTGCACGCGGCTGCGCTTGCGCGGCTGCACGCGCTGCGCTGCGGTGTGCCAGGCGTTGCACGCGGTTGTCGGCGCTGCCGACGCGGCTGCGCTGCGGCCAGCGCGCTGTGTGCTGCGTAGCCAGACGCTGGCACGCGCTGCGTGCGGCGTCTGTGCACGGCTGAGCGCGGCGGCTTTGCACAGGCGTGGTGGAGATGCGGAGGAGTTCTGTTCTTTTGGAAGATTTGGGGAAGACGATTTGGACAACAAAGGAACAAAGTTTAAACTGAAATCAAATCTAAACGAAACAATCCTCAGTTGGGAAACAGTGGAAGATCTTGTGACTCTTCCAACCCAGCCAAAATTGTCCGAGAAGAGAGGGATTACAGGGCTGAAGCTTGCGATTTCCCACGTCGGGTGTCACGCCTTGCGGCGCGGCGTGGTTCTTCACTCCAAGCTATCTTCAGTCTGTTCTTCCTCTCCACCTCCAAAAGCTCATCAGCTCCGGGAGGGTGTAGAAATCCTCTTCTCCAAGCCCTAGTTTCCTTAGAGAAAATTCTGAACACCTAAACTCCTCTCTCAAGAGAGTATTTATAGGTTTTCTCTTAAGTCATGCCCAGGGGCATTTTCGTAATTTTTGCCCACTTCTGTTGATCCTCCTCTCTTCCTTGATCTTCTTAACCTGTTTCTGAATGTTCACTAGCCATAAAACGTTAAATATATTCCACTTGATTCTTTGAATCAAGTGGGGTTAGTGATTTCATAAAACAATACATATGCATGAACTTAGCATGAATTCACAAGATAATTGTAATGAATTTAAACTTGAGAACTTGATTATTTGATGAAATATTTTAGAGTCATCAATTTGGGGTACAAAAGCTGAATTTCGAGAGGAGGAGGTCATTCTGGAGGTGGCTCTATCACAGTTGCAAGACAGAGAGGAGCTTCTGATGTCGGACGTTGTCGGGGACGTCATCAGGTTGACACCAAATATGATGGTTCGGTGCCAATAAGAGATGATGGTATCGAACATCGACAGTGTCGTCCATTGTCGGATCAAAACCCTATTGGGCCAATGTAACTACGATGCGTTGAATGCCCTACGTGTCGTACGTGTAGGCTCTGACTCAAGGGAGGTGCCGAGGTCCAAGCTTGGATAGGGTCGCCGGGTGACGGCGGTGGTGGCCTCTTGAACCTCGTCGGAGCGACGAAGGCATCTACGACCGAGCGGAATCTATCCGTAGAGCTCGCACATAACGGACGTACTCGTCCGTACCAGTAAAACACTCAGTTGATCGTAGTTCTCTCAATTCGTCCTCTTTCACCTACCTAGCTCGAGCGCGGTGGAGTCAAGATGAAGATATACTTCAAGTGGTAAATAAACAAGTGACGGGAGAGGACGGCGTAGCTCGTCGGCAGTGGCCCATAGTGCAGTGCCATCGACGGTCAGCGGCGATTTGGAGTGGGTGGGGAGGAGAGTTGCCGGAGAGATCACGGCGGCTCGACAGGCAGAGTAGCGATGGAGCCCTTCGTAAAGGTCGGCGGAAGACTCGTTGAGGAATTCCTGCGCTCGGGGCAACGACCTCTTCGGGATGGTGAGGAATGGCGCCCCAGGCTGTCGTTCGTCGAGACGTCGCGGGTCGGCTACGATCGGTGGGGTGCACGACGCGGTGGAGGAGTCCAGTGACAGTGCCCAGTGAGGTGGCGGCGCGGGGCAACGGTGTGCCCAGTGGCAGCGTTCGGTGTCAACAGTTGGGACGCTCGGCGCCTCGGTGGCTGCGGCGATGCTCCAGCATTCGGTGGCTGCAGTGACGCTCGGCGCCTACGGTCAACTGGGATGGCTGTGGCCGCTCCGGCAAATTGCAGCTGGTTCGGCGGCTTCAGCGGCACCTGCTGCTGGGGCGGCGCCCGTGGGTGGCAGCGATGCCCTCAGCTGGTGGCACCGCCCACGGCTGGCGACGGTGCCAGCTGCTGGCAGCGGCGCCCGCTGTTGGTAGCGGCACCCGCTGCTTGCGGCGCCGCTCGTGGCTGGGGGCGGCACCTACTGCTGGCGGTGGCGGCTGAGGCCGGGGGGCGGCGCCCGCAGTTGGGGCGGCACCCCCTGGTTGCGGCGGTGCCCGCTGTTGGCGCCGGCGCCTGCTACTGGTGGAGATGCTGCTCCTGGCGGCGTGGGCACTGCTTTTGGCGGTGCCCGCGGGTCTGGGGCAGCCCGACGGCGGCATAGTGGCGGTGCGCTTGCGGCGGCGGCCGCCTAGGGCTCCGAACGGAGCCATAGAACACGCCTAGAACGAGCCCCCCTAGGAAAAGCAGACCAGGAATTTCATTGACTTTGTTTTTTCACGTTCTTGGTCTCAACGTTTCGAAAATACAAAAAAAGGGAAAAAAGGAAGAAAAAAGAAGAAGAAGAAAGAGGAGAGAGAATGGGTGGAATGGAACCCGCGGGCCCCTCTTCCTTTATATAGGGGAGAGGTCTGGGCCCCCTAAATGAGTCAATAAAAAGGGAGACGAGGTCCATTAAGGGGGTCCTTATAAATTGGGCCCCCTCATTACAAAATAGAAGGGGAGATTGAAAATAGAAAAAGGAAGGGGAAAGGACAAGGGGCCCTTCCCATGACGACGAAGACGGACATTCGTGTCGCATCGCGGATGCGACGAAAACCAAACGACAAGAACGGGAAAAGACAAAACACGAGAAAAGAACGATGAAAACGAGAGCGATAAGTGAGCAATCTCATCCGAGCTTTGACGATAGCGGCGGGTAATGCAGACGACGTCGTTGATGATCTTCGATGGCGTGCGCCATCAGCTTCATCCTGGATCAACTCTATTAGGTGCTTTCTATTTCATTGTATTTGATTTTTAGTGTGATTTGGATTATGTGTTAGTAAATTTTGTGATTGTTCTTCTTGATCTTGGTCGGCATTTCTAAATCGCTTGGCTTGAGCAGAATGTACAAGCCCATACTAAGATTGAGAGGAGAAATTATGAAATTGATCCAACTATTCCATTTGCACATTAAGAAAAAAAATTACAAAAGTTTAATTTCTAGAAGATATTAGATTGCCTTTATGATCTAATAGTTAGTAAATTTTAATACCAAATCTCCCAAAAAAAACTAACTCCAAATCATATTTTCTTCTTATCCCTTCTAATTGACCTCTTTGATCCCTTTTATGGGATCAAAGAAGTCAATCTAGAGCTCCTCACTACTACTATTCTCCCCATCTCATCTACCCCCCTTTCTAAATTGTTCATCTGGGGTGATTTTCTCTTCATTGAAGATTGAATTAACTCTAATTAGGATCCAATTATTCAAGTAGATCACTAATTGAATTCCTTACTAGCTTCCCTTGGACGATACCTCTACTTATCATTATACATCTTAAATTAAGGTTTTATAAATTTTATTGTACACGCTAAAATTAACAACATAAAGGGATTATAAAATTGCATCAGTTTGTATTTTTTCAATGAAATACATTTTTTTTTATAATGTATGATTTCTTTATTTTATTAATATTTGATATAAAAAAATATATAGACCTTCATATCTTTAATCCAATTTATTCTGATCTTATCTATATTACACCGAAGCCGTGTATCTTTGGAAATTATACACTGAAATAAATTGTATTATAGAATTCAATGATCATCATGAATTCTTCTTTGGAAAATCTCTCTCCTTATCAGCTCATTTACTTTCTTCTTCATATTATTCTTCTTCTTTGTTTTTTCTTTGGTTATTTCTAGAATTTCATCCTTTTTTCTTTAATAGATTCTCTAGAATATTTCTATAGGGCTTCAAAGCCGGGTTAGTAGTATCAGAGAGACTCATATACAAGATGGATACACCCACAGTGAGGGGGAGAGATCTAGGCTCACATAGTTGTGGAAAAACATCAGCTGATTATAAGTTCATTGTTGTTGGGTTTTAGGGCCTTGATTTGGATGACACAAAATTGATTCCTCTAGTAGAAAACTTGAAACAAAATCATAATGAAATCAACTGAACAATAAATCAAATCACATCCTTGTTTTCTTGGATATTGGATTGAGTTGTATTAAGCTGCTCATGTGTACAACCTCTAGATGTATCCACATGATCGTTGACATGTGAAATCTCCTCCTTTGCCTTGATGAGCTGCATTCACGCTCTGTCATTGTTTTTATGCCACCCTGATTACATTGACAATAGAGAGAAGCTAAGGGAGAAGGAAGAATAAGGGGAAGAACCATGAAAATTATTGATTTGAGTGAATTTCATTCACGTCCTTCCCCTATTTATTTTAAGTGGGCATAAAAGACCTCAAACTTTCAGTATATTTTCCAACTTCCAAAATACCATTTGCGTGTGACCTTTAGGCTTTTGTATCAATATAGTTAATGACATCAGTGGCCCAATAACTTTTATTCGCATACTTGATCATAAGTAGTAAACATTAGTATAATGAATAGGTTCTATTAATGTACATGGAATGAGATATGGAATGTGTGATTGTCTTACTGGCCGCATATATTTCCTTCCTATAAGGTATCTTTGTTTCAGTGTGTACTTCCTTTCATCAGACTTGTGAATTGTATATATAATAACTCATCGATCTCAGGATGTACTTCATTTGAATAGGATAATTTATAACACATGGTTAAAGACTAGTGATTTTTGTATTACAAACACATGCTTAAAGACTAAGTCAGATCATGTATTCATGAGCTTCATTATAAGTATTGAACATGCAGTGTAATGAATACACTGTATTAATGAACATTCAACGTTATATAAAATATATCATTTCCTTCAATTGTAATTACCATGCTATGTCAATGATATCCATGAACAATTAGACATCTGTAAAAGTAACAAGGAAACATTGTAAATCTTGAAGGAGTTCAACAATGGATTGAGTGTGCCATCTAAGCTAGAGTGCCATGCGATGAGATTTTGAGCCACTAGTTGTTGGACAAGAGGAAAATAAACTAAAATTTATGGAAATTATCCAAAACTTCACTTCTATCATATCTTTAAAGAAAACATTGGATAAGGATAAATAATAACTAATTTAATTTGAGCAGCTACAACCAAATTTGCTTCCATTACTTCCTCAAATGAGAAATTTATATATATGATTTGTATGATCCTTGAGCAGGCAGTTCATTCAATATACATGAAGAAACTTAAAACTCACAAACCTAGGAAATAAAATAGACTCTTCTTACCTGATCCGTGGGCAAGTTCAAGAAGTAAGATGGAGAAAAAAATAGAGGGAGAGGATTTGCCCATGAAAAAGGGCGTGGACAAGCAGTGGAAGAGGAAATGATGTTGGATATGATGAAAAACTAGATATAAGTCTAAAGTAAGATATTGAAACTTTGAAAATCTTAGAAATTATGCATGTAAAGGATTCAGTGATAAAATCACAACGCCTAAAAAATTAAGATCTAGGAGAAGCAGGAAATGACTATTCATTGTGATATCAAAGTGACCAAATAATTGATAGTTAACTAAGTTACAGGAAAAAATGTGAAACAAGGAATAAGGTACTGAGACACTAGAGCAAGGAAACAAAAATTTTGTGCTGGAAACTAAATTATTAGAACACCTAGATTGATTTTATATAGAAATATTAATATATTTAGAGTTGAAAGTCTAGAGAGAGAAAGTACAAAGAGTGATCTATAGAGAAAAAATAGAAGGGAAGTAGAGAACAATTATGGGAAATTAGATTTCTACGATTGTATGATATAGATTTAAAAATATAAGATGAAAATGGAGATGAGAAACATATTTAATAATTTTTTTATCCTTGGATCTGGATTCTGAATGCACATAAGTGCTCTCAACTATCTAAAATCATACTATGGCATGAAAATGTCGCACATAGATTGGATCAAGAATCAAGTGGTTTCAACTTCAGCAGTAGCAGATGTGTCCTTCCTGGTCAACTAGGTCAGGGTGAGATTTCTTCATGTTTTTCTCATTCGTCTCTATGTAACTTTAGTAATCCAAACATATTATGGATCAATGTCTAAAAAACAAGACTGCCCTCAAAAATTGGGCTGAATCAGACGATTGGATTTTAAGATATCACCATTTTAAGTTTGATCCTTTGGATCCTTCTATCTCCTAAACGTAGGCCAACCCCATTCTTCAACAAAGCTGTCTGTTTTTTCTGGCAGAAACGATGTTGCGCCAACTATCTTGGGTTCTAAAATAAGGAATATTCTATCATTTAATTGTCAGTAGGAAAAGTCATGTTCCTTTTTGGCACTAATTTCTTATTGGGTCACAAAGGACGCGCTATATTGGTAGGAAAAGTCACGTTTCTTTATGGCCAAAAGGCATCTTGTTGGGTCACAAAGAAAGTGCTATGTTGGTAGGGCCATTAAAAAAACAATTTGAGCTTTGAATTCTGTGATTTTAAAGCAACTTGCGCCACATTTATTGCAAAAAAATGATAATTTCTATTATTCATTCATGTCAACTAGTCATCATTACATTTTATTAAAAAAATAATATTGTGAAACATGCCACATAGAATTCCACAAAGGCAAACCAATCATGGGTAATTATGTCATCACAAATCATGATGCCTTAATTAGCCCTTTCCAATGATTAGCCGAGCCAATCATTGGTTGAATATTGACCAATATACATGGCGACACATTGAGGGAAATATTTAAAGGTGTAAAAATATGTATTAAATTCATTTTATAAGCATAAAAGTATATTTTCTATCTTGAACATTAATTTCTTAATGATTTAACAGCTAGAAAATCCCATAAAAATATGAAAAAATCCATAAAATTTATAAAAGGCCTTTATTAATTAAAAATATATTTTCTAACTTGTAAAGTTCATTTTGAAATCAAAATAAGGTCAGAAAAATCTATGTTATATATATAATTGGAGAAATCATAAAATCATATGAAGGATATTTTTATCAATATAGGTCATGATGACATGCAAGTATAGACATTTTGATGCGCATTTTCATGTAATATGTGTGATATTTGATTGGTATTTTGCACCTTATTAGCATATTCACCGACATATGAAGGGGGTCTAGGGATCAAGCATATGTAGGACATTCATGACATGCTTTAGGATAAGCCATTGTGACATATGCATAGCAGGAGTTCCCTGTTGGGACTCTTTATATCAACCCTACAAGGTGAGTGGCTCACCCTGTAATAGATATCAAAGGTCCGATTTTATGGTGTAGTTGTCATAGCCATGTGATAGAGGTGTCGACGTCAATTTGTTGGGATGTCAGATATGGCACGATTATGCCTGGTACGACTCTTGGCTTGCAGCTATCCCCTAATCTCGCCACCCTAGCTTTCAAAATCATCACCTCCAATTGATGTTGGCTCATTTGCTAATGAGGAACATGAGACTCCTACAAGAGTGACATGGTCTCTAGTTAGACTCCTTATAGGAGGGTATGCAAGCCTAGGGTCATCACATATGCCACCTATGATTATCATTCATACCTCTTTCTTCTTTTAGAGATTCATGCACAGTGGACTCCCCACAAATGATCAAGTTACTCATATGGGTCACTTTATCAGGTCACAATGCATCTATTCCCTCTTCAATCTCCATGTTGAAACTATGCAACACCTTTTTTTCCATAATGAGATAACTTTGGACTATTACTTTCAATTTATTCATCATTGGTGTTAAATTCTCCATACCCATACTACTTGAACACCGCTAGAGTATTTTCATATGATCTTTGACTCGCTAACACACTCTAAACTTAGCATTTATCTACACATTGACATACCCTGCCTACCTTATGATATGTGGAAGGGCTGATTTTTTTCTCAATTTTTAGGTATACCCATGAGTGCACAAAATGGCATGTGAGGCGTCAAGTATTGGCTACAATACACCCATCACCTAGTCTTGCCTACTATACATCATTTAGTATCTACGTGTGAGGCACTATGCTTATGGAATATCCCCTGCTAGTGTTATGTCTTAAGCCAAATAGAATCTGGGTCCACATTTGGATGTGGTATTCTTTGAGATAAAACACAGCATCTTTTTCGCCATTTCCCACTTTTATGACTATTAGACTACCACTACAGTGATGGTTCTAGCAATAGGTGATGACTGGGTCTTTTGTGAGTAGCAAAACCTTCAGAGTATCATCATAGAATCAGACACATCATTGTTAGTTGATATCCTTTATAAGGCTTCTACTCTCAATTGTATCTACAAAGTATATGGCAGGGCATCGCATGGTGTTAGATGCGCATTACTGGTATCCACTATTATATATGATAGGGGAACTAGAAAACAGATGCACTCGACAACTACATGATACATTCATGCACCCATTCTTCATTTACAGCTTGGTAGGACCTTCCCAAGGACGCACAAGACACCTATCACAATGAGTGCCTACGCATGCCAGCTATTCACACACGGCGAATCCTTGTTTCTATTGGCCCTCATGAGTGGCGCATACCATGGAGAGTTGGAGGCGAGAGTCCATGGCTTCCCATATTTGCACCGTTTCAGAATCATGGGGGGATAAGAATCAACTACGTACAACCAAGGGCTACTTATCAACCTACCAAGGTCTCACTGTTATATATGTTTGCTTTGTGTCATGTGAATGGGTTAGTGGGGTCCATGTGTAACTGGAATATGTACACTTGCTCGATGTCTGCAAACTCTTTGAATCACAAAATATTTACTTATATAATACCCCCTAGGTGTTGTATTGGGTACAACTGGATTGGTCTACAAGCACGACCCTATGTTTGGTCCTACCCATCATCGTGGTTTTCCCAATAAAAGAAATTCAAGAAAGACTATAAATGATACAAAAATAGTCTGAATAAGATTTTTATACATTGTATAGATTGTATAGTTTGAATAAGATTTTAATGCTAAAATGACTACATATCATAAATTTGATATTTTAATATTTCTCTAAGGTTATAATATAGTAGTGACCTTTTCGTCAATGGAGTAGAATGTGGCCGCCTAAATTTGAATCTATTTTGATATTCACAAATAACATGTTTTTTTAATTGGAAATTGTAATGTAATTGTCCTATTTATTTTCTTTCAAACGATCATATGTTATATGATAAACTATTAATTAGGGTTAATTTATGTCATTAAGGTTTCTGATCTAAACAACAATATTTCTAATTTTCCTTCCAAGCATAGAGCAAGGATCAAATCCACGAAGAGAAAGAATTGAATAAGTAAAATTAACTTTCATGTCTATTATTTTGGTATTTAAGATTTACTTTTGAGAATTTAAATATAATTCATTGAAGGAAAACTAGTGAAAATTAATTCACAATAATTGTATGGAGGGAAAATATTTACCCTAATTTATCCAAATTTCATAGTATGATTTTGGGAAATTTCATTAATTTTTTAAAGTGATTAATTCTAATTAAATGATTGTCTACGTTTTGACAGAGTATGGTGATGGTTTATGTTTGCGTTGCGAAAGGGAGTGAGCAGGTGAGTTTTACCATTAGGAATGGCAGCAGAGATGCTTGTAGACATGCATCTGGGAGAAGTGGACATAGTCTAGCAATGCACATTTTACTGTGGCTGGTGGCAACGTAGAGGGATGCAGATAATTGTTAATGAGTGACAGAGTAGGAGGTATGATGTAAAACGATGAACGGAATTGACGCCACGTGTTACGTCTGGAGGGTAAACTCTTATTGCGATGTTAATGATGTGAAATAATGTGTATGATTTGAGAAAATAATAACGAAAAGTACGGAATTGACGAAAAGTACGCCAGTCGTCGGATGATGCAAGATGCAGCCCAATTGGACGACAAGCTCCCAATGATCCGTGTGAGCAGTTTGAAAGACAAGTGGGAGACAAATTCATCAAAGAGCGTCCACACCTTCGCGTGAACAAACCGATCAAGCACCGATAAAGAAATCCCTAGTCCAGATACGATGGCTAAACCTATAATCACTTTTAGATTCGCTCGAGGCAGAGGAGCAATATAAAACCAGTACTGAGGGATGTAAAAGCTGAAAATTCAAGGGGTTCCGAAGGAAGTGAACGACCTGATCGTAGAGCTCCGTTGGTGACAGAACACCAGGTTGACCCGTGAAGAAAAAAATACCCACCAGCAGGTAATAGACAATGAAGCTTCCTCTAGAGATAATCTAAGTCCACAAGTTGGCTTTTGACCATCGATATCCGTCGGAAAAACCTTCCCCCGAATGAGGGATATCAGTCGACGGTGAACCAGTGAAGATCTATCGGCGGACGACCATCCCGGGGTAGCTAGTTCCCGTGTTACTGGATTAATCGGAGGGGAAAATCGCTGAGTTCAACAGTGATAAACGTCCAAGATCAGGACGAACACCGTGCTACAGATATGTCACTCGGAAAAATCGTTCTTCGATTGAGGATGGCGGTCTACAGAGAACCGGCGAGGACACATCAATGGCCGACCCTAACAGTGACGGTGGTTTACTGGGGCGATGAATTAATCAGCAGCAGGAATCAGCGGTTCCGCTGAACATCAGCGTCCTGACGAATTAATCGTCAGGGCCTGATCGAACTTGCAATACCCAGGTAGAACAATGAGAATAAGAGTATGGATTCCCCCGTCGGGTACCAAACGTGGATATCGATTTGAACTTCGGCGATAAGAAGTCAGAATCTACTCCGTTGAATGTCAAACGCAGGAGGGGAAGGCTTCTTCTTGGACCAAAAAGGAGTGGTAAATTGCCAACCTGATGCAACAATCGTGGAATTCTTCCTTTCAACCACAATATCTCTCGATTCTCCTCTAATGCTATTCTTCTTCTTCTACTTCGTTGATTCCTTCTTCTTCTTTCAGAAAAAAAACACACGACAAGCACGATGAACATAGAAGTAACTGCCAACAATGCAAAACGAGATCTGGATTTTTTTTAACAATGACAAGACCTCCTTCTCACGTCCCCCTTTCCCATTTACTTATAGTGGGGTTGTGGCAGTTAGGAGACTAATGGGTCCTTTTTAAGGGAAGCTTATTGGGCTTCCCTTAAAAGGTGTCTTTTAGGGAAAAGAGGAGTCAATATGGACTCTTCCCCTTTTTCCTAAAAGATACAATTAAAATACTTAAACAACAAACACGACACAAGGGGGAGGCATGTACTCATGCAGGAGGGGCCTCCCGACAATCCAAGGATGAGAAGAAAAGAAAAAAACATAAAAACACATGACACGAAGCGAGACGACGACGTCGCTTCTCAAACCTGATAATGGAACTGTAGATTCTTCACGTCGGCTCGAGCTCCGCGACATGGCTGGTGACGAGTCGAGGCTTGATCGATAGGATGGTCCTCCATCAAGGTAGAGAGTAGGATGGTGGAAACCTAAGCTATCAATGATGATAACAAAGGTAAAATGACCCAAATTACACTAACCTCATCATCAAATGGCCAACACATATATTTGTGCTTTATCTTAATGAGCCTGAATATCAATCCTTCAGTACTTTTGCTCTTGTAATGTGAGAATAAACCCAAAAAACAATTTTCATGACCAAATCACTCATTTAATTTTAATTAGAAAAATCTAAGGGCACATTTTTATGAGGATGGAGGGGTCTATTTATAAATCTGAGATGGTGGTCAACTAAAAGAAGGAAACATCTTAGCCGTCCGACTTGATTGAGCAAAAATATAAGAAATCTTCATTTCAAGTTATAAAAATCTGAGCCATTACTTTCCTTCCCTCCTTGTTTTGTGTTGTGGATTGCCAACATGGTACACAAAATCTTAACATTAATTTAAAAGATATTGTATAACTTATAAACATCAGAAATCTTATTTTAGATTAAATATTAAAAGATTCCATAAATGCACATAAAATTTTAGAAAATCAGACTTTCATTCTAAAAATATATTAGATCATGAGTAATGTATGTAAGTATTTAATAATGTTAAACCTTAATAACATTGATAAATAATCATTCAAATGAAAATAAACACTTAAAATACATGAAATTACTGTCAAAACAAGGATATTATTTGTTATTATCTGTTATCAATATTAGAATATTGCTTTTTAGTATTAGAATACAAATATAATTTTCCCCATTTTTTTTTGCTTATAGGATTTTAAAATATTAATTCTAAATTAATGTTATGGTGCCATTTTGTCTATATAGTTTTGGATTTGTTTAAAGATCTTCTGAAAATTTTCAGTCTGATATTATGATTTATTTCCATTTGTTTGGAATTTTTTGATGTTAAGTTTATGTAGGAAAATATTCAGAAGGAAAAATTTTATACGTTTGTTTGTCTAGTTAGCTATTTATAATATAGATTTTATTTTATTGGATCTGCTCTCCCATCTTTGGTAATCAGATTTCTCTAGACCATAACAAATGAACGGAATCTGCTGATTCGTCGCATTGGAGGATTGGGATCAACAAATCATATTAAGTGACCAATATTCTGATTTTTTATTCTACAGTATAATTATATTTTAAGTATTTTTTGTCTTAATTAGAGTGCAACCAATAGGAAAAGGGATGAATCTTTTTGGCAAAAAACCCCAGCTAACAAGTGGGACAAGTGGCTTCACCATATTTGATGGAAGGACAAAAGGGGCATTTAAATTGAAACAATTCCTAGTCTTTTTGCATTTTTCAGATAATGGTGGGGCCATCAGAATTTTACTCTGATCAGTGTGGCCATCAGAATTTTACTCTGATCAGAATTTTAGGGCATGTTTCCACTTTTGATAAAACACAAGAATTTCCTTACAAATTATTATTAGAAATTTGCTAAAAGAGGGCATGTGATAGTAGGAAAATGGAGCATCACTAAATGTGGATTTTGACATAGAATCTTTGATGAGTGCTGACAATACATGATGAGGATCAATGAGCAGAGAAAAAAGGCCCAGATTCCTCCAATTTGAAGATATGATATTTAATATTCTAGATGGAGTTTCAGGCAGAAATTATAAGATAAGTTCCTTCTATACCTCCTCTATCTACCATATCTTAGATCTATAAATAGATCCTTATCTTTTTTAAAAAGGCACCATCGGATATTTTTTAAAATTATAAATAGCAATGTGACTTGGTAGATCAAAATCTCATTTGTGTTCATTCTTGGTGTAACCTGATCAAGACTTGTCATAAAAAAGCATTTATTATCCTTTTTCCTAAGTTATCATCATCAAGGATAGTCTAGATTTTTACCATATGTACACCACCATCAACTCCCGCACTTTCTGGCATGTACCCTCCTCCATATCCACTATATAACTTCCTTGCTCTGTCACGCATGGTGAGACTTCCTGGATACCTCTATTTCAATCAGGGGTACTATTTTGCTCACCCACTCCATTACATTCATGCCCACACCATAAACTATCAGCTGACACTATTAACATGTCGGTTAAGATATTTACTTTGATAATTAATTATTCTTATGATAAAAATCCATTTAAATTCCTTAAACTATTCTGTTAAATTTGGATAAAGTGTGTTACATTGGATAAATATTTTTCTCACCTCTAGATTTATTTTCAAATAATTTGCACTAGTTTTATTTCATTAGTTTACATTTCATTCTTAAACTTGTATTAAATTACTAAAAATATAATAAAATAGAAATTATTTTCTTCATAAAATTGTCCCCATGGATTCTAACTTTACTTTCTCTGTCCTGTTAACGAAATAATAAATTTTATTGTGTAAACCAAAATGATTAGAAAACACCATTAACTCTAACTTACGCTTTATCAAAGGAATGTACACAGATCATAGATCACCGTAGAATAATTCAGACAGTCCAATTTTCCTACCAAGGGAATATAAACGATCTGGATGCAATCATAATGAAAAAAACATTTAACAAAATTTTGACGGGGAAGAATGGGAGGCCAAATCGGAAGGCTAAATGGGTGAATTTTAATTACAAATTTAGGTTTAGAAACTAGAGAAATTATAAGGTGAGAAGTTTTAGATTTATATAAGAGAAAAAGTGTCTACAAAGGATAATATAGAGCTATAAGAAGTGATGTAAAATGATGGAAAGGTGGGGAAAGAGATAGGGATAAGTGTGAAAATTTAGATTTAAGGTTCAAAATTGTCAAGTGTCATCTCTTGAGCCATAGTCTCTCTCTCAAAACATAAACCCTCATATTTTTAGGATCATATTTTTCTCTACAGGCAAAGAATGAACACTTCAAAATGTTTAGTTCAACCATGTTGAACAACAAGGAGCCCAAAAGCCTTGCCTGCTAGTTAATCACTACTAGAGAATGTTCCACAATACGCGAATAAGACATATAGGAATAAAACATTCATACATTGGCATATAGTAATGAACACTTTTTATTTTTTCTCTATTTCTACCAACTATTCCTCTTGGTTGAATCTGAAATTGTATAGCTCCTTCATTCGAAATTCATGCTCCTCCATAAAAACGAGGTTAGGGGGACTTTTAAAGGGATCCAAGATGTGGGATATGACCCTTTAAATACTCAACTGAAGCCCAAAATAAAATTTTCTCCAAGTTAGACCAATAGTCAAAATAAATAGTTTTAAAAATCACATAAAGTGCCTCAACCCATTGATCATCATCCCATTAAATTCTTGTGAATTTGAGAAACATCATCATCCAATGAGACTTTAAGATATTTATAAATAATAAAAGTGCTTGTCATAGAATTCAAGCATGATTAATTATGAATTCCCAGAATATGGATAAAGCAATGTTTATGTGAAAGTAAAAAATAACAAAATAACCATTGGGTATTAAGATGCTCTAATTAAGTGAAAATTCATGCAATTTGAGGAATATTTATCATGTTTTTGATCAGTAGAGATGTAATAGATTAAGAATAAATTTAGTGGACCTGTCATGACACTAAACATTAGAAGATAGGTGGTACACTTGATTCCTGTATGTTTTCTAAGCTAACAAGGTCTCATGATTTCAAGCTGAAGGCCCAACACCACCATAATAACCTGGTGATATTATAGAAGAAGAGAATGTGAAATCACTTCCATGAAAAAGTAGAAGCCATCCTATTATAAAATAGATTATCCTAGAAGATTCAGGGCTCTTCACTAGGTGTATACTGAGATGAAACATATTTATCTTCACCCAGCATTGTGCCAATTGACACAAGAAAAGCCAAAAATTTTATTTCAACATTAAATTTGGATGTTTAGAAACATGGAATGGATGAGGAATTTGGGAATTGGTCTCTCCTCTATCAAGCTGCAAACCCACTTAAAAATATGATCCAAGAGTGATCAGACACAAAGAATGACTTCAGACAAAGGAATATGCTGGTACGATGGGATATATTTCCTCTATTGGCTAGGATGGAAACCATCATAGTTCTCATGGCCTTACCGAAATATGGAACTTGGTTGATGCCTCATATGGGTATTATCAGTGAAGAAAATGATCAATCAAAGAAGTTAGGTCTTGGATGGAAACCATCATAGTTCTCTTGGCCTTTTCTTTGCTTGCCAGTTCACACAGGGGTCAGCATCCTGCCTTAAGGTCTAAAGGGAGCCCCCTTCCTGACAGCCAAAATTTGCTTAAATCCAAAACTAGCAGAATCAACTTAACTGGGATACCCAAACCAGAGACAAAAAACTCCCAAATGCAAGCCCAATGCTACCACCTACCAAGAAGTGTTAACACCTACTAACGACAACACCACAAACCACTTGGGAGGTTATTTAGGGTATTTTTTTCATCTAATAAATCTAAAAATCAGGCAAAACCCTAAAAATAATACCATTCATTCTAGTTATTTTATCCTTGAACTGAATTCTATAAAAATATTTTAAATTATATTTGTTATCTATTTATATTTATTCAAAATTAATCCCAAAAAAATGAAAAAAATAAAAAACATCTTTATCCTCTGAAATATTAAATAAAATTAGGAAAAATTATGTAGATTATTTTTCAAATTTTCCTCCATTACTACTCAAAAATAAATCCTGGGGAATATTATAAAATATAGAAAATTGATATCATTATTTTTTTCACATCTAGATTCATTTCATTAATTAATAAGCTGAAGAAAAATATGAAATTAAATGGCTGCCTCATTGTGGAGTGGATCTCTTACTTACACTATGTTAATTATAAATTATTTTTGTGAAAAAATTTTATAACTATTTTTGGCCTAGTCCGATAAAAAAATGAAAGAAAACTCATAAACTTGGAGATATCAAGGATTATCACAATTACTACTTGTGAAGCAAAGTTTAGATTGCAGCTTCCACATCAACATGCCAGGTAGTATGATTATCTCAAATTATTAATGAATTCAAGCTAAGAGAGGACAATTAACATTTAATATATTAATTTTGATGCAGCATATAATACATTCTCACAAAGTCCCTTACATGGGTGAAGTTTATTGAATTCCAAATAATAATTGGTCTTCTCAAAGTAGTCGAGCTTTGCCTTTGAGCGATATATTTTTGGCATTTATTCAAAAGCTCAGAAATGCAGATTGAAGTATTATGAAGCTTTAAATAAATCTGTGATGTCCTTGATCAATCACATGTTTTATTTTGTCATTTTTCTCTCTCTTCTTATGACATTTTGAAGGGACTTAGTCTCAGTTGTCCGTTGTGACGAGTTCTAAGGGCTGATATTAAGACAGCTGGGACATGTGTGTCATATGGATCATGAAAGGTTTTATGGTTGAGTCCCTTCACTACACTTTTATAAGTATGAATTCAACTTAATGCCTTACTAGCTGACGTGAACTTTTCTCCTGAAGTTCTTGACATTTGTTGGAAATTTTGCATGAAGGTTTGGTTTCATTTCTTGGAGAAAAAGTTGAGGTGCTTTCTTGGTTCAAAACATAGAGTGCGAAGGCTGAGAACATGGCAGGGGAAAAATCAAGATCTTGTAGACTGATAATGAGATGGAGTTCAAGAACTTCGAGCTTGATGAGTTTTGTGATAAGGGATCCAGTGTCACTTTATAACAAATAATACTCCTTAGAGAAATGCAGTTAGAAAACGTATGAATTTCACTATAGCAAAGAGGACACGGATCTTGAGGTTTTATGCAGGATGGCCCGAGGAATTCTGGGAAGAGGCAATGTATGCAGAGGTTTATTTGAGAAATAGATCACCACATATAGATCTTAATGGGCAGACGGCTGAAGATGTATGGAGTAGCAAGCATGTTTACTATTCTACCTTGCATATTCTTTGATATCTAGGTTATCCACTAATTCTTGTCTATGAGAGATTTAAGCTTAATCCAAAGTACAAGAGATGTATTCTTTTGGGCTATGGAGGTGGAGTGAAGGGGTTGTCGGCTATGGGATCCCGAAGTGAAGAGATAATGGTCAGCCAAGATGTGGTATTTGATTGACCATATCTTGAAAGCACCTCTTGCTGGTCTAGTATCTCTGAAACTATAGGATACTCTTGTAGATAACTCGACTTTGATGGAGGTGGAGGAAGTGAAAATCCTGCCAAGTTGATGATTAAATGGGGTGATATTTTGGATGTGAAGGCTTCTGAGTTGTTAGTGGAGCGCATTGAAATTAGATGAGTTAGGATGGTGATGATACATCCTACTCATCTAGATGACTTTGTTGCTTTGCTTTATTTTTAGGAAATGGTAACCCCACTTCATTCAAAGATATGATCCATTGTCTTGAGAAGAAGTAGCTGAAGGTGATGTTTGAGGAGTGACCATCCTTGGACAAGGTCCGTACATTAGATCTAGTGAAGCTTCTCATGGGCAAGTGTGTTATTAGATGTAATTGGGTCTTCAAGAAAAAGCCACCAGAGTCAAGTGTTGACCAGGTGCATTATAGAGGAAGGATTTTTGCAAGAGTTTTCTCATAAGAAAGGACATTATATCAATGAAATCTTCTAACTGGTATTGAAGCACATATCAATTTGATTGACGTTGGCCAGTGTTGCATATGATTTTATGAAGCTAAAACAATTAGATATGAAGATGATATTTCTCCATCAAGATTTGGAAGAGACCATCTAGCTGCACCAACCTCAGGGTTTCATTATGCCAAGAGCTGAACATCTAGCGTGCAAATTGAGAAAATCAGTTGATGGATTGAAGAAATGTCCAAGGTAGTGGTACAAGAAGTTCGACTCCTATATGATGTGAATTGGCTATACCATGTGCAATCCTGAGAGTTGTGTTTACTTGAAGTATCACGAAGATGGGTTATGCATTACTTTGATGTTCTATGTGGATTATATGCTCTACGCAAGTGGGTCAAGCAGTACGAAGATTCTTGGTATAAGTATCCATAAGGGTTGTGAGAGAGGTCACTTATGGTTGCTCAAAGGAGCTATCTTAAGAAGATTGTTGATCTCTTTGGCATTTCAAGTTACCCAAAGTTCAGTACCCGAAGATTGAGGATGATGTCTCTGAAAATGCACCAAATTCCTAATGCTAGTGAGTTTGGTTCTCTTGTGTATGCTATGGTGTACACGAGGCTCGATATTGCTCATTCAATTGGATTTATAATTAGGGTTATTAGCAACCTGGCAAGGAACATTGGAATGCTATGAAGTGGCTACAGACTAGTGCGAGCAGGCGGAGAAAGAATTACCATGAGATAACTTAGTGCGCCAGCGGCTATGGGCAGCTGTGGAGACAGCAAGACTCAGACCTCTTTTGTAACCAATGTTTTTCTTCTCAAAAACTTCCTCTTTGTGGGTATCACAGGAGGGTTTTATATAGCTTCTCCGTGACATCCCCTTTTCATTTAAACGGGAAAATACAAATAGAAAAAAAGGTATTTCAAATAGAAAAAGAAAAAAACAGATTAATGGGCCTGTTTCCTATCATTGTCTCTTTTGTTCCCTGGACGCAAAACAAGGAGAGAGCCTTGTTTGTTCCAACAAGGAGAGAGAGATCAGAGAGACATGTGGAAAGAGATAGAGAGATGACCACGTAGAGAGAGATAGAAATAACAGAGAAAGATAGAGAGATGAGAGAGAGATAGAAAACCAGAGAGACGAGAGAGACAAAAACCGACCGCATGGGGTGGAACCACGGACGGCGCCGGCGGGGCCAACTTTTTAATCTTTAAAAAACCTCACGAGGACCTGCGCAGTTTGTGGATCGGATGGTCTTCTTCCTTCTCTGTCTTTCTCTCTCCATTTGAGCGGCGGGTGTTCTCTTGACTGTGATTAGTGTCTTCTCTTTGTGTTTGTTCTTTTATAATCGGCAATATTGTGTACGTCCAAAAGCCGAACTCTTAAGATTACTTGTAATAATCCTGAACAGCTCCATCAACCAAGGAAAACTAGAAACGGAGAAACTAGAACTCTTTCTTTCTTACAATTTACGCCAGGCGCGGGCATTAAGTACTCGGTAAAAGAAAGCTTTTTTGCAAACGGAGTGCTGGGTGATCATTCGTTTCCGTCATCTTTCCTCCATTCACCCCAAGAAAACCTATCAAATTGAATCTCCAGTCTCCAGAGGCCGCACGAGACGGTGGTCGCGGGTGTGCCTGTTATTGTTTGACTCTCTGGAGACGACGACATTGGTGAGCCCAACCTCCGGTTTTTGTCTCCTCTCTGTCTGACTCGGTGTGGACTTGTAGAAAATTGCGTACAGCACCAGTTGCAAAGTCGCGAAAAGCACACCGAGACCATTGGGAATCTGCAAGTACCGCGCTAAATCTTAATATTAAGCAGACCATTGTCGTCTTTAGCACTCTCTCCTTTTTACGACGAGAAGAGGGAAACAGTATGTATATCGCTTACGGTAATGAAAAGGTCGAAGCGGAGGAGTGCGTAGCAAGTCCAGCAGGCTCCGTTTAAGAAGGAGGCCAAGGAGAGGGACAGCGGCATGAACTCCACGCTCTTCGTCTTGATCACCAGTTTCTGAGAATTAAGATAAGTCGCGATGATGAGAAAGAAACGTCGGTTGCTGGGTTAGCGGAGGAAGGAGGAGAAAGGTAGAGAGGGATAAAATACGAACCATGACAGAGAGCGGGGCGACGTACATCATAGTACCAAAGAAGACGCAGAGGCTTCCGACGATGAGAGAGCGGCGCTCGTAAGTGTGAGCCACGGTAAGGACGAGGACGGCTACCACAGCAACGAAGACGATCTCTGCAAGGAGAATAGCGAACACTCGCAGCCTCGCTCTGCCGTGCGAGTAGAGGAGAAAGAGCAGCACATACGTGAGCTCTATCACGAGGCCCGCCCCGTTAATGGTGATCACCAGAAGGCTGTGGGGGTGTACCAGCGGGAGCCCATACAAGACCCACAGCATACAGTTTAACAGCGTCGCGAGATAAGGTATCGCCGAGAACTGCTCCACCGATTTCTTCTTGCAAATGGTCACAAACGTCGGCCTGCTCGCAAAGAAAAAAAAAACTTATTGAAGAAACTCGGTGATTGGAATTAAGAGTGCGAAGGAGACGAGATAGTTCTGTTCTTACACAGGTGAGAGGAAGAGCACAAGCGCGATCACGTTCCCTGCGGAAAGAACAAGAGGCAGAGCATGAAACGGGAGAGGAATAGTAAGATTGGGGGAAGGATATCAAAAAGAAAGTCATGTATCTCTCTCACCAATGATCCCCACCACCGTCCTCACCGCGTCTGTGGAAACCATGGCTGCACGAAACTCAAAACTCGGCCTTTCCCTAGAGAGCCAAACAAAATGTTGTCTGCCCTGTTGGTGCTGCACTCTTTCCATCACAAGGAACGTTTAAATAGCTCATCCTTCCTCTCTCTCTCTCTCTCTCCCTCTCTCTCTCTCTCTCTCTCTCTCTCTCTCTCTCTCTCTCTCTCTCTCTCTCTCTCTCTCTCTCTCTCTCTCTCTCTCGCTCGCTCGCTCGCTCTCTCTCCCTCTCCCTCTCCCTCTCTCCCTCTCCCTCTCCCTCGGCCTCTCCCTCCCGCGCTACAGGTGTATCTTCTTTTCTTGCTAAAGACTCGTTCTGCGAGAAAAACGGGAATAAACTCTTGGCCACTACCGCATCTGGGTAATTGATGTGGCCTCTAGAAGCCAAAAAATACAAAACAATGTAGAATAGCAAAATTATTGATCTCTCTTTCTCTCTCACACACACACATACACAGACAAACAAGCGCAAGCTCTCCCTCTCTCTCTCTCTTCCTCCCCTCATATAATTATACATACGTCTATATTTATATGTATATTCATATGAATAATCCTGTGTCACCACAGCAGTGAATCAGAATCTGTAACCTAGGTCATCTTTTGGGGAGTATCTAGAGCATTAAAAACCAGATAGGGAGTGCGATGAACACACGGAGGGGAGGGACGCTAATGTGGAAAGCAGCCAACATGGCCTTCAATATGAACTACAAACACATTACGCCTTCAATATGAAGTATAAACCAACTCAAAGGCCCTTAAATACCAGGTGCTCACTTATGGAGTCACGTGACCCCCTTTATGTTTCTATAAGCAGGTATTTTATTCAGATCCTAAGAAGACTAGAACAGCGGTTTCTTGTATAAATTCTACTCTCTTGATAGAGCTCAATTAGAGCCGCTGTAGAAGGGACATATTTGCTCCAAGGGAGGTCAAGTGCAGATACTGTATCATAACATGTTTTAACCTGGGACGAACACGTGTTCCCTCTCCTCTCTAAAAGGCTTCATTAATTTCTATCCTTTCCAGGTTACATATACCCTCTGGATGCATCAGGAGGGTGACTTGGCAGTGAATATGGTAAAGAACCAGAGGTTTATGAGGTGCCAAACACCCTCACTATGGCTTGGAACATTGTGGTCGTCCCAGATCTTCAAGTCAAGTTTGATAGTATCAACATGTTTAAATGGAGTTGACTCAACTCTAGTTACCAGGGGTATAGGAGACCACTTGAAAGAGGATTCTGAGTCCTCCAAAAGTCCATGATCCAAGATCTGTAAGTCGGACGAGAGCCAATTCCATCGGTACATTATAGGCATTATGACACAAGGAAGATTTTACTTGCGAAAATTAAAATTCTAGTTTGAAGTAGTATGATGACTATCCTACTTCTGAGTTAATTGCTAAAGCACTTCAGGCGAGAAATCAAAGAGATAATGCCATGGCACGTTCTTTCAGGTTCAAATAAATTTGGACGGAGATCGATCACTTATTAGATGTACAGCTCGCAAGTCTGGTGAAAGGAAGTACATTTTGAAACAGAAATATTTTATATTCATTATGGATATTAACCCAGAGTATGAAATTGTTTAGAGCTAGCTTCTGCATTGGGATAGGATAGCGAGTCTTTACAAAGCAATTGGCATTGTGATGGATAATCAGAATCTCTTACAGTTGGTCATATAGCCATAGCCAGTCAGCAACCTTTACCTACCAAGAAGGATGATGTCCATCCAGTTCCCAGAGATATCCCACAATGCAGTTCAAGTTCATCACCATACGGCAAAAGTGGAGATTCTGGACGGTAACTGAAGCCAAACTCTAAAGATGCCTTATTGCCCAAAGATTGAGAGAACAAAATGCTCACTAAAGAGAACTGGTGGAAGATCAAATAGGAATTACAAGATTTGTACTTTTTTCTTTTGTTAATAAGAAGGAGATCAGGGTAAATTAATACAACGAAGATGAAACTCTTTAAACCATTTTAAGGCATAAAATTACATGAGATGAAAAATGACATTGACCTACCCAAAAGGCTGAGCAGCTCAACCACCAAGAGAAATCAAGTGACTACTTAGAATGAATTATGATGAGGTCATAAAATAGTCATTAATTTTGTTTAAACATTTACTATAAACATTATTATTCATATCTTATTCAAGAAGGACATCAAATATCCACATATTACGGGACTATATAGTGTTACTCATATGATGAGGATGATTGATCCCATAAAATTTTTAAATAGACTCTGGGGAGATATAGTGGTTGTTCTACATAAAAACAGTTAGAGTTAATATGAATCAATCCTTAGATTTTTTACCTCATTTAAGCTAGGTCGATTGATGTCATGATTATTTAAGTGGTCCATAGACTTAAGATACCAGGCACATTCTCTGAATGGACATGTGTTTTGACTATGATCTATGATAAACTCTAAATTAGGGTTTATATTGAGTTTAACCAATAAATTTATATATAACCAATACTCAAGAAAAACAATTTAGCTAGAAACTGATGAGTACAGATTTTCTCCAGAAATAACGACTATTAGGGATTTAGTGCTCTGATAATGGTGATTCAAGAAAGGTGAGGGGGAGATACATGTAAATACGTGAAAGTGATATGTGGAAAATGGTATTTTGAGCAGGTGATAGCAACTATTCAATAAAATTAAGAAAAATATTAATATGATTAGAAAATAGGATGATGTGAATAGCATGAATCATGATTACAGAGTAATATAAAATAATATATTAAAATTTGACGATGGAAAGAGAAAAGGACTAATGGAAGAGAGTGAAGAAAGGTAAATTAGGGTTTTAAGATTTAGAGAGGGTGAGATAGCTATTTGAGATGGAAAGGATGGGAAGAGGAGATGAATAATGGAATAGAGTCAACAAAAGTGAATTAGGGTTCTAAGATTTAGACAACTTGAGACGTCAATATGAGACGGAGATGATGGAATAGAGAGTGATGTTGATAGTGAAATAAAAGGACAAGAAGCAATGATATGGATCTAACCTAATAGATGTGATGGAGATGAATCAAAGGAATGGAAGAACACTTACTATTGTGATTTTCTCATGCAGGTAAATCCTTTCCTATTCTGTAGACCTTATCCAAAATATGAGATAAATATTTGTTGTGAATTTATATATCTATCTATGTATGCTTTTACAATATATTCAGGGCACTATGGGTAACTTGATGGATCTTCAGAATGACACTTTATTTCAATCTGACTCTTAAAGCCGGAAGCAAGTTTAAACATTTTTTAAAAGATCATAAGTTATCTTATATATCCAGCCATATGGATGAATAGATGATATAAGGAAGAAGACGAGTTTAAAATTTCAACTCAATCAAGCTTGTGTATAGTTAGATATCGGGCACTGAAGTTGGACAAATCTTGGTCACTGATTTGATGTAAATATTTCTCTCTCCTTGTCCTTGCCAGAGTTATAATATCACGTTTAGGGTTTATTTCCTCAACTCATTTTCCAAAGTGATGATTGGCTCTGATTTAATTCATTATTCCTGATCCACATCTCCGAGTGTTCCACATGCCCCTGCGTGAAATAAGAAAATTGTAATCCATTTAATTAATTGTTAAGTGTGGGAAGGGGCATTACATTTCTGTGTTCTATGTCACACACCATTGTGAGTTATCCAATCTAATATGCCCGGCTGTACCTAAAACTTTTAACACAATGGAAAAAATAATTGAAGTAATATAAATGACATGGTGTGAATTGATGTGACGCGGTGACAAAATTTTGCCTGCCACTCTAGCCTTCAATACATTTTATCCAAGCACTATGTTACATGTGTGTGACAGGTGTAAGCCCAAAATTTTTAAATTTTCAAACT
Organism: Wolffia australiana; assembly: GCF_029677425.1. NCBI lineage: Eukaryota > Viridiplantae > Streptophyta > Magnoliopsida > Alismatales > Araceae > Wolffia > Wolffia australiana. The sequence goes on along the minus strand of NC_135839.1, from coordinate 12,101,657 downwards.
ATAAATAAACTAATAAAATATTCTCTCTTTTCTCTGCCTTTATTTCATGTTTATTATAATTTAAATCCATTTTTAAAAAAATCATTGGCCCACGTCATTCCTACAAATAAAAAACTAAAGCCTAGTTAGTAAGTGATTGGCCATAAGGGTATCACAATTTTTCATGGCTTAATGTCATATTTTCATTGGTTGGCTGAACCCAATCATTGAATAACTTGATGATCAGTCCCATTCAATCAGACTGAATGGTGACATGTGGTGAGAGAGATGATTAAGCCCAAAAAAACCTTGATACATTAATTTAAAATTAAATATAATCCGAACAATAGGAATATAAACATGTGTTTTGACTAATAAAATTATATCTTCACGAATTTAATATAAAAAATATAATAAAATTTATATTCCAAATCGAAAATTTATTTCTTCATAACATATTGTATCATAAAATCCCTTAAATTAATAAAAATCCAAGAAATCGAAAACATCTTTTTTATAAAAATTTAATCATTAAATCTTGATAACACATAGATATTTAATCAATTTAATGCAAATAAACATGTAAATATTTTAATATTGGCCTATGAAATATGTGTGTTATCAACAAATAGCTATGTATGGGATTATAGGTAATCTTTGGTTTGTACCAGAAACATTCACTGAAGGTAGTTGTGTTGTAAAGTGGGATAGTCTGACCTTGGTACAGAGGGAAAATGAATATAAAGAAGTCTTTGAGGGTACTACAAAAATTAGCAAAGGCTTTTTTCCAAATGATTTCTGAGATGTTAGTCCTAACTACGTTGACCAATCAGGGTGTGATACTTGACGATTCTCAGTGGCTTTCTAGGATTTTCACACATATAAGAAGTTATATGTACACAATAATGATGATAGATAGGTTCAATATGAAAACTGATGAAGTCCTTTATATCTTATCAATCACTTAGTGTAGTTTGGCGCCCCATGTGTTGGGATCTTGAACTATTGAGAGTTAAAAAATACATTTTGATACAATAATTGAAAAAATTGAGGTTTTTATGAAATTTAGATTAATTGAAAAAATTATAAATATTATGTGTATGTCACGCTAATCAAACTTCCATAACATGTTTAAAGTTCACTGATACAAAAAATTCATTATTATTGTCATGCGATGATTATAATAAAGTCCATGAATTCATGCAATGACTTTATGAATTATGATGAGATCAGAAATACAATGATCAATTTTCTTTAAAAGTCCATTCTAATTACTCCTAATTAAAGGATGCTTGAGAAGGACATCAAACTATTCAAAAAGAATAACACTATTTGAACACCTCCTTATATGATGAGTCTGGATGATGCCGTGGCCATTATTAGTGAGTTTAGAAAACTGAAATTAAAATTTTTATTTGATCAAAGCAAATTAAATTTTACTACGACGTTAAAATCAACACCCTAATTTGCCTCATTCAAAAAGATAGAAATGGTATTTCATATGAAATTTATAAGTTTATTTAATTCAATCCTTGTCCAAATGTTTTACGAAACTGAGTAGCGAACTCATGCATTGTTTGAAATGAGCGTCAAATTTTAAGATATTTGAAAAAACTATATGATGCACAATAGTCTTCCAAAGAAATGATGTTTTCTAGATTTAGCCATTTAGATTACCGCTGAATTAATATCTTCTTTATTTCGGGTAAACCACATGTCTTTGCACCTTCTTGAAAGGAAACCTAGTATATTGGAAGAGAAAAAAAGTTATAAAATGGTATCATGGTCCCGCTACAATCGAACGGATATCTCTTCTATAAATAGAATTACTGAAGCTGACTGGATAAGATATATATTTATAGACATTTAAACCTGTATCATGTATCCCTAATATCAATGAGTGATAATAAATTGGCCAAAAGCATGGTCAAGAATTCTAACTAACATGAAAGAACAAAATATGTTGTAATCGATCGGCACTTCATAAAAAAGAGGCGAAAAGGAGTAATGTGCAGACCACGTAAAGTTAATAGATATTTGAACCGATATCTTCACCAAATATCTAGTAATAATCATTTTATGAAATATTTTTGGAAAGCTCAAAAGGAAAAGTCTTCATGCTTTGCTCGATGGACATTGTCGAGAAGAATGATGGTGAAGATTGCGTTTTATGATATTAATGATATTGATGTTTGATGTTTGTATTTTAATTTCTGGATACTTTTTTTCAATATTTATAAATACATTTTGGGTACAAAGGTTAGCATTCATTTTCTCGTTGGGCCCTTCCTAGAATTCTTTATTGATTTTCTTGGACTAACTAGCAATATCTAGATTACAACTTGCGTCTCTCTCAGCAGAAGGGAAGATCGTGTGGTAGCCATCACAGTTAAGTTAAGTCTCCTTCCAAATGTTGTGAACTCAATTCAGGATAATATGTAAGACTGCTCGGAGATCACTCGAGTGGTTTTTACTTTGAGAACATTTCATTAACTGATGTGAATCTGCAGATCAAGACATTTAGAAACATGGATCTTACGATTACGACAGTGGTTAAATGTTAAATCCCAAAAACCTGGAACAATGATTGGCACTAATGAAAAATCATTAAGTCGTATTAAAATAATTTATTATTTAGAACACAAAAATATGGACATGGAGCGGTAGTCAAATTACTTTCTTCTCATCACCAGATACGTAACGAACTGTTTCAGATCTAAAGGCGGTGGCAACCTATGTCAAATATGTTTGCAAAATGTGGAAACAAAGGCCCAATAGGGCCCACGCCTCTTTCCCTTTCTCTCTCTCCGCCCGCATTTTCCCTCTCCTATATGTAACCCCTTTTTCTTTGTGCAATGAATCGATCTCCATTCTCATTCTCTCCCCCTTTCCACATGGTATCATAGCAAAGGGAAAGGATCATAGGGAGGCCTTGATCGATCCCTGGCAGACCTCTATGCCAGGAAAATGAAGACCGACGCCCAGCCTGCAGATCGCCGCTATTGGGACCTGCAGATCGCCGCCGCCGGAATCTACATCTACGCCACCATCAGAACTCACAGGCTGCTACCAAAAACATCGGGCATCTCTGAAGTTCCTGATCCAACTCCAGGATCTGGTCACCGGGCGTCTCTCCAGAAATCTCTTGGCATATATCTGCTATCCGCATGTGAGCAGGCTGATATCCCTCTTCTAGTCAGACGCTTGTGTTGAATCCCCACGTCTCATCTAGAAAATGGAGACAGGAGACGAGATGTTCCCGCAATCTCTGCAACCTACGGGAGGTGGAATCAACCCGTCCGCATCTCTTACGCCGGCCAACGTAGTGCTGAACCAACTACATATTCCGGGACCCCCTCTTGCCGAGGATGGTCTAAATTATCATCAATGGGCACACAACTTCCGACGGTTTTTTAGCATTCATGGTTATCGTCACCATCTCATTGATGCTCCTCCCACATCAACTGATCCAGGTTACATGAGTTGGATATCCAAAGACGAGATTGTCCAAGCATGGATCATCAAAATGGTGTCTCCAGCTCTCGTAGGCACAATTGAGTATCTTGATAAGGCCAAAGCAATGTGGGATAAACGACATCGATCATTTGGGGCAAAAGGAAGCGTCGGTAATACAATGAATATCTACTCTGACATGTTCAAGCTACGAGGCACCTCCTCAAACTGGCACAACACGTATCTAACATTGACAAAATATGCAAATCTGCTGACACAATACCAACCTATCAGTCCGGATCCAGATGTAAACCAACGCTATCGAGAAGAACTTTTCATCACCGTATACTTAGAGTCTATCGATCCAACCTTGGCCAACCAGGTAAAGGGTCTGGTGTTGAATGGAGCGACGCCACCTACTTTGGAGGAAACATTCAACGCGGTTCAAAGATTTGCCCCCATCGCTACCTCCAGTCAGATTACCACTGAAGCTTCCGCTCTAGCTGTGACGGGATCAGCTCGTGGTACACACTCAGACCGTGGTTGGGGTCGTGGGAGAGGGAGAAGTACCACATCAGGACGACCTCCTCTTCCTCCATGCGAGCATTGTGGAAAGACTAATCACCAAGCCGTGAAGTGCTACTTGAAGTTTGGGTATCCAACTGACTTTCCATATCCACTGCCTCCAGGTGGGTTCTATGCACGAACAGTGATATCTCAACCCTCTAGCTCTACAGGGGAACAATCCAGCTCCACAAGTTCCTCCCCTACGACCACCACAACACATGTCTCTCACCACATCTCTACCTCCGACCCAGGTATTGCCTCTCATATATCTCAAACGAAACCTTGGATTATTGATTCTGGGGCATCGGCACACATGTCCGGAACTCCGTCTCTCCTCTCTCTGCTTCGAGCGCTTAGCCCTCCTGAAATAGTCACCATTGTCGATGGACGCTCCTGCTTAGTGATTAGCAAAGGGACATCACGACCCATTCCGTCCCTATCCTTGGACAATGTCTTATATGTGCCAAACCTCAACGTCAATCTACTATCTATAAGCGCCATCACCAAAGCACTTTTTTGCACAGTTCAATTTTTTTCTTATCATTGTGTATTTCAGGAGTTGCAAAAGGGACGGAGGATTGGCTTGGGTAGAGACAATGGAAGGGGCATCTATGAACTGATCCCGGGTGCACCGTCGGTGGGGTTATCATGTCTTTTTTCTGAGAAAAACTCATCGTCGTTATGGCATCGTAGATTTGGACATGCAAATATATCCAAGTTAAGACAAGCTCTACCAGGTATTTCCCTTTCTGATTATCAGTGTGAATTGTGTGAACTTGGTAAACATTTTCGTGCAACTTATCCTCGTCGTGATGCTCCTCCATGCGAACAACCATTTGATCTTATTCATTGTAATATATGGGGTCCGTCTCGTGTACAATCTCTTGGAGGTTTCCGGTACTACATGGTTCTCATCAATGATTTCTCGCGAGCTTCATGGGTCTATATGCTCAAAGATCGTGCTGAGGTTATGGAACATTTCAAGTCGTTTCTCGGAGAGGTAAAAACTCAATGGAAAGCCACTCCTAAAGTCTTAAGGACGGATAATGCACTTGAATTCTTGCAATCTGGACTTCAAGAACTCTGCAAAGACCATGGCATTCTACATCAGAAAACATGCCCATATACTTCGCAACAAAATGGAGTGGCTGAAAGGAAGCATCGACACATACTAGATACATAAGTACCAGACTACTTATGGGCAGATGCAGTCCTCACGGTGACATACCTCATCAACCGCCTTCCATCCTCACCACTTGGAGGCGAGATACCATTCAGACGGCTACAGCCTAATGAAGACTTATTTCCTCTTCCTCCTTGTCCCCCGGGTTTTCGGGTGTGTCGCATTTGTTCAAGACACTACCCCAAACCTATCAAAACTTGTCCCCCGGGGGCTCAAGGGAGTTTTGTCGGGTATTCTCGCACGCAAAAGGGATATCGTGTATATTTCCCTGACAAACGCAGGTATGTTATCTCGGCGGACGTCACCTTTCACGAGAACACCATATACGATGATGCACCTCCGTCATCCTCCATGCCTTTGGCAGAAGAAGGATTATCAAAGATCTCCACACCCTTCCCAAATCCTACAATGGAAGACGAGCATATTCAGACCCAGGCTCTACAACGGGCAACCCCGGAATGTGACCCACTGGAGGAGCTACCGCTACCAGAATCACCTTCTCGACTTCTTGAGGCTACTCCTGTGGCACCTGCCAAAGATCAGCAGATTTCACCTCCACCAGCCGATGAGGATCTCCATGTTCCCATAGCCTTGCGGAAAGGTACTCGCTCCTGCACCGTTCGCCCTTGTACCGTTTGCTCTATGGCCAATATAGTATCCTATGATCGCCTATCACCATCATATCAAGCATTTACCGTATCCTTAGAATCTAAATATATTCCGAAGTCGCATGTTGATGCTATGGAGATACCTCGCTGGAAGGTCGCTATGGATGAAGAATATGGAGCTCTTATTCGACGGGATACATGGGTACTAGTTCCTCGACCAAAAGGAGCAAATGTTGTGTCATGCAAGTGGGTGTTTACTCCAAAATACCTTCCGGATGGGTCGATACATCGATACAAGGCAAGGTTGGTGGCTTGAGGGTTTTCACAAAAGTATGGCATTGATTACTCTGAGACCTTCTCCCCTTTTGTGAGATTGGCTTCAGTACGAATCTTGGTCTCTATGGCAGTGAATCTACAATGGCCATAGAGACCAAGATTTTGGCAGTGAATCTACAATGGCCATAGAGACCAAGATCTTGGTTTCCGAGAGTGTGATTCTGACCCTACAGTGTTTAAACGATCGACTCCCACAGGATGTGTTATTTTGGCAGTATATGTGGATGACATGCTTATTAAAGGCAATGACTATCCGGCATTGAGGACACGAAGAAATTTCTTCAAGCACATCTCGACATCCGAGATCTGGGGACACCAAAATATTTCCTTGGTGTTGAATTTGCGTGTCGTCATGGAGAGGTGGTACTTAATCAACGGAAATATGTGCTTGATATTTTGCAGGACATGAATCTTCTGAATTGTAAGCCCCAAAGATCGCCCATCAAAAGCCGCCCAAACTTTTGGGATGAAAAGTCTCCACCCCTCAATGATCCTCAGCGGTATCGATGATTGATCGGCAAAATGATTTATCTCACAGTAACAAGACCGGATATTGCCTTCACCGTCAACCTACATAGTCAATTTATGCATAATCCTAGGGAGGTACATTGGGAGGGTGCCCTCTGTCTACTTGCGTATCTTAAACATGCCCTGGGGAGAGGGCTTGTATTTAGACAACACGATCACCTACGTGTCGTTGGTTACTCGGACTCAAATCTTGCAGGTGATCGAGAAGATCGGAAGTCTACGACCGGATATTGCATATATGTGGGAGGAAACTTAGTCACGTGGACCAGTCATAAACAAAGAGTTCCATCCTCCTCAAGTTGTGAGGCGGAATATAGAACTATGCATGAAACGTCATCATGCATGTTATGGGTAAGAAACCTATTAATCGAATTGGGTTATCCAATACGAGAAGCAATGCCAATGCATTGCGACAATGAGGCAGCTATCTTCATCGCAACGCATAAAACATTCTCATTAAGAACTATGCACATTGAGACGACGTGTCATGTCATAGGTTGGCGCATTTTGGAGGGCCTTATTTCTACACCATATATTGCATCTTCAGATCAACTCGCGGACATCTTCACCAAGGGATTAGGTGCTACCTCATATGACACTTTCTGTCACAAGCTGGGTCTCATTGATATCTATGCTCCAATCAAGGAAGCAGGATGAAGACGAAGAAACTCAGTAATGGTGAATGTGGAAACAAAGGCCCAATAGGGCCACGCCTCTTTCCCTTTCTCTCTCTCCGCCCGCATTTTCCCGCTCCTATATGTAACCCCCTTTTCTTTGTGCAATGAATCGATCTCCATTCTCATTCTCTCCCCCTTTCCACACAAAACTTACGGAAGTTTTTTTGGATTTAACTATTTTCTTTGACTCATCATAACGTAACCGGTCTTTAACACAATCATTGATTAAGAATAGCTAATTATGCCAACCGAGGAGAGGTTGCATTTTTCCACCACAATCAGACTGAAAATGTGGGATTGTGGTTGAAAATCTTTGTTCAACTAACTTTTTTTTATTTTCACCATTCGATTTAAAAACATCACGTTTGCGTTTGAGGTAAAGACAGATGTAAATACTGTAATTGTGAACAAAAATGACAGTGTTGTAATCCAAAATGAGATAGATTAAGAGAGGGGTCCCAAATATCTGAAGGAATTAAATCTATAGGTTTTATTTTATTTATATTTGATCTTGCAAAAAGAAGTTTGGATTCAAGATCATATTAATACGCAAACTTACACTCAAGAAATTGTGGTCTTTAATTCGTTTAGCTTGATCATAATCCTTTTAGATGCAAGCTTTTCTTGTGATTGGATGCTGATCGTTAGATGAGGTTGATATCAGTTACCGTCGTCAGTTATTCTGTGACTGTTCTCACTCAGTCGTGAAGATAGATCTTGGAGTGTTCTGATTTTTTCTTAAGGTTCATAACATTAATCTGCAGATCATGACAGCTTGTTCACGGATCTTACAATGCAGCTTCAGATTTAACGGTTAACCCAAAATCACTCGAAGTATGATGATTAGCACTCATGCGTAATATCATTAAATTACCATAAAATAATCTAGTAATTCAAAATACATAAAAAAGAACACGTGACACGGTTAGAATCATAAGCTTCTCTCCATCAGATTCGTTTGCCAAACACTTAAACCGGTATTTATTATGGGCTTGAAAAATTTTATGGGATTTTAACAATTCACACAGAATAATCAGTGCTAGCGAGTAACTAACTACGTCATCAATTCCTGCATCGCACAGTTGTCCATTCATCTCTAGCCCTGAAAGACGCATGGCTAGAACGCGAGCGGCGATTCGACGTTCGTCCGTTTGAAGGGCTAAAACAATCGATACAGATCGTCTTCAACGAGAGGAGAGCGCATCAGAGAAGGAAAACTAGAGACCGACTCTGCCCTTGGAAACCCTTCCCTTCATGCGGCTTACGCCAGAACAAAGCATTCAGTACAGAGTAAAAGAGATATTTTCGGCAGAGAGAGTTCTGGGTGGTCGCTCGTTTCCATCTCTTTCTCTCATCCGCCGCATGAAGAGTTTGTCAAATCTGACGAATCTCCACAGGCGGCACGACGCCGTTCTTGCAGGCGTGCCTGATCTTGTTCGAGTCTCCAGAGATGACGAGCTCGGTCAGCCCAAGCTCCCCCTTGCGTGTCCTCTCCTCTATCTGCCTCCGTGTCGACTTGTAGTAAACCGAGTACAACACCAGCTGTAAAACCGCGAAGAGCACTCCGAGACCGTTCGGAATCTGCAAAACCCGACTCATTCTCATCATTATAATCATAATTCATCTTCTCTTCTTGTTCTTAAGAGAGAAAAGAGAGTATATCGCTCACGGTAATGAAAAGATCAAAGCGAATGAGGGCGTAGCAAGTCCAGCAGGCGCCGTTTAAGAAGGAGGCCAGGGAGAGGGACAGCGGCATGAACTCCACGCTCTTCGTCTTGATCACCAGTTTCTGATAATTAAGATAAGTAGCGATCATGTGAAAGAAACGTCATTTTCTCGGCTAACGGAGCAAGAAGAGGGAGAGAATACGAACCATGACGGAGAGCGGGGCGACGTACATCATGGTCCCGAAGAACACGCAGAGGCTTCCGACGATGAGAGAGCGGCGATCATAAGTGTGAGCGAGGGTAAGGACGAGGACGGCTACCACAGCAACGAAGACGATCTCTGCAAGGAGAATAGCGAACACTCGCAGCCTCGCTCTGCCGTGCGAGTAGAGGAGAAAGAGCAGCACATACGTGAGCTCTATCACGAGGCCCGCCCCGTTAATGGTGATCACCAGAAGGCTGTGGGGGTGTACCAGCGGGAGCCCATACAAGACCCACAGCAGACAGTTTAACAGCGTCGCGAGATACGGTATCGCCGAGAACTGCTCCACCGATTTCTTCTTGCAAATGGTCACAAACGTCGGCCTGCTCGCACAGAAAAAACGAAAAACTTAATGCAGAAACTCGGTGATTGGAATTGGGAGTGCGAAGGAGACGCGATAGTTCTGTTCTTACACGGGAGAGAGGAAGAGCACAAGTGCGATCACGTTTCCTGCGGAAAGAACAAGAGACAGAGCGTTAACGGGAGAGGAAGAGGAAGAGGAAGGGAAAGAGGATGATGTAGAGAGTCATGTATCTCTCTCACCAATGATCCCCACCACCATCCTCACCGCGTCCGCAGAAACCATGGTTGCCCGAAACTCTGCCTTAGAGAGAGAGAGAGAGAGAGAGAGAGAGAGAGAGAGAGAGAGAGAGAGAGAGAGAGAGAGAGAGAGACTGGAGGTTGGAGGTACTTGGGGTGGTGTACCCGTTCCATGAGAAGGGTCGTTTAAATAGCTCATCCTTCTCTCTCTCCCATCTCCACACTCCACACTCCAACATAGACGCAACCTTTCTCTCTCTAGGAATATCTCTTTCTCTCCCTAGGTGTCTGTCTCACTTTCCCTCTAAGAATATATATATCTCTCCCTGGGTACACGTCTCATTTTCTCTTGGTATCTCTCTCTCTTCCTCTCTTGGCATATCTTTCTAGGTACATCTCTCTCTTGCTCCCCAACCCTCTAGGAATATCTCCCCATTTCTTTCTCTTTCTCAATCTCGCTATTTTCTCTGCCCAGCTATCTCTTGCCACCTCTATATCTCTCTTTCTAGGTATCTCCCTCTAGGTATCTCTTGCTACTTCTATTTCTCTCTTTATAGGTATCTCTCCAGGTATCTTTTGCTTCCTCTCTCTCTCTCTAATTATATCCTGCTACCTCTATCTCTCTCAAGCTATCTGTTGCTACCTCTATCTCTCTCTCTGGGTATCTCTCTGTCTAGTTATCTCTTGCTACCTCTATCTCTCTCTCTAGGTATCTCTTGCGACCTCTGTCTCTCTCTCTGGGTATCTCTCTGTCTAGGTATCTCTAGCTTCCTCTATCTCTCTCTAATTATATCTTGCTACCTCAATCTCTCTCTCTGGGTATATCTTGCTACCTGTCTCTCTCTCTCTCTGGGTATCTCTTTCTAGGTATCTCTTGCTACCTCTATCTCTCTCTCTAGGTATCTCTCTGTCCTGGTATCTCTTGGTACCTCAATCTCTATCTCTCAAAGTACCTCGCTATCTAGATAGATATCTCTCCCTACCTCTCTACCCCTCTCTCTAGGTATCTCTGTGTCGAGGCATCTCTCTGTCCAGGTATCTCTAGCTACCTCAATCTCTCCTCTCTAGGCATCTCTTTATCTCTCTCTCTAGGCATAGCTCTCTCCAAACCCCCACGAAGACGCATCAATCTGAATCAGAATCATCATCTGGGTCAGCTTTTTTGGGGAATATCGAGAGAGTTATAATGAATAAAAGACCAGTTGGAGGTGGGGGGAAAAGGGTAGTTAGAACACATGGAGAGAGGCGGGCACGGCCTTCAACACAGGCTCAAAGACTAGCCCACCGCCCCCCACAACCTGGGCTACTTCTCCTTATCCTCCATATTTAATGCCTTTTTCCAAGTTTCAGCCTTAGCCTTGGTCGGCGCGCCGCCGGGCGGCGCCGCCGCGTGGCCTGCCCTTCTCTCCCCACGACAATTCCGCTTCCCGCCTACCTCCCCAATTTCCCAAAAACCAACGGAAATATTTGCACCCAATTTCTTTTCCCTCTGTATATATTGGCCGGCTGAGAGTTCTTTACACGGAAACAGAGATTCTCCTCTCCTGCCTGGTCACAGCGCTGCAGACGAAAAAAGATGGCCGGATATATCAGAGAGAGAAAATTGATGATGTAAAGTATGAACAGGATAGAATTAGACATGGTTGTTATGTTCTGTTTGTTTAAAATGAACAAAAAATTCGCACAAAAGAATCGCACAGGGCTTTGTTATTTGTTTTGTTCCTTTTTATTTTTAAAAAGGAACAAAATTCGCACATTCGAACAAAATTAGGACAAAATTTGCACAAAGCAACAAAAGAACCGTACACGAGTCTATGCGATGTTCTGTTCGATTTTATTTTTGTTCTGTTTGAAAAACTGGACAGAATAAAAAATTCGCACAAAAAAAGCGAACGGCCACATCTAGACAGAACTTATTGCTCAAGATGAAGCGTTGGAGAAGAAAAAAGATAGCGAGAGAGATCAGAAAAAGAAATTAGAAGATGTCAAGTATTAACAGGATAGAACTTACTGCTCAAGATGAAGCCTTGGAGAAGAAAAATGAAAGCGGGATAGATTAGAAAAAGAAATTAGAAGATGTCAAGTATGAACGGGATAGAACTTACTCCTCAAGATAAAGCCTTGGAGAAGAAAAAAGAAAGCGAGAGACATCAGAGAAAGAAATTTGAAGATATTAAGTATGAACGGGATAGAACTTACTGCTCAAGATGAAGCCTTGGAGTAGGCTCTGAGCTCTCTCCGCCTGCTCCGGCGACCCTGAAATCTGAACTACCCTCCCCGGCTGATCTGCTCTTGCGTCGATTAGACTGAGTTTTGCCCCCGACATCTGCCGAAAAATAATCGGTTGAGTAGAAGTTAAAGATGGATTAAACAGGTTGAGAAGAACAGAGACCTCCCCAATCTGCGCTAGCTTGTGCCCTGATCTCATTATCAGGCTGGGGACTGCCTGCTCTGGTATGGAGACTTCGAGGGTCTTCTGGCTGGGCGACGGAGCAGAAGGTCTGATGAAGGAAGCATTAATATATTTCTGTATCTTATTCTCCGATAAATTTGAATAAACTGTTGTTTAATTAAACAATGGGGAGCAAAGGGGCGTTATTCATTCACCTGGGCAGCCCAGTTGTCTGTTGCTGGTCTTCTTGAACTTGGCCTTCCGGTGGCCGATCTAGTGATCCGTTTTGACATGCCGCTGGTTCCTGCTTTTCCAACCCAGACGATGATGAACAAAGTTATTGAAGGGAAAGCCAAGTTTATCTTTGCCATCTTCTCTACTAGAAGAAACAAAGAATTCGTTGCTCAACCTTTTTCACTACTTTCTCTGTTACTGAAACCTGGGATATTATCTAAAATTTCAAAAGGAAAAGAAGCGGCAATAGCTCCCATATCAACGACTTAGAGGAGGAGACAAGGGTACTAGAGCTAAATTCAACATAATCGCTACACATATTAGCCATTCAGAATTAGAACGGATGTGAATAGGGTCCACGTCACAATTAACTGCAAATCACAGACCACAATGAATCATATATCAGCACAGGGTAGAGTAGAGTATCCATCGTCATGAAGATGATAAAATCAACGACAGGATGAAAAATGTTCTGGGATAAAATGAACGTAAATAAATTTCCAATTGGCAGTTTCTTTGTACTTCTGTTTTGCCTAGGTGCTCATTTCAAGGGAAGAGATTACTGACAAGTCAAACACTTATGATGCATCTATAACCCCCCAGGGAACATCCGAGCGCCATCACCAAATGGCACAAGACGACAGACGGGCAAAGCAAAGGGCTGAACAATTAGGAAGATTAAAGAATATAAGTTCCACGGTAAATCAGTCTTTATGAGAGCAACATATATTAAATGGAAAGGAGCTCCACTTAGGCTCAAGTCGGACAGAAAATTCAAATTAAGATGGGTTCTCCCTTAAAACAGAAAACAAAAGCGAAGCACATGGAACAGGCGCCTTTAGAGGCCTCAACTAAATATTGGGCCCAGAAATTAGCAGAAAAAACAAGAGATCACAAAAAACATGGCAACAAGAATGTAAGAAAACAATTTCAGGTTTGTAAATCACAATTCCAGAATGTAAGAACACAACTCCTGCCATTTTTATACTGAAAACAGTTTTGGGTTCATCGTTGCGACGGAAATTAAATGTCACCTCTGGTTTTCGTTCAATGGCATCGATCTTCATGCCTTGACTTGTTCCAGATGACTGTTCAACTCCTCTATTTACTTCAGACTTGGGTGAGCCAGAATCGGGTCCAGGTTGGCTTAAAGTTGAAGACTCCCTCAGAGTGGGGACATCACGGAATACAAAACTCCTTAGCCACGATGTAATCTGTAGAAGCGCCTCGCGAGCTGCTCTAATCTCACCAACGATCTGAATACAGCAATAATTCACCCTCGAATTTTCAACATTTTGCACACTCGAAGTACATTTTCTTGCAATTAGTTAACCAAATTCTCACAAACCTGCAAAAGCTCGAATGCACCAGACGCACAGGAAGGAAATTCCTCCCTAGGTAACACCTGAATGTTGGCATTACCTAATCTTCTCAATTCCGTCAAAGATCCAGCTGAACTAGCTGGAACGAGAAGTCTCGTTGTCACTGTCTTGCCCTTGTCAGGATCAAGATCAACCATTTGATTTTGAATGTGTAAAAGCGCTTCCTGGGCAGGAAAAAGCTCGTCGTTGGGTCCCTGAATCAAAAGAAACATATTAAAAAGACAAATACAATCTTAACAAGCACGGTTAGGAATTTCCAGGTAACCATGAAACACACCTCATCAGAAGTAATAACGATGACTCTTTCGTCCGAACCAGGCACAGAATCAGAGACACTGACATCAACTCCGACCTCATCACGCAGCATTTCCAGAATTCCACACGACTCGCCCATCATACTTTCAACTTTATCATTTGGGCAGAGAACTTGGAAAACGATGTCCTCGTATGTGGATTGTTGAGGGCGATTGGAGTTTGAAACGCTGTCGAATTCAGGCGGATAGACAGGCGAACGGGAAGGATAAGAGCTCTCTCTTGATCTTGCAGACCGATGGCCTGCGTCAGTTTCATCTGGTCTTTGCAGCAAATTATGAGCAAACTCGTCTTCAGCGGGAAGATATCGTTCAGGAGAATAAGGCCGGCCGCGGTAAGGACCGCGCTCCCGATGAAAGCTTTCCTTCAAACGAGATGAAATGATGGAGACGGCCTTCTTCACGGCATTACAATCCCCCACAACCTGCGGAAAAAACCCACTTAATGAATTGTTTTACCGGTGATTAATCCCGCAAAAAATTGTTGAATTAGCCGCAGCAACAGCGCAAAGAGATCATCATCGCTACCTGAACTACTTCCTCGGACGCGGAAACACAGCGGGGAGTATGATGATCTCGCGGTAAAATTCGAATGTGGGTCTTCGTCTCGACTCTCATTTGCTCAATAATCTTACCACCCTTTCCCATCAAGCAACCAACATGGCCTCTGGGCACAACCAGCCTGGTGATCACTCGTCCTCGATCTCGATCACCGCCGCCCCATCCGCTGTAATCATCTTCATCAAGATCGCCATCCAACTCAAACCCGGCGTCGAGGATCCTCTCATGAACAAGAATCAGCGCCTCTTGAGCAGGGGAGTACTGAGGCGGCCGGCCATCAGGCTCCCTCCGCCGATTATCAGAAGTTTCGATGATCAGCTCCTCATCGCCAGGAGCCAACTCATGGACAGTGATCCAAGCGCCAGTCTCTTGCCTGAAGTTCTTCAAGAAACAGCCCCCCTTTCCGATCACGCTCCCGGCCCTCTCGTCCGGGCAGAGTATGCGAAAGCTCGTGGTCACAGACGGCGAAGAAGGCGATCCGTCGTGGAATTTGGAGCCCGAGGAAGAAGAAGAAGGCGGCGGCGGCGGCGGCGGCCGGCGGTCTCCGCCGCGGCGGTGGTGATACCGAGCCTTGGTCCTCGGCGGCGGCGATGCCTGAGAGTCCGATTCCTGGTCGTAGTAGTACCCCCGCTTCGATCGGGACCTCTCCATTACCAAACCATTTATGACGGCTCCAGTCAACTCGCGATTCCCGACCTCGAACGCTCAGACTTTCACTCCTCCTCCGTCTTCCTGTTCTTCGTCCGCTGGCATTCTACACTTCTTCCCCTTCCCTCTCCACAGATCTCGCAGCTCCTACACTCCATCGCCGTCCCGCATTGCGCGATTACGAGCAATTTCTAGGGTTTCACCGTTCATCAAAAGTCCTTGCTCTTCCACTCTCGATCGATCGAAAGATCCGCAGTTCTTGTTCTCGGGAGATCGGCGGAGGGGATTAGCGCCACCCTAGCAGCGGCGGCGGAGCTTCAAACTAGTCCCGGCGGCGGCGAGTTTCAATCGCGAAGGAAGGCGACGAATCCAGATTGCCTCTACGGGGGACGGGTTCTTTATACGACGCTGGATTAAAGGCCCGCCGATCCGACGGTGGAGATCCGTCCACGGAGGATTTTTCTCATTGGGCCGGGCTGCTGTCAGCCCAATAAGAAGATTTGAAATAATCAGGGGATTTTTATTTGTAGGAGCGTTGAACGACTTGAGAGTCGAGAGAGAGGGATTAAATTCTGAAGCCCAAGCCGGACCATCTTCTCGTTCCTTCCTTCTTCAATTTCCTGGAGTTTCCGTCGATGAGATTCTCCAGAGACTTGGCGGTTCTGCTCCTGCTCCTCCCCGCCTCCTTCAACAGCTCCGCCAGCCGATTCTTCTCGTCCTCCGCGTCCGGATCCGCTGTCCCGAGCTTCTCCTCCCGCAATTTCAAGACCTGTTCCAGGATCTTGATCGCGTCGTCAACCCTGCAAGAACAATGCCGAAATTTCCCGATTCACGCCACAAAAATTCCAAATCTCAGGTCAGTAAACCCTAGTTCATCCCGCAAGAAGAACGACGGAAGTAGTTCCCCATTCATGCTCCAAACAATTACTTCTGAAGATCAGTAACCCTTGTTCATCCCGCAAGAAGAACGACGGAAGTAGTTCCCGATCCATGCTCCAAACAATTACTTCTGAAGATCGGTAACCCTAGTTCATCCCTCAAGAAGAACGACGGAGGTAGTTCCCGATTCATGCTACGAACAATTCCTTCTGAAGATCGGTAAACCTCAGTTCAATCGAGAAGGGAGATTAGATTACCTTCCCATGGCGTCGTAAGCGGCCGCGAGATTGCTGTAGACGCCGAGAGTGTCCTGGTGGAATTGACCGCAGTCATTCTCCAAAACGCTCTTGGATTCCTCAAAGAGCTCGGCGGCTTCATCGACCTTGTAAAGGTGCATGCAGGCCAACCCCGCCTGGTTCAGCAAAACTCCGAAGAACGCCGACCGCCGCTCGCCGCCGGCCCTCAGCTTGGAGACAGCGCTCAGCAGGCAAGACCTGGCCTCGCCGAACCGGCCCATTTCAAAGAACATGACCCCCATCTGAGCCTCAATCCCGGCTATGGAGCTCCACTGGCCGGGCGACTCCTCCAGCAAGCCCAAAGCCTTCTGCAGAAGCTTCAGAGCTTCCTCGGGCTCCCCGATCGCCTCATAAATAGCGGAGACTTCCGTCAGCCCAGCGGCTATCTCCTCTCCGACCGTGCCCGGGGCCGGCTTGGAGTAGATCTTCAGCGCGTTCTCGCAGTAGGACTTGGCCTCTCTGAGCTTGCCTGTCTTGCAGTAGAGATCAGCGAGGCGGGCGAAGACGGAGGCGACGAGGGAGTGGTTGTCCCCTTTGGTGGATTTGAAGACGGTGAGGGATTTCTGGTAGGCGAAGACGGCCTCGTCGAAGCGGCCCATGGAGAGGTAGACGTTGCCGATGTTGAGGTCGATGGCGGCCACGTCGTTGTCTTGCTTGGAGTCGATCATGATCATGGAGGCGAGGACGAGGTGCTCCAGAGCGGCGTCCAAGTCCCCTTTGGCTTCGGATATGAGTGCCATTAGACGGCGGTCTGCGGCTTCTTCTAGCATTCCGAGCGATTTCTGCCCGCGGTGGATCTCCAGCGCCTTCTGGCAGAGCCTCTCCGCCTCGTCGAATTCCAGCGCTTGGATGTGCGCCTCCGCCAGGTACCTGCAGAATTTGCCCTAGAAATCAGAATTTTTCGGATCATATCACCGATCTAAACGAAAATCGAGGTTGATCTCGTGTTCTTGTTTCGTGATTTGATTGCCAAAATCGATTGAAAATCAGCGATTCGGAAGTTTCAAGTAGTGGAATTGCGATTCATCGGAGACTGATCATGTTCTTGTTTGGTTAGTTGAGTGTAAAAATTTGCAAATAAATCTGCCATCTATATGATTGAAACGGGTGATTCATCCGAGATTGATCCCGTTCCTTATTTCGTGATTTGACTGCAAAATTCGTGAGAAAAACTGTAATTCGGATATTTCAAGCAGGTGATGGATCAGTAATCCGAGATTGACTTCAATTTTTTTGCGAATGAATCAGCAGCCTAGATGGATTCAAACAGGAGATTCATCCCGTTCATTGTTTCGTGATTTGACTGCAAAATTCGCGAGAAAATCAGCAATTCGGATGTTTCAAGCAGGGGATGAGCGATCATCCGAGATTGATCTTGTTCTTGTTTGGTGAATTGACTGCAATTTTTTTGCGAATGAATCTGCAGTCTAGATGGATTCAAACAGGTGATTCATCCGAGATTCATCCCGTTCATTGTCTCGTGATTCGACTACGAAATTCGCGAGAAAATCAGCAATTCGGATGTTTCAAGCAGGGTATGGGCGATCATTCGAGATTGATCTAGTTCTTGTTTGGTGATTTGACTGCATTTTTTCGCGAATGAATCTGCAGTCTAGATGGATTCAAACAGGTCATGCCTCCGAGATTAATCATGTTCATGATGGTTTGATCGAGTCTGATACTCGTGATTTGATGATGGTTTGATCGAGTCTGATACTCGTGATTTGACTGCAAACATGACAGGATTCTCCCGTGCGTTGTTAGGATTTTCGTGATTTGACAGCAAACAAAGCAGGATTCCGTATCGCGATTTCCCCATCCGAGTTGGATCCGGTTCTTGAGATTCGAGATTGAATTGAATAAAAACGGTAAAGTTTCGGAACGACGAACCTGAAAGTTTCGAGGACCCTGGGATCGGAGTCGCCGAGAGCCTGAATCTGAACATTGAGCCCTTGAGTGTAGCAAGAGATGGCCTGGTCGATTCGCCCCAGCATGGAATACGTATCCCCGAGCTGCATGAAGCCAGAGAACGCGGCTAGGGCATGATCTTGCCCCCTGTCCAAGTCCGGAACCTTCAAAGCCCGCTCAAGAACAGGCACCGCCTCCTCGTACCTCCCCAAGCTACAGTAGATCGCCGCGGCGACGTGCAAGCTCATGACCAGATCCAGACTCCCCTGCGAGCACCGCTCGAAGGACTTAGCCGCTCGGATCGCGTAATCCAGCGCCTTGCCGGCGCTCTCCCCCGACGCGAGCGTGTCCCTGGCGAGCTTCAGCAGGAACGGGCCTAGATCTGGATTGTCCAAGGCGGATTCCTCGAGCAACGGCGAGTTCATCTTCTTGCCCGAGCGACTCGCCGCCCTCGGCAGCGGAGATTTGGCCTTGATCTGCTCTTCCATCTCCGCCGGCATCGATCTACTTGCAAGAAGGCGAGGAATCCTCTGACCTAGATCGATCAAAACTCAAGAACATCTACCGATCTGGATCTCGAACGCTCCGATCGCCTTGACGACTGCCAACCTAATCCGGACGATTGGGGTCGGGACCAGGCTAGGGTTGGTGCGACTAACCCGTCAGGATTGTGAAGTTGCTGGCAAGAACAATATTAAACAGCTCGGGACTTCCTTGATTCCACCGGTCCTCAGCGCCTCCTCTTCCTGCTTCGAGCACGACTGGTAAAATTTCTTTCCCGCGGACTAGAAGCTTACCCTTCGGAGTTTAAATATCCATTCATAGCACTTACCTTCTCTGCTTGGATGTTAGCTCCGGATCGTCCGGGATGTGGACGATGGACGACGGGACGAGACGAAGATCATCGGGCTGACGTCCAGAATCAGTGCAGGGATGTGGACGGGACAGTTTTTTCGTCCGAGACCTCTGAACGGGACAATTTTTGTACCGTCCGGACAAAAGCCGTCCCGTCCAGAGGTCTCGGAACTAATTTCCTTCCTGGTTGTTGTCCAACCTCGTGGACGGGACGATTTTTCGTCCTGGGACGAAAAAACCATCCTGTCCACGTCCTGCACTAGATAGTTCAAGATTGTCCCGTCCGACATCCGGGATCAGCACAGGGACGCGGACATGAGGGTTTTTTCGTCCGAGATCTTGGGAGGGGGTAGTTTTTTCGTTCAAGTGGATGAAAACCGTCCCGTTCAGAGGTCTTGGGACGAATTTCCATCCCAATTTTGGTCCAACCTCGCAGACGAGACTATTTTTTCGTCCTCCGGCGAAAAAACCGTCCCGTCGCATCCCTGCACTATACTTGGAGGTGTGACCTGATGCTCAAAAACTGTTTATGAGTGATCTTATGGAAATAGATTGGACTTGTTCATGATAATTGGACCTGACTTCTTGTATGATTTGTGAAAGTATGATGTCTAGAGAAGTCTTGGAGAAAGGATTTTGATTTTGATATTTGGGATGGCATTAAGATGTTTCACATGTTAGCAATGAAAGTGTATAGTTGAACAAAATCCCATCACCAAGGATAAATGTTGTAAGGTGTTTAGAATGGGTGTGACTCTGGAGTAATTTTCAAAATGAATATTTTCAAATACATGAGAAGTTACTAAAGTAGTCTATAAATGAGTCATGATAATGATTGTGTGTATCTGACTTTTCATGTATCCATACTCTCTCACTTTATAATAGATTCTATGACCATTTTATACTAAAGAAAAAAGTTTTCTAAGCTGCTTTTTTGCATTGGTTTTCCAATGGAGTCACCCAGACATGCAGATTATTTGGAAAATAAAATGTAAGATACGTAGAAATATAGAGTATTTTTTCTCATTAGGGGAATTTTTTACAATTTTTCTTTTACAAAAGTAATTTTAGGAGAATTTGTAAAAATAATTGTAGGAAACTTTTTATAAAAGTATGAGGAGAATTTTATAAGATAACTATTTTACTTTTCATACATTTTTTTATTGCATATGAAAACGTTAATTTTATAAATGCAGCATGCGTCACAAACTGAAACAAAAGTATACTTTAATAGCCAATTAATATTTCTTGCAGTAACCTTAATTTGATGAATCCTCATATAAAATCCCAGGATAACAGTATATTTAACAATATTAATAACAAAGTTGCATGACATTTATGCTTGAAATTTTCACCTTTTTACTAAGTTGGTTCATAAATGAAAGTAAAGATTGAATTTTTTTATTTAGCTTAGAAGTTTTACTGAATAGTATGCTCTCATTGAGGAACAAAATTTTTGGAAACTCATTATCCTTGTATTTTGAACATATTTATAATTTTAGGGTCAATTTCATCAAGCTGGTTTCTGTTGACAGTTTTTAATGAGAAAAAAATATGGTTCACCAAGCCCAAATTTCCACTATCATTGAAGCTAGTTATCATTTTGGATGCCTGCAAAAAAACACAAATATAATAAGAATGTATATTATGTTCTTAAGAATTTATTTTGTGATTTTTTCCGCATCAATTTATCTCACATGCACATTAAAATATTATTTTTTCTTATGATCTCCATTTGTATTTATATCATTTTTTGATAAATGAAGTCCACAGCATCCAGGGAGATCCAACCCTCGTTACGGAGCAATAATTTTTTGCTACACTCTTTCCACATTTTCTATGCCTTTTGATTGTCTTAGTTATTCTCTTTTCCTAAATGGAAACATAGGAGAGGAACCCTCAAGTTTTATAGAATTCAAGCTGATCTCCGTGCATGATAAATCCCATCATACCAATTTTGTATTTCCCAATTTTACGACAGGGAAGGAACATTGAGAGAATCTTAATCTTATATTCAAGAACAGCTTTTAAAAAAGGGAAGATATGAATATCATAGAGAGTTCACTCTTGGATTAGGATGAACGATGGAATCAGGCCTATACATTCTAAGTAAAACAGAAGGTGATGCAACATATGGATGTTGGGTGATGAACACGTAAGAATTCACCATTTGTAGCCAAAGGTTCATAAATCTTGTCTCGAAAGCCAGCGATGTTATAACAGTACATCAGTTATGCATATGTTCCTGTGCTCTATAGGGTTACCTTTTCTTCTAACTAAAATTTCGTCCTTGTGTTTGGGATAACTGATTGAGTTTTGTATATTTGTTTCTCTTGAAATTATACTTTACAACATTTGATGTCTAAAAAGTTGACAAATTTTGATGCATTTACTAATTCAAGATCTCCCATGTAATTAACGATGGTCTTCTCGTGGGACCTGTCTGAAAGTAGTGCAATGTGCGGTCCGGTTTGATTTTTTGGACCACACATCGAACTTCTACAGTACTTCGTGCCGCACAAAAGTAATTGTGCATTTTTAAGGCTTTCAAATGCAGGTGAGACTCTCTCTCTCTCTCTCTCTCTCTTCCTCTCTCTTGCTTTTCTCTTTCTCTCTCTCCCTCCTATCTCTTCCTCTTTATCTCTTGTGCTCTTCTCTCTCTCTCGCGTTCCTCTCTGTCCCTCTTTCTCGCTCGCGCTCTTCTCTCTCTTCCCTCTTTCTCTCTCGCACTCTCTCTCGTTCCTCTATCTTACGCTCTTCTCTCTCTCGTTCCTCTCTCTCACTATCGCTCTTCTATCTCTCTCGCGCTCGTCTCCCTTTCTCACTCCCTGTCGCTCGTCTCTCCCGTCCTCTTTCTCTATGTCACTCTTCTCTCTCTCCGTCTCTCTATCTATCTTCTCTCTTCTCTCTTCTCTCTCTCTCTCTCTTTCTCGCTATTCTCTCTCCCGCTCATTCTTCCCTCCCATTCTTGAGTGTGCAACTTGATACTCTCTCACTCTCTCTTTCTTTATCATTTTCTCTCTCTCAATGTTGGGTGTTACTAATGATATCCATATGCATTATCCGTAATCGGATAATGATTTATTGTCACACGGTCAAATCTCGAGCTAGGTTTCTTGCTCGGAAATGGCGTGTGTCGGCCTTAGTGCTTGGAGAAAAACACTGAGTAGCCTTGATCTCTTGCAACAGAAGCTTTGTAGATTACTTAAGATCGTATAGAAGGGGTTAGAGGAGATGGTGGTGCTAGGCATCGTTAGGGAATAGGGTCATTGCATTCATATCATAAAGAGTACATCATCATTGGGGATAATTACATGGGGGAAGATGATGGGTGATACAATGAACGAGACGAGGTGCCTGGCGCTAAGGTAATGTTGCCACACCGCCTTAGGGCCGCCGCTTGGCGGGCACGCAGTTTGCGCGACGCCGCCGCATTCGGCGCCCCCGAGCTGGGCGCTGCACGCCCAGCACTACCCGCAGGAGCGCTACGCGCTCGCTGTGCCGTCTCGGCGCTCTCAATGCGCCACATGCCTTAGTCTCCTGGCGGGATGTCTCCCATCCCCGCACCCCACACATGCAATGGCGTGCTTCCTGCGCGGACGCTGCGCGACACCCCGCACAACTCTACGCGCTGCAACTACAGCACGTCACCCCGCATGCGCGTCCGCACCCGCGCGCAGCGCTTGGCGCTGGCGGGTAGCGTTGGTGCCCGCGCATGGCGCTTGGTGTTGGCGCTTGGCGTTGGCGCGCGGCGCTTGGCGCGCACGCGCACATGCCTTTCAGCCCACGTGCCCAGCACGCGCGGACCGTACCTGATTCGTCCCACCTTGGGCGCGGACGAGCACGTGCACAGTCTGCCGTGAATCACCACCGATAGTGGCAAAGGCCTGAAAGATCAGGTATTTGGGCATCACTACCCATAATGACTCAATCCTTTAATGTCGTGAGCCGATATACAACGGACACGCCCTCCCAATAAGCACGCAGGCCTGTGGGCAGGGAATGCCGCCTAGTTAGGGGCCTAACATTTATCCGTACACAGAAAATTTTTGAATGCGGAGAACATCAGTATTGGATGTTGATAACAGATGTTATTATCAATTACTGAACAGATAATGGTTTTGATTATCGTTAGTGTGATAACGATATCAGATGTCGATATCGTTAAGAGGATAACGGTAACTATATCAACTAAGATGTCAGAACGGATAACGGATGATGTGTATGAAATAGTACTTGTAATGGATAACGGATTACAGAATGGATAACGGCTGATGAACAATATGAACATTGATGGACAACGTATGTACATTGATGAAATAGTGTTATGAAATTAATGGTAAATTAATGTTCCACATTGATGTCAAGTTGGGGAACTTAACAAAATGTACACTATAAAAGCAAAGATGGTACATAAACATAACAAACATCATAGGCTTTCATTCCACAAGCCATATGTTTCCCCCGTCGTTGCCTTTGGGTGATGGATGTTGCCTTTTATAAAGGCTATGGGCGACTTGCAACTCGATAAGGTTAATCATTGATGGGGTGAAGTTGTAGCGGTTCTGATGCCGGACGTCGTCAAGATGTCATCCGGTCGTCACCGAGGGTACGGCTCGGTGTCGTATCGAGGACTAATCGGACAGCGTCGACCGAAGTCGTCCGACGGAAGCTAATGACAGATATGGATGATGACGTGCAATGCGAAAATCCTATGTATAGTACTTGCGTGCGCCGATGAGTGGTGGGTGCCATTCCATAGAATTGACGGGATCGCTCTAAGTGAGGCCGGACGGGCCTCCTGAACCTCGGCCGAGAGGGTCGAGGGCGAGTACGCCGCCGAACGGGGAAACCCCGCTGTGATGCTCACACGCGTCGGGTGAACCTGACTCGTACCAGGCAGGTAAGACTCTCATTGTATTTGCGTCGTTTTCTCAACCTGTCTCTCGCTCACCTATCTAACCCGAGCGCGGAAGAGGCGAACCGAAAGTGCACTGAAGAAAGTAAAGGACGTAAAGGGGAGCGGGTGAGACGTACCGTCGTCGCGCTGGCGACTGATATTCGTAATCGGAGGTCCATAGGGGAGTGGGAATCCTGAGCGATGGGAAGATGCCGGCGAGAATGCGGCCGCGGGAGTAGCCGTCGTCGGCGGCAGCTCGAACGTTGACGGGAGGCGTCAGGTCGATGCGATGTGGGCCGCCGGAGCCGAGGACGTGTCATGGGACCATGTGCGTTGAGCGTCTACCAGCGGGGTAGAATCGCCCGCGGGTGGTGAGAGAGGTAGCGGACTGGGGTGTCTCGGCGGGTAGGTTGGGTCGAATGGCGTGGTGTGGGGGAGGAGAAAGGGACGAGAGCGGGCAGTGGGCGCGGACGGTGGGTGTGGGCTCAAGGTCGCCCGATGATGGAGGGTGACGCGCGACCGGAAAAGAAAACAGATTGCGCGGGCGGGAGGAGCTGGGGTGAGAGAGCGCGCGACGGGGGCAGGGGAAGGGAGATAGCGCGGGCGGAGGTGGGAGGTGTAGGGGCAAGATGTGCGGGGAGAGCGTGGGCAGAGACAAGGGGGGTGTGGGAGGTGGTGCGGCGTCGGTAGGGGCGAGGAAGACGGCGCAGACGGCGGCGGGAGGTGAAAAGGTGCAACCGTGGATGAGCAGCGACAGAGCATAAGAAAAAGGGGAGAGGATGGCGGTAGGGGCTGCGGGAAGTGTGGGGGCGACGATAGAAGGGTAAGGGGGGGAGGCGCGGCGGCGGCGGGAGGAGCAGGGTCGGCGCGGGCGGCAGTAGAAACGGAGGGGGACGGCGCGGCGGCGGTACAACCGCAGGCGGCGGTTGGGCGGTGAACGGTGGCGGTTGGGCGGCGGACGGCGGTGGCCGGGCGGCGGGCGGCGGGCGGTGGCTCTTCTTCTCTCTCTCTCTTCTTTCCCTCCTTCTCCTTCTTCTTCTCCTTCCTCTTCTTCTTCTTCCTCCTTCTTCCTTCTTCTTCTTCTTCTTCCTTTCTTCTTCCTGTTCTCACGACCGTGACTCTTCAAATTCTCATAACATTATAACTTAAAAATTCAAGAGTGTCCCCTTGGGCGCCCACCCCTCCCCTTATATAATGGGTGAAGATAGGCCCCCTTTGAGCAACAAAAGGAGAATAAAACTAAAACTAAAAATAAAAGGGCAGTGGGCTTGTCAGGCCCATAGGGGGGGGGAAGGTGTCTTCATATGGGCCCTTCCCCTCGCTACACGACACAAGGGAAACGATGATGATCGAAGATAAAGAAAGAGAGCAAAGTAAAGATAAGAAAAGAAAAGAAAACAACAGATAAGTGGATGCTCCGATGACGAAGTGGCGCATTCGTCATGCCAAATATCTGAACTCGGGGTCGCGCGTCGCTGCGGCGGCTCGTCGTGTCAGCTGGACACGAGTCGGTGGCGGGCTGGGTGACGACGGTGGCTCCTCGCGTGCTGGCTCGATGACGTCTGGTGGTGCTGCGCCATCAGGTTCCAGTAGATGTGGTCAGCCCATGGCTCAAAAAATGGATCACGACTCACTAGGATGTGTGGCTCTAGTATGACTTCAATTGGAGTGAGGTGAAGGCTTACAAGGATTCGTTTCAAAGTGGCATTGATCAATTCAATTTGCTCCAATGAAAATTGAAGGGCATTGATAGGTTTGTCTCCATAATTTATGCCAGGCCTGCCATTACTATCGTCGTTATCTTCAGAATAAGAGCTGATGACGCGCACAGTTGAGTCTTGTGGCTTCTTTGCCAGGCGTTGAAGGAGTAGTCGCATACTCTGACGTGGTAGGTGTCGATGTTGTGTTGGTGGTTCATCAACTGACATCATGGCACCTGTAATGGTTTATATGGCTTAGGCAATATTGGCTGTAATACTCAAATATAAAGTGAAAAGTATCACAAGTCCATCCAACTGCAAACAATGTACTTGTACTAACAAAAGAGTGATGAAACAAAATGTTTCTTAGTGTTTGGAAAAAAGTTAGCTTCGGCATCACAATGCCGCACGGACTTCATCTTAAACCCCATGCGATGCGGCATTACAGACGTCCTACCGCTCTTAAGCAACAATGACATCTGAAATATATGCCATGTCACCTTACCATCCATATGTGTAACATAAATAAAGATAAATTAGAATCATACTTGATGGATGTGGATAAAATCAACATCACTGTCAAGAAAAATGCTGTACCATTTAGTTTTTCCTCCTCGACACCAACGCTTTACATAGACAAGTACCTAAATACTCATCCCCTCCAAACATGATCTCTGGTAAGTGACAACTGCTCTACCAGTGGAGTACAATCGTTCTAAGGGAGCACTTATAGTAGACAATGATAGAAATTCACATGCAATTTTTAATAATATTGGGTAGACAAGAACACCCTTAGTACCCCACCAGGCACGCGCAGAATCTCGCCCTCCCTGGTTTGTTGTACGTAAGAATGTCTCCAATCCCTCCAAATGGGAAGTTGGTGAGGTTTTCCTTGTAGACAGTTCACTACTAAGGGCTTGACTGACCCAAGCCTTTGATGGTTGTTGATGTCGGGGCATGATTATGTCGCATCAGTCATGGGAAGGTGACGGTTTAGTAGGGATAATTCCTCGAACAAAGGATACATCCTTCAAATCGGATGCCTCGTCAAACATTGACCCCTTGTGACATGGGTCAAGTAATGCGGCAGTATTTTGGGCAAAGAGGTTGAATAGTAAACATGTAGATAGCTAAATGCTTATATATATATATTGGTAGAAACATAGGTAAATAGATGGATAGATAAATAGATACTTTGATGAATGGATACAAAAATATAAATAGATTAGTAGATCTATTGATGGATAAATCGGTAGATAGACAGATAAGTTGGTAGATCGATAGATTGGTCAATCTTTAAATAGATAGCTATGGACTACTTAAATGGTTGGGTAGATTGGTAGGTACTAGATAGATATGTGAGCATGTACGTAGCTACTTGCTATACACTAGGCACATTGCCAGGTAGAAAAGTGTGTGGATATATACATTTATTGATGCATACAAAGATAAATCAAAATAAGAAAATGAATAAATATAGATACATACAATGAAATATACGGAGGAACATGGACAGGAAGAGTGAGGTGAAGTAAGAAAAATACAAACGACACTCCGAAAAAAAGTAGGAGACAAGGGCAGAGAGAAGAAATCCAAAATGCATTGTTGCACATCACATTACATCTCTACATAAAGACAAATCGATGCATGATTGTAACATTGGTATTAAATGTGTGTGGCAGCATGTAGTGCAGCATTATGAATACTGAAAAAGATATATACGTAGTTATTTTGATGGCTATATAGATTTGTAGGTACATACATAGATGAATAGATGAACCCTTGTGGAGTTAAGTAGCTAAATCAAAAGTGGAGAACATACCTGAGATGAAGGAGAATCCTTGTTGTGGTATGCGTCTGGCTCCGGGATCTTCAACATCTCCAATAGCTGTTTTCAACTTTAGATCTTCAGCAGAAACTCTTCACCTTCAACAGCTCTTCCAGCAGCACTTCGCCAACACGTCTGGCTCCATTCCCAGCAGCTCCTCCACCAACACCAGCTCCAGCTCCACCAGCGCCAACTCCTCCAGCCAAATCATAATCTAAAGTTTGTGCAAAATTGAAGCCCTAATTTGTTCTCCATCTCATCCACTTTAGACACACGTATTGGGCCAACAAAACATAAAAAATATTATTGGGCCATATTGAATATTGTTCCTGTTACCTGATATTAGTACATGTTACAAGATAACGGACCCATAACGAACAATAAAACATGATAACCAAACAATGAATACTATTAAATTGGTGAACAAAGATGGATAACGGACCCATAACGGATAATGTCTGGAACTTTTCCCATCATCCAACATTGATATCTGATAACAGATATTGCATATCTATTACGTTCATGCGGGTAACGAATGAACTTCGAACAAAATGCTTCGTGTATTTGGTTACCGGCGCCCAGTTTCGTATCCGTTATCTGGACAATTGCACCTTATCTTGCTGGCTCTCTCTCTCTCTTCCCTCCATCTCTGATCACAATCTTTTGTGCTAATTTGTGCACAAATTTGCACAAAAGTCATTGAACTACCCCTTTCATGCGATCAAAAAATTCACATAGAAACCGAAAAAAAGACCAGACTGCACGACCATCTCTACTAGTAATAAACATTGTGATGTATGTTAGAAGCAAATTGAATGTTGAGAAAGTTATTTTTTGTGTAAAATTTGGAAAAATATTAGATTCACCTCCATCACATATGTTATACCATAATTTGGTGACTTTTTAAACTTTATTTTAAGTTTTATTTGACTTTTTTTTGTATTCTATTCAAGATTAACGGATGTGGAAACATTTAGCTTCTAAAAATATTAGTATATATGGCCATCCCAAAAAAAAGGAGCACGTGTCTTGTCATCTAAAGTAGGTGTGTCCAAGATAAATAATTCAAAATTTGATCATTACATTAAATATTTTATGTGGCTAGTTTTGTCTCATTTCATGTAAAAAAATATTCATGAATTAATCTTTCATTTATTTCAAACAATTTTTACTGATGAATATAAACATGACGGTTCCTTAATTGTGATTATTTGTGAATAATTTTACATATCATTTCATGTTTTATCGTTTGTGTTGGTTTAGATTTTTTTATAGTTAAAAAGTTGTATATTTAATGGGCCAAAATCACACCATTGGTAGTGCAAAGACATTTAAGTAATCGAAGGATCATGTAGTCTAGGAGTAATCATACAACAGGTTTATGGGTTTTTGCATAAAATTATAGTCTTGTTAGGAAAAGGATTTTGATGATTTAATATAATAAATATTAAATGAAATTAATTAAGTAGTTGAATATAGTAGTAATATATAAACATTTATTAGATAAATATGTGATGGAGTATATTAGGGATAATAAGTTTATAATTAAGGTAGAAGCCCAATAAGACAAGGAAAATTGGGCCCAATAACAGTTGAAGGCTATAAATATCCAATGTAGTCTTTTTTCTAAGGTATTCCTTTGGTGTTCATTCTCTCTCTTCTCTTGAAAAATCGTGATCTCTCTCTCTCTCTCAACTGAAAGTTCTGGCTGGTGGTGAGGAAATTCAAGACTGGTGGACGTAATCATCTGCATGTTTGTGATTACTGATTCTTCAAGAAAATCCTGGTTAGATTGTTCCATATCTTGTTGAAGGTTCTTGATACCAATTCCTTGATTTCTGTTGAAATTAATTTGAAGGTTCTTGAAATTCATTGACTTTCGTAAGTTAGAATCTAAAATCGAAATTTGAACATTCATAATTTGAAAAACTGATTTTGATCTTGGATTTCTGAAATCTAAATAACAAGTTGTTTTCGGTTTATTGATTATGTGAAATCAAACATAAAATCTAATTGAAATCGTGATCGATAAAGATTAAACATTAAATCACTTTTTACTACATTGTCAATTGATATAAAATTCAATTCGATTTTGATGTTTGCAATTATTTGAAATCATAAAACTAACTTTCTTGGACTTCTTGATTATTGAATATATTCACAGCTTTAAATTTATTTGAATTCTTTAATTAATTCAAATTTGTTTTGAATTCAATTTCAAAATATTGGAATATTTTAGGCGTCCTAATTCTAATTGAATTTAAGTATCGTTCTTGAAATTCAGTTTTCTTCAGATATAAGAAATTCAATTCGAAAATTATTCATTCATCTTGTAAAATTGAATTTGAATTTTAGATTGGATGAAATTTAAATAACTATCTAAATCGATTTCTTGAATGCATTAACTCACAAATTCAAATACATTTGATATCTCCCATATATATATATATTCGATCATAATTGAAATACCTATTGGATTTGAATTGATATATCTTTGTTATAACTGATCAGATTTGATACAAGTGTTTGATTTAAATTGATATCATCTAACTACATTGGATCAGAATTGATATAACTATTTGATTTGAATTGATATTTCCTAAATCACATTCGATCACGATTTACACAGTGAAATTGTTTGATTTAATTTGAGATTTCTAAATCACATTCGATCAGATTCACTATAATTACTTTATTTGAATTGATATTTGTTAAATCACATTTAACTTGAGTTAAGACAATTGATCTTTAATATTGATTGATCTGATTGTCTACTTTGAATATTTCTGATATTAGTAAACATCAATTGATTTCGTTGGACTATCTTATCACAATTGAGCAGAATTATTACCAGTTGATATAAGTTTAGATTTTGACTGCATTTGATTATATCCATTGGTAGTTGACATCGATCGACATTTGATACACGGTTTGTGACTTGAAAGTGGAAAAACAGAATTTAGGAGAGAACTAGTGTTAGGAGAAAAGTTGACTTAAGGTCAACAAAGATATTGTCATTATATTGCTTTTCAGGGAAGTGCACTAACAGGAGAAAGATCACATCCACTTGAACACGGGAAGGTGACCTGAGACATGAGGACTTCATCAGCACAGAGTGGACTGAGGAGAGGCTCAGAAAGTTGCTGGAAGCTGAGAAGGCACTCGATTGAGGTCGAGGAAGACGTCGGCACCAAGCAAGTGTTTTTTTTTTAGTGTGTGATTACTTGAGATCAGTGCGAGCAATTGTGCATCGCAAACAGTTTTTCTCACTTTGCATTTGCCAAAGTGACTAGTGGAGTCAGGGCGACTCCTCGGGTGAGGTGCGGCTGCAGTAAGGGCACATTAGTGCCCCGAAACAGGGGTAAAAATTTATTGTCCCTTGAGTGAAGTAAGTGAGACTAAAACATGGAATCTATATAAATAAAAAGAAGTGGAACTAATTCACCCCCTCTTAGTTCAACAAGTCTTAAGGTATAAACTGAAGGTCAAATTTGTAATTTACATATGGAGCTACATTTTACCATTTTTAGAAGTGAAATATTATTTTTTATTTAACACAAGCTCCTTCTCAGAATTTGTGTTTATGTTGAAATGTTATAATTTCCATAATAGAAAATCATTTTATCAATCATTTTTTGGAAGATATTAAAAAAAATCAATGTGGTTACGGTTTACTGTGATCAATATAGTGCTCAAAATATGTCTTAAAATATATGATGTACTCATAATAAAATTAAACACAACTTTTATCAATGCTGAATGGAAAAAAGGAGCAATTTTTTCCTTTATTTCATATACTATTAATTTTATAATCATTATTTGAAAATAATAAAGTACATAATCATGTGTGCATTAGTAAATTTTCTTCTTGATTTCTTCAAATCTTATTTCTGCTGAAAAATACAAGGATTGAAAAAAATATACAGATCATGGGTGATTTCTCACGTATGTAAACTTTATATTTTGTGTTACTCCAAATCGGAATCATATTTTCAGTCACTCATAGTTTCAAATTTATTTATCTCTAAAACATTCCAATCAATTAGATCCATTGTTCAAACGCTTTTCCTGGGGATCTTGAAATTATTAGTTTTCCTTGTAATACCTAGATATTCTTAATTATCTCATCTTTTATTTTATGTTATACTTTCAAAGAATTATATAAATTTATTTTTCCATCACCAACATTCTCTGAAAAAAAATTAAAACAAGTTATTGATTTTTTTTCATCTCTCTCTCCATTTAATTATTCTTTTTGCTTAGTTTCCTTTTATATTCTCAAAACAAGTCATATCAGCACGACATATCCGTGAAGTTATACACTTCTAATATCCTATAAATGTATATAAAAAATAATATGTATATAAATTAAATAAATTCCTCAATTTATAGTTTATCAGTACCCGACAGTTATCTCATTAGCTATCAATTTCAAAGAGGACCTTCATTTAAATAATGATTTTCACGTAGCGGATTAAAGATTCCATGTATCATAAGTATCGATTATGGTTAAAAAAAAATTCCATGTACCACAAGTGAAGATTAAGCTTTAAGGGCACTTTTATAACAATGCTTTAAGTAGTTGATTGATTTTATGTGAAGATAAAATAGGAGCCTTAGTTTTATGAAAGACTACTTAGTTTGAAAAAATGCTAAACAAGTCAAATCATGTAGTTACGACATGTATTTTTTATGACATGAAGATAAACATAGTTTTAAACACTGTTCATGTATTTGTGTGATTTTATCTTCGTTTGATTTGTTGAATAATGTATTCAAAACCCTATTAACTATCTTCGAGTATTTAAGTCTGAATTTACTGATGATTAAATGAGAATGAATTATATCAAGATATTATTATCTAATGGTGATATCTTTATTTAAATGATGTGGTTAACATCCCTAAACTTTTAGTATTATCTTAAAACTCAAATCATTGGCATGGCGGTAGTTTTAGCTCTTAACTCTTGAACGGTTGTAAACATAGAAAATCAAAGTTAAAATGACTATGATTTCTTATTGCTTAATCATAATCAATGCATATGACTTTTGGATTTTTGAAAGATTACCATTATGCCCTTTTGGATTTGTAAGTCCATATATACAGTTTTGAGCCCTAATTTCAAACTCCCTTCTCCTTGCCCTTTGAAAATTACAATCCAAAAGCTAGAGAGATCTCTCAAATCCAGGAGCAACTTTCAAGCAGTTTTTGAGCATTCTTTGAAGAGATCATTTGTTTCTAACATCAATCCAAGTCCATAGAACTTGGAATCGTGGTTTTCGTGCAAAGTATTTCAAGATTTGAAGAAAATAAGGATGGAGTCCAAACTTCATACATCTTCAACCTTGTGATACATTTACAATTTTTAGCATCATTTTTATAATGATTTTGTGTTTTTGTAACATATGAGTTATTAATAACATCTATAAAAAATCAAAGAACTTGGAATAACATCATTTGGTTAAGTTTGGAAAGAGTTACAAGGGTTTAAAGTTGGACTTGGAGGAATCAGACGGTAAACTAAGGACATGAAAATATTGATCTCTAGCGATTTATCTGATTTGGTTTTGAATACTTTTTGTGAGACAACAATTATGAAAAATCATGTTAAGAAACATTTACAGGTAGAATCATCACATTTGGTGCAGGATTGAAAAAGATATTTGATTTTTAAGCACCAAAGTTCAAAATTTCAATAATTTCATCGAAAGAAAAACGTCGAGGAGAACAGGACTAAATAAAGAGCGACCACAAACAAGGAAGTATTAGTGAAGGGAAGTCCTAATTATATTTATGAATCATACAAATAAAATTTTGATATAAAAGTATTATTTTTGAAATACATAAAATTGATCCTTGTCTTAAACTCTATTTTCAAGTAGCCCTTTCATTGTGTGCCAAGTTTTTGATAACTGGTCTGTCCTCATTCTGGACCCAAAGCTAGAGAGATAATGCAAGGTCAAAGGGCAGCAACTAAAGCCTTTCTTCGAACATAAGCCCTTTCCATCAAATAAGGATATCCCATTGGAAGTTACATCATCATCATTCGAATAGATTTCTTAGCTTAGTTATTTCTCTCTGCTATTCATCTTAAGAATTTTGTACTCTTTGTCTTCTTACATTTTTGCTTCTTTCTATTGAAGGTATTGACCAAGTTGGACCATTTATGATATATGATGCAGCCATGACGTACCCATGATCTTTATAATTATCTACTCAACGGGGAGCCTCCAATTCCATCCCCAATCTTTGCCATCCTCTCCCTCAACTTTTCTTTTGATCATTAGTTCAATTATGCATTGAGAACCGTGCTTGTTCTAGTAGGGGGGAGCTAGCCCATTTTATATGGAAAAATGTGATTTATGCATTTAATTTTGGGGAATATTACATGAATTGAACCTGCTCATAACCATAATCAACCTTCATCAAAATTTTTATCTGTTGGTTTGGGAACATGGGTAGAGAAGTTAAGCTCTTAGAGCGGATCAAGAGCATGTTACAAGTGGAACAATGTGTGATTTTGAGCAATGTGGGTTGAATTTCAAATTGGAGAGAGTGTCTAGTGGGTGATTAGATGATGGAAGGTCAAAGGGTAGAAGCTCTATGCTCCAAAGGTATATTGATGAGTAAATTGAGGTCCCCCATTCCATCAGCTCAAGGTAACCAATCCCATGTATGTATTTTGCCTCAACAGAAAAAAAGAAAAGAAAAGGGGGTTTTGAGGTGTATGAATTTCTTATGTTAATATTCCCTTCATGATCATATTGGTCTGCATTTAAATATCATCATATTGAGCACGTCTTTTCTATATCCTCCACTTCTAAAATCTTGGGAGTAGGTTATCTTAGGTATCACTGCCTCCCTTTGACCATAAATTCATCCAATTGCTAACACTTACCCTATCTTATTCATGAGACTTCATATTTCTAGTCAAAATCCCGAGAATTCTACCATATATTCTTGTTGTTATCTTCCATATTCTGTGTATAAAAAGAGGAGGAAATCGACTTTTTCTATTCTTGTGCAGGAGGAAAGCTAATGGAGAGACAAGTACTAAGTGCCCGCCACCCTGGGAGAGAGTTATCTTGCTTGCGAGAGAAGTGAGGCCAATATCAAATGAGTGAAGAGAGATTACCCTAGGAGTATAGCATCATACCTAGCGATAAATACACTCCTTTTTCATCTACCTAGGCATCCAAACCAAGGTGAGGGAAGCCCCACATTTCTGACAAGGTTAAGGCTCAAATTGTCATTCAGTGTTTCATCTCAGCTTGTGATTGATATGTCTACCACTTCCAACACTTGCTTTCTTTGACCCACAAGATAAAAAATGAGAATTTGGAAAAATACCTAGATGTTGATAAGGGACTAGCAATGTCTAAGTAGGGGGGTATATGATAACACCCTAAATTTGGTATTTAATTCAAGTAATTAGCATAATCTTATCTATTTACAGAATTTAAAATAAGGTTGTTCTCATATAATGACACGTTAATTATTATTCCAAGTGAATTCTGATTTTATTCTAATTCTCCGTCAATTTATTAATTTTATGTGATTTATTTAAGCTTAGAATAACAATATTTAAATTGAAATGACATGTTTAAAAATTAATTTTAATGCTAATTAATGTGGGGATCAATTACTGAATTTTCTAGATTTTTCTAGAATTTATTGAATTTTTATAGAGTTTATTCATAGAAGAAGAGAATTTTAATAGAAAAAGAATATAATTATAAATAAAAATAGGAGTTTAAATAAATTTCTAAAGTCGGAGGGACTTTTTAAAATTTTGGTGGCAAATGTGTAATTAAAACAGCTCTCGGTCATGTATTGCAGTCATAAAGATCTAATCAAAAATAGTTTGAGACCTCTATCGAAATAATGTGGATTTTCCTTTGTTTTTGAGAGAAATATGGAGGAAAGAGAAAGCAGAGGGGTATATGAACAATTAATTTTGGGCAGCATCCGTTTGTGCACGCAAATTAAAGCAGGAACTTTTGTAAACAACTTTAAGAAATGGATTTTGCTGGGCCATGTGGTAAAATCGTGGCCGTCAAAAGAGAATCTAACGGCTTAAATGCAATCAGTAGAGGTATCTTTTTAGGGAAGTGCACCGCCTGTGCTGTGCATACAAAGATGCATGCACGAGAGGTGACTTGGCATCTTTTGAGTGGGTGACGCTCGTAAAAATGCATATGTAAGTGCGTTATGAAATGTATTACTTTTTTTTCTCTCTCTCTTAATTTCAGGAAGGGGTATGTGCCACGCCAAGAGAGGAGGCACCAACATGATTTTAAATTTTGCCAGCCAATTAGGATGTGACACGCGATTACGCGTAATATGAAATTTAATTAAATAAATGAATATTGATCCAACGGCTATGATCGATCAATATTCATTTATTAATAACTATTAATCCTGAAGTCAGATTGAGCTGAAAATTTATCGGCTTGCTCGTCTCGACCTCCTCTTTCTATCTGTATGGTTGGATCATTTAGATCAAGCCTATGTTGATGGATAAAAATCAATTATCAATTAGAAGTAAAGCGATAGTTTTTACCATTTAACCTAAGTATAAAACCAGAAGTTCGAGTTGAGGAGGTCATTCTGTTAGGGGCTCTTTCACAGCCACAGCTACAACCGGGATCAACTGCATTTGGTATTTCTTACTTCATTGGATTATGTGTTAGTTAATTTGTTAGTTTCTCTTCTCAATCTATCTGAAATTCTAAATCGCTTGGCTTGAGTGCCATGTACAAGCCCTTACTAGGATTAAGAGGAGTGGATATTGAATTGACCTAGCCATTCCACTTGCAAATTAAAAACTAAAAAAATAATAAAAATTAAAACTTAAAAACAGATTCGATTATATTTCTTGGATAGTAGTGAGTTAGTTTGGATCCCAGTCTCCACAGGAAAAATTAAAACCAAGTTTTGTTATTAATCCCTCTACTTGATGCATTTGATCCTTTTTGTTGGATTGAAGAAGTCAATTTAGATATCCTTATTTCTTATACACGTCTCATCTCTTCTACCCTCTTTTTTAAATTCTTCATCTAATTAGGGTTATTTGATCTTCATTGAAGATGAAATTAACCCTAATCAGGGTTAAGTTATTCAAGTGGATCACTAATTCAATTGCCTCACTAGCTTCCCTTGGACGATACCCATACATATCACTATACATCTTAAGTTAGGATTTTATATATTTTATTGTATAAGCTAAAATTAACAATGATGAGGGATTTTAGTTGGATAATTCACCCCTATTTGTGGCTTATCAAAGTTGAAGTAGATCAAGCAACGTCATTCTGTTGAAGCCTTTGTGAGTTGAGGATCACAAAACTTCATCAAAATTTTCTTTTCTTCGTATCCTTGTTCAGCCCTATTTCCAAGTGATTTTCTTGTGGGGCATTCACACAAACTCGGCAAGGGAACATCATCACCTCGGGACGGATACCACTGAACAACATTAAGGACTAGCCTAAGCTATCTAAAAAAAGTTGGGTCTCCCATTTCCTCTACCTCATTTCTTACGTAGAAAAATCCTAAGCTCATTAAAAATAAATATATAATACAAATAAAGAACCTATATCACCCCCACCTCTTAGGTTATTCATTGGCCACCAAAACTAACAATAAGTGTTGATTATTACCATCTGGTGAGAGTAATTGGCATAAAACTCAAGTTTAATAAATAAATCATACTTTTATATCATTAAAATTTTAAGTCTTATGAATGCCATCCAGCTTTTTTTTGGGTACTACGAAAAATGGCCTGAAACACAATAGTAATTTTATCAGTGATTTAGAATATGATTATAAATATGACCTATAGATTTCAAGTCCTACATCAATAGTCTGCTTTGTTGATTGGATCATTAATCATCATATGTCTTGATATACATGAAGGTAATCATCCTATGCACATGTGAGTTTCATAGTTCAAACTATCTAATGTTAATTCTCTCCATATGAATGTTCAAAGTGGATTATCCCAAGTCAACCCTCAGTTTTTATAAAATCACATCTTACACGTTTAATCATATCAGGAAGCATTTACATAGAGAGAACTAATGGTGAATGGTTTGAACTATGCAACTCACTCATGCGGTTTTTGTAAATTTTCATTGTCATTTTGTTTTGAAATGTTTGTTGATTCTGATTCAAATTTAGATCAGGCATTAAAAGTCTTCGGATGAGGGAACCTAGAGCTAGTGAGAGAAAGTGAGCCAAATGGGTTTAGTACATTTTCTTTGTTATTTCCTGTTGATATGTGAATAAGGTAATCAGATCATCAATTTTGGAGGAAACTGAAGAAGAATGTATCATTGGCCCAAAATGTAATTACACTAGAGGTTTGTGCATTCTCGTAGGTTCCTGCCTTCCACACTCGATATTTCTGGCTTTGTTTTTAAAGATGTGATATCCAAGACCCAGGGCTGTCCAAAGCCATAAATAGTGCTAAACAATCCATCCTACAGCTCAAGTTATTGCATTTTTACTTAACCAAAAAATGGAGATCTGCCACACCTTTTCCGGTGGTGCCACATCAAGTCTTGCGTGCTTTTGCGAGTATAATCTGGTGCCTTCTACCAAAAATTGCCTTATTAAATTTTAGCTAGCTATTCTTTGATTTCTTATCATTAAAATGGTTAGAAATTTTCTCAAAAATGTCTTTGAAGTTATTCTCAACATAATGTCTTTGAAGTCTGGGGTGCTAGCTATTCTTTGATTTTGTTCATTCTATTTTCTTAAAAAAGAAACTATTGCTTGTCTAAGAGTTAATTTTTGTTTTTATCTATAATATATATATATATATATATATAATCACATGGAAAATATTTTAATTGATTTCGTGATCTATATGGTTTGACCCTTACTCAAGTCTACACTTAGTTGGAAGACAGTATACATTTGTTGTTTCATCCAGGAATTGATAAGGACTAGTTCCCTTTAATGGCTTATCAAGTACCATATTTAAATTTCATAATAAATATTTCATGAATCATATTTAGCCTTAGTAAAATTTATGTATGATCATTTCCATGAAAAAACCTCAGAAGATACATGAAATTAATATCAAAATTAGCATGTTATTTGAGATTATCAATTATTAATTGTCATTTATAACAGCACAAAATTTCTCGTTATGTTGTCCATTCACCTAAAAAAAAGCATACATGGATTCAGTTTTAAAAATATCAATAATATGGTTAGCATGAATAATCATTAAAACTTTCTAGACACTATCTTTTCAAGAATGTGCAGAACAGCCCCGCTTGATCAGGGAAGACAAGGTGGTCACAAGGAGTGATGCTTTCTTATTTTCAGTTATTTTATTATGGCCCTGGAATTTCCTCACCCTACTCATTGAAATGATGGTCCTCACTCCAAGCAAGATCACTCTCTCACGGGTGGCGGCTACTTGGTGTTAGGGGTCTTCACTAACTTCTTCCTACATGAAATAGGCAGTACACATTCTTCTTCTCATTTCCAATAATAGAATATCAAAAGTGTATCGATAAAACATGGGTGATGAGGTTCCTTTCTTAATATGTATGAGAAAAGAAGAGAATGGTAGATGGCTCAAAAGAAAGTGTTGGGCTAGGTAAATGATAATTGATAGATAAATAATACTTAGCTTAGCTTACTCTTGGCAGTAGAAAAATGTTCATAATTTACTTGAATACTGTAGATAAAGATGAGGATAGGAGAAAATATATACGTGTTTTGATAAGCCAAAAATAGGGGGTGAATTATTTGATTTTAATCCCTTATCGTTGTTGATTTCAGCTTATGCAATAAAATTTATAAAACCCTAACATAAGATGTATAATGATATGTATAGGTATCGTCCAAGAGAACCTAGTAAGGCAACTCAATTACTTATCCAATTGAGTTATCTGGCTCTACTTAGGGTTAATTTAATCGTCAATGAAGATCAAATTACCCTAATTATATGAAGAATTTAGAAAGGAGGGAGGATCAGATGGGAAGAATAGAAGAATTAGGGATCTCTAAATTGACTTCTTTGATCCAACAAAAGGATCAAAGGAGTCAATTAGAGGGATTAAGAGAAAATTTTGGTTTTAGTTTGTTTTACTGAGACTGGAATCCAAACTAACAAACTACTATCTCATAACTATGATCTTAAACTATTATTATTATAATTTGTTCTTAATTTTTCAAGTGGAATAGTTATATCAATTCAGTATTCACTTCTCTTAATCCTAATGAGGGCTTGTACATGCTACTCAGGCCAAGCGATTTAGAATTTCAAACCAAGATCAAGAAGATTAATAAAAAAATTCATTAACTAATAATCCAAAATTACATTAAAAATTCAAATAAAAATACAATGAAGTAAAAATAACAAATGAATTTGATCCAGGATGGTTCTCCTCTCTGTCTTGCAACTGTGAAATGGCCCCTTCCAGAATGATTTCCTCAACTCGAATTTCTGTTTTTATACTTAGGCTAAATTGTAAAAATTACCATTTTATCCTCAATAATTAAATAATTTTTATCCATCGAAGTAGGCTTGACCTGAATGATCCAACCATATAGATAGAAAGAGGAGGTTAATATGAGCAAGCCCATATATTTTGAGCTCAATCTGACTTCAGGATTAAGAGTAATTAATAAATGAATATTGACCAATCTTAATCATTGGATCAATAGATCATCTTTGAATTAAACTTCAAATTATAAAGAATGTCGTTTTGCTTTGTAATTGGCTGGTGAAATTCTAGACTCATTTTGGGGGGTTCTTTCTCAGCGTGCCATGTACCCCTAGCTAGAGATAAGAAAAAATAAAAAATGAATGAAAAAGGTATCAATTTGCACTTACCTGTGTTATTTTACCTGTGCCAACCAATCCGGTGGTGCCATGTCATCTCCCGTACATGAGTTTGTGTGTGCGCCGCATGGGCAGCGCACTTACTGCCCTTGAGAGACATCTATGCCGGGTATATTAAAGCTGTCAGATTCCCTTCTGACGGTTGAGATCCTGCCACATGGCATCGTGAAATCAATTTCTTAACATTTTGCGTCAAAGTCCCTGATTTTATTTGCCTGTAAGCTGGTGCCCCCCAAAATTAATTATAAATATGGCCCTCCACTTTCTCTCTTTTCGTTATTTCCTAAAAAACCATAGAAAAATCCATATTAATTCAATCAGACCTTGCAACTATTTTTATTGGATATGTACACATGCAACACGTGACCGAGAGCTGTTTTAAGACCATATTTGTAACCCAAATTTACAAAGAGTCCCTCCAGCTTTCAAAATTACTTTAAAATATATTTTTTTCTTATAATTGTTTCCTTTCTATTTAAAAAATTATTTTTTCCCTGAATAAATTCCCAAAAAATCAATAAAATTCCAGAAATGTAGAAAATTCAACAATGCATCCCCACATTAATTAACATTAAAATTAATGTTTAAACCTACCATTTGTATTTAAATATATTAATTCCAAGATTAAATAAATTTGATAAAATTCATAAATTAACAGAAAATTAGGTAGAATCAGAATTCACTTGGAATTTGTTAACATGTAAATATATGATAATATCCCTATTTTCAACTATTTAAATGGATAAAATTGAGCTAATTAGTTGAATTTAGAACGAAATTAGGTGCTATCACGTCTGACAAAGTAAGGGCAAAATAACTCAACTTTTTAAGAGAACATGGGAAAGAGATGTGTCTTTAAAAGCATAAACAATATGGGGATAAAATGATGAAAGTAAGGTAGATGAATGGGTGAAGAGGTGGATGGTTTCAAACATACTTTCAGGTGGCTCAAGGAATGTAGCTCTATGCTTTGAGACCTGAACAAATGTATACCCCTACCCCGAAATAAGATTCAGCTATCGAGTAACCAAGACACACAAGTAAGCCCAGTTTTTAGGACGTGGTGGTGAAGTGGGGGTTCACACAAGTCATTCATCACTCCAATAATAACTGGACTTCTTAAGATGGGGTCCTTATATTAGTCAAGTTCATGAATTTTTTTACCTCCTGACTTAGATTGAATCATGAAGTTTGAAAAAATTACAGTGTATAGAATAACCTCTCCCTTCATTATTTCATGCATAGACCTGACTGCAAAAGAAATGATCAAATTTAGAAACTAAAATAATTACAAACAAAAGGTTAATTCTTCTTATTCATGCATCATGCCCTTGTTTTGATTTTTTTCTTAGCCTCCAAGTGGCAATAATCTTATAAAAAAAATACAACACATAAAATACAAACAACAACAAGAAAAGAAAAATAAAAACACAAAACAAATGGATTAATGGGTGTGGAGGCGATGCGCAAGTAGGTATGTTTGTAGGCATGTGCATCAGACAGGTGGACGACAAGATTGCATTATCGACTTTAGAGATTGCATACAAAAT
Organism: Wolffia australiana; assembly: GCF_029677425.1. Taxonomy (NCBI): domain Eukaryota; kingdom Viridiplantae; phylum Streptophyta; class Magnoliopsida; order Alismatales; family Araceae; genus Wolffia; species Wolffia australiana. The sequence continues at coordinate 12,059,547 of NC_135839.1, read as the reverse complement.
AAATTCTAAATAATATCACCTCTTCTCAAGTACTGTTTGTAGTTCAACTCTCAAAAGTGCCACAGGGGTAAGACAGTTGTACAGGTTCAATTTTTTTACAGAATGTTTTATATGACAATGCGGCAAGGATGACAATGGGGGAAAAAATGATGATGTAGCACAACATCCAAGCTCAATGTTGATCTTGAGTTTGGATAGGATGGTGGTGAAATAGCAATGAAATAAGTGCCAACATCAGACAACAAAGTGGTTCCAGAAATAGGCATTGATTTTGAGGCTGGACATCAAAGTTACAACATGACAATTATGGATGCAAAGGTGATGCAGAACTGAAGGTTAGGACAGAACCCTGTAACTATAACATTCAGGATCATATTATATGACATCTGGGTTTAGAAGGATTCCTGGTCCATAAGTATTTGCTAAATCATAAATGAGTGATGGGCTAGAAGAAATAATTTATGGGGAATTTGGGCCAAGAACCAATAGTACTCTTGAGAAGTGAAGAGGAAGGTATTTTAGCGTGTTAACTTATCCCATCAGCCTTAAAATTCATTCCTAAAGTGCTAAAAATTAAAAATCGTAGATCTGTCAACAATTGAAAAATTAAAAAATAATGACATCAGAAGGAATTACAAGAAATAACAGACATACATAAATAATCTCTTAATTACTCTCTCTCTATCTTCTCTCATTTTTTAACATGCACTTGAAGAAGGTGACTTTAAGACGGAGCTTGTTCTGGGATCCAAGCTAATAAAATTGGTTAAAAACTATTAAAGTTTAAAGTGATTTTGATTTTGGGAGTTCCTTTGATTCAAACGAATTTGTAGGTCTTGAAAGGATATTCATATCCAAAGTACAGCCAATGAATGCGAAAGTTCCATTTTTAATATTAAAGATCTAAATAATATACCAAATATATATGTTTTCACTCTTCCCCACATAAAACTTCCCATGTTCATTGTAGCGCAACAGTGTATCACACACACACGCCATCACACCTATTTTCAAGCACCGCACAATGTGCAACTATGACTTTTACAGGCACCGTTAATTGCTGAAATGACATCCACCATGTGGCCACTCGCTTTTCACATGTTCCTTCACTAAGTGTGTGTCTCATCATTATCCACCACCTGAAGCCATGGAATTCTAACTACTCTATGAATATGAGTGTGAGATAACATGAATTTATGGTATATTATATCACCTAATTATTACATATGAATATGGTAACTTGTATGTGGGGAATTTCTGTTATACCATTCATTTTGCTCCTATGTTACAGATATAATTATTTTTTTAAATTAATAAATAAATTTTCTAGTAATCCTACTCACTTCATAGAAGTATTGTTATTTTTAATATTATTACCGTTTTAATGACGTGTAGGATTTAAGTTCACAGCTAATTAATAAAGTTATGATGCTGATGAAAGATATGAGCAAACATTGGAGTTGGCTCCTAGGCGTAATGGGCCAGGAGACCTCTCAACCATTAGACAATCATTACCTGTTTTATTTCCTTCCAAGTATGAATGCAAACAGTCTAAGGAGGCCGAGTTTAAGGATAATTTTTTGTGACTGCAGAGGGCATTTTAGGGATGAAAATTCCACTTTATAATTTTCTCTTTTCTTCTCCCCCTTTTCAAGCTTTACTCCTCTTATTGCCTGGATGAATGAAACATCCAATCCTCAAGTATATTAGGTTTTGAAGCATTAATCAGTGAGTTTTCATTTTGGGTACTTTATTTCTACTTGAATGTTGAAAAATTTTAGGACCTATAAATGTCATATAATTTCATTCCTTCACTCTCTTGTATCTAAAAATATATATCTACACTTGGTCACCACGTCCTATTTAATTTGACTTCACCATAATATTGAAACAACTCACCAGACCTCTTCCATCTCCTTCCCTGATTACATCAATAGCATTAACACTTTCCTTATCTCTTGTCTTTAATCAACTTTATAATTCATAAAATGTTTCCCTTACAGTTTGATTTCTTGCTTGCCATATATGTACATATAGTAAGTAAGGTGAAACATAAAAATTTACTTTATAAGTTTATGTAAAAACAATGAAATTTTAAACAATAATTTCGTACTTGTGCATTAGACATCCTACCTTCCTTTCTAAATCAATTAACTTTCCCCTTTCTCTAATCCAAAACAATATAAGCAATCATTCATGATATATTTGATCACTCATCTATTCAATGACCTATTTTTAAGTATATGGTACTTGAGCTGAAACACTATAATCCTTTTATTAAGACAAAACTAGAACATGAACCAAAAAATGAATAAATATGGAATTATTACCTTGCGTAACCAACAGGTAGACCCAACTCATACCGTTGTGGACTGGTGAGGTATTTTATGTTTTGGTGCAATACCTCATAATACTTAATGTCCAAATGATGTGTCCAGCAACACAAACACCATCAGCATATTCAAATAATTATTATTAAAGCAAGATGATGTTCATATAATTGTTTTTTTATGAAATGATGATGTGGATGAGATTATCCTATTGGTAACACCAAAGTAAGGATCCAAATGTTGTCATTTTTAGAATAGTTTTTTGAAAAACATTATTATCCTTTGACCTTATTTAATTTATTTATGATATTAAAAAATAAGAGCTCTACACTCAAGGAGGAAGATCTTGAAATATGATACTTAGTTTCCACGAGAAAAAATAATTAGATTAGAGGATTTCTGATAACATGATCATTATTTCATTATTATTAATTTTTTTTATGTTTTATTAGCATTCAAGTTATAATTTTAGGATGTTATGTAGCTTAATTAAATTAAACATGCATTTATGATGATAGTCTGGTTTTCCTGGATTTTTAACAATTTATAATTTGATTTAATTTCCATATTTTTATGGAATTTTCCTACATAACATTAATAAAGAAAGTAAGTTGTATACATTATAAAATAATGTATTTAGATTTTGTAAGATTTTTACAGAAAATAAATATACTCTTTTAATGTGTACTCTTTAAAAGATTAGCTGTCACAAAATCATAATCGCGAATACAGTTCAGTGAATATCTCAAAGTGAGTCGGGGTACATGGTGGAGAGAGATAATATGCCAATCAATGCAGTGGCACCCAAAAAATTGGTGATACATAATAACACAGAAGCATAAGTTCACTTTAAGTGCAGACTTTATATATATAATTATTGTTTAGTTTATTGTTTTCTCTATGAATGACTAAGTGAGTTTTTGAGATCCATCAAGATTTTCTTGGCGTCTTAGGTGTGCGAGAAGAGGCAATAGAGAAAACAGAGCTTACACACACTCGCAATGTTGGTGGAATGTAAGGATCTACAATAAGTATCATCTCCATACATTGGTTCTTCTCGTTATCAATGTTAGGTTACAACCATTTCACCATCCCATTCCATTGTCTCATTATGCCTTGGAACATTTGATCAGGCCTCACACATCATCTCATTGTCTTATCATTTGTCATCCCCGTTACATGGATCTCTTTTTTCATCACATTCTTCCCATGTATTTTATTTTAATATTGTTATTGTCACTCTATTCTCACTCTATGGTTTTTCTAATTTTCACCATCTACTTTATTTTCTCATGATCTTAATTTTATCACACTCTCGTTTTACATTTTCTCATCTCTCGGCATCATATTTATTCATATCTCATCTCATCTAATATCACTTGTTTCTATTTAAAGAATATGAAACCCTTATTTACCATGCTGTGTGCAGACAATCCATGCTCATCACTATCTAAACTAAAGTGATTACATGTTTATAATTTTATTGGATAAACTCAAAAATATCAAAACTCAATTTAATCCCTCAAATTTGAGTACAGTTGAGTTATTATATCATGTGTAAAAGGAGATACCAGATGTCAATATCAATAATGACTTTACTCAAACCTTTTTTGGTATCAAGAAATCCATTTCCAATATCCAACATCGAATATTGAATATCAATAATGGATAAAGGAAAGGCTTCCTATAATATCTCTTCCCATAATTCTTTTCATAATATGATATTAGACATTGAAAATTCTACTCCATTAAATTCAGATTGCATGCGATAGTCTTATCTCTTAATATGTTTCCTATTTATATTCTGTTGGGTTCTAGTGGCCTAGATCTGGATGAAGACAAGGATTCCACGCGGCGAAAGACATGTAACGGAATCAAAAAGGTATCGATAAAATCATTAAATGAAGAACCTGTGCACGTATCACATCCGTGATTTCTTTGGTCATAGAGCGAGGAGTCGAGTTGCTCAAGCGTGTAGCCTCTACAGATATCCATGTGGTCCTCATCACATTGGATCTCCTTCTCATTGATGAGCCTCATTCAATCTCTGTCGTCTTTGTTACACCTCCTTGATTGCATCGAGAGTGGAGAGGGGTGTGGGGAGAAGGGAGAAGAAGTGGAAAGCACCTAAAATTTTTGGTATGGGTGAATTTTTTTCAGGGACTTCCCCTACTTATACTAAGTGTATATTTATAAGTGTGTATCTTCTGACGTCCCAAAGACCATTTGCGTGTGACCCTCTAGGCCCATGTATCAGTCTAGTTAACAACTTCAGTGGTTCAATAACCTTAATTGGCCTTCCAAATTAATTAACTATATCATCATATAGATTAATTGATGTCAAATCAATTCAACCCAATAGATAGGTTGAGTCTCCAACACGTGGGGTGCCAAGCTACACCTCTTGCTCTAGAAGATACAAAGGAATATGTATCGGCTCACTCATGGAACCTGTTCATCCTCTGTTACCGTATATTTATAATCCATCATCCATTTGACACTCCTTTGACAACTTAGGGTATGGTCAACCCTCAAACCCTAATCGTCATCCAATTTAGTACCTATGGGTTCAGAAATCATCGGATAACTCTTCTCTTGATATTTCACTACCTTGGCCAAGGACTTCATCGCATCATCTTCCTTGAGCTATCGTCTCTTTTACCGAGGGTGGACGATCCCGCCTTGACCACTCAATCATCTTCGTGAACTTCTTGATGCACCCGAACTAGGACTGTTTAGAACCCCTTGATAAGAGACTCGTTGGCCATAGTCAAAGTACAACCGTTCGACCACAAGACGTCTTTGGTGTCTCAGGTCTAAGGACCACTTACACAACCATGATGTGAATCAACCTAATTGAAATTTTGGTATAATACCATTCAGGAATTCGTACGGATCAATTCAGTGAACTCTTTCTTCTAAAGAGCACTAATGTAACACGATCAGGTTCTCAGATAGAACGACTCGTGTTACACCAAAGGATGGCTAATGCAGTCATATCGTAGATCAGGGACGAGTAATGACGATGTCATGTAATGATGATGCGACAATAAAATCTATGAGAAGTATGAATTTGGTGTCGTCACGTACCAACACCCACTAGGCTATGGCAAGCAGGACTTAGTAATGCCACTAGGCTCTCGATGATCCGGTTTTCAGGTCGAAGGCCAACGGTGCGAGCTCGGCTACTGCCGCTTTTGCACACACCCTCGACAGTCCCAACCAAGGTCGTCCCAGAAGAAATCCTAACCCTCAGAATGTGAGTCCTATCTATCACTATTCTAACCCCGGTGGTGGAGAAGACGTTCGGAGGTACTGAAAGAAATAATATAACGTCGATGGGAAAAGTCAGAGAGCGTACCAGGAATGATAGGCTTGGGGTATCGTCTTCGACCCGTAAAAGGCGAGCGACACGGTGCAGCAGTAGTATCACGATCAGCTGGGATAGGATGCAGGAGATGGCTGAAGCGCGGCCGTGGGCAGGTGCAAGGCATCCAAAGGGAAACTAAGGGGCACCCGTAGGAGGGGACAATGTCTCTGAGAGAACACCGGCCGGAAGGCCAGGGGGTTTTGTGGACCAGACGCCCAAGTGATGGCGTCCCCGATCAGCCTTGGCGGAGGCGGGCAGCTTGGGCCACCGCGATCGGCCAGACAGCCGCAGTCAGTTTTGATGGCCCTAGCGGCTGTGGTCGCCGCTGGCGGTTGCGGGCGGTCGTTGGCGACCGTAGGCGGCCGTAGGCGGTTGTAGGTGGTCGCAGGTGGTCGCTGGCGGCCGTGGGCAGCTGCTTGTGGCCGCTGGTGGCCATGGGCAGGCGCTAGCGGCCGAGGGCGGTCGTTGGCGATTGCTGGCGGTCGTGGGCGGCGGCTGGCGACTGTGGGCGGTTGCTGGCGGTCGCTGGCGGCCGTGGGCGGTCGCTGGCGGCCCAGGGCGATCGCTAGTGGTCGGTGGCGATTGCTGGCGCTTGGTGGCGGCCGTGGGCGGTCGATGGCGGTCAGCGACCTCGCTTGCAAACGCTGGCGGCCGTGGGCATTCGCTGACGGTCGTGGGCGGTCGCTAGCAGCCGTGGGCGGCTGCTGGTGGCCGTGGGCGGCTGCTGGGTCGCTAGCGGCCGTGGCGATCGCCGGCTGCCGCCGGCTGGCGGCCGTGGCGGTCGTTGGCGGCTGCCGGCGGTTGCTGGCCGCTGCGGTGGCTGCTGGCGGCCGTGGGCGCCGCGGGTGGCTCTGGCGTGGGCGACGCTGGCGCCCTAGGCGGCTGCTGGTGACACGGCGGGATCGCTGGCGGCCCTTAGCGGCTGTTGGTGGCCCGGCGAGGTCGCTGGCGGCACTGAGGGGCCTGAGGAGCTGGCGAGGAAGCTCCGGTGAGGGTGGCATTTCCTGGCGACGGTGGCGGTTTCTGGCGAATTTTAGGGTTCCCTCTCTCTCTCCTAACCTCGGAGTGGCATTCTCATAAATAACTCGAAAACTAAAAACAACACTAAAAAAAATCAGAAAAAGGTAAAAATCACATTTTTGAGTCTTTTTTCTTCCTCTTCCTAATACAAGGGGTTCCCTTCTCTTTATAGGGAGGGTCCAGGCCAGTTAAGGAAGGTAAAAAGGCAAAACATAAAACAAGAATTAAACCAACAAAACAAACAACAAAAAAAACAAGGCGCGATGGTCCCCCATCAAGCACCCACTATCTATCCATAGTGTCTCCACACTTATGGCTATGGGATGAGCCAATACTCATCATATGAGTGAGCTTAGGTCGTATTATTTTATCCAGATAATTTGATGTCCATCTCGCATATCCTTTGAATAAGAATACTTAGAACACATGCTTAAAGACTAGTGATCTCTGTATTACGATCTCTTCATAATTCATTAATTCCAATCATGTATTCATAGACTTCATTATAAGCATCGCACATGCACTATAACGAATACGTTCTATTAATGAACATGTAACGAGATGTGGAATGTATGATTGGCTTGCTGGCTACATATATTTCCATCAGATTCGACATTCACAAAATAAGGGTAGTGTTCTGGTAATGTGTCAACTAGCTCTAGGTCAAATCAAAGGTTGAGTGAGAAGCTTTAGAAAGAGCTGAAGGTGAAGGTATTGAATACGTGTTATAATTTCCCTTAAGATGCTAGAATATAGCTGTGTTGGATTACTGAGCTTAATGCAGCCGTTACAACGACTACATTAGCGTGTAATATTGATTGTCAAGATCATGACCATTAGCTAGATTAATTTTGTATGAGTGTGGCGTTCATATTCATAGGCTGTTGGCGTGTTGGGTTGGGATGCCGAGTTGAGTGACTCTCTTACACCCCTAATGTAACATGACTGACGCCAAGATTGAGAGGCTCGTGTTACACACAAGGAGGAATATGGCAATCATGTCATCTAGTGGAGACGACTAATGTGGACGTAATGCAAGTGATGATGCAATGATGAGATCAGAGAGAAGTATAAGTCCGGTGTCGACGAACACCGACGACCACTAGGCTACGGTAAGTGTGACCTGGAAATGCCACTAGGTTCCCAATGACCCGGGCGACGAGTTGAGGGTGGACAATGCGAGTAAGATTATTGCCGCTCGTGCGAGCCCCGTTTGAAGTGCCAACTAAGATCTTATCAATAAAAACCTATTTCCACTGATGTTTTCCTGTCTATCACTAACCTAACCATGATTGTGGAGAAAACGCTCAAAGGCATTGAAAGAAATAAAGGGGAGAAGGCCCAATTAAAGTAATTAGGACCCCTAATAGGAGAGAGAGACCTACTACCATGCCCACACTCGGGCTCACACACGCACAAATGTGTTGGCCCGTTCAACGGACCCAAACACGTGCGAACGAACAAAAAAAAACACATACGCGACTGACATACAAGGCCTGCTAAAAAAAGTAAACATAAGGAAAGATAACGTCAAACCTTTGTGGCTCGTTGATGAGGCTGGGTACTCCAAAGGCTGGGTCTCCCACGTGAGCCCTCGCTCGATGAACTGGGTCAACGGGGTCTTTGAAGGTGGATGGTCCCCCATCAACCCCCGTCAACTGCAATGACAGAGGCAAGAGGGAGACATTAAGCCTGGTTAGAATTTGGGTAAATTTTGCTTTGGGAAGTGGTTTTATTATTGCATTGGCCAATTGAGCTTCACTCAGCATGAATTTGATCTAAAAATTTTTGCAAGCCAATTGCTCCCGAATAAAATGATAGTTGATCTTGATGTGTTTGGTACGAGCATGGAAGACATGATTTGCATCAAGATAAGTGGGTTCAAGGTTATCTCACCAGCGGAAAACGAGGAAGAATTTGCCGTACCTTTAGCAAGGATTTCCTCCAAAGAACTTCAGAAACATAGTATTATGGCTTTGTATTCGACTTTTGTACTAGAGCAAGCTATCGATGGCTGCTTTTTGGAGATCCATAAGACAAGATTGGTGCCAAGGTAGATGAGGAAGGCACTGGTGGAGCATCGATCAATATGCTCACCAGCCCAATCTGCATCACTAAAGGCATTGAAGGTTAAGTCAGAAGCGTTGTGAAGAGGCAATATCATGGTGTTTAAGAGCTTGCGTATCAGCTGAGGTGAGAGAGTACATTTTCTGACATGCTCGGTTGGCAGTGAAGGCAATACAAGGGCATGTGAAAATGAGGTACGGAAGAGCTCCAACCAATTGCCTATAGAGCGTGATATTAACTAGGGTAGAAGAAGAGTAGAGAGAGAGGATGTTTGGGCACAAGGCATAAGCAAAAGTTTACACGAGGTCATTAGAGAAAATTCCAAAAGGCAATATATTTGGATTGGGAGAGTGTGTATCCCTTAGCATGGTGTATGAGTTGAATGCAGAGAAAATAATGAGCCAGACCTAAGTTCTTGAGAGCTAAGTCAGAGTGGAGATGTTGAATGGCAAAAGAGCTGGGGGAATGAGTAATATATCATCAACATAGATGAGGATGAAAATGGGAATGTGATGAAGTTGAAAGTATAATGAAGTATCAGTTTTAGAACCATAGAAACCAAGAAGGAGAAGATAGGATGTGAGCTTCTAAAACTATGCGTGAGGATATTTTTTAGGCTGCAAAGAGATTTTCGAAGTTGAGAAACATGAGTAGGATGAGTGGGGTTTTGAAAACCAGGCATTTGATCCATGTAGATAGTTTCCTACAAGTTGCCATGGAGAAAGGCATTGGAGACATCCAATTGATGGACATGTCAATGGTGATTGGCAGCTAATGAGAGGAGAAGACAAATGGTGTCTGTGAAGTCACAACCTTCTTGCTGATTGTAGCCTTTGGTAATTAAGAGGGTTTTGTACGTATTGATAGATCCAGTAGGGTTATACTTTATTCAATATGCCCATTTGCAGCCAATGACATGGAAATTAGGATTCTGGGAAATGAGGATCCGTGTCTGATTAAGCATTAAGGCACGATGCTCCTCAGTCATGGAAGTCATCCATTGGGAGTTTTTGACACAGCGTTGAATAAGGATGGGTGTGGTAGAGCGTGTGAAGAGGTTTGATTTTGAGGAGAATTCCAAGGGTATGTGTAAGGTCGAGGGTGGGAAGAAAATCAGAATGAGTGGTGAGAAGTCCTCATATTGAAGCATGATGGAAGAGGGAGGATAGGCAGGTAAGGCAGAGGGAGAAGGGAAAAGATGGTGAAGTCACGAGTGATGTAGTAGAGAGTGGAAAGGAGGGAGGACTCATGGAAGATGGACAAATAGTAGGCAGAGGGAATGGAGTAAAGACATGATAGAGAGTGTGAGAAACAGACAGGTCGAGATGCCCAAGACTGGTGGAGGAAGGTGCATGGAGAAAAGGGAAAATAGTTTCATAAAATCTAACATGACGAGAAATAAAAAATGTATCTTTGTGTAACAAGAGACATCAATAAACCATGTGAAAAGAAATGTAGCCCAGAAGGACGCACCGCTCAGAGGGCGGATCAAGTTTATGGTGAGAATATGGATGTAAGTCAGGGTAGCAAAGATAGCCAAAAGTTCTGAAGGAGTAGTCAGAATTGACCATGAATAAAATTTCATAAGGTGATTTGTTTTGAAGAACAAAGGTGGGCATTTGGTTAATAAGAAACACAGCAGTAGCAACAACTTCATCCCAAAACTTTTTGAGCATGTTTGTGAAGCAGAGAGAGGGCAGTTTCAATGAGATGTTTGTGCTTTCGTTCTACATAACCATTTTTTCAGGAGTATGAGGGCATGATACTCAGTGAATGATAAGCCTAAAATTTGCGGTGTTTTAATCCCTAATTTGTCGTTGTTTGATTAGGCTTATGCAATGAAATTTATAATTCCTTTCTCAATTTAGATTTTAGTAAAATGATGAGTAAGGAGTCGAACCCTAGAGAGGCAGTCTGCAAGAATTTCTGAGTCAATTAGTGAATTTAAGTGGAATTTCAATGTAAGAGACTTGAAGAGAGAGAAATTTAAGAGAGTTTATGAAATTTTTAGGATTAAGGTATTGAATGAGAGAATTTTTGAATGAAATTTTGTGTGGAAGTTCAGATTGATGAGAATTAAAGAATTGAAACTTGAATTTTGAATTTTAGAGAGAGAAAGTGAAAGTTTAATCTAGAGAGAGAAAGTGCATGAAATTTGGGGATTTTTTGTCTAAACAGTCAGATCTGTCAAAAATGACAGATCTAACTGATAGAAAATGTTGAATTATGATTAGATCTAACTCCTAAGATAGAATTTTTGGTTTCTAACCAAAGATCCTCTGCTTCTCTCTAAAAATTCATGAATCTAGGGCATATACCTTTCGCCTATGCCTTGGCGTGTTAGAACTTCAAGAAATCACGAATCTGAAGAGGTATGAAGACTTACAAGACTTTGGAGAGGCCCCAATCCGGATCTGAAATGTTGAAATAAGCTGTGTCCTCCAGGCCAATTGTATTGGAGCTCCAAATCAAAGTTCAAATTTCGCCACCTTCCTGAGCCCAATTTATAGTGTTCTTGGCTCAGAAAGGTGGTTACGAATATTACAAACAAACCCTGAAAATTTCAGGTCATTTGGAAATCAGGATGAAAAGTTATGATTTTTGAAGTTTTTAGGCTTGATTTTCTCTCTCCTCTGGTCGAACGGTTAGAGAATCCACGTGGCGCTCTGATTGGCTGCACGTTTTTCTTTTCTCAAGCGCTAAAGCGCCAAAATTCGCCACGCACTTACCCCTGTGTAACAGGATGCATACAGCGCATGGTGAGTTTAATTTGCACGTAATATATGAGTACAAAGCGCCAATGCCTCCAATTGCGCCACGTGCATTCTCTGCGTGGCGCGCGCACGCTACGCACAGAGGAGAAAATGATTTTTAATTCAAAAAAACTATTTACTCCGCTTTGTAACAGTAATCGGGCGACGTGGCGCGCTGTTGCGCCACGTCGCCCAAAAAAATTCAAAGAAAAATAGAAATTCGCCTGGAAATTTATAAAAAAACCCTTTGCGGCTTTTTAAACCTGAAAAATGCCCTTAAAAGTCCGAAAATTGGATAAATACGCCTGTGATCAATTAAAAAAATCCGAGAGTGATTTTTTCAATGAATTAAATATATTTTTGGCTCTAAATCACTCCAAAAAAATCTGAAAAAATCAGGAAAAATCAGAAAAGTTATTAGAAAACATTTCCAATTGAAATAAATTCATTAGAAAATATATTTCTACTTTAAAAATCATTTTTCCTAAAAATAAAATCCAGAAAATTGTGCATAATTAATTAAAAGTTCATGAAATTATATAAAATCAAATTTTTTAGAAATTGCTTATCTTTTTAATATGATAACATGCAATATGGATCTTTTAGATAAAAATTTCTTATAAAATCCCTGATTTTGCATGATAAAATTGCATGTTATCATACCCCCCTACTTAAACATTGCTAGTCCCTTAGCAATGACATTTAACTCTCTTTGACATTCCTTGTTTATCCATGAAAATAGGAATAAATGTGCATGAAGTGTTTCGAGTATCAATCACATATTGAGAAGAAAGTAACCATGAAAATTAGGCATTAACCTTCGTAGGAATGCAAGGATCAAATCTTTATCATCAAAAGATAACTAATCAAATCAGGGAAATATCCGAGACTCCTTATGTCTAGATTCACTAAGATGATTCAAGGCCATCATTAGAAGAAAGGAAGATTTTGAAAATTAATTCCCCCTCCCTAGATTTTGGACTTTTATTTCCCTTAGGCTATAAAAGATTTTGGGCAAGGTGCTTGTCTCATTTCTACAAAATTGCAGTTTTTTGGAAAAAATTCTTTCAAAATTCTCACTTAGCTAGTTGCGGGGGCACTTATTTGCGGCTGAGCCACTTATTTTAATGTACATGTGCCATTGCAACTAACCCACTCTTTTTTTGTTGCAATTGTAGCTTTGACAGCGTAGTTCCCTTGAAGATTTTCACCTTTTGGGGTTTATTACGTCCTTTTGTCTAGGGGGGAAGGAATGACTTGGTCAAGCTAGAGTGTTTTTGAAATAGAATTTTTATGAACCTTGAAGTCTTAGTGGTTTACCAAACCTTCAGGAATCTCAAGGATTTCTCACCCATTTCAAAAAGTTATCTCAACAACTTAGAAATGACTCCCACATTGCCTAAAATCATAATTTATTCCTCCTTAGCATGCTCATGATCCGCTTGAAAAGCCTAACTTCTCTACACATATTCTTATGTCAAGAATAAAAAAGTTCTATCAAAGTTGGGTTATGGTTGATTACAATCAAGAAGCATCTACCTCACCACGAGGTAAAAAAAATATGAATTATTCCTCTCTACTAGTCATTCATGGTCATAAATGCAGAGAAAAAAATTGAGTGGTAGGAGTTGCAAACAGTAAGTGGAAGATATTTCTCAATTGCTTATCACTTAAAAGCAAGGAAAACAAATAAAGCAAGCAACATGCCAACACAAGGAGTAATCCTTCAAAAAATTTTGCTTCATTCTTGCAATTGAGATAAAAATAATTGAGAAAAGCGAATATATTCCCAAAGTAATTAGAAATAGTGATCTTACCCATTTAATAAGGTTTTCTAACCCCTCTCCCCTACTTGGATGATGCAATGTCCTCATGCATGAATAAGAATTTAAATTTCATAAGGTAGGGGTTAGAAATTTCAAACCGATTTAAGGACATTTCTGACAAATCCAAGGCGTACTAGATGTTTTTTCTGCTGAGATTGATCTTCCTGTCCAAATCAGATGACTGGGGAGATTTTAAGTATAAAATGATCAAGCTGAAAAATTAATCCAAAACATGCAATGGAATTATTTTTCTATATATATATATATATATTTTTTATTTATTTATTTTGCTTTTTAAAGTGTGATGGAATTCTCCAAAAGACTAAGAGATGGTGGTTCAGGCACTTCAAGCTCCACATATGGTTTTAATCTCTGTCCATTCACCTTAGATGTTTCACCTGTTTTTGGATCCAAAATCATAACAGCACCATTATCAAACAGAGTGTCGATAACATAAGGTCCATCCCACCTTGATTTAAGTTTCCTGGAAAGAGTTTTAACCTAGAATTATAAAGCCATACCTTCTGTCCAACAAAGAGTTGCTTATTGCTAATCATCTTATCATGAAAATTTTTCATCTTCTCTTTGTAGATCTTCGAATTCATATACGCTTCATTCCAGAACTCTTGGAGTTCATGAATCTGCAAAAGACGATTCTTCCCTGCAATATCTTGAGCAAGATTAAGCTTCTTAATAGCCCAAAAGGCTCTATGCTCTATCTCCACAGGAAGATGACACATTTTCCCATAAACTAACCTATAAGGTGACATCCCTAGAGGTGTCTTATAAGCAGTCCTATAGGCCCATAAAGCATCATCTAATTTGATAGACCAGTCTTTACCACTAGGGTTAACAATTTTTAAGGATATTTTTGATCTCCTATTTGTATTTTCAACTTGACCATTTGCTTGAGGGTGATATGGGGTAGTCACTCTATGATGAACCCCATATTTTTTAAAGAGATTTCTTAAATGGACATTGTTGAAATGACTACCACCATCACTAATAATTGCTTTAGGAAATCCAAATCTGCAAAATATATGACGTTGAATAAAAGTTAATACCACCTTATGATCATTTGACCTTGTAGGAATGGCTTCCACCCATCTTGAGAAGTAGTCAACTCCCACTAAGATGTACTCATACCCATTGGAGTTTGGGAATGGCCCCATAAAGTCGATTCCCAAAGATCAAACAGTTCAACCTCAATGATGGGCTGAAGTGGCATTCTGTCTTTACTCTTGATATTCACTGCAGCTTGGCACTTCAAACAACTTGAACAAAATTTAAATGCATCTTTGAAAAGATTAGGCCAGAAAAATCCGCTATTTAAAACCTTAAGTGCGGTTATCTTATGAGCATAATGTCCCCCACATAAGGATGAATGACATGCTTCTAAAATATGAATTTGTTCTTCTTCTGGCACACACCTTCTAAACACATCATCCACACCAAGTTTGAATAATTCAGGCTCATCATAGTAGTAGTATTGTATATCCTTAAAAAATTGTTTTCTATCATAAAAATCCCAATCTTCAGGTAGTAAACCAGTCACTAAATAATTCACTATATGAGCATACCAAGGAAGCTTTTAAACTCTACTGACAAAATATGCTCATCAGGAAAAGAATCATTGATTGGAATTTCATCACTAGAGCGTAATCTCGATAAATTATCGGCTACTAAGTTCTCACGTCCAGGTTTATCTTTAATCTCTATGTCAAATTCTTGTAAAAGGAGAATCCATCTAATTAACCTAGGTTTTGTTTCTTTTTTATTAAGCAAAAATTTTAAAGCAGAATGGTCAGAAAAAACTGTTATTTTACTACCTAGGATATAAGATCGGAATTTTTCAAGGGCAAATACTATAGCAAGCAGTTCTTTTTCAGTTGTAGTGTAATTTACCTGAGCCTCATTTAGTGTTTTGCTTGCATAGTATATCACTACTGGCTTCTTTTCAATTCTCTGTCCCAGCACAGCTCCCACGGCAAAGTCGGATGCATCGCACATTATTTCAAAAGGGAAGTTCCAATTTGGTGCTTGGAGTATAGGTGCTTGAGCTAGTGCTTCCTTAATCTGCAAAAAAGCATTTTTAGCATTATCATCAAATGTAAATTCAGCATTTTTAGAAGTGAGTTGAGTTAGAGGTTTTGCTATTTTTGCGAAGTTTGGAATGAATCTCCTATAGAAGCCAGCATGCCCAAGAAATCCCCTAAGTTCTTTGAGTGTTGTGGGCAGGGCTAGGTTCTGAATTTTTTCCACTTTTGCCCTGTCCACTTTGATTCCATTTTTGCTGATGTGATGGCCCAGCACTATCCCTTCCTTTACCATGAAATGGGACTTCTCCCAATTTAACACCAGGTTGTTCTTGGCACAAATCTGCAAAACTCTTTCAAGATTACTCAAGCAATCACAAAAGATGACCCAAAACAGAAAAATCATCCATAAAAACTTCTAAACCATTGCCAATTAAGTCAGAAAACATGGCTGTCATGCATCTTTGAAAAGTTGCTGGTGCATTGCATAACCCAAAGGCATTCTTCTAAATGCAAAAGTTCCTACTGGGCATGTAAAAGTTGTTTTTCTTGATCAAGTTCATCAATTTCGATTTGATTATAACCGAATATCCATCAAGAAAACAATAATATTCATGTCCAGCTAATCTTTCTAAAATTTGATCAATAAATGGCAATGGGTAATGGTCTTTCTTTGTGACAGCATTCAATTTCCTATAATCTATACATATTCTCCAACTAGAGGCAACTCTTGTTTGCACTTCTTCACCTTTGTCATTTTTACAACGTTAACCCTGTTTTCTTTGGCACCACATGAATTGGGCTAACCCATGGGCTGTCTGATATAGCATAAATGAATCCAGCATCTAGCCATTTCATGATTTCTGTCTTAACAATTTCAGCCATAATTGGGTTAAGTTTCCTTATGTTGCCTTATAGACTTAGAATTTTCTTCCAAGAAAATTCTATGTCTACAAGTATTTGGGTTGATACCCTTAATATCACTTAACCTCCATCCAAGAGCATGATCATGGCTTGATAAAGAAGTGAATAATTTCTTTTCTTCATCAGCTGAAAGGGATGATGATATTATTACAGGTTTACTATTACCTTGCTCTAAAAAATAATATTTTAGGCATGAAGGTAATGGTTTCAATTCAATTTCAGAATGCAACCCTAATGGTGAGATGCTTGAATTATTAGAATGCAAAAACTGCAAATCACTATCAACAAGAAATACTTCTTCTATACCTTGATTCAAATCATCAAAATAATACCCGCCATTCTCAAAATCATCATAAGGTGAACACAAATCATGGAAAGGTAAATTATCCTCTATTTTCTCATGTTGGCTGGATTCCATCTAGCTTCTTGATTTCTTTCTAGCAACTCCATCCTTCTCATCATGAGTTGCCTTTCTTCTTCATATCTCTTTTCCCTTGCTTCATTATCCACCTGCATTTTTTTCAACATTTCTATTATAGAGGCGTTATTTTGATCAAAACCTTGATTTTGTTGAGATTGATAGGGCTGGTAATTGTTCATGGTATGATCTTGATTTTGAGGAGGTAGTCTGGGCTTGAACTGTTGCCTCTGTTGGTATGGATTACTGTTTCCATTGCTCCATTGTTGCTGCCCAAATGATGATTTTTGTTGCCATTGAGATGGCCCTGCTTGCTGTCCTCCTACAACATTCAAATCTTCTAATTGTGAAGGGTTAGTATAATCCAAATTAGAACTTGACCCACCCTGATGAGGCAACCCAACACTATTAACTGATTGAACTTGCTTAAAAGGAGCCAAAGCATCACTTAAAATACACTTAAAATTTTCAGCAATATCCACTAATGATTCTTTCATTTCTCTTTCAAGTTTTTCAATCCTTTTTTCATTGTCCATACCTTTTGCTTCAAGAATTCCACCTCGTTTCCCAGGTGTATCTCTGGCATTGTATGTGCAACTTTGCCTAAATGCCCAATCCTCCACAAGATCCTCCAAGATCTTAAAGGATTGATCTGCCCTAGTGTTAATGAAACTACCTCCACTAGCTATATCTATCAATTGTTTATCTTGATAGTCTAATCCCCCATAGAAGATTTGTGCTAACTCATAATCAGGGATTCCATGATGAGGACACTTTCTGATTAATGATATAAAGCGTTCCCAAGCTTCACCTAAAGTGTCATTTCCTTGACAGAAATCTCTTATAGCTTTCTTTAATGCATTAGTTTTACCATATGAAAAATATTTATTAAGAAAGCATGATTGTAATTCATTCCATGATTTAAATTCTTTACCAGTCCCCATGAACCACTCATGAGCTCTTTCCTTTAATGCAAATTGGAAGAGTTGGAGCTTGATAAAGTCATGCGTACACCTGCAAAATGGTAAGCTCCACAAAAATTAGAAAACGATCCAAAAATTATAAGGCTCTTCCGTGATAAAACCATGAAAAGTGGGCAATTGATTGATCATTGCAGGATCCACTTTGAAATTAGCATTTCAGGCAGTGAAGCTGAAATTCTAGTGAAGGCTCTGTACTCTTTGGGAGCAGCCATCTCCTTAAAGTTCTTCCTCCTTGATCCACATTTTCTTCTTTTTCGCCTTCCAATACTCTTCTTCTTTCGTCTTCCATTTCGTCTTGAATGTCACCTTCTCTTCCCTCTGCTGCTTTGCTGTTCAATGTCCTCCACTAACTGAGGTAGAAGAGATCTTCTACCGTTCATGTAACAGAAACTCAAAAGAAACTGTTAACCTTCCAGTGAACTCAAAAGAATTTAAAAGAATAGCACAAATCTTTAGAATTGACAATTAATATCAAGAAAATGAATGAATCTTGAAAAAAATTTTAAACTCAATTGACTATTTCAGACAGTTCAGAAACAGAGTTCCTCTGTATCAGAATTGTCTCAGAAATCTTGTAATCACTGTGCCTCCCCGGCAGCGGCGCCATTTGATAATGGTAAAATTTGCGGTGTTTTAATCCCTAATTTGTCGTTGTTTGATTAGGCTTATGCAATGAAATTTATAATTCCTTTCTCAATTTAGATTTTAGTAAAATGATGAGTAAGGAGTCGAACCCTAGAGAGGCAGTCTGCAAGAATTTCTGAGTCAATTAGTGAATTTAAGTGGAATTTCAATGTAAGAGACTTGAAGAGAGAGAAATTTAAGAGAGTTTATGAAATTTTTAGGATTAAGGTATTGAATGAGAGAATTTTTGAATGAAATTTTGTGTGGAAGTTCAGATTGATGAGAATTAAAGAATTGAAACTTGAATTTTGAATTTTAGAGAGAGAAAGTGAAAGTTTAATCTAGAGAGAGAAAGTGCATGAAATTTGGGGATTTTTTGTCTAAACAGTCAGATCTGTCAAAAATGACAGATCTAACTGATAGAAAATGTTGAATTATGATTAGATCTAACTCCTAAGATAGAATTTTGGTTTCTAACCAAAGATCCTCTGCTTCTCTCTAAAAATTCATGAATCTAGGGCATATACCTTTCGCCTATGCCTTGGCGTGTTAGAACTTCAAGAAATCACGAATCTGAAGAGGTATGAAGACTTACAAGACTTTGGAGAGGCCCCAATCCGGATCTGAAATGTTGAAATAAGCTGTGTCCTCCAGGCCAATTGTATTGGAGCTCCAAATCAAAGTTCAAATTTCGCCACCTTCCTGAGCCCAATTTATAGTGTTCTTGGCTCAGAAAGGTGGTTACGAATATTACAAACAAACCCTGAAAATTTCAGGTCATTTGGAAATCAGGATGAAAAGTCATGATTTTTGAAGTTTTTAGGCTTGATTTTCTCTCTCCTCTGGTCGAACGGTTAGAGAATCCACGTGGCGCGCTCTGATTGGCTGCACGTTTTCTTTTCTCAAGCGCTAAAGCGCCAAAATTCGCCACGCACTTCTGTGTAACAGGATGCATACAGCGCATGGTGAGTTTAATTTGCACGTAATATATGAGTACAAAGCGCCAATGCCTCCAATTGCGCCACGTACTTCTCTGTGCGTGCGCGCACCGCTTACGCACAGAGGGAGAAAATGATTTTTAATTCAAAAAAACTATTTACTCCGCTTTGTAACAGTAAATCGCGACGTGGCGCGCTGCGTTGCGCCACGTCGCCCAAAAAAATTCAAAGAAAAATAGAAATTCGCCTGAAATTTATAAAACCCTTTGCGGCTTTTTAAACCTGAAAATGCCCTTAAAAGTCCGAAAATTGGATAAATACGCCTGTGATCAATTAAAAATCCAGAGTGATTTTTCAATGAATTAAATATATTTTTGGCTCTAAATCACTCCAAAAAAATCTGAAAAAATCAGGAAAAATCAGAAAAGTTATTAGAAAACATTTCCAATTGAAATAAATTCATTAGAAAATATATTTCTACTTTAAAAATCATTTTTCCTAAAAATAAAATCCAGAAAATTGTGCATAATTAATTAAAAGTTCATGAAATTATATAAAATCAAATTTTTTAGAAATTGCTTATCTTTTTAATATGATAACATGCAATATGGATCTTTTAGATAAAAATTTCTTATAAAATCCCTGATTTTGCATGATAAAATTGCATGTTATCAGTGAACAATGCAGGTATTCTTAAGATAGGTGTGGAGAGCTTGGTACTCTCCACCCCAATCAGACTGAAGGTACTTAATGCGAGTGTTGAATTGTTTTTTGACTCGACATTGAAAAATTTTAAACATGTCGAGCAGATCCTTTTTGCATTTAAGGGGATAAAGCCATGTGAATTTGCTGAAATCATTGATGAAGAGAACGCAAAATCAAAAAGCAAAGTGCAAGATAATAGGAGGACCGGAGAGGTCAGAATAAATAAGCTCTAAACACATTGTAGAGTGATGATTAGTTGAATAGAAAGGCAGAACCAAAACAATCACAAGTATATCCTTTTCAGTAGTAGAGTAGTTTACCTTGGGAGCTTCTAGATTCTTACCTGCCTAATATAAAGGCGTAGGTTTCTTGTCCTTGAGTAATCTAAAGCATCACAGAAAATCTCAAAGGGAAGGCTCCAATTTGGAGCTTGTAAGATTGGACCCATCACTAGTGCCTCCTGAATTAATTAAAAGCCAGCTTGTATTCATGATTCAAAATTAGTTCTTTGGCAAAATCTTTGATGAAACAATGATAGAAGCCGATGTGGACCAAGAAGCCTCTAAGTTGATTTAGGATAGTGGGCAGTGGGAGGTCCTTGATTATCTCAATCTTTGCCTCCGCTTCCAGCCCCTCCTTGCTGATATGGTGGCCTAGAACAATCCCCTGTCCACTATAAAATGGGATTTCTTCCAACTGAGCACTAACTTGTTTTCCTTGCAATTTTTAACACCTTTTCCAAGTTAGGTAAACAACATTCAAATGATTCTACAAACACCAAACAGTCATCCATGAAAACCTCAGTATGTAACATTAAGATAAAATAACATAGCACTCATTCACCTTTGAAAAGTTGTGGGTGCATTACATAGACCAAATGGCATTTTTCTAAAAGCAAAGGTCCCTAATGGACATGTAAATGTTATATTATCCTGATCATTTTCACGGATTCCAATTTGGTTATAATCTGAATAACCATCCAAAAAACAATAGAAACTTTGTCCAACTAAATTTTCTATGATTTTGTCAATAAAAGGCAAAGGGTAGTGATCCTTTTTAGTTTGCTAAATTTAGTTTTCTATAGTCGATACACACCCTCCAGCTTGAAGCCACCCTAGTTCGAATCTCTTTCACATCTTGGTTTTTTTGGACAGTGATTGATGTCTTTTGGGCCACTACATGAATTGGACTAACCCACTAACTATCTGAAATAGGGTACATGAAGCCAGCTTTGACCCTCTCAGTAATCTCTTTGGAAACAACATCATGCAAACAGGGATTGAGGCATCGCTGATGTTGTATCAATAGCTTTGAACCTTATTCTATAAAAATTCTATCCTAACAAATATCAGGACTAATTCCCTTTATATCTTCAATTGCCCATCTAATGGAACTATTATGCTTCAATAATACATCTGAAAGATTAGTCTCTTGCTCAATCGTATGTGTAGATTGATAATATGCATTTCTAGTGCCTTATATTCTTATATTTACATCCAATCACTATCTTCGTTCATACCCTCGTTCATCGTCATATCGATCACAACCACTTACTCTTTTCTTTAAGTTAAATTAGCTTATAATTACACATGTTTCATCGATTTCACTTGCTCACTTCCTCGAATCGTGCTTTCGCCAATCCTCTCGTCAATCATCACTAGTATAAGAAAGTAATTCCTTAATCATCGTTCCCTGTGGAGACGATCTGTACTCACCACTAACTATGTATTTTTAAGTGCGATTAAATATATTTTTATTGAATAATCTCAATCACCAACGACGAATTTTAACTCTAAATTGAGATTATCAATTGGCGCCATTACCGGGGAACGGTAGCCATTAAGGATTTAATTTATTTTATTTTGGTGATCTTATCTCTAGTAGTGATCCAAATAGTTCAAACAGCTTCACGCGACCAACAAAGACACGAAGAAAAGGTACAACTCTTAAACTCTATATTTTTCATCTCATCATGAACGGTAGATGATCACAGAAACAGAATGAGAATGAAAGTGAAGGAGATAAAGGAGATGCTTTGAATAATCAAAACAACCACCCAGAGAATTGTGTTATAAACGAAGGAAATACACAATGTAGATAAAATGAATTTTCTGCTCCTTTAGGATATGAGCCTCTGACTAAGATTAATGCACCTATTGACTAGGGTTAAAATTTCAAAATTGATCATCATATTTTCTGTGGTTTATCTCAAGAAGAGCCGTATAAGCATTTGGAAGAATTTACTTTGATTTGTCGAACATTTGACTTTCGTAATCTTACGAATGAAGTTATTAAAATGCGGTTATTTCCATTCAGTCGTAGAGATAAAGCTAGAAGTTGGTTTACATCTCTCTCTCTGAATTTTGATTCATGGAAAGAGATGGAAATTGGATTCCTAAAAAAATACTCCGTTGGAAAAATGAATTCATATTGACGCACAATAAGAGAATTTTGTCAAGGGCCCGACAAATCCTTAGGAGAAGCATGGGAAAGGTTAAAAGAATTAACTGGAAAATGTCTACACCATGGCATAGAAGAATGGGAGATAGTGCAAACATTTTATGCAGTTACGAGATCAAGATCGAAAGATGATCGACGCCGCTAGTGGAGGTACGTTTATGCATAAATATTTAGATGAAGCATTAAAATTTTTGGAAATACTATCTGAAAATGATGCATACTACACTGCTCTTAATCGTTATGGGAGAAATGCAAATCCTATAAAGGGAGGGATGATTGATGTGAATGCAGTTGAACCAGAGTTACATATTGACCAATTAGTTAAAGTCGTCTCTGACCTAACTAGTCGATTAGATAAGATAGGCATTCATGAGGAGCCTCGACCATCTCAAATAGAGATGTCATTATGCCATCATTATTCTAGTGTCGATCACATAGAGGTAGATTGTCCTTTACATGACCAGGTTGTGGCTATTGTTTGGCTGAGAATGAATAAACCTATGGGTCAAAATTCTTGGAATCCTAGGGATAATAGATACAACCGACCTAATATGCAAAGGCCATCTTATCCATCTAACCCATCATCTTTCCAACAACAAGAGCAACGTAATTTCTATCTGCGTGGTCCACAAAATTCTTTTCAACCTAACACTAACCCTAACATGTCTTATGTTGAGTTGTATAGAAATGTGCAGGAAAAGCAAGATAAGGCGGATAAAATGCAAGCTCAAAAGTTGGGGATGATGGAAGAGTTTTAAAAAGAGATGGAGCGAATGCGAGAAGAGCAGGCGGCAAAGACAGACTATAAAGGTAAATTGGACAACAATGGTTCCTCAAGCCATGAACAAGGTCGACTTCCAACTCAACCTGAAATTAATCCTGGAAATTTACAATATATCGACAATCATATTTCTATAGGAAATCATCATAAAACTATGCATGCTATCTGTAAGCTAAGAAGTGGTAAAATTCTTCCTGATATTTCTGAAAAAGTAGAAGTAGAAGAATATCATGAAGATGTAGAGGATAACTGGAAAGAACCTGATCCTAAGGATTATGTGCCATCCATTCCTTTTCTTGATGCCTTGAAAACTTCAAAGATAAAACAAAATGCACATGATGAGCATCTTTTAGAAAATTTCAAGCAAGTTAAAATTAAAATTCCTTTGACCGAAGCAATTCAACATATTCCCACCTATGCTAAATTTTTGAAAAATCTGTGCACACCTAGTAGAAAGCAAAAGTGCATTCAATTATCCAAAAATGTAAGCTCTATTTTACAAAACCTTCCTGAAAAACGTAGAGATCCTGGAGCTCCTTTCATCAAGTGCAAGATACGGGGGATGGTTTTCTCCAAATCTCTACTTGACTTAGGAGTAAGTGTTAACATTTTGCCAAAGGCCTTATATGATAAATTTCAGTTTGGAGATTGAGAAATGATCTTTTTAGAACTGCAATTGGCGGATGGGTCTATTAGGCAACCTTATGGATTGTTAGAAGATGTAGTGGTTAAAATAGAGCATTGTTATTTTCCTATAGATTTCATAGTGGCTGATATGAAGGTTACTGAAGATCTTAGGAATGGTCCTATAATCTTAGGGAGACCTTTCTTAGCTACAGCTAGGGCGAACACAGATTGGGAAAAAGGGGTTGTTGAATTAAAGGTTGGAAAAGAGAAGGTTGAAATAAACATGTCTAGGCTAATGAAATATCCAGAAAAAGCTTGTGAAGATATTTGCTTCATTGATTCTCATGATGATTTTGATCTTATGTATTCTTCATCTCATGATTTTCAAGATGATTTTGAGCAAAATATTTGTGCTATTGATTCAAAAATTGATTTGAAACCGTTACCATCTACCTTGAAATATGCATTTCTAGGAGAGAACAATGATTTTCCTGTTATTATATCATCATCATTATCATCGCATCAAGAAAGTAAACTACTAACCATGCTTCGAAGTTATAAAATCTGCTATTGGTTGGTGTATCTCAGATATTAAGGGAATTAGTGCATCAATATGTGTGCATAGAATATTTACTGAAGATAATGCTAAGCCTACTAGAGAATGTTAAAGAAAATCAAATCCTATCATGCAAGAGGTAGTTAGAAAAGAAATTTTGAAATGGTTAGAAGCAGGATTTATCTATTCTATTTCAGATAGTCCATGGGTTAGTCCGGTGCATGTTGTTCCTAAGCAAACTGGGATAACCATGACCAAGAATGACCAAGGGGAAGAGATCCAAACTAGATTACCAACTAGTTGGAGGATATGTATCGATTATCGAAAGCTGAATGCGATAAAAAAGAAAGATAACTATCCCTTGCCCTTTCTTGATAAAATCTTAGAAAAATTAGCGAGTCAAAACTATTACTGTTTTCTTGACGGATATTCAGGATATAATCAAATTGAAATTCATCCTAAGGAGCAAGAGAAAACTACTTTTACATGCCCCTTTGGAACATTTGCATTTAGGATAATGCCATTTGGATTATGTAACGCCCTTACCACATTTCAACGATGCATGACTGCCTTATTCTCAGATTTAATCAGGGACTGTTTAGAGATTTTTATGGATGATTTCTCTGTTTTTGGTCAAGATTTTGATTCATGTTTGTCTAATTTGGAAAAGGTATTGCAGATATGCGTGGAGAAAAAGCTAGTGCTCAGTTGGGAAAAGTCCCATTTCATGGTTCAAGAGGGAATAGTCTTGGGACATCTAGTCAGCAACCGTGGACTCGAAGTCGGCAAGGCCAAAGTGGAAGTGATCCAGAAGCTTCCACTTCCCACCAACACCAAGGAACTTAGAGGATTCCTTGGCTACGCAGGATTCTATAGATGATTCATCAAGGATTTTGCTTAGTTGTCTAAACCATTGACCAATTTATTAGTTAAAGATGCAATTTTTGAAATTAACGATGCAGGAAGAAAGCTTTCATTCAGATTAAGGAGGCTCTAGTGCAAGCACCAATTCTACAAGCACCAGACTGGAGTGTTCCCTTTGAGCTTATGTGCGATGCTTCCAACTTTGCGGTGGGTGCAGTCCTTGGTCAACGCATCAAAAAGAAGCCGGTGGGCATCTATTATGCTAGAAAAACCTTAGTAGATGCCCAGGTAAATTACACTACAACTGAAAAGGAGTTGCTAGCTATTGTTTTTGATTTAGATAAATTTGGATCTTATTTACTAGGGAGTAAAATAGTTATCTTTTCTGATCATGCTGCTATTAGATATTTGATAATAAAAAAGAAGCTAAACCTAGGTTAATTAGATGGATTTTATTAATGAAAGAATTTGATATAGAAATTAGAGATAGACGTGGGTCTGAAAACTTTGTCGCCGATCATTTATCTAGATTACACGTCAACATTGCAACCCCTATTTCTGAAAATTTTCTGGATGAACACATACTTAGCATTAGCACTAAAAGAATCCCTTAGTTTACACACACAGTTAATTATCTCATTTCAGGAAGAACCCCTGATGATTGGAACGAACAAGAGAAAAACAAATTCCTTAGAGAAGTTCAATTTTACTTTTGGGAGGATCCTGAACTTTTTCACTTAGATGTGGACCAAATATTAAGAAGATGTGTGCCAGAAGAAGAACATAGAAGTATCTTAGAATTTTGTCATTCATCTTTTTGTGGTGGACATTTCGCTTCCAAGATTACATCATCTAAAGTGATTCAATGTGGTTTCTTTTGGCCAACTTTATTTAGAGATTCTTTTGAGTTTTGTAAGAATTACTTGAAATGTCAATCGATGGTAAATCTTAAGAAGAATGATGCTATGCCACTCAAACCTATTATTGAAATTGAACTATTTGATTTGTGGGGCATAGATTTCATAGGACCTTTTTCACCATCACATGGGCACGAATATATTCTAATGGCGGTTGATTATGTGTCTAAGTGGGTTGAAGCAATTCCCACGAGGATGAGTGATCATAAAGTTGTACTTAAATTTTCAACTCAAAATATATTATCCCCTTTTGGCTGCCCTAGGGCAATCATTAGTAATGGTGGATCGCATTTCAGTAACTCACATTTCAGGTCCCTCCTCGAGAAGTATGGGGTTCATCATAAGATGACAAGTCCTTACCATCCACAAGCCAATGGCCAGGTTGAGGTTAGTAATCGTGAAATAAAAAAGATCCTTAAAAAGATCGTACGGCCGGATGGTAAGGATTGGAGCGAAAGATTACCTGATGCATTATGGGCTTATAGGACAGCCTATAAGGGACCCATTGGGATGTCCCTTATAGACTCATATTTGGAAAGGCAGGCCATCTTCCTCTTGAGATTCAACATCGAGCTTATTGGGCAATTAGAAAATTGAATCTTGCTATGGAAGATGCAGGAAAAAATTGTACGCTACAACTCCAAGAATTGCAAGAACTAAGAAATGAAGCATATGAAAATTCTGTAATTTACAAATCTAAAATGAAAGCCTTTCACGATAGCACGTTAAACAAAAGCAATTTCTTTGAAAATCAAAAAGTATGGGTTTACTATTCTCGATTGAAATTGTTTCCAGGAAAGCTTAGGAACAGATGGGATGGTCCATTTATCATTATTAAACTGTTTGATTATGGAGCTGTTTTGATTTCCGATCCAAAAATAGCTAACTAATCATATTTCTGACTCTTACTGCTAAAAACAATGTCAGAATTGAATCTCTGGTTAATTTAGATAATTTGAATTGGAAGAGCTAGAAGGATAGTTACAATCTACACGCCTCTTCTATCAATTGAGTAAAATTTTATATCTGTCAAATCTAGAGATCTAATCCCTAATCCTATAAAAATTGAATTTATCTATCGCCTCCCTAGGGTTCGTCCCCTTAAGCCCTAAGGGATAAATAAATTTTATTGATTAAGTTCAAAAAACCCCTAAATAACGACATATATTCACGTATTTTTAAACTTATCATTCATCTCCTACCTGCCTATTGCATTAACTTCTAAGATCATTGGGTAGAATTCTCCATTGTTGTCACCACCTGAGCATATTTGAGAGAGATTATTTGATTACACAAAGAGGGGTCATGTGATCCTCCACTATTCTGTTCTTGCCATAAGGAAATCATTTTTCTCATTCATCTTTTCCCATCATGACCCCAATATGTTTTTCAAGTATGTCCATGGTAATCTAAGGTTCAACTCCTCTGACATCCAACAATCCACCTTTTTGAGGAGTGACCCTTAAATGATCGAAAGCATCCCGTTGGTAGGCTAAGTTGTCTGACATTTTATGTAGGAGGCCCATAGATTCATCTTCATACATGTCTCCTGTTGCACCTCCATTAGAAATATCAACTCTTCCTTTTTCAACATCATTTAATCCTTCATAAAGTATTTTCACCACCTCCCATGTAAGAATGCCATGGAGTGGGCATTTTCTCATGAGGCCCATCAATCTTTCTCAAGCTTCAATATAGGCTCCATTTCCCTGGTGAAATTTTCTAAATTCTCATCTAAGTCAGTTTGTCCTTGCTATTGTATAGTACCTCTTCAATAAGCTTTTTTACATCTCAATCTATGATTCAAAGTTTGTTCCCAATGTTCTAAACCAATCCTCGGCTCTATCCTTCTGGAAATAATTTCATTCTCAGTGCTTCTTTTGAAATCTTAGGGTTACTAGAACTATCACAGGCTTTATAAAATCTTTTTAGGAAATTATACAGTTCTTCATTTGCTTTCCCTAAAAAGGATGGTAGTAACTAGAATTGGTGGGTATCTATCCTAAACATCACATCATCTCCAAATAGGGGCGGATATCTTGGTCAAGATAGGATTTTCAGATGGGGTTGAGTATTCTCTAATTGTCCTCCTTCCTTCATTAACTTCTTCTGGATTTCCTACTACGTTTCCTGCAAGGTCCATGGGTTGGATTCCAGTGATTTTTGCTTTGATGGTGCCGGTGAAGTGCGACGTAATTCAGTTGAGTCGGCATTTGCATTGGATTAATTTTTTTACTATTCCATGATTCAAACACTAACATAAGCTTCATACAGAATCACTAAATTAAATTCTGAAGAAAAGTCCAAAGTAATAGAGCAATTATGATTGTCTATTATAAGAAATAAAATGCAGTGCAAGAATATATTATATTAACGCTAGCACTTTCAAAACAATTAAATTAAGAATTGAAAATACATCCTTCAACACCCAATTGATATAGAAGAGAACCAATTGAACTTTAGTGTTGCTTCCTCGACAACGACACCAATTGATAAGCCAAAAAACAAGTGGTGAATTTTGCAATTTTATAATTCCTTATCGTTGTTGATTTTAGCTTATACAATAAAGTTTATAAAACCTTAAGATGTATAATGATAAGTACATGTATCTTCCAAGGGGAACTAGATACGGTAATTCAATTGGTGATATATTTTAATAATTTACCCTACTTGGAGTTAATTTAATCTTCAAGGAATATCAAATCACCCTAATTAGATGAAGAATTTAGACAGGAGGGTAGAAGAGATGGGAAGACTAAAAGAATTAGGGATCTCTGAATTGAATTCTTTGATCCAAAAACAAGGGTAGAAGGAGTCAAGTAGAGAGATTAAGAAGAAAATTTGATTTTAGTTTTTTTGGAAGAAGTGGTATCAAAATTCCTAACTAGTGTCTCATAAACACAATCTAATATATCCTAGAAATTAAGCTTTTAGTAATATTTTCTTAATGTGCAAGGGGAATAGCTATAACACTTTAATAATCTCTCTTCTCAATCCAAGTAAGGGCTCGTACATGCCGCTCAAGCCAAGCGATTCAGAATTCAGACCAAGATCAACAAGAAAAATCACAAATTTCAATAATAAATAATCCAAATGACACTAAAAGTCAAATAGAATGAAGTAAAAAGTACCAAATAGGGTTAATCCAGGATGAAGCTCCTCTTTGCCTTGCAGTTGTGAAAGAGCCACCTCCATAATGACCTACTCAACTCAAATTTCTATTTTTATACTTGGGTTAAATGGTACAAATTACCAATTTTCCCCCAATAAGTAATTAAATTTTTATCCATTGATGTAGGCTTGATCTGAATGATCGATAGAAAGAGGAGGTAGAGATAAGCAAATCCATAAAAACTTGAGCTCAATCAAACTTCAGGATAAAAAATAATTAATAAATGAAAATTTACCAATCCGAGCCGTTGGATAAATTTTTATTTATTTAATTTCAATTGCGAAACACGAAATCATGTGCTGCCTCCTGATTGCCTCGCACATTTTAAGGTGTTTTGGCACCTCTTCTCACGGCGCGCCATGTACCCCTTGACTTAAATAAGAGAATAATTAAATATAATAAAAAGAAATAGTAACGCACTTACATGTGTGTTGTTAGTAGTGCAGCCTAATGAGAAGCTGCCACATGATAGGGGACCATCTCGCCAGCAGCAGCAAGGTACGATAACAACCACACCGAGCAGCCCGAGCTGACGTCTGTGACCCCGACTTCAAGTACTTGGGCTAGTGATGGTCGCCAAGTTCGGTGTTATTTCCGTATATTTTGAATTATCTTCTGAAATTTTTTGGATTGGGCCATTGTGTTTGGACCTCATCCGTGTTATTTCCATTATGTTTGTAATGAACGTTAAGGGGAATCCTCGTCACAAGATGGTTTTCCCCGTGGTTTGGCCCACTTGGACATCCACCCTCTTCTATTTAAAGAGACGGCATGCCCAAGAAGAGCCTTGGAGTTTGATTGAATTGAATGGTTTTCTCAACCGGGCTCCCGCATTCTCCCTATGGGGGGGTATCTTTACCATTTTTTCTAGAGTAGAACATGGGAAGATGATTCGCCATGATGCTTCTCCTGCCACGACGATCTCTTTCCGTGGGGACAACCGTTTGTTGCCGACCTGCTCCTACGCCAGTTTCTCCTTCGAGCCGCGCAGTCTTGAAGTCGCCTCAAGAACACCCCGGGCCTCACTGCCAGCCTACAAGAATTGCACTCCTCCGGTGCTCCTTCCTGCACGCTCACCTTGCACTGCTGTTTGCAGCCCTCGTCGTCTCCATCATCAGAGAATCCGACTTCTTGGAGGTTGTTCCCTAAGAATTGCTTTTCTTGGACCACCGTTGCCGTCATTGGTCAATTCTTGCCAATGCTGGCCAGACCTCGCCACACAAACCCGGTCAAGCCGGTGCCAGCGTACCCTCAACTACTCCTTGCACCCATAAACCCACCAGGGCGAGCCACTTCGCGGTTTTCCTTTTCCCCTATGGTCATCCTGGGGCGCTTGGCCGACACCTGCAGCGTACACATCCACGCTGCACGACCCCCTCTCAGCGTGCGCCAACACCGCGGCCCAGCGCGCACCACAGCCCGCGTGCACCTACCTCCCATGCATGCCACGTTGCGCGCCTGCGCCTTCCCTTCCCACGAGCATTCACCGCCCACGCACGTACTCCCGCGCGCATTGTGCCCGCACGTCCATCGGCCCTGTCCCAGGCACCAGCCCTTCGCACTTGTTCTCACCGTGTGTGCATGCGCCTCGGCATGCCTACGCCCATGTTCCACGTGCTCCAACACGCATCTTTGTCATTTTGTTTGTGCATCTGCTCCAGTTCACTTCTCCACAGACGACGGATTCCAACCCATCCAGGTTGCAACTCTCCCCTTTTTTTGCGGTCAAATTACTTCTTTCAGTGCTGTCATTGTATGTGGTCCTCTATATGAATTTTATGCTACGTGTTAGGACTAGCCACCTAGAGTTGAGAAGTAGGGTTCTTATTGTGATACGACTAGACCCAACGGTAGAGGAGGTGGACGTCCTTGGGCACTTGGTGCCCCTAATTACTTAGTCCTCTAATTTAGGTTTCATTTGACTTCCAACTATGTTGCAAAACAAGCCAATCGATCCCGGCGATTACGTATTACATCACCATGTCACCTCCCGTGCACGGCCTTTGTATGCGCAGCACCAGCGGTGCACTTATCACCCATGAACGATATTTCTGCCAATCATCAGATTCTCTTACGATGGTCGAGATCCCACATTGCATCACAAAATCCAGTTCTTGGCATTTTGCGCAAAATTCCCTTCTTTAATTCACATGCCCAAATTGACGCCCCCAAAAGTATTTATGCATCTGCCCCTCTGCTTTCTCTCTCCTCCATACTTACTAAAAAATCCATACAAAATCATAGAAAAATTCAGATTAATTCAATGAAACCCGGCAAATACTTTTATTGTATTTTTATGCTTGCAATTCATGACTGTGAGCTGGTTTAAAGGCATTTATGCAACTAAAATTTCAGAAAAATTCCTCTGCCCTTATAAATTGATTTACATTACTATTTTCTTTATAATTATATATTTTCCATTAAAAAGTTCATTATTCTTCAAATAAATTCCTAACATGTCAATAAAATTCTAGAGAAATCTATACAATCCAGTAATTCATCACCATAATAATTAACATTAAAATTAATTTTTTAACCTACCATTTCCATTTAAATAAATTTATTCCAATCATAAGTAAATTCCATAAAACTCATAAATATATGACAAGAACCCTATTTTAAACTCTTGCAATGGATAAAATTGTGCTAATTAGTTGAATTAACTACATAATTTAGGGCATATAACTAATTATCATATTGCAAGTACTATTGTTTAAGCACTATATGGACTATGGGACTAAGAAATTTAAGCAATCTTGGCAATGTCATAGAGATATTCTATATATTTTGGCTTTTATTTGTGTTATTCAAAAATTTTGATTCCTTGGTGATAGGTTGCGTGTAAATAGTGTGCATTATCATAAACCATGATTATGAAAATGAATATACATCCATGTTTATCTTTCTTTCTGTTGGTTGAAATATCACTTAGTATAAACAAATATATCAAGAATTAAAATTTTTCTTATTGGCCATACCAAACTAAAAGAGCATAACATATGGATCATTGCAATGGAACAACAAAATATGGTTGAGAAGCTTTTTACTATGTAAATATGTACTCTTAAGTTTATTTTCCTATAAAAAAAATTCACACTGTCTTGTAACAAGCCAATTTATTTATTGATAGACATATTTCTCTAATATAATAGATTGAAATAATAATTTAATTGGAAATCAAGTAAGGCAAAAATGGGGGCCAGAAGAAAAAACGTATAATTCATTTGGGAGCTAGGATATTCAAGTTTTTTGTTTAAAGGTGACTCACTCCACCCAAAACTTCATGTAATATGTTAGTGTGCTTAATCAAAAGTGAGACCTAAGTTGTTTGAATATAGGATACGATACCTTGATAAGGCATGTAGAAAACATTTATTCACTACCCCTATGAACCTTTGTGTGATCTTCGACCTCTCTTACTGAAATCAGTTGCTGCCTTAATCCTGAAATGACTGTTGCAGGAGAATTCCATATGTTTGTGCCTACTTCCCATGCTGAATGTCTTTGCTACCACGTGTACTAAAACTATTGCTTACGGTTTCAGGTTTGCCATTTAGTTTTCACCAAAAAATGGACTCAGTGGAGACTTCATACCAATCTGAAACAATCTAAAATAAAACCAAATCGAAGTAGTTTCACATATTCCATAGGTATTTTATCTCCACATTAACATCATCCAGATGTTTTCTACAGATTCCAATGAATGATAAAGAGATATAGCATGTATTATTTTTTTACTGAGCAGATTTTGTTCATGTTGTTTCCGTAGAACTTAATTGCATGACTCAGAACCTTAACACAACATTTTATTGCTGATATTAGGCCTATTATTGAGTAATTCTGTTTAACGTTTGCTATGTGCCTCATTGCATATTAAATGTCGACATACTTCTTCATACTTATACACCATGCTGCTCATATTGTAGAAATTGGCATGACAAACGTACCTTTACACTTTCTTGATATAAGCGGGATAAGGTTGCTCTTTGGTCAAATTCTTGCATTCTCAAACTCCAAGGCATCCTTCACCCTAAACTGGTAAGGTTAGATAAAGAAATAGTGTGAGAAGTTTAAACAACTGAAGAATCACCCATAAAACTTTAGAGGCATTACATAATCCAGAAGCCATCCACTTAAAAGTTTTTCTCTATAGGAACAATTAAAGGCACTTTGGTGACCATCGTTAGGGTGAATATCAATCTGATAAAAACCCGAATTATCATCAATAAAACAAATTACATATTTCCCTCAAATTGTTTCTAATAATTTTTTAGTATAACAAAGAGGGAAGTGATCATTCATGGTGACTAACTGTAATGTTCTGTAATCAGTTCAGATGCTTTAATTGCCCAAAAAGTTTCCTGAGTTCAATCTCCATTGCATTGGCCTACCCTTTTCTCAATGACCTATAAAAGTCAAAATGAATGTGTTTTCCAAGAGAAGAACTTGAAAAAACATAAAAAATATTACCTTTTAAGAAATATTTAAGTTATTATGTATGTGTCTAGTGTCACCAAAGTTACACAACACTGTAAGTTAATCCTATCTAAATAAATTAAATAAATAATCCTCTGGACTATCAGTTTTTTAATGAAAGATAACAAATTTATGATTTCTATTATAGTTTAAAAGCAAGGTAAGCATAATGTATTTAGTTCTAAAGTTTGCTCAGATTTCTAAAGTTTCCTCTAAGACGCTGATGTTGAATTTCAACTAGAAGTTGGATTATAGTCACTGCTTCCTCTCCTAGATATTGAAAAAGACTTAGCAAAACATTGTCTCCTATCAGGTACATTATGATCTAAGTATTGTTGATTTTTACTTTCTGCTTCTCAATACAACTCCTAAGTCCCTCTTTTCAATGAATAAATAGGAATCTCATTCATTCAATTTAAATATTCACTTTATTATTTTTTGATGATGAATTGAAGTAATTTGGCATCAAATTCTTATGACAATTTTCATATTATTACCGAGCCACTTAAAATGGACTACTTTCAACTGTTTTATGGGGGACCATCACTTCATATTTCGAAATTCCATATTTCAATGAATTAAACTTATTTTATCTCTTTCCTCTCTCACCAAATAATTTCATCTTTCAAACAATATTTGTAAATTTATCTTTTTATTTTGATCATTTTTCATACATTTTTGTTGCATTATATTCATAAAAAATCAACTTATGAGATTTCTCCACAAATTTTTAAAAATATTGATTTTGTTTAAAAGGAGTTGCTAGCCTATCCAAATTGATTAATTCAAATTGTGACACATTGATGGGGGACCATCACGCTGGCCAAAACACGGGACGACTTCAGCCACGTCACACAGCACGAGCCAACGTTCGTGACCCCGGTTTCAAGTACTTGGCATAGCCAACGACTGTGAGCTATGAACTTATTGTCTTGTATTTTGATTTTCCTGAACGATTCATATTGGGACACTATGTTTGGGCCTCATATGTTGTTATTTTGTTTTATGTTTTTTGATGTATGTTTAGGGGGAAACCTCGTCACGCCACAGTTTCCCCTATGTCGGCCCACTTGGGTATCCTCCCTCCCTTAGAGAAAGGGATGTCATGCCCAAGGAAGCCTTGGAGTTTAATTGGAATTTGAAAGGTCTTCTTCCATTGGGCTCTCACCTTCTCCCTTTTGGGGGTTATCTTTTACAATATTCTAGGTAGGAGATCATGGGGGGAATCGCCAGCACATAGCCAGTTTCACTGCGTGGAGAACACTCCGTGGAAGAACCGCACGTCTCCAACCTTTCGGCTTCATCATCATGTTTCATGGAGCAAGATTCAAGAAACCAGTCACACCTCGGTCATCAGCTGGCAGGAATCGCATTCCCAAGCGCAAACCCCTGCCTGTTCACCCGACGCTTCTCACTATTGACAAGCCTAAATTTGGTGTTGTTAAATGCAAGGTTAGAAGTGTCGTTTTGATTTAAAGTTATACAATAAGTTTATGGAATTCCCCTTTTCAAAATATAGAAATTTTAGGATGAGAAAGGGGTAGAACCACAAGGGTGCACTTTGCAAGAATTTTTATCCTACTTTGAGTGAATTAATTCATGAATGGACTAACTTTTGGATTTAATGGGCATTTATTGTGTTTAATATTGCTGTGTAACTAATCAAAATCAAGCAAATGCTTAATAGTGATCTTAGTATTTTCGGTCAAGACACTCTAGATAGGATAATTTTGATTCTTGTATCAGATTAATTTGGATTACCAAGATTTAAATCAATCTGATTTATCAACAAAATTTATTTCGCATTAAAATTGAGAATTTATAAGCAATAAATGGATTTTGAAATTGGGCTTGAAGATGGACAAAATTTTCAATGAATTTTGGATTTAGGTATTTGAAATATTGAATTGAATTTTAAAAAAATCAATTTCTAGATCTATAGAGAGAAAGTGGACGAATTAACGTAGAGAGCGAAAGTAGGAAAAAGTGGGGAAAAATTAATTAAAGATAAAATTTGACCCTAATATAGGGATCTAAGATGCAATTTGAGATGAAAATGAATGTACAACTAATAATTAAAGATCAGATCATGAATAAGGTTCAAATTGTAATGCTAATCACCATTCAAATCAACTCCAAGGGCATGTATATTTCGCCCATACCTTGGCATTTTGAAATCCTTCAAGAAGAAGTAAAAATAGTGAAGAAGAAACTTACAACTTTGATGTTTGAACCAAGTTCTGTTGACTTCACAGCAACACATGTGTCCTTCCTGGTCAAAGTCTTGGGGAGAGCTTCCTCGGTCGTTTTCCCCTTCTTCCTGACCTCTATTTAAAGATCAAACCATATGGATCATCGAGGGTGAAAAGACAAACGTACCCTAAAAATTTGGGCGCAGTCGGATGGTTAGATCTCAAGACATCTCCATCTTACTAGCGATTCATCCTAGCCATTGGATCTTTTTTATCTATGCTCCACACAAGTAGAAATACCATTTTATGATTCGTCGCCTTGTTTTCTCTGCGCTCGGATTGCGCGCTGCCACATCGTTGTGCCTGGAAAACAACAAAATCATTAACATTGATAAGAGAGAGGGAGATTACACCTTTTAAGCGGCTAGGAGAGTGCCATGTCGCCGCATTAACTCTCATCTTAATAAAAAATAATAAAATGATAATCTTATCTTTTTATTAATTAAACGTGGAGTATCGATTCAAAGTGTTCATTTATTGCACGCCGCTATCGATTCTCTGCGTGTATTTAATGCACCAAAATGCCAAAACAACAAAAAAACAAATTTACCTTTTTCCTCGACCCGCCCGCGCGTAGTAATCATCAAACCTAATAATTCGCTCATTATGGCATTGTGCATTGCAGTGCCATAGTGAGCCTATAAATGGCTTATTTGGCGCTTCTAATCATTCGCCCGAATTTTTGGGCGAATGACGTGGACGCCACATAATTTTAACTAAAAAATATTTTTTAAAATGTCAAATAAAATCTAAAATATATTATTTTAATTCTAAAAAATTATTTCTTGGCTATAAAATGGTCAGATAAATATAAAAAATATGGAAAAATTCCATAAAAATTAGTAAAAGTTTTAAAGATCTCTAGCCAAATATTTTATACCCTGCAGAAAATAATATAGTCAACACACTGAGATTAAAGAACATGTAAAAAATACCAAAAAATTAAAAACAATCAGAAAACTATAGTGCAAGGCATTTATGTCCATTTTAATTATGATAACATGCAAATATGACTTGTAAAACACATATCTGTAATGTAATAGTCATCAATTTAACATTATAATTTGCAAGTTATCAACCGTCAACCTTCAGATTGTCACGTTCGCCAAGAATCCCTTTCTTGGACGAGCAACTGGTCCAAGAACCCTCTTCTTGGACCACTCCTAGAAGATTCTTGCAGCAGCCTTTGGATCAAACTCCATAGGCCAGACCCCTCGCGTCCACCGCCTGTCTACAGCCCTTGAGGTCCCTATCCCGCGTCTGGCACCAGCACGCATCAGAGTACCCTAAGGTTCTGCACGCTGCGCCTATGCGTGCAAGCACGCTTGTAGGCGCAGCCATACCGTGCACCTGCAAACACAGCCACACCGTGTGCCGCAAGCGCAATTGCACCCGTGCACCCCCAAGCGCAGCCGCACCGCATGCTTGCATGCCCACTCATCTGCGTGTTCGCACGCTCGTTGGTGCAGCCGAGCCTGCACGCGTCCTCCCTCCACAAACGTGGCCGTGACATCTAGCACGTGCACAATCCACAACATGCTAGCAACCATGCTAGTGAATCACATGCTCGTCTTCATCACGCAAGCGCCTCCCTTGTGTACGCCTACCAGGAGTCTTTGTCTGCTACTCAGTCAACACGATACGTCAACATACTAGGAGTTTCTAGCTTTTGGACTACAGATCTACAATCCCATTCAGGTTATACCATTTCCTCGTCTCTATCAGTATTATTACTTTCTACAGTGGCATCTTTTGTTATTTGTTCCTCTGTCGGATTAAACGATAGATTAATAGGATTAGCCACCTCGACGAGAGATAGGATTTCTTGTGGGTGAAAATTAATTCGATTGATAGAGGAAGTCATGGACACCACTAGGTCATCATGCCCCTCGCTTTGTAGGTGTTTCGTGATCTAAGGGGGTCGTTGGGAGTTTGGTCGTAACGATCCAAATTCCGGGATTTTAATTGATCGTCACATATTCAGCACTTGTCTGCTCATTTCTCATTGGATATTCTCAACTCATGCATACATCTATCAAATCTTACAAATTACACACTCCTACACTATGTTGTAATACGAGCCAACCGATCCTGACGTTCATTTGTGTTACATCACACATCATTAAGTAGGACAATTTATGTCTAGGAGCACTACAAGGGGTTTTTAATCATTTAAAAATCACATGAATTAAATATTTATTTCTTAATAACATTTTTTATCTTCTTGTTTTATCAATGCTAAGATACATTGAAACCTGGAAGTGAGAGACTCTCAAGGTAGACTAAAAAGAAACATCCACCTAAAAGGTACCTTTGGTATCTAAGGCACTAAAAAGACATAGACATTTACAATAATAACAGGCCTTCTTGATAGTTGGTTAGAATACCATTTAGGGAGTTTACATCTTTATTCAGGAAACTTTTCCTTGAAAACTGCCCCCTATTAATAGTTAGGTCTCTACGCTAGTGGTCATACGATCAGAAACATCTTGGAAATATTTCATAGTAATGCCCATCTCTTTTACTCTATGATTGTGAAGTTTTTAAAACATGTTTAATAAAGTTAGTGAATATCTTCTATGAATTCATTATAAGTTTAGTTGGAAAATAATTATCCTCCCTTTTTTTCTCAGACTGCTCACTCACTTTATTTAAATATGAATTAGAAAACTTTATCATGCAATTATGTGTATTTTATCCAGCCTTATTAAAAGATATATTGATATAAAAGTTGCCTTAATACAATTGATTCAATGAGTTGCATGCCCATGGGGTCCAAAGGTACGGCTGGTGCTTTAGAAGATTTTGTTAAATTAATCTACTCTCTTAGAAAACCCCTACCATAATCCATTTTCTCTACAAATACATCGTCCATTTTATACTCGCGAATGACTTATAGTAAGGTTCACCATAAAAAATCTGCCATAATCATTGTTACAAATGTACGCCACAAGTTGATGGACATCACTGCCTTGAATCTTTCATTTATAGTTCACCCTGGTGGCTTTATTTCTCTATTTAAGATAAGAATGATTTAAATTTTCTGAGAAGAGACTTGAATATTATTTTTTTGGTATAACAGAGTTCAGGAAATTTTATATATTTATTGATTTAATTTTTTCCTGACTTAGTTCCCACCAATTCTCTACAGTGGCTTCAAAGTCACATCCATGTGATACCTCATACTTACTATTTTTAAAAAATTGAATGTGATTTTGTATCATGACATTTTAATGTACATGCAAAGTATTCCTCCAATTGGAATAGTTACAAGATATTTTTAAGGAACAATGATGTTGGTGTCATGATATTCTCACAATGTTATTAATAATTTCATATCTTGAACAACTTCATCGCAAATATAACATGAAAATAGTTCATCTCCATAATCCTAAAACCACTTCCAAATCATCTTAGTGCCAGTCCCAAGCAGGTGCATACTGAAATGTGGGTTCAAAAGTCTAACGATAACATAGGATATTTTAAACATAGATGCAAACTCATTATTGGGGCAAGAGATCATATTCGTTGACAGCTAAACTTCATTACAGACTGAAGAATCGGAATTTTAAGCACTATAGTAGACAAATATTTGGGAATCCTAAAACCTATATGAAACTATAAAGTTGAAGCAAGCCAAATGAAAACATGTAAAAGTCATCTATCCAAGTGCGTCAGGTGATTTTTTGCCAACCAATTTTTGTAATGCATGCCAAAAAGTTGGATATTATATTACAATAAATAGACAGATGATCCCCACTAATAGATGTATTTTACAGGAACACAGTCACATTGTTTCGGTAAGACAGACCCATGATATCGTTTAGCTTACTGCTAATCTTAAAATCTTGATAATTCCAAAGACTATAATATTTGTTTATATTGGTTATTCTGATATCGTAGGTCATAAAAAATATTTCGAATACAGGTCGCTATCTTAATCATACGTCATGCATAATACATAGAAACCATATGTCAAATAAGTCATTTTTCAAACTAATAAATTTAGATCCTTGAAGGTGTTCATGTATTTGCTTTCTATTGTATATATTTTTTTAGGAGTTACCTTCAAGTAAAGTGGTAGCAGAGGGGTACAGTTTGATTCATTTAGTTGAAACAAGTCATAGAGACCATATGTCAAACAAGTCATTTTTTGAACAAATAAAATTTAGATCCTTGAAGGTGTTCATGTATTTGTTTTCAATTGTATATATTTTTTTTGGAGTTACCTTCAAGTAAAGTAGTAGGAGAGGGGTTTACAGTTTGATTCATTTAGTTGAAACAAACCAGAGAAGTACTCTTTTAGGCTGTCAGGGATTTTGGAAAGGATTGCAATGCTCAAAACAAACTAAAATTAAATATCTTACGGTTACTGGGATTTCGCAGTGCAGCATGGGCGTTGTTGAAGATGAAGATGTAACTGGCTACAATATAGTGCCAGTATGTAGGTAAACATGCTGCAACTTCTTTCTAGTTTTATACCAAGATAATTCGGATTCATGGAGCCCAAGGCTGTTGCGGGGACTCAGAAGAGTAAAACTCTTTTATAATTTGGCCATTTCAACCGGATGATTATTCCATCAGATGTCTGTGGAAAAAATATTTCAACTGTGCATTTCAAGATCGTTAAATCTTCTCTATCTTTGAAGAGCTCTGGGTCAATCTCTAATCTGCGAATTTTTTAGTTTTGGTCATATGCCAAGTGCTGTGCTTTTTGAGCATGCGCGACCTTATGCATGAGCTATCAACTCCTTATAGCTGATAATAGTGACTGCTAAAACAACCGACTCCTTAAAATCATTGGGACTTGTTTGTAGATGTTTCTCTATCTCTCTATTTTCTATTCTAGACGCAAAGTCAATAAGAAGTTTTAAAGTATCGTGTGAGAGCACCGCCTGGAAAGGCTACTTTCGATGATCCAAATATAAAATCTTCCATCGTTTAAATTTGATGAGGAAGCAGCTGCATATATCCAAGGGACAGCTGTTCTAATCGATGGAGGACTCAACTTGAATTCGTTACCGTTCTCCGCCACAGGGTGGTCTGTCCATGAATTACCGGCCGATTATGGCCAGCCCAGATTCTTTTTAGCTGTCAAGTCCACATTAAATTGATGTTGCAAATTGATTAATAATGGATTACGACTCCCCCCACAGCGACAGGGCGGCTTTGGACTGGATCTTCTTCGCCGCCACCAACAGATGAAAACAGATTTCCACAAAGAGTTGCGCGACAGAATGTAGCTACGAATTAGCACCGTCGTCCCCCTCGGTTCACCACAGTACAAGAAAAATAAAATACATCCCCCTATCGCTATCACGTCCTTTTAGATGACTTCATTCCTTCCGTAGCCCTTTTACCCCGACGGTAAGGCGTCCCCTGAACACTCGTAAGAAGACTACGGCGAGAATTGTTAAGAGGACGGCAAGGGGGACATGGTGCAGTTAACCGGCCAATAATGGGCCGACGCCGACCCCGCCGTCAACAATTAGGTCAGCAGCTCAAGCTGTCACAAAGCTCCTATAAAACCCTGTCAAACCTTTGTTCTCAGAGGCATCTGTCTGGAGATTAACATTTCGCCCCAGGCCAACTCCGCCCCTTCTACTGGAGCAACATGGCGCCATCCATCTGCACCGTCGCCATTCTCATGGTAACTGACGAGTCTACTGGAGGTGACCCCTCAAATTTCAACTATTTGAAGTCTCTAATATAAATCGTCCCTTTGACAGATGGTGGTCGTCGGAGCGTCAGCTGCGGTTTTGACGCCTCAGAACTATTGGCACGCTGTCCTGCCCAACACGCCCATCCCTAGTGCTTTGAGCCGGCGTCTTCCAAAAGGTTTTTCCTCTCCCTCTTGCGCAGGCCGTGTACTCGAGGGATATTTCTTTATAGGTTGCTGATGCCTTCATGTTTTTCGTTTCATCTATAACCCCTGCCCAGATGATCAGGGTAACGTCGGATCCAGCCAAGCAGTCGGAGTGACCGTTGGGCCAGGAGTTGGGGTGACCGTTGGAACCCCTGGGCCTGGTGTCGTAGTCAACGTCAATCCATTCCTCTACCAGTACGCGGCCACTGAGACGCAGGTCCACGACAACGCCGGCTCGGCTCTCTTCTTCTTGGAGAAGGACCTCGTCCCGGGCTCCAGGATGACCGTTCACTTCGCCAAAACCACGACCGACGTCGCCTTTCTTCCTCGCTCAATGGCAAACTTCTTGCCCTTTTCATCATCCAAGCTGCCCGACGTCCTGAGCAGCCTCAACGTGGGATCCAACTCCAAGGAGGCCGCCATCATCGGCAAGACCCTTCACAGGTGCGAGGAGCCCGCCGTAGCAGGAGAGAGAAGGCACTGCGCGACGTCTCTGGAGTCAATGGTGGACTTCTCCACGGCCAGCCTCGGCTCTCGCGATCTTCTCGCACTTTCCACGGAGGTCAGCAAGCCTGACTCGTCCAAGCAGGTCTATGTCATACCTCCTGCGGGCGTGAAGAAGGTAGGCGGGAACAAGACCGTGGCCTGTCACGCCGAGCCCTACCCGTATGCCGTGTACTATTGCCACGCCACGCGGCCAACCAAGTCGTACGTGGTGTCTTTGACGGGGACTGACGGGACGAACGTGGAGGCAGTGGTGGTTTGCCACACAGACACCTCGAGCTGGAACCCTAGACACATCGCCTTCCAGCTCCTCAAGGTTAACCCCGGCACGGTGCCCGTGTGCCATTTCCTGCCCAGCGATCACGTCGTCTGGGCTCGTGACGTCTAAACTTGGCGCAACGGTGAAATATCTGTCCTACCAGACTCCAATGCTCTCTTACTTCTAGACTTGTTAATGTTGTGACCTTTTGTTGAGATTGTACCCTTTAGTGATGGCGGGGGACAGAACCCTCGCTGCCAATGAATAAACTGAATGAATTTACTCCAGTACCAAAGGGGGGTTGTTGATTCCAGTACAGTATAACCTACTATCCGACATGTCTTACATCATAACTCCTCGTTGGGAATGACTTTTTCACCT
Source organism: Wolffia australiana (assembly GCF_029677425.1). Classification (NCBI taxonomy): domain Eukaryota; kingdom Viridiplantae; phylum Streptophyta; class Magnoliopsida; order Alismatales; family Araceae; genus Wolffia; species Wolffia australiana. Next base: position 12,016,438 of record NC_135839.1, on the reverse strand, counting down.
CTAGCTTCTGTATCCATTGGCAAACTTGAAAGAAATCCTTCACAATCAAAGCGGGTGAGTGACTGCTGATAGTTTGCTGCTGTATCAACTGACGGCGGCATTCAACCAGTACTCGAACAATTTGCAGAGACGCCTCGAAGAAGTTGACTTGCAAGTTGGCGCGACATTACAAGTATAAATAATTTGCAAGTGCTGAAATAAATCCCACGATGCTAGTGTAGAATGCACAACATAACTTGTACAGCATAAATATGACAGCATACAGAGATATATAATAAAAACCTTCTTATGTGAATGGTGTGACCTCAACTTCCAAGGCTTTTTAATGTTGTGTGTAGGCTTATCGTATGGTGCAGTAGAGAAATCCCTCGTTGAACTCCGCAATAATGGAGTAATCCCCGCTGAGTGATGAAGACAAAAAACAACCTAGAGAGAGAGGGAAGAGAGGAAGAACGATGGAACGTGCCAGCCCACCCATCGGAGATGACTTCGGAGCTGCCCCTTCATCATCGATAGCCTCGCGGGTTCGCGTCCAGCCTGACCAGCACGCCAAGGTGCAAGTGAAGACACCCTGGTGGCGACGATGTCAACACACCATCTTCGGACGCGCTGCCACCGTCATATGAGACGCCCCCCATCATGACTCGTCGCCAACATCAACTGCAGAACTACCCTCATAATGACCAAGTAAACGCAATGGCATCAGTCGTGTCCCCTCCTACACACGACACATCACGCATTATGACACGTCGTCAACGCCAGATCCAGAACTGGACTTTGACGTGACACGATAACACATCGTCTATTTTACCTTATTTCTCGTATTTTCTCTTTCCTCCAAGGCCTAGATTGATGGCGAGGACGCCAACACTTCAGCATCGAACGCGTCACCATGGTCAACCAGAGTCAACACGCCCGCTATGGACCACGGTTAACCGGAGTCAACCGAAGTCAACATGCTACAATCGTCGACAAGCACGTCTCCACCCACGCATGTCCCTACGCGCGTCATGACACGACGCCAGAGGCAGATCCACAACTGCCCTTTGGCGTGACACGGCGCACGTCTTTATTTTCTCGTCTTTATTTTCTCGTCATTTTCTCTTTCCTCCAAGGCCTATTTATAGGCCATTGTTTTCAAGAAACAGTAGGCAATCATAATTCAAGAATCGAGTTTTTGTTTACTCTTCTTGGAGGATTGCCCAGCCTCCCCAATATTACACCTTCCAAACCCTAGTCGCCGTCGCCGCCGCTGTTGCCGCCACTGCCGCGGCCTTGCGACATCGGCCTCCCCTCTCCTCTCTCTTTCTTTTCTCTCCATTCTCTCTCTCTCTCGCCCAAGGCTACCCAGTTAGTTCGCGCCGGGCCACCTAGACGCCGCGCGCCGCCGCCGTCCGCGCTTCACGCGCGCGCGCCGCCCGCGCCGCGCGCGCCACCTGCCCGCGCCGCCGCTGCCGCCGCGCGCCGCGCCGCTGCGCCGCCGCGCCGCACGCTGCGCCGCTGCCGCGCGCTGCCGCGCCGCACGCGCTGCGCGCCGTGGTCGCACGCGCCGCCGGTCGCACGCGCGCCGCCGCCGTGCCGCACGCGCGCCGCGCCGCACGCGCGCCGCACGCGCACCGCCTGCGCGCTGCCTGCGCGCCGCCGCTCGCGCGCCGCGCGCCGCGCGCCCGCGTCGCCTTTCCTGCCCGATAGCCTTCGCCAGGCCGCCGAGACCACACTCCGCCTGCCCTGTTCGGACGCTGCCGGGCGCTCGCGCGCGCTACACGTGCTCGAGTGCGCTCCGCCGCACTCCGTGCACTCCGCGCGCGTGCCGGCACTCCGCACGCTTCGCGCCCTCAGCGCCCGCACGCGCGGGTGTTCGCCCACGCTTCACGCTGCGCCCACGACAACTGAACTTAACCAGGGCCGTTCAACACCCGGAACGTCCAGCCTCGTCCTCGTCCAGTGGGCCGCTCAATGCCCGGATTCGCCCAGGCTCGTCACGTTCAGAATTGCCTGCAACCTCTTCACGCACTACGGTGTTGAGGTACGCTTGAACTCTTTGGTGTCGACGTGTTCTACGTCACCATCGGAATCTGAATTGGTTTGGATACTCTGCTTCTTCAACCTACCTCTTGAGTGTTTCCTCGTGATGCGAATTCGACGTATTGATTTCGGTGCTTAGGCATTGTCGCGGTGGGGGAAGACAGTACTCCTGCCCTCGATAAGGGTCGGAGCTGCACCACCAGATTTTCATCGGTTTTAAAGTCTGGATCCGACCGTGAATTTCTGTGGATTGTTTTATCCCTCACGCCTATCCTAGTCCTAGTCCTATCGTCCCGCCCTTCATCGCCTACCCCGTAGTCGTCCTACGTCAAATTGGTATCAGAGCCTAACCTGTTAGCGTAGTTGTTTCTGCCATCGTAGACGTCTACATTCATCATCATCGTTAGTTCCTTGCATGCATTTGCGTTCCGGCAAACGAGTCGCCGCTCCGATGACAAACCAACCCCAAGACGGTCGTGAGGTGTCTGTCCCTGTCCAAGAGTTGTCGTCATCCGTACCACCGACCTCTTCTTGAGGAGACATCGATCGTGTATTAGACGCTGTCCAGAACGATTTTCGTGATGTCAATACACGAATTACCAATATGGACAATCGTCTAACTAGTTCGATCGATGCGGTGAGCAAACGGACTTATCAACTCGAAAATAGAGGTTTGGATCGACTTCGTCGCGATCCCCCAGATCCTAAATCTCGAGATCGTGATAGGAATCATCGCGACATTGATGATCCTATACGACCCGAAGATAGATCCAGAAGCCGAAATCAGAATCATCTCGAGCGAGACGATCTGATTCCTCCAGATATTCGCACTCCGGTTCATGATAAAAATCGTCGCGACGATTACTATCCGCCCGAACCTAGGACCCCAAGTCAGGATCGGAATCGTCCTCCACGGAACGATCCCTACGGGACGACTACCATCCACCGGTGCATGATGGAAATCTCCCACTACGGGACGACTACCATCCACCGGAGGAGAGGATCCCAGAGCGCGATAGGAATCATCCCCCTCGGAATGATCCTTATCCGCCCGATGATAGATATCACGGATGGAACGGGAATCGTCCGGACAGGAACGATCCTTTTCCACCCGAGGATGTGGTTCCCCATCGCGATCACCGCCGTGTGGATTACGACAACCAATGGCAGCAGATTCAGCGTAGCGTCAAAGTCGATGTTCCATACTATGAGGGATCTAGGGACCCTAAAGAGTATCTTTATTGGGAGTCTAAATTGAATAGTTATTTCAAGTGGTACAATATGCTAGAGTGGCAAAAGGTCCAGTACGCCGAGATGAGATTAGGTGGACAAGCCAAGATCTTTTGAGAAAATCTTGAATTTTTGATTTATAACCGTTGTGAGGCACCCATAGATACTTGGCCCCAAATGAAGGAAAAACTACGTGAAAATTACGTCCCACTTGCCTATCTTGATAACCTTCTTGACCAATGGCACAAACTGCAACAGGGTAGGCGCCCCGTCTCTGAGTATATCACTCAATTTGAGGATTTCTATATGAGGTGTCGAGTTGAAGAGAATCCTCGAGTCGTTATTTCTCGTTTTAGGACTGGTCTTAACCCTTATCTAGAGACGGAATTGCTTGTCCGTAAGGCCATGACTCTCGAGCAGGCCTATCAGATTGTAGAGGACCTAGAACTTTGTCAGAACTTATACCATACTCCCGTGTACAATCGCCCTGCTCTTACGGATCGGTCCCACTTATCCAACCCTTCTTATTCCAATCGTGCGACCCAGCGTAATCCTCCCTTAGCTCTCTCGGCACCACCACCACCCGTTCCTACCCCTACTCATACTCCCACCAAACATCGGCCACCCACTCCGAATCAGTCATCAACTACGCCGAATACTCATCCCTCACCCTCCCTAGAGTCCACCGCTAGGGCTCCTCCTCAACCTAATTCTGCACAACTCGGTCCTTCCGGCTTGACTTGTTTTAAATGCCAAGGTTGAGGTCATAGAGCTTCCCAATGCCCTTCACGAGCCTTGCACATAGGACAGGAGCCCCTCGATAGTGACCCTACCTTTGATGAGCCACCTATAGATGAGGAGTATAGAGTTGAGAGCTATGTTGTCGATGAATTTGTGCATGATGACGGATAAGTGAGTTTCATTGGTATCACAGACTGTCCCCCGTCTCTTCCTCGTCACGACCCATCTACGTCAGTTAGGGGCATTATCCGTTGCAGCCTTACTCAGCCTGCCACCGATAATTCTGCATTGAGGACATCCATATTTTACACATATTTTAAAATTGGTGATAAGATGTGTAAAACGATTGTAGATAGTGGTAGCTGTATTAACGTCGTCTCCGATGTTATTACATCACGTTTGGGATTACCTTTGATTGATCACCCTCACCCCTATTTCGTGTCTTGGATCGATGCTACCTCGATCCCTGTGAAGAACCAATGCCGTTTCCCCTTGAAGGTTCAATCCTACGAAGAGGAGATATTATGTGATGTACTACCCATGAAGGTGGGCAGCATTATCCTCGGCCGCCCATGGTTGTACGATAATGATGTACACCTCTATGGTCGGAGAAATACCTGTTCTTTTATCCATCAGGGCAAGAAAATCACGTGGCATCCCTACACTCATAGTCCGTAGAGAGCCTCACCGAAATCTCCATCCGTAGGCTTATGTGTTGTTACTGGATCCCAATTTCAGAAAGAACTCGATAGTGAAATGACTATGTGCTTGGCCATGATACCCGATCATTCCTCCGAGGATTCCTCCACCCCACCCCCCGAGATTTCTCAGCTACTACAGGAATTCGCTAGTGTTTTCCCAAATGATTTGCCCAATGACCTACCTCCGATGCGTGATATTCAGCACGCTATTGATTTCATACCAGGGTCATCATTACCCAACCTCCCTCACTATCGGATGGACCCTACGCAGTACAAGGAATTACAGCGCCAAGTCCAGGAACTCTTGGACAAGGGGTTCATCCAAGAGAGCCTTAGCCCATGTGCCATTCCTGCACTACTCGCTCCCAAGAAGGATGGGAGTTGGCGTATGTGCATTGACAGTAGAGCTATAAATAAGATCACGGTCAAGTATAGGTTTCCTATTCCCCGCATCGACGATATGTTTGATATGATGGCAGGTTCAACAGTTTTCTCCAAAATTGATCTTAAGAGCGGTTATCACCAAGTTCGTATCCGACCCGGAGACGAATGGAAAATCGCTTTAAGATTAAGGACGAACTATATGAGTGGAAGGTCATGCCCTTTGGATTATCAAACGCACCTAGCACCTTTCAGCGATTGATGAATCATATATTTAAACCGTTCATAGGAAATTTCGTCATCGTATATTTTGATGATATCCTTATCTATAGCAGATCCACACCTGATCATCTCCAACACTTACGTTTAGTTTGTGAAGTATTGAAAACTGAGCAGCTGTATGCTCACCCAAAAAAATGTTCTTTCCTTGTCAGTCATGTTTCATTCTTAGGTTTTATCCTATCTGGCCAAGGTGTATCGGTTGATCCGGCCAAAATCGATGCCATAGCCTAGTGGCCAACGCCTAAAAATGCCCACGATGTTCGTAGTTTTCACGGCCTAGCAACTTTCTATCGACGATTCATATCCAACTTTAGCACCATCATGGCACCCTTGACTGAATGCCTTAAGGGATATTATTTTGAATGGACGGTAGAAGCTCAGAAATCTTTTGAGGAGATCAAACTTAGAATGACTCAGGCCCCTATTCTTCGCTTACCTGATTTTGATAAAGTATTCTAGGTTGCCTGTGATGCTTTAGGGTTAGGAATAGAAGGAGTTCTGAGTCAAGAAAATAATCCTATTGCCTTCTTTAGTGAGAAATTGAATGACGCTAAGCTCAAATATTCTACCTACGACAAAGAGTTTTATGCGATCTTCCAATCTTTACGTCATTGGCGTCATTACCTGCTCTCTAAGGAATTTGTCCTCTACTCTGATCATGAAGCCTTGAAATATCTCTATTTTCAAGAATTGAAGTTTTATTCTTCTTGGAAGATTTTCCCTAACTCTCTCCCCTCTTGAGTCTCCGCTGCTGCCGCTCGTTGTTGCCAGCGCTGCCCCTCTTCACGCAGATTGTCGCCCGCACAGTCTGCCACCCGCCCAGGCAAGCCGCACGCGCAGGCCACCCATCTGTGCTGGCTAGTTGCCCGCGCGGATCGCTGCCCACGCAAGCTGGCCGCCTGCGCAGACAAGTCGCCCATGCTGGACGCTAGTCTGCGCGGACCGCCGCCCATGCAGTCAACTGCACGCGTAGGCGGTGCCCTCGACAGCCACCCTCGCCTGCGCTTGCCGCGCTGTCACAAGACGCGCCGCGCGCCGGCCCTCGCCTGCCCTTGGCCGCTTGGGCCCGCGGCGCGCTCGGCCGCCCGTGCGTGCTGCGCTCCTGGTCGTCGCGGCCCTGATCTACGACATCCTATTGAAGCGCATGTCAATCGTCAATGCAAACGACGTGTCAAGAATCTCTCGCATCGCAACGACGTACTACTCTAGTGCTGAGGTACTCTCTGCGCTCTTTGGTGATCGCGTTCTTCATCCAGTATTCTTCGAGTGTTTATCCACCACCATCGGATTTGATTTGGATTTTGAATCTTCATGCGACTAGTTGAATAGGCCTTTGAATCTTCTAGCGATGATGTCCGGATTTGTTGAACGTGTTGCTTTGTTTTCGAGGAAAGATGATGCAGGACCATGTCCGAGACAAAGTCCTGCCGTCACCGAGGGTTCGTACTCAGTGTCGAAGGTGCGTCGGTGCGCGACGAATGCTCAGGGTTCATCGGGCACGCTAATCCTACAGAGACGAGCTTCAATGAAATTTTCTAGGAGGGGGTGTAGTATGTGCAACTGCCGACGAGCAGGAAGAAGCCGGCATTTGGGGGATCGACGAGGTTGCCTGGAGAAGGGTGAGGGGACCTTCCCACCCCTCGTCCGGAGGGATGAGGTTGACTACGACGCCGAACGGGGTGTGCCCGCTGAAGTTTGCCCACACGCGACGGGCGGACCAACTCAGACCGACCAGGTGGGATGCTCAGCAAGACGTAGTTGTTCACTCTCCTATCTCGCTCACCTATGTCTAACCCGAGCGCGGTGGAGGCAATTGAAAACGTACTGTAGGAAATAAAGGATGGGAGCCAGCGGCGTACCTTGCTGCCGTACGTGAGACTCATCCTCACGTCAAAGAAGCAGTTGGGTGCAATATCAGCGTTGGGAGGGGCGTGCTCGGCAGGCGACCGGGGGGGGGCACTACACGCGTCGTCGTTGGGCACGATCGGCGCTAGGCGACGGCGCGGATTGCCGGGAGGAGGGGCGTAGAACGTCCCGAGTGCAACAGACTGACCACTTGGAGTGACAACCCCGCCGGCAGATGAGAGCGGCGGGTAACCCCTCGAGCACATGGTGCGCGGGGCAGAGCAGCACACGCGTTTGTGGAGCGGCCGCAAGGAGGGTCGGCAAGGGTGCGCCGCAATCAGGCGCCCGTCGAACGTGGGCGCAAGTGAGGCACGGGCGCGACAATGCGCGGGATTGGCGGAGGGCCGCTCCGCGTGCAGACCAGCGTGCGCGCCTGGTGCAATCCCACAGTAGCAGGGTGGTGCGCCGTGAGATGCAGGAACGGCTCCCTTCGCATGGGTCGCTCGCGGGAGCGAGAGGCCAGGGTCCGTGAGGATTGAGACGTGCAAACAGGCCCGGGGCAGGGCCGTTAGGGCGGTGGGGCAACGACAATGTTCCGAGCTTGCAGGGCAGCTCGAAACTCCAGCACGCCGAGTTGCACAGGCCACAGGGAAACTCGGAGGCACGTTTCTCCTATGGGAGCTCTGCAGGAATCTCCGTGGGCGACGCTGGCGGAGGAGCGGCTTGGAGGGGGGGATCACGAACAAGAGATGCACCCAGCGGTGCAGGGGCGGTGCAGGGGCTACTGGGGGGGGGTGGGGACAGAACCCGGTGTTCAGGCGTCCTCGGTGTGCAGTCCTGCCCGGAAAGCTCCGGCAAGGGGCGTCGGCTGCATCGGCAGCAGGGCGCGCTCTAGCGACGCGGCAGCGCGCCGCGGCGCGGGAACTTGCACGGCCCCGCGGGCGCGGGATCGGCGGGCGAGGATGAAACGAAAGAGAGGAGGGGAGATCCTTATAGGGTCGAATCCTCCCTCCGTACATGCAATGGCGATGCGTAAGAAAACACGAAAGACAAAGATCAAAACCAAAAGACGACGAACGAAATGAAACATGAAAACAATAAGGTGTCCGTTACCCGTAATACTTGAATCCGGGCGTGCGTACCATCACCTTGGCTGGTTGAGCGGGCTGAACGCGGACAGCCGGCGCTGTCGAGGGCGGTGGTGACGTCTCCGAAGACGTATCCGGGGCTGGAGCTGGTGCTGTCGGGGACGACGGCAACGACTCCGAAGGCGGGTCTGGGGTTGTCGCTGGGGCTGCGCCATCAATCCTCTCGGGGTCAGAAGTACTCGACTCCGGCAAGTTAGGCGTGTCGAAGGGCAGCTGTTGGAGTAGATCCAGTCGAAGGTGGCGGAGCTCCTCCTTCGAAATCCACGTGGCATCTGCGCTAGTGCGTCCAAGCCATCGTACCAAGAACCTCCTCGCGACCTCGTTTCCTGCATAGTCAATTATCTCTTGTAGTACATAGTCAATTGCCTCGTGCCAATCGGGTGAAACAAGCAGGGGAGTCGTCGCGGCAAGCTCACTCACACTGAATGGGTCTAGAGAGACCGGGGTGTGGGGGTGAGAAGGGGTTCGGTACGGAGCCAGATCTGCCGCGTTGAACGTGGAGCTTATTCCCCACGTAGGAGGAATCTCGACGACGTAGGCATTTTTGCCCACCCTTCGGAGGATCGAGAACGGGCCGGCACTACGGGCATGAAGCTTCGTAGCCGTCCCGGGAGAGTATCTCTTCGGTCTAAGCCTAATCATCACTAGGTCTCCCACATCGAAGACTCGGGGTCGGTAGTGCAAGTTGGCAGACTGCTTGTACAATGCATTTTGGTTCGTGATCCTATCATGAATATGCTGATGCAATGCAGAAATATGCTGGGCGAATGCAATGCCATCCTCGAATACCCTGACGTGCGGGTCACCAGGTGCTAAGTCTAATGGGCGACGAGGGGCCTGGCCATAGACGATCTCAAACGGGCTCAACCGGGTGGTGCGGTTCACCGAGGAGTTGTAGGCGAACTTGGCGAGAGGGATGATCAAATCCCATGTCGCGAGGTGTTCTCCTACTAAGGAGCGAAGTAGGTTGCCCAAGCTACGATTGACGACCTCCGTCTGACCATCGGTCTGCAACTGGTAGGCAGTTGAGAACTTGAGCCGTGTGTTGAGGAGACTCCACAAGGTCTTCCAGAAGTAGCTTGTGAAGCGGACGTCTCGATCGGACACGATCGAAGATGGTAGTCCATGGAGGCGCACAATTTCTCGGAAGAATAATTGTGCGACCTTCGTGGTGTCGGATGTCTTCGCGCAGGGCATGAAGTGCGCAATCTTCGAGAACCTGTCAACGACGACCATGATGGAGTCATGTTGTCGTGCAGTCCGGAGAAGTCCTAGAACGAAATCCATGCTAACGTCATCCCACGGACGCTTGGGCGTCTCTAGTGGGGTGTACAACCCGGCACTCTTCTTGACCTGTTTGGCCAAGGTGCATACGCAACACTAAGCAACGATGTTGCCAACGTCGCATTTCAGCGACGGCCAGTAGAACTGGTACTCTACGGCGGAGATGGTCTTGTCGTGTCCCAAGTGACGGCTAAGACCACCGGCGTGACATTCCCACGTGAGGAAGTCGCGTAGTGACGTGCGGGGCACGCAAAGCCGGTTCTGATAGAACAGATAATCATCCATGATGACATAGTCCTAGTAGTCGTGGGATGGTCCCTGTGAAACTCGTGCGATGATCGGCTCGAAACCGGGGTAGCTGTCGTATCCATCTCTGATAGTCTCGAACCCAAGGACTTTCACCCTCATGATGTGGAGCATGTGTGCTCGTCGGCTAAGTGCGTCGGCGACGACGTTGTCCTTGCCCTTCTTGTGCTTGATGACGAAGGAATAGTCCTGTAGGTACTCGATCCATCGCGCATGCAGTCGCTCAACTTCTGCTGGGAGTGTAGGTATTTGAGCGCCTCGTGATCCGAAAATAGTACAAACTCCTTAGAGAGGAGGTAATGTCGCCAGTGTCGTAGGGCTTGAACGACCACGTAGAACTCCTTGTCGTAAGTCGAGTAGCGTAATCTCGCGTCATTCAGCTTTTCGCTGAAAAACTCAACGGGGTGACCCTTCTGGCTGAGGACACCACCGATCCCGACGCCCGAGGCATCGCAGGTAACCTCGAACACCTTCCCGAAGTCGGGTAGGTGGGGTGATAGACTCAATTAAGGTGGTTTTATACTGGGTGTTTACGGATCAGTCATGTGAGGAATTGAGCTATTCAACAATAAAAGTTAACCTCACAGCCTTAGGGCGAGTAAGGTGTCGATCCATAGAGAGCAGGTAAGACAATAGCAATTCAGTTCAATTCAGTTTGTACTTTTAGATTTGAATATTCCATTTTAACAATAAGCTAAATTGTTCTCAGTAAAATATTGCAGAACAGTCTTTTTAAAAAAACTCAATTTAGCAGAATCTTCAGTGAAGAATTTCTTCACTGAATGATTTACTTCTGCCCTTTGGGGCAATTGCACAAACACCTTGTGGGTGTTCCTGCGCGTGAGCGTGCATGCGCGAGGGTGCGGCATGTGCGCGGTGCCTACTACGCACGGGCTGCTGCCTGCGCACAGGTGGTGCTCGCTCGCAGCGCGGGGTCTGCGCACAGCTGCTACCTGCGAGCGGTGCACCTGCTCGCAGCGCGGCGACTGCGCATGACTATGGTTGCTGGCAGCCTTGGTCGTGCACAGCTCGGCTGCGCGCGGCTTTGGCTGCTGGCAATCTAGGCTGTGCACGACTATGGCCGCTGGCAGCCTTGGTCGTGCGCAGCTCTGCTGCTGGCGGCCTTGGCTGCTGGTGGCCTGGTCTGCTGGCGACCTAGGCTGCTGGCGGTCTGGGCTGCTAGCGACCTGGGCTGTGGCCTTGGTCGCTGGCGGCCTGGGCTGCTGGCGACCTGGGCTCCTGGCGACCTAGGCTGTGGCCTTGGTCGCTGGTGGCTTTGGCTGTTGGCGGCCTATGCTGCTGGCGGCCTGGGCTGCTGGGGACCTAGGCTGTGGCCTTGGTCGCTGACGGCCTTGGCTGTTGGCGGCCTATGCTGCTAGCGACTTGGGCTGCTGGCAGCTTTGGTGGCACGCAGCCCTGGTTGTGCACAACCTGGCTGCTGCTACAGGGATGGAAAACTCAAGCGGGATTGGTGTAGAAAACTGTGATTTGAGAAAACGAGAGGAAGATAGGTTTGAACAAACAATGAACTCAAAATCAAACTAGAGTGGGAAACAATATCGGTTGGAATCATTGGAAGATCACTAGAGTGTTTCTTCCAACCCAACTTAGATTATCTATAGGGAGAGGAGTACACAGTTACTAAAACTTGAGAAATCGCTCCGGCATTGTGTCACGATCCTTGCGGCAAGGTGGAGGTCGCCTAGCCCATGTTAATCTTCAGCTTGTTCCTTCTCTCTAGCCCCAATGCTCATTAGCTCTTGGAGGGTGTAGAACTCTTCTTCTACAAGCCCTAGCCTATTCAAGTGGAAATTCTGGACAACCTAAAATGCACTCTCAAGAGGCTATTTATAGGTTTCTCTCATTTGTGCTTCTTGTAGATGTTTTAGGGCTTTTTCTTCCTTATAATTTTTCGCCAGCTCCTCTTGATCAAATGCAGTCCTCTTGATGCTTGATCCATATCTGAACTCATAAATCCCATAAGTGAGATCTAATCCACTTGATTCAGAGAATCAAGTGGGGTTAGTAAGTGGGAAAAATAATGTGCATGAAATATGACTATTATGGATTAAATGTATGCAAATGTCACTTTGATGCTCAGAGAATCCTTAATTATTTATATATTGGGAGTCATCACGGGGGATGGGAGCCTGCGTCATCAGGAACTTCACATGTTCGAAGGCACGCTCGGCGGCGGGGGTCCACGTGAACTGCTCCACCTTTAGGCAATCGGTGATAGAAGCCGTGACAGAACTGAAGTTCTGTACGAATCGTCGGTAGAAAGTGGCGAGGCCGATGAAGCTCGGGACGTCGTGAAGGCTGGCCGGTGACGGCCAGGACGTGATAGCGCGGACCTTTTCTGGGTCGGCGGCAACACACTAGGCTGATATGATGAACCCGAGGAAGGAGACTTCCGAGGTGAGGAAGCTACACTTCTTTGGGTGCGCGTATAACTGCTCGCGCCGAAGGACGGTGCAGACCTGCCAATGGTGGTTGAGGTGTTCCTCCCTTGACTGGCTGTAGATGAGTATGTCGTCAAAGTAGACGACGACGAACCTCCCAATATAGGCGCGCAGTACCTCATTCATGAGGCGCTGAAAGGTACTCGGCGCATTGGAGAGGCCGAAGGGCATGACTCTCCACTCGTACAATCCATCCTTTATCTTAAAGGCGGTCTTCCATTCGTCTCCGGGACGAATCCGTACCTGGTGGTAGCCACTGCGTAGATTTATCTTCGAGAAGATAGTGGCTACGGCCATCATGTCGAAGAGGTCGTGGACGCGCGGGATGGGGAAACGGTATCACACCGTTATCTTGTTGATGGCGCGACTGTCGCAGCACATGCGCCATGTACCGTCCTTCTTCGGAGCGAGTAGTGCCGGTACGGCGCAAGGGCTAAGGCTCTCCTAGATGAGGCCCTTCGCGAGTAACTCGTGGACCTGTCGTAGCAGCTCCTCGTACTTCTGCGGCTCCATGCGATAGTGTGGTAGATTCGGCAACGAGGCACCAGGCAAGAGGTCGATCGCGTGCTGGATGCTACGCATCGGCGGTAGTTCGCCGGGTAGCTCCTCGGGGAACACGTCACCAAACTCTGATAAAATTGCCTCGACCTCCGGGGCTCAGGGCTCTACGGGTGGATCGGCGGAGACGTCGAGGGTGACGGCGAGGCATAGGGGTATGTCGTCGCCCTCGCGACCCAAGTCCTGGGCGAACAAGGGGCCTCGAACAACCATGCGCCCTATGGGCTTGGTCGGGACTGGCTTGCTCGCCAGTTTTGTCGTGTACATGTGCCAAGTAACTCGTCGTCCCTGGTATAAGAACAAACACGTATTCGTTCTTTCGGCTAGAGTGACGTCGTGGTCATATTGCTAGGGACGGCCCAAGATGATGCTTCCCACCTTCATGGGAAGCACATCACCGAGGATGTTCTCGTCGTAGGTGCTCACCTTCAACGGTACGCGGCACTGGCTCTTCACCGAGAGCGATGAAGCGTCGATCCACGATACATCGTAGGGAGTCGGGTGGGGTATCGAGGTCAGCCCAAGTCGGAGGACCATGGCATCTGATATGGCATTGATGCAACTCCCGCTGTCGATGATCAATTTACACACCTTATCGTTGATCTTGACATAGGTGCAAAAGATCGAGGTGTGGAGCGACGCGTCCGCCATAGGGTCCAGTTGGGGCGTCACGGGGGCGGTCCGAACAGGGGGCGCGACTCGAGGTAGTGGCCGCGTCCTGCTAGCACTGGGCTGGTCAACGGCTATGTTGGCTAGCGATCGGTCCGTGACTCGTTGCGCCGGTGTCGGGGACGCGCGAGGAATCGTGATCTGAATGTACCCGACCTGTCCGTCGGGTTCCTCGCACTCGATGGCGAACTCCTCATCTCCATGATAGTGATCATCCAATGTCTCATCCACGTCCTTCGCATAGCCGGGATTGACGTCTCCCATGTCGATCAACAGCACTGACGGTGGGCACTGACTGGCCCTCTGCCCTCTCCCTTGGCACTTGAAGCACGTGAGGTGTGCTTGACTAATGGTGATGCTACGTGTCGGAGTGTCATTCGTGACGACTGAGCAGGTAGGTTGGAACCCACGGAAGTGGCGGGGGTGGTTCCTTGCCCCCCAGCAGTCTGAGTAGCCCGTATGATCGCGGGCGGGGTAGTCTGCTGCATAGGGACGGGTCGGATCGATGTGGCTCGGGGCGCGGTGGTCGCGCTGGGAGGTGTCGCCTCATCACTCAGAGGATCCATGTGCTTGACTAGGTCGTACGCCTCGTCCACCTCAGCCGGGTTGCACTTGAGAACCTCGTTGAGCACGGCTGTCTGGAGCCTGTCGGCGAACAGTCCAATGATGACTCGTGGGTCCTCCACGAATCGGCACCGCATACGGCACTCCTCAAACGCCTCTATATATTCCGTCATAGAGAGTCGACCTTGCTTAAGGTCGAGCTAGGGGAGGAACAACGACATCTGGTATTGTCGAGGAACATACTTGCTCTGTAGCTTCTGTGCCATGTCGACCCAAGATGTGATGGGTCATCCTCCTCGCTCAACGGCGACGCGCTCGTTCTCCCAGAATATCTTGGTCTGTCCGCCAAGTCTCGTCTCTGCGTACTTGACACATAGGTCGTCATCCATGTGGTACCACCAAAAGTAGGAGTTCATGTTCGACTCCCAGTCGATGAACTCCTTGGGTTTCTGTGAACCCTCGAAGACGGCGACGTTGGCACGCACGCTCCTCTGGATGCGGGCGCGGTGCTCCTCCTGTCGTCGCTCCTTGTCATCCGAGTGTCGATCGGGCACCGGGTAGTCCTCGGGACGTGGGTCGACGCGTCGTCGAGGCAGGGTCAGCTCACGGGCACGGCCGTCCTGAGGGCGGGGACTACCGTCGCGAGGGGTGTGGCCCTCGAGCATCTCGCGGGGTTGGTGACGTGGGATAGGGTCGTCCTGCTCGTACCGGCGGTGTGGCGGCCGGTAGAGGTTGTCACGGCGAGGCCGAACGGGTTCGTCGCGGCGCGTCGGGTTGTCGGCGTCCAAGTTGCGATCTCGACGTCGGACGTAGTGGTCTGCTCGGGCCGGGCGATTGGCCAAGTACTCGCGGGCGTAGTCGTCCCACGAAGGGGGTCTATCCCTGGCGCGAGCGTCATACGGGTTTCGGTCTAGACAACCGGGGTATGGGACGTCGTCATAACGTCTGTCGTAGGCCTCGTACATAACTTCAATGTCGTCGTAGGGGCTCCTGTATCGTGGCACATAACGATCGATCCACGGCGGGTCATGTCGTGGTCCTCGTGCGGGGAACGCCGGTCCTAGTCCATGTATGGGAGATCAGGGGCGCTCGAGCATCCGCTCCATGCTCTCCATCCGGGCGGCCCTGGCCTGAAAGTACGCCCCTTGATCGTCATGCGGGTCCTCTTGGGGTGGAAGTTGGCCGTGTACTCCTCGTCCACGGATGTCGGCACTCCAGGATGCATCCTCGTCGTTGGGCGACTTCCCATGCAATCGACGGCGTATGGCCGTCTCTTCGTCGTAATCACTTGGGGGGGACCCGCCATGAGGGGGTGCTGAGCCGCGTGGGGAGTTCTGTAGCCCACGAGACGTGGTAGTGGGGTCTCGTGGTCCGGATGACTAAGGGGCACCCGTAAAGGCGGGTGCCATCCACAGCCTCGATAGGCGGCGGTATCGGGCCGGCTATCGATGTCGCAGGACGACGCTCCGAGAGGGCAGTACGTGCCCCCTCTCATCAGGCAACAGTTCTAATTGTCGCGCGGAGGCAGAACCTCTACGTTGAGCTCTCCGAGTCGATCGCATCTTTATGGCCATCCCTAGGGAATCCTAGATGCATTTTGAAAATAATGAGATGCGATGCATGCGGATGCAGCTAGTGATGCGGAATGCGGCGTCAGAGGCGCTCTGTGAGCAACCACAGCCTGCTCTGATACCAATTTGATGCAAGACCATGTCCGAGACGAAGTCCTGCCGTCACTGAGGGTTCGTACTCGTTGTCAAAGGTGCGTCGGTGTGCGACAAATGCTCGGGGTTCGTCGGGCACGAGAATCTTGTAGAGACGAGCTTCGATGAAATGTTCTAGGAGGGGGTGTAGTACGTGCAGCTGCCGACGAGCAGGAGGAAGCCAGCGTCCGGGGGATCGACGGGGTCGCCCGGAGATGGGTGAGGGGACCTTCCCAGCCTCGTCCGGAGGGATGAGGTTGACTACGACGCCGAATAGGGCGTCCTCGCTGAAGGTTGCCCCCATGCGACAGGCGAACTGAATCATACCAACCGGGTGGGACACTCAGGAAGAGGTAGTTGTTCACTCTCCTCTCTCGCTCACCTATGTCTAACCCGAGCGCGGTGGAGGCAATTGAAAACGTACTGTAGGAAATAAAGGATGGGAGCCAGCGGCGTACCTCGCTGTTGTACGTGAGACTCGTCCTCGCATCAAAGAAGCAGCTCGGTGCAATATCAGCGTTGGGAGGGGCGTGCTCGGCAGGCGACCCAGGGGGGCTCTACACGTGTCATCGTTGGGCACGATCGGTGCTAGGCGATGGCGCGGATTGCCGGGAGGAGGGGCGTAGAACGTCCCGAGTGCAACAGACTGACCACTTGGAGTGACAACCCCGCCGGCAGATGAGAGCGGCGGGTAACCCCTCGAGCACATGGTGCGCGGGGCAGAGCAGCACACGCGTTTGTGGAGCGGCCGCAAGGAGGGTCGGCAAGGGTGCGCCGCAATCAGGCGCCCGTCGAACGTGGGCGCAAGTGAGGCACGGGCGTGACAGTGCGCGGGATCGGCGGAGGGCCGCCTCGCGTGCAGACCGGCGTGCGCGCCTGGTGCAATCCCGCAGTAGCAGGGTGGTGCGTCGTGAGATGCAAGAACGGCTCCCTTCGCGTGGGTCGCTCGCGGGAGCGAGAGGCCAGGGTCCGTGAGGATTGAGAGGTGCAAACAGGCCCGGGGCAGGGCCGTTAGGGCGGTGGGGCAACGACAATGTTCCGAGCTTCCAGGGCAGCTCGAAACTCCAGCACGCCGAGTTGCACAGGCCACAGGGAAGCTCGGAGGCACGTTTCTCCTACGGGAGCTCTGCAGGAATCTCCGTGGGCGACGCTGGCGGAGGAGCGGCTTGGAGGGGGGGATCACAAACAGGAGATGCACCCAGCGGTGCAGGGGCAGTGCAGGGGCGATGCAGGGGCTACCGGGGGACAGAACCTGGTGTTAAGGCGTCCTCGGTGTGCAGTCCTGCCCGGAAAGCTCCGGCAAGGGGCGCCGGCTGCATCGGCAGCGGGGCGCGCTCTAGCGACGCGGCAGCACGCCGCGGCGTGGGAACTTGCGCGGCCCCGCGGGCGCGGGATCGGCGGACGCGCGCGCGCAGTGGTGCACGACACGGGCGTGAGGGCTGTAGTGGCTCAGGGCGACTGGCTGTGCTCTCCCAATCCGTCCTTTCTCCTCCCTTGCTCCTTCTTCTCTTCTAGGTAGTCTTCTTCAGCTAGCTGTAGCCCTATTCTTCATGAACAAGCTCACAACCTTTCAAAACCCAACGAGGGGAAATCTCCTTTCATCAAAAAAACAGCGTGAGTGTTTTAGGGCACCCAACCTCCCTTTATATAGGGGGGCTGTGGGGGCCCTTTTTGACTTAAATGGCCTACTCTCTTTCTCAAAATAATCCTATGACCAAGGACATAGGGATGACTATAAGATGACGAAAATGAGGATGAAACGAAAGAGAGGAGGGGAGATCCTTATAGGGTCGAATCCTCCCTCCGTACATGCAATGACGATGCGTAAGAAAACACAAAAGACAAAGATCAAAACCAAAAGACGACGAACGAAATGAAACATGAAAACTATAAGGTGTCCGTTACCCGGAATACTTGAATCCAAGCGTGCGTACCGTCGCCTTGGCTTGCCGAGCGGGCTGAACGCGGACAGTTGGCGTTGTCGAGGGCAGTAGTGACGTCTCCGAAGACGTATCCGGGGCTGGAGCTGGTGCTGTCGGGGACGACGACAACAACTCCGAAGGCGGGTCCAGGGTTGTCGACGGGGCTGCGCCATCAAAAGGGGCTGCACCATCAGTATTTCATTGGATTTAATTCTTCGGAATCGATCGTGTGATTTGTGGTCTGGTTTTATCTTACCCATTCCTTAGTCGTCCAATATCCTACACCCTTTATCATCATCCCACCCCGTCTCCTCTAGTCATCCTACATCAACCCGTCCCGTCTCCTCTAGTCATTCTGCATCACACCCGAGTTTAAATACCCAAGGAAAGCACGTCCGTATATTTGTTGTTTTGATTTTCATTGGTACGTGCTCATTCTGTTCATCTTTTTACCCTGATCGTGTGTTCATGTTCATTGTGTCAGTGTTTGTCATGTCATGGCCGTGTCATGTCGTTCGTGGATGCTTGATCGACCCATCTCGGGGACGTTGTTCGGTGCTGCCCCACTACAAGTTAGTGCAGCTTGCATTGCGACCAGTCGGCGAGCGCCGTACTGTAATGTATGTGCCCTTTGACCAGTTAACATGTGTTCGTGGCCCCGATCACCCACGTCAGTGCAGCTGAGTGTCACCCAGTGCCGTTCCGGCCATCGAGCCACTATAGCTTACGTTCAAGCCTATGCTCATGCCGTACCCTGCCCCACCACCGCCGCTGCCTCTGGCTGAGTTCGTGCCACACCTAGAATCGTCCTACCACATGCACAACGCCTGTTCGAGCGAGCACTACTCTGAACTGTAGAGCTCGCCACTCTACTCCGCCATCGCGCCATCTTGCCGCCGTCTGTCGGTGCCCTGACTTGCACCCCATCGTCGTGCCGCCTGTTGTCGCTTGCCACAACTGCTCATCTTCCCTCGCGCCAATCCACCATCCGATCACGCCCGTCAAGCTCAGCCATTCGCTTTAGCTGCCTCGTAGCTGCTCTTTTCTCTCCTCGCCTCCGACCTTTGACGTTGCCTCCTACACTGCATCCCACTGCCAATCAAACGACATCTAGCCATCTCCATCACACTCCTACTGCACTCGTCCGCACCGCCCTTGCACCTACAAAGATCCTGATGACGAGTGACACCACCGAGAAGGTACATCTTTCCCTTGCTCGACAGTTATATAATCTTCTAAAGTATATCTTTCGGCATCACTCCACCGCGCTCATGTTAGTTTAGGTGAGAATTTAAATATCAAAGACTACGTATTGAGTGATTACCCAAGTACTTGTCGACTCCGTCTGTTACGTGCAAGTGACAACAGAATTATTCCGCTCAACATCGTAGTCACCATCGTCACTTCAACGAAGGTCACAAGGTCACTTCAACGATGGTTGTCTACCCCAGAGCTTGGAGTTTGACAAACCCCATGAGTTGATGCCTGTAGATACATTTGCGTAGGATCACCACATCACGTAGTTACATTTCCTTAGGGAATTTACCTGTTGGACAATGTCCCGACAACGTAGCTCATCATCTTGGTATCAGATCATCCTCTCGGTACCCATCGGACAACGTCCCCAAAGACGTCCGACATCATCTTGGTATCAGAGCATCATCTCGATACCCATCGAACAACGCCCCCAACGATGTCCAGCATCATCTTGGTAACAGAGCATCGTCTCAGTACCCCTCAGATGATGTCCCCAAAGATGTTCAGTATCAAAAATACACAAAGGATGAACGCTTAATGGCTCTAAAATTGGATTACGGTTTAGGGCCAATGAAAACTCCTTTAAATAAGTGGAAAGGTGTCCCAAATAGGCCCTTTTCTCACCAAACGACAAGAAGAGAGGGGGCATGCTTTGATTGCGATGCCCCTACATTGATGGAGGACCATTCGAAAGACTAAGCCTAAGCTCGCTAGCAGCCGCGTCGTGGAGCCGAGCTGACTCAAAGAATTGGAGTTTCAAGTACACATCTTGGCAATTGGTCCTGACAATCGTTTACTTTTGGTTACATTTTCTTTATGGTATTTTATGGGCCCCTTGTGTTTTTGGGATGTGTCGTCTTTCTTTTTCTATGCTCTGTTTTATGTACTTGGACCATTTGGGGAATGACTTTATTTGGACATATCCCCTAAGTTGGCCCATTAGAGCAACCCCCCTTAACTATATAAGCGGATGGTGTGCCCTAAGGCCATTTGGTCTTCTTGATGAAAATTTGAGTTTTTTTCCCATCAGAGTTCCACCCCTCGGCAGTGGGATTATTTTTTACTGTTTTTCTAGCATAATCTAGGGGACAACGATCTCTGGTTGACTGTCACCACCACTGCCAGTTCATCGCCACAAAGATGATAGTGTCTGACGTAGGACAACTAAGGAAAAGGTGACTGAGGGGATGGATGGGTTGACGGCAGGTATGGGTAATAGGCAGATTATAGGTAGGGATAAAACAGACCACATAAATTCACGATCGAATCCGGATTCAAAAACTAATGAAAATCTGGTGGTGCAGCTCCGACCCTTTTCGAGGGCGGGAGTACTATCTTCCCCCACCGCGACGATGCCTAAGCACCAAAATCAATACCCGAATTCACGTCGCAAGGGAATACTCGAGAAGAGGAGAGAGGAGATAGAATCTCAAACCAAATCTAAATCTGACGGCGATGGAAACTTCTCGGGAAAACACTGAACGGGGAACACTTCAACACCAAAGAGTTTAGGCGTACCTCGGCATCGTAGTGCGTGAAGAGGTTGCAGGAAATTCTGATCGTGACGAAGCTGGGCGAATCTAGGCGTTGAGTGGCCCACTGGACGAGGATGAGGCTGGACGTTCTGGGCATTGAACGGCCCTGGTTGAGTGCGGTTGTCGTGGGCGCAACGTCAAGCGTGCCCTTTGGCTTGAAGCGCCGACGGCGTCTGGATAGGGGCAACCGGAATACGGCCTCGGGCGGCCCTAGCGAAGGCTGCCTGGGCGGCGCGCAGGCGGCACATGGTCGGTGTGCGGGCAGCGCATGGGGCACGCAGGCGGCGCGCGGGTGGCGCGCGGGCAGCCTGGGTGGCCCCTTGGCGGGCTACCTAGGCAGCCTTGGGCGAGAGAGATAGGGTGAGAGGGAGAAAAAGAGAGAGAATGGATAGGAGACGGGAGGCCGACGTCGCGAGGCGGCGGCGGCGACGAAGGCTAGGGTTAAGAGGGACAGGGGAGGCTGGGCAGTCTTCCAAGAAGAGTTAACAAAACTCAATTCTTGAATTAATGACTGCCTAATGTTTCTTGAAAACAATGGCCTATATATAGGCCTTGGAGGAAAGAGAAAATGACGAGAAAATAAAGACGAGAAAATAAAGACGTGCGCCGTGTCACGCCAAAGGGCAGTTCTGGATCTGGCTCTGGCGTCGTGTCATGACGCGCGTAGGGACGTGCGTGGGTGGAGACGTGCTTGTCAACGGTTGTGGCATGTTGACTTTGGTTGACTCCGGTTGATCGTGGTCCATAGCGGGCATGTTGACTCCAGTTGACCGTGGTGACGCGTTCGATGCTGAAGTGTTGGTGTATTCGCCATCAGTGTCGCTGGAAAAATAGTCGCTACCGTCGCCATCGACAACCTATTCGTACATTACCAATAGTTGAGTCTCGAGGATCCTCGCGCATCACCGCCTTGTTCCTAGTCTGCAATGCCATTGTTTGCCAGCTCTTTCCTCCCGGTCCATCTGCAATTGCCCAACCTAGCCGTCTCAAACCAAGACCATAACCGCAACCACCAGTAGTCAATGCGGTGTTGATCATGTCCACGATCGTGGTACCTGCAACCCTAGGTCGCGACTCCAGCCACAACACCAGTGATCCCTGTCGCTATGGCCACGATCACTACGGCATTTTCTCCAGACAAAGCCACACCCCTTTTGTAGCTCAAGCCCTGCCTTGGTGTCCCCCTCTACTGCCTGCGACCCTCGGACGAGTGCTCTGCGACTCTCCCACTACGGCATATGATCCACCTTGTCGCGGTCGTAGATGAGTCATTCCCGGGCCAGCATCTGTCATGACCAAACACCTCACCCAACGGTGATTCAACCTCGATGCCTGTTCACCAGTCCCGCATAGAGGCTGCTGACCTGCCACGCCAACGACCAGAGCAAGGGTTGAGCAGGCGCAAGGGGTAGAATTGTGGCAGCGGTCAGGTGCTGGTAGCGCCACCGGGGTAGGGTGGTGGCGGTGGTTGGGTGCCAATAGCGCGCATGGGTCGTGTGGTGGTAGTGTGGCAGCAGCAAGATACAACAGCGCGGCTGCAGCAAGGCACAACAGTGCAGTAGTGCGGTGGTAGTAAGGCTTTACGGTGTAGAAGACGGCAAGATTGGTCGTGGCCAGGATGTCATGTCGCCTCAGCGCGGCCGCGCAAGACAGGGTGGTACGGCGGCAGCGAGGGCTACCATGGAGGTGGGCAGGTGGTCTTCAGTCGTGGCTGCGGTTGCTGCCCTAGTAGTAGTTGAACGCCGCAGTTATAGTTTGCAGCTATGGCAGAACGTGGTGACCATAGCTACAGGTTCGGCTATGCCTACCAAACTTTTCTGGTTTCCGCCACTGTTCTGGTTTCAGGCATGGCTGGCAGTCGGGAGACCATGATGGCGGCGTGGTCAACCATGGCGAGGGCCCTCGGAGCGGCGGTCGCAGGTAGGAAGGCTGTCACTGGCGATAGCCGGAGGTGCGATGGTGACAACGATGACGGTGATGGCGACAACTCTAGGCTTTTTTCAGACTTCAAAATTGTAGAGGTATTTTGGTAATTATTGCAAAAATCTAAAAATAACTGAAAAAACATCTAAATCAAAGGAAATGCCTTAAAAGTCACATTTTTTTCAAAAGTCTTCTCTTCTCTCTTGCTACGGGTGCCCTGCCTTTTATAGGGGTATATATGGGCCTTCCTGCTTAAAAATAAAAGTGCAGAAGGCCCAATTAAAGGGTCCTAGGGGCCCCTAATAAGAGAGAGACCCATAAAGATGTCCGCATATGGGCTCACACACGCACAAATAAGGAGGACCAAACTGGGGCCCAAAAAAATGTGAAAACACACACAAATACATATGCGCCCGACATACGAGGCCTACTAAACAAGGAAAAATAAGCAAATAATAATGTCAAACCGCTAGGCGCATTGAAGAGGTAGTGTACCTTGAAGACTGGATCTCATGTGTCAGCCCTCATTTGACTAAGTGGTTGAGACCGTGTCTTCAAAGCTAGACAGTCCCCCATCACAGAGGCAACCAAGTGTGCTCGCTCATTGATTTCAAATATCACTCATCACATTTCATCACATCTCTCCCTATGATGTAACACGAGCCATCGATCCCTGCACGTTGTGTTACATCATCCTCTCTTTGAGGGGGTTTGACTAGTCAAGCCCCTCCCTCTCCTACATTCCCGCTTTGAGGGCTAGACAAATACCCAACAATAAGTCATCTGGATGATGCAGCCAAAACTCATCTGGTCCATAATCTAATAACCTTTTTGGAAAACCTAGCTTAAGTTATCATTTGTAGCATGGGCCACATGTTTTGGTCTATTCTGCTCTTGGAGTGGAAAAAACAATTATGAGACTACACTCTCTCTTTTCGTCTGTCTCTATCTATATCTATGTCTATGTCTTTGTTTATCTGTCTCTCTCCCTCTCTCTCTTTTGGGTTGTCTGTCTATCTTCCTCTCTCTCTCTCCCTCTCTCTCTCTGTCTTTCTACCTCTTTGTCTCTCTGTCTTTCTCTCTTTGTTTGGGTCTTATCTCTCTAATTTTTTATTCCTCTGTCTGATGTCAAGCAAATAATTCAGGAAATCACTAATTCAGAACTAGTAATATTCTAAAGTATTACATGAGGGTGTTCCAAAGAGCTTTAATCCTGCAAAATGTGATTGAATCCATGAGCTAGGGACATATCAATCACCAAACAAAGGGAATCACTTAGGGATCCCTAATTCTACTGAAGATTATTTAAGAGTGCCCAATCAATGGTTGGAACATAAGGATGCAGGACAACATAAGAGAAGTCAAAGTACATAAGTCATTAACAATAATCAGCACTTATCTCAAAATAAACATTTCACAAAATATATTTGAGAAGGGAGCCAATATGTTTCATTTTCTAATGTTAAATGACCTTGATTGACACTAACCTGCATCTTAAATGACTGGTATCAAAGGAAAAGAATGGTTTTTGAAACAAATACGATGGGAGTGGAAGAGAATATGGTCAGGTGTTTTGTATGAAGAGTGGGGAGAAGAAATAAATTGGTGAAAAAATATAGACAGAATATTATGAGAAAATGGATTAAGATACAAAGATGGGGGGAAATTAAAATGGAAGAGGGCAAATGAAAGGTGAGAAGATGTGAGGTAGATGATCCAAGGATCAAAATTCAAGGTGATAAGGGGGAGAGGAGATCAAGAGGAGCTGATCGGTGCTATTATTGTCACCTCCCTTACCGTGGTAACCAAACTATCAGTATTCTTTAAATAGACCATACTTTAGAATAAATTTAAAGTGATATGTGCTCTGATATAAAACATACTTTTAATAGAAACAAAATGTGTAATTATATTAGATAATTTTAAAAATATGGTTAACAGAGAGTGGCAGAGACCAAACAGGCCAGTGATGGTGTGCATTGATAAAGAGCAAGAAGCTTGTGGAAGAAACATAATAGAAGAGGAGTTTTAACAAAAGTGAAATATGGTGGTTTTAGGTAAAAATTAGAGGAGGGAGAATTAGTGAGGGTTAAGAAGGGCAGAAATTGTCAAGAATGGTTGCACGCTAAGGAAAAGAATGAACAGATTGAAAAAGAGAGAACCAGTGCTGGAGGGAAGTAAATAAATAAAGTGGTAGACGGATGACAAAAAAAGAAGGGAGCCTAAGTGGGAAATTCAAGATAGAGGGAGATAGAATGGTCGAAAAACGTCAAAAGTGAGAGAATGCAAAGGTTTACATACATCACATCACTGTTGTTCTCCCATTTTCCTCTTGAATGTTTCTTCTACGTCGCTGGCAATATGATTTTTATCCATCTATTAATGTCTCCCACCTCTCCCTTTTTTGCCTCGATTTGTGTTTATCTACCCATCTTTATTTGTGTTGCTTTAGCTATATCTCTTATCTCTCTTTTATCCATTATCTCTATTTGTCTCCCTTCTGAACTTCATGGCTTTTAATTCCTGTCCCATCTGGGTACCACTTAGATCTGATGCAGGATACCTACTATTCACCATGTAGGGTTAACCAACCCAAGCTATCTGTCACAATGACTCTTTTGATTATTTAACCGTGGTGAAATTTGTAATAGAAGAGCCCCTTTATTTGGTAGATGGGTAAGGACTATGTAGACTAGCTATGGTGTCTACTGAGCTGTAGATTCAAATTCCAAAATTTCTCTGCATCTTAAGATGTGTTGGTTTCTGATTATTTTTCTAATCTAGTATGATAACACGAATGAACACAAAGAAAATTACAAAAAAAATTACATTTATGTACAATGTAGTAAAAGGGAAGGACTTGATTGCTAGATGATAAACTACGGCATACCACTGAAGTGACATGTTAGATGATCGACTTGAGAGAACTTAAATATGGCATTCCACCCTGATCTGATTGGTATACACTTGATAATTAAAGAACTCAACAAATCCAAGCTGATGCAAATGTGTGGTTAGTTTGAGAAACTAGGCCTAAGGAACCGGTTTAAACAATAAATTTACTAATGTAAATGACATACTGATGGAAAGCAAGTCAATCACATATTCCATATTTTGTTTCATGTTCATTGTTAGAGAATATTCACTATAGTGCATGTGTGATGCTTATAATAGGGCCCCTCTTCGTACACGGCCTCTGACCCGATTTAGATGCCAATGTGTTGGAGCAAAACCTGGTGTCCGTCGACCAAGCCTATATTTTAGTTGAGAGCAATGCGTACTCCTATGAGCATGCAACTTCTACGTCGGTCCAAGCATCCCCAAAAGCTACCTATCTCCTGGCCTTGACCACGACCACCAAGTTGTCTCTGACCAATAGAAGGATAAGAGGGACCCCTTGATCCCTAGGAGCATTGCTCACCCCCAACTATTGTCCCCACCGCACAGATTGCCTCTTCAATCATCTCGACTGCCCGCGCTCCATCTATGACCCATTAGCCAGTATAGTATTTCAAGTGCAAAGGGTTAAGGCACCTTAAATCTGATTGCCCTTCTCTCTTCATTGAGATATTAGCAGGGACTCGATCGATCGTCCAACAGGATGAGGATTTTTAAGTTGATGCCAACCTGGGCAAGTACCCCGATGACGATATCTCCAAGGAGCATTTAGGATATATCCAGATTACCCTGCCACACGGCATCTATGTCCCAAATAGTGAACTTCCAAATCCAGTAGGATGCTCTTGCTTCCGACACCTCTAGAGCCCCATGGCCCTCCTCCAATCACATCGTCCAAGCCACAACCCACAACCTGGATTGCGGTAACAAAGGCCACCTAGGTGCTCTATCGCCTTAGCATCAACACAGTCCATGGCGTTCCCCGTTGAACTCACTCAATGCATGTTGACCTTCTACATGTACGTTGAAATCGGAGGACGTATGTGTAAATTAATCATAGATAGTGGGAGTTGCATCAATGTAGTCTCAAAAGATACTACACCCAAACTAGGACTCACATTAATGCTGCACTCGACACTGTATAATGTGTCATGGAATGATGCTTCTACCCTTCCGGTAAAGTTTCAGTGCCACGTGCCACAGAAGATGAGCACCTACAAACGGGAGGGTGTTGTGCAATGTGCTGCTCATGAGGATCGATAATACCATATTGGGACAGCCATGGTTGTTCGGCAATGACATTCAATTGGTGGGTCCTACAAATATGTGTCCGTTCATGTATGGTGGATGACAATTGTTGTGGTACACTTCAGTACGACCGCTAACTCACTCGACTGTGATCGACCCAACACGAGCACCACAGCGGAAGGCATCGTTAATCATCAACAGGTGCATATTTTGACGAGAACTTAACTCAGGAAGGCAGGAGTCCCATGTTTCTGCTTTGGTATCCCAAGCAATACTCTGATAGAGGCTCCATGAGTCCCTCCTACACACTTACAGGCCCCCGAGTTTGCCCCCACGTGGGCTCCTCCTACCATGATGTCACTCGTGTGTGCAACAAGATTCTAGAGCCCTGTTCCAATGGAGGCTCCTACAGCCCTTAGCACCACTCCGTTGGCCCTAGAGATTAATCCCACATAAGATTTTCTTACTACACCGTTGCATCATTCGGTGAGGAGACTTCTAAATGCCATTCTGTCGACAATGATCCCTATTCCATACGCGTCACCGCAGGCACACGTGCTTCTCCCATCACCGTAGCCATCTCCAGCCTAACAGCTTGGCACTCTTGCACCATGGGGAATAGCCTCACCACTGGGGTCCAAGTGATCCCAAGAGCCGAGTTGGCAACTCACATTTTCGTGAACCGTATCATTGGTCGTATGCTATTCAAGATAATGTATGGCCAGGTACCTCATTGACCCATAGATCTCATCCCATTATATCCTCATACTTGGACTTTCGAGGACACCCTTGCATTTGAATCTCATATTAGGGATAATCATCATGGCATTCATACCCACATTGTCGAGCAAAATGAGAAGTACAAGGGCGCCGCTGATGTGGGTCGTAGCTACATTGAGGGAGATCTAGTCACGGTCAGCTTGAGGGTCAAGAGATACTGATGTAACACGGAGAGTGCCACGTTCGGTCGGCTCATGTTACAACACAATAAGCAAGGAATTGAGATATAACTAATGCAGTGAATGAATATTTGATGAAAAGTAATGGGAGTTGTAAGGCATCTGTTGAGTAAGAAGATGATTCACTAACGAATTGGGATGAAATATAAAGTCATATTCCCAATGGCCTATCCGACTAACTACACGACTAGTGATGAGGAACACATAGTGACTAATGGCTTCTTCAACCTCCAAAACTATCGAACTAGTCGATACCCCAAGGAATTCTTATCGCTCGACAAGCAAGTGGCTAAACCTATGCTGCGGTGTATTCTTAGGTTATAGGTAGAGGAGCAATTCAAAGACGACACTGTAGGAAATAAGAATACTTCAAAGAAACAGGGGGACAATATTACCTGATGGGTTGAATCTTAATAGTCTGTGGCAGATGAGCAATGATGTCGATGTGATTTCTGCAGGTTACGATTGATGCAAGTGTAGGGCTAGTGTCTTGGCAGTAAAATTTTGTTGGAACGTGAGATTCCGAAGACATAGTGGACTTGCACGAAGCTATGGATCAGCACGCATTGTTGAGGAATGCCCAAACATGCACAAATGACAGTCGACAGGCAAGGGCATAGCTTCACAGAGTGAGCGCCTAATGGCTAGGTGCGGAACATGCACGTGCAAGGTGATGTTATTACACAGAGTGCTTTTGTTTGTGCAGAACAGGTAGGTGTCCAACGATGTGTGGGAAAGATACAAAGCGCACACCACGCACTCAAAAGTGAGCGCATTAACACATGGATGAGGGCACGTAGGGAGAATTGATCACTTTGGCAGTCGAACGACGCAAAGACCGTGTAGGCACAATGCGAGAAAGATGCTCGGCGCTTGGGTGCTGGGGGTACGTGTGCACTGAGTAGAAATGACTGCTTAGAAGTTGTCAGCCTTGTAGAGCCCGTAGGGCGACCACAAACAAGAGCGAGGATGCTAATCTTCCAGCGCTGGCGCACGCTTTGTACGCTTGGCGAGGACGGTGCAGTAGAGTCGATGTAGGGTTGGTGTAGTAGTTGAGGATGGTGAATAAGGTCAAGAGAGGAATGTTCTTTGATGACTCTAAAATATGTCATCAAATAATCAAGTTCTTAAGTTTAAATTCATTACAATCATCTTGTGAATTCATGCTAAGTTCATGCATATGTATTGTTTTATGAAATCACTAACCCCACTTGATTCTTTGAATCAAGTGGAATATATTTAACATTTTATGGCTAGTGAACATTCAGAAACAGGTTAAGAAGATCAAGGAAGAGAGGAGGATCAAGAGAAGTGGGCAAAAATTCGAAGTGGCAAATATTACGAGAAAACCTATAAATACTCTCTTGAGAGAGGAGTTTAGGTTGTCCAGAATTTCTCTCAAGGAAGCTAGGGCTTGGAGAGAAAGGATTTCTGCAGACCCTCCAAGGCTGATGAGCATTGGAGCTGGGAGAGAAGCAAGACGAGGAGTAGTTGGAGCACGACGATCGCCGCCTTGCCCGGAAGGAGTGACACAAGGAGGCGTGAGCGTTTCGGTTTTGGTACAATCTTCTTCTCCCTTCTAAGACAATCAGGGTTGGGCTGAAGATCACAAGCTGTGTCTTCAGCATTTCCAATTTCTGTTGTTCCTTTGGTTACGTTTGATTTCGAATCCCATAGTTGATTGAATCGTTTTCCATTCTGTCTAGCAAAAAATTCATTGTTCTCGCATCCGCTCGTGAAATCCTTCCCTGCAGAATTTCCAACTGCTAGCAACCCAGGCCTCAGCCTAGGTTGCCAGCAATCCAAGCAGCGAGCATGCTCGCCCGCGTGAATCAGCACCGCGAGCAGGCTCGCCGCGCACAGCAATGCCGCGCACAGGCTCGCCCGCGCGCAGCACCGCCTCGCACAGGCTCGCCCGCGCGCAGCAGCACAGCGCACAGGCTCGCCCGCGCGCAGTAGCGCCAAGACGCAGGCTCGCCCGCGCGCCGCAGCGCTGTGCGCGTGCACAAACACCCGCAGGGTGTTTGCTCAATTGCCTCACAGGGCGTAAGCGAACCGTCAACAAAGAAAATCTCTCTGCTGACGGTTCTGCTCAATGGAGTTTTGCCAAGATATCTCCGTAAAACTTAACTGAGGATAATTTGACTGAAGAATTAGCTGAATCAATACTTTTAAGGAATTCTCTGCAACTTATTCTGAAGAAAATTTCTACAGAGATTAACACTTGGAATTAGAGAACTAAATAGACTGATTTAATAGAAAAGAATTTTCTGCTGTTTTCTCTGCTTCCTGTGGATCGACCCTTGCTTGCCAAAGGCTGTGAGGTTATAAATTTCGTTGCATAAGCTCAATCCTCACACGAATTCAACTGACAAATAACCAGAAAAAAACGCCCTAAAATTGAGTTTATCAACTGGCGCCGTTGCCGGGGAGCACGGTATTATAGTAGAAATTTTTATTTTCTCTGAATCTACAGTTATCTCTCTAAACCTACAGTCATTTTTGTGAATCTACAGTCATTTTTGTGAATCTACTGTCATTTCTCTAAATCACAGTCATTTTTGTTGATTTTTCTAGAGCTGCAGGACTTGACAATCCTCAGCTCATTGTTATTCGAACCGTTTGCTGTAGATTTATGGTAGTAACACGCTAAGGAGCTGGTGAAATGTCTGCAGAGAAAGACATTAGAGACCCACTTCGGATTCTACAGTGACAGAACCGGAAATTCAGCAGAGAAATATGGCTGAAGAGATGCACCAGCAGAATGAGAGGAGGAGGACTATCCTGGATAGGTCCACACCGTCGGGAAGCTTGCGTCAAACCAATGTAAATCTGAACATCGGTGACGGTATTTCCTTTCGATATGACAATGCATTAATTCATTCCTTACCTGAATTTAATGGACTGCCTGCTCAAAACCCATTAGAATTCCTTGATGATTTCCACATTAGGTGTTCATCTCAAAACGTTCCAGGGATTGATAAGCTCAATTTTACTGTGTTTTTTTACTGGTTATTTATCAGTAACATGTGTGAGGATTAAGCTTATTCAACGAATTTATAAACCTCACAAGTTAGGGCGAGTGAGGGTCGATCCATAGGGAGCAAAAGAAAACAGCAGGAAATTCCTTTTCAGTACGTTAAAGTGCAACTTAATCAAGCCGTCTACAGAGAATTTCTTCAGACAGATCCTTGCCCTTTGGGGCAAAGGATCGAACACCTGCGCGTGCAGGGACAACCTGCGCGCAAGGTGTTGCGTGCTTGCGGCCTCCTGCGCGCTGACTATGCAGCGCGCGGCTGCCTATGCACGGAATGCCTGCACGCAGCGCTGCCGCGCGCGGCTGCGTGCGCGGCTGCGGCGCAGCAGCGGCGCTGCTGCGTGCTGCGCGTGCGGCACGCCGCAGCGCTTGGGCGCTGGCTGCACGCTGCCGCGCGCGCGGCGCTGCTGCGGCTGCACGTGGCTGCACGCGATCGCGTTGCATGCGGCCGGTTGCGCGCTGCTGCACGCTGCCGCGCTGCGCCGCGGCTGTCGCGCGCTGTGTGCTCTGCAGTTGCAGACGCGGGTGCACGCGGCTGCGTGCTGCGTCGGCTTGTGCACGCTGAGCTGGCGGCTTTGCTGCACACGGCGTGGTGGAGATGCGGAGGAGTTCTGTTCTTTTGGAAGATTTGGGGAAGACGATTTGAACAACAAAGGAACAAAGTTTAAACTGAAATCAAATCTAAACGAAACAATCCTCAGTTGGGAAACATTGGAAGATCTTGTGACTCTTCCAACCCAACCAAAATTGTCTGAGAAGAGAGGGATTACAGGGCTGAAGCTGCGATTTCCCACGTCCGAGTGTCACGGCCTTGCGGCGAGGCGTGGTTCTTCAATCCAAGCTATCTTTAGTCTGTTCTTCCTCTCCAACTCCAAAAGCTCATCAGCTCCTGGAGGGTGCAGAAATCCTCTTCTCCAAGCCCTAGTTTCCTTAGAGAAAATTCTGAACACCTCAACTCCTCTCTCAAGAGAGTATTTATAGGTTTTCTCTTAAGTCATGCCCAGGGGCATTTTCGTAATTTTTTCCACTTCGAATTTTTGCCCACTTCTGTTGATCCTCCTCTCTTCCTTGATCTTCTTAACCTGTTTCTGAATGTTCACTAGCCATAAAACGTTAAATATATTCCACTTGATTCAAAGAATCAAGTGGGGTTAGTGATTTCATAAAACAATACATATGCATGAACTTAGCATGAATTCACAAGATAATTGTAATGAATTTAAACTTGAGAACTTGATTATTTGATGACATATTTTAGAGTCATCAAACACCCCCCAACTTAGATCATTACTAGTCCCTTAGTAATGACATGCAGGTGAGAATAAAAGATGATCTCAAGGTGAGTTTTGAGTTCCGATAACTTTGATTCATGCTCTTCTCAAGGAGTATTTTCAGCAATTAAAATTGACCAGCGTAGAAGAAATTTAGGATCTATCTCAGCCTTAGACCTCAACTAAGTGCACATGATCTATGGAGTACATATAGTAAGTAAGTACATAGTATATGGAATAAGATCGAGTTAACACCCCAAGCGCACTACTGAACGAGGCGTAGAGAGTGGTATTAATGCTAGCTCAATACTATGGCTATAGTAGCATCGGCTCAAACACATGGGAGACAGCTTTTCCACCTTTAGTTTATTTGGCATTTGCTGCTTGTTGGTCATTTTTTATGACAATCAACTTTAGTACTATGATGCAAGCTTTTGCTTGTTTATGCGCAGTGCAGCTTTCACTTGATAGTTTGGTGGCGCTTATCCACTACCCATGTGCCGTCCTTAGTAGACCGGCAGCTTATTCCCCCGACGAAGTTATGTATCCTTCATGGGTCAGGGAGCTTCACTCACGTCATAATAATACTGCCAATGAGCTAACACTAACCCTACTCTCCACTAAAGCTAAAAATTTTCGTGCATGTAAGTGCTAACTCAACCCGAGGTGGATGGTGAGGTGAGAGAAGTATAATGGTAATAGATACGACTGTCGTGGTATGGATCGTAGTGCACCTAGCTAGGCTTACTTCACCTAGGATTCCCTAGCTGGCCACTCTTGCATTTCTACCCTTTGAAAAGAATCGAATTATCATGCATATCATTGGACAATCATCTCCTAAGATCATCAAATATCCATGGTTTGTGAATGCAAAAGCGAAAAATTTCATGGATAATGCATGCAAATGTCCTCCCCCCCCCCCATCAATAAAAGGCATGTTCCTACATGACAAATCATAAATGAGAGAAAGGAGAAAGGAATACCAAACCATGGAAGGAAGGGCAGCGATCAGCATGCGTGTTGTCCAGTGACGTGTTAGGTGGGCGTGGATCGGAGTGGCTGCACACGAGAACAGAAACAAAAACGCAGAAACAAAAACAAAACAAGGAAAGTAACCAAGCAGAGAGAATATGAAATGTAGTAAAAACAAAAACTAATCGGATCATGAGCTATCATGCGATGGCTTTTCTAACGTAATATTCATGGGGCTGTGAAGATCTTCTTCTTCTAAGTAGGGTTTGAGCCGTTGCCCGTTCACAGTGAATCGTCTTTGAGACGTAGGATCTAAAATTGTAACGGCTCCATTCTCAAAAACCTGTTGAACAAGGAAGGGACCATCCCATCGCGTTTTCAATTTACTTGGAAAGAGTTTTAGTCTAGAGTTGTAAAGCCATACTTTTTGATTCTCGACAAAAATTCTTCTCCTCAAGCTCTTGTCATGAAACATCTTCATCTTGGCTTTATAAATCTTTGAATTCTCATAAGCCTCATTTCTTAACTCTTCCAACTCATTCAATTGAAGAAGTCTATGCTTGCTGGCTCTATCCAAATCTAGGTTGAGTTTTCTAATAGCCCAAAGGGCCTTGTGTTCTAACTCAAGTGGTAGGTGACAAGCTTTGCCAAAGATAAGGCGGAAGGGAGACATGCCGAGAGGGGTTTTGTAAGCTTTCCTATAAGCCCATAACGCCTCGTCTAGCTTCCTGGACCAATCTTTCCCATCTGGACGCACTATTTTCCTCAAAATTTTCTTCACCTCTCTATTGCACAATTCAACTTGTCCATTGGCTTGAGGATGATATGGGGTAGTGACTCGATGATGAACACCAAACTTTTTGAGGAGATTCCTAAAGTTGTAATTTGTGAAGTGTGACCCTCCATCACTAATGATCGTGGGCATCCATATCTCTAACAAATGTGTTTTTCAATAAAATTGGTCACTACCTTACTGTCATTGGTTTTGGAGGGAATGGCTTCTACCCATTTGGAGACGTAGTCAACAGCCATCAAGATGTATTCATAACCGTTAGAACTAGGAAATGGACCCATAAAATCAATTCCCCATAAATCAAATATTTCCACTTCTAAGATGGGTTGTAGGGGCATTCTATCTTTCCTATTGATATTGATGGATGCTTGGCATGCTAAACAACTGTTATAAAATTTCTGCGCGTCATGAAATAATGTAGGCCAAAAGAAACCCGATTCAACAATCTTATGAGCTGTTACCTTGGCCGAGTAGTGAACCCCTCCTGGTTTTGCGTGGCAGAATTCTAGGATGCTTCGTTGCTCGCTCTCGGGGACGCATCGTCGGAGAATTTGATCTTGTCCTTGGTGAAAGAGCTCCGGATCTTCCCAAAAATAAAATCGCGCATCCTTGAGTAGTTTTTTCCTCTCGTGGGAAGTCCAACCTGTAGGAATTTGTCCTGAAACTAAAAAATTGACAATATGTGCATACCAAGGAACGAATGTTCCTTGTGCAGTTAGGACAAATTCATCAGGAAATGCATCGTTAATTTGTTCAGGTGGGGTGCCTATGATTCGTAAGAGATGGTCGGCTACTACATTTTCACACCCTTTCTTATCTTTAATTTCCAAATCAAACTCCTGTAATAAAAGCACCCATCTAATCAATCTCGGTTTAGCCTCTTTCTTCGTTAACAAGTATCTAATTGCTGCATGATCAGAATAAACAGTTATTTTACTACCTAGTAAATAAGACCTAAACTTTTCTAAAGCGAAAATAATGGCCAGCAGCTCCTTTTCGGTGGTGGTGTAATTCAGTTGTGCGTCCACTAAGGTCCTGCTGGCGTAGTAGATCACCACGGGTTTCTTATCAATTCTTTGGCCTAACACTGCACCTACTGCAAAATCAGAAGCATCGCACATTAGTTCAAAAAGAAGGGTCCAATCGGGCCCTTGCAGGATAGGCGCATTAACCAAAGCTTCTTTCAATTCATAAAATGCATCTTTAGCCTCTAGTGTCAGTTCAAAATCATTATTTTTAGACGATAAAAGGTTTGTAAGATGTTTAGAAATTTTAGCAAAATCAAGGATAAAACGTCTATAGAAACCCGCGTGGCCGAGGAAACCCCTAAGGGTTTTTAGGTTGGTTGGAGGTGGAAGGCCCTGGATGATTTCGATTATGGCCTTGTCCACTTCCAATCCACGGTTGCTGACCGTGTGTCCCAGCACTACTCCCTCCTGCACCATGAAATGAGATTTTTCCCAACTTAGGACAAGGTTGGACTCAATGCACCTCTTCAATACTTTGGTGAGGCTTAGGAGGCAGTTCTCAAAGGTAGATCCAAATACTGAAAAATCATCCATAAATATTTCTAAACATTCGCCTACTAAATCAGAAAATAGGGCATTCATACATCGCTGAAATGTGGCGGGGGCATTGCATAACCCGAAGGGCATACGCCTGAAGGCATATGTCCCTACGGGACTCGTAAATGTTGTCTTCTCTTGATCATCAGGATGGATGTTTACTTGGTTGTATCCTGAATAACCATCAAGAAAACAAAATATTGCTGCCTGACAGTTTTTCTAGTATTTGATCTATGAAGGGTAGTGGGTAGTGATCCTTCTTTGTCGCCTTATTTAATTTCCTGTAATCAATGCACACCTCCACCCTGTGGTCAATCTTTTCTGCACCTCTTCCCTTTTCGTTCACTTCACGGTAATTCCAGATTTCTGTGGTACCATGTGTACAGCACTCACCCATCTACTGTCGGATATAGCATAAATTATTCCTGCATTCAACCACCTAATCACTTCTTTCTCAAGAACTTCTCTCATGTAAGGGTTGAGTCTCCTTTGATGCTCTCTACAAGGTTTTGCCTCCTCTTCTAAAAATATCCTATGTTCACAGATCAAAGATGGAATTCCTCTAATATCATCAAAGGTCCAACCTATGGCATTTCTATGCTCCTAAGTACCTCTAGCAAGTCCTTTTCCTGTTCAGAGGATAGTGATGAAGATATGATTACCGGTAGGATTTTCTGCTCATCTAGATATGCATATTTGAGGGAT
Organism: Wolffia australiana; assembly: GCF_029677425.1. Classification (NCBI taxonomy): domain Eukaryota; kingdom Viridiplantae; phylum Streptophyta; class Magnoliopsida; order Alismatales; family Araceae; genus Wolffia; species Wolffia australiana. The sequence continues at coordinate 11,980,454 of NC_135839.1, read as the reverse complement.
GAGGCAAAGGTTTCAATTCTGGCCCTACCTCTACCGAAGGGGTCTATGATCTCTCCTCTAGCTCTCTACCCTCTACTTGTGACAAGTATTCTTTAACCACATCCTCTCCTTCATCTTCTGCACACAATTTTAACTCCTCGTTGCTTCCTACAGGACATTTCATCATTTTCGATATATCCAGTTGAACTCTCTCCTTCCCAATTTTAAACTCAACCGCCTTCTCCCAATCCATAATCGTTTTTGCCGTAACCAAGAATGGTCTACCTAAGATGATAGGAGCTAAACTAATGTCTCGATATCTTTACATCTGTCACTATAAAGTCTACAGGGATTTCACAATTCTCTACAGTGATCATGACATCGGTTAACCTTCCCTCGAGTTGCCTAACAGTGCCGTCAGCTAAGAGTAGGTCCATATGAATTTCCTCCAACTCTCCAAACCCACTCTCCTCATATAATGCGGTCGGAATGATACTTATGCTTGCTCCCGTATCTAATAAAACTTTAGAGAAGGTGTTTCCTCCTATTTCGCATGTAATGAAAGGGGCTCCGGGTCTCTCATTTTGATAGGGATGGCATTAAGAATGCTAGAGGCATTTTCAGATAATTTAACCACTTCCTAGGCTTCTTAATGGTGCAAGAGTCCTTAAGGTACTTCTTTAGGGAAGGTGCACACCTAAGCATATCTTCGACAGTAACAGTCATGGTGGCTTTTCTAAAATTCTCTAGCAGTCGGTTTTCATAATCAAATATCGGTTTTTTTCTATTTAAAGCGGAAGGGTAGGGAACATGCTGCCCACTCGTAGAAGGTAGAGGCTCCTCCACGTAGGGGGGGTCCTCTCCTTCTCCCTCTTGTGGTTCGGTTCCCTTCTTAGAATTCTCTATAGAAGTCCGATAGGGATCCTGAAGTTCTTTCCCATTTCTCAATTTTGAGATGGCTAGAACCTCAGGATCATCTCTATTCGTCTCATCATGAATGGAATGCTGCACATGATGCAAGTTGCATGGATTGATGGACGGTTTCGTGGGAAGTTTATAAGATGTGCAAGGAGAATCTAACGGTATACCTTGGTGTTCAGATTGGACAGGTCTGAGGCTTTCTAGCATCTTCCTCATCTGCTCTTGAGCATCCAGCATTTGCTTCGTTTGAAACTCCATCATCACTTGCATCCGCATCTCCATTTCCGCCCGCAACTTTTGATTTTGCTTTTCGATCATATCTGAAATGACGGGAGTTAATGTAGAGAAATCAGGTTGAGTTTGAGATGAAACCTGATACTGTTGTGGAGGCCTGTGCTGGAATTGTTGTCTCTGCTGGAACGGGGGTTGAGCAGATGACTTGTTTCCTTGGTGGAAGGCCTCTCCGTTTTGGAAATTTCACCGCTTTTGACCCGCCCACGGTTGTTGCGGCTGGTTGAAAACCTTCCCCTCTTCTTCCATGGCTTGGCAAGCTCCATCTTCATGTTCCCTGCTAAAACAAAGAGAGCAGATCTTAGCTTTAATGATGGGAGAGTTACCTAGGAAGACATTCTTCAAGGTAGAGGTGAGCTCCTCCAATTTCTGGTTGGTCTCCCTTAGGCCCGCTTGTAGCTCTCCCTCCTTGGCGTTGACCTGCAGAACTCCTGCTCTCTTGGGCTGCACATTCCTCCCATTCTGATTGGCTCCAATCTCCTGCAAATCAGTTTCTGCAACTCTCTCCAAAATATCAAAAACTTCATCCTCATATGCAGTATAAAACGTTCCCCCCGTGGCGAGGTTTACCTTGTTTTTCATAAAATCAGAGAGAGACTCATAAAATATCTGAGCTAGTTGACATTGTTCAATTCCATGGTGAGGGCACTTCCTCAACAGATCATTGAACCTCTCCCATGATTCACTAGACGCCTCACCATCATGAGGATGGAAGTTGTGAATTTCCCTTCTATAAAAGTTAGTTTTGGAGAGAGGGTAAAATTTCTGCAGAAATTTTCCCTACATCTCTTCCCATGAATTAAAAGTGATTCCTAAATTGCGGTACCAGGAAAATGCTTTATCTTTTAAGGTTAGAGGAAAATATTTCATTTTTAAAATTTCTGTAGATATCCCTGATGACTCTAAAATATGTCATCAAATAATCAAGTTCTCAAGTTTAAATTCATTACAATTATCTTGTGAATTCATGCTAAGTTCATGCATATGTATTGTTTTATGAAATCACTAACCCCACTTGATTCTTTGAATCAAGTGGAATATATTTAACGTTTTATGGCTAGTGAACATTCAGAAACAGGTTAAGAAGATCAAGGAAGAGAGGAGGATCAACAGAAGTGGGCAAAAATTCGAAGTGGAAAAAATTACGAAAATGCCCCTGGGCATGACTTAAGAGAAAACCTATAAATACTCTCTTGAGAGAGGAGTTGAGGTGTTCAGAATTTTCTCTAAGGAAACTAGGGCTTGGAGAAGAGGATTTCTGCACCCTCCAGGAGCTGATGAGCTTTTGGAGTTGGAGAGGAAGAACAGACTAAAGATAGCTTGGATTGAAGAACCACGCCTCGCCGCAAGGCCGTGACACTCGACGTGGGGAAATCGCAAGCTTCAGCCCTGTAATCCCTCTCTTCTCAGACAATTTTGGTTGGGTTGGAAGAGTCACAAGATCTTCCAATGTTTCCCAACTGAGGATTGTTTCGTTTAGATTTGATTTCAGTTTAAACTTTGTTCCTTTGTTGTTCAAATCGTCTTCCCCAAATCTTCCAAAAAGAACAACTCCTCCGCATCTCCACCACGCTGTGCAGCAAAGCCGCCGTGCTCAGTTGCGGCACAGCCAAGACGCAGCACGCAGCCGCAGGCACCAAGGGCAACTGTACGTAGACACAGCCACAAGATACCGCGCCTGCAGCCGCGCGCGTGCACCAAGACACAGGTAATCACAAGACAGCCGGCGCAGTCACAGCCGCAAGACAGCCGCGTGCAGCCGCAGGCTACAGCAGCCAGTCAGCAGCGCAGCACAGCTGCGCCGCGACGCAACACGCAGCGGCGCTGCAAAGACGCAGCCGCGGCGCAGAGCACGCAGCAAAGACGCAAATCAGCGCAAAGACGCAGCGCGGCAGCAAGCCGCGCGCGCAGCACGTTGCGTGCAGGCATTCCGCATAGGCAGCCGCGCGACGCTGCATAGTCAGCGCGCAGGAGGCCGCCAAGCACGCAACACCTTGCGCGCAGGTTGTCCCTACACGCAAGGTGTTCGATCCTTTGCCCCAAAGGGCAAAGGATCTGTCTACAGAGAAATTCTCTGTAGACGGCTTGATTATGTTGCACTTTAACGTACTGAAAAGGAATTTCCTGCTGTTTTCTTTTGCTCCCTGTGGATCGACCCTCACTCGCCCTAACTTGTGAGGTTTATAAATTCGTTGAATAAGCTTAATCCTCACACATGTTACTGATAAATAACCAGTAAAAAACACAGTAAAATTGAGCTTATCAACTGGCGCCGTTGCCGGGGAGCACGGTATTACAGTAGAAAATTCTATTTTCTCTGAATCTACAGTTATCTCTCTAAACCTACAGTCATTTTGGTAAATCTACAGTCATTTTTGTGAATCTACTGTCATTTCTCTAAATCTACAGTCATTTTTGTTGATTTTTCTAGAGCTGCAGGACTTGACAATCCTCAGCTCATTGTTATTCTAACCGTTTGCTGTAGATTTATGGTAGTAACACGCTCAAGAGCTGGTGAAAAGTCTGCAGAAAAAGACATTAGAGACGCCACTTCGGATTCTACAGTGACAGAACCAGAAATTCAGTAGAGAAATATGGCTGAAGAGATGCACCAGCAGAATGAGAGGAGGAGGACTATGCTGGATAGGTCCACACCGTCGGGAAGCTTGCGTCAAACCGATGTAAATCTGAACATCGGTGACGGTATTTCCTTTCGATATGACAATGCATTAATTCATTCCTTACCTGAATTTAATGGACTGCCTGCTCAAAACCCATTAGAATTCCTTGATGATTTTCACATTAGGTGTTCATCTCAAAACGCCCAGGATATCTACAGAAATATTAAAAATGAAATACTATCCTCTAACCTTAAAAGATAAAGCATTTTCTTGGTACCGCAATTTAGGAATCACTTTTAATTCATGGGAAGAGATGCAGGGAAAATTTCTGCAGAAATTTTACTCTCTCTCCAAAACTAACTTTTATAGAAGGGAAATTCACAACTTCCATCCTCATGATGGTGAGGCGTTTAGTGAATCATGGGAGAGGTTCAATGATCTGTTGAGGAAGTGCCCTCACCATGGAATTGAACAATGTCAACTAGCTCAGATATTTTATGAGTCTCTCTCTGATTTTATGAAAAACAAGGTAAACCTCGCCACGGGTGGAACGTTTTATACTGCATATGAGGATGAAGTCTTTGATATTTTGGAGAGAGTTGCAGAAACTGATTTGCAGGAGATTGGAGCCAATCAGAATGGGAGGAATGTGCAGCCCAAGAGAGCAGGAGTTCTGCAGGTCAACGCCAAGGAGGGAGAGCTACAAGCGGGCCTAAGGGAGACCAACCAGAAATTGGAGGAGCTCACCTCTACCTTGAAGAATGTCTTCCTAGGTAACTCTCCCATCATTAAAGCTAAGATCTGCTCTCTTTGTTTTAGCAGGGAACATGAAGATGGAGCTTGCCAAGCCATGGAAGAAGAGGGGAAGGTTTTCAACCAGCCGCAACAACCGTGGGCGGGTCAAAAGCGGTGAAATTTCCAAAACGGAGAGGCCTTCCACCAAGGAAACAAGTCATCTGCTCAACCCCCGTTCCAGCAGAGACAACAATTCCAGCACAGGCCTCCACAACAGTATCAGGTTTCATCTCAAACTCAACCTGATTTCTCTACATTAACTCCCGTCATTTCAGATATGATCGAAAAGCAAAATCAAAAGTTGCGCGGAAATGGAGATGCGGATGCAAGTGATGATGGAGTTTCAAACGAAGCAAATGCTGGATGCTCAAGAGCAGATGAGGAAGATGCTAGAAAGCCTCAGACCTGTCCAATCTGAACACCAAGGTATACCGTTAGATTCTCCTTGCACATCTTATAAACTTCCCACGAAACCGTCCATCAATCCATGCAACTTGCATCATGTGCAGCATTCCATTCATGATGAGACGAATAGAGATGATCCTGAGGTTCTAGCCATCTCAAAATTGAGAAATGGGAAAGAACTTCAGGATCCCTATCGGACTTCTATAGAGAATTCTAAGAAGGGAACCGAACCACAAGAGGGAGAAGGAGAGGACCCCCCCTACGTGGAGGAGCCTCTACCTTCTACGAGTGGGCAGCATGTTCCCTACCCTTCCGCTTTAAATAGAAAAAAACCGATATTTGATTATGAAAACCGACTGCTAGAGAATTTTAGAAAAGCCACCATGACTGTTACTGTCGAAGATATGCTTAGGTGTGCACCTTCCCTAAAGAAGTACCTTAAGGACTCTTGCACCATTAAGAAGCCTAGGAAGTGGTTAAATTATCTGAAAATGCCTCTAGCATTCTTAATGCCATCCCTATCAAAATGAGAGACCCGAGCCCCTTTCATTACATGCGAAATAGGAGGAAACACCTTCTCTAAAGTTTTATTAGATACGGAGCAAGCATAAGTATCATTCCGACCGCATTATATGAGGAGAGTGGGTTTGGAGAGTTGGAGGAAATTCATATGGACCTACTCTTAGCTGACGGCACTGTTAGGCAACTCGAGGAAGGTTAACTGATGTCATGATCACTGTAGAGAATTGTGAAATCCCTGTAGACTTTATAGTGACAGATGTAAAGATATCGGAGACATTTGTTTACCTCCTATCATCTTAGGTCGACCATCCTTGCTTACGGCCAAACCGATTCTGGATTGGGAGAAGGGGTCGGTTGAGTTTAAAATTGGGAAGGAGAGAGCTCAACTGGATATATAAAATGATGAAATGTCCTGTAGGAAGCAATGAGGAGTTAAAATTGTGTGCAGAAGATGAAGGAGAGGATGTGGTTAAAGAATACTTGTCACAAGTAGAGGTAGAGAGCTAGAGGAGAGATCATAGACCCTTCGGTAGAGAGAGGTAGGGCCAGAATTGAAACCTTTGCCTCATCCTCAAATATGCATATCTAGATGAGCAGAAAATCCTACCGTAATCATATCTTCATCACTATCCTCTGAACAGGAAAAGGACTTGCTAGAGGTACTTAGGGAGCATAGAAATGCCATAGGTTGGACCTTTGATGATATTAGAGGAATTCCATCTTTGATCTGTGAACATAGGATATTTTTAGAAGAGGAAGCAAAACCTTGTAGAGAGCATCAAAGGAGACTCAACCCTTACATGAGAGAAGTTCTTGAGAAAGAAGTGATTAAGTGGTTGAATGCAGGAATAATTTATGCTATATCCGACAGTAGATGGGTGAGTCCTGTACACGTGGTAGCAAAGAAATCTGGAATTACCGTAGAAGTGAGCGAAAAAGGGAAGAGGTGCAGAAAGATTGACCCCAGGGTGGAGGGTGTGCATTGATTACAGGAAATTAAATAAGGCGACAAAGAAGGATCACTACCCACTACCCTTCATAGATCAAATACTAGAAAAACTGTCAGGGCAGCAATATTTTTGTTTTCTTGATGGTTATTCAGGATACAACCAAGTAAACATCCATCCTGATGATCAAGAGAAGACAACATTTACGAGTCCCGTAGGGACATATGCATTCAGGCGTATGCCCTTCGGGTTATGCAATGCCCCCGCCACATTTCAGCGATGTATGAATGCCCTATTTTCTGATTTAGTAGGCGAATGTTTAGAAATATTTATGGATGATTTTTCAGTATTTGGATCTACCTTTGAGAACTGCCTCCTAAGCCTCACCAAAGTATTGAAGAGGTGCATTGAGTCCAACCTTGTCCTAAGTTGGGAAAAATCTCATTTCATGGTGCAGGAGGGAGTAGTGCTGGGACACACGGTCAGCAACCGTGGATTGAAGTGGACAAGGCCATAATCGAAATCATCCAGGGCCTTCCACCTCCAACCAACCTAAAAACCCTTAGGGGTTTCCTCGGCCACGCGGGTTTCTATAGACGTTTTATCCTTGATTTTGCTAAAATTTCTAAACATCTTACAAACCTTTTATCGTCTAAAAATAATGATTTTGAACTGACACTAGAGGCTAAAGATGCATTTTATGAATTGAAAGAAGCTTTGGTTAATGCGCCTATCCTGCAAGGGCCCGATTGGACCCTTCTTTTTGAACTAATGTGCGATGCTTCTGATTTTGCAGTAGGTGCAGTGTTAGGCCAAAGAATTGATAAGAAACCCGTGGTGATCTACTACGCCAGCAGGACCTTAGTGGACGCACAACTGAATTACACCACCACCGAAAAGGAGCTGCTGGCCATTATTTTCGCTTTAGAAAAGTTTAGGTCTTATTTACTAGGTAGTAAAATAACTGTTTATTCTGATCATGCAGCAATTAGATACTTGTTAACGAAGAAAGAGGCTAAACCGAGATTGATTAGATGGGTGCTTTTATTACAGGAGTTTGATTTGGAAATTAAAGATAAGAAAGGGTGTGAAAATGTAGTAGCCGACCATCTCTTACGAATCATAGGCACCCCACCTGAACAAATTAACGATGCATTTCCTGATGAATTTGTCTAACTGCACAAGGAACATTCGCTTCCTTGGTATGCACATATTGTCAATTTTTAGTTTCAGGACAAATTCCTACAGGTTGGACTTCCCACGAGAGGAAAACTACTCAAGGATGCGCGATTTTATTTTTGGGAAGATCCGGAGCTCTTTCACCAAGGACAAGATCAAATTCTCCGACGATGCGTCCCCGAGAGCGAGCAACGAAGCATCCTAGAATTCTGCCACGCAAAACCAGGAGGGGGTCACTACTCGGCCAAGGTAACAGCTCATAAGATTGTTGAATCGGGTTTCTTTTGGCCTACATTATTTCATGCCGCAGAAATTTTATAACAGTTGTTTAGCATGCCAAGCATCCATCAATATCAATAGGAAAGATAGAATGCCCCTACAACCCATCTTAGAAGTGGAAATATTTGATTTATGGGGAATTGATTTTATGGGTCCATTTCCTAGTTCTAACGGTTATGAATACATCTTGATGGCTGTTGACTACGTCTCCAAATGGGTAGAAGCCATTCCCTCCAAAACCAATGACAGTAAGGTAGTGACCAATTTTATTGAAAAACACATTTTTTATAGATATGGATGCCCACGAGCGATCATTAGTGATGGAGGTTCACACTACAAATTACAACTTTAGGAATCTCCTCAAAAAGTTTGGTGTTCATCATCGAGTCACTACCCCATATCATCCTCAAGCCAATGGACAAGTTGAATTGTGCAATAGAGAGGTGAAGAAAATTTTGAGGAAAATAGTGCGTCCAGATGGGAAAGATTGGTCCAGGAAGCTAGACGAGGCGTTATGGGCTTATAGGACAGCTTACAAAACCCTTCTCGGCATGTCTCCCTTCTGCCTTATCTTTAGAAAAGATTGTCACCTACAACTTGAGTTAGAACAAAAGGCCCTTTGGGCTATTAGAAAACTCAAACTAGATTTGGATAGAGCCGGCAAGCATAGACTTCTTCAATTGAATGAGTTGGAAGAGTTAAGAAATGAGGCTTATGAGAATTCAAAGATTTATAAAGCCAAGATGAAGATGTTTCATGACAAGAGCTTGAGGAGAAGAATTTTTGTCGAGAATCAAAAAGTATGGCTTTACAACTCTAGACTAAAACTCTTTCCAGGTAAATTGAAAACGCGATGGGATGGTCCCTTCCTTGTTCAACAGGTTTTTGAGAATGGAGCCGTTACAATTTTAGATCCTACGTCTCAAAGACGATTCACTGTGAACGGGCAACGGCTCAAACCCTACTTAGAAGAAGAAGATCTTCACAGCCCCATGAATATTACGTTAGAAAAGCCATCGCATGATAGCTCATGATCCGATTAGTTTTTGTTTTTACTACATTTCATATTCTCTCTGCTTGGTTACTTTCCTTGTTTTGTTTTTGTTTCTGCGTTTTTGTTTCTGTTCTCGTGTGCAGCCACTCCGATCCACGCCCACCTAACACGTCACTGGACAACACGCATGCTGATCGCTGCCCTTCCTTCCATGGTTTGGTATTCCTTTCTCCTTTCTCTCATTTATGATTTGTCATGTAGGAACATGCCTTTTATTGATGGGGGGAGGAGTACATTTACATGCATTATCCATGAAATTTTTTTTTTGCATTCACAAACCATGGATATTTGATGATCTTAGGAGATGATTGTCCAATGATATGCATGATAATTCGATTCTTTTCAAAAGGGTAGAAATGCAAGAGTGGCCAGCTAGGGAATCCTAGGTGAAGTAAGCCTAGCTAGGTGCACTACGATCCATACCACGACAGTGATCTATTACCATTATACTTCTCTCACCTCACCATCCACCTCGGGTTGAGTTAGCACTTACATGCACGAAAATTTTTAGCTTTAGTGGAGAGTAGGGTTAGTGTTAGCTCATTGGCAGTATTATTATGACGCGTGAGTGAAGCTCCTGACCCATGAAGGATACATAACTTCGTCGGGGGAATAAGCTGCCGGTCTACTAAGGACGGCACATGGGTAGTGGATAAGCGCCACCAAACTATCAAGTGAAAGCTGCACTGCGCATAAACAAGCAAAAGCTTGCATCATAGTACTAAAGTTGATTGTCATAAAAAATGACCAACAAGCAGCAAATGCCAAATAAACTAAAGGTGGAAAAGCTGTCTCCCATGTGTTTGAGCCGATGCTACTATAGCCATAGTATTGAGCTAGCATTAATACCACTCTCTACGCCTCGTTCAGTAGTGCGCTTGGGGTGTTAACTCGATCTTATTCCATATACTATGTACTTACTTACTATATGTACTCCATAGATCATGTGCACTTAGTTGAGGTCTAAGGCTGAGATAGATCCTAAATTTCTTCTACGCTGGTCAATTTTAATTGCTGAAAATACTCCTTGAGAAGAGCATGAATCAAAGTTATCGGAAGTCAAAATTCACCTTGAGATCATCTTTTATTCTCACCTGCATGTCATTACTAAGGGACTAGTAACGATCTAAGTTGGGGGGTGTTTGATGACTCTAAAATATGTCATCAAATAATCAAGTTCTTAAGTTTAAATTCATTACAATTATCTTGTGAATTCATGCTAAGTTCATGCATATGTATTGTTTTATAAAATCACTAACCCCACTTGATTCTTTGAATCAAGTGGAATATATTTAACATTTTATGGCTAGTGAACATTTAGAAACAGGTTAAGAAGATCAAGGAAGAGAGGAGGATCAAGAGAAGTGGGCAAAAATTCGAAGTGGCAAAAATTACGAGAAAACCTATAAATACTCTCTTGAGAGAGGAGTTTAGGTTGTCCAGAATTTCTCTCAAGGAAGCTAGGGCTTGGAGAGAAAGGATTTCTGCAGACCCTCCAAGGCTGATGAGCATTGGAGTTGGGAGAGAAGCAAGGCGAGGAGTAGTTGGAGCACGACGATCGCCGCCTTGCCCGGAAGGAGTGACACAAGGAGGCATGAGCGTTTCGGTTTTGGTACAATCTTCTTCTCCCTTCTAAGACAATCAGGGTTGGGCTGAAGATCACAAGCTGTGTCTTCAGCATTTCCAATTTCTGTTGTTCCTTTGGTTACGTTTGATTTCGAATCCCATAGTTGATTGAATCGTTTTCCATTCTGTCTAGCAAAAGTTTCATTGTTCTCGCATCCGCTCGTGAAATCCTTCCCTGCAGAATTTCCAACTGCTAGCAACCCAGGCCTCAGCCTAGGTTGCCAGCAATCCAAGCAGCGAGCATGCTCGCCCGCGCGAATCAACACCGCGAGCAGGCTCGCCGCGCACAGCAACGCCGCGCACAGGCTCGCCCGCGCGCAGCACCGCCTCGCACAGGCTCGCCCGTGCGCAGCAGCACAGCGCACAGGCTCGCCCGCGCGCAGTAGCGCCGCGCTCAGGCTCGCCCGCGCGCCGCAGCGCCGTGCGCGTGCACAAACACCCGCAGGGTGTTTGCTCAATTGCCTCACAGGGCGTAAGCAAACCGTCAACAAAGAAAATCTCTCTGCTGACGGTTCTGCTCAATTGAGTTTTGCCAAGATATCTCCGTAAAACTTAACTGAGGATAATTTGACTGAAGAATTAGCTAAATCAATACTTTTAAGGAATTCTCTGCAACTTATTCTGAAGAAAATTTCTACAGAGATTAACACTTGGAATTAGAGAACTGAATAGACTGATTTAATAGAAAAGAATTTTCTGCTGTTTTCTCTGCTTCCTGTGGATCGACCCCTGCTTGCCAAAGGCTGTGAGGTTATAAATTTCGTTGCATAAGCTCAATCCTCATACGAATTCAACTGACAAATAACCAGAAAAAACGCCCTAAAATTGAGTTTATCATTCTTGGAGGTAGGAGAGAATGAAAGGGCCTCATGAGGGGCTTTCCCACATGTGCATCCTGGAAACCTTGAGAAATAATGATGATGATCAAGAACAGTTGTGTTCTTGATGAGTGACTCCAAGAGAACCAAGAAGCGCTATGAACAGACTCTCTTGGTTGAGAACAAACTTATCCTGAATGAAGCTTCACGAATAATCACGAATAGGGTGAGACAGTCAAGAAATGGTCGACGACGGTGGCAACGATGTGGTTCTTCGTGGGATGCATGCCTCGACAGGGTGAGGCATATGGCGGCAACGTGCACTCCCATGATCTACTCTCTAAAAATAACTGTAAAGTTACCTTCCAAAGGAAGAAGTAAATGCCTAGATGAAGAAGAACTTTCATTTTATAAAACGAACTCTCTAAAGGCTTCCTTGGCCATGCCTCCCTTTATATAGGTAGGGAGGATGCCCAATTGGGCTGAATGAGGCGAGATTTTCTAGTGACAAGAGGTCTCCCCTTAACGTGAATAAAAAAAAAATTAAAACAATGATGGACGAGGCCCAAACAGGAAAGCCCATGAAAATACCAGTAAATGCGCACGACCCTTGCCAGGATGAGCACTTGAAGTTAGGGTCGTGGAAGTTGGCTAGAGCTCCACAGCGAGGTTGTTGGTGTTCTGTGGTGTGGCTGGTGTGATGGTCCCCCATTATATACTCCCTTGGGGTCACTACGAAGCTTCATGCTTGTAGCGTCGGACCTTTCCCGATAGCTTGTGTGGTCGGCAAGGACGCCTACGTTGTGGGCATCCCACTAGACTAGGGTTCTATCCCACCATTAATATTAGCGATCTGGTCTAATACAGTCCTATGACACCCATTACTGAGCCTCACATCCCCTCGAGCCTTAGTAGTGATGTGACTGATGGACACTGTCTATCTCCATGCATGTTATCCCCATTAAGGAATGAGCATGTCAAGTCAATATTAGAGGAGGTAATTGATGCTACTGGGGAGCGGATGGACCGCAAGTTCCTTGTACATTGGCAGGAATGACCATCGTTAGACGAAGTGTGGATCTCAGAGGCAGATATGCACTGAAAATGGCAACAGCTCGTTCAGCCCCTAAAAGATCTCATTGGTTCTAACTCGTTGGAGCTGAGTTCTTCACACCCCGGGAGGATGATGGAGGACCATCCAAATGAACAAGCCCCAAACTCATCAACAGCCACGTCGTGGAGCCTGAGCCAAGGCGAAGAACCCGAATTTACGATATCAGGTTTGATGACAGCTTCCTATCGTCGTTTATTTGTGCATCATCGTTTATTTTGTGCTGGAATTGTTTCCTTCGACAATAGGGAGGGCCCCTACGTGTATGCGGTTCTTTCCCATGATCGCCATTTTGTTGGCTTATTTTGTTTTGTTTGTATCCTAAGGGGAGAGTCCTTGTTCGGGCCCTCCCTTATGGTGGCCCATTAGGGTACCCACAAACCCCCCTACTGTATAAGGGGGAGGATGATCATACAATGGAGTTGGAGATTCAATGGTAAAAGACTCAATAATTTTATTTCACCCTTGGGTCTCCACTTCAGTCTCCTCAAGGGTGGTGTTTCTCATTTTCCTTGTTCTAGGTTAATCCTCAAGGTTGCACCAACCGAGGATTCCATTCTCCTTGGACATTACCATTGATAGTTCTTCATGATACGCCATGGAAGTCACTAGTGAACCTCTACCAGCAATGGTCTGAACGGCGGAAAACTAATCCCAGTCCCACCAGCTTGCATCGCTTCTAGTGCCGCCATCACCAGTGGACACTACTTGCTGCGGTCACTGTGCCCATCTCCTTGGCGCCGCTCGGCACTCCTGAAGATCCTAGAGGTTTTCAGTATCACCCTCAACAGCATCCACTGCCATCTCCTTGGCCCTAGTTACAGCCCTATGTGTTCTCTGGTGTTACCTTGGCCACGTTCTCCCGCCATCTCCTTGGCCCTAGTTACAGCCCTACGTGGACTCTAGTGTTACCTTGGCCGCGTTCTCCCGCCATCCACGGCGTTATCATAGCCCCTGCGATTACTTCCTCGGCACTATGCAGTTTTCCCATGGACCTCAGAGTTCTCAACCTCACCCCTTGCAGCATCCAATGCCATTCCCGTGGACCTAGTCACGGTCCTGCGTGGACGTCAGTGATACTATGACTTGCTCATTAGCCAACTAAAGTGTTTGTCACCCTCCCCTTGTGATCACCTCCATAGCCAACTATGGTGTTCTGAGGGCTCCCAAAGCTTTAGAGTCACCATATGCAACATCCACCACCATCCCCGAGGCCCTAGTTTCAGCGTTGTGGGGTCTTCGTTGATACCAAGATTTCCCCCCCCCCATTTCCTAGGCATCTGCTACGACCTCCTCAGCCACAACCCTGAACCTACGCAGAATTATCATGGCCCTGCATGATCTCTTTGCATTTTCACGGCCGCACCCTTGGCCTCTTGTGCACCCTCCCACAACACCTAGTGGCCACCACAGTGACCCCGCGTTGCTTGTACCTCGCCTTATATGGCCTCCACCAAGTCATTTGGACTGTAATTTGGTGCCGACTACACTCCTTCTAGTACGATAGTTTGGGGTGCACCCCCATGACTCACGTTTGGCCTTGTGTTTGGGGTGGTCATCCCCTCTCAAGTGTCCCCTCCACTCATCGATCATCATCGTTCGTGTCAACCTTACAAGCTCCCCAATTGATGGGTCGTGTGATGTCACCAGCTTCACAAACTCCGAGCCCCACTGATCACATATCCCTCCCCTCATTTGTGTTTTCTTATCTTCATCAGTGCCATCATCGTATCCTCCGCTGCCAATTTTTTGTGTCCTAGGATTAGCCTATAAATTTGCGTAATGGATTTTTCTTCGTTGGTGTTAGATCTGCATCGTTCTTGACGACAAAAGTGGATGCTCACAGACGGTGCTCGTCCCTCAGTCAGTCCGCCTTCAAACCAGACAACTAGGTCATCACAAGCTTGTACTTTGCCAAGAGCCTTTATGTCAACTATTATATTTACCGCCCATGGTCATTCGATTTTTCTAGCAAAAACAACACTTATCCACGCCACATCTCACATTCATGCACGTACCTATCGTGTAACTCAAGTTGTTCGATCCAAGAACATCGTGTTACATTAAAGTGTCTCTAATCATGGGATTCTAAATAGTTCATGAAGAAGTTCATGAAGATGATTGAGAGGTTAATATGGGTTCATCCACCCTTGGTATACAAGGTGACAGCTCATTGAAGATGATGCATGCAATAAAGTCCTTGGAAAAGGTAGTAAAATATCAGAGAATAGTTCTTTGATGATTTCCAAACACATCAGTAGTAAGTGAGATGACCGATTGGGGTTTGACAGTTGACCATACCCTAAGTCATACTAGGAGTGTCAAGTGGATGACTGTCAAGTACATGGTAATTGATGATGAATAGGTTCCATGAGTGAGTTGATATACACTCTTTTGTATCTTCTAGAGCACGGGATGTAACTTGGCACCCCACGTGTTGGAGACTCAACCCATCCATTGAGTTACATTGTAATGAGGTTTATTAATCTAGATGATGATATAGTTAATTAATTTTTAAGGGCAAATAAAGGTTAGTGGGCTGCTGGAATCGTTAACTGGAGTGATACATTAATGGGGGACCATCGCACCCACTTTGACACAAGACGACATCACCCATGCTGCACTGCTAGAGCTGAAGTTCGTGTCCCCAGCTTCAAATACTCGGCATAGCTGATGTCACTATAGAATTTTATTTTGCTTGTATTTTGATTTTCTGGTGAATTCGGATTGGGATATCGTGTTTTGGGCCTTATCCACTGTTTTTGTTCGTCTTCTTGCTCAATGTACATTAAGGGAATTATCATCTTGTGACGGTTTTCCCTTTTTAGCCCACTTGGGCATCCTCCCTCCTATATAAAGGGATGGTATGCCCAAGGACAGTTAAAGTTGTCATTTGAAAATTGAAAGTTTGTCTTGAGTTTTCCCATACACCTAGTTCTAGAGAGTAGCAATTACATAGATATAAATTGAAGGAGAACGTGGCATTCGTTGAATGAGCCAGATTCACAATGTTGAGGCCAGTCCATGGAAGAATCTCCGTCACTAAAGATTTCCTCTCCGTTCTTTCAAAATCTTGAATTCGTTCAAGAACGTAGTTTTGTCCTGTTATCTGCTTGCAAGAAGATTGCCTCTGACATCAAGAATGCACACTACTCTCACCTTGGGTGTGCCCCATTTCTACGACGTCAACTCTGTTTTGCCACCAAGATCATTTTCTTAAAGATTGTCCATTCAAGATTTCCCTTCTTGAGGGTTCTTAAGCGAACGCATGTTCCTTCTCCATCTCGCCCACATGCTCAGCCAGTCACTCCACGCGCTGTCACCCATGGCCAATCACTCTGCCAACTCATCTTGTCGTGTGCACTACCGCGCACCACAGCACATGCCTTGCTGCCGCCGCGCGCACTACCTTTATTGTGTGTGTTGCATGTAGACACGCTCTCCGCACGCAGTCGCGCACACTGCCTGTAGTCACACGTGCTGCAAGCAGCCGCGTGAACCACAAACAGTTGCGAGTGACACATGCAACCTTGCGCACCGTACCCCATCCTGTGCGCCGCATGCTAACGCCCGTGCCGCCATTGTCCATGGGCGCCCAACAGCACACGTAGGCCACTGCATGCTACACTGTCCAACTCGTGTGTTCGTCAATCGGTTGTCCTTGTCTATGCTAGGTTCTACTTGCGCTCCCCTCTTGTCAGTATTATTACCTTCTAAAGTACCGTATTCTGCTATATGTTTCCTCTACTAAGTTTTATAATTCGATTCTTACGATAGCCTCTTTTGTCGAGAGTTAGGATAATCTCTGTGGGTTTTACTCTGAATTGCTTGATAGAGAGATTTTGGACGCCTTTGGATCCTTGTACTCCTCATGTCACAGTCCATTTAGTATTCTTTGTGGGACGTTGGGAGTTTGATTGTGCCAATTTCCCCTCCTAGAATTTGACTCGTATTTTCTGAATTGGTAGCTCGCCTTATTCACTCGTTAAGAGTTATTTCTAAAATGCATTTATACCATTATGGGTATAGTTTCTAATTCTTGTGTTGTGACATGTACCGTGTGATCCTGGTGACTATGTGTTATATCATACGATATATATTTAAGTTTTGGGGATTTTTATGAAAAATACCAACTTAGCATAAATAACGAAAGGCCATAAACGGAATTCACCCACGCCACAATTGTTTAGGGGCCTTCCCATTTTATGGCAGCAAATAAAATTTTTAACAAATCTCAAAATGCCAATATAAAACAAGGTTTGTTATTAAGAACCCATGAGTTTATCTAGAAGCTTATGTCTCAGCATGCTTCTTCATAAACTTTATAATGCTCACAATTTTGGTACCATTGGTTTCATTAAAATAGATATTGATAGAATGAAAATTCTGATCCAAATATTATTTAGGTATATTTTCAGTCATTAAGAGAAAATCATAAGTTAGTATGAAGCTATAACAAACAAATTGGAGTGTACCAGCAAGCTAAGTAAATAGCTTTTAGTGTGCTTTTTCACCTCTACTAGTCAAATTATTCAATCATTTTCTTCTAGGTTCCCTACCAAAAAGAAAGTTTAGACTAGAATGTTTTAAAATCCGCAATTATTTATAGAAGACTCACAAAAGAAAACAATGCTACTACTTTTTATTCAATATTTGTGAGTGATAACAGCCGCAATAAGTGATGGTGCTTCCAATTGCTACTCTCTCACAACTAGGTTGACTATCTGTTAATCAATGCACTGAAATCATTGACCCCATCTAAATCAAAAGGTAGTTGTATAGTTTGTTACTTTCACTCTTGAAAGCTTCCAAATATTATAATAATTCCCAAAGTTTGACAGGAAGTCATGAGAAGTATAATTATTTTGTTGAATTCTAAAATATTCAGTTTTTTCTCGAATGAGATAATTATGATCATGAATCACCTGATGAATAAAATGATCTGAAAAATCATCAAATTAAATTTTCTGAAAAAACAGAATCAACTAAAACTATCTTTCGATTGTGAAAAAGATTACTCAGAATTTTTTGGACAAATCATCAATATTAAAGTTCTTTTGAAACCTCATTTGAGGTGCATAATTTGGTGACATAGACCAGAGGAAACTAACATTTGTGATACTCGTAAAGGAGTTACAATTAGCTGGCCTAACTTGACGACTGGCACAATAATATACGGTATTAACAACAACATTGCCAAAGTTATTGAACAACCACGTTTTTTTTGCATGTGAGATGAACTTCTTGATGTGGGTGAAGAATTCAAAATGATCCACAACGGAATACGTAAATGAATCATAATGGCATCAATAAAACATCAAGCGAAGAACCTGTGCATGGATCGATAAAACATGAAATAATACGAACGAAATGCAAATGATAATATGACGATATAATCAATGAGAAGTATAAAGCCGGCATCGATGGATGCTGACATCCACTATGTCACAATAAGCAGGACCTAGTAATGCCACTAGTCTTACGATGACCCGAGCGGCAGATTGAAGGCCGGTATTGTGATGAAAACTACTGCTGCTAGTGTGTGCAACTTCAATGCGCCAACCTATCCCACTAATATAACACGACGAGCCGGGATCGAAGGCTTGTGTCACGCCACAGGGAAGATGCAGTGATTATTCAAAACAACAACGAGAAGTATAATGGAAAAATTGATTGGCCCGGGATTGTAGTCCCAATAGTGATAGAAGGGTTCTTGGCAATAGAGAAGCTCCCTATGATCCAGATGATCGGCTCATAGGACGTTGAAGTGGGGGATGATCACCATTTGTCCGCGTCCACGTCCATCACCGGGAGCGATGGAGATCCAACACCAATGAATGAAAGTTCCGAACACAAATTTGGTGGCTATTTGATTAACACGGAGAGAACCAGAATCGGTCGACTCATGTTACAACATAACAGAGAAATTCAATGAGTTGGGATTAACGAGATGTATGCATAGTAAGATGAAAATTAATGAGAAAGGCCTGGTAGTTGCTGACTAAGAGGGAAATCGATTAAAGAATCAGGACTGCACCATTTACTGTCAAACTCCCAATGACCCAATCAGACTGACTAAATGATCTAGGTAGTGAGGAAGACTGAGTGTCTAGTGGCGCCCATGTCATCCTTTGCTAGGGAACTGAGTTGTCATCACAACAAAATCCTACTACTCAATGAGAAAGTGGGTAGTCCTATAGTCCAACGTTAATCCTAGGAATAGGAGCACGTAGGGGAAGCCGACGCTATAAGACATAATGATACTGCAAGAAATGGGAGGAATGATAGCACCTAAGGAGTCAAGGCCTGAATTTTGTGATGAGCGTGTCTATTGACAAAGGAAATCATCTAAGTTGAAGAAGGCTGATCGACGATTGCACGGTGACACATGGAGCAGATACTGTGGAGCTGAAGTGGACATTGCAGGGCAGTGAGGGAAGCATGGTCAAGCAAAAGAAACTAGGAGCGTTGGGCGACCAGAAGAAATCATGGAATCAATCGACGTAGATCCAAGTTCAACAGGGCGATTGATCGGGATGATCGCTTGGTCTGTGGTCACACTCCGGTTGGAAATCCATGAGTGAAAAAATGTGCGGGTTGGAACCATGCGGTGATCAAACAATGATCCACCCGGACTGGCTATTCCAAATGCCAGAACGTGAGGGAAGATTTCACTAGGTGGGTCGACACATTCACGCACCGGTTGAAGGATCGACGAGTGGAATGGACATTTAAGTGAGGCCGCATGGTTGCCAGGTGCAGCCCCACATAGGCTGGAATCCACAATGCAACATAGAAGCCTGGAACCTCTCAATGAGCAGGGATAACACACGTGGTCCTTGCGGTGGTGGGACGCAGCCAGGACGATGGCACGCAGGATATAGTTCTGGCCGTAAAACTAGTGCATCCTCTAGAATGGTGGTGGAGAAGCAAGAAACCTTCGGCAGCTGATGTTGTCGTCAGCATGGGGGATTCATCTCTTTTACCAAGAGTTCTTGAGGAGATGGTGAGCAAAGCAGGGCGATGGGCGTTGACCAGTTGTAAGAATTAAGTGGATCTTGATGATGCTATCAACATAGATCGACCAGAATTCTCCAACAACAATAAGGCAAGAAAGAAAGCTTGCAAATAAATAACTCAGGGATCTTCTTGAAGGCAAGAGTGCATCCAAGAAACACAATCTCGAAAGAAGCTCTAAGGAACAAAAAAATGGACTCACAAACAACTGCAACGACGGTGTCATTCTTTCTGGCGGAGAGAGTTTGGGCGGTGAATCTCAAAAAGCAGTGTGCTGCTTCCCATGATCTACTCTAGAAAACTGTAAAATAACTCCCAAAGAGAGGACGCAGGAGAACAGATGAAGTATTTTCTCTCTTGACAAGAGATTTCCCTTGAACGTACGTCAAAACAAATAAAACAAAAATAACAACGGAAGAGGCCCATCCAATTGCTCAAAAATCAAAATACAAGAAAATACAAGAATAAAAGCAACGCTCACAACCGTTCCTAGGCCAGTACTTGAAGTCGGGGTCAGGGGCGTCGGCTCGGGCTGCATGGTGAGGTTGTTGGCGCCTCGTGGTCCAGCTGGTGAGATGGTCCCCCATCATCCTCATAGGGTGGGAAGAACTTGACTCAGACAAGTTTGTGCCGATGACATCGGCAAGTGGCTGCACTACCTTCGGTTGAATTCCCAGTAGGTCCGCCTCACTGATCCACATGTCTTCAAACAATGGACAACCCTTCCAATGACCTAAAAATGTTCAGCCTCTAATGATGCAGCTGATGGTTGCCCGCGAGTAGGGAAAACCCAAAAGGATAGGGCACGACTGGGTAAAAGGTGCCACAGTTGAGACCGAAAGAACAGAACAGGAGAGGAATGGTGCAGCCGACGACCGTGGGGCTGGAGCGTGTTCATGAGGACGTGATGAACAGTTGTAGGTGTTGTGGTCGTGGATGCTGGGCAGCAGTGAGGGAGTGTTGCTGGAATCTGGTATGATCCCGCATAGGACGCTAGGAAAGGGGCGCGATGCGTTGAGAAACGTTCACTAGCGACAAGGGTGACTGCTAGTGATTGAAGCAACAGGGCAAGGGGCATGGGAAAGGTCACGACAACACGGTCATGGATATTGGATAGCAGCGAGGATGGCCACTAGAGATAGAGATGACCCCGAGGGTCATTGGGAAGGCCACATTAGTGCGACCGTGTATGATCAGTAGGAGTGATGGCAGCGACTAGTGACTATTGCCACTCAGCAAGGTCTCTTGGCAAGGTGCAGCGATGCATTTGAGGGTGCTCGACAGTGGCAAAGGCGTCCCCTGGGGGACTAGGGCAACTCCAAAATGGGCGTAGGTGAGGCCACATGTGGTGGCATTGTCGATGTTGGCGGCGCTCGTGGATACCATCAGTGCAACTTGACAACAACATGCAACCTTTAATCGACAACAGTTTGTTGGTGGCAGCGGCCGATGTTTGCCTCCACTATAGAGCTAACCTAATAACAAGAAACGCTTCCTTTAGGGAATGAGAGGATGAATAACCCATGGTATGAAAAGGTAGGTTTTTGTTTCCAAGGAATCTATAAGCTTATTGTGGGATCACCCCTCCCCTTATATAGTTTGCCAGGGGGGGGGGAGTGAATGCCCTAATGGGCCACCTTAGGGGAGGGGGTCCAAACAAGGGCGTTCTACTAAGGACTGTTAAAAAACAAAATATATAGAACGATGAAGCCGAAGGGGGGCCTACATAAGGGGGGGAGGTATAAAGTCAAAGGAACCAAAAGATAACACATACAAGAAAACAAAATGATGCTAGGAAGCTGTCGTCAAACCTCATAACAGAAATTTGGTACTTCACGTCGGCTAAGGCTCTGCAAATCGGCTGGTGATAAGATTGGGCTTGATCTTCTGGATGGTCGTCTATCATCCCCGTGGGGTGGGAACAACTCAACTCTAGCGAGTAGGAGCCAATGGTACCTTTCTAGGGGTTGGATGGACTCTGACCGTAGTTGTTGGAGATCCGTCTTTGAGATCCATGTGTAATTTGATGACAATCTGCCCTACCAATGCACAAGAAACTTGCGATCCATCCACTCCACTACAACGCTAATTACCTCCTCCAGATTGACTCGACATGCTCATGCCTCAACGAGGATAAAATGACTAGAGATAGATAGTGTTCCTTACTGATGCCGCACGTCATTGGTGACATCGTCCGATGAATAAATCCCTATGGGATGTAACTACTTGATGCAGTGTCCTAGGCGAATGTATGTGCATTCACCGACTCATGGGGATTTGCCGAGCTCTTGGTGGATCACTAGTGACGGTCACCTTTTGGCCCTCATCGGAGTCATGACACTGATTACGGCATCAAGCGGAATAAATCCGTTGGTGCTTGCACATAATGGACAGGCTCAATCTATATCTAAGAATTTACAAACTTTGTTGCTTTCTTGATAATTCCTCTCACCTAAACTAACCCGAGCGAGGTGGAGTGTAGTCGAAAATACACTAATGAAAGTAATATAACACAAGAGCGAGGGAACGACGTACTTCATGGTGAGACGCTCGACGTCACGACCTTCATTGATGTAGTAGCTGGTGCAGCTTGGCAAGGGTGGAGGCATGTTGGGAAAGAGCCTAGCGTAGCTCGACAGGTGGTGGAGACGCTCCACTAGGCAGGTGTTAGAGGATAGAGATGAGGTTGTAGACAAGGACGCAACGACACTACGTGGTGGTGGGAACGCACGTCCGAACGGACAATATGCGTGGGAAGAACATACCTGACCACGACGTGAGTACCTTAACAGGTGGTGACAATCATAGCAAGGTCGACCTCAGATGCGCACTGGCCATGCATGAATACAATACGATCCCACAAGATCTCGGGGGCCGGTGAGCGGGTGTGTCTGAGGTGCTGTCAATGGTATAACCGGAGTGGCACACTTGTGAGGACTACACGGAGGCGTGACCGTGCAATAGGGACAGTGCGAGGGCCTATTGTGTGGTCAAAGACTCAGCCAGGTCACACCACGGATGTCAGTTAACTTGCTGCAACTGGTCCTACATCACGTCGATTGGCAATCCCGCGTCAGTCAGCACGCGGCCCTGTGCATGCAGCTCCCAGGGCTGCGAGGTTGACTCTACGATTCTTCGACATAACATAATCTCATGCTCGCCACGTGTGTGGAATGTGATTGTGCTGAGTCACTAATAAGCCATAAATAGGGGTGAATTTTGCAATTTTATAATCCCTTATCATTGTTGATTTTAGCTTATACAATAAAATTTCTAAAACCTCAAATTAAGATGTATAATAATAAGTAGAGGTATCCTCCATGGGAATCCAATCGATGATCTGCTTGAATATTTGACCCTAATTAGAGATAATTTAATCTTCAATAAAGATCAAATCACCCTAATTAGAGAAGGAATTCAAACAGGGAGGTAGAATAGAGAGGAAGAATAGAAGAAATAGGGAGCTCTAAATTGAGTTATTTGATCCAATTATGAGGATCAAAGGACTCAAGTAGAGGTATTAAGAAGGAAATTTGATTTGGTTTTATTTCGTTTTAGGGATTTGGTAATTCAAAACTCACTAACTATTAGATCATAAAGCGAAATTTAATATCTCCTAGAAATTCAAACTTTTTATAATTTTTTTCATAATATGCAAATGGAATAGCTAGATAAATTTCATAATTTCTCCTCTCAATCCTAGAATGGGCTTGTACATTCCGCTCAAGCCAAGTGATTTAGAGATGCAGACCAAGATCGAGAAGAACAATCACAAGATTTACTAACACATAATCGAAATCACACTAAAAATAAAATACCATGAAATAGAAAGCACCTAATTGAGTTGATCCAGGATGCAACTCCTCTCTATCTTACAGCTGTGATAGAGGCACTCTAGAATAACCTCCTCCTCTTGAAATTTGGCTTTTATACTTAGGTTACATGGTAAAAATTACCATTTTACACTCATTTAATAATTAATTTTATCCATCAATGTAGGCTTGACCTGATCCAATCATACAGATACAAAGAGGAGGCTGAGATGAGAAAATCTATAAAGAAATCATCCCAATCAAACTTTAGGATCAAAAGTTATTAATAAATGAAAATTGATCAAATCTAAGTTGTTGGATCAATTTTCATTAATTTAATTTATTTTATTTTCTACACGCTATGTCATGTCGTCCTGTGATTAGCCGACGAATTTAACTTTAAAATTGTAACGTTCATTCTCGTAATGCCAGTACCCATTCATAGAGTGTGTCTTGCATGTGCACCTTCAAAGCTTTACCCATTCATAGAGCGCCAGGTCATCTCTAGTGTGTATGATTTGTATGCACAGCACGAGAGGTGAACTTACCTCCATGAGAGACCATGTCCTAGACTTTTGCAAAAATGTCCAAGATTAGATATGCTCGCACAAACCGCTGCCGCCCTAAAAATACTGATGTATATATCCTTTTTGCTTCTCTCTCCTCCATTTTCTCATAAACACCATTAAAATTCCTGATAATTGCAATAAAACCTTGTAACTATTTTTCTTGCTTACAACCATGACCGAGAGCTGTTTTAAGGGCATAATTGTAACAAAAACTTAAGAAACCCCCTTTGACTTTAGAAATTGCTTAAAAACTCATATTTTCCATATAAATATATCCTTTTCATAGTTAAAAATTCATTTCTTCCTCGAATAAATTCTCAAAACTTCCAATAAAATTTCCAAAAATTCTAGAAAATTCAGTAATTTAATCCCACATTAATGAACATCAAAATTAACTTTTAAAGTTGCCATTTTATTAAAACAGAGTTTTTTCAAGCTTAAATAAATTCCAGAAAATTCATAATATTTACAGAAATTTAGGGAAAAATCAGAAATTTTCTGGAAACTTTAAATACATGTGAATATAGGATAAAAACCCTATTTTAAACGCTATAAATGCATAAAAGGGCTAACTACTTGAATTAAATATTGAATTTAGGCTGTTATCAGTTCCAGTAGGTCATTGTAGTCTCCAAGGTGCAGCAGCTTGCTGCATGGATTCCCGACCATGCGTTCACAGTGGCGTTCTCTCATAGTAGGTGGATGGAGATTCCAGGGGCACGATGGAGTCATCGACCTTTGGTGAGTGAAGTACGTCATGGGGGCTTGGCAGGTGATGGTCCGTGTTGGCCCACGACAACCTCTCGGGTCACAGTGGTGCCACACCGTGCACACCAGAGCAATCGCGAGGTCTCATGTTGGGTCAATAGAAGGTCCGGATCAAGAACTAGGGAAACACAACTTTAAAACAAAACTCTGGTCTAACCGGCCTAGGGCGCCCCCTTATTTCCTTATATATGGGGTCAAGATGGGCCCCTAGGGAGGGTCCATTAAGAAGGTTCCACATACATAGGACTCCTTTTAAAAACCAAGGATAAAAATATGAAAATCCAAAGAAGCAAAAGGACACGAAACATATGGTAACAAGGCAAACAAAATGACGCTTGACCCACGAACACAACTCGATGATCATGGACATGAAGATGACATGAACGACATGATATATGATGATACGAACACGACAAAACTAACACAAGAACGGGATAAAACAATGAACTGACGAGCATGGACATGCTCTCACCTGGGTATTTGAACATGGGTGTCTTCACTATCGCCTTGGCATGCTGGTGGGGCTAGATGCAGACTGGGGGGCCTCACATGACGATGTTGGCAATGACGACATCTATGGAGACGTCTCTAGGGGAGCGCGCTTGTGCGCTCCATCACTTACTCACATCACTACTATGGCTCAAGGGGCTGTGAGGCTCAACAATGGGTGGCATAGGACGGTATTAGACTAGATTGCTAATGTTGAAGGTGGGACAGATCCCCAATCTAGTGGGATACCCACAACGTAGGTGTTCTTGTCAACTACATGGGCTATCGAGAGAGACTCAATGCTACGAGCATGTAACTTTGTAGCGACCCTAAGAGAGTATCTCATGGGCCTCAACCTCACCATGACCAGATCTCCCTTAGTGTAGCCAACTGAATTACGACCCACATTAGCGGCGAGTATGAATGTCATGATACATGTATGTCAATACAAGAATGAATGTCATGATACATGTCCCTAATATGCTTTGTGCAAATGCAAGGCTATCCTCGTAAGTCCTAGTATGGGATCTATAGGAATGCGGTCTAAGAGCCTACGAGGTACCTAGGCATACATTATGTCGAATGGTGTGATACCAGTGGTATAATTCATGGATGAGTTGAAAGCAAACTCGGTGCATGGAAACACCCGATTGCAAGTTTTGAGTTTATCCCCTATGATGGAACAGAGCAAAATCCCTAAACTACGATTTGCCACTTCTGTCTGCCCATCTGTTTGCGGATGGTAGGCCGTGGAGAACTTGAGCTTCATTCCCATCGTCACCCTTAGGGTCTTCTAGAAATATCTAGTAAAACCTATATCACAGTCTGATATAATTGATCGTAGTACTCTATGTAGACAAATGATCTCATAAAAAAACAGTCACCCTACTTGCGATGCATCCGCTGTCTTTGAGCATGGAACGAAATGAGCCATCTTTGAGAATATATCAACTACCACCATGACAGAATCGTGTCGCCGAGAAGTTGTGAGTAGCCTGATGTTGAAATCAATGCTAACGTTATCCTAGGGGCGTGCTGGCATGAGTAGGGGGTATAGAGACCCATGTTGGGTTCATCATATTGGCTTTGGAGTAGGTACAGCAACAGAAACGATCTTCCCAACATTCTAGATGTCCAAAGTGTAATAGCCTCAAAATTTGGACTTGGGCCGCCATGAATATCATTGGGTATCTTCCCAAAATTAGGGCAATTGACATAATCTTGGGAGAGTTGGTCAAATCCCATAACTCACGTTCTCATCATGTTGAGGATGACTGGTCTCCAGCTAAGAGCGTCGGCTACGGTGTTATCCTTTCCTTTCTTGTGCTACATGACAAGCGTGTAATCATGTAAACAGGCAATCCAGGGGGCATGCTGGTTGCTAACCTTCTCCTGATCATGTAAATGCCTCAATGCATTATGATCTGAAAATAGCATGAATTCTTTTGGGAGGAGATAATCCTGCCAATATCGAAGAGACTAAACAAGGGCTTAGAATTCACAATTGTAGTTGTCTTACTGATGTCTCTTATGATTCAGTTTATTGTTAAAATACTCAACAAGGTGTCTATCTTGACTAAGGAACCTTGTTAAAGTTGGGCAGCCGTAACACTAGAGCCTCAGTCATGACGTACTTAATTTCCTTGAAGGCCTTATCGGTTGCCTTTCTCCACTCGAACTTCTCGAGTCCGATAAGATCGCTAATAGGCGCTATGACGCCACTAAACTTGGAACAAATGTATGGTAGAAGGTCGTCAACCCCATTAAACTATGGATATCATGGACGTCCCTAAGCTTGGGCCTAGTGGTAATGGCCATGATCTTGGTTGGGTCGGTAGAAACTCCATGAGCTGATAAGATTGAAACTGAGAAAGGAGACCTTGACCATGAAGAAACTACACTTCTTTGAGTGACCGTAGAGTTTCTCCCGTTGTAACGCAGTGGATGACCTTGTTCATTAACCGCTGGAATGTACTCGGGGCATTGGATAGCCGAAAAGGCATGACGTTCCATTCAAATAAGCCATGCTTAATCATGAAAGCTGTCTTCAACTCATCCCCAGTTCGAATGCCGACTTGGTGGTATCCATTAAGTGGATCTTTGAGAGGATGGTCAGTCTTGGCCATCTCATTAAAGTGATCCTATACTTGAGGGATTCAAAAATGGTACTTTAGCATTATTTTGTTGATGACACGTCAATCACAACATATGTGCCATGTCTGATCCTTCTTAGGTGCTAATAGTGTGGGGACTGGGCAGGGGCTTAGACTCTCTCGTATGAGGCCCTTGGACAAGAGCTCCTTTACCTCCAGGAATAGCTCATTGTATTTTACAAGGTTCATCCGGTAATGCACGAGGTTCGGAAGTGAGGTGCCTAGAACAAGACCCATGGTGTGCTATATGCTATGCATGGGTGGGAGCTCATTGGGGTGCTCTTCAAGAAAGACATCCCCAAAATTGGCCTCGAGCACAGTCAGCTTATGCGCATCGGGTACGCGATGTGAGTCTTGGGGGGGACGTCTAGTGTGAGAGCAAAGTAGACTAGGGGGTCCTCCTGTTCTTTGTCAAGCTCTCATTTAAACATGCACCCATTGGTGATCAGCTGTGCTAGGTTGGTCAGGGCTGGTTGAATTGGCAATCGTACCAAAAGATACCACAACAATCATCGTCCACCATATATGATAGAGCATGTGTTTGCTTGACATGACAAAGGAACGTCATTATCAAACAACCACTGATGTCTGAGTATGATACTACCAATCCTCATGGGCAGTATGTCACACATCACTGTCTCGTCGCAGGTACATGATAAATCTAAAATGATAGTAATATATATGTGCAATTTCAGCTAATTTATGTACTTCTTTATCTTTATCTGGATATATTATCAACATTTATGTTAAGTTGTGAAACATCATGAAACAAAATCACCTTTTTATAATTTGGAGTTAATTATTATCATTTGTGGGACTAACCCCACTTAACTCAATGAGTTAAGTGGAATGAATCTCACTCTCTTCTTAGTTTATGTGGAAGATGCAGGAATTAGGTGAAACTTTCATGAATAAAGGGGATAATTAAATGAAGAGGAAGCTATTTGGACCAGAGGAGCAGGCTCAGCCACAACCCTGGGCCAAGAAAGAAGGCCCAAAGCAAGACAATTGGCTCTAGTCTAAAGGCCCACTAAGGAAGCTCCACTAAGCCCACTATGAGAGGCATGTTGGGCCAAAGAAAGGAGGGCAAGGGGAAGGTCCAGTCATGATTATTTATGAATATTTCAGGGGCTTAAATGATGATTGGAGGACAACCTTGGACGTGGATCCAAGCCAGAGAAGAAGATCCAGCCATTCAATCCACAAAACATCCAAGGGTGGAGACTTAAAGATAGCACCTTTAATGCTAATTAAGGAAAGAAGCCTTGAACGTCCAGGGGGTATTTCAAAGGTCTCAATGCTGATTGGAGGACCATAATGGACGTGGATGATGACCCTGAAAAGAAGATCTGGCCATCCATTGTATTAAAAATCCAATGGCTCTCCTTTGCTCTCTCTCCCTATATAAACCCCTTCACCCTATTGTAAAATTCATCTTGTGATTCAATCCTAAGTAATGTTTGGTGGCCTAAGTGCAATTGAGTCATAGATCCATTCACCTCAGTGAGTGCCAGGCTGAGCAGGAAGCATCCAGGGCTGAAGAAGCTGGTGGAAAGGAGAAGAAGAAGTCCCTTGGACCTTAGCGGGTGTGACAAAGAGGTTACCTTCTTATTTCTCCTTTTCCATTCTTTTCTGTTCGTCTTTTGTCTTTTGTTAGTCTTGGATCAGCTAGCCAATATCCAGACGGTTCCAGTGCATCCAACCACGCTCTAAAATTCGTTCTAGAACTCATTCTAGAGTGATTTTAGTACAGTCCATTGTTTTCTCTCTCCTCCACCAAGGAACCTTCCCCATTTGGCATCCGGACTTGGCCAAATTTTGACTAAGTCCAGAGCGCCAAACTGTTTCATTTCCTACTTTGTTTTAGCTTTCAAATACTCCTAAAAAATACCCAAAAATTATTTTCTGCCTATTAATATTATTATAATATTATAATAATATTTTATTTTTCTTTGTTATATATTTTTATTTAATTAGTTATTTATCTTCATATGTAGTAAACCTACCTCTAAAATTATTAAAAAGTACAAAACTAAAGCACAAAACCCTTGCTCCCTGTGGATCGACCCTTACTCTCCCTACGCTAGTAAGGTTATTATAAATTTTTGTTATTTTAATTCGGATAAACCAACGACACTAATTAGTGAAGTTAGCTCATCACTAATTACCCCAAAATCTGAATTATCAGTACACATCGTCAATGGTATGTGGGAGTGAGACTTTACTAGAAGGGTAGAAGCATCAATCCAAGCGGTGTTATAAGGTGTCAAGTGATTTACTAATGCGAGGCCTAGTTTGGGTGCAGTATCTTCAAAGACCACATTGACGCAGCTCCTACTATCTATAATCAACTTACATATACGTCCTCTAATTTTGATGTACATGTAAAAGATCAACATAAACTGAGCAAATTCAACAGGGGTGGGTGGCGGCTAAGAAGACGATGGTCGTAATTTCACTACAGCCACTGGTGTCAGCAATGCTACGTTGATACCCAAGAGCATAGAAGTAGGGCACATTGGGGGGCAACCAAGATGCCTATGGTGCTACTACTCGAGCTAGGGTGTTGTGGCATGGGTGGTGTGGCCAAAATGGGCATGAGGGATCTCGAAAACCAGAACATCCGATTGGATTTGTAAATTTACTATCTAAGACACTAGCACCGGAGTGGCAGGGGTGATCAAGATATATCCTAAATGCTCCTAGCAGGTATCATCCTTAGGGCACTCTACTACTCGACCTCCAAATCCTCATCTAGTGGAGGGTCGATTGCGTTCCCACTAATATCCATATGTTGGAGGGAAGGGCAGTCAGACCGGCCATGCCCAAACCGCTTAGACTTGAAGCACTGCACCTGCTCATAGTTCATGGCCGAGGCATGAGCAGTCAGTGTCGCGGGGGCAATAGTCAGGGTTGGAGCGGTGCTCCAAGGGGTTGAGGGAACCCCTTTTATCCATCCAGTTGTCAGGGATAAACTGGTAATTGTGGTCATGGTCGAGGGGACGGTAGTGGTCCGGGATGTTGGGGCCGCCATAGGGGTTGCGTCCTTTGCTCTCAACTAAACTATACGCTTGATCAAAAGTCATCCGGTTCTGCTCTAGCACCTTGGTGCCCAACTATGGTCAGAGGTTGTGTAAAAAGAGAGCGATCTGGATCTGTGAACTCTCAACAAAACTGCAACATATGTGGAGTTCCTCAAAGTCCTCGATTTAGTCGCCCACCTTGCACTTGCGTTGCTTGAGGTGCATCCACTTCAGTAGGAGTCGCGCCATATAGAGCTTATGGATATATTTATCCTTAAACTTTCTTCACATGATGTTCCGCGTCATTGCAGGATCTTGGCATCGTCTCGCAGTGTCCTTCTCATTCTTCCATAAGATCATGGCCTGTCCTCCAAGTCGAGCCTCGGCATATGCAACATATAAGTCATTGTCCATGTCATACCACTGAAAATAGCTCTTTAGATCAGACTTACAAACCGTGTAATCCATAGGGTTTCATGTACCCTCATAGATTAGTGCCTCTGTCCGAACACTCTTCTGAAACATGGCACGATATGCGTCTCTTCGTCGCTCTCTATTATCATCGTTGTAGTGACGACGGGCAGACAATTGTTGCCTTATGTCCTATGGTACATAGTGTTCCCATGATTCTGGTACTGATACCTTGAGCAGAGCAAGCGGGCTGGGTAATAATCCTAATGAACATGCAGATCAGTTGTCTCCTTGACGGTCAAAGGCGCAAGTGGCGCCAGTGGTTCATATTGCCCATCTTGTGTTGGAAGTACGTATGGTGCGAGGGGCGCGAGCGTGGCCAAAGATGGGACGGGTGGCGTATGGATAGCATACGAGGTGTACGACATGTAGGTGGCAGCGGGAGCATATGGCGGTGGTAGTGCGAGGGGTGCGCAAAGCACCCCGTAATAGTCCAGGTGGTCATAAGGTGGCACGTGAGTCGGTGCCAGAGTGTATAGGGCCAGAGTCATTTGAGGAGCTAGTGGGTAGTGTGGCTCCACGTGTGCTATTGGATAAGCTCACACGTAAGGCACACTGTACGTGTCATGCACCTCGTATTGAATATGGGCCGGTTCGCAAGGTCGTCTCTAGTCGTCATGATGGGGTCCTCCTAGGTGGTAACTAGCCGGTGCGAGTGCTTCCTTTCGGGGGGAGGGGGGTATCTCGACTCCGAATAATGTTGCGGCCCATCTTGGTAGTAATATCAGTTTTCGTGACGCCGCGGTGGATGATATCAGTCGAGCGGTGGTGGCCTGCTTCTCTGTTGTTCCCATGGTGTGTGACCTGGTACGGGCATGCCGGCTGATCGAGCTATTGAGGTTGTTGTTATGGATGTGGCACATTGTGGGGTTTGGGGGATACACTGCTTATCTTGCTGGAGCCTTCTTGTGATGGTTGGGAATGTTGTTCACTGGTGGTGGAGTGTAATGGGCACTGAGCGCCAACATCGTCAATGGTGATAATGCTATCTATTCCTGGTCATCAATTTAGAGTGGAGGTGTGCTCATCGATGACCAGCTAGGGGGAGTTGGGGCCCTTAGAGCAAAGTACCTAGTGGCTCGAGTAGATGACTCGGCCTTGGCAATATCAGGCGAGGTAGCCTATTGGGGTAGACTAAAAGAATCTTCTAGTAGAAGCTCGTGAATCTTGGGATAATACTTGTGATCCTGCTTGTAATGTTCATCGTCTATGGCGCACCCTAACTGAATGCTAGTTTGAACCATCTATGGCCAGATAAATCATAATCTAGGGTTTGATATCTAGGATGATGCAACAAAGTGATATCTGTATGCACGTGTTATGAATGTCAAAATATGCGATGGGTGCAATTGGAGTGCAGAAATGAGAAACGTTTGGCCGACGGTGCAAAGAGCAAAGGTTAGCATGATCGACTCTAGTACCAATATGATCTAACACGATGGGCTGCGATCGACGGCACGTGTCACGCCATAGGGAAATGCAATGGTGTGTGATGGAAACATGAATAGATGCGACGAGCGTTCAAAAACCAACAAGAAAACAAAGAAAAAACCAATTCACCACGGATGGTAGTCATGATAGTAACATGAGGGGTCTTGGCAATAGACAAGCTCCCAATGACCCGGATGATCAGCTCGTAGGCCAACACAGGGGGGGGCGATCACCATCCATGCACGTCCGCATCTGTCACCCTGAGCAATGCAGATCACACGCCATGAAATGAAAGTCCCTAACAAAAATTTGGTGGCTATTCGTATGACTCTAAAACGCTCCACAACGCTGCAAATGAGGACGATACTAAAGAAGGTAATGATACCATAAAGAGGGGAGAAGAAGTTGTGAATTGCAGGCTTGGCTCATCACTTCGAGGAGAGTAGCGCCCTTCACTAAGTGACAAGGGAGTCTCGTTGCACAAGCAACTCCTGACGTGGTCGGTGCACCAGGGTATCTCTCGAGGGTAACAAGGACCGCGGATGCCCGACGGGCACCGCAGAATCACACGTAGGAGCAGTGGATTGCTCAACGGATGGTGATAGACCCAAGTTGTGTCATGTAATCACACACATATTAAAGTCATTTTGGGATCATTTCATGGGTATTATCTCCAATTTTATAAAAATTTTGCATTTATGCATTAAATAGAGCAAGTGAAAAAAAATGCATTTTAATATCAATTTTATACATCTTTTACATATTTAATTATTTCTTAGTAAAAATATGTTTAAGACATTGTAATTTTAACGCTATATCTAGTATGTCAGCTTACATTTTTTGCAGGGAATAAGTCAAAGTTGAAAAAAAAGAAATAGAGAAGAAGAAATAGAGGGAATGGAATAAAAAGGATATAAAAATGATTATGGGGCCGGCTAAGGAGCCGACCAGGTGCATTAGCACCAAACTAGCCACAAACACGCGCTCACGCCTTCCTAGAGCCGCCAAGGGGCAACGCCCGACCGACAAGCCTAGCCGATCATCGAAAACACAAGGAATACATGCCAACATAGAGGCCCATAGAGTAGATGAAGTCGCGCACTCAAGAGCGATGCCATTTGAATTCAATAATAAAGAGTTGACATTTATATAGCGTCGCTTTTTTTAGAAATGTCAATATCGGATTTAGAACACTATGTCTTTTATTGTGGTGACCAGCCAGGTGATAGCATGCATATTTAGTACTTTAATACAGTCAAACTTACATGTCTATTTGCATTAAATCACTCATAGTTGCATGTTATCAAGCTTCAAATAATTAAATCTGTTTTTACAATTATTTTATGAATTTTCTACATGTAATGTGTATTTATTGGGAATTTTCAGACAATAGATTCTAAAAGAATATAATTTTGAGACAGAATATGATTATTCTGGAATTGATTGACATTAAATTTGGAAATTTATTATTTTTATAAGTCAAAATATATATTTATATGTATTTTTAGGATTTTATTTTAATTAATATGAATTTTAGCTATATTTTTAGCCATTTTATTCGTGCCACCACGTGTCGCCAATTAATTGGCTCGCGTGTACATGTGGCCGGGGCAAATTGACATGGCACTTGCGTTGCAGCCAGTGCAAGGACAAAAAAGGATTCACGTTGTCGTGGCATGCACGTGACATCAGCTGCGAGAAGAATCTTTTCTTATTTTCTTTCTTTTGTCGTTTTTCTCTTTTGTGTTTTTGTTTTTTCTAGGTACATGTGGACTCCATAAAGTGCACGCGCAATATACAAAAAGCGTGGAATCTCAAGTGCTTTGAGTTCTTAAGGAAACTGGAAAATGAGGATGAGGATGAGGATAGAGAAGGAAATCAAGGGCTGGGATTGGCTCAACTTCAAACGACTATAACTTTTGATCTACAACTCTGATTGAGATTAAATTTTCAGCATTGTTTTTCTTTTGCCTCCTCTTTCTCTCCATATCCTCCAATCTATAAATAGTGGCCTGGATTATTGTGAAATTAAGCTTGAAATTGCTTCCTACTTGTGTGGGATGGTTGAAAGATAGTGAGTTTTGAGATCCATCAAGTGTGTTTTTGGTGTCCCTGATGCGTGGGGAGAAGCATTAGAGAAGAAGGGGAGCTTACCGGCACTCGTAAATTGCTGTGATCCTGGAAGAATGCAAGGATTTATGTTAGCATCTTCGCCTTATGTTGGTTCTTTCCCGACATCATCGTTCGCTTAATTACTGTTCTTTATGATATTTGCACTCACATTTTACTCCTTTATATTATATTATATCTTCTCTCTATCCTCTCCATCACATTCTCCATAGTCAACAACTATCATCGTTCACACACTAGACCATCACCATATCCTTAATATTCATTGACTCGTTAAATTAGCATAAAACTTACATCCTTCTACTTGATATCACTCGCTCATATCCTCTACTCTCATCTTCATCTCTTCTCTAAATGATCATCAGTACCATAATAAATTAATTCCTTAATCACCATTACTTATGGAGGCGATCCAATACTCATCACTAAGAATTCTTAAGTACGGTTAAATGTAATTTGTATTGAAGAATCTCAATTACCCACGACGAAATTAAAACCCCTAAAATTGAGATTATCACCGGGCCACCGATGAGCAACAAACGGGTTGCGGCCCAACGGTCCGCGTTCTAAAGAAAACATGAAAGAAATCGAGACCTGGCCTCGAGCCAAGCCCGCCTAAAGCATGTGTCTTTTCGGGCTTACTTGAAATAGCGAGATATGATCTCAGCGGTCTAATCTTCTTGAAGAAGATCAGACGGTGGGCTATGTTATGTTTCATTTAACATGATTTATTTATTATTCTAGGATCCTGATTGGCTAATGATGCTGATGCAGATGCGGGTTCCCTTGGCAGATGAATCAGAGGAGAGTCTGTTGACATGGCACCTGATGGGGAGGCTGATTAGGCATGGTGACGTGTTGGGGTTTTAAAACACAAAATTCCAAAAATACATCTAAGAGTTATCTTCAGCATTTGGAAAAAAATTCATACCTGAGAATGATGATTTCCTCGTCCTTTTCATACTTCATAACCCTTAGAAGATATTAGTGTAAAAAAACAATTACTAGAAAGAAAATAAATCCCTAATGGTCATCGTTCCCCGGCAACGGCACCGATGGATAATCTAAATTTTAGGGTTAATATTTGTCGTTGGTGATTCAGATTATTCAATAAAAATATATTTAACCGTACTTGAAAATACTTAGTTAGTGATGAGTACATATCGTCTCCACAGGGAATGATGATTAAGGAATTACTTTCTTAAACTAGTGATGACCAATGAGAGGATCAACAAAAACACGATTCAAGGATATGAGCTAGTGATATCGATTAAGAAGTACTTAATTTATATATTATTTTAACTAAAATAAAGAGTACGCGATTGTGACGGACACGATGATGAACGAAAGTACGAACGAGGATAGTGGTTGGATGTGGAGTGGTACGATGGCAATGATAGATAGACGAGAGAATGGGGACATAAGTAAGTGGAGTGATAAATGAAATGTTGATGAAAAAATATAACTATGATAACGATGATGTTGGGAGAGAAACAACGTAAGGCGAAGACACTTACCTAAGATCCTTACGTTCCGCTAGGATCACGACGATTTGGGAGTTCTGGTAAGCTCCCCCTCTTCTCTTTTGTCTCTTCCCACACACCTAAGACACCAAGAACACTCTTGATGGATCTCAAAACTAACTCTCTTTCAATCACCCTACAAAAGTAGGAAGCAAGTTCAGGATGATTTTTACAATGATCCAGGCCTCTATTTATAGATCAGAGGGTATGGATAGAAAGAGGAGGGGAAGATCAAAAGTTATGCCCGTAGGAAGTTGAAGCAATCCTAGCCTTTAATTTATTTTCTCCTCATCAATGTCATCAGTTTTGTGCCAGTTAAGAAGTCAAAGCACTTGGTATTCTGTGGCTTTTCCTATTCCATGGCTTTTCGTATTCTATGGATTTTTGTAGTCCATGGCTTTTCGTATTCCGTGACTTTTCACATTCCGTGGATTTTTGTATTCTGTGCCACATGTACATGACAAAAGACAAAAAAAATAAAAAAATCTCTTTCTCAATGCTGACGTGGCGACGCATCGACGCACCACGTCACCCTATGCCATAAAAAAAACCAAAATACTTAAAATTTCATATTAAATAAAATAAAAGCCCAAAAATATATTTTTTGACTCAGAAAAATCATATCTTTCCAAATTTGATATCCAAAAATTCCATAAAAATCATATTCTGTCTCAAAAGTTATATTCTTTTAGAATGTACTGTTAGAAAATTCCTAAAAAATAC
This sequence comes from Wolffia australiana, assembly GCF_029677425.1. NCBI lineage: Eukaryota > Viridiplantae > Streptophyta > Magnoliopsida > Alismatales > Araceae > Wolffia > Wolffia australiana. The sequence continues at coordinate 11,943,797 of NC_135839.1, read as the reverse complement.
ATAAAATTCAGAAATTTTTCTAAAAATAGATTTAATCATTTTAAGCTTGATAACATGCAAATATGAGTAATTTAATGCATAGAGATACATAAATATAATAATATAAGGCACTAGAAATGCATGTTATCAAGTATCGAGTAAAATAATTCTGTAGGCGCTCACATGTAACAAACGGACTTGACCCATACCAAAGAAATCATTCAGGTTGGAGTTTCAAGATATAAGCTCTCACATAACCTAAACTAAGTGCGGTGGAGTACAACGGAAAATATAGTGCAAAAGATAATATATCTAACAAGCAAAGGGGAATGATGTATCTTATCGGCAGAGTCGTCGGTCATCAATGTACTTGTCGATGCAACGATCGATGCGATAGGAGTGGAGGAGGCATGCCACAGACGGGCACAAGGTCACTCGACAGGCAACATAGGCGCAGCGTTGGAGCATGTCGAGGAGGTGGACAAGGATGAGGAAGTGAGGGTGCAGCGGGCATCATGTCAATTGAACGGGTGCAAGCGTCTAGAGCTGAGGAACGTGATCGGGTCCGATGGAATACACTGTGTTGATGAGGTGTGAATTTGGGTGTTTTCACCTTCACCTTGGTGTGTTGGTTGGAGTTGGCACGAACAGGCAAGGCCGTTGATGATACTGATGAATGCTTTGAAGACGTCTCTAATGGAGTGGGCTGGCACGCTCCAACAATCCTACTGGGGTCAAAAGAACTTGGCTCCAATGAGCTGGGTAGCGAACGACATTGGCTGAAGAAGATCCAACTATAGGCGTTGTAAATCATCCTTTGTGATACAAGTCGTAGGCGTCTGTACAACCCTGCCAACGCAACACAAAACCTTTGTGATACCTCATCCCCTACATAGTTAATTACCTCTTGCAGTATACTATCAATTGACTCATGCCAATTGAGTGAAAGTATTGGGGGAGTAGTCACGGCAAACTCACACTAAAGGAATCTAGGAAGGCTGGGTTAGAGGAGTGAGAAGGGGTTTCGTACGGAGCCAGCTCCGCCATGTTAAATGTGGAGCTTATCGCCCACTCTTTGGAGGACCGAGAATGGGTTGACGCTACTAACATGTAGCTTTGTAGCCATCCTGACAGAATATCTCTTCAGTCTAAGTCTCACCGTCACATGGTCTCTCGTGTTAAGCACTCGGGATCGGTGATGCAAGTCAGTAGCCTATTGTACGATGCATTAAGACTCGCGGGTCTATCATGAATATGTTGATGCAAAGTTGAAACATGTTGGGTGAATGCATGACCATGAGGATCTGCGAGTGCTAGGTCGAGGGATCAACGAGGAATCTAGCCATTGGTCATCTCAAAAGGACTCAACCTAGTAGAGCATTCACTGAGGAAATCATTGCGAACTCGATGTAGGGAGTGGGACAATGCTGCTTGGCTTTTATTTTGTGGATGACACGCCTGGATGAGTCCCAACTCTTGGGTGAGCAAGGGCGACTAGCAACCACTAAACCAACTGGGTTGGTCGAGGCCCTTCTGTTTGTCGACTTCTTGGTATATGGGTACCATATAACCCTTAGTGCTTCTGGCTATGGTGACATCATGGTCATATATCCAAGGACGACCTAAGATGATGATACCTACTTTCATGCAAAGGACATCACAAAGGATGCTTTCATCGTAAGTGCTCACCTTTAACAGAACATGGCACTGACACTTCACTGACAACGATGAAGCATCAATCCATGACATGTCATAGGGAGTCGATTAGGGTATGGCTGCCAATCCTAATGGTGAGGAGTCAACAAACTCAGAGACCTCCTATTAGGGACTTAATCAAGATTAGTAAGTAAAAATAAATAAGTATCATATACTCGTTAGAGATTTAGAAAATAGGATTCAATATAAGTTCAAAGATAGAATAGGATTAAACATAGAAGTCTAGGATTAAACATAGAAGGCTAGGATTAAACATTAGATAGTTTTAACAGTCAGGATTAGATCTGATGTATTTGTCATAAAGAATGGGTCTACGTCACAGATCAACGTCTGTGATCGGTGCACCCAACTTTTTATAACGGTTAGGATTAAACCATATTTTAAACTTATATATCCATTGTAGATCGTTACAACAGACATATACATGAAACAGAAAGTTACTATTCTTTAACTATCTATATGTATTATAAATAGACAACCAATGTGACATTTCAAGCTTTGTGGGAATACAATGATCTTCTAACTATTTTTCTTGTTCTTGTTCTTCTTTCTTCTCATCTTTCATCTCTTCTATCTCTTTCTTCTTCCTTCAAGATTTGAGATTCTTCACATGGTGCCAGAGTCAGGCGACTCAAGCATGGGGGAAGAAGCACGAGCTTCCACAGTTGTTGTCTCTCAATTTGCAAGTCCTTGAAGCATGTCAACCTTTAGACCACTGCACATCGTCATTCACGTTGGAGTTAAACTCTCGATCGAGCTTGACTCCAACAATTATCAAATGTGGAAGAACATTGTCTAGACACTTCTAAACGAGTATGGATTGAATCGGTCTATTAATGGAACTGCCTCCTGTCTCTATTTCAGATCAAAATGGAAATTCGGTGGATAATCCCGATTTTGAAAGCTGGCGGAGCATTGACCAGCAAGTCCCAGGACACTCTCCAAATAGGTAATGGCACAGGTTTGAATATTCTTGCAATTGGAAATTCTAAAATAACTACTTGTGATAGGACTCTTTACCTAAAAAGTATACTTCATTGGCCATCAATCACTAAAAGTTTGTTATTGATTGAAAAATTAACTTCTGATAATAATGTTTTCTTCTTCTGAAGGACAAAGTCACCAACTGGATTCTTCTCAAAGGAACAACTAGAAACAGACTCTACTACCTGGATTATCAGCTTCCAAAAATTCTTGCATCGGGGAACAAACCTCTGAAGCTACTTGGCATCAAAGATTGGGACATCCCCAATTCAAAACTTTAAAAGTTTAAATTCAAAACTATGGTCTTCCTGTTTTACTCCCTAGAAAACATTTTGTTTGCGATTCTTGTAATACTTCAAAATCACATAAACTTCCATTTTCTCATACTATGCATCACTCAACTAAGTGTCTTGAAATAATACATTTTGATCTATGAGGACAAGCCCCCTTAATCTCCCATTCCGGGTTTTCTTACTATGTTGTTTTTATTGATGATTGTATTAAGTATGTCTGGCTTTAACCTTTAAAAAGTAAAAGTGACCTTCTGATATTTTTATTACGTTTCAAAAACAAGTTGAGAGACAATTTAATTCAAAATTTAATTATTTACAATCTGAGTGGGGAGGAGAGTATCAATCTCTCCATAACTATCTCCAAACCCAAGGCATTGTTCACAGAGTGTCCTGTTCCCACACTCCTAACAAAAATGTAACCACAAAGCGCAAACATAGACATCTCATAGAATCAGCTCTTGCACTTCATCAAGCCAGAATGTCAAAGCAATTCTGGGATGAAGCTGTAGTGACAGCCACATTTCTCATAAATCGTTTGACAACTCCCCTTTTAAGGAATAAATCTCCCTATGAAATTCCTTTTAATTTTCCACCTGATTATATTGTTCTCAAAACATTTGGGTGCTTATGATATCCATACCTTAGACCTTCTACAAAACATAAGCTTTACCCCAGATTAGAGAAGTGTGTATTTTTAGTATACAATGTCCTGCACCTCGTTTATTGATGTTTGTCTCTCCATACAGGTAAGTTTTTTATTTCACGACATGTTATATTTTTTGAAGAATCATTTCCTTTTTCTCAATTCAATACAAGTGATCAAGATAAAGGATTGCTTGGATCTTTTCATACTAATCCTGATTTTACAAATTCTTTAAATGTAAGCGATAGCTCTAATTTTTCTTCCACTTCAACTAATGATATTTCTCCTAAAATTTACACAGATGCTGACTCGATTGGCTCTCCATCTTTGGAATGGTAAGCTGAACTAACTTAGCCAGAATCTCATGGATCAATGTCAGTTCAGCTGTTTGATCAAAAAAGTCCCTCACAATCTGAACTTCATATCTTATCTACTTTAGATTATTCTCTTGAAGTAGGGGATCTTCTAAAACTATGAGTTGTCAAAGATCTTTATCTACAAGATGATCAATCATCTACTGATCTCCCCTCCAAAAAAAAATGAGTATCCTTTACTGCTATTAGACACCCTTTGCATCAATGTTTTTTCACTTATTTGCCAAATATTATGGAACCTCATTCACACAGCATTGCATCCAAAAGCCTTGAATGGATGCATGCCATGAAAGAGGAAATACGAGCATTATTGCAAAATCAAACGAGGGCATTAGCTCCCCGGAACTCCAACTTACATGTGATAGGATGAACTCCAACTTATATTTGAGTTAAATATAAACAAAATTCTGACATTGATAAATACAAAGCCAGGCTCGTTGCAAAGGGATACACTCAGCAAGAAGGTTTTGATTTCACAGAAACCTTTAGTCTTGTAGTCAAACACACCACAATACGTCTGCTGCTATCCATTGCTATCAGCACTAATTGGGCAATAATCAACTCGATATCTCTAATGCATTCTTCCATCGAGACTTATCTGAAATGATTTACATGGAACAACCTACTGGATTTAAAAATCCTGATTTTCCTAATCATGTGTGTCTGCTTAAGAAATCTACCTACGGTTTCAAAAAATCACCCAGAGCTTGGTTCACTAAGTTAACCCAATTTCTCACTATGCAAGATTTTATGGGTTCTAAAACTAACACATCCTTGTTCTTTAAAATATCCCAAATTAAACCTGTTTTTGTTTTAATATATGTCGATGATATACTTGTTATCTCACCTTGTACTTCATCAATTAGTGATTTAGTTCAACAATTACAATGCATTTTTGCAATAAAAAACTTAGGACCAGGTCAATACTTTTTGGGAATTGAATTAGTGCTCCTCAATGATGGTTGTCTTTTGTCACAAACCAAATCCCTCTTTCAGTTTCTTCGAAGTGCAAATATGGCAATATGCAAACTTATTACCACTCCTTCTAGCTTGGTGAATTTTTCCACCTCTTCTGAACCCTTTGAAGATCCCACATTTTATAGAAAAATTGTTGGCTCTCTGCAATATCTTATTTTAACAAGACCTGACATTGCCTTTGCTGTCAATAAAGCATGTCAAAAAATGCACAATCCAACTAATCATGATTGGAAATCTTTAAACATCTTCTGAGATATCTTAAGGGAACAATTTTACACGGCCTTTTTATGAATAACAAATCTAATTTTTCTATTAGTGTCTTCAGGTATGCTGCAGATTGGACAGATGATCAAGAGGACCGAAGATCCATCGAAGGATTTCTAGTTTTTCTTGGAACAAATTTGATCTCTTGGAGCTCCAAAAAGCAGCCAACTGTTGCATGTTTTAGTACTGAGGTTGAATACAAGGCTTTGGCAAATGCCACAGCCGAAGTTTTGTGGATCCAATCTCTTCTCCGTGAACTAAATTTATCCATGACTGCACCTCCCACTCTGTGGTGTGACAACACTGGAGCTACCTATCTGCTTGCAAATCCGATCTTCCATGCGCATACAAATCACATCAAATGGACTTTCACTTCGTTTGTGAGAAATTTGCAACCAGATCAATAATTATTTGGTCCGTCAATAGCGATGGGCAGCTAGGTGACATACTCATCAAGACTCTTCTAGCAGACAGATTCAATCAGCTCAAGACCAGGCTCAACGTCTTCCCTACGCTGTTTCGCTTGAGGGGGGGGGTGTTGAGGAGTCAGCAAAGTAAGCGACCTCCTATTAGGGACTTAATCAAGATTAGTTAGTAAAAATAAATAAGTATCCTATACTCGTTAGAGATTTAGAAAATAGGATTCAATATAAGTTCAAAGATAGAATAGGATTAAACATAGAAGGATAGGATTAAACATTAGATAGTTTTAATGGTCAGGATTAGATCTGATGTATTTGTTATAAAGAATGGGTCTACGTCACCGATCAACGGCTGTGATCGGTGCACCCAACTTGTTATAACGGTTAGGATTAAACCATATTTTAAACTTATATATCAGTTGTAGATCGTTACAACGAACATATACATGAAACATAAAGTTATCATTCTTTAACTATCTATATGTATTATAAATACACAACCAATTGTGGGAATACAAGATCTTTTGACTATTCTTCTTGTTCTTCTTCTTTCTTCTCATGTTTCTTCCCTTCTATCTCTTTCTTCTTCCTTCAAGATTCGAGATTCGTCACACCTAGTTGGGCGACCATCGTGTCGGAGATGGCGTTGATGCAACTTCCACTCTCCATGATCAACTTACACACTTTGTCGTTGATCTTGACATTGTTGGGTTCTAGGGGCCTTGACTTGGATGAATAAATCTAAACCCATGCGCAACGAAAGTCTATTGCGAATCGAACGGCATTGACAAAAACCATTAAAACGAAATACCTTTGCACGAATCTCATTCGTGATTTCTTTGATCCCGGAGCGAGACGAGTCGAGCTGCTCAAGTGTGCAGCCTCTAGACGTAACCACGCGGTCCTCGGCGCGTTGGATCTCCTCCTTCTTGTTGAGGAGCCCCGTTCTTTCTCCGTCGGCGTCGTTACGTCGTCCTGATCACATCAGGGATGGAGAGGGGGTGTGGGAAGAGTAGAGAAGAAGGGGAAAGGCCCCTAAACAATTCTGGCCTGGGTGAATTTCGTTTAGGACCTTCCCCTATTTATACTAAGTGGGTATTTTTCATAAAAACCCCCAAAACTTAAGTATATCTTCCAACGTCCAAAAGACCATTTGCGTGTGACCCTCTAGGCCCATGTATCAGTCTAGTTAACGACTCCAGTGGCCCAATAACCTTTATTAGCCTTCCAAATTAATCTACTATATCATCATATAGATTAATTAATGTCAGATCGATTTAACCCAATCGATAGGTCGAGACTCCGACACGTGGGGTGCCAAGCTACACCTCGTGTCCTAGAAGATACAAAGGAGTGTGTATTGACTCACTCATGGAACCTGTTCATCATCGTTTACCGTGTATGTATAATCCCTCATCCACTTGACCCTCCTTGGACGACTTAGGGTATGGTCAACTCTCAAACCCTAATCGGTCATCTAAGTTAGTACTGATGCATTCGAAAATCATCGGAGAACTCTTCTCCGATATTTCACTGCCTTGGCCAATGACTTCATTGCATCGTCTTCCTTGAGCTGTCGCCTCTTATACCGAGGGTGGATGATACCATCTTGACCACTCAATCGCCTTCGTGTACTTCTTGATGCACCCGAACTAAGACCGTTTAGAATCCCATGATTACAGACTCGTTGGCCATAGCCAAAGTGCAACCGCCCATCCACAAGACATCTTTGGTGTCTCAAGCCTAATGACCACTTACACAATCGTGACGTGAATCAACCTGATTGACAGTTTGGTATAGTACCATTCAGGGATTCGTACGGATCAATTCAGTGAACTCTTTCCACTAAAGAGCACCCACTATCTATCCTTAGTGTCGCCACACTAATGGCTACGGGATCGGCCATACTCATCATATGAGTGAGGCTAGATAGTGCTATTCTATCCGGATACTTCAATGTCCTTCTAACGTATCCTTTGAATAGGAATGTTTAGAACACATGCTTAAAGACTAGTGATCTCCGTATTACGATCTCATCATAATTCACTAAGTCTGATCATGAATTCATGGACTTCATTATACGCATCACACGTGCACTATAATAAATATGTTCTATTAATCAATCGCTATGCAAGCCAGCTGTCCACGAGTAGGGCGTGGAGCAGATGCCAGGGTCGCATGAGTGTCCATGATCTGAATGTACCCAACTCAGAAACTAGGGATGTCCAAGCTGAGCATGTCAAATGTTAGCTGCTGCCTTTTCACCAATAAATGAAACCTTGGCGGGGATGGGCAGCTTCAATTAGTAGTGGCTGTGCTTAGCTATTCCTCAAAGGAGGATTTGATGTCTGACCTTCTCCTTCACAAACTATAAGAATCATGAAATTCCACATAGACATCATTATCGTTGGTGAATTTATCCATGGACTAGAGATTTTTGGTAATTTCTGGAACATGGAGGATATCCTTTAAATAAAGATCTACGCGATATGTGGAAATTTTGGTTGGGCCCATAGATAAAATTGTTGAACCTACGCCGTTACCAATATGCAGTTGATTGTTGCCATCGTATTCTTGATGCTGAGCTAAGGTATGTTGATCACCAGTGATGTGGTGTGTTGCTCCACTTTCGGGATACAATGCAATATTTTAAGCATCGGAGGAGACGTAGGCTTGAGCTGGAGCAGAATCTCGAGAATGTGACTTCTAAGTTGGAAAGTTTTTGTGCAATGCATGGCTTTCTCGTGCACGATGGCCGAATTGGGAGCATAATTGACATGGGTGCTGGAACCATTGATTTTGTTCTCATCTGTAACATTGAGTTTGATGGAATCCTTGAGGGTAACTTGAGAACTACTAGTGAGATAGCGCTTGCACCATGGGGACATGAATGTTGTGTGTTGTAGGAGGGAAGGAGGCACTTTCTTCTTCTTGAGTAAACATAATGAAGACATGATGAGCCTTAAGATTGGTCATGATCTCGTCGAAAGTGAGATGGGAAATATTGGTGTTGATGCTAACAGAAAATTGAGTATAGGTAGGTCCAAGGCCCCATAAGAAAGTAAAAGCTATAGATGAATCATTGATCGGTTGCCCAACTAACGCTAAGGCCTCAGTTACATACCTGAAATGCTTGACATATTCATAAATGCTCATTGAGCCTTTCCTCATATCGTGGTACTAGTGTTGGAGTTCCGTGACAGATTTGATTCCATCCAGCAAATACAGTTTTAGCTTTTCCCAAGCTTCTCGAGTTGACTTAGCTTTGATGATTTGGGGAATTACAGATTCAGGATAATTTGGTGAAGAAATCCCAACACTTGTTGGTCTATCCTCCGCCATCATTTTAAGTTGGGGTTGTCAAAGATGTTTCCTTGATCGTCTAAAATAGAGATTAGAAGAGGGAATTCTTCGATAAATTTCATAAGATCATACCCGTTGAGAAGAGGCAGCATGGTGCTTTTCCACGTATGGTAGTTTTAATTGTTGAGCTTCAAATAAACCATGGTTCTAGTTGAGATTACCACCGGGATTTGGCCCATAGTTACAATGGGAAACTCATTGGGGAATCGAGAAGAGGAGGACATCGCAGAAGAGGAAGACATCGTAGCAGAGGGATTTGCTTATTCCATGTTGTGTTGCCATTCTGGCTTTAATACCATGACGAGAATTGTTTTTCTTGAGAAGAATGAGAGAAGTAGGAATACAATAGAAAGAGCGGAAGGTGAAGGTCTTGAATAAGTGTTGTATTTTACCTTAAGATGCAAGAATACACCGATGATATGTTTTATAGCTGTGTTGGACCACTGAGCTTAATGTAGCCATTACAACGGCTACATTAGCATGTAATCCTGACTGTCAAGATCATGACCGTTAGCTATATTAATTTTGTATGAGAGTGGTGTACATGTTCATAGGCTGTTAGCATGTTGGGTTGGGATGCCAAGTTGGCTGACTCTATTACAGTTTGTTCACGAATGTTAATCAGCATCCTGATGTCTGTCAAGAAATTTAGAAAGAATAAGTGAATGATATAAAAACGAGGCAAGTAAAAATGTATATGTATACCCAAATTGTTTTACAAGGAGTGGACCCATTTGTCAATTGTAATGATCACCATGCATGGGTTTTCTAATTGTAATCAAATGGCTCATGAGACAAAATTATACAAATAAACTTGTAATTTCAAACACATGATTGATTGAAATAACTGTTTGTATGAATAAAAAACAAGTTATTGTCCATCATTTTGATCTAAAGAGGGTACCTTTTCCAATAAAAAAGAAAAATTACAAAAGAAAATATTATTCTACAAGTAGCAATTTTGTACGAGGAGTCCACATTTGAGCTCTATTTAACATCATACATGATTATATCTGCATGCCATGAAGGAGAGAGCCTCCATAATTTTGCAGCTACAAAGGAATTTTGTTCTTGTAATTTGGTAAAGTTGGAAATAAATCTTTCCCCTGTATATACTAACGACGGGCATCACCGCCGACAAGGTACGTCGTCCCCCTCTGCTCATCACTTACATTATCTCTTTCAGTATATTTTCGACTGCACTCCTCCACACTCAGGTTTGATTAGGTGATAGCTTAAACATAAAAAATTACGCTTCGAGTGAATTCCAAGGAACGGGTCGAGTCCATCCGTCATGTGCAAGCACCAACGGATTTATTCCGCTTGATGTCTTAGCCACCCTCGTCGCTCCGACAACGGTCAGGGGATCTCCATCAGTGTCATCTGTCGTCCGCCCCAGATCTCGGAGCTCAGCGAATCCCCACGAATCGAGGCCTGAACGTACATCCGCCTAGGATCATCGCATCACGTAGATATATATCCCGTTGGGGAGTTACCTCAATGGACGATGTCTCTGATGATGTCTGGCATCAAACACATAGAAGAGGAAGAAGAAGAAACTAGAAGAAGTAGAAGCTAGAAGATGAAGAAGAATAGGAAGAAGAAGCTAGAAGAGGAAGAAGGAGCTAGAACAGGAAGAAGAAGAGGAAGAAGAAGAAAGAGCAAGAAGAAGTAGCTACGACAAGAAGAGGAAGAAAAAGCTGGAAGAGGAAGAAAAGCTAGAAGAGGTCGAAGAAAAATCTAGAAGAAGCTGTAACATGGAGGAAATCCAAAAAGTTCAAACATGAACTATCACAAGAGGAAGAAGAGCTAGCTGGCAATTCTTTTGTTTTCTTTAAAGGAACAAATCTTCCTCCCAGGTGAAGTGCTATTGGCGGGCCAAATTTTGCTTCAACGGAACAAGTTGAAAAAGATGAAATGCCTGAAGAAGAAGAAGCATAAAAAGTTAAAGAAGAAGAATAGAATAATCGTAGTAGAAGAATGAAAAAACGCAGAATGGAAAATACAGAATGAACAAAAAAAATATTGAAGCAGACTAACCCAGTATTGCAGGAGCAGAAGAACAAAGAAAAACAAGAATCGAAGACTGCACGAGCCGGCGTCTCTTTCTCTCTCTCTCTCTCCCTCTCTCTCTCTTTCTCGCTCCCTCTAGAGACTCTCTCTTTCTCCTTGTTCCTCTCTCCTCCACTGTTGTCAAGACGAGTGGAGGAAACTTGGCGGGAACTGAACATCAAATTGGATTCGAATGTTCGATTCGATCCGTTTCGAACAATGTGTTTGAATCGGATCGAATTCGAACATTCGATCCAAACAGCCATATTGTTCGAACAATCTGATCTGAACCCGATGTGCAGATCGGGTTTGGATCGAATCTGAACTGGACAGATTGGTGTTCGGATTCAATCGTTTGAATGCCCAATCCAATCGAACATTTGAACGATGTGTCTAAATTCTTAATCCCTATAGGAAAGGAGAGCGAAGAGAGAAATAGAGAAAGAAGAAGACAAAGATAGAGAAAGGAGAGTGATGCCGGACGTCGTCTCAACGGCGTCCGACCGTCACCGAAGGAAGGAACTCGGTGTCGTATCGCTAACTAATCGGGTTACGTCCACGACGTCAACCGATGGATAGGCGGAGAACAGAAATATATGTATGACGATGACGAGGACGATGGTTCTACAACGGTACGTGCAATGCGCCGACAAGCTATGAGAGCCAACACGGAGCGGGGACGGGGTCGCCAAGCTGGGTCGGTCCAGCCCTCCAAGTCGCCCGAGGTGGGTCGAGCGCGCACGCCGTCGAATGGGTAACTCCCACTGGAATGCTCACACGCGCCGGGCGCCCCGACTGCATCGGACAGGTAAGACGCCGTCTTTGTTTCGTTCTCTTCAATCTGTCCCACTCACCTATCTAACCCGAGCGCGTGGAGGCAATACGAAAGAATACTGACGGAAATAAATGACGTAAAGAGGCTAGGGAAAGCAGAGTACCTTCGCCGTCGCTGGCGACGGATTTTCGCACCAACTGGTTCCGGAGGAGGAGTTGTCGGGTGCGCCGGAGCTTGACTGGTGCGGAGGGGCGGTTGTGCGCAGTCAGCGCGATGCAGGAGGCGTGGTCGACGGCGCGCGCGGCGCAGCGGGCGGCGGCGCGCGGTTGGTGCGCGGCGGCGCGGCGCGCGGCGCGGCGGTACGCAGTCAGCGCGGCGGCGGCGTGCGCGGCGGCGCGAGGCAGCGCGACGGCGTGGCGGTGGCGCGGCGGCAGCGTGCGGCGGTGGCGCGCGGCAGCGGCGCGCGGTGGCTGGCGGCGGACGCGCGGTGATAAGCGGCGCGGCGGTGGCGCGGCGGCAGCGAGCGTGGCGCGGCGCGGCGGCGCGGCGGGCGCGAGCGGCACGCGACGAGCGCTGATCGGCGCGGGCGGCGCAGTGGCGGTGAGCGCGCGGCGGCCGCGTCGGCGCGGCGGGCGCTGATCGGCGCTGGCGGCGAGCGCTGGCGGCGGCAGCCTTGGCGGCGGCGTGTGGCCAGCGGCGGCGGTGGCGGCTGCCCTTCCTCTTTCCTCTCCCCCTTCTCCTCTTCCTCCCCTCTTCTTCTTCCTTCTCCTCCTCTTCTTCTTTCTTCTATTCTTCTCCACGACCTGACCCTTCTTCTCAAAATACCATTCTTCAAAATTTAGGTCAAGTAAGGAAGCGCCACCTCTTCCCCTTATATATGGGTGAAGATAGGCCCTTCCTTAAGTCCAAAAACAACAAAACAAACAACGAAAGGAAAGGAAATAATGAAAACGGGCTTGTCAGGCCCAACATAAAGGGGGGGGGGGGGTGAAAGAGTTCCTCATATGGATCCTTCCCCGCTACACGACAACACGATAAAACCGAAAAGCTATAGAATAAGGTAACCGAAGGTGTCGGTGTGCTCCGGTGGTCGGCGTCCGCGTCATGCCGAGTAACGGAATGCGGAATCCCGTGTTGCTGCGGCGGCTCGCCGTGGTGGCTGGACTCGTCTCGGTGGCGAGCTGGGTAGTGCCGGCTCCTCGGGTGCTGGGTCGGGGAAGTCCTGCTGCTCCTCTGCTGCTGGCTCGATGACGTCCGGTGGTGACGCGCCATCAGAGAGGATAAAGAGAGAGAAGAGAGAGGTAAAGAGAGAAGAGGACAGAGATAGAGAAAGGACAGCAGAGAAGAGAGAGGAGTGAGCAAGGGAAGAGAGAAGATTTGGGGAGATAGAGACAAGCAGACAGAAAAAGAAAGAAGAAGAAGACATTATCCATTACTCTTATAGCTATCCAGTTAACGGTATAATTATCCGGTCTCATTAATCGGTAATCAAAGTCCTAAGTTCAATGTCGTCATCTGTAAGCCAGCTAAAAACAGACATATTATTTCTCATGATAAGCGATATTAGAAAAAATATTATATTTTGCGAAGTACAATAAAATACTTGATCGCACGACGGTGTTCCTTCCATTCACCTTTTGAGGTGAGGACGGATAACAATTAAACGAGAGACCGATCGTCATCCGTCCGCAAGCTTGAATCCAAACGTGGGCCAGGGGTAGCTACGGCCTTCACGAGGCGGAGAGAACAAATGCTACGAACAGCGGCGCGAGCATGAGGGCGGCGCTGAGGAAGGTCTACGCTCCAATGGCGTCTTTCAATCCTCTGCCGCGATCGAGGAGGATGGAGAGCTTGATCCAGAGGCTCCGCCTGTACAGAGCCCCTGCCGCTTCCTTCTCCTCCGACAGCGACGGCGATGGCGACGATTCCGACGACCGCGGCAAGGTCTTCTCTCGTCTGGGCGTCGCGGAGCTCGCCGCCAGAAGCAAGCTCGTCGTCCCCCGCCCTTCCGGCTGCAAATCTAGACCTAGGGCTGCCGTCCTCATCTGCCTCTTCGAGGACGATCTCGGCGTCCTTCGCGTCATCCTCACCAAGCGATCCTCGAATCTCTCCACGCATTCCGGTGCGACGCCGCTGTTTTTTGTGAAATCGGGGAATTTTTGTTCGAATTTGGGGCTCTGATCTTTGATTTTGGTTTTCGCAGGAGAGGTGTCGTTGCCCGGCGGGAAGGCGGACGTTGGGGATGTAGATGATGCTCATACGGCGACTAGAGAGGCCAAGGAAGAGATCGGTCTAGATCCTTCCCTCATCACCGTTGTCACTTGCCTCGAGCCGTTCTTGTCCAAGGTATGAGTGATTCGTGTTGGATTTTTTCGTTTTCGAGTGGAAATCAATCGAAATATTGATCGGAGAAGCCAAAACAAAGAGATAACGCTTCGTGAAATTTCGTGGATCAGGTTACTTCTGTTTTTTCTGTGTTTTTGATCCGATAAATGAAGCGACACAGTTGTAAGTTTTTTATTTAACCGTCTGCAACCATTCACATTTTCACGCTCACGTACAAACTTGAAAAAGGTAATTATTCTCTTTTTTATGTTGTAGTTGTAATGCTAGACTTATTCGTCTTGAATGAAAATCTACTAAAAAACCAAGAGAAACGAAAACGAAAAATCGCCTGCTATCTCTTGTCCTCTTGATTCGAGAAACTTCGAACTACAAACTTATTTTTATGTCAGACTTGGACAGTTTAGCTATCTCCCGCAAAAATATATTGCTGAAACATTGATCGAGTAAAAACCCATGAGAAATCAAAACGATAAATTGCCTGATCTTTCTCTTGTCCTCTTGATTCGAGAAACTTAGAACCACAGATTTTTTTCGCGGGGACACAAGAAGATCTTTTATTCTCTCATTTATGTTAGAGTCGGAAAGATTATCTGTTTCGAGCAAAAATTGTCTGCTGAAACAGTAATCAGGCAAAACCCAGGAGAAATCTAAACGAGAATTCGCCTGATCTTTCTCTGCCACTGTCGATTCGAGAAACTTAGAACCACAAAATAGTCTGCTGAAACATTGATCAGCCAAAAGCCAGGAGAAATCAGAACGAGAAATCTCCTGATCTTTCTCCTGCCCTCTTGACTGGAGAAACTTAGAACCACAAAATAGTCTGCTGAAACATTGATCAGCCAAAACCCAGGAGAAATCAAAACAAGAAATCTCCTTATCTTTCTCCTGCCCTCTTGATTCGACAAACTTAGAACCATAAAAAACTAACTAAAAAAATTAACGAAAACTACTGTTCTCTTTCCTGCAGCATCTCCTACGAGTAATCCCAGTCATCGGGATTCTCTCCGACAGGAACGCATTCAAGCCGGAGATCAACGCCAGAGAGGTAGAGGCGATCTTCGATGCGCCGCTGGAAATGTTCCTCAAGGTACACAATTCTTATCCTGTTCTCGTTTCTCTCCTCTCTTTCTCGCTCTTAAACTCTCATGGCCAGCGCAGGACGAGAATCGGCGATCGGTAGAGCATAGTTTCATGGGCAACGACTATCTCATTCACTTTTTCGATTACGAGACAGGGGAGAACAATTTCGTCATCTGGGGTTTGACTGCGGGTATTTTGATCCGCGCCGCGTCTATCGTGTACCAGCGGCCCCCGGACTTTCAAGAACAGAAGCCCTCCTTCAAGATGGCCATGTGAATCCGGAGAGACACCCAAGTAAGCCAGATTTCCTGGCCCTAACTCTCTTTCTATAATAATTCTTTCGGCCTCTGAAGAAAAAGATCATGCTTATTTTCGATAAGTAAGAGAATGAAAATTGTTCATCAGACTGGAATAATCAACGAAAGTTGATTCACATAATAATGTTAATATAGTCTGAGGTATATGCAAGAACATGTTTATACTTTTTGAATTCCCCCCGGTTTACATTTTTCTTCCGTTTTGTAACTTGAGTTAAAAGTTTTCTGCGAGAAGCAATTTTTTTTCAGCATCGATGGAAAAATTGTTGGCACATCAGGGATCCTTCCTCCTCGAACTTGGGTGATTTAGATGATGTATTATGATTTTATTCTAGAAAATAATGATTAGTCACAATTCTGTTGTCGACTTCAAGCATCCTGATAGATACAGGACATCTTAAGGACAGCGACATTTATAAGTAAAAAGTCACCCAATTAGCGGAGACTCAGATGTTCATGACTGCAATAATTAAAGGGAAAAGAGACGATTTATTGTATTTTCAGGTTTATGCAAGGTAATAGAAGCACAAAAATTCAAAGAAGATGAAGTTTCATTGAAATGTATTCCACAAAAGTTGCGCAATATCCGACAGTAGAAGACAAAATTCATCATCCGGGGGTAAAACCCAGAAGAAATGCTAAACATGAAATCAGTGAAGGACTTGCGCCATGGCTCAACTAAAAACCTCGTAGAATTTCTCGACGACGAGCAAACCTGAGTCGATCGATTCCAGTGGATCCTTCCTGAGCCGGTGTCTCAAGCAATTGGGGATAACCGTGGCGATATCCTCTGCAATCACCTTATCTCTGCCCTTGAGCGCCGCCAGCGCCTTGGCAGCACGGTTGGTCACAATATCCCCTCTCAACCCATCCACATTCAGCTCTGCACAAACCTTGGAAATCTTAACCCTCAGCTCATGATCAATCTGCACAGACGCCACAATGGTTCTCGCCGCCGTGATCTGTGCCTGAAGCTTCTCCTGTTCTTCCTTGTAAGACTCGCGGAAGCTCTTCGGATCTCGGTCAAAACGAGCCCTCTCTTCCACAATTTTGACTCTGAGTTCTGCATCCCTCACAGTACCCACTTGGGCATGCATGCCAAACCTGTCCAGCAGCTGAGGCCGGAGCTCGCCCTCTTCCGGGTTTCCAGAGCCAATCAGGATGAACCGGGCAGGGTGCGAGATGGAGATGCCCTCCCTCTCCACCGTGTTCCAGCCGGAGGCAGCGGAGTCGAGAAGAACATCCACCAGATGATCATCCAGCAAGTTGACTTCGTCAACATAGAGAATTCCTCTGTTGGCCTTGGCCAGCAGACCCGGCTCGAAGGCTTTGACTCCTTCGGTCAATGCCTTTTCGATGTCAATTGTCCCACAGACTCGGTCCTCTGTGGCTCCCAGAGGCAGATCCACCATGTTGATCTTGGTGTACATGACGGGGAGCTTCTCGCCGCTGAGGATCTTGTCTCGGACATCGGCACCCATGGTCTCGGTGTCCTCGGGATCGGAGTTGAATGGATCGCCGGAGACGACTCGGATGTTGGGAAGGAGATCGACGAGGGATCGGACGGTGGTGGACTTTCCTGTGCCACGGTCTCCCATGATCATCACGCCGCCGATCTTCGGATCAATGACGTTGAGCAGAAGGCACAGTTTCATCTCCTCTTGGCCGACGATGGCCGCAAAGGGGTAAACCGGCCTCTGGCTCTCCTTTGCCGCCTGCTTCTGTGCCTAAACAACCATAAATTCAATTTTTGAGAACCGAGACATGCTGAATGAACGAGAATTCGAGGTGTCCCACAATATCTCTCTGAATTAGAAGATTCGGCATTTAAATTGATTTAGTTCCATTGATTACCACTAAAGATTTCATTTCAATTGAAATTCAGCGATTCACGGTGTAATTGATCACTGCGAAGAAATTCATAATCGAAAAATTCAATAAGAGCTAATGGGGAACGTTCAACTCAATAAACCATAAATTAACATAAATAACAGTAAGGGATAGAATTCTCATCGAAGCGGGAAATCATAAGCAAGAAAATGAACGTTCGGATGGAATCAAATAAGCCGCGTCTCAGGGTGGCAATTACGCAGAGAAAAATCAAAAATCGAGACAGATCGTTCGCGTCACCTCTTCCACAGAAGCGACCTCCGTGGCGACAGCGGCCACCCGAAGCGCCTCCCTGCCATTTCTAACCCTAATTCGGCCGCCAACGCATCTACGGAAACTCCTCGCATTCGAATCACTGAAGCCTGAAAGAAAAGCAGCGAAAATCGAGGGTTTGAAACCATGCGAACCGAAATCCGGGACCAAAGATGATGAATTGAAGATCGTACAGGCGCCGGAAGCGAGGGCTTTGTTGCGGGAGGCGACCAAGGCGAGAGAAGAGGAGCCGAGCAGCGCCGCCATGGGAGCCGACTGTGTTCTCACTCACCGCCCCTGACGAGCCTCACAGTGTAGTGAGAAAGAGAAGGGGAGAGGGGATAAGACGATAGGGTGATATCGCGGGTAGCGTATGAGCGCTGGGAGGTCAACTTATGGCCTCCGAGTTCAGCGGTTATCGTGACCGCCGGTGACGCGAACGGCTCATCTCCACCACAGCCCTCGTTGTCTCCTTTCTGTTCACACTCCTCTTGTAATTCAAACAGAATGGTTGGCATAGATTACTAACTAGTTTTTTTTTTTAGGACTGTAAGTTGTTTGTCGGAGAGATTAATCCTTTGATGTTCCCTGGTTATCTATGTACCCATGATTGGACGGTATTTCTGTGTAAAACTACGTCTGGATAGAAGATAGCCAAGAAGATTTAAAAATGACAAATTTTGTTGGGTTATTCAAAATGTATAAAAGCATGAGCGTCCAGCTAAATTTTTGGTGAATAAATTTGAACTTTAGCTAAGCATGAGAATATCTCTATATTAAATTAGGGAAAAAAGAGTAGTAAAAAAGAGAAAACTAATATACTGGAGGTAGTACTACGCATGTTAATTTTAATGGAGAAGGTGGACCATTGACCATTTATTAAGAGGTGCAAATCTATGACTTTTGAGCCTTAAAATTGGAATATAGGAAGATAAGTTTGTTGTCTTTTGGTGCTTTTAGTATAACATTTGGTCATTTTTGAGATATTTTCCATAGGAGAAAAATTGAAGTAAATAAAGTGAAGAAATTATTCTAGTTCACAGAGGAAACTTGAGGATATTTTTTGGAATCATATTTGAGAAGAAACAAAACTTATAAATAAATCAATTTACCATATTTTTGCAGGTCATTGGTAATGAAATATTTCAAACTTATGTACTTAATCTAAAATTAAAATGGTCGACCGCCTTCCTCCAAAATTCTCTCTCCCTGATATTTCGAATCACAAATTCTTTCTGCCGGAGAAGCTCATTTTCCTGATTCACTATCATAAGTTATTGAGCCTCAAGGGAGAAAGATTGATTATTTTGGTACTGCACAATATACAATGTTTTTCAGGATTTAACGTCAAACAAACTTCAGGATTTAATGTTGAAGGAAAAATAAATCCATAATAACTTGACAAAAAAAAATTATGAAAAGAATAATAGGAATTAACAAATTTAATGATTTTTGTAAAAAATTTCCAGCTACCTTCATCTCTTTTCCATCCCATAGGGAAGAATAAAATATACAAGTTATTTTCATAGGTAAGTAAAAGTTTTCCAACATTCTTCTGTCAAATTTGGGTTCCATTTTGTATTTTTTTTTGAAGGGATCACAGAGAACCAAGAAAAATAAAAGTTATCCTTCTAAAGCTTGATGCATTGACTACACACCAGACTTGTAGGCCTCTTCTGTAATAAACAGACGGGAAAAAAATAAAATTATGAAAACATATTTATTTTATTTTTGTATTAAAAAAATCTTATTTAATTGACATATTGACATTCAAGAAAAGTGATGTAATAAATTATTGCTGGAAAAGAATTATTAGAATTTAATTTGAAATAAAAAAGATATATGTTGCATTATGCTGTTTCGTATTATAATTAATCTTAATAATATAGTTCTTTATTTGAACTTGGTTGATTAAGAAGAATAAAAATTATAAGGCTATTAACTTATGTGATTTTGAAAAAATGTAACATTAATGTCAAATAACATATTTTGCAGAATATTTTAAGCTTAATTTTTTCAGTGTGTAGAAAGAGGAAATATTGATCAGATGTAAATGATGTATTAAAATGGTATATTATACAAGTCGGTAGCATGATTTCTTACCATTCAAACATTGTATGGATATTTATTTAAGATGTTTGAAATGAAAAAGAATCCTTCATTTCTAACTATAAATATTGTGTGATTAAAATAAAGGAAGTTTCATATTGAGTCTTCTAAAATGTCTAAAACATAAAACTGAAATAGAGAATATTATTTGAATAAATAATGATATTTGGTTTTTCATTAATCTAAGTTTGAATACTTTGAGGTTAAGATAACATTTAAAGGGGATAAAGTTTATAATGACTTTGCGGAGGCCATTAGAGATATTGAATGGCTACAAATGATTTGAAATATCATATATTTAATTGCGATTATTATGATTGGATAAAGATGTTTAAAATCCGTGTAACATTTAATTTGAGAGTGTCCAAGGTGTTTTGTTGAAATACAACTATTTATATCAGCGTTGCACCTGGCTTTTGACATATTTTGAAATGATACAATATATATCCTCCTACAGGGCTAAACTCCCCAGAGTAGAAGGAGATGACATCCAGATTTATAGAAGCTTTAGTGGTAAAGTAATAAAATATAACTTCTTGAGCTGGACAACCCTGATTATGGGCTAAGGATTAGGTGGCCTAGTCACCAAATAGATCAATAGAACATGTTTAATCCTCTTGATGGAAATATATATGGCTGGCAAAAAAATCTCTTTCAATATTCATTAATAAAATACATTCATATAATGGATGTGTGATGCTTATAATAAACTATGTGAATAAATGATATTAATGAGTGAATTGTCACGATATCACAATATAGATGTCACTATTCCCTGTTAATCTTTCTGATATATTCCCATTCAAAGGATACTCAAAATGACATTGAAATATCCATATATAATATTTCTATCTAGCTCTACTCATATGATAAGTGTATCCAATCTCTTAGCCATTAGTGTGGAGACATTAAGGACATATAATCAATGCTCTTTATCTTTTTATACATTATTTATAATTAAAAATGAAATTTTTTTGATTATCTATTCAGTCCTAATGTATTGAATTTACTAGTTTATGAGACTAATCCTGCATGGTTCTCTTGAATCAAGTTGATTATTCTTGGAAGTTCCTGGGAGTTTAATTGAAACGTAGGATTTATGTAAATAAAAATTTAAAATCGAGAGGCAAATGGGAGATAAGTAGAAACCTAAGCTGTGACTTGGATAAGAATAGTAGGGCAAAAAATTCAAGGAGGAGAAAGGGCACAATTTAATCCTATTTACAGAACACGTCAAAAGGAGGTATGACTTGTGGAATTAAATCTATAAATTTTAATTAGAAGCTGCTTCCTATTAAAGGTGAAAAAAAATGTGGATCAAGGCTAGATCTCAAGTTATAAATGTCAACTATTCCTTAGAATTATATGCGACAGATGAAGAACATTAAAGCTCCTCCAATTAAACTATTGGAGGACCTAGGGCATAAATTTAGTTGATTACATTCTTTCTTAAGGGTGTCATATTAAGAAAGCAATGATCTAAATCCATTCATATACAGAACAAAGAGAAAGAACACCATCTTGAGACCTGATAGGCATGATAAAAAGTTGTGTATTATTTTTAAGTCTCTTACATTTCTCTCATCTTTTTTACTTGGTTATCACCCATTAAGATAGCCTAGTACTATACCTTTCCATAACTTTGAATAAAACCACATAAAAAGTTTCATATAGAAAATGTTATTGCATTTTTATACAACCCTCTCTGCATCCCAATTCCGCTACTTGCTGCGTGTCACCGCGTCACTCGCCTGCTTTGTGCAGGGTCCCACAACTGCCACAAGCAATGTGTGGATGAAGGTAAAATATTTATTTATAATTTAATAATTTCTCCAAAATTCCCAAAAAACCTCTGAAATCTCTAAAATCTTATAAATTGAGTATATTTTATGAACACTAATAGAAGTTTTATTTTATTTCCTTAAGTAAGATAATTTTGTTTTCATCGAAATTAGTTATTATATAATAATAAAAATATTAAAATAATTCTAAAAAATATAATTTAAATATTTTCTAACCGAAAAGTGTACCTTTTCAGTACGTGCTTTCTCGATTCTAACATTACTTACTCTGTGCTTAGTTAGAATTATTATGAATTCTTTTGCTTAAATCAGGACCTTAAGGCAACATTTCAAGCCTAATTTATGATTTATCATTCTTCCCCTGAATGAATCAAACATGGATCATGTCAATCATGGCCTAAAACCCAACACCTAAACAATCAAATTATTTTTAGGACATGACTGGTCAATAATTAAACATGTATTAAAAGGCAAGGGTTATTCCTGATCCCTAACCTCATTCCCTGAATAGATTAATCTTTATTTCGTGTCTATCTGATCAATATTTACTAAATTTTTTAAAATGTCTCATTCACTCGCCAACCTTAGTGTCTTCCTAATTGCGCAAACAAACACCCAGCAAAATGCCAATGCAACAAAACGTCAGATTTCGTGGATATATATTTAGCTTAAAGTTAGCACTTAAAATTGTTTTTGGATTTAATACATTCCGCTACGTTTTTCATCTTTTGTGTTTTGTTTTAACGACAACATTCTTTACAATATCAACAACTGTGGACTGTTACTATGCACCTGGGAAATTTAAATCTTTCGGCAGGAGATTAAACATAACACCTAGTAAGCGAATCCATAGCGTCGCCTGCTCCTCATTTACAAAAAAAATAGCAGCACGTGCATGATCTCCGATGGGCAAAGGAGCAGACGCACATTATACCGCTCAAGTCTCGGCTAGACTCTTCATCTCTTCTCTAAACGCGGGCAACGCATCGGCAGAAATAGACACCAAAGCTCTAAATCCGCCCTTCTTCACGCCACCAACAGATGGATAAGGCAGGAGAAAGCACAAGTCGAGGCAACCAAGAAGCTTAAAAGAGAGGGGCAAGACGGATGTTGGACCTCCTGTGCCAAAATCCACAGACGAGTGGTCAAGGTGCCTCCAGTCCGTGAAGCCACAACTATTCTCTCCAACGGTAATTCCATCAGCGTAGTGCAATTCCTGGAAGTCGATGAAGGACTGAACATACTCTGCCGTAACGCCGCGTTTGCTTCGCCTGATAAGTTCTGCTGTCTCCATCTGAGGTCGTCCTGATAATTCTCCTGCCGTTGTCTGCGCGTATACAGGAACACATCCATTTCCCCAGTACCCCGTCGGTAGGCACGGCCTCAGCAGCCTCCTCACGTCCATTGAGAAAACGAGCTTAACCTTCGTGTCTGGGACGACTTCCGAAGCCCTGACCCTGCTCTCATCATGTATAGTTTAACGTTCCGGAAGCTCAAACAACATATTTCAGAGTTCAGCTCTCAAAAAGAGAGTAACATGTATGAAGAATACTAAAAAATCTATTGCATTTTTCTCGTAAGGATACACAAATGATGAAGGAAGGAAAACATACCTGAGTCCATTGTCATCTTGATCTTGAGGGGTAGCCTTTTGAGTCAACACGTAGTCACTTTAGTCATATGATGGTGAGAACTCTTTAAAATTCATCTCCCGCTTGTGACTAAAGGCTCCTATTTATAGGCAATACAAACAACGTTATCCTCTATATCCTATCATGAACTATCCCATCATTACTCTCAGGACAGACTTAGCCAATACAAATGAACTATTTCCCACACTTCATATGTAATATAGTATTCCCCAAATTTTCAATGTGGAATCACTTTATTCTGGGATAAGTGATAGATTAAATCCTCAATAATACTCATTATTGTTCGTAGAGGAAATCATAACTCGCCGATGTTTTCTCGTTGGTTCCGAGCTATCATTTGGAACCCGACAAACTAATTCAATTAAGTTAACATAGCAGGCGGACATGATTGTGGGGTTTTATTGACGTGTAGAGGCCAAGTGATGGGATAACTTAGAAAGGACTAATCATGATTAAATCTCGCCTGTTGAACCATAAGCACCTCCCAGTTCTTGGGTCACACGGGAGATTGGACTTCTCTATTAGCCACCATTACTATTGAGACACTTAGATTTGTTCCCATCAGTTGACTCAAAAGGCCACACCCCCAAGATCAACTACTTGAATGGACTCAGATATGTTCCCTCCCTTCTATCAGTTATCTAATAATGCAATGCAGGAAAGTCCTTAATCATTCATCTAAGAATCCGACGAACCTGGACCTCCAGATAAATGCGACCACAGCTTCAAAAGAGGTGAAGGTCGGTGATTCAGGCGCCCCCTGCATCTGAGCTCTGAGACGCTCTAAACCCTCATCACTGACGTGGAAGTACTCTCTTGCAAAGGTGCCTCCTCCATAAGGATCAGAAATCCGACCCTTAGTCCGGAGAAAGGGGCTGAAATCGACTTCCACTCGGGGTAGCTGCCTTGGTCCGAGCAGCTTATCTCGAGCCCATACCGGCCGCGTCGACATCTCCGACGCTCCGCGGGCGATCTCCGCCACGGCGCTAAGGAACAGCGTAGCGCCAGCGCCGTCGCAAAGGCAGTGGTGAACGCACATTCCAAGGCTGTACCCGCCGCATGTAAAGAACGTCACTTGCAGCGTTAGCGGATGCTCAAGCATCTCGCTGATCTCTGGGCCAGGAGCGAGACTATCCACTGCCGAAGAGAGAAGATCGCTGAAGTAGGCTTGGGTTCTGCGCGAGGATGCGCGGACCACCGGCACGCCCTGTCCAGCCTGGCAGTGCACTGCCAGTCGGTCGTCTGGGCGGCCGCGCTTGAGAGCCCCGGCGAGAGGGTAGTAGCATGATAGAGCCACGGATAACGCTCCTGTGATGTCGTCGAACTGCTGGGCAGCGTTGTAGTCTTTGCGTCCGGCGTAGAAGCGTACCGTTCGGACGGGTACTTCAAGGTTTCTGTCTGCGTCTAAGTGCGAAAGACGGAGCGTCTCGCGTCGTGGGTGATCTTCGTGGAGGCGGCTTGGAAAGAAGAGGATCGTCTCAGAGGTTTCCACCTCTGCCATGGCTCGTTGGATCTCCAGTCCTCTCACGCCAAATTTCACATCCTCAGGTTCTCTGTCCAAGTCTGTTTTTTTTTCTTTCTACTCGGTTCGTCTTGCTTCGTCAGACTTGATTAGGTGAGCCTCCGAAGCCCCGGGCACCGATCGTTGCACCTACTCATCGTCACTTATTCTGGGAATCACATGAGCAGCGAAACGTATGACCCACTGGAGAGATTAGAGAAAAAACCATTCACGTTACGACCTAGACCCAATAGATCTCTTTATGGCATATGTCCAATTAGGGACGGACGGTGTAGGTCTCGGTAAAGGTTTTTTGCAAAAACCTAAAACTATATGTAAACTTTATTACGGCCTAGGTTCAGTCAAAGATCAGTTTCGGTTCTGTAAAACCTATAGTTTTACAGAATACCAACCACAAATAAGTTCAAAATTAAAAAAATTAAAATAAAATTTAGGTAAAATGATTATTTTAAAAAGTCAACCAATCTATTTTAGTATGTAACTAAAACATTTTCACTATTGATCCACTACATAATCAAAGAAAATTTATGTAAGAGTTTTCTATTTCAAAACTTCACGAGTAAAAAAGTTATTGAGTTGTTAAATATGATAAGTTTGTTCTAAGAGATCCCACAACACGTGGCTCCTTATCTTTGCTTGCTCCTACATTTTCTTGCTTTGAATCCAATGAGCTATTACTTTACTTCGAACCATGCATCATGATCTATCTTCTCAACCTTTAAAAATCATACAAAAGCAACATAATATATGAGTAAGCAGACACAAATCAAACTAATATTTTTTCAAAAAATAAGAATACCACCTGAAACAAATAAAAACTAGGGCTCATTTGAGCTCCTGTACATCATCATTTGCTTCGGATTCTATTACCTTGTCATCCACATGGTCATCACGAGTCCACCATTGAATAGTCATGAGAACTGATATTGTTTTTGCAGATAACCTTCCTCTTTTAAATGTCACAATTCCTCACCCTGCAAAAAAAAGATGCTCCGATGCAGCACTTGATGCACATATTGATAATAATTTTTTTGCATGGATACCAAAATGTGGGTATTTTTTAGATCCAATATGATACCACCATTCAAGTGAATCATCCTTAGCACCAATGCGAGATTCACTTAGATAGCCATCTAGTTCATCTCTAGTAGAAATTTGTACCATTATAGTGTTTGTTTGCTTTGGCTCCATTAATGCAATAATTACCTTTGATCGGCTGGCCCTTGGAACAGGTCTATCTTCAATAAATGAATGTGGATTTGAGGTCAACAAAGTAGTCTCAAGCAATCTAAGTACAGACTGAATGATAGAATTCTGCTCACTTAATGGAATAACATAAACTTCATTTGTGGGTCCAACATTGTAGCAATATACATCATAGGCTTCGTCTTTGAGAGAACCTCATACTCCAATAATTCATCCTTCATGGCCAATTATGCACTTTTAAGTGACCTTGATTGTTGAAAGCTTAAGGGTACCCTTACTTCACTTTGAAGAGGGTTGTCTAGACCTTCAATTGATGCTTGCAATTTTCTTGATAGAAATTTATATGCTCCCAAAACTGTTGATGATGTAACAGGCTTAGAATTTGAAATTACCTCGGTTATGTCATGAAAAGCATGAAGTTCACCTGAAAAAAACTTTAGGAGATCCCACTCTTAATCCATGATGGAAAATTTCACTTTGTTGGTGTTGAGATAGTCACTCACAATCTTCTCTAATACTCTTCTTTTCTCCCAAGCTGCTTCAATCATATCATATGTTGAGTTAAACCTTGTAGGGGCATCTTCAATGAGTAAATTACAGTTTTTCATGCCCAACTTCTCACATATATTTTGACTGTGGTGAAGTCGTTGATGTGAAGCTCCAACTATAATGACTAGTTTTCAAAGTCTATAGAGAATATCTTTGAATGATCATGGAAGGTTTTCTTAAATTGAACTTTCATGTTGCTTAGTACCCTCTTCAATTATATTTTTGGGCCCTACATATCAATAAAAAAATTATTTTTATACATTTTAAAATAATAACTTGCAAAAACATCAATGAGATAAAAGTTCTATTATAATTAAATACCAAGTTCCTTCAAGCCTTTCTGAACATGTAAGATTGAAACATGGGCCGTGCATGGTGTTGCTTGTTTAACCTTGAGCCAGTATCCTTCAATAGACTTTCTAAGGCTGCAACCATAGTAGTATTATTTACTAGCATTATCAGCTGTGATAGAAAATACCTATAAAGGAGGAAAATATTGTTAATTATTTAGTGTTTAAGAGGAAAAAGCTAATCAAACATCAATTGCCTTGTGAGTGAAATTATAATCTTTCAAAACTAAGCGCAATATCTCTGCCAATTATGAGTCCTCAAGTGATCCAATCAATTGTTTTACACTGAGAGCTCATTCACGAAGCTTCCATTCAGCATCAATCCAATGAACTGCCATCCCAAATATAGCCACGCGGTTGGAGGTAGTCCAAGTGTCCTATGTAAATGAGACTTTTTCAACCAGGCTAAGCTCCACTGTAAACTGTGATCTATCTTCTTCAAATCTTTCATTTGCTGCATGTTATATTGTCTTGGATCTTGGAAGCTTCAAATTACAAAGTGAAAACTACTCACTTATTTTGTTGAATTCTGGATTTTCAATTATCGAAAATGGCATATCAGTATTGATGGTGAGATATAATAGTTCTGCTTTTGTTTGCTCTGGTGTTCTACCTGTAAATTCTGTTGTCAGATGAAAATATTCTAATACAGGTTTCTGACTAGATGAAGGCTTAAGTTTCCTATGAACTACTACATGAAACTTTTTCTAGTGTGTCCATAACCTCATTTTACTCCATGTCTTTTTCAAGTGTGTCCATAACCTCATCTTTTTTTCATTATCCACTCCTTCACCTTATAAAACTTGCATCAATATTCTCCATCAGTCCTTTTTATGTAGTATTTCAAGACAGGTGAAACTCCCATACGGTGAGAATTCTCATCTTCAATCAGTGGCAAATTAACTTTGATTTGTTCATGATTTGATGGGATCTATGTAATGAAAAATACTACCAACATTAAATATCATTAAAATTAAATAAATAAGAATATCTGATATACCTTGTCTCCAGTCATGCATGGACAAAAAATGGTGATTCTTTGAAGGATGGGCAACAAGAGACTGTGATAAGAGATTAAAGGATGGTGGCACTATTGCAAGTGGGGGCAACACAAAATGCAGGCCAATAGAGAGTATGTATAAAGTTGGAAGAAGACAAATAGACAAGCTTAATTCACTATAGGAATTAGGGGACATTATCTATGGTTGTTAATATAAGAAGACGATAGCTCAAAGAGAGGTTAATGAAATAAACAGATGTAACTATTTTAGTGATAATAAAGTCAAAGTATAAGTTTTGATAAAATAGAGGAGGTAAAAATTGAAATAATAAATCTTTGAGGAGATTGATGGATGAGGGTAATAGATGTAAAGTAAAATAGGTTAGTAATAATATATTTTTTCTTAGCAAATAAAATATAATAAAAATAATTATAATTCATAAAATAAGAGGGTATCACTATATTATTTATTAATATAGAGTTCTACGTTCTGGGTTACTTGGTCTCGAATAAACCAATCCAAAATCAGATTGTGCAACAGAAGACTATCAATGACCAATCGTTGAACTCAAAACAGGGATACTAACATCTTCTTTTCCTGAATAAAGTCTGGGATTTGGTTGTTTAAATGACAAATTCAAGCCATTAAGAAGCCCATATTCTATATGTATCCATGTCATATTTAGAGCCTTGGATATCCTCAATGTTCACTCAGAGGTTTTTGAAAGAATTCTGATCCCCTCGTCATATAGTCTCATTGTTTAGATTAAGAACAATGTACCTGGTTTTCCTATTTCATGGGAATTATGGGAATTATGGGATTTATGGCTTGCTTTTCCTTTTTTGTTCAAGGATCTGTGCTTGTATTTTGGGATATTCTAGATCCAGGTTCTAAAAGAAATCTTTGAGTCACCCCACAAATTGATAAGCCTAAAATTGATGTCATTAAATGTGAGTTTAATCCTGTCTTTGGCATTCCAGCATATTCAATTAAATTTATGAATCGCCCTTAAATAAAATATAGGAATTTAGAATGCCTAAGAGATCGATCCACATGGAGTTATCTAGATCAAAAAACATCAGGTTAACACGTATTCTATTAAAAGTATAAAAAAATGTTGAAAGGAGGAATTCTTTATATGATTTTTTATTTTTTTAAAAAATCATAGATTTGAAATTTTAGTCACGATAAATCCAGGACTCAAATTTGTAAAACATTCAGTAAAACTGCTATAAAACTTCAAAACTCAATAAAAATTATGTTGAGATTTATTTTGATATTTGTTCATGATTTTAAAAAAGAAAGAAACACAACTTCAACTTGAAAAATAGAGATGAATGATATTTTGAAAAATATACAGAAACATAGGGTTGATGAACTTAAATTGTAGCGATGTAAAATCCCAAATTTAGAGAGAGGAAGGAGATAAAATGATCTATAGGGAAAGTAGATAGAAATGGGCAAAAATGTAGATTTTAGTCTAGTGTAATATAGATATATGAATCTAAATGGTAATTGAGATAAGAAACATAGGTTATAAATTGGCATGCTTTAGAATTTTATTTTGATTGCAAAGAAGTTCTCACAACTATCAAAAATCATTATACGCTATGAATATGACACCCATGCCATGGAGCTTTACCAACAATCAAGAAGGAAATTGAAGAATGAAGAAGAACTTACTGGACAGCAGTTGTATTCTTCTGGCCAACTAGGTTAGGTCAAGCCTGGTTCATGCTCCCCCCCTCTCTCTTCTCAAGTGAAATTTAATTGTCTGACCATGTGAGTGGATAGAGGGTTTAAAAACCACGTGACCCTGATAAATTGGGCCAATCAGTCTATGGGATATCAAGATATCACCACTTGAAAATTTCTGAATTTTTGCTGTTCAATTTTACTCTCTCCTCCACACAAGCATAATCTGATTTCTCCATAAGTCTTCTCTTGGAAGACAGAAACTGAGATGCCATAAGCTGTCCTCAGTGCTACAAAAGTTAAGACTGCATCATTTAAATATTAAAACTCAACTCAAGTCAAGTAGCCTTTTCTAGGTACTTGGTTGTCTTGTATAGAGTAGAAAAAATCACAGCTACATATTATCTAAAAAATACAACAATTTCATGAAATTTATTCACTCCCACCCCCTTTAATCCAAATCCTGAATTAGATCTTTTACGTGTAGAAACAAACACATAAATTTTCATTTTTCTTAGTACACACTATAATTCCAATCTTTTTTCAAATCATTTATTAATTTCAACCAAGGTAAAGATATATGGAACAACTATCAAAGACTATAAAAATATAGAATGGACAAGCTTATGATGAAAATCTCTTTCAAAATAAGATATATTCAAATAAATCAATTAATCTTGGCATTGGTGGTTGTAAATATTAAAATGAATTATGAGTCATAAAAATAAATATATAAACAGATTCTGCAACTAGATGCATGATTGTGTTTTTTGTGTGCTAAAAATCACCAGGAGAAAATAGATGGAGTGTTTAGTGCCGTGTAGAAGTAGAGACATACCATAATTTTTTCTAAAAAAGAGAAGTAAGATAAATGTGTTAGAAACTATTTTATGTTAAAAGCATTCTGTTTTTATGTTAAACGCTAGAGGGGGAGAGTTATTTGTGGAGCCCTAAAAGAAACGTCTTCTTTATCAACCAAACAGAAGCTTAGATTCTATCAAAAGAAGGTGATCTTCTTAGGTTTCATTGTATGATGCAAAGGGATAACAGTTCAATCTAAAAAGGTAGTGCCATTCAAGATTGGCTTAGTTCTCTAGTGTTGCATGATGTGCTTACTCTCAGTTCTATCATGATAATCATGCCTTTGTGGAAATCAAGTACCTAATTGGCCAAGCCCCTCATTTTCTCAAACTACACATATACAATTACATTTCATAGAGAATTAACATCTTCGAGTCACACGTCAGTAATAATCTGCATATGAGAAAGAGCTATAGGTGATTGTCTATGTTTTATGACACCAGAGCCATGAATTCATTCCATTATATCACATTATTCTGTAAACTATTTGAGCTCACAAAAACTTCTTACTATTTGCCATCATGAGTGGGCAAGATACTTGCATTTAGTTTCATCTTAAAACACAAGAGAGGTGTTGAGAATAAGTAGCAGATGATTTGAGCAGAAATGACACAATCTTACCATGCTAGAGGCCCACTTGGTGGGTATTTGAGTCATCTTGAACTATATAAAGAATGCTCTGATTCGGCTTCCATGCATCAGCAGTTACAAACATGACCCTCCGCTACCAATGGTGAATCCAAATCATCTAATTGGAACCTATTAAAAAAACAACTGATTATGTGTCCCAACCATATTCCTTTTAGTTTTTTTTTATATGGGTGCTCCATCAAGGAGGCTTAGCAAATCACATAGTGCAGTCCAAAATGCATCTTTGTGGTATGTTATGGGCTCCTCAAGCACGGCCTTGCGCAAATCATTGCTCACACTATTGTGTATTTTCAAATCTACTCACAGGTGAGCGAAACAAAAAAAATACTAATTTGTATGAACCTTGGCATCCCCATAATGTGTTACACTAACCAACACATGGATTTTCCCCCGAGCCTTATTCCAATAGTCAACAGCTCTGATGTCATCTTTTTAGTCATAGACCAATTTTGAAAAATGATACATTTAATTGCATGCCAAAAACCTCAAAAGCATTTCATATTGCCGTACTGTTCTTTACAGAAATTATTCATCTTTGTGGCCTTCCTCAAACATTCATTTATGATCAAAAAATGAAATTTCATCATGTGGGGACGAATCGGCGATCTTACACAACCTTCAATCCCCAAGGTGATGATCAAATTAAGGTGGTAAATATTTGCATTGGTGATTTTCCTTTTTATCTTATGCGTGACTGTTACATCTCATGGGCTTCCCTCCCATCACATGTTGAATTTAAAAATAGTAATACTCCAAATATGTTAACATTTCCATGCTTAATATAGTCATCAGTCACAAAAGACTATTGATCACAAATTGTTAAAAACCAGTACCAACTATCACATGGTACGTAAAATATGACAGTTCACTCTGACTCTCTTCACACTGATTTATATGCACAGGTAAATCTCTCCAGCCATGTTAGTAAGACCTTTTAAATTGATATTAAACTATGACGGACCAATGACCTTGCATTACATTATTTTTCTCTTCATTATCATCATCTTTAGGTTGAAATCATATTCCTTATCATCAGGTCAATTCCATCCCTTTCACTTTCTACCCCACCTGTGTCTTTCATATCATCGTGCCTTCCTCATCTTACCATTATCCCACATACAAATCTTTTTATCATCACATACTTTTCAATCGATCTATCTTATTTTCAAGATTTTTTTCATTGATACAAACATGGTGGTACAGCGTATGTTTCTGCCACGCTGGCATCCCATGTGATATCAGTTTATATAATCCGGTGGGTGTGTTACGTAAAAAGAAGCTTCTAGGGCTCTATGGTATGAAAGCTGCTGAATATGGTGATAGTGGTGATTCTTGCTTCGTGTTGAGGAAGTGGATGATGGTCTATTTTACTATATGTTCTGGTGACTAGTAGGCTCCCCCACGTGGTTTTTATTTTGGGATTCATTGATCTGTTGATGTGGAGGCATTGCCAGACGTAGGCCATGCGTTTTCTTCCCTCTATTTTGTTTTGCTTCAGATATTGAGTTGTTCGAAGAATGATTTTTGATGCTCTTTCCTAGCTTCTGGTGGATATTATGTGGCTGTCAAGCCAATCACATGAACATGTTATTTAAGTTTATTGTATGAAATATTATTTTCATTATTATTCTAATGTGAAGTTTATAATGAAGTCCATGAATACATGCAATGACATAGTAAATTATGATGAGATCATAATACAGACATCACTATTCTTTAAACATGTATTTTAGATATTCCTATTGGATGGATAGTCGAAAGGGATGCTAAATTATACCAATAGAATAGTACTAACTGATCCTATTGTGGATGATGTGACCACATAAAATGATCGATTTGGAGAGTAGAATAATAATAGGTTTACACCTAGATATAGAAGAGGGGGGAGAGAGAGAGAGAGAAAGAGAGAGAGAGAAAGATAGAGAGTGGCTAAAACCCATTTACATAGCCCACATTAGGTCCTCTCTTTTCACACCTACTTATATGATAAGTATAACTCATCCTATGGTTATTAGTGTGGCGACACTAAGGACAGATATTGGGTGATATTTGGAGAAAATAATTCACTGAATCGATCCGTATGAATCCCTAGATGGTTTTACACCTAAATGTCAATCAAGGTAATTCATGTCACAATTGTATAAGTGATCCATAGAACTGACACACCAAGGAAATCTCGTGGATGGATGACTACATTTTGATTATGAATTGCGACCTTGTAATCATGGGATTCAGACAAGTCATAGCTCAGATGTAGTTAAAACCTCACGGAGGTGATTGAGTGGTCAAGATGGGATCATCTACCCTTGGTATAAGAGGAGATGGACTAAAGGAGGACAATACAAAAAATTCCTAGCCAGAGTACTGAGGATATTGGAGAAGGAGTTCTCCAATGATCCCCGTTACACATCAATAGAATTTGAATGACATATTAGGGTTTGATGATAAACTATACCCTAAGTTGTTCGAGAGTCTCGTGCGGATGATGTATTATCCATATATAATAACCGATGACGGCAAAGGTTCCATGAGATAGTTCAAAGACTACTCGATATCTTTAAGAGCAGGAGGTGTAGCTTGGCACCCCACGGGGTAGAAACTTAACCTATCGATTGGGTTAAATCGATCCTTAGTTAATTAATTTACATGTTGATATAGTTAATTAATATGGATGGCCAATAATTATTATTGGACCACTAAAGTTATTAACAAGAATGGTACATGGGCCCATCAATGTTTAATTTATATCGGTCATCTGAAGGAGTTTGCCAAACCACCTTAAGCATTTTATAGCTGTACAAGATGACGCCAGGTGTTAATCACCAATTAAGTAGGGCGGATATGTGAATTGTCAGTGGTGATTCTTGTCGGTTTAGCAGTGTGGTCCGATCGGTTTATGCCATTCTTCTTAGTTCATATAAAATTTTCTGGTCATGAGATGTTTCGTTTCCATTTCCTATTATTTGTCTCCTTCCATATTTCCCATAGTAGAAAAAGAAAAGAACATCTAATTTGAATGTGTGTTTTGCTTTCTTGATATATTTTCTTGCAGAAAAATTGTATTCATCCCCCAAAAGAATTGGCTGTGCGGTGTGGGAGTTCCTATTTCTTCAAGAACCATGTCCATCACTACTGTGCTGATTCACTCTGATAGAAAAGATGTAATCTATCCTCCATTGATGTGAAAACTGTACAACATTAACATTTAAAGGCCAGTTGTATTCCATGGTATTGGCAGTTTGTAACCAAAGGTAGTCGAAGCAGTCTCCACCAAAATATGCTAAGTTTGCATAGTAGGTGGGCTTGTCCCATATGCTTTAGAAAATGTATGAAGATGACTTTTTTCCAATAATATGATCATGCTGAATTTGTAGTGAAAAGACCTTGTGTCTCCAATGTCCATATGGTTTTCAAACTGTACAACATTGCGTATCCTGCTTTTCCACTGATCTGATTTTCTGATTTTGATGATATTAATGGTATTTAGGCTAGCACCCATAGAGACAAGGTCATCCTTCCATGAGTTTCTTAGCAGCTCAGTAATGGTTTAATTATAATTAGTAATTTTCAGATCTTGAATCTCTTTTAGCCATCCTGACCCTATCCAATTTGTGCTCCAGGCATTTAAAAGGCATCTTCCAACTTCCATCCTAATGTTTTTAGTCATTTCTTTCCATGAATCAAAGCGTATTTTGATTTTCTGGGGTGGACGGCTAGGACATTGGATGGACCTTAGTGGTCCAAACTTGGCCTGTAAAAAATCGCTCCATGGATTAAACCTAGTAATACTACCGGGCTATTTTCATTCTTAGAACTTTGATGATATCTCCAATGTTGTGTATACCCAGACCTTTCTTTGACACTAAATAACAAACTTTTTCCCAAGAGACCCATTGCTTCTTCTTACCTCCCTCTCCATTTTCCCAAAAGAGGGTAGCCATTCTATGGTAAGCTATATATTGATGACACGTGGATCAGAATACTACTCAGAACATTGTTGATTAATGTCAACTTAGCACCGGAAGATAATAGTCTTCCTTTCTATCCATCTAATTTTTCCATTATGTTGTGTATAATATCTTCGAAATATTTGTGTTTTGCTTGTCCTTTCAAAATTGGACTCTCAAGATACTGAAATGGCATCTTTCCAACAGTAAAGCCTGTAATTGTTTGTATTGGTTTGGTTTTATTTGCTGAAACTTTGGAAGACAGGAATATAATGCCTGAGTAGTACTCATATGAACTAAGTATTTTCATCAAATTCCTTAGGGATCGGGTACCCCCATGCATGAAGATGATGGTGTCATCAGCAAAAAAACTATGTGAAATCCTCGGGCATCCTTGCTTGATCTGATAATATTTTATGACTCTATCCTCTAAGGATTTGGATATTTTTCTGCTGAGTACATCATGGGTGCCTTATCTGAGTCCTCGTGAGTTTTTGAAGAAAGGGGTCGAGTTTCCATCTACAATTTGATGGAGGACCGTCCAGTTGATCGAGCTCCGACCCATTACTAGCCACCTCGCACAGCCTGAGCCAATGTGAAGAACCCACGCTTCCACTATTAGGTTTGAGAAGCAGCATCATCGTCTTGCTTTGTATCGTGTGTTTTTATATAATTTTTCATTTTTGTTGTCTTTGGATAGTCGGGAGGCCCCCCTTGCGTGAGTAGCGGCCTCCTGACTACGTTTTTATTTTAATTATGATTAGTTTCCATCTTTAGGGGGAGGAAATCCATGTTGGGCTTCTTCTCCCCCTAAAGAGTCCTTTTAATGGGAAGCTCAATAGGCTCTTCCTTAAAAGGGGACCCAATTGGGCCACCCACAATTGCCACTCCTTCTCTATATGAAGGGGAGGGGTGGATGTGAGAAAGAAGGCTTGTAAAAATGAAGAATTTCCAGATCTGTTTGTTCGGTGGCAGTTATTTTGTGTTCAATTTCTACTTTTTTGATGAAAAAATATATATCGTAAAAGAACAAAGGTGATTTGCACTGTTTGAATTTGCATCCAGAGTTCCCATCATTATCGCCCTCCTGGACTAGTCTTGAGACTACTATGTTCAGTGAAGACTGAAGTTTTGTCTTGAATTGAAGATTGAATCTGGAAGGACTACGGTGAATTTTCTTCTAGAATGTTTGTTCGGTTACCTTTGAAGTCCCGATTGTCCAGATTGGGTTGATGAATTTGAAGAAGAAACTGAAGATTGTGAAGAGACAAATCTCATCATTGTTGTCTTGGACCTCCATTAACGGTTTCTTCTTCATTGTGCACTCAAAATTAAAGGATTGTTCCACCGGTGATCAGAATCATGCAGTTGACTATCTTGAGAGGTAGTTGAATCATGCATTTTTGGGATCGAAAATCCCTTCCGCAAGTGAGATCCTGCATATCTATTGCAACTCCCGTACAATCAAGTAATCATGGATTGTTGATTCCTATCGACTGAATTCATGGGACTTGGTTCTTGACTGCTCCATCTCCCTTTGGCGTAATCATCCCGGATAGTTGAATTCATGGTAAAATGGTGATCTATTCTTGCGGCGCTGCTGGAATGCATTCAAGTAAAAAATACTCACCGTGTGATTGCACCATTTGATTCTCTTTATCATATGTTGTTGAATCCTGTTGATGGTCAGTTTAACGCCAATTTGGAAGTGAAATTCTCTATTCGTTTATGGGAATCCCCTTCTGCTTGTGGTGGATTATTTTTTTTCTCTGAATATTGGGTGTTTCATCCTCTCCATCAACATTGGGGAACAGGTGATACTTATCTATTAGCACGAACTCTTTGACCCAATCAGGAATCACACAATCCTGTTTGTGCTGCAAGTGTGCATTTCACGGGGTCAACTCATTGCTGTCGGGTTGAAAGCTAATCGTTAGAAACCCCTAGGTCAGCAACTCATATACACTTGCTACAACTCCTCGAGTCAAGAAGATAGTGTGTATGAACTCTTCTTCAGGGTTGCTATGACCAGTATTCATCATTGCGTCTGGGACTCATCTGTCAGCTAATCGTCAAGAATCCCTTGGTCAGCTACTCATATACACTTACGATCACTCCTTGAGTCAAGAAGATCCTGTGTATGTACTCTTCTTCATGGCTACTACGACTAATATTCATCATTGTGTCCGAGACTCTTTTGTCAGGTGTCGATCTTTCTCTCCCCATCTTTTTACGGTGTTATTTATCTCTTTCAGTACGATCTCTTAATTGCTCATCGCCAAAAGTTAATTTAAACGTGAATTTTGGAATAGTCACCCAATTTGTGTTAGAAAAATTCTTGACGGTGTTGGGTCTGATCGATTATATTGATAGTGCGGACACTCTTGGACGAGATTGTTCCCCCATTTGTCGTCTTTTGATCTGTTCACACATGTCATTGGGAGCTTGCTCCTGATATAACGCGTCACATGCTGTCCAATTGAGCTGCATCTTGAATCATCTAATGACTGACGTATTTCTTGTTATTATTCTCTCAAATCATATACATTATTCCACATCATTAACATCGCATTTAGAGTTTACACTCCGGACGTAACACGAAGTGTCAATTTCGACCGTCGTGTTACATCACAATTATCGAGAAGGGGGTATCTGTAACACATGCTTTAATAAGTGAAATCTATTTTTGACAAAAACCATATGACGTAGGAGGGCTACAGAATGGACGACTAAGGAATGGATGATGAAGGAATGGACGACTGGGTTGACGGAACAGACTACGGGTAGATGGACAACTAGGGATGGATCGCATACTGGAGGGATAAAACAGCCACAGAAATGATGTGAAACGACGACGGCCGGGATCGATCGGCGCGTTTCATGTCACAGGGTTATGATGCGAATGTAAGGGATGTAAGCCGAACGATGAGAAAATACGAATGAGCAGATAAGGACTTGATGGATAGCGACGTCGGCCGTACCGATCAACGAGAGAGGAGTGATCCTAAGATCAAACTCACAAGAATCCCTACGCTCGACAAAGTGTCTAGTCCTATCTGATGATGTTCGAGAATATCACGGTAGCGGACGCGATAGGGGAAGACGAGACTGTCGAAGATAATAATACTGGAGTTTATGGAGGGGAGACGAGACTGACCTTTGTATCGCTTAGTCCAAGGCGTCCAAGTTGTCGAGCGGATGCTTAGTGTCGGGTCGTGCGGACGAGTGTCGTTGACGAGGATGAAACCGGGTGCGGACGGTGCGGTTGTAACTACCAGCAGAGAGCTGAGTCCACGGGTGGCGTGCAGCAAGAGTCGGAGCAGCGGGCGCACAAGGCGCGCGCTTGGCTGGCGCACGGCGTAGTCGTGTGGGCGGGCAAGACAGCGAACCAAGTATCGTGGGAATAGTCGTGTGGGTGGGGCAGAAAACCAAGTAATCGGTTATGGCGTAGAGGGTGGGAGTCAAGAAATCAAGAAAGATGAGGACGAGGGGAGGGCGAAGGGGAGGACTAAGGGGAATCAAGGAGATATGGTGAGATCAAGAAATCAAGAAATCAAGAATTCAAGAAATCAAGGGGAAAGAAAGGTGGGCGATCAAGAAAGACAAGAGGAGGCGGTTGGGAATCAAGAAACGATGGGGAAAGGAGGGTGGGCGATCAAGAAAGGCAAGACGAGGCGGTTGGGAATCAAGAAACGATGGGGAAAAGGAGGGTAGGCGATCAAGAAAGGCAAGACGAGGCGGTTGGGAATCAAGAAACAATGGGGAAAGGGGGGTGGGCGATCAAGAAAGGTAAGACGAGATGGGGGGTTCAAGAACGTGAAGGGACGGATCAAGAAGTTCAAGAAAATGGGTGGGGCGTGGTAGAATCAAGAAACGGGGCGAGGGGAAGGAATCAAGAAAACGTGGGGGAGGGGAAAGAGGGGAAATTCAAGAAATGTAGGAGGGTGTTCAAGAACGGTGGTGGGGTGGATCAAGAATGAATAGAGGGGGGGGGTATGGATCAGGAATGGTGGAAGGGTGGAAAAAGGTACCAAGAAATGGCTTTCTTGAACTGTAACAACCAAGAACCCTCCAAGAAAGAGGAGTTCTTGACAGATCTGGGGTGTGCTCCCTCAGCGGAGCAGATTTCCCCGGTTGATGGCGTGTCGGCGACGCTTCTTGAATCTCCCAAGACCCCCGGAGTAATCTCGACGAAGGCCTCTTTCTATTCTTGATGGTGGCGGCTTCTTGAAACTCTTTCCTCGTACCGAAGTGATCTCGACGGCGCGCTTTAACACGTCTCCCTCGGAGTGATCTCGACGGGAGAGACGTGGGCTCTACCCACGGAGTGATCTCGACGTGGGGTGGGGCTAGCCAAACCCCCTACACTACTCTCTACGATAGGGGGGGAGACGAATTGTGAATAAACTTTTCAACAATGACTCCAAGGTGTTCCTTGGGCATGCCATCCCCTTATATTGTGAGGATGGGTGCCAAGTGAACGTGGGAGAGGACGAACCGTCGTGAGACGTGGTTCGGCCTCTCCTTACAAATTCAAAATACAAACATAAAAAGTAAAAACGACGAGGATGGGGCCCAACAACATTGGCCCAGTCCACGAATCCGAAAATACAAACACACATGAAAATGAGCATAAGTAAAAAGATAAAAGTTCTTACGCGGGGTACTTAAACCCCGGGTGGCGAGCGTCGGCGCGAGCTGCTCAGCGTGGCTGATGACGTCCCGTCGCGTCATCCTCGAGATGGTTCTTCATCATCGTGGCGTCGTCGTTGAGATGGTCCTCATCAAGAAATCACACGTTCGAATTCAGACTTTAAAACCGATGAAAATCTGGTGGTGCAGCTCCGACCCTTATCGAGGGCGGGAGTACTGTCTTCCCCCACCGCGAGGATGCCTAAGCACCAAAATCAATATCCGAATTCACGTTGCAAAGAAACACTCAAGAAAGAGAGAGAAGAAGTGGAAATGCAATCCAAATCTAATTATGACGGCGGTGAAAACTTCTCGAGAAAACATTGGATGGGGAACACTTTCGATACCAAAGAGTTCAAGCGTACCTCGACACCGTAGTGCATGAAGAGGATGCGGGAAATTCCGATCGTGACGAGGCTGGGCGAATCCGGGCATTGAGCGGCCCACTGGACGAGGAAGATTCTGGGCATTCTAGGCGTTGAACGGCCCTGGTAGAGAGTAGATGTCTTTGTCTTAAAGTCAGGCATAGGCGAATACCCGTGCGCGCGAAGCATGCATAGGGTGCGCTGCACGCCCTCCGCGCACTCCGCGCGCTCCGTGTGCTCTACGCACCAGGAACGTGCTTAGCGAGCACGGCTCGAAGCGTCGGATGGCATTGACGACGACTGGCGCTGCCGATGTCAAAGTCTTGCAGGGCGGCCTGGGCGGCCCTGGTTGGGGCGGCCCCAATCAGGCAGCCTGGGGGCGGCCTCGGCGGCCCTAGCAGGGGCAGCCTGGCTGGCGTTTGGGCGGCCCCAAGCGGGCAGCCTAGGGGCGGCCCTGGTTGGGGCGGCCTGGGCGACCCTAGTTGGGGCGGCCTGGGCGGCCCTAGTTGGGGCGAGAGAGAGACAGAGAGAGAGAGAGAGTAAGAGAGAGAGAGGATGGAGAGAGAGGATGGAAAGAGAGGATGGAAGGCCGATGTCGCGAAGCAGTGGCGGCGGCGGCGACGACGGTACTAGGGCTGGCGAGATAGGGAAGCTTGGGCAGTCCTCCAAGAAGAGTTAAACAAAACTCAATTCTTGAAATATGATTGCCTAAGTGTTTCTTGAAAACAATGGCCTTTATATACAGGCCTTGGAGGAAAGAAAAAATGATGAGAAATTAGAGACGAGAAATTAAAGACGTGCTTCATGTCACGCCAAAGGGCAGTTGTTGATCTGCCTCTGGCGACGTGTCATGACGCGTGTAGGGACGTTTGCGGGTGGAGACGTGTGTGATGATGGTTGTGGCATGTTCGTGGCGGGGATGTTGACTTCGGTTGACTTCACTGTTGTGTCCATAGCAGAGATGTTGACGTTGGTTGATGGCGGTGGTGCGTCCGGTGTCGAAGCATTGGCGTCCATGCCACCACCATAGCTTCGTAGAGTCTTAAAAAAAGG
Source organism: Wolffia australiana (assembly GCF_029677425.1). NCBI lineage: Eukaryota > Viridiplantae > Streptophyta > Magnoliopsida > Alismatales > Araceae > Wolffia > Wolffia australiana. The sequence goes on along the minus strand of NC_135839.1, from coordinate 11,902,614 downwards.
ACCACTCCATGTGGTCATATGTCTTTCCATATCTAACTTCACTATCAGATTTCTGCCTCTGATCTTCCAATCTATCATGTGATAATTCTTGCACTAGCGCTACACACTCATGTATAGATCTTCCTTTTACAAAAACATAATTTTCTCTTGACATCAATTTTGGAATTGATTTATTCAATGTTTGGGAGTGAATCTTGGTAATGAATTGGTTAATTGTATTGGATAAGCTTATCATTCTCAATTCGAAAAATGAGTGTGGATTTGGTACATTTTGGATATCAGATATGAAAGTGCTCTTCCAAGCTATGGGTAAAAAATGAGGGAAAACTCTCTTATTGCATCAAATAGATCTATCTTCAGCATCTGCCAACATGTCATGAAAAACCGTAGTAAAATCCACCTGGAGTGCTCAATCATGTGTCATCTTTCGAAGCAACTTCAATCTCTTCCATAGTTGGATGTTGACGCAACCCCATATTATCCTGCATTGTTAGAGTTCTATGAATTACCTGGTGAGAAGCTGAATGATGCGCGACTCCATTAATCAACCTACGACACAGAGTTCTACGCAGTCGTCTATGCTGTGAAGCACTGGCGGCAATATCTCCTCTCGAATGAATTCGTGCTCTTTCTAGATCACGAGGTACTCAAGCACCTTCATTGCTAGCAGAAGTTGAGTGACCACTACGTGAGATGGATTGAGTACCTATCGGACTCCTTCGTCATCAAGCACAAGAAGGGCAAGGACAATGTCATCACTAATGCGCTCAGCCGATGAGCCTATGTGCTTAATATGATGAAGGTAAAGATTCTCATGTTTGAGCTAATTGGGTAATGATATGCCAACTGTCGTGACTTCGCGCCCGTTGTCAAAGAGATCCAGCGAGCACTATCCCATGAGCTTTTGGACTACGTAATCACCTATGGCTTCCTCTTCTTTCGAAACAGGCTGTGCGTGCCACGCATGTCACTTCGTGACTTCCTTACATGGGATTGTCGCACCGGAGGTCTTAGTGGTCACTTCTGCAGCGAAAAAACCAAAGCCGTCGTGGAATATCAATTCTATTGGTCCATCCTTAAGCGCGACGTTGGTAACGTCATCGACTAGTGTCGCGTATGTGTCTTGGCCAAGAAGGTCAAGAAGAGCACAAGGTTATACACCACGCTACCAGTGCCCAAGTGTCCATCAAACGATGTCAGCATGGATTTCATCCTAGGGTTACCGTAGATCGCCAGAGCACGACTCCATCATGGTCGTCATTGATAGGTTTTCGAAGATGGCGCACTTCTTGCCTTGTATGAAGATGTCTAACGCCACTAAGGTCGCACAATTATTCTCCTAAGAGGTTGTGCACCTACATGGCTTGCCCATTTTGATCATCTCCTATTGAGATGTCTACTTCACAAGCTACTTGTTTCTAGAAGACTTTGTGGAGTCTCCTCGAAATGAAGCTTAAGTTCTCGACGGCTTACCACCCTCAAATCGACGGTCAGATGGAGATATTCAGTCAAAGTTTAGGTAACCTACTATGGTCCCTAGTAAGGGAGTACCTGATGACATGGGATTTGAGAATCCCCCGCGTCGAGTTCACTTATAACTACTTGGTGAATCCAACCAGTGGGTTGAGTCCTTTTGAGATCGCCTATGGCCATGCTCCTCGTTGTCCCCTCGACATAGGACCCTTAGATCCTCATGTTAGAGTATCCGAGGATGGTCTTGCATTCGCCCAGCATGTTTCGTCTTTGCATCAGCATATTCATGATAGGATCACCAGTTAAAATCCTTTGTAAAAGCAGGTTGCCAACTTGCATCGCCAACCCTGAGCAATTAATGGTGAGACTTAGAGCGGAGAGATTTTCTCTCGGGACGGCTACCAAGCTACATGCTCATAGCACTAGCCCGTTCTTGATCCTCCAAAGAGTGTATGATAATGCCTACATCACTAAAATCCATCCTTCGTGGGATCATCGACTAAAATCCATCGTGAAGACTATTGCGTTGTCCTTGACATGGAAAATACCGATTCACTAGTCTGAAATCAGAGGTCTATATCGGTAAAACTCTATTTTGAACAGATCCATTAAATTGTGTGATTAGAATAACAATAGTTTTGTTCGGTACAATCTGCCTTATTTAACCTCTTCCAACTGGGACTCCAAGTGGCTCATGACTCCACAATGCCATTGTTACATTGGTTTTGGTCCTGTGATTGGAAATAGTTATCTGCACAGCTTAAATGCAACGTTGCTCTGTGGGCTTCCATGCACGTCAGCTGACATTTGCATTTTCTTCCAGTATCCCAAGTCATTTTCTTCCCTCCCTAATTCTATAGCATTGGTTGTGTCTTTTAGTATAGATTTTGGAATGCTCCACTACCTCGAGTGATTTTAATAATTGATATAGGACTTAGCCTCCACCATCGTGTTTGGACATTCTCTTTGATGGTATTTGGATCTACTCGTTTACATTGGCGGTGTGGACATCCTAGGACGAGAATCATCCCCCACTACATTGAACCCTTGAGTCGATCACCTGGGTCATTAGGGCTTGATCATGACAAAACCCGTCACGTGTCATCCAACTGAGCTGCGCCTCAAGTCATTCAACCATTGACGTACTTCACCTTATTATTTTCTCAAAGTCATATACATTATTGCACGACATTAACATCACATTTAAACTTTACCCTCCGGACGTAACACGAAGTGTCGAATCCAACCGGCGTGTTACATCAAATTGGTATTAGAGCCGATTGTGCTAACTTCTGTGCTTAGAACTGTCGGTCCGAGAAAAAAAGATATTTATTTATCTCATCTTTGCACGTCTTGCATGCATTCATATTTTTTAAATTCATATCACATGCATTCATGCATGTACTTGTCATTTTGTCATTGTAGGAACCCAATCCTATATGTAGTATCTGGATAAGACAATGGGTCAGAATTGTTACCCCATTTGGGGCGACTACATGATCGATCATGGATGGGAAAATGACCCCATCACTTACGATCTTCAGATGGAAGATAAATTTTATATTCATCGTTTGCGCACTTGGACGAAAACTACTCGGATACCTATCCAGAGGGTGGGGTATCATGCTTTTGCGATTCTACCACACCTCAGAGACCAAGTTGGCTTTATCGATGCCCATCTCAGTGGTATTGGTCTCCCAAGCCAGTTACCACTAGTGTTGATGGAGCAAGTCTGACAGGTGGGATGATCATTTTACCACTATCTCCTCAGCCTAGATGCCCGCCGCGATAGCTGAACGACCGTTACCGAGAGTGACATGATTGTTATCGTAATAGGACAATCGTTACCAGGATGATCGCCATCAGAATGATCATGATCACTACCATGATGATTGTTACAAGGATGTTCGCCATCAAGGTGATTACGATTGCTAGCTAGAGGATGGCTACCAGATTGATCACCATCAAGATGATCAGTATAAACAGCAGACCGATCATATCGGGACCATTGTTAACAAGATGATCGCCATCTAGACGATCATGATCACTTCTCGGTTGATCGCTACTTGGGTGATCGCCATCAGGACAAACATTATCAAAAGCAGAATGATCACTATCGAGTTGATCACTATCATGATGATCCCCACCCAAATGATCTCCACCAGGACGATCACTATCGACTGTGTGACGATCATTACCACCTGCACGATGATCCCTACCAAGACTACTGATAAGCTCAATTTTAGTGGTTTTTACTGGTTATTTATCAGTTAATGCGTGTGAGGATTGAGCTTATACAACAAAATTTATAACCTCACAGCTTAGGGCGAGTGAGGGTCGATCCACAGGGAGACGGTAAAAAACAGCAGAAGAATTCTTTCTATCAAATCAGTTCTTTTAAATCTCAATACTCAAGTATAAATTCTGGTAAATGATCTTCAGTACAAACGACAGAGTTTTCTTTAAAAGTCTCGGTGCAGCAAATCTTTAGTAAGGATTTCCTTTACTGAGGATTTGCCTTTGCCCTTTGGGGCAATTTCACTAACACCCAGCGGGTGTTTGTGCACGCAGCGCGTCATACGCTTTGCTGGCGGCATGCGCGCATTAGCAGCTGCTGCACGCGCGCGTGCCTCTGGCGACGTTGCTGCAGCGCGGTTGGCGCGGGCGTGCTCGCGGACGCTGCTGCAAGCGGCAGTTGCGCGCGGGCAGCTGCTGCGCGCGGGCAATTGCTGCGCGCGGGCGTGCTGCGCACTACGCTGCTGCAGGCGGCGTTTGCGCGCGGGCAGCTGCTGCGCACGCAGTGCTGCTAGCAGCTTGAGCTGCTGGCGACCTAGGCTGAGGCCTGGGTCGCTGGCGGTTTGGCTGCTGGCTGCGTGTGAGAATTTCTAGTGCAAATTCAGTAGAGAGCTGTAGATGTTTTAGGGAAAACAAGAAGTAGGATGAATTGAACAACCAAAAAAACTTTAGATTAACTAAAACATAAACAACTCTGGTTGGAGAATGCTGAAGAACCTTCCAGGTTGCTTCAAGCCCAACCTAGATTGTCCAAGAGGGAGAAGAATACAAAGCTGAACTAGCTCAATCACTCCGACTTCGTGTCACGTCCTGTCCGGCGAGTCGGCGATCTTCTTGAGCGGATACTCTTCAGCTTGCCTCTCCTCCCAGCTCCAATGGCTCATCAGCTACTAGAGGGTCTGCAGAACACCTTCTTCTCCAAGCCCTAGCTTCCTTAGAGAAAATTCTGGACAACCTCAAAATGAACTCTCAAGAGAGTATTTATAGGTTTCTCTTAACACATGCCCCGGGGGCATTTTCGGAATTTTCTTCTTCTTGAATTTTCACCAACTCCGCTTGATTCTTGTCATCCTCCTTTGGTTGTCTTAACCTGTTTCTGAACTTACTAACCAAAAAATGTCAAATATAATCCACTTGATTCGAAGAATCAAGTGGGGTTAGTAATTTTATAAAATAATGCATATGCATGACAACTCACATGAATTAACTAAATATTCTTGATGCTTTGATACTTAAAAGTCTAAATATTTGATTACTTATTGAGAGTCATCAACTACCACCCCCATGATGTGTTGGGTTCAGTGACTTGGTTTGGCCATGGAAAACACGTTCCATGGATGCGTAAGTGTGTCAATCGATTCACAATTGATCTTTAGAACATATCATTGAAATTGCCTTTTTGGGGAACTTATTCCACCCTTGACATGCTCACTTTGAGATCATTCCGAAGCCGTTCACGTGTTTGGCTCTAGAAGTATCCACGGGATCACTCGGCACTTGGATCTCCACCTCTTCTTGTTCAACTCTCCTTCGAGACTCTCTCCTTGGTTGCAATAGAGAATGAAGAAAGGAGGGGCTCTCAAATGAGGCTTGCATGGGAGCTTAAAATGAGACCCCTTTCCCTCTTTATATTCCACTTAAGGTTTTTCTCAAAAACCCTACAAAGTAAAATATATCCACCAATGCCCTTATGACCTTGTGCGTGTGACCCTCTAGGCCCATGTATCATCCTAGTTAACAACTTTAATGGCCCAATAACATTTATTGACCAACCTTATTAATTAACTATATCAACATATAGATTATTTAAATAAGGATCGATTTAACACAATCGATAGGTTAAGTTTCTAGCCTATGGGGTACCAAGCTACACCTTGTGCTCTAGAAGATATCGAGTAGTCTCAAACTCTCTCACAGAACCTTTACCGTCATCTATACCGTCATCTATACGACTTAGGGTATGGTTTATCATCAAACCCTAATCCATCATTAGATTAGTATTGATGTGTAACAGGGATCATTGGAGAACACCTTCTCCAATATCCTCACTACCCTGGCCAGGGATTTTTTTGCATCGTCTTCCTCTAGTCAATCTCCTCTTATACCTAGGGTAGATGATCCAATCTTGACCACTCAATCATCTCCGTAAGCTTCTTACTATATCCGATCTATAACTTATTTGAATCCCAGGATTAGAGGCTCGTAAGTCATAGTCAAAACATAGTTGTCCACTCACGAGATGTTCTTGGTGTCTAAGGTCAGAGTATCACTTATACAGCCGTGACTTGAATCAACCTGATTGAAATTTTGGTATAATACCATTTAGGGATTCGTACGGATCAATCTAGTGAACTCTTTCTCCAAAAAGCACCCACTATCTGTCCTTAGTGTCACCACACTAATAACTACAGGATCATCTATACTTCTCGTATAAGTAGGATCAGTTAATGCAATTGTATTCGGATAATTTGATGTCCACCTCGACTATCCATTGAATAGGAATATTTAGAATACATGTTTGAACACTAGTGATCATTGTATTATGTTCTCATCATAATTCACTATGTCATTACACGTATTCATGGACTTCATTATAAATATCACACAGAATAATAATGAATGAAAATATTTTATTTAATGAACTTAAATAAATATGGTAGTGTGATTGGCTTGAAGGCCACATAATATTCACTAGGATGATCGTTATCGACAACGAGATGACAACTATCATCTACAAGATGACGATCCTAGACAATATGATGATTTCTACCGACATCAGCACGATTGCTACCTTGAAGATCGTCGCATTGACGATCGCTACCACCCGCATGATGATTATTGTGGATATTCAGATGATCGTCCCCTGCCATAGAATGCCCGACGCCAGCAACAGGACATACATCAGATAAGAGGTTCACCCTACAACCACTAGGGCCTACATTGCGAGTCGATTGATGTCCAATACTCAGCTTCGGGTGGACCATACCCACCACTGACGCCTTATGTTGCCCCAGCCTTGTATGGGCAAGGATCCCCGCCGGCGCTGGTAATGCCTTATGCTCTGCAAGCACCTCTTGCGGTGTACACCTATGGGCCCCACTGGCGCCCCCAACCGAGCATACGTTTTACGCACCTATCGTGCCCTATGCACAGCCCGCACCCTATATTGCACTCGACATGCCACCACAACATGTCTACCCACCGGCTGCACCTACTCTGTATGCCTCACATGCGGCGTCGATTACTCATGGGCCGAATGATCCACTATTGCGGCCTGCGCCTTATGCACTGGTTGCACACTCTACGCTACCGACAGGGTATTACTAGACCTTGATGCCCTCACCACCACCTACTGAACCCACGCCATATGCGCCCTTCACGCCGCGAACACCCTTTGAACAATATGCTCTACTAGCACAACATGTGTGATGTAATACGATGGCGGCCGAGATCGATCGGCTCGTATTACGTCACAGGGAAAATGATGAGTGGATTCGTAGTTAAATGAATGAATGTCGAGTAGAGATAATTCCCTTTAATGAGCAATAGTTGGACAATCACGAACGGGGAGGGAAGTCGATATCAATCACTATACGAGATATTGATCAGGATTAAACTCCCAATGACCCGTTGGACCAACTAAGACGTCTAAGGAGCGAGGGGCGTTTGACGGCCCGAAGATGTTCCATACCTAAGAATCAACGATTAATCTTCAACCACAAAGGAGAGGCCTATCTCTCGACGAAGGTGGCTATCCTATAATGATTATCGGAGTAAAGCAGGGTAGAGGAAGAGATAGCAGAAGACAGCACTAGAGACAGGTAATGATACTAGAAGTAATGGAGGGGAGACAGAGACATACCTGATTGACGATAGTCCACAGCGGGGGATGCAGCGTAGTTGACCGGTGGACGAAGGCGAGTCGACAGTGGGATAGCGAGCTGGAGCGCTCGGTCGAAGGCTTGCACGAGGGACACGAGCGGGCACCCCGGATGGCGTGCGGGCACTGGTTGGCGGCAACGTGAGGACAAAGCGGGCACTAGTCGGTGGGCATATGCGGGCCGCAAGAGCGCCGGGTGGCTGGGCGAAGGAGCACCAGTGGCGCGTGCGAGCTACTGGCTACGGGCACACGCAGGGCGGCACGTGGACTGGCTGCAGGCGGACGCCAGATGCACACACGGGACTGGACGCGATAGCCGCGCGAGGGCAGGGCCGCGCGTGGTCATATGCACGCGGGGCGGTGCCGCGCATGGCAAGGCATGCACGGGTTCGGTGCCATGCGTGGCAGCGCGCGTGCGAGCACGGTAGAGCACGTGTGGGCGCTGGCCGTGCTCAAAGACGTAGGTAGGCGGGCGCGGCCACGAGCATGCACAGGAGAGGGCGGGCGGCGGGGCGAGTGCTGGCGATGGGTGCATGGACGGGCGAGCACGGGGATGGAGGAAGAGTCGACGGGCACACTGATGATGGGCGGTCGGTGGAGAGGGCGAGCGCTGTCACCGGCGGATGGTGCGAGACCTCAAAGAGGAAGGTTTCTTGAAAATAACCACCCAAGAAGACTATGATAGAGGGGCGTTTCTTGATCTTCTTGGAGGGCTCTTGGAGAGTTCTGGGCGAATCTTGGCTGGATCTTGGTGGAGGGCGATGGCGGCGGCAGGCGACGGTGGCGGCGGAGACGTTAGCCTCCACGAAGAGGTTTCTTGGATGTTTCTTGGGGCCTAATAACCCAAGATTCCCAAGGAGAGAACGTTCTTGGCCTGTAGAGGGGCGGTTCTTGGAGGCGGTTGGTGGAATCTTGGGGAGGAACGACGGCGACGCGTACCCGGAGTGATCTCGATGGTGACGGTTGATGACGCTTCTCCCTTGATGACGGTTTCTTGAATCCTTGAGACCCTTCGGAGTGATCTCGACGGGGGGCTTCTTTGCTTCAAGGAACGAATTCTAGAATCTTTAAGCAACCCAGAGTGATCTCAACGGGTTGTTGAAACACGACGCCATGGAGTGATCTCGACGTGACGACGCAGGCTCTAACCACGGAGTGGTCTCGACGTGGGCGAGGATAGCCAACCCTCTCTACATGCTCACTATGATACGGTGGAGACAAGAGTTGGAAACTTTTCTTCAACAATGACTCAAACTTTCACTTGGGCATGTTATCCCCTTATATAATGAGGGTTGGTGCCAAGTGAGAACGTGGGGAGGCCGAACCCTCGCGAGACATGGTTCAACCTCTGTTACAATTCAAAATGAAAAACATGACAAGGACGAGGCCCAACATCGGCCAGTCCATAAAGTCCAAGAACGAAAATAACAAAAGATAAAAATAATAAAAGGGAAGATAAGATGCTTATGCGGAGTACTTAAACTCCGGGTCACGAGCATCGGCGCGGGCAGCCCGTCGTGGCTGGAGATGTCCCGTCTTGGTTGCAGTTGGATGGTCCTTCATCAATGTGCTTCAAGTGACTTATATGCCCCCGGCCACATACCAGCCTTGTCACATTGCTTCTGAGCATGACACTCGGTATGATGATGATTCCAATTTGATGAGGACTACTATGGTCCACAATTTGATGATTCCTATCGGCGACTATCCAACGACGAGTATTACAATGATGCTGTTAGAGCTTCCTCATCGACACCGTCATGCTAGGACCACTAGGAGGACTAGGAGAAGTGCTTGTAACACACCAGACGCACGTACGTGCGTGACTTGTACTAAGTCCCTAATATTTGGTCGTGTCCTTACTGCACCTCAGCTAGATGAGCTCAAGACTTCTCATAATGTTACTTTCCTAGTAGACCCATCGAAAAGGCCTCTGCTATTGTCAAGGCTATAGTTTACTTCCGGTACCAAGCCAGATGTAGATGTGCTCGATGCCATGCCTAGTAATGACCTTCTGATAGAGACTTCGATAGAGACTCTGCCACAACAAACTATTCAAGGTAGTTCACTCACTAATTCGGGGCTAGTAGAGCTCGATGCTACGAGATGTTATGATCTCCCGGAAGACCGTCCGTAGGAGTTTCATCTACTTGGGAAGCTTCAATTTACCTTTACTTATATGCTCGAGCTACCTGAACTCTTGGCTAAGTCTAGTGATGGATTCCCAGACGAGTAGCCAGAGGAGCCTCTACGACTACAAACGCTATTGTATACAGTTCCCATAGTTCTAGAGTTTGTTGAACCGTTGATTACCTTCAGCTATCGAATCCTGGTAGTGCCTCCGAAAGAGCCTCTACCATTTGCGATGTTACAGCTCAGATGTAGTACTGATCTAGACTTAGACCCGCTTTTAGCCACGCTTCGCATTTATATCATGAGAGAGTTTATGGATGATTCTCGATCATTGCAGAAGTTTCTGTGCGTTGTTGGCCCCACGAATGAGATGGTGATAGCTGTGCTTTTCGAGCTAAGACCTATACACTGTGTCCCCACGGATGCAAATCGCTTTCTTAAGAGGAGGTTTGATGCACCTCAAACGGCTCGTGTTACACATAGGGAGGGTGAGGGCAGTCATGTCATGTAGGGAAGATGACTAATGTGGACGTCATGCAAGTGACGCTACATCGATGAAATCAGTAAGAAGTATAAATCCGGTGTTAACGTACAACAACGACCATTCAACTATGATCAGTGTGACCTGGAAATGATACTAGGCTCCCAATGATTCAGACGTCAAGATGAAGGTCGATGGTGGAAGCTCGGCTATTCTCGCTTTTACGCATGCCCTCGAGAGATATAACGAAGGACGTACTGATTGAAATTGATGGAGGACCATCGGGAAGAAGTCACCACGGGACGCCAGCAACCACATCGAGCGGCTCGAGTCGACGCACGCCACCCGGGCTTTTACTTTCTTTTTCTTATGTTTATTTCTTGTTCGTTTGTGTTTCTGGATTTTATGGACTGGGCTAATGTTGGGCCCGTCCTTCGTCTTTCCCTTTTTTTTTCATTTGTATTTCAAATTTGTAAGGAGAGGTCGAACCACGTCTCGCGACGGTTTGTCCTCTCCCCACGTTCACTTGGCACCCATCCTCACTATATAAGGGGATGGCATGCCCAAGGAACTCTTTGGAGTCATTTGTTGAAGAGTTATCAAACTTGTGTCTCCCCTATCGTAGAGCGTAGAGTAGGAGGTTTCGCTAGCCTCACCCACGTCGAGATTACTCCGTGGTGTAGAGCCCACGTTTCCCTGGTCGAGATCACTCCGAGGGGACGTGTTCAAGCGTGCCGTCGAGATTACTCCGGTACGATTAAAGATTCAAGAAGATCGTCAGCACTTGGTCAAGAAGGCTCCAACGTCGAGATCACTCCGGAGGGGACGGAAGGTCCAAGAAAGTCATCGATCCATCCGTCTCTGGGATCTCCCTGAGCCAACGCCCAGGCCTCATCAAGCCCCTCAAGAATTCCCAGTTCTGGAGTGTCTTCTTGGTCGGTTATCGATCAAGAGAGACCCTCCCCTGGTCCAAGATCTCCAAGACACCTTTTCTTGGAGCGTTCTTGGTTTGTTCTCGCTCAAGAAAGCTGTCCTAGGGATCCAGAACCACCAGCTGTAGCCAAGAAGTCTTCAGCCACCACTCCCGTCTGCGACCTCCACCCTGCCGACATCTCGCGCACCCTAGCACGCTCGTCAGGCAGCACCGTCGTCCGCCCGGTGTGCCTCTGGTTGCCCGCCCTGCCAGGACTACTGCGCTACCCCTCCGTGCGGCCCGGCATCACACCTTTGGCCAGGGTCCTCGCCCTGCAAAATCGGTTGTCCTCGCCTCCCCCCGAGGAACTCTGCCGCGCGTGCGCCCGCCCCGCGGTCATTATGTGCACCCTCGCCTCAACCCCGCCGTTTCCGCTCGCCGCGCGCATCCGTAGTGCACCTCAGTGGCCTGCCCCACCGCGTGCTTGTCACGCGCGCCCTTCGCCGAGCGCCCGCGCGCCCGCCTGCCCACGAGCATCGCACGCCCGCCTGCCGCGCGCGTAGTGTGCGCGCTGCTTGAGCGCGCCGGTGTGCCCACTTACCTGCACGCGCGCGCACGCCCTCGGCTGACCCCTGCACGATGCCCCGCTCATTTACTTGTTGGCACGAACCGCGTTCCCACGCGTCTCTCACTGTGAGCATTGATCACCCGCCTAGCACTTGCCCGTTAGTGTCGTCGTTCTTGGAAGCCATCCTCGTCCGAACGGTCGCCTCCAACAACGCCGACTGAACCCCGTCGCCAACTCGGGAAAGTTTCTTACGCCGTGGACTAGCAACATTAAGGTACCCCTCTTGTCTCCCCTCCGACCGTTCCAGTATTATTACGTTCTGCAGTCTCATCGTCAACTATCGCGTCCGCTACCAACTATTCAGCACTTATCGGATAGGTTAGCCATTTTCGACGAGTGTAGGATTTCTTGTGGTTGATAGGATAACCATTGTCTTAGACGCTGAACACTCCAGGGCCGTCAGAAGCCCCTCATAACGTAGTCGTCTAGTGGTTCTCGCGGGTCATTGGGAGTCTGATCTTGGGATCATTTCTCTCCTCTCTGACCGACAAGGATCGCGTCTTTGTCCGTTGATCCTTCCTCTGCTCATTCGTTAAAGTTTGTCATCTCCTTGCATCTACACGCATTTCATTCATCATATTCCTGTGGCGTAATACGAGCCGATCGATCCCGGCCGATCGTATTACATCAGAAATCTTAATCCTCGAAACGTGAATCCTATCTATCGCTAATCTAACCCCAGCGGTGGAGAAAATATTTTTGAGGCACTAAAAGAAATAGTATAACGCTGAGTGGGAGTTTAGGAGCGTACCGATAACGGTAGATGTGCAAATGCCTAATTTGGTAGCAGTAGAAGGCGAGTAGCACATTGGCCTAATGTCGGCGTAGGTAGTCACGGATGCGTAGTGAAGGATGGTGATGATCGTGACAACGGTTTTAGTGATGGGCGCGACAAAGGGCGCAACACCAATAGGACGCGGTGACGACAGAGTGCAGGTGTCACTATGAAACGGTAGCAACACGGGGCAGGGCGGAGCGGTGATAGTGCAGCAACGGCAGGGTGCGGTAGTGCAGCACCGGCAGAGCGGGGCAGTGCAGTGGAATGGTAGCTCAAAAGTGCTATAGCAAGGTGCGGCGCGGTGGCAATAGGTGAGGCGTGCCGGCAGGAGGATGTGACAATGCAATGGCATAGCGGCACAACAGTTCAGCAGCGACAAAGCACGATGGTAGCAAGGCACGGCGGCACAGCATTGATGAGGCATGATGGCAATAAGGCACGGTGGCGCACCAACGCTGAGACACGGTGGCGCGGTGGTGGCAAGGCACGTAGACATGGCTGACAATGGCGGTTAAGACCTCTATTGCGACTGTGGCAACGGCTGACATGGGTGGCACAGGTGGCACTAGGAAGTGGTGGTCGCAGACGGGAAGGCCAAGCAGCGATGGCAGCCAAAACCCCGAGAGGGGTGGCGACAGACTACGGTAACCGCTAGGGCTACGACGCCCAATCGGTGCTGTAACATATGCTCTTCGCACGAGAAGGTCGATGTCACCATCACTGGTCTTCCGCCGTAAAGCTTGGAGTTCAGCGAATCCCATCGAGTTGGGGCCCTTACATACGACCGCCTAGGATTCAATGGATCATGTAGTTACATTTCCCTTTGTGAAATTATCCGTCATATGACGTCATTGACGACATCCGTCATCAGATGGTTGATAGCGCGCTGCGTGTTCTGATCCGTGTTGGCACTACGATATAATTTATGCAAAAATGTACTTTCAAATTCTTCATATGGCAAAACAAAGATTAATCTGCTGCTTGCATTTATTGCACAAAAAAGGAGTATTTTTCTTATTGGGCCGTCTTCGCATCATCATTTCACTTACTTATAAAAATAATAAAGGTCAATCTCAAGCCCAACACCATGTACAAAAGAATAGCGTTCATTGGATAATTATGCCATTAGAAATCGCGATGCCATAATTATTCTATGGTGATTGCTTGGTTGTGCCAATCAATGGCCGAGAGACTGGCAAAATGTAAATACACGTGGTGGTAAGTTTAAACCCTTATAAATACTGATTAAATGCATTTAAATACTGATTGAATTCCATTAATTCTTAAAAAATATTTTGTTAACTAGATACTGCTCAGAAAATTCTAAAAATATATGAGAAATTCTAGAAAAAGCAGTAAATGCCTTTATAACATCTAAAGAATTATTTTATGACCTGCAGAAATTATTTTATCAACAAACTAATGTGAAGATGTTATGTAAAAAGATCCATAAAATATGGAAAAATCATGAAATCATAGTAAAGGCTATTTTGGTATGTTTAACTATGATAATATGCAAATATGGACAGTAGGGCCCTGATAATCTCAATTTTTGGGTTAAAATTCGTCGTTGGTGATTGAGATTATTCAATAAAATATATTTGACCGTACTTGAAAATACGTAGTTAGTGATGAGTACGGATCGTCTCCACAGGGAACGATGATTAAGGAATTACTTTCTTAAACTAGTGATGATCAATGAGCGATCGACAAAAACACAATTCAAGGATATGAGCGAGTGATATCGATTAAGAAGTACTTAATTTATATGTTAATTTAACTTAAATAAAAGAGTAAGTGATTGTGACGGACACGATAATGAACTATGGTATGAACGAGGATAGTGGTTGGATATGGAATGGTACGATGGCAAGGATGGAGAGATGAGAGAGTGGGGACGTAAGTGAGTGAAGTGATAAATGAAACGTTGATAAAAAAAAACTATAACTATGATAACGATGATGTTGGGAGAGAAACAACGTAAGGCGAAGACACTTACCTTAGATCCTTACGTTCCGCCAGGATCACGGCGATTTGCGAGTGCCGGTAAGCTCCCCCTCTTCTCTTTTGTCTCTTCCACACACCCAAGACACCAAGAACACTCTTGATGGATCTCAAAACTCACTCTCTTTCAATCAGCCCACAAAAGTGGGAAGCAAGTTCAAGATGGTTTTTACAATGATCCAGGCCTCTATTTATAGATTAGAGGGTATGGATAGAAAGAGGAGGGGAAGATGAAAAGTTATGGCCGTTGGAAGTTGAAGCAATCCTAGCCTTTAATTTCTTCTCACTCCTCATCAATGTCATCAGTTTGTGCCTATTAAGAAGTCAAAGCACTTGGTATTCTGTGGCTTTTCGTATTCCGTGGCTTTTCATATTCCATGGCTTTTCGTATTCCGTGACTTTTCATATTCCGTGCCACATGTACATGTCAAAAGGACAAAAAAGAAAGAAAAAATCTCTTTCTCAATGCTGATGTGGCGGCGCATCCGCACGCCACGTCACACTATGCCATAAAAAAAACAAAATACTTAAAAAATTTCATATTAAATCAAATAAAAGCCCAAAAAATACGTATAAATATATTTTTTGAATCAGAAAAATCATATCTTTCCAAATTTAATATCCAAAACTTCCAGAAAAATCATATTCTTTCTCAAAAAATTATATTCTTTTAGAATATACTATTAGAAAAATCCTAAAATATAGAAAATTCAGAAATTTGTTCTAAAAATAGATTTAATCATTTTAAGCTTGATAACATGCAAATATGAGTAATTTAATGCATAAAGCCGCATAAATATAATAATATAAGGCACTAAAAATGCATGTTATCAGGCCCCTATATTTTTAATATCCATGATTTTGAAAGTTATTTTGAAAGTTATGAGTACCACAGATTTGCCGACCACTCCAGATAATTATTGATAGACTACTTTTAGATCATCATAATGTTCGGCATTTTTGTGCACTAGACGTCCTAGTTAAACATATAGACCAACTCAAATCAGATGCCATGCGGATTTCCTTTACTTGACAAACCTCTGTGTATATGGTATTATTTATTGTTTAAGTTATCTAGCGGGTCTTAGTAATTCTTATTCAGTCAACCTAATCACAAAAATCAAAGCTAATCTTGATCTAAGGTGGAACACTTATGTTTCCTATAGGATGTATAAAGTATAACCTCATTAAGGGCCCAAAAATCACCCAACACTACACAATCACATTTAGTTCGTAGTTGACTTCAACTCTAGCAATCGATAGGAGATAAACAATCAAGGCATGGAAAACATCAAAAACAACCCAAACTTAATTGTTATTAGCTATGATTCAAAAACCAGTTAAATTAATAATAACTTAGTCAAGAATGAAGTCACAAAGATCATCACTAGTGACCTCAAAGATAAACAGGGACATAAAAATTGGCGTTAGTCGCCTTTTAATTTAACAATGTCTGGATTCACGAAGACAAGTGCTTCCCTCTTAACCCATCCAAACAATACCCCAAGAAAGAGGGTGCCCACAATTATATTCCATCATGTTGTCATGTGGCTAATGGCAATAGTATGACTGCATATTTTGGGAAGATTAGTAGACATATGTGACTGGAAAGGGAGTAGCACATTTCAATATCTTGCTCAAGTTTGATTGATATAATATATTCATCGTAATGGATATTTGATACTACTAAATGAAGTCATATGAATACGTCTAATGAATAAGTAAACTATGATGAGATAATAATTGTGATTTCACTAATCTTTTAAAATGTATCCCAAAAACTCCCATTCAATCAAGGATATCAAAAAATCTAGATAAAATAACACAATGTATTCTTATTAGATGGCGGTCCTGTAGCCATCGGTGTAAAGACACAAATGATAGATAGAATATGTTGTTTAAGGGAAATAGTTCACTCAATGAGTCTAAATGGATCTCTGATCATTATTATAACAGACCATTAATCAAGTGGATTCACATCAGGGTTGTGTAACTGGTTGCTTGTTAACTGAGACACCAACTTCTTGTGGGTGGATGCTTATGCTTTGAGTTTGACGTATGAGTTTCTATTAATGAAGTTTCTAACCGTCTTAGTTGGGGTGTTGCAAGAAGTTCATAACTACTATTTAATACTAAAGATAGAATCATCCACCCTTGCTAGAAGATGAGACAAATCATGGAGAATGATGTGATGAAGTCCTTTTCCAAGATAACAGAATACCAAATTAGTGTTCCCCCATTATTTCCCAACATGTCCATTACAGAGATTCTTGAGATGGTGGAAGATATTTATGTGCCAACGATTGCCTAAATTCCTCGAGAGGCTGTACTCTTGAGTAACCGAGAATTAAAAAATATAATTACAAGGTGATTAGACCATCTGGTTCTAAATGTCTATTGCACATCTATTTTAAGTCTTCTATTATAAGAATGGTCTAGGTCTGATGCCAATCACTGCCTATAACGTAACAAAAATAATAAATTTTCTTACATCATGATCCTATGATACAAGTGAGTAGGTCCTCGTGGAGATTGATAACATGATAACTGCATGTATATTTCCACAGATTTTAGATGTTTTTGGTATTATTAATTTAGAATTTATCATGTTATCATTCTAATTAACTAAATATTTATGCACGAACTATAAATTGTAATTTTTCCACATTATGGTTATTTTTTACTAAACTCCATAACTTCTTTGAAGTCAAGCAATCGTAGTACTGATGAGTATTCTATAGTTTCACATGTGCAGAAATTTATAGGAATGAGAAGATGATAACTCTTAAAGAGTTAGAGAATTTATGTGGGCTTAGTGATTCTACAAAGAGGCATGAAAGGATCAAGTGGAGTTGTGGACCTTCAAAAGAGAAATTTGAAGAAGGAACACTACCTGACCTGTCCATTGGGCTCTCAAAAGCCTTATAAAGAAAGAAGCTAAAGATTACAAGGGGAAGCTCCCAACCAATGGAGAAAAAGAGGCAAAATGGCAAGAAAAGATAATAGAAAATGCCCAAAGGGTATTTTAGTAATTCTCCAACTTTATAAATAGACTTTTTCTCCCTCATTTCCCCTCATTCTAGACGTGCTCTAGCAAGTGGCTGGCCAGCACGACAAGGCATTTTTAAGAATCCAGGTTGTTCAACCTGCTTAATGTAAGTTTATTGAAGTTTTCTCTAAATCTCGTCTCTTGTTTGGGTTGAAAAATGCCTGATCCTGGCAAAATATAAGGATCCATACTTGAGAGGAAGCATTGAGGGCTCAGTAAACTTGCATTGAGGTTTTAGGATCTTAGAGTTCTACTTTCTCCATCATTTCCCATCTATTTACCCTTAAAATCCATCACTTTCCCACTTAAACACTCATTTTCTCTACTTTCTTTCTATAGATTAGGCTTTTTTCTCTCACTAGACCTTCATCTATATCCCTAGTTACTCCCCAAAAAATTTCATAAAAAGTCTTCTTCATTTGCACATTCCAATTCTATCTCAAACTCCTACACTCTCTCTTCATTTTCTCTCTATATATCCTCATTTCGGCCCTTTCTCTCTCTAGAACTTGTTCTTTCTCTATCTAGACCATCCATACCCACAGTTCATCCCCTCTAAATTTCATATAAAAGCTTCTTCATCTACATCTTCAAAGTCCCTTTGAAGCTCTCTCTACACCATCTCTTCATTTTCTCTCTCTATCTCTTCATTTTCTCTATCTATCCTCTCATTTTGACATTTATCTCTCTAAAATTTTTTATTTCTCCCCCTAAACTATCTCCCTATCTCTCTCTAGATCCTCAAGCATTCCCTAGTTCGAATTCCTAAAAAATCGCATTAAAATATCATTTTTATTAGTTCCGAAACTCAAATTTTCTATTCTCTAGTCGCCACCGTGCGGTGCCGTGCGGTGCCCATGCAGCAGGGACAGCCCTCTGCCCGCAGGTCCATGCGCAGGCAGCGCACATAACTGCAGGGCACAAGGCAGCCTGATAAGCTCAGACTTTATGTATTTTTTACTGGTTATTTAGTAGTTCAGACGTGTGAGGTTCAGAGCTTATGCAACAAATTTATAAACCTCACGTCATAGGGCGAGTGAGTTTCGATCCACATGGAGCAGCAGAAAACAGCAGGACGATTTTTTATTAAATCAGTCTTTTCAGTTCTCTAATTCCAAGTGTTAATCTCTGTAGAAATTTTCTTTAGAATAAGTTGCAGAGAATTCCTTAAAGGTATGGATTCAGCTAATTCTTCAGTCAAATTATCTTCAGTTAAGTTTTACGGAGATATCTTGGCAAACTCAATTGAGCAGAACCATCAGCAAAGAAATTTTCTTTGTTGACGGTTCGCTTATGCCCTGTGAGGCAATTGAGCAAACACCCTGCGGGTGTTTGTGCACGCGCGAACGCCTGCGCGCGGGTGCCTGCTCGCGGCGCTGCTGCGTGCGGGCGAGCCTGCTCGCGGCGCGCGGGCGAGCCTGCTCGCGGCGCTGCTGGCGAAGCTTGCGCGCCGCGCTGCTGCGCGACGGGCGAGCCTGCTCGCGGCGCTGCGCTGCTTGCGCGCGCGCTGGCGAAGCCAGCTTGCGCTGGCGGCGCTGCTGCTGCGCGCTGTGGCGCAGCCTGCTCGCGGCACTGCTGCGCGCTGGCGAGCTTGCGCGCAGCTGCGCGCTGCCGCGCGACGGGCGAGCCTGCTCGCGGTGCTGATTCGCGCGCGCGAGCTTGCTCGCTGCTTGATTGGCAACCTAGGCTGAGGCCTGGGTTGCTAGCAGTTGGAAGTTCTGCAGGGAAGGAGTTCACGATCGGATGCGAAAACAATGAAATTTTTGCTAGACAGAATGGAAACCAATTCAATCAACTATGGGATTCGAAATCAAACGTAACCAAAGGAACAACAGAAATTGGAAATGCTGAAGACACAGCTTGTGATCTTCAGCCCAACCCTGATTGTCTTAGAAGGGAGAAGAAGATTGTACCAAAACCGAAACGCTCACGCCTCCTTGTGTCACTCCTTCCGGGCAAGGCGACGATCGTCGTGCTCCAGCTACTCCTCGGCTTGCTTCTCTCCCAGCTCCAATGCTCATCAGCCTTGGAGGGTCTGCATAAATCCTTTCTCTCCAAGCCCTAGCTTCCTTGAGAGAAATTCTGGACAACCTAAACTCCTCTCTCAAGAGAGTATTTATAGGTTTTCTCTTAAGTCATGCCCAGGGGCATTTTCGTAATTTTTGCCACTTCGAATTTTTGCCCACTTCTCTTGATCCTTCTCTCTTCCTTGATCTTCTTAACCTGTTTTTGAATGTTCACTAGCCATAAAATGTTAAATATATTCCACTTGATTCAAAGAATCAAGTGGGGTTAGTGATTTCATAAAACAATACATATGCATGAACTTAGCATGAATTCACAAGATAATTGTAATGAATTTAAACTTATGAACTTGATTATTTGATGACATATTTTAGAGTCATCACAGCCCTATGCAGGACTTAGCCAAATCGGCTAAGTCCTGACCATTGGGTTAAGCCCAATAAGGCTTAATTCCATTTGCCTAAGTCTTCACTTAGCCAAATTGGGCTAACCTTAGTGGGCTGACCCTCTAAGGCCAAGCCTATATGGGCCATACCAGGCCCTCCAGCCCATCTGGCCTGCCGCCGCCGCCGCCGCTCCGGCGATTGTCGGAGTAGGTAAATACCATATTTTTAGTATTTAAAAAATTATTAAAACTAGAAAAAAATCAGAAAAAATCAGAATAATTATTTTCTGCATTTAAAATTTTGGAAAAATGAGGAAAAACCCAGAAAATTTGTGTAATCAATTTATAGTCATTTTAACACCTAAACAAATTCTTAAAAAATCTCTAACTCTAGTTTTTAATATTTATAGTGTTTTTTCTGTAAAATTATTTCCATAAAATTCTAAAAATATTTATTTCTAAATTATTTTGTTAAGAGAAAATAGAAAAATTAGTGTAAAAATATTATTTTGTGTTTTTATTTGTATTTGGGCTTTAACGTAAATCATAAGTAATTATGAAAATTACCTAAAAATCTAGAAAAATCCCAAAATTTGTATTGTTTTACTTTTAAAATCATTGTCTTCACCCCAAGCTTGAGAAACAATTCTGAATTAAATTTCTGCCTTTCTGAATTCTTACTTTCCCTAATATTAGTTATAGAGTATTTAAGTGGAAAAACTTCATAAATATTGTTGTTTAAGTTTGAATCAAAACAACAACATAAACTCCTAAATTTGGACTTATCAGAGATCACCAACACTTTGCACATCATCCCTTAGTTCTGCAACTTCATCGTACGCTACCAGTGTTGTCCTTGTTGCCCGGTAAGGATGAGCTTACTAAGTGCTCACTGCACCATTACTGATACCTGGATTGTCACCCCAGCAACTAAGCATCTTTCACGGAGTCAAATCTTTCTCA
This sequence comes from Wolffia australiana, assembly GCF_029677425.1. Classification (NCBI taxonomy): domain Eukaryota; kingdom Viridiplantae; phylum Streptophyta; class Magnoliopsida; order Alismatales; family Araceae; genus Wolffia; species Wolffia australiana. The sequence goes on along the minus strand of NC_135839.1, from coordinate 11,881,607 downwards.
TCTAGGTGGTTAAAGTATTTGGTGATCAGCCACTGTTCACTGCCGATCACCCTTTTCGTGTCATAGGCAAAACTTGGTAGTGACATTGACAACTGGCCCCCTGTTGCAGGCTACGGCCGTCTCCCTCTGAGTGCAGACTATGGCTGAGTATTCAGACTACGAATGTTTCATCTAGGGTGGAAGGGTGAGATAATTCCACTTTATCCACTAGGTTGTCCCTAATTGTGTGTACAGTTTGGACTCTACCAGTCAATCCATCCACATGGATGGGAAGAGGATACCAAGAATAAATAGTCTTCAACATTTGAGCTCAATCTGATGGCTGGATCTTCAGATAAGGAGGTATTAATTTGGAGAAAGCTAAGTGTTGGATTCTTTTGGCCTTCTCTCTCACAAAACTTGCAGAAAAATCCCCTTGCTTAGGTGAAATTTTATTTTGACGCTGGTCTTAAAAATACTTCATAAATCCGTTTTGCTTTTATATCACTTTCAAATATCTCCCCTTTTACCTGAAAATTGTGGAATAGCCTTTTTCCTGATTTTTTTCATAAATATCTATTTTATGATATCGTAGATTTACGGATACAAAGACATCTGGGAGCAGTTTTGGAACCCTTTTCTCCATGTGCTGTTATCTATAATTTCAAGTAGAAATCCATAAAATCAATGAAAATTAGGAAATTCAGGAGAATATACTAACGACAAATTTATTTCATTGTTAGGATGATAACATACAATTATAATCATTTTATTGCAAATAAATACTGTAAATTGCCTGGTATTGTCGAGCAAGGTGCCTTTCTGGTCTATATATCCCCTTATATAGAAAGAGAGAGATGGAGGTAAAGAGAGATACATTTTAAGAGAGGGAGAGGAAAAGATAGGAGAGATGAGGCGGGAAACGGGGTATCAATATCCTGCTAACTTCTGCAGTATGTCTCTTTCTCTCTCTGTTTCTTTGTCCCACCTCGTCATTTAGCCTGCCTTTCTTCTGTGTTTTTCTCCCTGTCTGACTCTCTATGTCTATTTCCCTTCTCACATCGCTATTCCATCTCTTTTTTCTCGGTCTCTAGTTTTCCCCCCTTTGTCTCTGTATTCCTTGTTTTTCTGGAAAACATTCTGATAGGAAAAGGCTCTTGGTCATTTACAGTTTCGCGCTTTGGGATTTTTATGTTTGCTTGAACTGGCCATCAAGGCCAAAGGCGCCGTATTCTCTCGACTCATCCACTGAATGAGAAATCAAGGAAGAGGGAAAATAAAGCCACGTCGCTTGGCATGGAATCGGGTGTTGCGCCACCATAAATTCAATGCCCGAAAATATAACTTTTCAGTACGATAGCAAAAAACCAAAAAATACGAACTAATCATGTTTCCTTCCAGCCCCCAATCAGAAAACCAGCGACACTCATCAGCGCTTCTTCCTACAAGGCTGAAGCGATAAGCGCTACGGCCACTGCGGCCGCTGGTAAGAGCAGCGAACTAGAGCGAATAACCCCATTACTGAAGTCCCCACCGACGGTGCCTCCCCCCGGCCCATTTACGCTCCCGTTCTTTGCCGATAAACTGCAAGAAAGGAACGCAACTAAGATTGGGTAAACTGCAGGCTAAATGGACGATAAAGGAGGAAACTTTACCTGGACCCAAATCGGCAGTGTGCAGTCCCTGCCCCAGAAAGGAGAAGCGGAGAAGGAAAGCGTCAGATTTACGGCGTGGGCACGACTGCAAGATCTACCCAGGAAAGAAAAGGAAGGGGATTCTAACCCGGGTTGAGGGAGGTAAGCGCGGCGGTTCCGCCAAAGTCGCAGGCTTGCGGCGTAACGCCATTGCGGAGATAGTAGTCGTTGAAGGCGTAGGATGCGTGGAACTGGATATCGTTGGGTTCAAAGCAAGGCCCTCCTTGTTGTATAGGCCGGCAATCGGCACCACCCAGACCGCAGGCCCAGTCGAGGGCCCCTTGAAGCGCAGAATCCTCGGCGTTGTTCTTCGCCACGCACCAGAGCTCCACAGTCACCACAACACCCTTTCTTTCGGTTTGGAGTTTCTGGCGGAGGCTTCCTACTACGGACTCTGCCGGGACACGAACGAATAAGCGGATGGAGAGAAGGAAGAAGAGGAGAGTGGCGGCGGAGGACATGTCTGTAGCGATAATGGGAGACTGAGGCGTGCAGATGGGACTATGTTACCGTTGGAAGGGGGGGGGGGCCGAAAGCCTTTGGGAAATGGACTGGGCGCCGCCGCTTCGGATTGCCAGATCTTGGAAACGGTAAAGTTAACGCATGCGTTTCTGAAAGTTTTGGACGTTTCGTCGCCATAGCTTTCTCTGGCAAATTATTTGGGTTGGCCTTCTAATCCAATTTGGGCGGGATTAGAAGTTTGTTTACTCATCTGAAATATGCTAATATCTGGTTTGCAGCGGTTATACTGGCGTCCCTGCTGTTTACGTTTGGGGGATGGGTTTGAATAGTTGATCAAATTATTTAATGACAATTTATTAGCAAGCTTCGCTGAAATAGAATACCAGCAAAGAAGTTTATTGCTGTGACTCAGAGAACCCGGAAAGAAGTCCTTTGCTGGGACGCGGAAGGGACATTTTTTTCCTCCCAGGACGAAAAAATTGTCCCGTCCAAGGGTATGTACTAAAATCGGGCTGAAAATTTGTCCCGGGGATAGACGGAATGGTTTTCGTTCCCTGGGAAGAAACAACTGTCCGTCCGGAGATCTCCTACGATGGACAGAAGAATGCTGGTCGAAAAACTGCCGGATTCACATCCGTTGGTTAAGATGTAGCCACATGGCCTTGCTATGACAATTTGCATCAAAGTCCTTGTATTTTTACCCACGCGCAAACTGATGCTGCTCAGAAATAAATTTACATACATCCCGCTGCATTCTCTCCCTTCCTTATTTCCCTAAATAATTTTGAAAATCCTTATTAATTCAATGATACCTTGGAATTATTTTTATTGGATATTTCCACCTGCTACACCTGGCCGAGAGCTGTTTTGCGAACATATATGCAACAAAATTTGGAAAATAGTCCCTCCGAGTTTCAAATTTATTTTATGTTATTATCTTTATTACAATTGTGTCATTTTGAAATTTAAATATTCAAATTTCGTCAATTAAAATCTGAAAAAAATTCAATCGATTTCTAGAAAAATGTCCAAAACTTATTAGTCAATCCCCACATTAAATAACATTTTTTTTGTAGACATGCCATTATCATTTTAGTATAGTAGTTCGAACGTTAAAAGGATTGCATAACACGAATATTGTAACATATAATTAGGGAAAAAGCAGATAATTTAAATTAATTAATTCCTCGAATAAATTGCCAAAAAATTCAATGGATTTCCAATAAACCATGGAGATGTCAATATTTAATCCCTCACTAATTAAGAATATAATTTATTTATATATATGTCGTTATCATCTTATTATAGTATTTCCATGCTTAAATTAATTGCGTGAAATGAAAAATTTAACAGATAATTAAGGTAAAATCAGATTTTTATATCCCACTTCTCCTTTGATTAAACGGCCGAAAAATGCAATAAAATTCCAGAGAAACGTAGAATTTTTATCATTTAACTCCAGCCTTGTCAACATTAAAAATAGTTTTTAAAGAAGCCATTATCAAATTAAATGGGATATTTGCTTAAATAAATCACATGACATTCATAATTTAACAGATATTTATCTACTTTTCTCTCCATCTAAAATTGAAATGACTAAATATTTAGTAATGGGAAATTGCAGATATTTCATTCGTTGACCCTTTGAAATGTCCATAGGACTTAAAAAGGAAAGCACACGAAAGTAGATTTAAAAATTATTTGTCAGAGTAGGGCTAAATGTGTGGTTCATCCATCACGTCAAAGGTGCATGAGAAAATAGGCAGCGTTCGATTGGAATCTGAGACAGAACAATGATGTAGAGTTCACTCAGCTATCCATCCAGCTCGCTCAAAATCATCTTCATCGTGGTGTAGAGTGTTCACTCAGCTATCCATCTAGCTTGCTCAAAATCATCTTCACCGCGGTGTAGAATGGCGGTGTTAAAATGGCCTTGTCATCTCTCACTGTTTTAGGCAGTCCATACTGACACCTGAACAAAAACATATCTGCAGAAAGTTAAATCTGTAAATTTTTTTCATTTCAAGAAAATCGGCGTATAAATGCAACACTTCAAGTTTGTAACTCTACAAATGCATTTTTGTGGGAAAAACTCACTAGCGACATGTTGTGTTGCAGGACAATGAATCAAATAGAGATGACACGCATATTTCTCTAAAATCCAAGAAAATTGAGTTAAGAGAAGAAAAAATTAGAGACATGCATAGTTCCAGACATAACTCCATGTGAAACGTCCCACCATATGTGAAAGAAAATATGATTGGAATGTTGAGAAAGAACAAATGCAAAAAGGGTTATAAATTTCTTGATTCGATACCATTTTAGAGACTTAAAAAGACATAATCAGAGCATGACTCGTGGGTGTATTTGCAGTTATTAATAAATAGAAATGTGGTTCCATAAGGAAGTCATGCACAAATGTTCAAGTGTCCAACCTTTAGATATTTCAATCTCAATTAAAATATGGATTAAATTTATCAATTGGCCAACAAAAATTCACTGAAATTATGATCGAAAAGACAGAAACCTAAAACACTCAAAATGATATGGCAATGAAATTTTAATATTTTCAGCGTTCTTGATTTCCGTCTTTCCGATCTTAATTTCAATGAATTTTCATTTCTGTCTCCAGCCAATTGATAAATTTAATGCATCATTCTCATACTTTGAATCTCTATACAGATAAGAAAATAGTAATGGATAAAATATAGAGATAGGGAAAGGATGCGAAAATGAGAGAGGGGGAACGAATCTCACATATTCCGATGAATCAGAATGAAAGAGAATTGTTAGAAGTGGTGGGGGAGAGAGAATGAAGCAGGCATACACAGATGGGAGGAGGAAGAGTTAGAAAAAAGGGAGATGGTGAGAGAGAGATAATGTGCGAACAGGAATGAGAGATTCATGGAGATAGAGGCTGACAAAGCAAAAAATTATGATATATATCATTGGGCCAACGAAAAGTCGTTGAAATTAAGATCATAAAGACAAAAATCAAGAATGCTAAAAAAGATATGTCAATGAATTTTAATCTTCTTGGGAGTTGTAGATTCCTGTCTTTGAGATTTTATTTACAATGAATTTCCATTTCCGTCATTGGCCAATTGATAAATTTAATCCATACATTCTCTTGCTCTGTATATCGATGCAGAGTAGGAGTGGTAATGGATCAAATATTGCGATAGGGAAAGGATGCGAAAACGAGAGAGTGAGAATGAAAGAACATAACATTCTGAGACATGGAGAGAGATGCACAAATGAGAGAGTGACTAGTAACTGAACATTCAAGATTACAACCAAGAAACAATCGTTCTCTTCTCTTGAAATTTTGAAGCAAACCGATAACGGGAATTACCATCCAGCCTACCAATTTGTGCACAAATATGACTCCTGCATTAAGCAAGATGAGGAAGCATTGGAGCATGCAGGTCATGATGAATGGATCTATACGGGTATGTGATTTTTATTAACATCCAAACTATTTTATGGTATAAAATCAATAATGTGGCATTGAGAAACATCTGTACGCATCTAAACATGGACTAGAGCATAGAAAATATACAAATTGGAAATAAATGAGAAATAATAATATAGAAAATACCCTCTGTCAGTACCACTTGAACACGAAAGACTCTAGCTATTACAACTTAGATAGAAACACAACCTATTATTTATTATATTCAAAAGGGACTTGAATCAAGAAAAAATGATGTCGATAAAACACGGCGATTATTATAAATGAAATGGGATAGTTGATGGAAATATATGTGGCCAGCAAGCCAATCACACATTCCACATCTCATTCCATGTTCATTAATAGAACATATTCATTATAGTGCATGTGTGATGCTTATAATGAAGTCCATGAATACATGATGAGACTTAGTATATATGATGAGATTGTAATACGGAGATCACTAGTCTTTAAACATGTGTTCTAAGCATTCCTATTCGAAGGATACGCAAGAAGGACATCGAAGAATCCGGATGGAATAGCACTATCTAGCCATTAGTGTGGAGACATTAAGAATAGATAGTGGGTGCTCTTTAGTGGAAAGAGTTCATTGAATTGATTCGTACGAATCCCTGAATGGTATTATAACGAACTGCCAATCAGGTTGATTCACGTCATGGTTGTATAAGTGGTCCTTAGACCTGAGACACCAAAGACATCTTGTGGACAGACGGTTGTACTTTGGCTATGGCCAACGAGTTTGTAATCATGGGATTCTAAACGGTCTTAGTTTGGGTACATCAAGAAGTTCACGAAGACGATTTCGTGGTTAAGATGGGATTATCCGCCCTCGGTAGAAGAGGTGACAGCTCAAGGAAGATGATGTGATGAAGTCCTTAGCCAAGGCAGTGAAATATCGGAGAAGAGTTGGCTCGTCAAAGAGAAGGAGGAGATCCAATGTGCTGAGGATCGCGTGGATATATCTAGAGGCTGTACATTTGAGTAGCTTGACTCGGCTCACTGCAGGATCGAAGAAATTATGAATGAGACTCATGGAAAGGTTCTTCATTTGATGTTTTTGTTGATGCCATTCGTTTCGTTCAAGTCTTCCGCTGCGAATCATTTCCATTTGTTCATCCATGTCAAGGCCTCTAAAACCCAACAAGAGTGACCGGTGACTGAACATTCAAGATTACGACCAAGAAATGATCGTTCTCTCCTCTTGAAATTTGAGAGAGATAGAGAGCGAGAGAACAAAACACTTTGAGATATGGAGATGGATGGAGCGTGAGATAATGAGAATTGAGAGATTGAGAGATTAAAAGAAACAAAGAGTGAGATAATGAGAGGATGAGACATTGAGAAAGATTAGAGAATCAAATATGCAGCAACTGTAAGATTCAGAGAGATATAGAGTGAGAGAATGCGATATTGACAGACTGAGAGAGCTATTGAGTGAAAATGATAGAAATGATAGGAGATCATACATGCCACGACCGTCTTCAAGGCGTCTTTTGGAGTAGCAATCTCCAACGATGAGGACGGGTGCGGAGGACGTCGAGGAAGCGTATGCCGACGAGGAGGATGGGAGAAGTGGCACCAGAGAAGGTGGAGGAGGGGGAGGGGCAAATAGCCACCCTAAACGACTCACCGTCAGCCGTGTTTCTTCTTTCTATTTGTACGTTGCACCCTAAACTACTCAATAGACAATGATATGTAAAATGCCAACATACCCTAAATTAAATTAAAAAAATAAAATGGGTTTTATCCATCCAGGACGAGGGACAGGATGGTTTTTTCCTAAGACGGGACAAAAAATCATCCTAGGAGGACTGGATGGGAAGCTTTTTGAATAGTAGGACAAAAAAATCATCCCCTCCTTCGTCCCTGCACTGAATCTGTACATTGGATGGGATGAAATTCATCCTCTCTCGTCCAACGTCCATGTACGGGATGATCTGGAACTATACAAAGATCCGGAACTAATTTATTCTGTGCACTCCCGGAGTATATCATAGAATAAATTAATTCATATAGCAAAGATGGCTCTACCAAGTATTTCTCTATTTTTTGTGTGTCTAAGGAATTCTGGAGACAACATAATGGTGAATAATATTATATCAAGGTTTAAACCTGTGTAACCCCAGGACAAGTCTTTGTAAATAAAATATTTTTCGTGCTGCTTCAAAGTGGAGGTGAAAAGGCAGGTGCATATTTCTGGTTGATGGCCCAAGGGCTTCTTCGTCATAAGCTCATTTGAATCCAAATCTTGAATCCCCCCAACATAAAACAGGTAACCGAATCATCTAACTATATATCATCTCCTAAGAACAAACTATGAGGTCACAATAAATTTAAGCCATGCTTTATGTGATAAATGACCCATGTGATTCTTCATTTTAAGGCGATTTCAATCCAAACCTAGAATCCACCAAGGATACAAAGGGTGAGTACATCACCTAACAAGAGATAGTACTCAAGTGACAAACTCCAGGCTCATCATAACTTGAAGTCACGTGCTTTGCATTATGATAACATTATAGTTTCAAATCTTTGCTTTCTATACTGAAGTGCAGTATAAGATGTTAAGTGGATGAAAAGATTTGGTACCATATTAGAGAATCAAAATCAGCTGATCTTCTGTGTATTTAGAATGCAAAATTTAGGAGAGAAATATTCTGTCTTAGAAAGAAAGAAAGATATGAGGGTATTTTTCAAATATTTTACACCTGAAGATATTAACATTTTAAAAAAAATTCATTACAGAAGTCAGAAGTAGAGTGTCACCAGAATGTTACGTAAGTCATTATATTAACTTGATTGTCTAGAGGCATTTATGAATTGGGGTTATATGCATGAATAGGAAGAAATAGTAATGTTGCCTTTTATGTCATAAACTAAACAACAATAACTTTTCAACCTGAGGGCCTTATCATATACTTATTGTATTGCATCATTTTATTCTTTTATGGGATTTTTCTATTCTGTTTATTGAGTCCATTTATACTGGACCCACTTTAATCCCATAAAAAGATGAACCTGACTATCTAGAAAAGTAAGTTTTCAAGATCTTAAAACCCAAGCTTGTTCGGACTACCATGTGCCAGCTAGAGAACAAGTCCTGACACACTTTTGTGGGTATGTGTTTGCGGTTATGAGGGTCCCTATTGTATTATTAATAATTTGTAGTTGTGGCAAAAACTTGGCGCAAGCATAATTGAGTGCCGACCCTAAATCTCCTTTTTGATTCTTGAATGCTGACAGAGCGTTAGAAGCTTAAATAAAACTTTATATGTTTCAAGACTTGGTTCTCGAAAGCTACGACCAAATTCAGCTAGATAGATTTTTTTGAGAATATGACATAACAGAGGACGTATGCCTGGTAGTCATCACGTACACCAATTTAAGTAGGCCAATTAGGCAGGAAGGAGATGATAGACCATATGATATTCCCTTTTGTACCTGAAGTCGTCAAACTTAACGTCTTCAATCTCTTAAATCGGAGCAAGGATGTTGTTATGGTCCTAAAAAATAGGGGGTAAATGGCTGAAAAAATCAAATTTAGGCTGTTAATTTGTGATTAATATATAAATTCATACAACTTTACTCGTAAAATAATTTGACTAGTTAGAGATGAGCAACGGGCATCTCCAAATGAAACATCTATTAGGGTTTAAATACTCTTGAAATGATGGGTCAAAAGGAATGAAAGGATATACATATAAAATAGAGGATTTTAATGTGATGATTATGAGGCGGTGAGAGGGTAATAATATTTATTTAATAAGAGTGATACGAATAATAATATGAGGAATACGTCGAAGGAAGTGGACAGATAAAATGGAAATGATGGAATACGATAGTAAGGACGTGAAGTGAGGATGAAAGTAGAACATGAATAAGAAGATAGGATGATGAAATGGGTGAATGGATGTGGATGGATGATGGTGAAATTGAATCGTGGAAGAAATGATAATGATCCAATGGATGTGATGGAAAAATGGATAGGTAGATGTGAGCTGGAGTAGAAAATTTAGGATTTTTATATGGGATGAAGGTAAAGAAATTGATACCATTGATTAGTGTTCGCCGGTCCCGATACTGGTACCGGATGCCGGTATTGGGATGGATGCTGTATCGGATACCGGAAAGGCAATTTCTGGTATCTGTTCTTTCGATATCTGGATATCAGATATTGGTATCGGATATCGGTTGCTATAGTGTCGATATCTGATACTGATATCCATCTCGATGTCGGCATCCGTCTCCATCTTAGGAGGGAGGATGACGATATCGGATATCAGGTGTGGATATTGGTTTTCGGTATCCAACACCGATATATTTTATAAAAATATATTTCATTCATTATTAAAGAGCGATTAGGCAATTCAACTTGCGGTAGAGAGTATTTAGAGCTTTTTAATTTGTTTATCTGCACCTGTAATATATACAAGTCAAACTTTTTTTTTCTTTCATATGGGATAACAATAGAGGATTCTGTTAAACTCTGAATACTTTATCCCATATGGAAGATAAAAGGAATTTTGGGCTGTATTTATTAGATGAAGTATTAACATCATAAATAAATATTATATATAAGCTGATTATAATATAAAGAAAATCTATCGATATAATATTATTTCATTTAAAATATATACCTTATGTAATATATACAACGCACGATTTTATATATCTTCCATATGGGATGACAGGATTCGAATTTTAATGTAAACTGAGAATCCTGTTATCCGATATGGAAGAAAATAAAAATATTACACTATATATATTAATCGAGTTTGATAACCTATTAAAATATAAGTCGTTAGATTTAAATAAACCATTGAATGAGATAGATAGCTTAATTTTTTTCAGTTGATACCGGTGGCGATATCCGGATATTGGTACCGATATCTGGATACCGGTACCGAAATCCGGATACCGGTTCCGATATCCGGATATCGACAACCAATATCTGGCATGTGGTATCCGTCGCGTCCCTCTACCTATGGTATCTGGTACCGATATCCGTCTACCCCTCAGAGACGGATATCATCCAATATCCGATATCCGATATCTTGCACCGTCCAATTTTTTCCCAGATATCGGATATCGGTTGTCCGATACCGGATGACAGACGGATATCGGTTGGGTGAACCTTATCATTGATGGATGTGTTAGGGTGAGATGATGATGAAAATAAGGATGTAGATCTAGGTAAAGGGATGTGAAGGAAGGAAACCAACGTAAGGCGACATACTAACATTAGATTCTTGTTTTCTTCCAGAATCAAGTTAATTTTATGATGGAAATCAGCCTCTCCCCTTTTTTGTTCATCTTCCCCAATCACTCAAAACACAAAGAACACCTTGATGGACCTTCAAAATCCTAACTCTCTTGTAATCAGCCTCTAGGAGGAAGTGATTTCAATAATAATTTTTACAAAAATCCGAGGGTCTATTTATACATCCGACCTTATGGATGGAAATAGGCAGGAAAAAGAAAGCTCTGCTCAAAATTTCAGCTGTAAACTCATTCTAGATTGTTAGATATTGCTAGTATTCTCAACCCTATAACTTTTCTCTCTCCTCCAATTTCATGGAAGTCAAAGATCCATTAAATAATTCTGAAAAATAAATTTTGGTTCATGAAAATATTAAAATACATATTTTGAATTTCAAAAATGTCTATTCGTATATAAGGCCTAAAAATTCACAATAAATAATATTTTGATTAAAAAGTATGTTCTTTCAGAATTTGACATCACAAAAATCATATTAAAATACTTTAAAATCCATAAAGTTCAAAATAGCATTAATAAATCAAATTTAATCATTTTTGGCTTGATAAGACATATATAATCAATTTATTGTAAATAAAAATATAAATATGGTGATATTACCTACTGAAATGTGTGTTATCTATGACCCCGCCATATAGGAAGTTGATAAGCTCAGATTTTATGTGTTTTTTAATGGTTATTTAGCAGTTCAGACGTGTGAGGTTCAGAGCTTATGCAACAAATTTATAAACCTCACGGCGCAACGCGAGTGAGGGTCGATCCACAGGGAGCAGGAGAAAACAGCAGAAATTTCCTTCTTTATTCAATAGATATGTCACTTATCAATTTAAAATAAATATTAAACTCTGTTAAATGATCCTCAGGAAAATCACAGGATTCCTCTTTAATCCCCAGTTTAGTCGAAAGATTTAACTGCTATTGCTCTGATTAAGTTAAAGATTTAACTTAATAGAGGCTGTCTACAGAGAAGTTCTCTATAGACAGTACCTTTGCCCTTGGGGGCAAAGGATCAAACACCTTGCGTGCAGGGTACCTGCGCGCAAGGTGTCTCGCAGCGTGGCCGCGCTGCGGCGTGGCTGCGCGCGCGACGCCTGCTGCGCGGCGCTGCTGCGTGCAGCAGCGCTGTTACGCGGCGTGGCTGCGCGCGGCGTGCCGCGCTGCGGCGCTGCTGCGTGCTGCGGCGCTGCTGCGTGCTGCGCGCGCGGCGCTGCGTGCTGCGCGCGGCGCTGCTGCGTGCTGCGCCGCGCTGCTGCGTGCTGCGCGGCGCTGCTGCGTGCTGCGCGGCGCGCTGCTGCGTGCTGCGCGCGGGCGCTGCTGCGTGCTGCGCGCGCGCGCTGCGCGGCTGCGCGCGGCGCTGCGCGCGGCGCTGCTGCGGCGGTGCTGCTGCGCGCAGTGGTTCTGCTATATCAAAGGGATTTTTGGGGAGGTTTGGGGAGGATGATCAGAACAAGCAAGAAACAAAGTTCAACTGAAATCAAGTCTAAAACGAAACAATCCTCAGTTGGAAAACATTGGAAGATCTGGTGACTCTTCCAACCCAACCAAAATTGTCTGAGAAGAGAGGGATTACAGGGCCGAAGCTTGAGATTTCCCCACGTCGGGTGTCACATCCTTGTGGCGAGGCGTGGTTCTTCAATCCAAGCTATCTTCAGTCTGTTCTTCCTCTCCAACTCCAAAAGCTCATCAGCTCATGGAGGGTGCAGAAATCCTCTTCTCCAAGCCCTAGTTTCCTTAGAGAAAATTCTGAACACCTAAACTCCTCTCTCAAGAGAGTATTTATAGGTTTTCTCTTAAGTCATGCCTAGGGGCATTTTCGTAATTTTTTCCACTTCGAATTTTTGCCCACCTCTCTTGATCCTCCTCTCTTCCTTGATCTTCTTAACCTGTTTCTGAATGTTCACTAGCCATAAAACGTTAAATATATTTCACTTGATTCAAAGAATCAAGTGGGGTTAGTGATTTCATAAAACAATACATATGCATGAACTTAGCATGAATTCACAAGATAATTGTAATGAATTTAAACTTGAGAACTTGATTATTTGATGACATATTTTAGAGTCATCAGAAGTACATCCAAGTGATTTGGGATATGTAGCATGCAAGTAATGATGGAAATATACATGGACATCAAGCCAATCACACATTCCATGTCTCATTCCACATTCATTAATTAAACACATTCATTATAGTGCATGTGTGATGCTTATAATGAAGTCCATGAATATTAGATTGAACTTGGTGAATTATGTCGAGAGCGTAATACTGAGATCACTAGTCTTTAAACATGTATTTTAATTCCTATTCGAAGGATATGTGAGGAGGCATTTAAGTATCTGGATACAATAGCACTACCTAGCTTCACTAATATCGCCAATAGTTTGGAGACAATAAGGATAGATACCAAACTGTTAATCAGGTTGATTCTCATGATGGTTGTTTAAGTGGTCCTTAGATCTTACACACCAAATACGTCTTGTGGACGTACTTTTGTACTTTGACTATGACCTATGTGTCCCTAATCATAGGATTCTAAATTGTCTTAGTTCAGGTGCATCAATAAGTTCACGAAGATGATTGAGTGGTAAAGATGAGATCATCCACCTTCGGTATAAGAGGTGACAGTTCAAGGAAGATGATGTAATGGAGTCCGTGGCCAAAGTAGTGAAATACCGAGAGAAGAGTTCTCTAATGATTTCTAAACACACCAGTACTAACTCGGATGATTGATTAGGGTTTGATTGTTTTCCATAACCTAAGTTGTTGTAGGAGCATCAAGTCAATGAAGGAATATGCATACACCGTAACCGATGACAAAGAAGTTCCATGAGTGAGTCGTTATACACTGCTTTGTACCTTCTAGAACACGAGGTGTAGCTTGGCACTCCATGTGTTGGAGACTCAACCTATCGATTGGGTTAAATAGATCTGACATTGATTATGATATAGTAAAATTATTTCGAATACCAATTAAGGTTATTTGGCCGTTGGAGTCGTTAACTAGACTAATACATGGGCCTAGACGGTCACATGTAAATGGTATTTGGACGTCGAAAGATATACTTTAGTAAATGGTATTTGGACGTCAAAAGATATACTTTAGTAAATGGTATTTGGACGTCGAAAGATATACTTTAGTTTTGGGGGTTCTATGAAAAAAATCCCACTTAGTATAAATAGGGGAAGGCCATGAACAAAATTCACCCAGGCCAGAACTGTTCAGGGCCCTTGCCCTTCTTCCCACAACCGCTCTCCACTCCCGATGCGATCGGGACGACGTAACGATGGCGATATAGGTTGAACATGGCTCATCAACGAGAAGGAGGATATCCAACGTGCTGAGGACCGCATGGATATGTCTAGAAGCTGGACACTTGAGCAGCTTGACTTGTCTCGTTCTGGGATCCAAAAAATCACGGATGCGATCCGTGTGAAGGTACTTTGTTTTAATGATTTTATCGATGCCGTTCGACTTCACAAAAGTCTTCCCTTGCATATTGGTTTGATTTCTTAATCCATATCTAGGCCTCTATGATGAAGTTGAGAATCAAGCTTTGATTTCTAAATATTTAGAGATTAAATTAAATCACTTGGGAGACTGAGACATCTACGGGGAATTGAGGTGACCTACTTTCCAAAAGATATGTTTATATCACATCACAAGTATATCTTTGCTCTCACGTAGGATACATAAATAAGTGGGTGAAAACTCTCTTGTATGTGATCAAACTATTAAATTTATCCATTCTTAAGAAGAATATTTTATTCACAAAGGTCCATACAAAATGCTGAGAGGGAAACTTATCAACCTTAATTGTAAAATACCTGATATTGCACTTACAAATAAACTCTTAAGCAGTTTCATGGACAGTCCGTGGGAGCTTCACTTAGATTTGTATATCAAATCTAAGTGAAAGTGGAGTGAGTATCAAGTATGATACACATATGGAGTGAGTAGATGGTATTGAGATATTTGAAGAGGCCTTTGTACATGAGATGATGTCTTGTTGTGAAAGTGGAGTGAGTATCAAGTATCAAGTATGATACATATGATGATTAGCGAGAACCAGTGATAAATGGAAGGTCTACATAGGATACTTCTGATTCATGGAAAAGAACTTATCACCTTACGGAGTAAATATCAATCTGAAATTGAATTATCCAGTACTGATACTATGATTCTAAAACCAAATTTCTGATTTTTTACCAAGTTATTGATGAGTAAATTTTTTGACGTGCTACTGAGAAAGATTGCAAGCACTAGTATATATTCATCAGCTTGTGAGGTGTCAGCTAGAGAGATTTTTTATATGTTTATCCAATTACATCAAATTATTTTTTAGGTTTTATCCCACTATTAATACACGCCCCATTCACACTAACCCCACTTTTAACCCCACCAAAGAAGTAGCTGACTGTTTAGAGAAGAGGTTGTTTCGACATCTAAAAGTTGTGATGTAGATGTTTGGCACATTGTAGAATCCAAGCACCATGATTAGCCACTCTCAAAAATCATCCTTAGTTGTGAGGATTGTCTTTCGCTTGTCTCCTTCATGAATTCATAATTGGACCACATTGAACATAAATCTTAGAGAATAGCTTAGCTCTTCTTATCATGTTATACACATCATACAATTGGGGAATACAAAATTATACTTGATAGGGGGTCTTATTGATCCTCTAAATAACATTATTCTTGGATAACAGAAAACTTTCAAATTACATATGAACTCAAAATTTTTCAAATTAACTAAGGAGACCTTGAGCCTACTTAATCAGGGACATCTTGGGCTTATCGTCATCACTCTTGATGCTATATAAAAGAAGTTGATAGTGAGGGGAGTTGGGCAACAATGATTTCTTGCAAAAGTTGATCACATATTGAATGTATTGAACGAGAGGAAGCACCTTTGACAATTCATCAGAAAAAGCATATGGAAATCATAAAATTTATTGACGTCTAAATCTGAACTTTGTGTAGAGGATTTGTAATTTTTAAAATCAAGTATAGCAGGAGTAGTCAAACAGGTTTATGCATATGTGGAGTTGTGTTAGATTGAATTGAAAATAGTTTGTGCATATTGTAAGCCTATATTTTGTGGAGGATTGAATTTTGCCGTTCTCAAAACATAGAAAACAATAGAAAGAGAAAAGTTACAATATAAAAGAAATCACTTATACAAAAATATAAATTTATATGTTCATGAAAAATGTCTAAGAAATTGGAGCAATACATGATTACTTATATGAATTTTTCAAAGGATATTTAAAAGTAAATAAAAAAAATTTCATTTTAATTTTTGGTCCAATAAATTGAGAACTGCAAATTATGCAAGCAGCAGCTGAAACCGAACTTGAATTTCACATTGACAGGGATTGGATTAAATTTTGAGTGGGCTAGCTGGAAATTTCTATGACTTAAAAAATAAATTTAGATTGAAAATTAATAAAAATGAATTTATTATGAATTTTTATGAAGATGTAGTCTAGATAAAATATTGAATTATAGAAAAAGAAAATTCCAATGTGGAGAGATAAAAGTAGAAAAAAATGAGGGAAATTTCAATTTTAGGGTAATGTGAAATTGCTATATTAATCTTAAATAGTATCTGATATGATAAATGCAAGTGCAAGATTTTATTTTGTATTCTTGATCTTGAATGCAAATAAATTCACTCAATCGTAAAAATCCTTATTCCTCTCTAATGTACAAAGGGACCAGCTGTGTTTAAATCTACAATCTGATTTGTTGAGAGAAGGGGTGGGGATTTTTCTCATTTTTCAGCTGTGTTGATTTGATGTCACATATAATGGGTGAAAAAACAAGGGTAATAATTTTAAAATTAGGACCCTTATTTTGCTGATTTCAGTGCAACAGGTTTGACATTTAGGATAGTCAAATCATTCCACCTTTCTGAATCGTATTAAAAAAACTTAAAATTTTTAAAAATATCTCCTTTATTGTGCTGGCCTCAACACCATAAGGCAAACTATTTAATCCATTTAATAACACAAAAGTATACTATTCATATTGATTCAATTTTATCAATGAAATACTCATTAGAAAAACATGAAATGTTGTAAAAAATACAGGAAAATAAAAAAACGCTTAAATAATTCAAATAATCATTCTGTAACTGGCGATATCGCTGCACATCTGAAAGAATCATAAAATCTCACCAATGGCTATTTTAATCAATTTCAACCATGATAAATGGCATAGATGGCTATTTTGATGAAGAAATTTGTTTTATAGGGATGATGGTTCTTCATAAAGTTGCATGTTGTCACTATCACCTTCCTCATATAAGTACTGACATCCTAATATAAGACTTATGATGTGAATTTACAAGGCATTTAACAATGTGTCAGTAGAATAATATGAGATTGGAACACTAAGTTGGCAACATTTCCATATAAGAATTTTGTGAAAACTATCCCCTACATCATGAAATTATATCAAATAGATTTTAACTGGTGTACTCATTTGGGTAACTTGACACAGAACATTATGTTTTTTGTTTTAATGTCTTTTTAATTTTTTTCCCCTAAATTAAATTAAATTTGTAATCACTTAAACAAACACCTATGTACTTTGGGAGTGAGTTCATCTCCATTGTTGGGTTCGAGATACCTTGATTTAGATGAATAACTCAAAACTATCTACAACAAACGACTATAACTATTCGTAATGGCATCAATAGAACATTAAAAAAATCACGTTAGCACGGACTGCATTGGTGATTCCTTCAATCCTCAAATGAGTCACATGGGGCGGCTCAGGTGTGCAGACTCTAGTTGTATCCACGCAGCCAATGGCACATCAATTCTTCCCTTTACCTTGACGAGCTCTGTTCTACCTCTGCTGCCATCGTTATGTTGTCCCGATCGTATCATGAATGGTGAGGAGCCATGGGGAGAAGGGAGAAGAAGGGGAAGGCCCCTGAAAAATTCTGGGATAGGTGAATTTCCTTTAGGGCCTTCCCTTATTTATACTAAGTGAGTACTTTTTTCACAAAACCCCCAAACTTAAGTACATCTTCCGACGTTCAAAGACCATTTGCATGTGACCCTCTAGGCCCGTGTATCAATTTAGTTAACAACTCTAGTGGCCCAATAACCTTTACTGATCTTCCAAATTAATAGTCTGTATCATCATTTAAATTAATTAGTGTTAGATTGATTTAACCTAATGATGAAAGACCATCTAGCCTAAAAGATCCGATTTCTTTGTTAACTTCAATGATGAAGGACCATCTAGTTCACACCTGTCTGGACACCGGTACGAGGAGCTTTCTCTTACTAGAGCCCTCTATGACACTTCTTTTTGGGCCGTCTTCCCTTTATTTCTAAGGGGGAAGGTCCATATTTTCCCCTATAAGAGGGGGGAGGTGCCCATCCTAAGAGGGAAAGATAAAAAGAGAAGGAAAGAAAGATTTGAAAAAATGTAATTCCTTGAGGTTTTTTTGGTTCTTTTACTTATTTTTTGGTTTAGATTTTACAGTTTGAGATAATGACGATAATGCCCCTTAAAAATAAAATTTAGGTTACCATGCCACATCCGCTAGAGTGCTGCGGCCGACATCGCCGACACCGCCATTGCCATCACCTATGGGTTTTCTAATCGCTCGACCACTAGTTGTTGCCACAAGCCCCCAAGGCTGGTAGCCACCAGCGCGGCTGCAGCTGCGAGGCGCGGCCGTGGCCCCAACTGCAAGCATAGCCGCGAGCCACGAGAAGCACGTGCAGCTGCCCGTAGCCGTAGACACTGTCCGCAGCAGCAGCCCTTGTCCACGGCCGTAGCTGCCAGGCCATCGCCCGTAGCTTCAGCCGTCGCCACAGTTGTAGCCATAGGAGCAACAACAGCCATAGCAGCAACCGCAATAGTAACCACCGCCATAGGTGCAGCCATAGCTATAGCCACAGCCGCCAGCCGTGGGCGCCACTACAGCTGCCAGCTATGGCCCTAGTCGCTGCCACGTCCACTTGCCATGCTTGCCGTTATGGCCGCCGCCATGCCTACTTGTGCCACGCACGTGCCTAGCCGCACCTAGTTTTCTCTACAGTAGCTTCGAGGGGAGCGATCGCCGGACCTCTGGCCACCGCTAGTTCACTACCGTGAAGTACATGCCGCCATAGGTAGAACAACTTCTGCCATCGCTGCCGATGCCTACCTCCATCAACCGATTGCTAGCTTTACAACCATCATCATCATCGTAGCAATGCCTGACATAGTCGTCTTAGAAGTCTGATGCATACCCCGTTACAACTGCCTTGTCAACGCCTTAGTAGCTTTTGTCCCATGCCCGCTGCTACAGTCTCCTATAGTAGCTTCAAGGGAAACGTGTGCTGGACGGCCTGTCGTTGCTAGTTCACCGCCGTGAAGTACATACCACCGCAAGAAGAATAACTGTCGCTATCACCGCCAACGCCTATCTTTGTTGCCCATAGCAAGTTGTAGCTCAAGCTCACTCCGACACCGTTGCTTACGCGGCCTCCCTATGCCACCCCTCTACTAATTAGCTACCCTCCCTTGTGGTGTAACACGAGCCACTTGATCTCGGCACGTCGTATTACATTACCCAATAGGTAGGTTGAATCTCCAACACGAGGGGTTGCCAAGCTACACCTCGTGCTGTAGAGGATACAAAGGGGTATGTATCAACTAATTCATAGAACCTGTTTATCATTGGTTATTGTGTGTGTATAGTCCCTCGTCCACTTGATGCTCCTAGGATGACTTTGGGTATGGTCAAATGTCAAACACCAATTGTTCATCCGAGTTAGTAATGATGAATTCAAAAATTATCGAAGGAGAACTCTTCACCGATATTTTGCTGTCTTGGCCAAGGACTTCATCGCATCATCTTCCTTGAGCTATCACCTCTTATATCAAGGGTGGATGATCCCATCTTGACAGCTCAATCATCTTCGTGAATTTCTTGATTTGGATGCATCAAGAAACTCATATGTCAAGAAACTAGGACTATTTAGAATCCCATGAGTAGAAACTCATATGTCATAGTCAAAGTACAACTGTCCGTACACAATACATCTTTGGTATCTCAGGCCTAAGGACCACGAATACAGCCCTGACCTGAATCAACCTGATTGACAATTGGGTATAATACCATTCAGGAATTAGTACAAATCGATTCAGTGAACGCTTTCCATGATAGAACACCGACCATCTATCCTTACTGTCTCTACACTAATGGCTACAAAAACAATAACACTCATCATATTTGTGAGACTTGATAGTGCTATTCTATCTAGATACTTCGATGTCCTTCTTGAGTATCCTTCAAATAGGAATACTTATAACGCATGCTTAAAGACCAGTGATCTCTATATTATGATCTCATCCTAATTTATTACGTTTGACCATGTATGCATGAACTTCATTGTAAGCATCACACTTGCATTATAATGAATGTGCTATATTAATGAACATGGAACGAGATATGGAATGTGTGATTGGCTTGACGACCACATATATTTCCATCCTTTGCTAGTGGGCATGATAAGGGCAGGTCTCCCTCACAAGCTGTAGGCGCTACATGAATTGGCTATTGAGGATGCATGCACACCCTGCACAAGTTGCTGATGCGTGTGCTTTAATAAGGGGGTACTTCCTGTTGGGTTCTAAGGGCCTTGACATGGATGAACAACACAAAACGATGCGCAACAGAATATTCTTTTGTGAATCAAACGGCATCAACCCAAACATTGAAATAATATACCTTTGCACGAATCTCATTCGCGATTTCTTCGATCCCGAAGTGAGACGAGTCGAGCTGCTCAAGTGTGCAGCCTCTAGACGTATCCACGCGGTCCTCGGCGCGTCGGATCTCCTCCTTCTCATTGACGAGCCCCGTTCTTTCTCCGTCGGCGTCGTTACGTCGTCCTGATCACATCAGGGATGGAGAGGGGGTGTGGGGAGAGTGGAGAAGAAGGAGAAAGGCCCCTGAACAATTCTGGCCTAGGTGAATTTCGTTCAGGGCCTTCCCCTATTTATACTAAGTGGGTATTTTTCATAAAAACCCCCAAAACTTAAGTATATCTTCCAACGTCCAAAAGACCATTTGCGTGTGACCCTCTAGGCCCATGTATCAATCTAGTTAACGACTCCAATGGCCCAATAACCTTTATTGGCCTTCCAAATTAATTAACTATATCATCATATAAATTAATTAACGTCGGATTGATTTAACCCAATCGATAGGTCGAGACTCCAACACGTGGGGTACCAAGCTACACCCCGTGTCCTAGAAGATACAAAGCAGTGTGTATCGACTCACTCATGGAACCTCTTCATCATCAGTTACCGTGTATGTATAATCCCTCATCCACTTGGCGGTCCTTGGACGACTTAGGGTATGGTCAACTGTCAAACCCTAATCGGTCATCCGAGTTAGTACTGATGCATTCGCAAATCGTCGGAGAACTCTTCTCTGATATTTCACTGCCTTGGCTAAGGACTTCATTGCATCGTCTTCCTTGAGCTGTCACCTCTTATACCGAGGGTGGACGATCCCATCTTGACCACTCAATCGCCTTCGTGTACTTCTTGATGCACCCGAACTAAGACCGTTTAGAATCCCATGATTAGAGACTCGTTGGCCATAGCCAAAGTACAACCGTCCGTCCACAAGACGTCTTTGGTGTCTCAGGTCTAAGGACCACTTACACGACTGTGACGTGAATCAACCTGATTGACAGTTCGCTATAATACCATTCAGGGATTCGTACAGATCAATTCAGTGAACTCTTTCCACTAAAGAGCACCCACTATCTATCCTTAGTGTCGCCACACTAATGGCTACGGGACCGGCCATACTCATCATATGAGTGAGGCTAGATAGTGCTATTCTATCCGGATACTTTGATGTCCTTCTCGCGTATCCTTTGAATAGGAATGTTTAGAACACATGCTTAAAGACTAGTGATCTCCGTATTACGATCTCATCATAATTCACTAGGTCTGATCATGTGTTCATGGACTTCATTATGAGCATCACACGTGCACCATAATGAATATGTTCTATTAATGAATATGGAATGAGATGCGGAATGTGTGATTGGCTTGCCGACCACATATATCTCCATCACTTCGTACGCAAGGAGAAGGTCTTATCCAGCAAGGAAACTAAGGCATAGTGTATGGAGTGCCGAGAGACTTGTTGGATGTTGGTATGTCCCCTCAATCAGTGTTGTAGTGCGTAAGTGCCATTGCTTAGGGCTAATGTAAGCCTAAGTAGAAGAGGTGTCGAAGCATGTGCTGGTGATGCATGGAGAGTCAAGGCTAGGCACTAAGTCTATGATTGTTGCGTGTGGACAACGGGATGTGTGGTACGACTGATTGGCATATGTGCCAAGGGCCATGGCCAATGGGCACGTGGTGCATAGTGTGGGGGGGGGGGGGGGGGCGGCGTCCCCTTGTAGCGTTTGGCCCCTTTTCGTAGCATCACTACCCAATGGTGCTTAGCCTTTGGCCCCTTTTCTAATGACTACAACCTCTGATATAATTATTCTCACTATAATAAAAAAACATCCTGATATTCTCCTAAAAGCCTAGTCCTACATCCCTCCTTAATCACCATGCAATATTAAGCGTTCCCAGAGACTTCCACTGGACAAATGAAGACTGCTCAATGTTCTTACCTAACTGCCGAAGCCAACACATGTTCAATCCGAGCATTATTCATAGCTCTGGATTTGACCATCTGACACTTGGGGATAGATTCTAGTAGTAGAATAGAGTTTATATGATTTATATATTTAATAAATAGTTATAAAATTTTTAATAAGAGGAATTCAGAGAAATTTGGAGAAAATTGGTTTTGGTGTCAATTTATACTTACTATATACAATGAATCATGTTTAACAACAAGATATCAAACATATTAACTTCAGAAATGATAGATATTTCCATGATTTATGTGGTCGGAATTGCCTTGATTAATGTCAGCTGCTCGATTAATAAATCGCATTTTAATTTGTTATCAACGTGGACCCATTGTCCTCATTACTGAGAATTTACCAATCATATGCCTGCAAAACAAGATATGGGTAAGTTATTTACATGTTTCAAATCTCATTGTATGATTTTCTGTAAGAAGATGAAATAATCCCGAAAATGCATACATACTCAATTATGGCTAGTTATGATGCAGACTCTAGGTCGAGTCGGCTGTAAGGCGCCTCATTGCTTTCCTTCTTTTCTTAAGATCACGGCCCATAGGGTCGTGCTTCTTCCCTTCTATTCTAAATATGGCCTAGTTCAGAGCTGAAAGAAAACATTTGGAGACATATCCCATATAGGAAAAATAAAAAAAAGCTTGCCTATACATAGATCCAACTCATTCATCCTTATTGGATTTAGTAAACTATTTTCTAGCGCATACATCTGGGGGGTGAATTGCCTCTGTTATAAGCCTGTTATGTGGGGCCCTCTTGAGGGCCATGGCGGGCTTCTTGTTACTATTATTGCTTGTGTGGTGTGGTCGCAAGCCACTGGCTGGTTTGAGCACTCTATGCTTGCTAGCCTGGCCAAACCAATGTTATTTCTGGTTGAGAATGATGGTGATTGATGACCAAACCCAATGTATAATATCATAAGTTTATCTTGCCTCATAAAGATGGTGGTCAGGGTGGTGCTTTAAATAGGTGGGATTTTATGGAGAAAACTTTAGCTTACGGGGCTTGAATTTGAGAAGAATATCCATATGGTTGATTCAGAAAGCTTTCTTATAAATTTTTCATTAGACCTTATCTTCAAGAAGATGGATTTTCTTGAGCGGGTTACGACCACAAGGATCAGATAAGGATGAGCTTCTCTGAAAGATAAGGTAGGATTGTCTTAGTGTTCAGTCCAATAAACTCATAATATTTAAGTGTGCATCTAAATGCTTTTTTTTAAGTCGACATGTGACAAAGACAAATCACTCTTCTTATAGAATCCTTAAGCCGGTACAAAAATTGAGATACTATTACCTACGGTTTCTCCAAAAAACTTAAAATCACCAAATCATGAACTATGATTTCCCTCGCCAATCCTCTCCCATCTATTATTGATATACAATTTATAGGCCTTAGTAACATAATTCTTGCATATCTTTTCCGTAACACTGTCCCATGTGATTACAAGTCCAGATATGTTTCCAGTGTATTTTAGCTTCCCCTCATAATTTTACGCCAAGGAGCCATAGTGTGTGACCTGATTTTACACCCATGAAGGGATGGCAGACATATCATTACTTCGTCATCATAATATTGCGGGTCATCCAATCCTGGAAGAGTTTCTTATAAACATTTAAATGATCACCAAAACTTTATTATCCATGTGTCAATGTTTGTTGGAGATCTCTTTCCCAAATGAGCATGGTTCCTAACTTGATAGTAAAACTTTGGGGTTAGGTGCTTGATCTTTAGCTCCAAATAATATTTCAAGCAAATGTTAGAGTGTTGGTACATGGAATGTAGGTACCCATAAATATACCTGTCCCAAGGAAGATCTCTGACCCCAACTGGTGGAAGCAATTATGATGTTGACCTGAAAGACACATTGCTTTGTGTAATAGTAAGAGGAATGGACATGCCAAAAATTTGGTGGCAGAACTCCAACTTGAATAATGGAAAAACATCTAGATAGATATGAAGAAAGAAGGGGAAAGAGATTTGTCTCTTGGGAAATATAAAAGTTATTCCCAAAAGAGAATCAATTTCTGAATTTAACTTACCCTACAGATAGTTAAACACTTTTTTCCATGCACAGCCAGAACCCTGGGTCATAGGGTTTGACGATCCCCGTCATGCACTGATTTTTAGCATGGACCTTAACCTTATCTGAAGTTTGATCAGGTCCTGATATGGTATTCACTTGTTTGGCTCCAGTCAAGTTGACTAGTCAATCTCCACGTTGGAGAAGAAAAATAAAAACATTGTCACGGGCTGATATCATATTAGGAATAATGAATAACAAGGCAATGTATCAAGTCCATCTTTGAAAATTTTTAAAAAATCCAATTTGATGTTGGTAGAAAGATTGATAAGATAATAAGAATAGAAAGGGAAAGAAAAATAATAAATAAATTAAGGAAAAGAGAAAAATAATTAAGGAAGATGAAAAGAAGAAGAAATGTACAAGAGAAGACTAACAAAGGAATAAAGAAGATCAAGAAATATGAATACAAAGATGAGGAGAAGAAGAATAAGAGAAGACGAAAACAAGAACATGTGAAGAGGAAAATTAAAAGGCAAGAAGAGAACAAGAATAAGATAGGAATATGAAAATTGTTATCAGTAGAAGAAGACAGGAAGATGAAAACGAGTGCTAGAGAAGAAAAATAGGAGAAGAGGATAAGAAAAGAAGAATATAAAACTAAAACAGGGAAAAAAATTCAAAATGATCAAGAAAGGAAAAAGAGAAGAATAAGAAAACAAGAAGAAATAAAGATCAAAATAAAAATAAGAGACGACTAAGAGAAGAAGAAAAGAACAATAAAAGACGAAGAAAAGAAGTTCAAAAGAACAATAAAAGTAGAATAGAAGAACGAAGAAAAGAATGAGAAACGACTGGGAGCAGGAGGACGACCGGATGGTGCAACAACTGGAGTTGGGGGGGGGGGTGCTCCGGATTGTGGGAACAGGGAATGGGGTTGACCCAAAAACTAACTTTTTTTACTATGTATTTCTCTTCGGCCCCAGTCCTGTTTGACATCCGGACTCAGATCCTTACCCACCGGGTGGTCCACCCTGAAATGGCTGACTGAGGGTCCCCATTCAGTCTGGTCTGACTTGTCCCAGGTCCAAAATGGCGAACCCTAGTGGGGTGTTACTTTAGAAAAATAATCAGAGAGAGAGGGAGAGAGAGAGAGAGAGAGAGAGAGAGAGAGAGAGAGAGAGAGAGAGAGAGAGAGAGAGAGAGAGAGAGAGAGAGAGAGAGAGAGAGAGAGAGAGAGAGAGAGAGAGAGAGAGAGAGAGAGAGAGAGAGAGAGAGGGAGAGGGAGAGAGAGAGAGAGAGAGAGAGAGTGTAAGGGAGTGGGAGAGACAGAGGGAGGCAGAAAGAAAGACATGCGGAGGGAGAAAGAGAGATGTGTGGAGAGGAAGAAAGAGAGGGAGAGCGAGAGGGAGCGAAAGAGAGAGAGAGAGGGAGACAGAGAATGAGAACGCTAGAGAGATATGTGGAGAGAGGGAGTAATAGTGAGAGACGGTGACCTTCTGAGAGACAGCGAAAGACGGAGAGATAGTGAGAGTGCGAGAAAGAGAGATGGAGAGGGAGCGAGAGACAGAGACTAATAGAGTCGGGGAAAGAAGGAGAGGGTGACGGATACTGATTGATACTTCTGAGGGAAAGAAAGGGAGATGCGGATGGATTCAGGGGTCGAGAGGTGGTGGTGATGATACTTTAAAATATGGAAGGTGATTTTGATAAAGATTTGAATTATGAGACGATTGATAATGATAAAGATCCTGAAGAATATCAGAACGAGGGGGTTGTTAATGGTAACGTTTTGGATGACAATGATCAGGGGAATGATGACACCGCTGCAGATGATTATGAGGCCGCTGCTGATGGTGATCGTTAGGATGACGGGTATAATGTCAATGATGACGTGGCTATCGATAGTTAGGAGTATGATTATGGTTATGATGGCGCCGCTTTTGGTGATAATGATAAGAGGATGATCGCGTCCGTGGTGATGGTGAGTACGCTAATTATAATGATCAATATTATGATGATGACGCTGACGATAATGTAGGTGATACGAGCTGGTGACCATGATGACACTGCTGATGAGTTTGATACTGAAGACAGTGATGTCCTTTGTGAGCTGGTGACGATGATGACATTGATGACACAAGATGGCAAGCTAAAATAACATGAAAAGAAGAAAAAGCGAAAGCGTGTAAGAAACAGTGAGGCCCGCAGGCTACCAAAAGTGAAATCAAGTTCGACGGGAAACTATATCTTCAAGGTAGGATCCTCCTTCGCATCGCAGACCGCAGATCTGAGAAAAGAATCGCTAATCTCAGTTCCAGCGAGGCAAAAATCTCGTAAAAAGCGCGAGATTTTTTGTGGTCACGAGTTTATGCATGTACAACTACAAAGTAGTTAAGAGAAAAAGTGGATCATTAACAAAAAACAGCTTACTCGAGATATCGTCGTGGTCATCTTCTCCCTGAATCGGAGGCGGAACACGGCGCACATAGCTTACCGGCGGCGCCGCCAGATGCATGGCCGGCGCGTAGGTGTCGTTCTCAGGCGTAGCGAAAACGTCCGCCCAAGCGCGAACAGTCGATGGGCTAGTGGACTGAAGGAGACCCCTCGAGGCAAGATACGGTATTGTGCCAAGCTGCGCTTGAAGGGGGGGGCCCCCTTCTGGAGCAACGTTCCAGAGAATCGTCCTCCTTGCCTGCTCAGCCCAGTTGCTCGATCCAGCTTCCTGGCCGAATAACGGAGCTGGTCGATGTTGTGGAGAAGAAGAATAACCCTGAGGAAGACCGTGATTCTGAGACGAATGAAGAGAGAGGCAGAGATCTTCCCCCAGCGCTGGGCTTGAACACTGCCCTGGCCCAACAAAACCGGGGAAGAAAGACTTAATGGCGTCGGCAATGGCGTCGGACTCAAGGGAAGGAGGAAGAATGCTGCTGGAGGAGAACCCGGTTGTCGTGTTCATGAGATCTTCTCGGTTGGAGTCTGGGAAAGGCTTCTTGGAGGGAAGAAGATTGAGCTCGTCAATGGCGTCCTTGGCGTTCTTGATGAGCCAGTCAACGGCCTTGCTCGGGCGGTCGAAGCCGAGGCGGTCCTGGACGTCGTAGAACTGAATCGCCGTGTGAGCAGAGAGACGAACGCGGCGGTCTCTCGGACCCTTAGCCGTGAAAACCTTGCTGTGGCGATCTTTGCGCCCAGTAGACCGCAAAATATGACCTCCTAAGACTTCCACGATTTCGCCGGCCCTCGTCTCTCCTGTCTTGGGTTGTTGGTGGTGGCTCTGCCCCATCCTCGCAACGAGATCAGCATGGTTTGAAGAGGAGGACGCCGTGGCAGCCGGAGAAAATAAGACAAAGATGAAGCAATCTCAAACCTGGGGTTTGAGATTCTTTGGGATTTCTCAGGGCACTTGGCCTTCGATTTTTGCAGTTATGAGTATCGCTGTTTCTTACAGCGGAGTGTGGTAATAACAGCGACAAAGTTTCTTGAGGGAGGTCGAGAGAAGAGTGGGCAGCGAATATTGAAATTCAGAACTACTTTCGGGAATCCTCCATGACGCTGTTAAGCAAGTCTAGAAGAGAAGAGATGATAGTAGAAAGAGAGAGAGTTAGAGTGATAGCGAGAGAGCGAGAGAGGGAGAGAAAGAGAGAGAGCGAGAGAGCGAGAGAGGGAGAGTTAGAGTGATAGCGAGAGAGCGAGAGAGGGAGAGAAAGAGAGAGAGCGAGAGAGCGAGAGAGGGAGAGAAAGAGAGAGAGTTAGAGAGAGAGAGTTAGAGGGATAACGAGAGAACGAGAGAGGGAGAGAAAGAGAGAGAGCGAGAGAGCGAGAGAGCGAGAGAGGGAGAGAAAGGGAGAGAGCGAGAGAGCAAGAGATAGAAAGAGAGATAGCGAGAGAGCGAGAGAGGGGGAGAGAGAGCGAGAGAGAGTGCAAGAGATAGAGAGAGAGAGTTAGAGGGACAGCGAGAGAGAGAGAGAGCAAGAGATAGAAAGAGAGAGTTAGAGAGATAGCGAGATAGCAAGAGAGCGAGAGAGGGAGAGAGAGCGAGAGAGAGAGCAAGAGATAGAAAGAGAGAGTTAAAGAGATAGCGAGAGAGGGAGAGAGAGAGAGAGAGAGAGCAAGAGATAGAAAGAGAGAGTTAAAGAGATAGGGAGAGAGCGAGAGAAAGAGAGAGAGAGAGAGAGAGAGACAGAGAGAGAGACAGAGAGAGAGCAAGAGAGAGATAGATAGAAAGACTGAGAGAGAGAGAGAGAAAAAGAAAGATAGACAGCGAGAGAGAGAGAGCGAGAAATTTAGATAGAGAGCGAGACAAAGACAGAGAGAGATGCCAGAGGTATGAGTGTGTCAGAGATTAAAAGAACATGGTGATCTCATCACCTCTTGCCTCTGCAACCCGTTGTCGCCTCTGAAGAAGAAGACGGAGGCTACTTAGAGACGAAAGCGGCGATAGAGGTCACCCACTCCCCATGTTTCGTCTCCTCCGACCTTCTCGCGAAATACTTCGTCATATCTGTCACGTATTTGCCCGCGTCTTCTTTCCTTTTCTCTTTTAGCGTCACTCTCCTCGCCTTTTCCCCACTTTGTCACTTTCCCTGTACATGGTGTTATTTCGGTAAATACTCTTTTTTTGGTTTTAGTGGTTTATTCATTATTCACAAACTATACTTCCATCGAAATCGGATTAGCCGCAGGATGGTGGCCCCTCGCCTAAAAACTGGAATCCTCTTCGTTAAGTAGAGGGACCGGACCCCGTCTCCGTGGCCATATCCCCTACTCTGTCCTATCCTCTCTTTGTTTTTCTCGCCGTCTCCGACGTCGTAAACTGTATCACAGATAACGTACATGTTAGCAAACAGTTCAATGGCGAAAGCATCTGGGAGAGAGAGACAGAGCACCAATCATGTCCGACGACATCGGAAACAGGTTAATCGGAAGCAATCATGAGAAAAAGCGTAGATATATCCACTTGGTTGCTGCGAGTCCAGCAGTCCGCCCATTACCATTGCATGACTAAGGAGCTCAAGATCTACAGTTTTTCCATGGGGACGACTACATGTTTTTCCATGGAGTTCTATCCTCAGACGCTGTCCAACTGGCCTCCGGCTGTTATGCTGGATTCATGTGAAGCCCCGTCTTCTCCGTCAAAATCACCCGTATCACAGTTGAATGCGAAAAAAAAACATGTAGCATTCGTTCCTGCCTTCTCATTCTTCGGATAAATATCGGAAAAGTCAGCAACCAGACGGCGAAAAACCATAGGAGAAATTCGCGGCAGATCTCAGCCCGTGCCCACGTGAACAGATGACGAGGAGAGGCGCCAGCAGCGCAACTCTCCTAAGTCACATAAATTCATTTGCATAAACTGTCGGGGACTTAATGAGCAATTATGGGGCTCACCCTACTCGGCCGCGGGGGCAGCCGACGCACTGCACCATCAGTAATGGGGCAGAATCAGAAGCCGACGGAGAGGAATCGTCATCGCAGTGATAAACACTCACAGTGCATGCCGCACAATTAGGTCGCGGGTGCCCCGTATATACTCCATCTCTGACTCGGGTAATGACGCCTTGGCACCGCAGCTGAGGTGCAGAACCGTAGGGTTCGCACCTTTGTCTCAGAAGGGGGTATTCTTTAGCCGTAACTAAAATTTAGCTTTTTTTTGGGTTTGGGAGAACGTTAGAATTTTATGAATTAGCAAACGAATCTTCTTCTGCTTAATTCTTATGGATGGCTGAAATCGGGAGCACAAAATATTAATGTAATAACCTGTAAATCATACAATTAAGGTCAGATACCCGATTCCATTGCAAGTGTTCTATCGCGAGATCTAGCATTTTGAGTCAATAAGTAGCCGCTTTAGTCTTGGGAGTCATGGAAACACTCAAAGATTAAACATCAACTGTGACTCAAGGATTAATTGCATGTGTTTTTAGGCAAGAGGAGAAACTTCATGCTCTTTAGTCCATCATAAGTTATCTCATCATTATTCTGAGGACACAGCGTTTGCGAAATGAATGGAATAGATTAAGCCCGAAGTTATCATGCATAAATCACTTTATTCTGGAATAAACCATAGCTTATAATCTACAATGATACATATCATGTCCATCAGGAAATTACAGCTTAACATTTTACTGGGGACTCGAGAAATGTTGTAAGTGTCGAGCTCTCCATGGTTTGTTTAAGTGATCTATACAGGCGATTTTTAGTTACCTTAAGATTTTTCCGGCTCCAATTATGATCGAGGTTCGAATCCTGGTGCCCTGCGCAAGAAGTTCTGAAGCTAGCCAGCGCAACAATTCCTTTCTATATCAT
Source organism: Wolffia australiana (assembly GCF_029677425.1). Taxonomy (NCBI): domain Eukaryota; kingdom Viridiplantae; phylum Streptophyta; class Magnoliopsida; order Alismatales; family Araceae; genus Wolffia; species Wolffia australiana. The sequence continues at coordinate 11,850,690 of NC_135839.1, read as the reverse complement.
ACGCCTTTGCCTTTCTACCCTAAGCTGTTCTTCGATCTCTCGAAGTTCGACGTGCATAAACGATTCTTGGCTGACGAGTATGTTGTTGTAGACTTATTAGCAACACTTCCAATATAACTCCCGTTCCCCTCAGATCAAAGATTCAATTTTGTCAAACTCTTTTTACAGAGTTTATGGAATTAATGAATCTGCGGAATTAACTGCATAATCCTTTTTCTATAAAAAAACTTGCTATTCCTATGGAAATAATTTCACAGCATTATAAAAATTTGACAATTTTTTTTTGGAATTGAATTTTGAAGACCATTTGCATATGATGAATGCCATTTGGTTTGCGCTGATTTATAAAATGTTTTTCTCGCCGTCACTGTAAAAAGAGTTTTAAGTTTTACGTCGAGTAATATTCTACGTCAGAGGTAGGTCATAATACAAAGTTGGACTACTCTGCCAAGCAGGTATGCAAATGAGTGGTTTAAGGGCCGGCATTATCTGTATGCTACTCTTTTAGGAGCGGCTCCTCTATAAAACCTCTATAACGTATGCATGAAACACCCTTCCGATTGATCAGATCATGAAACGCCCATTCAGATGTATGGATCATTTGAAATGATTTTTTAGGGACAGATCTAAATCAACGGAAACAATCGTAGTTATTGACCGTTATGAAATTTTAATGTAGTGCCCGTGTTACTATGGCCATGTACCCACGGAACCAGAATAATAACTTCCATGATGAAATACCTCTGAGAACGCAGAAAAATCGCGAACCCAGGTTCTTCTTCTTGATTAGGACTAGAAATGGCCGTTCTGTTCTTTTCAAACGATTTGCACAATCCGAACAAAATTCGCACAAATTTGCACATTTGCACAATTCGAACAAAATTCACACAAATTCGCACAATTCGCACAATTCGCACAAACCAAACCGCACACGGGTCTGTGCGATGTTCTGTGCGAATTTGAATTTTTTCTGTTCAGAAATCCGAACAGAACGCACAATTCGCTCCAATTCGCACAAAGCGAACAGAACGACCATGTCTAATTAGGACCGTTAGGCTTGAGTACTGGTTAAAGGACGGTTCTATCTTCGGTTAGACATTGTGGACTAAGAAGTGGTCTCTGGGTCAACCGAGAACCCTAGTCGCCCATTTTAGGTCAGATGCATACTTGGTCAGAAGGTTAGCATGGACCACAAGTATTTGATGACCTAATTAATCATTTATTATATAATTTTATAGTGGAAGTATAAACACTTCCTGCTAGTGTTCGCTTGTCACAACCGATATTGGTTGACAGAAACGGGACTAATGCTGTACTTGATATTCAAAATGGGAAATCAGATATCCTGCTGTATGGATATTCAGATATCTAATGAAAGTATCATATATTAGTTGCTACAGTACCGATATCTGATATTGTTGTCCATCCTGATTTCAACATCCACCTTCATCTGAAGGATTTAATTACAATGAGTGGTAATGGTGTCTGATATCAAAATTTTTGATATCTGATATATAAGTTGCAAAATATTCAAATAATTTGTTGTCTTACTATAAAAATAAGTAATAAGGCCATTTGACTTAAATTTATTTTTGGTATTAATGATTTTATCAATTTCTAGTTAAATCATCAGTATTAAATTAGCTTACACAGGTTGAGATCATACGAAGAATGTCAAAATTGCACAGCAAATCTATTAGCTCAAGCATGGTTAAAAGGCATCTGTTTGATTATGCAAGCATGTTTCGAGAAGCCCAGTTGTGCTCATAGAAAGCCAGTTTTAACTATTTATACCATTTTTTTCATTCTGTATCTTTCATATGAAACAATGCATCTTGATAAAATTACACTTATATCCAGATCTTATATCCCATATCCAATACTATCATTGGCCACCATCCTCACCCATTTGATATCAATCTCCATATCTGATATGGGAAAAGTTGAAAGGAATAAAGTTATCTTCTTGTTTTTTACCCAAGGAACAAGAGAGACGAGAAAAACAGTGTAAGGGAGATGTCATAACTTCACATAGGTTCAATAAGCACATTAGATGCACATTTATTGCGCACGATTACACTTTTTCAAACGACTGTGCAAAGATACATTTCAAATAAATCTTAGAGACATCTATATCGACCTTCTAAGTCTACTTAGTCATTGCATGTGTTCTTCGTGACTTTTCAAAATGATAACTGTCATTTTAAGCTGTCAATGTTCAAAAGTATTACCCAACACTCCACCCCTAGTCTCATTGTTGGGCTTAGATATGATTAACAATAAGGCATAGGTGTAACTTCACAAACTTATTATCATCTACATCATAAACCTTCTGGATAACTCATCCATAATTATGAGTTGGTTCTGGCTGTTCCTTGGTGGTTCTGCCAATGGGATTTGGATGTATTATCTATGTTGAAACTAGGCTCATATCACATTGCTCTAAGTATAAAGCATCACATTCTGCATCTTTCCAATGTCTCTTTCTTTTTTTAATCTATCCTTCAAGGCTCGATCATGTTTCCAACTCGCTCATTATTAATATCAGTACTTCTTTCAAATCTCAGGCATATATTTTAGTATGCAGTACAATCTGATCATGTATGGATGCCCCTCTCTTCATTATTTCATAAAAAATTATCCCTTATTGATTGTGAATCTTGAGCACATCATATGCACAATAATATTGTATCCATATTCTTTAAGTTTCCCAAGACCTGGAATATTGTATCCATATGCTTATAAAAAAATTGAACACCATCTGATCCTTCTCCATGAGTCTCGAACACAAATCAATCTCCAATTTTCAGTTTTCCTGATTTGGGCTCAAACTAGTGAAATAACTTCTTCTGTCTAGTTATGTCATTACCGTCTCCAGTTTTAAGATACCATATATTGATGTGCGGCACATATTTATCAATATACGGAGATATAATAATATCTTATGTTGTTCCCTCACTTTATGGTTGGAGCAGAAATGATGCATCGCCTTTGGTGACATCCATCAACATAGTTTTTTTCTTCCTTTCTTCCAAATTGACCGTGTTGTGCTTCTATTCCTTCTCACTTATATATTCATGTGCAGAGCATCCAAATGTAGCACAATTATAATGCTGCATTTTTTTACATATCTACGGGTTTTAAGATGTCATCTTTATCATCTTCTTAGTTGCTTTTTACTCTTCTGCGACCTCTACCACATCCTCTGCTATACCCATGAGATTAGGACTCTTCATCATGATGGGCCTTGTCTTACCCATGGTGCAAGTTAACACCAGTTCCCCTTGATCTTGTGAATATTAATAACAAAGCCCCATCTGGTGGATGATCAATGAAATGATTGCCTCATCCAAGGTTACTGCTCCATAGATATCATAGCGGAATTAAATTTGAATGGACTACACCCTGCAGTTAAAAGACAACCTTCTTCTCAATAAGCTCCTCCCAAAAGATTCTGGACTAAGAAACCACATCAGTGAATTCAATCGCACCATCAATCTCTGTTTCAACATTTCTCATCTTGAGATTTTCATACTCACGCTTCAGTCCTCGCACTTTGGACCAAATCACCCATCAGACTCTTAGGTTATTGATGTGGGGAGCCTTCCAACTCTCCTTTGCAGTTTTCTTTGTCATAAGTTGGCCCAAGAAACTTAGCAAAACAGCTCCCATGTGATAAATCAGATTTTGGGTGTATCAGTTATAAAATAATCATTACTTACAGTTTTTTTAGGTAATCTGATTTAAAGCAACAATATATATAAACATTCTAGACTAGAGAGAGTAAAGGTCGATCCTCAGAAAGCAATGGAATAGTTAGCAAATTTTCAGTTTTAAATATAATTTTTTGGTACATTTGTACCTATAATTTATTACCTATAAAGCAAAGTAAATATATTTACTAAAGATATAAGTAAGAAATTTTAACTATATTAAAATTAATCATAAAAGAAAAATTGGAGAAAGTTCGATGTATGGGATTTTTTGGAATTATTTTAAATTTAAAATAAAATAAATTTAATCGTATTGATGTTGGAGGCGTTGGAACTCTATGGATGTTACCTAGTTGCTCCAAGACTAACCTGCAGATAAAGGTGAACAGACAGGGATGAGGGGAAGAAATAGTGATCAAACCTCTTTGTCACACTAGCCAAGGCCCAATTGATCAATACTCTTCCACTTGTCTAACAACTCTTTCTCTGGAATGCCCCTGCTCTACCCAACTCTCACTAAAGGTAAGGGGACTCAAGAGCAATTGCACACAGGCCACTAAAGCCTAGATTTAGATTGAAACAAGACTGAATATTACATTGGATTGTGTGGGGTTTATATAGGGAAGAGATGGAAATGATGACCTTGGATCTTCCAAGATCTTGAATGGTCCATATCTTTTTCTAGCCTCAATCTTGGTGAAGAGATGTCCTCCACTCAGGTTTGAGTCATCTGACTGCTCCTCATTATGGTCGCTCACTTGGCTTGCTTTTTTTTCGAAGATCTGGCCTTAATGAGATTAAAGGCACATTAAAGTCATGCAAGCTGCAACTCTGTCCTACTCCTAGGGCTCTGAACGTGGTTGGGCCTTCTTGAACCTCTTTCCCTTATCTCAATAACCCTCAAATGAGACCTAAACCTGAAAATATCAAAAACTCTAAAAGCGAAGTGAGACTCAGTCGACTTGACTCAATAGAGTCAAGTGGGGTTAGTTTAAAAAATTACTTTTAAATACTCAATTACTAATTTCGGACAATTTCATGAATTAAGTGCTCAATCATACTTATATTAGAAATAATTATTAACAGTTAAGGATACATTAAGAGAAATCTTCCGCTTGGGGGTTGTTTTTTTATGATAAATTCTTTGAAGAAGAAGAATAATTTTCTGTTTCATTCACTCTGAAAAATAATAACTTATGGTTTTTCTTTACTTTAACTTTATAATGTTTATTTGACTTTGTAACACTCATAAAGGCTCCATCAGTCGCATCTGAATCTGAAGATTCCCCGCTTCCGCGCCTTTGTTCTTTCAGGTTACTAAGTCATTAGCATAACCTTCGGAACGTTTATTTATGTTGTTACATAACATAACCTGTTCTTCATCTTCCTCCTAAAGTCGTACCTTGCTTAACGTTGTTCGCTTTTAACATTTCACTCAACTATGTCATTGGCATCTATTATTTGCTTCATTACCATGATTGTTGATAGTGCTATCTGATCCTTCTTCCATGGAACCTCATCTCTCTCGATGGCATCCCATAGGTTGTGCATTGCCAAGTATCCGTCCATTCTCACAACCCAAATACAATCATTCTTATTGGATATAATAAGAAATGGAAGTGCCCATTCAAGCACCTTGATCATCACTCTAGGCGTATCATTCGACTCCTTATATTGTTGAGGCATGACAACCATTTTCAGGCGTCAAATCTCACTTGGTGCTTATGGCTGACAATTTGCTATGGTACCACAAGCTGGAACAAACAAGGCTCTCTCTTGTTTTTACGCCGTAGAGAGTAACGGAGATGTAAGAACTTCATATCTATTCAACAAGCACATTACAAGCACAAGTACTGGAAGAATTGCACATCTTTAAATCAAATTTTCACTATGACAATTGTCACCTGAGATTGTCAATGGTCAATTTTTCTCCCAAGAAGGAAAACATTTTGCGTCCATCCAACATTTCCAATACTAACATCTGAGATATATCTATATTTACATAATGTATCAGATATCGAACAACCAAACATCTCTTTCCTCCATGGGTTCCCCTTCCTGCTATTGCTTCCCACCCCCCCTTCCCATTCCTAGTACCTTGAAGTTTCTACTCCATGGCTGATTTCATAGCGTCCTCACTCTCTTCTCCAAACAGGAGGGTGATTACTTCTATTTGATTTATCTCACCATCTTACAATGTGGTTTCCAATGCTCCTCGTACATATAAGCCTTTTTTCCAACAAAGATGAAAATCTAACTCTCTAACGCATATGATTAAGAATATAACAACATCAACTAGAAGCTTTCTGATCCCCTTGTTTTCTTGGTTTAATTATCAGGCACAAACTCGAACAGATCAATCATATATGATAGATAAGTTTTCATTTTGATTTACTTATATTACAGAGATTAGCAGCCTGATATTAAAAAATGATTAATACCTCTTTGAACAGCATTGTTATAAACCTTTTCATCAATTAGTTCTTTCATCATTCTCAACTTTCCAATAACCTAAGAGGAAGCACATAACCTAGGATGAAAATATCCTCTTACGCATACATGTTCCTATTCTTATTGATGGGACATAAATGAAAGTCCCTCTGATCATCCCTTGTAAAATTTGCTGGCTTAAACTATTGTCGTGGTGGAAATACCTTGACAATGTTATGATCATGAAATCAAAAAGAAACATTTAATTCTTTTTGAAAGAAATCCAAAACCCCTTGGGCAGATGTAGTCTGTGTAGGAAAAATTAAGGGTAAAACCCATCTATAAGTGAATAAGTTGGCCCAAAATAGGTCCATCTACAGTGGAAAGTAAAAGAGAGAGAAAAGTAGTATTTCATTAAAGTTCATGAGGTTGTCACTTTGATAACATATTATATTACTAAAATTATACATTTATAATTAGTTTTTACCCCATATTTTTATATTTAGAGTAACATTATTCACCATTTAAGAATAAAATGATATATTTATGATTTATTTTTCCAAGCTTTATTTTTAATATTTTAATCATTTTTTAGACTAACCCTACTTAGACATGGTAAGACCAATGATGAGCTTCTCAAAACTACCTGTGTTACTCTGGGGATATGCACTTGAAACAATGGTGCATGTACGAAACATGTTACCTACCAAATTGGTAACTTCCACACAATATGAGATATGGAGAGGAAGAAGACCAACTTTTATGATGCAGGACAGCGGGGGACAGAGGAGGTGGGCATAGGACGTGAGGATGACGACGACGAGTCGTCGCAGGAGAGAGGAGGAGGATTTTCCGTCCGAGCGGTGGCGCGGTGATAACGCAGCGGCGCCGAAGACAGCAAGGGTGAAAAATGAAAACTGTTTTTCTATTCCAAAATTCACCAACCGTTCACGTCAAGGGAGGGGGCTTTTATAAACTTCTCCCTTGAGATGTTTCGGATTACAATTAAAAAAAAAAACTGAAAACTATTTAAAGAAAAAAAAGAAAAATAAAAAGGGATAAACGGAAGTTTATCTAGTTAGGGGGGGGGGGGGGGGCCCCCCCGTCGTTCCCCACCAATTCTCCCCCTCTTCTAGAATTCACCTCCGGCGAGTTACCTGGATGTGTGTAGCAATTGGACTTGACTCTTGAGCATGCACACGCCGCGTGCTTGGCATGGTGATGGCAGTCACAAACAGCAGGGGCAGGGTGCTTGGCAGACAGACGCAGGCAGACACATGCTTGGCGGGATGTTTGGTTGAGTGTGTGTCCGAGTTCTCTGAGACATAATCACAAACAGTTGGGGCGCGGTCGACCAGGATGCAGGTTGGGGGATGCTTCCCTTTGAGTCGTTGTCACAAACAGTTGGGGGATGCTTGACCCACGGCGTGAGGCAGCAGCGCAGGACGCGCAAGCGGCAGCTCAGGATGTGCAGCTGGCGGTTCAGGCGGCTCGGGCGGTGATTCAAGTGGTAGATTTGGTGGCGGTTCTGGCGGCGGGGGCAGCGGCGCAGGAGGCGCAGGTGGCGGCTCGGGCAGAGGCTACGGATGTGCGGCCGGTGGCCCTGGCGGCTTGGGATGTGTGACCGGTGGCTTGGGCGGCTCGGGAGGCGGGGAAGACATGGGCGGCACGGATGGCAGCTCGGGCGGTGCGAACGGTGTCTCGGCGGCACGGACAGTGGCTCGGGGGCGTGGCCGGTGATTCAGGCGGTTCGGGCGGCGGTTCGGGCGGCGGCGCCGGGCGCGAGCGCGGTTCGGCTGTGGTCGCGCCCGGTGGCTCGGGCTGGATGGCTGGCGGCTCCGGCGGTGCGGGCAGCGGCGTAGGAGGTGCGGGCGACGGCTCGGGCTGTGCGGCCGACGGCTCCGGTGGCTCGAGTGGCACGGGAGGCGCGGGCGGCGGCTCGAGCAGCAGCTCAAACTAGGCAGCCGGCAGCTCGGGTAGCGGCGTATGAGGCTCGGGTAGCTGCTCGAACTGGGCGGTCGGCGGCTCGGGTAGCGGCGTAGGAGGCTCGGGCAACGGCTTGGGCTGTGCGACCGGCGGCTCAAGCAGCTTGGGCGGCGCGGCTGGCGGTTCAGACGGTGCGGGTGGCGACTCGGGCGGGCGTCCTGAGCACTAGGTAGTAATGGTGCTTGGCAGGGGGGATCCGATTCCCCTGGTATGGCGGGTCCGCGAGACCCATTAGACGGAAGTGGAGGATCCGAGAACTAAGAAACGGGGTGAGACAGACTGTAATGCGAAAATAGGGAATTCGGTTCTCGTATGGCAAACGGATTCGACGACAGGGTGTCGCGGAGTCTAGGGTTTGCCATGCCCATTGTTGCAAGTGGTGGCGCCGCCAGGGGAACCGAGAGCTCGATAGACTCCACAAGCATAGAGACAGTGGGAGCCATGGAGGAGACTATGGATAACGATGCAACTGGCCGAGGTGGCCGTTGAATCGATGCCAGCAATGCTTGAAGTGACTCTGGATGATTCTCACAATGGCTGACGGGAAGGTCGGTGGGGACAATGGGATGCCTCATGCGTGCTTCGACCTTGTCCATGTTGGACTCAAATCTCTAGAGGGCATCATTGATCTCCTGAAATGCTTCCATTATGGCTTGGTAGAACGAAGAATGTGATAGAGATGTATCCATTAGCATCTTGCGCTCTGATACCAAATTGATGCAGGACAGCGGGGAACAGCGGAGGTGGGCAGAGGATGTGAGGATGACGACGATGGGTCGCCGCAGGGGAGAGGAGGAGGATTTGCCATCCGAGCGGCGGCGCGGCGATAACGCAGCGGCGCCGAAGACAACAGGGGTGAAAAATGAAAACTTTTTTTCTATTCCAAAATTCACCAACCGTTCACGTCAAGGGAGGGGGATTTTATAAACATCTCCCTTGAGACGTTTCGGATTACAATAAAAAAAAACTGAAAACTGTTTAAAGAAAAAAAGAAAAATAAAAAGGGATAAACGCAAGTTTATCTAGTTAGAGGGGGGGGGCTCCGCTGTCGTTCCCCACCATTTTATAAATGCTAGAATATGGGGATCCCCTGCCCATTGGAAGAGGCACGATCAATGAAAGCTGGAACCCAAAACTGAGCTATGTAGATTTGTGGGATATTTAAAAGAGAACCATGGATACTACTTTTACCTGCCCATAAGTCATTTTTGTTTCACAAGGGGCCATCTTTCTAGTGGATGAATATTTTCTAATAGAAGATAGTGGGAGTAAAGTAGTCTTGGAATAAATTCTGAGTCAATACACAAATACTATCTCATCATATGAGCGCGCACTTCATGAACATGTTAAAGAAAATACACTAGAGCAATGTAAGTCAATAAGAGTAGTGAGACAACCTAATCTCTATATTTTACATATTACATCAGGTGAAGTCGAGACAGTACATATTTAGGATGATGATCCTATAACATACGATGAGGCATTTTGAGATTCTAACTCTGAAAGATGACGAGAAGTAATGGATTTGGTAATCCTGTCCATGCACCAAAATCAGGTATGGTACTTGGTTGACCCTTTCAAAGATATAGTACCTATCGGGTGTAAGTGGATCTTTAAGGAAAAGATTGATGTAGATGAACAAGTTGACACGTACTAGGCAAAACTAATTGGGAAAGGTTATCGCCAAATGCAAGGAGTTGTCTATGATGAAACATTTTTGTTAGTTACCATGAGAAAGTCAATCAGAATTCTTCTCGCGATAGATGCACACCACCACTTTGAGATCTGAAAAATTGATGTCAATACTGCTTTCCTTAATGGAAGCCTTGAGGAAAAGGTGTATATGACACAACCTGAGGGTTATGCATTCAAGGAATTTCCAAATAATGTGTGCAAATTCTGGAGATCCATTTGTGGACTAAAGCAAGCTTAGAGGAACTGGAATCTCATATTTGCAGAGGCTATCAGATCTTATGACTTCATTAAGAATGAAGATGAGCCACGTGTATACATGAAAACCAATGGGAGCGCAATGATTTTTGTGATTTTGCATGTGAATGATATTCTTATGATTGGGAATGATGTATGAATGTTGTCATCAGTAAAGGCATGGCTATACAAGATTTGGGAGAAGCAAACTTAGAGACTACGATACCATTGTCAAAAGGTTTGACATGGAGAACTCTAAAAGAGTTCTCATACCAATGAGGCATGGAGTTCAAATATCTATGGTACACTCTGATGCAGGATGACTAGCACTAACGTGGGTAGGGTAGACTAAGTTTCAATTAAGGATGTATAAAACATACCATAAATCAACACGATTAATTGTCGATCATTTCAATCTGAAAGAAAAGTAGACGTTGTAGTCCCTTTCCTTGGTCGAGGGTGGGAGGACTGTCTTACAACCACCAAGTTGAAAACAAAGCTTCAAATTCAATATTCTGAACATTCGATTACGAAAAGACATACACCTATTCTACTAAGTCTGACAGCAATGGAATAACTCACGATAAATACTAGAGGAAGTAATACCGAGACTGAAAAGAGAAGAATGGACCTTCAGCATGTGCGTTGTGCAAAGGAGCGATGTAGAAAGTTGTCGATGCGTCATTTGCGGGAGCGAGTGATGAGCTCTTCGACAAGCTGTCTTGTAGCCAAGCGGCTATGCAGGCAGCCGTGGGGTTGGGCCCCTATGCATGCCGTAGGGCTGGGTGGGCAGCACATAGGGCTGGGCAGCAGCATGCGGTGACTGCGTGGGTGGGCAGTTGTAGGAGGTGGTGATAGTGCGGGTGGTTGCCCGCAACACATGAAGGTGCGGGCGGTTGCTCTAGTCGGGCGATAGCGCGGTCGGCTGCATGCAATAAGCAATGGTGTATGAGGGTGATGACATAGGCAGCTGCACACACTAGGTGACAATAGTGGTGTGCTGAAGAAACTTGGGCATGGGGAGTGGTACGATCCGACCAGGGGCGTGGGAGCAACAACCTCCTCTCAATAGCGATGTTGAACATTGATGGCAATGGCGGCGACGGAGAAAAAACTAGAGTAATTGATTTAGAAGAAAACTTTATTTCGAAAGATAATCACCAAGAAGTTCAGTAAAACATTGGCCTATTATAGGCCTTGGAGGGAAGAGAAGACTTCAAATAACTGTTAAATTCAAAACACAATTTTAAATGACGCTCGAATCCCAGGTTTAAAGTTGATGTTGGTGACGTGTCATGACATGGGACGTCTCCTGCGGTAGTGGTGACACATCTGGTGATGGTGCGTGGTCGTGTGCACCACCTAAGACTCTTAAAGATAAAGCTATGATGTCTAAAGTATCCTATGATTCAGATGTTGGATCCATCATGTACGTGATGTTATGTAATAGACCTGATGTTGCATTTGCTCTAAGTGTTACGAGCTGATTTTACCCAGACCTAGGAGAGGAACACTAGGTAGTACTAAAATGCATTTTTAAGTACTTGAGAATAGTAGATCTACATCTGGATTCATGTTCACATTGAACTGAGGCGCGATATATTGTAAGAGTTCTACCTAGAGTACTACCGCATACATAACGAAAGAAGCTGAACACGTTTTTGCAATCGAGGCCGCCAATAAAGCAGTCTTATTGAAGAAATTTATCACGAAACTTCATGTTGTTCCTTTCATGTCAGAACTTATTCCGTTCTTATGAGACCAATGGTGCCATAGCACAAACGAAAGAGACATGGTCTCATCATAAGTCAAAACACATTCAGAGGTGATTTCACTTGATTAGTGAGATCATTGCATGTGGAGATGGTGTGGTAGAAAGGCTTCCACAAACGGACAACATATCAGGCCCACTAACTAAGCTGCTAGCTCATTAAGTTTTTGAGCGTCACTACCAAACAATGGGATTCTTAAACAAGGGTGATTAGCTTTAGTCCAGGCGAGAGATGCACAGATATTATGTGGTCGTCAAGCCAATCACACCATCATGTTTATTTAAGTTCATTGAAAAATATATTATGTATTATTATTATTCTAGTGTGATAATTATAATGAAGTTGATGAATACATGCAATGACCTAGTGAATTATGATGAGATCATAAAACAGTGACCACTAGTCTTTAAACACTTTGCACATTCCTATTCAATGGATAGTCATGATGGACATCCAATTATCCAGATAGAATAGCACACATTAATTCTCCTTATGCAATAATTATAACTGATCATGTGGTTGTTAGTGTGGGAACACTAAGGACAGATACTAGGTGCTCTTTGGAGAAAGAGTTCATTGCATGGATCTGTATGAATTCCTGAATTGTATTATACCTAAATGTCAATTAGGTTGATTCATGTTACGGCTGTATAAGTGATCCAATGACTTGGGACACCAAGGATATCTCGTGGATAGATGCTTACATTTTGACTACGAATTACGAGGCTATAAGCATGAGATTCAAACAAGTCATAGCTCAGTATAAAAGGAGATTGACTCTATGAAGACTAAGTAGAACGTCCCTCCAAGATAGTAAGGGTATTGGAGAAGGCGTTCTCTGATGATCCCTGTTATGCATTAGTACTAATTGAATGACTGATTAGGGTCTTATGTTAAAGCATATGCTATGTCATTCGAGAGTCTTGCGCGTATGATGGATTATACATATACAAGCACAATGTGTAGCTTGGCACCCTACGGGCTGGAAACATAACTTATCGATTGGGTTAAATTTATCCTTAGTTAATTAATTTATATGTTGATATATTTAATTAATAAGGTCGGTCAATATTTGTTATTTAGGTACTAAAGTTATTAACTACAATGATACATGGGCCTAGAGGGTCACTCACATAAGGGCATAACGACATTGGTGGATATACTTTACTTTGTAGGATTTTTAAGAAAGAATTGTAGGGTTTTTGAGAAAAACTTAAGTAAAATATAAATAGGGAAGGGACACTTATTTCAAGCACCCAGCAAGCCAGAATTAAGTTCTCCACTCAACCAAGAGTGTCTTCATGGTGAGAAGATCCTCAAGATTTTCAAGGAGAATTGAAGAAGAATAAGAGGTGAAGATCAAAGCACCAAGCAATCGCATGGATACTTCTCGAGGCTGGACACATGAACGGCTTCGAAATGATCTTAGAGCACCAAAGTGAAGGGTGGAACATGTTCCCATAAGGTACATTTGATGTATGTTTTCGAAGATTGATTACAAATCAATGAATTCGCTTCCACATCCATGGAATCATGTTTTCCATCTAGGTCCACACTAGAAATCTAGAAATCCTAGCCCTCCAAGGCCTTGGAATTTAATCCAATGGCTAGGTAAGCTAGGGCACTTCTATTTATTATTTATCCCCTCCATCTGTATCTCATCTTGGATTTCTGCTCCTAGCTTGTTATGGATGCCTAGTGCATCAGATTTCTTTAGTTTATTGTTGTTCCACAAGAATGTGGGAGAGAGAGTTCAAGGATGATCAAGATTCTTCGAGAAAGAGCACCACTTCGCTTTTAGGGAAAGTCACAACAAGATTCGTATGATCATCAGATTGTTTGATTTGAATTTTATCACCATTTTGTGTAGATATTCTAGAGGATAGCATGGACTTCATCCAATATATCAAACAACGTTGAAAAATTCCTCCCATATCAAACGTTATAGCGTTTTTAGTTTAATATCCACCATTGAACGCCACTAGTGACAAATTGTAATCAATGATTTTCATCCATGTTCAATATTATTTATTGCCCAAAAAATTCTCCAAAAAACATATTTTATCACTATAAGTTATCTAAAGTAAATAAATACTTATTTCATTTATTTAAAATAGTTTTGACTTATTTCATTGATTTTCCAGTATAGAAAATATTTAAAAACACAAATCCCTATAAATCACATAAAATATTGATTTTTAAATAAATATGAAATGAAATGTATTTTCTTAGGACCTTCCCCTTGTGTATTTGACCGTTACCTACCCTATTCCAAGGAAAATTTTATAAATATTTGTACAAATCAGGACTTAAAACGACTTACTTAATGTAAATTCTGGTTTAGCAACCTTCTTTTGGGATAGTGCAAAGTTGAGGCCCCCCGATTTGAATTTTTTTGATGGGGGGCTGATGTAGGTGGAAAAAAGTCTATCATCCAATGTTTTAATGCTTAATAAAGGGGCCCATTCATCTTGGCTGTCTTTAATCTAGTTCAGCTCAAATAATAAGGTATGAGGATAGCTAAAAAATAGTGGTCTGTCGTCCAGATGCTCAATCCCTCAAGTGGATCGAAATCCTTTAGTTGAGGCGCTAGGGTTTCTAATGCAGAAGGTAGAAAGTACTTTGATCTATGATTTTCATATGTTTGAAGTGATAGTTGATTCATAAGTAGTCCTAGTTGTACATATGCTGAGCATAATGGATGGTGTCATCATTTCAAATATACATAACCACGCAACATTTCCATATCTCCACTCCATGGAAAGAAACCACCATATATCATCAAATTGATGATCTGATAGTTGATTGACCATGGTGCAAGATAATCATGTAGCACTTATTCTCAGGGAAGAGACAAAATCTCTGCCACTTACATAATACAAAATATTATGGCTGGTGAACCCATGCATAAGTACAGTGAGACCATAGTTGTTGGTGAATATCTTGATATCATGCATCTCCTTGGTGGTTATTCTGGTAGTTGAGGAGAGGGTTTCATTTTTCATTGCTGCACTATTCTACTTGGATCTAATTAGGAGATTCTTCCTCATCTAGGGCTTCTATCACATCTTGAAACAGTAGAACAATGTTGATCTTACATTCGCTTTGCTGATTTATCATATAGTGCTCATTGTACTGGTATCATAATCCCTTTGTTCTGAAGTCTTATTTCTTTGTATTTTTTAAGCAGAGAACTATCCCTTCCTCTCGATTTGGTATGTGCCATTTTCACATGAAAGCCCATATGCTGGAATTGTAGGATACATTGGCAATCTGAATTATTTCATAATGTAGAAAAATTGAAACCAACAGATATAAATAATCAAATCACTTTGTGTAGAACAGACTCTGGTGTCTCATTGTGGATGGGATAGTTCTCTTTAATCCATTGACATGTCCATCTTATTGACGTGACAATGCAATCATCAAAACATTGGGTATCCTGGTCATTCCCTCAAACAACACAACTTAGAATCTTAAAGAATCTCTTAAATATTCCACTGCACTAAACTGTAGCTTTTGGTAGAATATCTGAATAGAAAAGTTCAATCTCAGCCTAGATTTGATCTAGGCCCATTCTCATAAAATTTCATACAATAATATCATATTTACTGACATCAAAATATTTCATACATATGACCTTTTAGGCCCTAGTATCCTTCTAGTTTATAAGTATACTGGCCTGATTACATTTTTGAAGTTTATATCGTTTTCTATTATATCGTTCTAAGTTAATTTCAGATCAATGATGATATAGGAACCAACCTGTAAACATTGTTCATCACATCATTCATCATGGTCATCGTGACATAAAATTTTAAGGCTTGTGATAGTGACATAAAATGTGAAAAAGTATTCATAATGATAACAGGTGACCTAACAAAATATTGGTGACAAGGACATGATGAGATAGCCATCATGGATGGCACTAGAGATGGATTTTTAACTGATGAAAGAGAGATATATAAGAATAGGTAGAAAGAGAGAGAAATACACACGCTAAGAGGAAAGGAACGAACAAGAAATATCAACACTCTTAGAGATAGACAGATTGACAAAGAGAGAAAGAAAGAAAGCTACATTGAGACGAACACAGAAATCCCTATACAGAAAGAAAGAGAGACCAGGAGGAAGAGACAGACAATGAGAGAGAGGGAGACTGGGAGGAAGTAACATATGCTGAGAAAGATAGAGAAAGAGAGACCGGGAGGAAGAAACAGATTCTAAGAATGTGAGAGAAAGAGAGACGGAGAGGGAGATAGAGATACTGAGAGAGAAAGAGAGACCAAGAGGAAGAGAGAGACATCCCGAGGGAGAGAAAAATAAAGATACTAAGAGAAAGATACTCAAAGGGAAAGATCTCAAGAATCAGAGAGAGTTCATGTGTAAGAAAGAGATATTAATAGGAAGAGGGAGACACCCAGAGAGATAAAAAGAGAGATACCAAGAGAAAGATACTGAGAGGGAAAGAGCTTGAGTGTCGGAGAGAGTGCTGTGTGTGAGGAAGAGAGAGACACCCATAGAGAGGGAATGAGATATACCAAGACAAAGATACTGAGAGCGAAAGAGCTCTAAAGTCATGGAGAGCGTATGTGAGACAAAGAAAGACCAAGGGAAAAGAGAAGGACATACAGAGAGAGAGAGAAGAGAAAGGGAGTCTAAGCAGGAAACAAAGAGAGATCAAGATAGATAAAGAGGGAAAGAAAGAGAAAAATATAGATATAGACAGTGAAGCAGGTCTAAACATCTATAAAGGGGAACTGAGAGGAAGAGAAATACTGGAAAACTGAGAGAAAGAGCGAGAGGCACTGGAAATAATGTTCATCTAACATTATCTCTACTTTGATGTAGACATTCTCAAGTGAGGGGATAAGGATAGGACGTTAGGCCCATGATGTGTGGCATTGTCATGATGGAGATTTCAAAAACTATAGATGTTTGACAGGATGGAAGGTGTGACAAAATATATGTGGCCATTTCATCTGCCACCATTGTCATTCGCTTATCCCTAATAATGTGAGTTCCCATATTGTTGACCACAGAATGTTGAATAATATTGTTGGTAGATTGTTGATAATTGAATTCTCCAGTTTGATACTAAAGTTATAGAAACAAGTAGCAAAGAATAGGTTACCTATATCCTCAACCTTGTCCTTTAGGCAAACTGAAAACCCTACATACATGTGCCCATTCTATTGATTTCTCATACCTTTCTTTCTACATTCTTTCATTTGTACAATTATATTTTTCTGTCTGTGCCCTACAACCCCAAAGATAAAAATCACTTTTGTCATCAAATTATCATTACCCACATCACCTAGGGCAGTTTCCTCAAATTCTTGTAAATATTATAGCTACTGAAAATCAAGAGCATCTACTACCCTTAGATTTTTTGCATCTCTTCCCTGTAGATTCTGTATCTTCGAGCACATGACCTACTAATCCAGTACTCGGTACTCACAGATCCTAGCCATAGTACCTTTGTGCCCGACAATTGTTGTAGCTAAAACTCACACCTGACCAACATGGGGGAAGGTTGTTGGATTGTCAGGGGTAACTCGCCAATGTAGATTTATATTATAATAATAATATGATTATAAATTAAATTAGTTGTATGTATATTAATGTAATTATCACTCTCTGAATCCCCTTAAACTCTTCTGTTGTTATTAATACTAATCTAATAAAAAAACATATATATATTTAATTAAAATTTTAAGGTATAGTAACTTAATAAATAAAATTATCGTATACCTATAAATATACCCTGATAACCCTATATCAATTATTTACTAACAAATGGTGCATATCGGTGGTCAATTAGACATTGAATCAAAGTGATGCAGGACAACGTCAAGGACGAGGTCCTGCCGTCACCGAGGAGAAGGTGCTCAGTGTCGTAGGTGTCGGTGCACGACGTCTACCCCAGGGTAATCGTCGGGCACGGGTCTCCTACGTGGATGACCTACAATGAGATGTTCTGGGTAGGGGTGTCGCACGTGCAGTTGCCGACAAGCAGAGGAATGCCGACGTCCGGGTGTTGACGGACTCGCCTGGGACGGGGTGGTGATGGACCTCCTGACCCTCGTCCGGACAGACGAGGTGGCTATGATGCCGAACGGGATAGGTCCCGCCGGGTGTTTCTCGCTCGTGACGGGCGAACCCGACTCGTACCAAACCAGGTAAGATGCTCTGCAATGACAATTCTTCGCTCCACCTTACATTCTCACCTATGTCTAACCCGAGTGCGGTGGAGGCAACCGAGAACGCACTGTAGGAAATAAAGGACAGGGCAGGAAAGAACAGCGTACCTCGAAGATGCTGAGGAGTAATTCGCTCGATCTCAACTGCCTAGATATGTTCCACGGGGTCGGTTAGCAGCAGCAGCAAGGTGCTTCGACAGTAGGCGGCAGCAGGACAGCGCAAGGGTCGCAGCGCGGCGAGCCGGTGCATCGGGTTGGCTAGGGGCACGGCGGGCGGCGCAAGTGCGCTCTGTGGCTGACATCATGCGGCGGCCGTTGAGAGCCGAGACGACACGCACACCGTCAGGACCGGGGCGGTAGCCAACGACTATGCTCGTCCAGGAGTGGCGACAGGGTCACATCGCTCGGGAGACGTTCACGGACAGCGGTGCAACCGCATTGTAGGCAGGGCGGTGAGCGCCGCGGATTTGCGGGCGTACCCTGTAGTGGTCGTCCGTTCCTTGGGAAGGCGGAGCCTAGGTGTGACGAGAACCCGAAATAGCTATGGCGTTCGCGGAACGCAGGCGCAAGCGGGGTGCAGAGCCGGCGGAGTGACCCGTCGGGACGGCAGAATCGTAGCCGACGCGGGGTCTGGCGTGGCATACGAGCAGGTAGGCGAGGCTGACGACCGAAAAAAAAACCTTCGCGCGAAGGATCATGCGCCGGGAACGTCTCGGTAGCGGCATGAGCCGCTCAGCGGCGCTGCTCGCGCGGGTGCAAGTGAGGCCGCAGGCGCACCGTGAACTGGCTGCGCGCGCGCGAATTCAGCGGGGAGGGCGGAGGCACGTCCGGCCGGCCGGCGGCGACCGAAAGTAACCCTGCCCTCGTCCTTCTTCCCTTCCTCTCTTCACTGCTCCCTTCTTCTTCCTCGCCTTCTTCTCCCTTCTCTTCTTGTTCCGCAACCCTAATCTTCAACTGAAGAAACTTGCATACTTTCAAAAATTCATCGAGAGCTCTCCTTAGGGCACCCATCCTTCCCTTATATAGGGGGGGTATGGGGGCCCCGTAGACCAAAATGACCTTGAGCTTAACCAAAACAACCCTAAAGACCTAAGGACATGAAAACGATGGGAAGACCAGGAAAACGAAGACGAAACAGGGAGGGGGGAGGGAAGATCCTTATAGGGTCGAACCTCCCTCCTTACACGTGATCAGGCTGCGTAAAGAAACAACGAAAACAAAGATCAAAACCAAAAGACGACGAACAAAACGAAACATGAAAACGATGATACGGTGTCCGTTACCCGGGATATTTGAATCCGGGCGTGCGTACCGTCGCCTTGGCTTGCCGAGCGGGCTGAACATGAATGGCTGGTGCTGTCGAGGGCGACGGTGACGTCTCTGGGGCTGCGGCTGATGCTGCGCCATCACAAGGAGTAAAAGTACCCCAAATTTTGGAGTTAGCACCTATCTAACATTAAGACCCCCAGGCATTTTTATGTTAATCATAACTTTTATACTTGTACTTACATGGTAAAGCATCATTATTATTTCGTACTAAGAGGTATAGCTTCTATTAGTTCATATCTAGGTTATTTTTCCTTTAGCACTGGAAAAAAATTAAAGCCCCAGTTCAAGACCATTAATTCTGATAATAACGCCGATACGATTATTCCATGTAATCAATCCGAAAGAAATTACCAATGCGCAATGTTTGTTACAATTTTTTTATCGCATGTTTCTTTCTTTCTATGGATCAATAAGCAAGATGAGCTTGATACTTTGTTACGATATTACCTATTATTAATGGAATAGTGCATGATGTCATTTATTTCTTACCTTTTCTCCTGCACTTTTATGTTGCTCATAAATTTAATGAAATAATAAGTTTTCTAGGTTTTTGAAGTGATTTATATCGTAGATTACTTAAAGGAATAATTTATTTCAGTTTTAAGATATATTTAACAATTTATTTATATATTTTAATAATTATACATTGGTGAAATTTCATTCCATGAAGTAGGGTTAATGTGCCCTCGCAAGTTATATTACAATACGGGTTATGGAAGAAAGCCAAAACAGAATTATAAGGCCACATGCAAAGTAATTGTAAGAATAATTAGGTTATACAATTATGAGATTGGGGCGAACAGATTAGTCCTACTAAATAGATAATGATGGAGAAAAAAAAAGTATTATGCTGGGATTACTAAGAGGAAGTGGTTTATATATTTATTTGTGATAGGAAGCAATTAAGTGTGAGAAGAAGAATAAGTTATTCTAATGCTAGGACGGTAGAGTTTTAGATTTATTAGAACCTATGTTTTACTTTCTTATTAGGATGCAAAGGTAGTAAGGTATAGATATACTAGTCTTGGTAGAAAATATATTTATTATCTTCATTTATTTATCTTCATATACTGGTTATATGTGTGGAAATAAAGCTAGTTGTTCAAATTGAAGAACCATAACTTTTTGTAAGATAATGAAAAGGGATACTTGAATAAAATAAAACAGAAATAGAAGAGAAAATTGTGGATAATAAAAGGAAATAATAAATAAAAAATAAGACTTAATTAGATGTATTAATTAACTTAATTAATTAATTAAAATTAAAGAAGGATCAATTAGTTAGATATGTATTTAATATATAAGGGTTTATAGATTCAGGAAAAATATTAATTATTTGTAATGTTTCAAATGGCATATGGGTGTTTGATAAAATGCCTCAAGGAGGCTCTTTAATTGAACTTGAATCAAAGTCAATTATTAATTTTATTCAATCAAATTAGATGCACTAAATCAGAAAAAAATTGTAAACAACTAGTTGAAAGAGAGTTCAGGAAGAGACCAGAGTCGCCCTGATTGCTATAAGCCTACAAGACAGGTGCCGATCCGAAGTCATTAGCTTTGGTGTGTGGCCTTGCTCATCTTCCTCTATGTTGGTGTAAACTTGATCCTTCTTGAGGTTCCTCATCACCTTTCTAAATTGGGAAAGCCATTCTTGAAGCTATCATAGGTCTTGATCGTCAGCATGAACCGTAGGATGGAAGTTCCAACATTCATGTTGATATTATTGAGAGGATGGATACTAGAGGATGGGTAAAACCCTTTGAAGAGTATAGGTGGAACCTTCCTTTAACACTGACTCCATGAGCCAGCTAAAGGCGATCATGATGTTGACTGCGTCAACGCACCATCTTTGGACGCGCCGCCATCGTCATCCAAGAGGCTCCTCATCCTGACTCGTCGCCAACATCAACTGAAGAACTGTCGTGTTGACGATCAAGTCAAGGCACCAGCATCAGACACGTCGGCATCAGACGCGTCTCCACTTATACACGACACATCCCGCAGCATGACACATCGTCAACGCCCAATCCAGAATTGCCCTTTGACATGACACGATAACATGTCCTCTGCTCTATTTTATTTCTCGTATTTTCTCTTTCCTCCAAGGCCTAGATGTAGGCCAATGTTGCAAGAAACATTTGGCGAATCTATTTTCAAGAATTGAAGTTTTATTCTTCTTGGAAGATTTGCCCTAAGTCTCTCCCCCTTCTTCGATCGACACTGTTGCCGCTCGTCGTTGCCACCGCCGCCCCTCCACGCGCAGACCGCAGCCCGCGTAGGCAGCCCATCCGTGCAGGCAAGCCACCCACGCGGATCATTGCCCACGCAAGACTGCCGCCCACGCAGGCAGCCACCCGCAACGGCCCGCCTGCGCGTCGAGCGTCGCCCACGTGGGCACCTGGCCACGCAGACCCGCCCCCGTGCAGGCGGCCGCCCACGCCAGTCAGCCACCCACGTGCAAGCCGCCAGCTTCGCGCAGGCCACTCGCGTGCTACCTGCGGCCCACGCCACCCGACCGCCTTATGCCCGCCGCGCCCTAGCAATCTGCGTTGTCGCACCCCAGCCGCCCGCGCGCGCCCACTATGCACCTGGTTGCCTACGCCGCCCATCGCGCCCCGCCGCCCGCGCGCGCCCGTTGCGCCCCTGGCCGCCCTCGCAGCCACTTTCATACCAAGTATACCAGTTTGATCCGCGACACCCTGCCAAAGTGCACATCAGCTGCCAGCGCCAACGAGGCATCAAGAATCTCCCGCATCATCGTCACATACTTAACTAGTGCTGAGGTACTTCTACACTCTGTGGTGTCCCGTGTTCTTCGTCTAGTGTTCCTCGAGTGTTCATCCACCGGCGTCGGATTTGCTTTGGATTTTGAATCTTCAAGCGACTAGCAGAATAGGTTTTTGAATCTTCAAGCGGACGATTGTTCGAATTTATTGATTTTGGTGCTTCGCATCACCGCGGTGGTTGAAGACAGCACTCCCACCCTCGAGGAGGAAAGGGGCTGCACCACCACTATTTCATCAGATTTAATTCTTTGGAACCGCCAATGTGATTTCTGGGCTGGTTTTACCCTAGCCATTCCCGAATCGTCCCAATACCCAACACCCTTCCTCATCCCCTCCCGTGACCTCTTGTTATCCAGCATCATCCCGTCCCGTCTCCTCTAGTCATCCTGCATCAGATCCCCTATACGGGAATCAACTACTTTGATGTTTCAGTTTGGAAAGAAGTACAAGTAGATGGCTGTGCCCATAGATTTTGTGATATTTTGAGTGAGAGGGGCCAACCATTGTGATAAAACTATGATTGTAGAAACTCTTTGTAACCATGTTCCCATTGGCCTATTAGCAACTGTTCAAACCTCTAGAGCACTTCATTTGAGATTGGATTGGCCCCCATTTTCCTCATCAGTAGTCAACGATGAACCATAACTCTCACAATAACTAAAACAAACTTATAATTTAAATATTCAAATCAGGCAATCCAATATACTTTTTGATAATCAGGAAGCTACATTTTTGTTCTCTCTTAAACTACTCTGTTATGGAATGTGCTTCAGAGTGAGTTGGCTTGAATCTTAGTGACTCTTTATATTTTTGTTTCGTAGGGTTGTAGCCCATTGGACTGTAATACATTTCTTGGCCATCAACTGCCCAGCCCACCCCCAGCTAATAAAACACACTTGTTAGTTCCGTTTATGAAAAAATATCATTTGTGGTCATTATTTACGTGATGAAACAAGATTGGACTAAGAGTAAACTAAAAACATTCGTACACGCGCCCGTCGTCTTTGCTCTTTGTCATTTGGTTTCATTCACATTGGGCTCTAGGGTGCCGTCCTAGTTACAATTTCTGGGTTTCCTAGCACTTGATGTGTCTCTTCCTTTGTGAACTTTGCTTGCTTTGAGTAACAACACCTTCCGGGTGTTCTTAATATGAGTGTTGCAGAACTTGTTAGCTATTCATTGGCTCGCTAGCCAGCCCTTTGCTCATCGTTGGCTTGTAGGAAATGACACTTTTTTCTTCCTTTTTCTCAGTGTTTAAACTCAAATCCATAAACATAGTTTACTCCCCAGTATTTTGGCCAAAATTCCACCCCCACATTTTAAAATGAAAATGTAAAGATAAACATAATTTAATGACTCATCTCTGTTAGAAGTTAGACATTTAAATTGAGTAAAATTCATACTGTAAATATATCATTAGCACAATAGACAAATTTATTTATGAAATATGGTTTTACCGTAAAATGAGAAATGTAGGAATATAAAATGTCAAAATAACCCCAAAAAGTGTATGATTGTATGTATAAAACTGATTTGGTGAGCGAGTGAGCATCAAGTTGGCTGAAAAAAATCAAAGATGCACGTGCATCAAGAGTGGAGTTCACATCCAAATTCTGGGTTGTTGGGACTTATGAAAGTAGTGAAAATGACATCCACAACTAGGTAAATGTATTCTCATTTAATATGTTTCACCAGCCCAGCTCTGTCAATTCCATTTCATTTTAATGTATTTACACAATTTTTCAGCAAACTTACATTCATCTGAATTCTTATCAGGTAAAAACAATTATAACACATGCTGATCATTCGATTGACATCTAATGATTTACACATGTTTAGTGGCATAGGATGTCTGTTTTACAAGAACTCCATTAGAGTAGGGTTTGATGTGACTATCTGGTTAAATTGAAGAGCGGGACGTTTAAGTTTCAAGGGATCACATACACCATAACCATATGAGCTATAGAACTATATGCAAATATAGTGGCATCACGGCAGATATGATATAATTCATGGGACCAAATCAGTAAGATTCAACTCTTTTGTACTCTATGTCCCTCTAAAGCCATATATAAGGAAGGCGATAAGTAAATTTGATTATTGAGCTTTGAGTCTTATAATGTTTATTAGTAGGACAGAATATGGGTGGCAATTATTTTATAGTTTCTACTCATTTTATTAATATTTTATCTACTTTATTGTGATTCCCCTTTGCCCTGTGGAAAATGCCCGGCTTTACCATGATCTAAAAAAGAGCTACAATGAAAATAAAAGTGCTCTAGAATCAGACCATATACTTATTCATTGAGCATGTTGAGGGTTTATTAAAAGTATTTATGTGACAATAGAGTTTTTAATATTTCATTCATTTCATAGATAATAACTTTGACATTTTAACTAGGAGGAACCCAGTATCGTTTTTTTACCATCTTAGTGAGTTATATATGTTGGGTTCGGTGCCTTGGTTCATCCATGGAAAACACGTTGCTATGGTTGCGGAATTGCGTCAGTCAACTCATAATCAATCTTTAAAATCAACATTGAATGCACCTTTTTAAGGAACTTATTCCACCCTTGACATGCTCACTTTGAGATCGCTCCAAACCAGTTCGCCCGTCCGACCTCTAGATGTATACGAGATCACCCGACGCTTGGATCTGCTAGTCTTGTTCTTCAACTCTTCTTGGAGACTCTCTCTTTGGCTAAGTAGTGATGTAGAGAATAAAGAAAGAGAGAGCCTCTCAAATCAGTCTTGCATGGGTGCTTAAAATGAAACCGCTTCCTTCTTTACATTTCACTTACGGTTTTTCTAAACAACCCTACAAAATAAAATATATCCAGCAATGCCCTTATGACTGTGGGTTTGACCCTCTAGGCTCGATTATCAATCTAGTTAATAACATTATTGGCCCAATAAATATTGTTCACCAACCTTATTAATTAACTATATTGACATATATATTAATTAAATAAGGATCGATTTAACCCAATCAATAGGTTAAGTTTCTCACCCACGGGGTGGCAAGCTACACCTCGTGCTCTAGAAGGTACCGAGTATTTTCGAACTCTCTAATGGAACCTTTAACATCATCAGTTACCCTATATGCATAATCAATCATCTGCAAGAGACTCTGAAATGACGTAAGGTATGGTATTGGGAGACATTAATTAGTCATTCAATTAGTACTGATCGTAACGGGGATCATTGGAGAACTCTTTCTCCAATATCCTCACTACCCTGGCCAGGGAATTTTATGCATCGTCTTCTTTGAGTCCATCTCCTCATATACCGAGGGTGGATGATCCCGTCTTGACCGCTCAATCATCTCCGTAAGCTTTGTACTAGATTGGACCTATAACTTATTTGAATCCCATGATTAGAAGGCTCATAAGTCATAGTCAAAACATAGTCGTCTACTAATGGAATATCCTTCGTGCGTCAGGTCAGTAGATCACTTATACAAAGGTGACATGAATAAACCTTGTTGAGGTTTTTGTGTTTTAATGTACACTAAATTACATTAATATCATGAATTTATAATTAAGAAACTAATTTATAATTAGAGCTTAAAATATTTTAAGATTATGTTTTTTAAATGTGTTAAAACTATAAAATAAACTAGAATAATCATAAAGTACTTGGGAGAATGAAAAATGTTTTTTAAAATTTCTGAAAATAGTTTTAAAGTATTAAAATGTTATTTTAATACTTTAAAATATTTTAAAAAGTCATTTCATATTTAACGTATGTTGAAATTATTTTCAGAAGCCTTAGAAATATTTTTAAATACTTTAAAAATATTATAAATATTTTTCTGAATTTTTTAAACAATTAAAAGTATTTTAAATAGTGCAAAATTGACTTCTAAATAAATTTCTGGCATTTTAGTTCATTTAAGAAGGGCCCAATAAGGCCTAAATGGGCGGAGCCCATCAGCCTTAGTGGCGGACCCGACGGGCGGATTTAGCCAGTTAAATCCAAGGTCGGGTCCGCTACTAAAGATTGAATTAAAAATATATATATATATATATATATGGGGAGAACGAGATTTGAACCCAAGACCTCCGCCTCAGTAATGAAGCAATTTACCACTGCGCCATAAGTCATCTCTTAGTGTAGAAATAAATTATTTATATATAATGTACTTTGGACCCGAAAAATCGAATTAGGAAATTCGATTTATTCCAAAGGTCGGGTCCGACGGTTGACTTTCCAAAATCATTTCTTATTTCTAAAAATCATATTTTTTCCGACTTTTGAAATCCTATATTAAACCTAACTACTTTATTTAGCATTAATTACTCCAAATAATTTTTTAATTAAGGAAACTTTCTATAAAACTTTGAAAAATCATAAAAAATTAATTACAGCTCCTTTTGAGCTCGAATTTTTTTTGAAACTCTCAGAAAATTACAATCTACTCCTCTACCCCTATAAATACCCCTTCAGAGCAAGGGTTGAGGTATCCCTTTTGAAAAACATCTCTCTTGTGCTACTCTTGAAGAAGAAAGTGCTGCTTCTTTTGAAGTTTCTCCCCTGCAATCAGTGTGGCTGTGCTTCTCCATTGATAAGGGAAGTTTTTAATTTTCATCATTCATTTATTTACTGAATAGGGTGATAGTTTCCTCCACAATCATTGAGTTAGTGGTGATTTTTATGAGATTTTGTGAAGGATAGTGAAGGGATTGATATTATTTTTGAAAGTGATTAAGAGGAATTGATTTTTTGATCTTTAAAGTACTTATGAAACACGTTTTCAGAATTTATCTTGATATTACATTTGAATCTTAGTTTGTTTGATCATTCATACATCATTGAGAGCGGTGATTGACCTTTGATCAATCACGGGGAGCGGTATATCGTTTCTTCCACTAATCTGAACAGGTGACGAAGATCAAGAAGGCAGGGAGGTGACGCGTTGGTGGCACCAAGGACGGACGGTGACGAGGAAGTGGACGACGAGGAAGAGTTTGTGACGGCCCACCCGGCGGTTCGGGTTGAAGCTCGTGTACCAAAGAACGTGACGTGCCGTCGGAAGACTCCTCTGCAGAAGCAACTCTGTAAGTTGGGTTAGGGTACCTTACAAGGGAGGATCCTTAGTAAGATTATCCTGAGTCCTAATTTGGACTCGAAGGGGGGCCTTGGATTGACTCGATCACTAAGCGGATCGAGGAACCAAGTAAATCTAAGTGTTCGAGAGAAAGAAGGTGAGTGTCAAATCAAGGAATCTTAAAAGCTAACTAGGTAAACAAAAAGAAGATAACCTAATTCACCCCCCCCTCTTAGCTTCCAACAAACGTGATTGACGTTTAGGTATAGTACAATTCAGGGATTCATACGTATCAATTCAGTGAACTATTTCTCCAAAGAACACCCACTATTTGTCCTTAGTGTCACCATAGTAATAGCCATAAGATCAGCTATACTTATTGTATAAGTGTGACCAGATAATATTATTCTTTCCGAATAATTCGATGCCCATCTCGACTATCCATCGAATAGGAATATTTAGAATACATGTTTAAAGACTAGTGATCACTATATCATGATATCATCATAATTCACTAAGTCATTGCACGTATTCACAGACTTTATTATAAACATGACACAGAATAATAATGAATCTAAATAGTTTATTCAATGAACTTAAATAAACATGGTAGTGTGATTGGATTGACGGCCACGCAATATCCATCAATATATCCATTATATTACCACTTTAACTTACCATTGCAACTATTAATGATGTTGTAAACAAAGTGAATCTTACAGCTCCATGCTTGACTGGATATTTCATTTGACGGAATAGTACATCCCACTAGATTAACAAGCATGTTGTGTTAGATATATTAGAAGACCATCGTCATAGTGAAACCATCTTATCCTGTGACGAAGGGACGATAGAGGACATAGGATACCCATTGAGCCAACTTTTTCATGAGGATCATGAACCATCCATATGCATGGAGGAGCATGAGGGGAACCTAAATGATCACTACCTGGTCCGTAAGGACCAAGATGATCAAATTATGGATGGGGTTGATGAGTCTATGTGCCCATCTACATTCCTTACTCTTGAAGATCATGACAGTGAAGATCTCACTTCTACCCTTGATTCTTATGAAGAAAGCGAGAAACAAGATCATCTAGAGGAGAAAAAGAAGATGGTGATAAAGGGGAAGATAAGGAAGAAATCATTATGCATCCTCATCCACTCGACTATGAGAAGCATAATGCACTAGGATACCCTTCACTAGAAGAGGGAGAGCCAAAACATGTGAATCACATTTCATATTATTTTAGGAAGTTGAGTTGGAGTCTATTCATGGATATTTTTAACGGTCAAATACCGCTTGACTCCTCACACTTAGTCAAGGTACTTTTCATGGGGGTAAAGACCTTGCCAAAGTCAACTTTGAAAAACAAATATATTCACATCGCAATAGAATTCTTTTATGAAATTCTATGAAGTCTGGCTGAAGACTCTAAATTTCGGTGCTTATTGGGAGACAACCCTATCTTAACATTGAATTTGATTTTCTTAGTTAGGATTTATCCTCTTCTTAGATAGAGCTTTCCCATTGTAATAAGTGAATGAAGAGTTGTAGGAAGATAAGGATGCAATTGAGATGCAATGATTGGCTTCAAGCATTGGTTTGTTATAACCCCTAGTTACTTACATACACATATGTAATGTGAAGCCAATCATAACTAGATATGCACATCATCTTGGCACTCCACATATTACAAAAATTGTATTATGCATGATCACTAAGCGGACCTCACAAGATTGAGAATGTTTTGGCAAATTGTGAAGAGAGGAACCTAAGTGATGAAGGTTGAGGTGAAATAGTGGTGAAGTCTAAGGAGTTGGGTTTAGATAATTCCCTAGGGTGAGTTAAGAACACCTAGTGTCCTATGAAGACATCTCATGATCCTAGACTATGACTCCCATTTCTCTACTTCTCACCTTATTCGTTCACAACATCTTAAGCTCTTGTCACTGAAACCTTCCATGAAATTTTTTATAGCAAGGTGTAGAATTGATGTCAATCCTCAAGCGCTACTACTATTGACAGAGTGAAGCTCCATGAAATATTGGGGGATACAAAACCTCATCGGGGGAATTAGCTGCCTGTCTCCTAAGGCAGCACATGGGATGGATAAAGGATGCAGCCATTGCAAATAAGGCAAAAGCCATGAATCCAAATAAGGCACAAATGCCACCTGAATAAGGCAAATGCCATAGTGTACACCAAATGCACCTATAATAAAAAAAAAAAGAGAAATATCCTGACACCCATGTGTTATAGCCATTGTATCTACAGCTATTAAGTAGCGGATTGACAAATTTCTTTCACTAAGACCCACCCCTATTAGTGGAAGGTAGATAGTGACTTGAGATTGATTTGAAGTGAACTTACCCTCTTAACAAATACAATATATCTACTTATAGGTAGATGGAATAATGAGATGTCTGTTTAGGATTACGACGTAAACAGAAGTATATACTTGGGGGAACTTCTAAATTTCTATCCTCTGACACAATAGACTCCAGTTCACTCAGACCTTAGTCTCACTTTTGTTGAACATATCTCCTAAGTGCTCTCTTGCATTTCATAAAACATTCATGATCTTATTCATCCCTATGGACACCATTGCTAAGGGTCTAGCAATGTTTAAGTAGGGGGGTATTTGATGAGTCATAAATCAGGCATGTAAATCGACATTTATTAAGAAGTTATGAAGTCATTTTAAGAAGCGAAGATGCATTATTATGTTAATTCACACTTTTACGCAAATTTTCATTCAATATGTAAAACGTTATTATTTTAATGAGTTTTTGCACTAAATAAGACATAGCATAGATTTTGTTGTTTAAGAAGAAAGAAAATAAAAGAATAAAAAATTAGAAAAAAATAGTAATAATATTAATATAATAAATGAAAAAGGGGTCTATAAACGCCACGGCGCAGCCAAGCCGAGCACGCCCCGCAAGCACCACGCACAACCACACCTAAGGCCCCGCAGGCGGCACGCGCAGCGCAAGCCCAGCTCAAAGCTGGGCCTCAAGTGATCCAACGTATATCAGAGTCCGCGCCCAAAGTGTATATTTTAAATTCACAATTAAAGATTGCGGAAATTATATACCGCCTGGAACTTTTAAAACTGTCAATATGGGATTGCAAAATCCCATATATCAAATGCACTCGGGCGGGGCCAATGATGGAATGGGAATGATCGCGGCCCATCGGGCCACGATCTTAAATAAAATTCAAACAAAACCCGTTAGGGCTTCGAGCCAACCTGGCCCGAAGCCCGCCTTAGTTCGGGCTTTTATTAAGAAATGGGTTATAATCTTGATCGTCAATCTTCCTTTGGAAGATCGAACGGTCAAGATCGTCCATTAATTTCTTTTCTTGGTTTTTGTGACAGCTCAGTGCGGAGTACCACCAAAGACGAATCGAAAGAGGCCACTGAGCAACTCGGAGCTGACGAGGCACCGCTGACCCAGCAGGTGTCCACTAGAACTAATGGGGTCCACGGCTACGATATAATCGTAGCTGTTGGACCCTCCAAATAGGCAATCCGATGGTCATAACGACCGTCGATCGTCTTCTACATTCACCCTACGTCTCTGCCAGAGATGTCGCTGGAATAGTCCCATACCGGTCAGGAAGGTCATCCGACCATTCCTGACCTATAAAACTACTGTAAGTCATGAGAAAAGTTTCTTTCGCCGCCAAACTCAAATGCTCTTTTGAAATAAAATTACGCGGGAAGATCCTTCTTCTTTTCATTTTATTCCGATTCTCTCGGTCGACGACAGTGATAGTGCTGCGACCTCAAGGGAGGATGAGAAGAGAGTGATAGAAGAAGAGAGAATTAAGAAATTTTATCTGGAGGGAATACTTTTGACCGCGAACGGAGTCTAAAGCCAATGGCCACTTCGAGATCACAAGGAATTCCCGATCCTCCATCTTCTTCTCGTATCTCTTGGGTCTCTCGGTCAACGGCGGTGACAGAGCCATGGCCTGAAGAGAGATTGACGAGGGAGAAGAGCAGAAGAAGGAAACATTCAAGAGAAGCTTATTTGAAGGATGATGCGCCGGAGCAAGGTCTGTAGCCAACGACGACCTCCATCCACCATTAAACCTGGTAAGTAATTTGATTTTACTTTAGTTTAAATTCATAATTAATTTAGTATAACGAAAGGATTGAAGAATCATCCTCAATCCATTTCTCGAAATTGAAGTAGTTTGATCTCGAGAAAAAGAAAAAAAAAACACTTTTAGGCATTTCATCAAATACCTTTCCTTGGTGCATTCAACCTCAAAGTTCTCCCACTAAAGGACTTCTAAAAAATCTCCACAAATTTCCTCAAATCATTAATAAAATACAAAATTGGAGGCCTAGATAAAAATTTTAGAGAGGGCTTCCTTTACACATCACTATAAAATACTTTATTGTTCTCTCTAAGACATTATAACAAACACCTAGTTGTGTTTGTTGACCTTCCTACTCATTAGTTGAATTCTATCCCTAAGTGCCAATCCCTGTGGAGATGACCTTACTCAATACAATACATATCTGAGTAAGATGACACAATAAAAATTTTATTTGATCAAAGAGAACATAACAACGACACAAAATCGGAGTCATATCCGATTCTAAAAATATCGATCAATCGAATTGTATGACTACAAATAAAAGACCTGGTAAACGATGATCAATTAAGTGTGAATGTCTTATGGAAGAACAACATCATAGTATCAAAAAAGGAGTTAAAATATGTGAGTTTAAAGTGTATGTTACTTTGGGTTAGCAGCATGGATAGGGAGATTTTGAGTGAGAATTTATTAGCTGGAGAAAAAATATAAACCAGATATGTAAATTATAAATAAGGTTTATGCATAGTTCTTTTAACCATAGTTCACAGTGACATGAAAGGTTACAGAGTAGGAGAGTGTCATTTTTTGTAGATCTGGTCAAGCTGAATTAAGTTTACTCACAAAAAGATGATTTAAATTCCTATGACCAAGTCATGATGGCCCCTATAAACATATTTTCTTATGATGTTAAATTGTGCCTGCCTAGCTAGTTAAAAGTGTTTGGTACCATTAACAATGACACCTGGCTTGTCTCCAATAACATAATTCTTGTTCCAGCAGTTAGTTGGATCAAGATCCCTCGAGATCTTCAGAATGTGAAATGGTAGCTTGGATTTGGTGGACCAAATAGTTAGTTGTCCTTTTGAATATTTGGCGTTCTCTTTTATTACCTATGATATACCTTTGAATGATCCGGACAACCAGTTTATGAAAAATTGACTCTTTGGTATGGAATTAGGCGATAATTACTTTATTTAACTCAAATGCAGATATGTTTTCCCTTATATTTTCAATTAGCTTTAATACACGTCCCCTATTTATAAAGTCAATTAGTGATCACTCCAGATAAATGTGCTAAATGTCCGACTTTAGAGAGATTTATGAGATGAAGGGACATAGTATGAAATTCAAATGAACATGTATGTTCCCATCTAGTTAATGGTGCAAGGGTTAGAAAGCACATATCAAGATTATGCATTAAATGACGGTGAAGTTTTCTGGAGGAAAGTACAGATAATGGTAAATATTATGAAATGAGTTCTGATTTAGTAAGTAAATTACATTATTAGTTGTTCATAAAGTGCACTCTTATCAAATAAAGAATAATGAATATTAAAATCCACCCAGGTTCAAACACGTTGCGCTAAGCAGCGCCATGGTTCCACCACCAATAGCTAAACAATTGGCGATTGAATCATGAACCAGGATCCTTAAGGGCATCCTATGAGTCAGATAGATAATTCTCCATATTTTGATGAAATCCTTCCACTATTAAGTACGACAGGTACCATTTCTATTTGCTTAAATTCTAAAAATGAGAACTGTTTAGTATTTTCAAATTATTTAAATTAAGAGGCTTTTTTAAATATGAACATGAGAAATATGAACATGAGAAAATAGATTCATAATTAGTAAATTGTTGTATTATTGGTAGTGTCCAATATTACATATTCAAATCCACCTCAGACCAAATATTTGATTCACCTTCTGTGGGAAATTCAACTTGTTTTGAATACAGCACTCTGTAAAAGCTTTTCATCTTAATGTCTTTAGACATTGAATTGAATCATGAGCCTGTAACATAAATAACATAATGTAAATAAGAAGTCGAATGAATAAAATTAATTCTCATGCATTAAAATTCTCTACATAAGTATTTTTTAATACATTGAAATATTACCCTCTGCATTTTATAGTTCAAGAATTTGACATGCATATGTAGAATGATCCACCTTAAATTGATTTATATGAGAAATGGTCAGGAGAGGTTTTCAAGGTTCACGTAGAACCAAGTTATTGGACACCCTAAATTTGGAAAGGTAGCACTCATTTTGATAATTCACTTTAAGCAAACCTATACACCTAGAGTAACTCTACTTTTATGTATGATCTTATGCTTTCAAAAATTCATTTACTTGACAAATCTTTTACCAAGAATTATTTTAAGCCTTGCTTAGTTCTCATTAGAAACTCTCCATGATGGAGAATTTTAGTCAGTTTTTGTATGTATATCTACTTTTACTGCTTCTTGAGGTATAACATTGCCATATCATATTCACCTAAGATATAACTTCAAGTTTCTGATCTCCAAACTTTACCCATCTTACCCCTAGGGAAGGCACAAAATCATGCGTGACTTTGCCAACCTTCACAACGAAGAGTTCTTTTGCATGTATACCAGCTATCAGATGACTAGTGGCTCTAGGTTGAGAAATAGATACAATAAATATTTTTTTACACTTATATAATGTAAAGTTCATTCTACGACTTCATCTTGTTTCGAAGAATGGGGTGAGAGAGCACTTGTAAGTTATATTAGCCATTTCATTGGCAGAACTTCTTGTTCCCACTAGTTCGCATTGTAAACCATTATATATTAGTCAGTATAGTTCATTATAATATTAGAATTACATCAATTTACTACAAAAAATTATATTTTATTATCCCAGCCTTTATCCAGAGTGTCCTGATAATTCAAAGAATATCAATACATTCTTGAGGACACCGATAGACTCTATATTCCTCTCATCAAAGTTGCTATTATTTCTACCAACTTTCCCTTCCTTTTACCAAACTCAATATACAATCAGTAATTGGTTATGCCTTGCTATCTATCAATCAGTAACATAATTACTAGGATAGACTATATCAAGTGAGTAAGGTGCACCAAAATTGACTTCACAAGTCTCATTTAAACTCCAAGCAATTTTACTTCAAACATAAGTTTACCATGCACTCATCACACACTTAAGTGAGGTTGTGCTTAAAGTAGATGTCATAGACCATATTTTAGAGCTAATTAGTTTTACTGGATTTGTTGAGTAAATTGAACAATTTATATTATTCTTTTTGAAAACAGGGTTTGCTGGGCCTAAATCAAAGTGTATGAGTGATGTTTAAATCATTAAATTAATATGATGAAACAACTTAGAGAAAATAATATTTTTATAAGTTTTATATCACGTTCCTATTCAGTTGATGGAGAGGGCGAGAGTATACATAAAAATGAGATCAACAATGTTTTATGGTTTTATAATATTTAAGTTAAACGAAAACTAGCAAAAAATACACATCTTCTGTATTTATGTGGAGAATGGTTTCATTTTGGTTGTTTTTGGTGAAAAGTTTCATATTAGATGGCAATGAGAATATTGAACACATCTTGACAGAGCGATAGACATGTACTTAATATTTTTTGAAAGAATATTCCTATTTAAATGTATGAAGTTATCCCTTGCCTTGAATATTACTGAAAGAGACTAGTTATATGATAACTTTTATTGAGGAGAAATCCATGTTTGGATATTTCTGAAAGGGTCTGTTCAGAAGTATTTTTTTTATATTGCTAGATATTTGTGATCAGCCAGGTTAGGGCTTTGGGGGCCATAAAAAACAAGGTTTTGGGGGCCAAAGTAGAGAAGGCTTCAATGGCCAAGTTGAAGTAGGTCAAGTGTCGTTGATCCATGGAAGACATTTCGAGTCGAGGACGACAAGATGATGCATATTATGTGGCCGTCAAGCCAATCACACTACCATGTTTATTTAAGTTCATTGATTAAATTATTTGCTTTCATTATTATTCCATGTAATGTTTATAATGAAGTCCATGAATACGTGCAATGACTTAGTGAATTACGATGAGATCATAATACAGTGATCACTAGTCTTTAAACATGTATTCTAAATATTCCTATTTGATGGATAGTAGTGACGGACATCAAATTATCCGGATAGAATACCACTAGCTGAGCCTACTTATCTGATAAGTATAGATGATCATGTAGCTATTAGTGTTGGGGGTACTCTCTAGAGAAAGAGTTCACTGAATTGATCCGTATGAATGCCTGAATGGTATTATACCTAAACATTAATCAGGTCAATTCAAGTCACGGTTGTATAAGTGATCCACTTACCTGAGACACCAAGGACATCTCGTGAGTGGACGACTACATTTTGACTATGACTTACAAGCCTCTAATGATGGGATTCAAATAAATTATAGATTGTATGTAGTAAGAAGCTTACGGAGATGATTGAGTGGTGAAGAGGGGATCATCCGCCCTCGGTATAAGAGGATATTGAGGATATTGGAGAAGGCCTTCTCCAATGATCCTATTATGCATTAGTACTAATCGAATGACGGATTAGGGTTTGACGATAAACCATACCCTAAGTCATTTGAGAGTCTCGCGCGAATGATGGATTATACTTATACGGCAACCAATGATGGTAAAGATTCCTTGAGAGAGTTTCAGAACACTCGGTATCTTCTAGAGCACGAGGTGTAGCTTGGCACCCCACGGGCTGGAAACTTAATCTATCGATTGGGTTAAATCGATCCTTATTTAATTAAACTATATGTTGATATAGTTAATTAATAAGGTTGGTCAATAAATGTTTTTAAGCCATTAAAGTTATTAACTAGAATGATACATGGGCCTAGAGGGTCACACAAGAAAAGTCATAAGGGCATTGGTGGATATATTTTACTTTGGATGATTTTTGAGAAAAACCTTAAGCAAAATATAAAGAGGGAAAGGGGTCTCATTTTAAGCACCCATGCAAGCCTGATTTGATAGCCCCCTCCTTTCTTCGTTCTCTAGATCAACCAAGGAGAGAGTTTCCAAGAAGCGTTGTACAAGAAGATGTGGAGATCCAAGCGTCAAGTGATCGCGTGGATACTTCTAGAGGCTAGACGCATGAACGGCTTCGGAACAATCTCAAATCGAGCATGTCAATGGTGGAATAAGTTCCCAAAAAGGTACACTTAATATTTTGTTTAAAGATCAATTGTGAATAGATCGACTATGCTTGTGCATCCATGAGTGTGTTTACCATGGACGAACCAAGGCACCAAACCCAACAATAGCTTATCAAAAAATCCCTTTTTTGGTATCCTTTTTTTCCATATTCCCAAGTGATTTTGAAGGGGCATTCACACAAACGTAGTTATGGTACATCATCAGCTCGGGATGGATATCCCCAAACATCACTAAGTATTAGCCTAAGAAATCTAAAGAAGAATGTGTCCCCCTTAACATTATATCATTTCATAATTGGAAAAATCTTAGGTTACTTAACCGAGAAAAAAGATAATATAGTTAGAGAACCTAATTTACCCCCCCCCCCCTATTAGGTTATTTAGTAGGCTCTTTAACTAGCAAGATTGAAACTAGGACATTGATGACTATCAATACGTCATCAAATGTTTAGACTTTTTGAGCATAAAAGCATCAACTGTATCCATCTAATTCATGTTGGTTGCCATCCATATGCATTGTTTTATAAATTTACTAACCCCACTTGATTCTTTGAATCAAGTGGATTATATCTGACAATTTTGATTAATTAGTTCAGAAATAGATTAAGGCAGCCAAAGGAAGACGAAGTGGATAAGGGGGAGCTGGCGAGAAATCAGGAAGAAGAAAATTCCAAAATGCCCCCGGGGCATGTTTTAAGAGAAACATATAAATACTTGATGACTCTCAATAAGTTATCAAATATTTAGACTTTTAAGTATCAAAGCATCAAGAATATTTAGTTAATTCATGTGAGTTGTCATGCATATGCATTATTTTATAAAATTACTAACCCCACTTGATTCTTCAAATCAAGTGGATTATATTTGACATTTTTTGGTTAGTAAGTTCAGAAACAGGTTAAGAAAACCAAAGGAGGACGACAAGAATCAAGAGGAGTTGGCAAAAATTCAAGAAGAAGAAAATTCCGAAAATGCCCCCGGGGCATGTGTTAAGAGAAACCTATAAATACTCTCTTGAGAGTTCATTTTGAGGTTGTCCAGAATTTCTCTCAAGGAAGCTAGGGCTTGGAGATAAAGGATTTCTGCAGACCCTCCAAGGCTGATGAGCATTGGAGCTGGGAGAATAGCAAGCTGAGGAGTAGCTGGAGCACGACGATCGTCGCCTTGCCCGGAAGGAGTGACACAAGGAGGCGTGAGCGTTTCAGTTTTAGTGCAATCTTCTTCTCCCTTCTAAGACAATCAGAGTTGGGCTGAAGATCACAAGCTGTGTCTTCAGCATTTCCAATTTCTGTTGTTCCTCTGGTTATGCTTGATTTCGAATCTCATAGTTGATTGAATCGTTTTCCATTATGTTCTAGCAAAAATTCCATCGTTCTCCACATCAGATCATGAAATCCATCCCTGCAGAACTTCCAAGCAGCTAGCAACCCAGACAACAGCCTAGATTGCCAGCAATCCAAGCCGCGGGGAACAACGCCGCACGCAGCAGCGCTGCGTGCAGCAAAGCTTCGCCAGCGCGCAGCACAGCGAGCTTCGCCCGGCGCAGCAGCGCTGCGAGCTCGCGCGGCAGCGCCTCGAGCAGACTCGCCAGCAATGCAGCGAGCATAGCTTCGCCAGCAGCGCAGCGAGCAGGCTCGCCAGCGCGCAGCGAGCAGGCTTGCCGCGCAGCGCGCAGGCTTGCCTGAGAGCGCAGCGCAGCAGCACTGCGCTGGGTGGCAACGTGCAAGCCTGCGCAAGAAGTAAGAGCCTACTCAGCACGCAGGTGCTTGCTTATTTTCCCCAAGGGGCAAAGATACACTGTCAGGAGATAAATTCTCTGCTGACTGACCTACTCAGTTAAATTCTATAAAGTTTACTTGTAGAAACTAACTGATAACAATTTAACTGAACTTAGTAGTGTGAGTTTTAATATACTTCGAATTAAAAAAAGGAAAATACTCTGAATTTACCTGCTCCCTGTGGATCGACACCCCACTTGCCCTAAGGCTGTGAGGTTATAAATTGTGTTAGATAAGCTCAGTCCTCACACGATTAGACCGATAAATACCCTGTAAAAACACCCCAAAACTGATATTATCAATTGGCGCCATTGCCGGGGAGCACGGTATTACAGTAGAATATTTGTTTCTGTGTTTTCAGTTATCTATAATTCCTTCTCCTAAAGCTGCAGGACTTGAAATCCTCAGCTTATTGTCTTTCTAATTCTCTGCTGAAGTTCTATGGTAGTGACTCGTTCAAGGGCTGGTGAAAGATCTACAGAGAACGTTGCACGCGACGCAACTCCAGAATCTACAGTTACAGAACATGAAATTCAGCAGGAAACAATGGCAGAAGAGAGACATCAGCAGAATGAGAGAAGGAGAACAATGTTGGACAGGTCGACACCGTCAGGAAGCCTGCGACAAACCGATGTCAACCTGAACATAGGTGAAGGTATTTTATTCAGATATGATAATGCTTTGATTAATTCTTTACCTGAATTTAACGGACTACCTGCACAGAATCCTTTAGAATTCCTCGATGATTTTCATATTAGATGTTCTTCCCAAAACGTTCCTGGACTATCTACAGAAATTTTGAAAATGAAGTATTTTCCTCTTACCTTCAAAAATAAAGCATTTTCATGGTATCGCAATCTCGGAATCACGTTCAACTCTTGGGAAGAGATGCAGGGAAAATTTCTGCAGAAATTTTACCCTCTGTCTAAAACTAATTTTTACCAAAGAGAAATTCATAACTTTCATCCCCATGAAGGTGAGGCTTTTAGTGAGTCATGGGAGAGGTTCAATGACTTGCTGAGGAAATGTCCCCATCATGGAATTGAACACTGTCAGTTAGCCCAAATTTTCTATGAATCTTTATCAGATTTCATGAAAAATAAGGTTAACTTAGCCTCCGGGGGAACTTTCTATACCGCATATGAGGATGAAGTGTTTGATATTTTGGAGAGAGTTGTAGAAACTGACCTGTAGGAGATTGGAGCAAGTCGGAATGGGAGGAACCTGCAGCCCAAGAGAGCAGGAGTTCTGCAAGTTAATGCTAAGGAGGGCGAGCTGCAAGCGAGTTTAAGAGAAACCAACCAGAAATTGGAGGAGCTCACCTCCACCTTGAAGAACATTTTCTTAGGTAACTCCCCCATCATTAAGGCCAAAATTTGCTCTCTCTGTTTCAGCAGGGAACATGAAGACGGAGCCTGCCAAGCCATGGAAGAAGAGGTGAAAGCCTTCAACCAACCGCAGCAACCATGGGCAGGGCAAAAGAGGCCGAATTTTCCAAATGGAGAGACCTTCCACCAAGGGAGTAAGCCGGCAGCTCAACCTACATTCCAACAAAGACAGCAGTTCCAGTCTAGGCCCCAGCAGCAGTATCAGGTTCCCTCTCACAACCAACCTGATTTTTCTACATTCACCCCCGTCATTTCAGATATGATAGAGAAGCAAAACC
Organism: Wolffia australiana; assembly: GCF_029677425.1. Taxonomy (NCBI): domain Eukaryota; kingdom Viridiplantae; phylum Streptophyta; class Magnoliopsida; order Alismatales; family Araceae; genus Wolffia; species Wolffia australiana. The sequence goes on along the minus strand of NC_135839.1, from coordinate 11,810,721 downwards.
AAAAGTTGCGAGCGGAGATGGAGATGTGGATGCAGGTCATGATGGAATTTCAAACGAAGCAGATGTTGGAATCCCAGGAATAAATGAGGAAGCCGTTGGAGAGCTTTAGGCCTGCACCTTCTGAACACCAAGGTATAATTACAGAACTCCCTTGCACATCTTATAAATTTTCCACGAAATCTGTAATTAACCCATGCAACTTACATCATGTGCAACACTCCACTCATGATGAGATGAATGGAGAAGATCCTGAAGTTCTGGCAATCTCAAAGTTGAGAAATGGAAAGGAACTTCAGGACCCTTATCAGAATTCTGGAGAGAATTCTAGGAAGGGGAATGAGCCAAGAGAGGACGAAGGAGAGGATCTTCCCTAGGCGGAAGAACCTCTACCTTCTACAAGTGGGCAAGATGTTCCTTACCCTTCAGCTTTGAATAGAAAAAAACCTGTCCTTGATTATGAACATAGGTTATTAGAGAATTTTAAAAGAGCCACCATGACTGTTACTGTAGAAGACATGCTTAGGTGTGCACCCTCCCTAAAGAAATACCTTAAGGATGCTTGCACCATTAGGAAGCCTAGGGAAGTAGTTAAACTTTCTGAGAATGCCTCTAGCATTTTGAATGCCATCCCTATCAAAATGAGAGATCCCGGAGCCCCTTTCATTACATGTGAAATAGGAGGAAACACATTTTCTAAAGTTTTATTAGATACGGGAGCAAGCATAAGTATCATTCCAACAGCCTTATACGAGGAGTGTGGGTTTGGAGAGTTGGAGGAAATACATATGGACTTACTCCTAGCTGACGGAACTGTTAGGCAACCTGAGGGAAGGTTAACTGATGTCATGATCACTGTAGAGAACTGTGAAATACCTGTAGATTTTATAGTGACTGATGTGAAGATATCGGGGAACATTAGTTTAGCTCCTATAATCTTAGGAAGACCATTCTTAGTCACGGCGAAAACAATTATGGATTGGGAGAAGGGGACAGTAGAATTTAAGATTGGGAAAGAGAGAGTTCAAATTGACATATCAAAAATGATGAAGTGCCCCTTAGGAAGCAACGAAGAATTAAAACTGTATACAGAAGATGAAGGAGAGGAGGAAGTGATAAAGGAATATGTCTCACATGTAGAGGGTAGAGAGCTAGATGAAGAGATCATGGACTCCCCTTCAAGGGAGGTAGGCCTAGAACTAAAACCTTTACCCTCATCCCTCAAATATGCATATCTAGATGAGAAGAAAACCCTACCTGTAATCATTTCTTCATCACTAACTCCTAAACAGGAAGGAGACTTGATGCGAAACGCCGACAGCCGGGATCGAGCGGCGCGTTTCGCGTCACAGGAATAATGATGATATGATGCAAACACAATGAGATTTTATGATCGAGCAGTTAAGACACAAGGAGATAACGCGATGGACGGTGACGATCACCAAATAGATTGATCCGAAAGTCAGGCTCCCAATGACCCTCAAGACCACTAGACGTCTAGACGAGAGGGGCGTCTAACGGCCCTGATAAGTTCGGAATTTAAAGATCAAGTGACAGACCGTTTACCTCAAGAAAGTCATGCTCCCACAACAGTGGCTTGTTCCAAATCCGTCGTCGAGTGATGAGTGGCGGCAGAGGATGCGATAGCGGAGGATGGCACTGGAACAGGTAATAATACTGGTTAAGGAGGGAGAGGAGACGAGCTGACCTTAAAATATGTAGTCCACGGCGTATCGAAGACGGGCGTAGAGATAGCGTTCCGGGACGAACTGCCTTGTCGTAGGCCGGAATGCCGGGAGGGATCAACGTGGCTTGGCGCGAGTGACGGGGCGGCACCGGTCGCAACTGGCAGTGGCAGTGGTGCAGAGCCACGGTACAGGGCAGAACAGTGGCGCAGGGGGGTTGATGACACGGGGCGAAGCCTCGGCGCGGCGTGGAGCCACAGAGTGTGGCAGAACCGTGGCGATTGGCGGACCCGCGGCGGGGCGCGAACTCGCGGCGCACGGTCGGATCACGGCTGGCGCGAGTCCGCGCGGCGCTGGCGGCGCGGCGCGAGTCACGGCGCGGAATGGGTCCACGGCGCGCGTGGGGTCGCGTACAGAGCGGGTCCCGATGCGGGCGATGATGCGGTGGTCGGGAATCGGGGTTCGGGCGGGCGGCAATGGGAGAAGTGGCGGTCGAATCAAGAAAAGGGGGGGGGAAGCCAAAGGGTGATGCAAGAATGGGGTGGTTATGGTCAAGAACGATGGAAGATGGTGGGGAATGGTCAAGAATGATGAGGGTGAAGAGGAAGATTCAAGAAACGATGGGGAAAGGAGGGTGGGCGATCAAGAAAGGCAAGAGGAGGCGGTTGGGAATCAAGAAACGATGGGGAAAAGAGGGTGGGCGATCAAGAGAGGCAAGAGGAGGCAGTTGGGAATCAAGAAACGAAGGGGAAAGGAGGGTGGGCGATCAAGAAAGGCAGGGTAGGGGGGAGGGCAATCAAGAAAGGCAAGAAGAGGTGGTTGGGCGATCAAGAAGGGCAGGGGAAGGGAAAAGGGCGATCAAGAAAGGGTAGGGGAAGCGGTTGGGCGATCAAGAATTTCAAGAAAATGGGGGATGAGAATGGGTGGCGTTCAAGAATCGGCGGGAAAGATCAAGAAATGGGGTTAGATGATCAAGAAGCGAGGGTGAAGGGGTGGCGTCCAAGGAAATGTGGGCGAGATGGGCTGGATGAAGGAGAAGGGGGGGGATGGGTAGAGCCAAGAACCTGGCGTGGTGAGTTCTTGGTGGGTCGCGGGTGGTTCTCCTCGTTGGAGATGATTTCCCAAATGCAGCGCGGCGCCGTAGTCGTCGCGAACCTTCGAGGACGCCCAGAGTGATCTCGATGGTGCTCTCTCGATTCTTGATTTCAACAGCTTCTTGAAAATCTTCAACGTACCGGAGTGATCTCGACGGTACGGTTGAACACGTCACGCCCGGAGTGATCTCGACGGACAGGACGTGGGCTCTACTCCTCGGAGTGGTCTTGACGAAGAGGTGGGGCTAGCCAAACCCCCTACGCTACGACTACGATAGGGGGAAGATTCTTGAAAACAATTTCAATTCAAAAACTTCCAAGTAGTCCCTTGGGCATGCCCTCCCCTTATATAGGGAGGAGGGGTGCCAAGGAGACGTGGGGAGAGGTTGAACCGTCATGAGACGTGGTTCGACCTCTCCTTACAAAATCAAAATACAATCTTAAAATGAAAATAAAGACGAGGATGGGCCCTACGATACTGGCCCAATCCATAATTCGAAATGCAAAGAAAATACACATAGAAAAAACATAAATTGTTCGAACCTACCCGGAGTACTTAAACCCCGGGTTGCGGACGTCGGCACGAGCTGTCCGACGTGGCTGCTGGCGAGTCATCGTCGGTCGTTCGGCTGATGTCGTCGTCGTCATCAGGTCGTCGTCGGCATGATGGTCCTCCATCAAGACTTGCTCAAGGTACTTAGAGAGCATAAGAACGCCATAGGTTGGACGTTTGATGATATTAGAGGAATTCCATCTTCAATATGTGAACATAGGATATTTTTGGAAGAGGAATCTAGACCTTGTAGAGAGCATCAAAGAAGGCTCAACCCTTACATGAGAGAAGTCCTTGAGAAAGAGATTTTAAAGTGGTTAAATGCAGGAATTATATACGCTATCTCCGAGAGTAGGTGGGTGAGTCCCGTACACATGGTTCCAAAGAAGTCTGGAGTGACAGTAGAAGTGAATGAAAAAGGGGAGGAGGTGCAGAAGAGATTAACCACAGGATGGAGGGTGTGCATTGACTATAGGAAATTAAACAAAGCGACCAAGAAAGATCATTATCCACTACCCTTCATGGATCAAATACTAGAAAAACTGTCGGGGCAACGATATTTCTGTTTTCTAGATGGTTATTCAGGATACAACCAAGTGAATATTCATCCAGATGACCAAGAGAAGATGACCTTCACGAGTCCTGTAGGGACATACGCCTTTAGGCATATGCCCTTCGGGCTATGTAATGCTCCCGCCACATTTCAGCGATGTATGAATGCACTCTTCTTCGATTTGGTGGGAGAGTGTTTAGAAATCTTTATGGACGATTTTTCTGTATTTGGATCTACCTTTGAAAACTGCCTCCTAAGCCTCACCAAAGTATTAAAGAGGTGCATTGAGTCCAACCTTGTCCTAAGTTGGGAAAAATCTCATTTCATGGTGCAGGAGGGAGTAGTGCTGGGCCACATGGTAAGCAACCGTGGATTGGAAGTGGACAAGGGCAAGATCAAAATCATCCAGGGCCTTCCACCTCCAACCAACCTAAAAACCCTTAGGGGTTTCCTCGGCCATGCGGGTTTCTATAGACGTTTTATTCTCGACTTTGCTAAAATTTCTAAACCTCTCACAAATCTTTTATCGTCTAAGAACAATGATTTTGAACTAACACTAGAAGCTAAAAATGCATTTGATAAATTGAAAGAAGCTTTAGTAGATGCACCTATCTTGCAAGGGCCCGATTGGACCCTTCCTTTTGAACTAATGTGCGATGCTTCTGATTTTGCAGTAGGTGTAGTGTTAGGTCAACGAATTGACAAGAAACCCGTGGTCATCTACTACACCAGCAGAACCTTAGTCGACGCACAACTGAATTATACCACCACCGAGAAGGAGCTGTTAGCTATTATTTTTGCATTAGAAAAGTTTAGGTCTTATTTACTAGGTAGTAAGATTACTGTTTTTTCTGATCATGCAGCTATTAGATATTTGTTAACAAAGAAGGAGGCCAAACCTAGGCTTATTAGATGGGTGCTTTTATTACAGGAGTTTGATTTGGAAATCAAGGATAAGAGAGGGTGTGAGAATGTAGTAGCCGATCACCTCTCCCGAATCATAGGCGCCCAACCTGAACTAATAAATGATGCATTTCCTGATGAACATGTCCTAACCGCACAAGGAACATTGGTTCCTTGATACGCGCATATTGTCAATTTTCTTGTTGCAGGAAAAATTCCTACAGGTTGGACATCCCACGAGAGAAAGAAGCTGCTGAAAGATGCAAAATTTTATTTCTAGGAAGATCCAGAGCTGTTTCACCAAGGGCAAGACCAAGTCTTGAGGTGGTGCGTCCCAGAGAACGAGCAACGAAGCATTCTGGAATTCGGTCATGCAAAGCCCGGAGGAGGACACTACTCAGCGAAGGTAACAGCACATAAAATTGTCGAATCGGGTTTCTTTTGGCCTACCTTATTTCAAGACGCCCAAAAATTTTACAATACCTGTTTAGCATGCCAAGCCTCCATCAATATGAACAAGAAGGATAGAATGCCCTTACAACCCATCCTAGAAGTAGAAATTTTCGATCTATGGGGAATTGATTTTATGGATCCTTTTCCTAACTCTCATGGATATGAGTATATCTTGATGGCTGTCGATTATGTCTCCAAATGGGTAGAAGCCATTCCCTCCAAAACCAATGACAGTAAGGTAGTGACCAATTTTATTGAGAAAAATATTTTCTATAGATATGGATGCCCACGAGCCATCATTAGCGATGGAGGTTCCCATTTTACAAATTACAACTTTAGGAACCTCCTTAAGAAGTTTGGTGTCCACCATCGAGTCACTACCCCCTATCACCCTCAAGCCAATGGCCAAGTCGAATTGTGCAATAGAGAAGTCAAGAAAATCTTGAGAAAAATAGTGCGTCCTGATGGTAAAGATTGGTCTAGGAAGCTAGACAAGGCATTATAGGCCTATAGGACAGCCTAGAAAACCCCTCTAGGCATGTCCCCATTTCAACTTATTTTTGGGAAGGCATGCCACCTACCTCTTGAGCTAGAACACAAAGCCCTTTGGGCTATTAGAAAGCTCAATCTGGAACTAGATAAAGCCGGCAAACATAGACTTCTTCAGTTGAATGAATTGGAAGAATTACGAAATGAGGCTTATGAAAATTCGAGAATTTACAAGGACAAAATGAAAACGTTTCATGATAAAAACTTAAGGAGAAGAGTCTTTGTAGAAAACCAGAAAGTATGGCTTTACAACTCTAGGTTGAAACTCTTCCCAGGGAAATTGAAAACTAGATGGGATGGCCCCTTTATTGTCCAACAAGTGTTTGAGAACGGTGTGGTCACAATCTTAGATCCTACATCTCAAAAGCATTTCACTGTTAATGGGCAATGGCTCAAACCTTATTTAGAAGAGGAAGATCTACAAAGCCCCATAAATATCACTTTAGAGAAACCACCGCATGGTAGCAACATGATCTGATTCGTATTTTTGTTCCTTTCTTATTCTCTCTGTTTTGTTATTTGGTTCTGCTTTTGTTTTCTTCGTTTTTGTTTGCGTCGCCATGTGCAGCCATTCCTATCCAAGCTCAACTACACCGTAGACGGACAACTTAAAGGCCGGTCACCGCTCTCCATTCCATGGTTTGATCTCCATTTCCCCTTACTCTTATTTACTTCCCGTCATGTAGGAACATGCCCTTTTTTATGGGGGGGGGGAATAGAGTTGCATGCATAACTACTCTATCATCCATGAAATTTTTTTCGTTTTGCATCAACCAAACCATGGATATGTGATGATCTTAGGAGATGCTTGTACAATGATATGCATGATAATAAGGCTCTTTTCAAGGGTGTTAGAATTTAAAGACTGGCCAATTAGGGAATCCTAGGTGAAATAAGCCTAGCTAGGTGCACAATGATTCGTACTACTACGGTCCCATATCTTACCATCATTTTTCTCTCATCTTGCCATCCACCTCGGGTTGAGTTAGCACTTACATGCACGAAATTTTTAGCTTTAGTGGAGAGTAGGGTTAGTGTTGGATCATTGGAAATATTATTAAGACGTGAGTGAAGCTCCCTGAACCAAGAGGGATACAAACCTCTTCAGGGAAATAAGCTGCCGGTCTACTAAGGACGGCACATGGGTAGTGGATAAGCGCCACCAAAATGCAAAGTGGAAGCTGCACTGCGCAGAACAAGCACAAGCTTGCATCATAGCAACCAAAAATTGATTGTCATCAAACATGACCATTAAGCAGCAAATGTTAATGAAAATAAAGGTGGAAAAGCTGTCTCCCATGTGTTTGAGCCGATGCTATTATAGCCATAGTATTGAGCCAGCAGTAGCACCGCTCTCTACGCCTCGTTGAGTAGTGCGCTTGGGGTGTTGACTCAACCCAATCCATATAAGAAGTACTTACTATATGTACTCCATAAATCAGAAGTGCACTTAGTTGAGGTAGAAGGGCTGAAATAGATCCTAAGGTTTTCCCCTAAGTTGGCTAAGCTCAATTGATGAAAGCACTCCTTGACGAGAGCATGAGTCAAAGTTATCAAACGTCAAAAGTCAACTAGAGATCATCATTATTTCTCACTTGCATTTCATTACTAAGGGACTAGTAATGATATAAGTTGGAGGGTGTTTGATGACTCTCAATAAGTCATCAAATATTTAGACTTTTAAGTATCAAAGCATCAAGAATATTTAGTTAATTCATGTGAGTTGTCATGCATATGCATTATTTTATAAAATTACTAACCCCACTTGATTCTTCAAATCAAGTGGATTATATTTGACATTTTTTGGTTAGTAAGTTCAGAAACAGGTTAAGAAAACCAAAGGAGGACGACAAGAATCAAGAGGAGTTGGCAAAAATTCAAGAAGAAGAAAATTCCGAAAATGCCCCCGGGGCATGTGTTAAGAGAAACCTATAAATACTCTCTTGAGAGTTCATTTTGAGGTTGTCCAGAATTTCTCTCAAGGAAGCTAGGGCTTGGAGATAAAGGATTTCTGCAGACCCTCCAAGGCTGATGAGCATTGGAGCTGGGAGAATAGCAAGCTGAGGAGTAGCTGGAGCACGACGATCGTCGCCTTGCCCGGAAGGAGTGACACAAGGAGGCGTGAGCGTTTCAGTTTTAGTGCAATCTTCTTCTCCCTTCTAAGACAATCAGAGTTGGGCTGAAGATCACAAGCTGTGTCTTCAGCATTTCCAATTTCTGTTGTTCCTCTGGTTATGCTTGATTTCGAATCTCATAGTTGATTGAATCGTTTTCCATTATGTTCTAGCAAAAATTCTATCGTTCTCCGCATCAGATCATGAAATCCATCCCTGCAGAACTTCCAAGCAGCTAGCAACCCAGACAACAGCCTAGGTTGCCAGCAATCCAAGCCGCGGGGAACAACGCCGCACGCAGCAGCGCTGCGTGCAGCAGGCTAGCCCGCGCGCAGTAGCATAGCGAGCAAAGCTCGCCCGCGCGCAGCAGCGCTGCGAGTAGGCTCGCCCGCGCGCAGCAGTACATCGAGCAAAGCTCGCCCGCGCGCAGCACCGCCGCAAGCAAGCTCGCCCGCGCGCAGCAGCGCAGCGAGCAGGCTCACCAGCGCGTTGAGACGCCGCGAGCAGGCTTGCCTGCCCGCAGCAGCGCCGCAAGCAGCACTCGCTTGCGCTGGGTGGCAACGTGCAAGCCTGCGCGCAAGTAAGAGCCTGCGTTCAGGCCTACCTGCACGCAGGGTGCTTGCTTATTTTCCCCAAGGGGCAAAGATACACTGTCAGGAGATAAATTCTCTGCTGACTGACCTACTCAGTCAAATTCTATAAAGTTTACTTGTAGAAACTAACTGATAACAATTTAACTGAACTTAGTAGTGTGAGTTTTAATATACTTCGAATTAAAAAAAGGAAAATACTCTGAATTTACCTGCTCCCTGTGGATCGACACCCCACTTGCCCTAAGGCTATGAGGTTATAAATTGTGTTAGATAAGCTCAGTCCTCACACGATTAGACCGATAAATACCCCGTAAAAACACCCCAAAACTGAGATTATCAATACTCTCTCAAGAGTTCATTGTAGGTTGTCCAGAATTTCTCTCCAAAGAGGCTAAGGCTTGGAGAAGAAGGAATTCTGCAGACCATCCAAGGGCTGATGAGCATTGGAACTGGGAGGAGAAGGAAGCTGAAGCATATCTGAGCAAGAAGATCACCAACTCGCCGGAAGGGACGTGACACAAGGTTGGTGTGATTGAGTCAGGTTCAGAAATTGTATTCTTCTCCCTCTTGGACAATCTCGGTTGGGCTTCAAGCAACCTGCAAGGTTCTTCAGCATTCTCCAACCAGAGTTGTTTATGTTTTAGTAAATCTAAAGTTTTTTTGGTTGTCCAATTCATCCTACTTCTTGTTTTCCCTCAAAAATCTACAGTTCTCTACTGAATTTGCACTAGAAATTCTCACACGCAGCCAGCAGCCAAACCGCCAGCGACCCAGGCCTCAGCCTAGGTCGCCAGCAGCTCAAGCTGCTAGCAGCACTGCGTGCGCAGCAGCTGCCCGCGCGCAAACGCCGCCTGCAGCAGCGTAGTGCGCAGCACGCCCGCGCGTAGCAGCTGCCCGCGCGCACACGCCGCAAGCAGCAGCCACGCGCAGGCACTCGCGCGTGCACAAACACCCGCTGGGTGTTTGTGAAATTGCCCCAAAGGGCAAAGGCAAATCCTCAGTAAAGGAAATCCTTACTGAAGATTTGCTGCACCGAGACTTTTAAAGAAAACTCTGTCGTTTGTACTGAAGATCATTTACCAGAGTTTATACTTGAGTATTGAGATTTAAAAGTACAGATTGAATTGAAAAGAAATTACTGCTTTTTACCTGCTCTCTGTGGATCGACACCCCACTTACCCTAAGGTTGTGAGGTTCTAAATTTTGTTGCTTAAGCTCAACCCTCACACGATTTAACTGATAATTAACCAGTAAAACACCCTAAATTTGAGCTTATCAGACATATCAAACAATATAGTGGTATGGAACCTGCTTTCACCAAGGCATATTCTTTGATTACAAAATGGACTGCTCTGCTGACTTAGACATTCCTGTTGAATCCTGTATCGTTTGGATGTTGCATTCTCTTTTTTATACATTATAAATATCTTTGAGTCTAAATCTGGGTTCGGACTCATTAGGTTAATTGGACTTCATGAAATATTATTAAGCTTTACAAAACCTTATTTCTGAAAGTCAGATAAGTACAATAAAATAGTAGGATTTGAGTTCAAGTAAGTCACACATAGTTATTCAACAAATACCACAAGACCCTTAGAACCAAATACCTTAAGAACATAATAAAACACAACCACTTGAGATCATGTAAATGTAAGAGGATTTGACTAAGAAAAAAAATACAACATAACAAAATGTAGTCATTGAGTAATAAAATCACATCATTTGTGTTTCATATACAAGGAGAAAATATTTTTTACTTACATCTGTCTGTCCCCACCTAGACTTCTGATGATTCTGATGAGTTTATTCGGAAGATACTTAGATGGATCAAACCTATGAATAATCCTATTTACGGTCAGAATTATATGTAAACACTTCTAGAAAAATGGGAAAAGTATGAATGTATCAATATAATTAATTTGCACAATTACACCCAATCATCTTAAACAGTACAATAGTCATTAATTGGCATCGTTCATGGAATATAAAACTTACATGACGCTGAAATTATATTGAGAAAAATATTCATTGTGAAGCTTTGAAGTATAATGAAACAAACTCATTATCAAGTCCTGAATTTTTACCAGGCAGATTTTATTATCACAATAAATTTCAATATAATTTGACTAATGTATCAAACACTATTGATTGAAGTTCTGCAACCTCTTCCAAATTATTTGTTGTTAAAGGATATAACTCATTCATTTGACATATTTGACAATAGGATCATTGTCCTCGGTGTTTACCAAATATCTAGGGATCAAATTGTTGCCTCCACTTCAGATTCTCTCATTGTGTTGATTTGTTGCTACTTAAAAGATTTTTCACCCTTATTCCAATAAAATTCTACTCAGGAACTTGGGAGAAATTACTCTGTTGATGATTTCATTTCTTAATAGGAAGATAATTTTCTTTCATTATATTTCTTAAAACTATGATTAATATTTTTTATACGACATATAAAACCATTTTTATGTAATAAAGAATATTTAAAATACATTAAAAAGTTACAGTTACTAAATTAGCTCATAGTTTGAGGACCTTTATGTGTAGTGATTCTCATATATTAGTAGATATTTTCTCAACTAAACAGGATTAGAAATATAATAGAATTCATATTTATCCCCCTTGTACGTATTAAAAATCTCTAGCTAATTTAAAGTCTCATAAATATAAAGTAATAAATGTTTTTTTTTTCAAATTAAATATTGAAATAAAGTAGTTTTAGAGCATCCCATTCAGTGACTTATCTTTAAACTTATTGCAATTGTGATGTTTGCTATAAACGATTATTAAATCTTATTTTATAGCAACGAAGACCATTGATTACTTCCTAGCATGTTCCTACAGTTTAAAGAACATAGGAACAAAAAAATCAATAATCAGTTGAAAGCCCAGAAGTGTATTGATTAGTATATCCATGTTCTTATATATCAACGAAATATATAACCTTTCCTCAGTGAAGTGATAAGTAACGGTCCAAATAAAGAGAAAATAAATGGAAATAGTAAAATTTACTGTCAATTGTTTTATTAATTATACAGTTTTTTTCCCTATTTTACCCAAAATGTTTATGATTTTTTAGAAATCAAACTCAACGGACAAAAATATAAATAATTTAAAGGAATACAATCAACTTTCATTATACAGTAAACACAGCTTATTAACTCTATAACATATTAATTGATTCTATTTAAGAGTGATATATAAGAAGATGGCTTGACGGCCAAGTCTGCACAAAAAGGTGACAGGTAGGGATGGGAACAAGAACACAAAAGATGCTATCTGAACGTGTTCTCGAACCGTTCGCAAATAGCCCAACCGTTCACGAACAGTCGGCGTTCCAGATAGCATATATTTTTTTATAATATTGTAAGTAAAATTTTCTCTCTCTCCCCCTGTCCCCTAACAGAGATCTCCCTCTCTCTCTCCCCGGCCCCCTCCCCTCTCGTCCTCCCTCCCCTTCTCTCACTCTCTCTCTATATATATTTCCGATAATGCAGGTTTTTTGACCATTTTTCTAAAAAGGCGTAGCTTTCGCCAACGAACACGAACCCAGATTTTGACCTGTTCGTTCGTCGTCCAATCGGCGCCGCAGAACAAGGAATTTCCCATCCCTAACACTGGCAGGCATGGTTTGACGGGCCGTGGCCAGGTGAAGAAATTTAAATTTAATGCTGATAAACTGGCCAGCGTGAACTCATTACTGAACTAAGTCATTTCTCTATTATCAGCTGACTCAACATGAAACTGACGAAGTCACATAAGGCGGATAAGCGACAACTACGCTGTCACAGGACGGCGCTTCGGAAGTCTGCAATATCTAACGGGAAGTTTCAGACTTACAGTATCATCTTACTTCTGCCTAAATGACTAACAGATGGTACAAAATTCACCCTGAGGGGTTGAGCCAATATTCACGGCCACGGTGGTCGCATGACCAGTAATCTTGGTCGGCCAAATGCTAGTAATCCTCGAAACATGCGGCCGATCGTTAAGGTGATTTAGTGCGCGCAGAATATATGGACAGGGACCAATACTTAGACGTATAAATGGAGGCAGGGCGATGATGCCAGAGCAGACAAAGAAGGTTCGGAGATTCAAGAGAGAAACTTGTGGTCGACAACGACTAACACACCTCGGGGAAGGATTACGAGAATGCTGCTCCCCGGGGAGGAGAGGCCGACTAGAAACTTCATGAGTCGGAAGATACTAGAACAGAGGAGACGAACGCACGAGGGAAGGAGATAGTTTTTTCAACTTGTTACACCAGTCTATTTAACCTAAATTTCTGTGAGAGATCGGGAGAGTCTACACTTAAACGGAGATAAGATGCCCTTACCCACTGCTAAGGCGCATAAAAACCTAATCATAGGTCGGCGGTAAATGTCCTACTCACGAATTCAACAAGGTTGCATCAATATTTGGTGACCACTCTCTTGATGTCGAGAAAATGTTGTCGATAATGACTTTGAAGCAGCGAAATATCGAAACAACCTAGAAAGGACGGTATGACCGTAACTTCTCCTGCAATTTGAATTTTTAACGTTCTTCTTGAAAAATACCTTAAGAAATAACGAATTCCGAGTGAAAATGCCGAAGACCATGAACATATCCTCAGACGTTGTCACCCTTTATGAACATTGGTCCCTTTAAAACAACACCACTTTCACACTTAATTTGTAAGGAATGGTCCCAAACACTTTTGGATGATTTGCTTCTTTCGGAAAACATAATATGAGTATAAAAACCAAGGGTAGGTTTACAATGAAGAGAGGAACAAGGTGAAATAAGGGGACCGTAAATCTTCTTGTCTTTTGATTTGATTCCTAGGGTTTTGGATGGCTGAGAAAGAACCACATTTCTTTGATGTATTTGTCAAGATTAGCCAAATACGACTTTTAGATGGAATTCTAACTCCTCTCATTGACTTACTGGGCTTTATTTCAACCCCACATCAATGCTTGGACACCCTCCTGTTATCCAGCTTGTTGCGTCGGCTCATTCTGCACTCTCATTTTTAAATAGAAATCAAGTTCCATTTGACCTACGTCTCGCATTTCACATAGGCGCCATGAAAGCATGATAATTCGTCCACTTTACCAAAAGAGGTCAAGGGTAAGTCTTAGAAACAAATAGATGTTGAATAAGTTACGACTTAAGTGACAAGTTGATAATAAATGCATTACAACTATAAATAATGCACAATGACAGAGAGAGAGAGAGAGACAGACAGGCAAACATGCACATTAGAAGACAGATAGCGAGAGAGAGTGAGAGAGAGAGAGCGAGAGAGAGAGGGAGAGCGAGAGAGATAGAGATAGAGAGAGAGCGCGAAAGATATAGAGAGAGAGAGAGAAAGAGAGATAGAGATAGAGAGAGCGGGAGAGATAGAGAGAGAGAGAGAGAGAGCAAGAGAGAGGCAGACAGACAGACAGAGCAGGAGAGAGAGAGCCATACAGACAGACAGATAGGAAGACAGACAGGGCTAGAGAGAGAGAGGCAGACGGACTGGTAGACAGAGAAAGAAAGAGAGACAGACAGAAAGAGCGACAGACAGACAGAAATAGAGAGAGAGAGACTGACAGAGAGGTCGAGAGACTAACAAAAGACGGACAGAGAATAAATCGTGATGAGTTCTCTTAAAATAAATAGGAAATGATCTAGCGTTACTCGTCTCCGGGTTTGCGCCTAAATTTGCGCTTTTTCTTGAACAGGTCGAAACATCCTAAACAGAGGCTAAGTACGTGTGGAGATCGCATCAACATCGTACTTAAGAAACGCAAAATTTCCCGCGAGTCCGTTGCGGTCTATTGGTTCCATATTTCTTGCAGTCCGAATCTCTCCGGCAATTTCGTAGCGAGATTTTCGGAGTCGTTGCAAAATTACATAGTGTTTGCGACCCGTTTTTTCGGAGGCTTGCCGGCTATAAATATCTCGGGCTTGTCGACGGAGACGCTCACTATTTTCTACCCCACAGGAATCGACGGAATCGTCGATTCGCAATGCGCAGGCTACTTTCCTTGTTTATCGGGCTCGCCACAACGATACACATGATGATAGAAAACACCGTAGCGGCTGCCAAAATCGACGGATTGCCGCCGAGACACGAAGGATCAACGAGAAAGCTGAAGGAGAGGAAGACACCGCAGCGAGGCCTTGGCGTCGCTCAGTTGGAAAAGTTAAGACTTGAAACCGAGCAGCAGACTCGGGGAAAGAACCCTACTTTCGGGCCCGTAACAAGCTTTCCGCCACTCTCTCTTTCACAAGGAATTTCTCCTTTCAATTCATTAACGCATTTCGTGGTCCCCTTGGCACCGACGCGCATCACTCAAGAGCTCTTTCCTGAGCATCCACTTCGAATAGAGGTCACCGCCTCGGACGCTGAGACAAAAGAGAATAATCTCGGATCGCCAGCCGTGCACCAAAGTCATCAACTTCTCTACGATAAAGCGAAACAGTATTCATCGGTACGTTATATAACGGTCAATATGAACTTAATTGTATGCCTTTTAATCTTACTCAATTCATGCTTAACGTCGTAATAGCAGTGGAACTTCCTCGAGGGAAAATTGCCAATACCTTGTCTCCCTTCTCGAGTCAAGCATAAGGCGGAGCCCCCTTCAAAACACAACACCAGTACCAGCACTGAAGATCGAAAGGTGATTTTTTTTCATATTTATCATCTTCATTATTTTTTTTTTCATCGCGATCTTTATCATTTCTTCTAGCTGCAATATTATCACTTTCTCTTTATGCTCATGAAAATTCTGGATCACTAAATTTATTTTGTCAGAATTCATCTTCTACGTCATCATTAAGTAGCATCTACTTTCATTTTCATTGTCCATGGAATCAGCCTTCCGAAATTTGTCTTCTTCTTCTTAACAATCTTCATAATCCTCGCTCTTTCTTTCACCTCAGCATAAGCTTTCCCACTGTCATATCCTTCCTCTTCTTTATCAAATTTCCATTTAACCCCATCAACATCATTAGCATTATCATCATCATCATTTCCTCGTCTTGTTCATTTTCTTCATTATCACTATCTGCATCCTCATCATCTTTATCATATTTTTGCTCTTCTTTTTTGTTATCATTATCAACAGCTTCGTCATCATCAGGAGCTTCTTCTCCGTCCTCTTAACCATCTTGTAATTATTCTCCTTCTTATTACCAACCACCTCCTCCTTTCTCGTCTTCTTCTTCTTCTCCTTTTTCTTTCTTCGCGGAATCCTTTCTTCTTCTTCTTCTTGGAATCCTTCTGCTCTCCCACTTTTTTTTCCTTCTCCTTATTCATCTGCTCCGAAATCGTCTTTCTATTTCTCACCTTCTAACTATTCTTATTTTATTCTTCTCATTATTCTTATTCTCTTCTTCTTCTACTACTACTTATTCTGCTTTTTCATACTGCTCTTAATTTTCTTTCCTCCGATTCTTCTTATTTTTCCTTCTTCAAATTCTCCTTATCTTTATTCTTCTACTCTTTGTTTTCTATTATTGTTCATCTTTTTATTTTTTTATCATTATTCTTCTTCTTATCCCCCCTGTTTTTCCTCTTCTATTTCCACTTCTTATTTCACTTATTATTATTATTATTATTTATTTTAATTATTTATTATTTAATTTTAATTATTTTTATTATGATTCTCATTCTCTTTCGTTTTATTATTATTCTTTTCGTTACTGTTATTTTAACATTTATCTTCCTCTCCTTTTGGTCTCTTTTTCTGCTCATCTTCCTTTTTCAATTATTATCTTTATTGATCATTCTTTAAGTTTTACTACTCCGTTTTTCTTCACATTAATTGTGGTCTTCTTTGTCTTCCTCTTATTCTTCAATTGCTACGACAAAAACAATTGTCTTTTTTATTATTGATAACGTCTTTCTCTTTTTTTCTTTCTAGTATGTTTATATTTCCTCGTTCTCAGTTTCCTTGTTTTTCTTCGATGCTATTTATGTTTCTTTGTGACTTCTTATTCTTCTAATAGTTCTTCTTTTTGCTCCTCTATTATTGTTCCCTACTTCACGATTACTTTTTTAATTTTTTTGCTCGTCCTAGTTCTACTTCTAATTTTTTTCTGGCCTATTTGAATCCTCCTCATATTCTTTTTTATCTCTTGATTATTATCTTAATGCTTCTATTGTTATTACTTCTGTTTTTATTTCTAATTATTTTTTTATTTTTTTTGCGTGCTTCGTATGTCTTGTTCTTTTTTTTCGGCTCTTCTTTTTCTTCTCGCTCGGCTTCTTACTTTTATACTTACCATTTTTTGTCTTTGTCATCGTTTTCTTCTCTTACTCTAGTTAATCTACTTATTAATATTCTTTTCGGTGTTCTCATTATTCTTCTTATTCTTATTTTTCACCTGAGGCTGCTGCTTCTGCCTTTTTATTATATTGTTTTTATTACACTTTATCATCTTCCATTTCTCCTTATCTTTTTGTTTTCTTTCCCTTCAACCTTCCCCGCTTGTTGTCTTTCTAATGCTTCTAATGCCCTCTTTTTTTTGTTATTTCATCAAAATCTTTTCCGCGACTTCGGCTTCTTGATATTATTTTTCTTATTTTATTCTGGCTTTCTGTGTCATATTGTTCTTCTTCTTCAACATATTTTGCGAATTGTCCTCTTCTTACGCCTCATTATTATCACCTTCTTTTTCTTATGCATCTTATAAATTTATTTTTCTGATTCTTATTGAAGTCTGCTTTCAGTTACTTTTCTCCAACTTCTTCATACTGGTCTGCAGCTTCTTGTGTTATATTCATCTTCGGCCTCTTGTTAGGTTATCACCTTGGACACTGAAACAAAATGCAATAATCTCGAATTGCCCGCCTTGCATCAAAGTCATCATCGTCTTTATGATAATGCAAAAAACTATTCATCGGTACGTGACATATCCATTGACATGACCTTCATTGCATGTTCTTTAATGCTACTCAAATCAGGTTCTACGTCGTAACAGCGGTGGAACTTCCTCGAGGGAAAATTGCCACTCCAGAGTCCCCCTTCTCAGTTCAAGCTTCAGGCGGAGTCCCCTTCAAACCACAACACCAGCACCAGCACTGAAGATCAAAAGGTGAAATTGTTTTCATCAAGTCAGCTTCAGTATTTTTTCATCTTCTTCTTTATCATTTTCTTTTCCATTAGCAGTATCCTCCTCTTTACATTAGATAAAGTTCCGACTCGCCAAATTTATCGGCTTTGGCCTTCTCATTCTTCATGAAGTAAAGCCTTCCTCGCAATCATCTTCTTCAAATAATTTCTATTTAGGACCATCGGCTTTCCACACCATCGTGCTCCTACTCATCATCATCGTCATCATTTCATCCTCTTTTTCGTTCTCGTCATTATAATTATGCGCATCTTAATCATCATTTTCAATTTTTCTTTGTCAACATAATCCTCAGCCTCGTGGCCATCATCATCATCATCTTCTTATTGCATATCTTATTATTCTTACCATCATCGTCAACATAATCCTCAGCCTAGTCGCCATCATCAACATCGTCTTCTTATTGCTCTTCTTATTATTCTTACCATTTATCTACTTATTCTCTGCCTCGTCCGTAGTCAATTATTCTCCGTCGTATCTTTTTTTTGTGAAATTCTCTTTCTTGAATATCTCTTTCTTTTTCCCTTGCCTTGTTCATCTTCTTATTTTCCTTCTCCTGATTCTTATTCCATTGTTTTTCGTTCTTGTCTTTCTACTTCTTTTTACTTTA